>NC_060122.1:465851444-467101444 GCF_021461395.2 Schistocerca americana | reverse complement strand
GAGGCGATGCTGGCGGCGGTGGTTGCGTCGATGGTCGTTGTGCGGCTGTCCCGTCCGGAACAATGGCCGGCCGTCTTAGTATGCGCGGGTGTGTGCTGTCATCCCGCGCATGCGCGATGCTTCGTCTCGTCCCGTCACCAACTACGGGGCGCGCTTGAGGGAACTCCGAATCTCACAGTGCCTGCAGTGTGTGTGTGCGTGTGTGGTAGGGGATGTGATCTGGAGCAAAGTGAAACATACATGAACTTCATGTGTTAGTTTCATTCGCGCTAGAATAACAACCAAATGTCAAATACATAGGTTAAGGCCTATTGTCAGTATTCTTACGACACCAGGTGCTTGATCATTGTAGCCTATCACCAATGGCAGGGCATAGGTTTGTTAAAATCAGGATTCATCTTAGATACGCCGAGTATAGCTGTCTGTAGGCACAACGACTGACAACTCTGGTTATATTATTCATCAGGCACGCACGATTATCACCGAATCTCTTTTTATGTAGACAGCACCGGTTGCCATTTTTTTAAATAAATGATTTTTTCAAGATGTGTCGTGTCACAGGTAGTAAATTCTGTAGGCGACACTAAAAAGTTGTTATATCCCAGTGAATTTCTGGTTATCCATAGCGTATCAGTATTCTGCAATGCACAAAACCACTGTGCCCCTTTCTCCCGCCCCCCTGCCCCTTGCGGAAGACTATGTAACCCCGCCAGTTTTTTGCTTGGTCCCACCACCGCTGCGTCTAGCTCGATTCCTCAGTTGGTACAAATCGGTAAAAATCCGAACTCCATTGCTGAACGTGAAAGAGCTGTGCAGGAGGCAGCTGGTGATGTAAGGGCACTGTTAGCATATTAACATTTCAGCGATAGACGTCTGTCCGATAATAGCCGCATCTTTATGATTCTGTATGGACGAAATTATACTGTCGAAATGACACCGTGACAACATTGTGTGTTTACAATCCCGGGTGAGTCACTTGAATCAGTTGAAGAGAATTGGGTTTGATAAGGGATTTACTCAGCTGGGGGCGTTGTATGAGACATTTCACAGGACGTATATAAAAGTGCGGAGGTCGACTGTTGATGGGGTCACTACGAACTGCACTAAACACTATAACGGCAGCGGTAGGCCTAGAAATATTTGCTAAAGACCGCGAATCCCCAGACTGTATTGCGCGAACCAGATGCCGGACATCATTGTCAAGTGTTTCAGAGGGCTTGCATCGCATCTCAGATAGAGGGGATCAGTGACAGAACGATCGGCCAAGAGGTGATAGGGTTCGGTTATCACGGCCATGCTGTTGTCGAGAAGGCAGCGATTACACGAAATAGTAAGCGAAGTTGCTTGATGCGTGACAAACGAAGTCTTATATGTGGAACAATGGATGAAGACATATGGAGTGATCAGCGGTGATAGACGATGCAGAACTCTGCTGGACGTGCATGGAGCCCGTGGATGCTCGGCAAACGTTGTTTATCCGAGTGTGTATGAACACGGTTCAAACATTAAGTTGCGGAATACAATCAAGCAAAAACAGACAGTTTCCATGATCTCGAAAAGCAGTGTTCAGTACCGTTTGGAGCATAGGTGCATGTTTTAAATTTGTCGCTACACAGATAGAACTTCAGTTCATTTATACCAATTCATAGTGGATCTGGCAATTTACACTAGCGAAAAGGTAAAAGAAGTTTCGCCAGCTATACAGGCCTATACAGGCCAAAAGGCAATCAAATTTAAAACGAAACGAGAAACGAACGTAGATAACATTTCTGACAACAGCGCGTTTCCCGCGCTGTAGCAGCAACTTGGAGTCGGACCTTATCTGTATCAGCACGATAATGTTCCTCACCATATCTACCTCCGCATTAAGCAAGCTACTTTACTGTGTATGGCAGAGAGAACTTCGAATAATACTACTGTACTACTACTACACCCTCCCTCCCCTGGCCCCTACTTTCTCCAGTTGCATTGACTAATGCAACAACAAAAGGTCGCAAGAGTATAGTAGTAAGGTGGAGCGGGCATACACTTTAACTTTGGAAACCACCTACGATGATCTGTTGGAAGAGTCCTGAAGAAGCGTAGTGCATTTGTAAGGGACTCTGTATCGTTACAAGTCGGTGTAGCCCACACGAAAGTGTAACAGGGATACTCGGCGAACTTAAATCGTGAATCTTTCAAAGAAAGGCGAAGTTTTTCTTCCGAAATCCCCTTTTTTTAATTGAGAACCTGTATTTGAGGAAGAACGTTGTCATAAGTGTTTATTTTCCCTACGGATAATGAGAATAAGATACGAGAGTTCGGGCGCGTGCAAGTACATATAAAGTCATTTTTTCAATCGCTTATTTCGGGAAGAGACTGCGACACAAAATCTCTGACACTGGTATGACAAACCCTCCGCGACACACAGTATACTAGATTGTGGAGTGTACAGATTACTTCAAAATCTTTATATCAAAGGTCTAGGGACGTTCCCGGCGCCAGCCATGAGACAAGACTTCACCGAATTAGTAGGGTCTAGTAACCAGATGGTTCAAAATGGCTCTGAGCACTATTAACTTCTCAGGTCATCAGTGCCCTAGAACTTAGAACTACTTAAACCTAACTAACCTAAGGACATCACACACATCCATGCCCGAGGCAGGATTCGAACCTGCGACCGTAGCGTAACCAGATGCGCTGCGTACTATTACCCCAGTAAATCGATAAGAGTTATCCTCAGCAACAAAACCGTAAGTGGAGAAAGATATTTTACAAATGAATCAGAAATATTTCACACGAACACTGATTTCAGCGATGTGCTTACTCATTATTTTACGCAATCACACTGGGTAGGCGTATATAGTGTATGTGTCATTTAAATATCTGAAAATATCTGAATGACTGACATGCATTGTATACAAGTACACAGAGTGACGGTAAAATGACGAGGATTTGTGTAAGCACTTGAAAACGCTAAGCGCCAAAATCAGCTGGCTGTGTGAAATAAATGTCCGCGATGGAATATTCTTTTGAGAATGCTACGCCCAGAAATGATTCCAATCTGGACCTGAACAGCAACGTTGAAGTAAAAGGATTATGAGAATTTATGACAATGGAATGCAGGTTGTTACGGCGAGTTACATTACTTTATATACTAATAAACTGTATACTATGAAAATTAAATGTAATGCTATTTGCTGTAGTCTGCGAAACGTGGTGATTGTATCTTGTTTGACCTATTATTTCTCGGATAGCTAAGGGAAGGGGGTGAAACAGTTGCATGATTACTTGCGTCCTAACAGATGAGAAATTTGCAGGAAGTAAATTCTCTGGCGCAAAGTCAAAAGTTTCTTTGCGAGCCGGCATTACGAAGGGTTTGGCGGGCGTCTATACTGTGCAAGGAGAGCAATGTTGGGGGAAACATGCGAAATGGCGTTAACACTTCTCAGCTAGAATCTCGTAATTTCATAACTTCTCATCAAAGCAATATGCGAGGCGCCGTTATCACGGTAGATCTTGCGACTGACAAACAATAACCGCTTAGATATCAGTTCAGTTTTCGTTTTTCTTTCTGCTGCGGCTCGCAGAGTTCAACCTCTATTGTTACAAACAATTAACAAAAATTGCTAATATGAAGCTCTGAGTCGGCGGCTAATGAGGCACGTACAACAGAAGGCGCTGTGCCTGGACGCTTGTCCTCGCCACAACTTTTTGCGCTAGAGGATGACGAGAGCAGGCAGAGCGCAGCCGTCGTCGCCGGTGGATAGGACCGCGAGCTGAATGCTGGCTGGCAGCGCGGCAGTTGCGTGACGGCGCGTGCACTGGCGCAGACGGGCGTGGCATGCAGCCCGTGCGGAGCACTGCGGCTCGATCGCCGCGTTCGCTTCCACGAACTCCGCCGCGACACTGCTGCCCCGTCTTCCAGTACACACGGAATCGTGGCACCGACTACTCTCTGACGTAAACTGCAAACCTCAAAATAAGCGTGCGCCAGCTGCTGATGCTCAGAGGGTACGCAACAAGTTTGTTGCTGAAGTCGATCGGCTCAGTGCTGGAGCTTTGAAGGAGAGTGCGTTCCAGAGTTGAAAGGCTAGGCAGACTGACTGAAGGGAGCACAGCGCCCATCCTGTAACGAAATTATTGTACTGTATTTCTGTGTGTCGCAAGTCGCACGTACCATCACGACCGGTTTCGATTTCTAAGAAAGTCACCATTAAATGATGTGAATCCTTTATATAGTAGCTCGTCAATTGCGAGTTATTGTGTAACGTATTCACACCATTTGGTGATGACTTACTAAGAAATCGAAACCGGTCGTGATGCTGTCTGTGTAACCCGAGGGCCGATGCTGAGAAATAACTATAAAATTCTTCTTTATAGAGGTGGGCTGTAGTTTCCCGTCAGCGACAATTCAACATGCTGAAGAGCACAGCAATGCAGTAACGGATCTCCATACAGTTACAAGCATGTCTGACATCAATTATGTGTAATCACTTGCTTCCATGCTCTTTTTTTGCTGGTGTTTTCTACATCAAAATAGCAAGCCTGTGAAAGACTAAGTCCTGCAACTTGTTCGTAGGATGTTTCGAAGATCGTTGAAAATCAGGATAAGAAACGAGGAGCTTCTCTGCAGAATCGTCCAAAGGAGGAACATGTGAATAAGCAGAAGGGACAGTATGGTAGAGCATATGTTAAGACATCAAGGAATAGCTTCCGTGGTACTCGAGGGAGCTCTAATTGGTGAAACTTGTATGGCAACGGAGATTGAAATACATGGGTCAGTTGAGGACGTTGGGTGTAGGCCCAAAGTGCTTCTCTCAGATAAAGGGATTTGCACAGGGTGATAGGAATTCGGAGCGGGCCGCGTCAAACCAATCAGAAGACTGATTTCAAAACATATGGACAAGAAAATGTGAAAAATTTGTGGAATTTTGTGCATTGTTGTTGCCGTTTGAATAGCGCTGCCCGGAAGTTTACACCACTCTCCTCGTATACTAGTTCCGGCCTCGACGGAGACTGGTGGACTTCCTGGCAGGGCCTACCAAGAAAAAGGAGACAAAAACAACTATCGGCATAACGGGCACCTCTGATCCAGGCTGACACTGTCTCTCTCTTGGTCCGTATGGATGACTTTTGCGAAGGGGGAAATGTGTATGGTGTGTTAGGAGTGAGAGAGTGGGGAAGGCATACTGCGTCGTGGAGTGGTCCGTGATCGAGGCTGGCAGCAGCAGCCGCCTGCGGCGTTGGCGCGCATCTCCAGGCCCACACTAACTGCGCTAACGAGCCAAGGCTGCTCACGACAAGGCCGAGGCGGTGCTCACAGCGACGATCGCCAGCCAACTTCGCAACGCAACACCGACGTGCTCGTTGGCCCAAGCCAGGGCAAAGCTTTCTAATCTTGTGTCGCGTTTGACGCGGCCGTTATCCTCTTTGTAAATGTGATTCCCTTTCCGCGTGGCATTTCTGATAGCACCGATAAGATCCATCAGGCCTCAGACGTGATGGACCGCTCCTGTTCCCCTTTTACATAATCTGTTGGGAAGGGTAAGCAGCTGTTTTCAGTGTTTGTTAATGACGCTGTTGTGTAAGGGAAAGTGTAGTCATTGTGATGAATGACAGGTCGCTTCAAATTCGGAAAATGTAAGTTAATGCGGATGGGTACAAGAAGTATTGCACGAATGTTCTAAGGCACTATCAAGATAACAAATACATGTGATGTATCACTCAGCCACGTAGAGCAAAAATATTTAAGTGTGATTTTGTAAAATGACATTAAATGGAACGAGCACGAAACGTCATTGCAGGGAAGACGACTGACTGGTCGGCAATAGCGTGTGGAGGGAGGTCTGGAAAAACTGCAATGCGCACCTGTAACGGAGACCGCTTGCGTGAACCATTCTCGAGCACTGCTCGAGCGGTAGTTACCCACCAAGCGGGATCAAAGGACGACATCGAAACAGTTCAGAGGTATACTGCTCGATTTGTTATCACTCGTTTCGACCGGTTCGCGAATATTATGGAAATGCTGCGTAACCTTAGACGGGAATCTTACGACTTTTTTTTCCAATTCACGAAATTAAGAGAATCAGCGTTTGCGACAGATAGCAGCACGATTCCTCTGTCTACAGTTGGGGGGTTGGGTTGTTTGGGGGAGTAGACCAGACAGCGAGGTCATCGAATTAAGGAAGGATGGGGAAGGAAGTCGGCCGTGCCCTTTCAAAGGAACCATCCCGGCATTTACCTGGAGCGATTTAGGGAAATCACGGAAAACCTAAATCAGGATAGTCAGACGCGGGATTGAACCGTCGTCCTCCCGAATGCGAGTCCAGTGTGCTAGCCACTGCGCCATTTGTCTACAGTCTCCGATTAAGGATTGTAAGCACAAAAAGGAGATCATGGTTCAGACAGGCAATCATTATTCCCTCGTTTTCTTTGCGAGTGAATAGTAGAGGCTATTACTAACAATGGTAGAATGTATACTCCGCCACGCACTGTACAATGGCTTCCGGAATATGCACGCACGCATGTATGTACACAATCTGATCAAAAGTATCCAGACAACCATACGTCATGCGAAACTGACCATTAGATTTCACGAAAGGCGGACTCGCCAGTATAAAAGGAGGCGGGGAGTACCATAACGAAGCAGCAACAAAAGAGTGGGTCAATTAGGAGAGCTCAGTGATTTCTAACGTGGACTACTCATTATGTGTCATCTGAGTATCAAATCCATCAGAAGCATTTAAACCCTCCTAAAACTGCCCAAGTAGACTGTCGGTGATGTGATTGTGAAGTGAAAACACGAAAGAACAACTACAGGTAAATCACCACCAGGCATACTTCGTGTATACTGGGATCGTCGAGCACTGCGGAGGGTAGTTGTAAAATATGATGTAATCAGCGGGAGAAATCATTCGTGAGTTCCGAAGTACTACCAGCAATCCTGCTAAAACAATAACCGTGAGTACGAAGTTTAAAAAAATGATAATCATCGAGCAGCTCCTCATAACAAGTAAATGCTAAGCGACGCTTGAGGTGGTGTACAGAGCGACGCGAACTGGGCAGGAAATGACTGGAAACGAGTGATACGGAGTGATGAATCACGTGTAACTCCAAGACTGGAGCAGGAGGAAGTGCTGTTCTGGTATGTGGGCGTCTTCCGTGTTTGGTCCCCCTATTGGACTTAAGGAAACGCCAAATTCGGAAGGATATTAACACATTTTACAGCACTGTGTACTGCGTGCAGCAGAGGAACAGTTCGAAAATGCTGACTGTTCGTATCATCACGACATTGCATCCTCTCATAAAGCACCATTTGCGAGGCAATAATACGTGGACAAGAACATTCCAGAAGGGTAGTGGCATGCCCGAAGTCCCGACCTGAACCCGATGGAATACCTTTGGGATGAATTAGAAAGTCCATTTTTCTCCAGACTCCAGCGTCCAATATCACTCCCATCTCTGGTTTCGACTCTTAAGGTAGAACGGAATACCATTCCTACACAGACATCCAGACATCGCATTGAAAGGGTCCCCAGCGAAGTTCAGGATATCACAGAGGCGATGGGTGGACATACCTCACATCAGTGTGTACCAATAAGTGTCTAGGACCTTTAATCAGATTGTGTCCATATGTAGATCAGTCCTTGGCACCATCTACTCATTTTATTCTCTTCATGAAGCAAAAAAAGTTATATTCATTCGGCTATGAAGAGGTGACCTCAACTGGGCACAAAATGACGAACCATATTTGAATGTGAAACATACACTGTTGCAACGGTTCCTTAAATCTCAGCACCCTAGACTTCATTCTTAAACCATTCTTCATCACACTTTATTTATAGAGACAGGTGTTGGAGCTAGGTGGAAGAGTCCTTGTAGCGTTACGAACCACACGAGGGAAACGATGATAATTGAAGCATCGATGCTCGACATGTAACATCTCCCGACACGAAGCTTCAATACGTCGGTTGTGTTAATAACGGTTCGTATGCCGCGAAAGGAAATAACATTTTGTGTTTAACATCCTGTCGAGGACGACATCACGTATAGGGCATATGCTCTAGTAGGCTTCAGGATGAAATGAGGAGGATTTGAAGCTCGCTTCTCCAGAATGCAGATCCATTGCGTTAACCTCTTCCCCACTTCTGTCGATAAATACTCCGCGAAAACAATAAGTTTACGTCCCACAAACCCTGGCGCAAATCTAATACTACTACGTTGCTGGACTTCTAATCTCATTGTAGTCAACTCTGTATCTATTGAACAGTATACAATTTCTTTTAATTTCCACTGCGCACTCGTACCCATCTTCGACAATAAGACGTGCTAAAAACACACACATTTTCCGTGAGTAGAAGTGGGGGGAAGGTTCAACATAGTTTCGCCTTGCTATCCTGACTGTGGTTTCCTTGTAACACTTCAGTCAATGTAGAGATAATTACTACAACAGCGTCAAGGCAAATTCCTTCACCTTCGTATCTTTATCCACCCTCTGTGTCTAATGAGCTCCAATGAGACATTGAAATCTTTTGTTTTCCTTCCGTTTTTTTCCCCACTACATGTTATTCATACACAACTGGACACTTTAACGCTCGATACCTGTAAGTAATGAATGCTCTCCTAGCTATTCTGCACTCAGTCATAAAACGCTAACCAATCGTTAACTTTACGTAGACCGTGTAGGTACCTGTTATTAGCTGTGGCGTGTAGGTTTACTCAAACGTATCACATACATCTGCGGTTACCTAGAGAACCGAACGTCTGCAACCATTTATTATGGAAGCTCTTAGATGGCAACGTTATGGTTTTCTGGTTGAGGATAACTTGTTCTCGGGAATATGGCTCTGAGCACTCTGGGACTTAACATCTGTGGTCATCAGTCCCCTAGAACTTAGAACTACTTAGACCTAACTAACCTATGGACGTCACATTCATCCATGCCCGAGGCAGGATTCGAACCTACGACCGTAGCGGTCACGCGGTTCCAGACTGAAGCGCCTAGAGCTGCACGGCCACACCGGCCGGCTTCTCGGGAATATTTGACGCTTAAATTTCGTACGTTAAATTGTTACTATTGATACTTTGGCAACGAATCTAAGAACAAAAATGGGCAGTGGGATTGATGGGTATATATTTTATCATTGTTCTGAAAAGATAATCAGTAACGGCCAATTTAAATCGCGTAAATAAGTGTAGTCTGTCCGACAGGAGTATCTTTTAACACGTGGATGAACAACGAGCCTCACTGTCTCTTTTTGAATGAGACTACTGTCCGCCGAGATACGGTCAATATCAAACTTCCTGAGAGGTGGCGAGTTGGCTTGTGTTCAGCGCATATCGCTTGCCATCCCCTGGGGCAGAAACCTCATTTCCATGGCTGATTGCAAGGAGACTGCCTGCCTCCCCCCCCCCCCCCCCCCTCACCGCGCGCACGCACACACACACACACACACACACACACACACACACACACACACACACACACACACACACACGACGAACCATGTAAGACAGTCGGTGAGACCAGCAAAAGATGATACATACGTTCTAAAGACAGAACCGTTTGCTCCCCTGAATTAAGACTACCCTCCGCCACTCACTGTAGGGTGGCTTGGCGAGTCTAGATGCAAATATAGATGTGTAGAAGCTCATCACAAATCCAGAATCATATACAGCCGTGAAACACGTTTTCCAAAAGGAGGAACTTCACATATAATACTTCGAAAACGGCTAAGAATAAGAGCAGTGCAGGAATTCGAAGATGTTTAATTCATTCAGAATTATAAGAGAATTCGCTGAGTTAAGAAGGGAACTTTCTGTACCATACGACAGTGGCTAATGGGGAAATAATTAAAGCGTTCATTAGTCCCAATGTTGGCCGGAATACTAGTGCAACACTGCATATTGACATCTTGGAGGTATTTATGTTGGATTACTTTGATCTATAAGCTGGATGATACAGCGTGAGGACGGGCCGTTTAACGTGCAATCCAGTGGTGTTCAACTTCAGTTTCCCACAATCATAAAATAGGCCTAATACAGAAGATGCAAAACTAGAGTTCCTAAGTAAAAAAAGGTGATTCACTCAACTGGTTCGTTGCTTGCAACATAAGTGGAAATGATAAGAAACTTTGAGACGTCGTCGTCCTCTGTTAACATACACGTGATCCCGCTCCTTTACAAACGCAGTATTGATGGGCTCCATATGGTACTTTGAATATCCGGCGAGCATGGACGTGTCTATGGCAAGGAGACACGCAAGTAGAGGAAAAATACATACTAGAACAAAGGCACGACATGTTTACGTCGAACCAAAAGCAGCTGTCAGTGCACGCTAACTGCACTTGTGTTCTGAGTCAAATACGAAGTTCCAAAAGCTTGCAGTTCACACTGACATATCAATGTAACCTACATGCTATGCCCATCCCACAGGTTAAGACTTCAAATTTCCGGCTGATAGCAGTGAATAACCAATGTGTGAATGTTGTTATTCATCACTACAAATACTGAAGACCTGTTTCCGCACAATCTAATCAGATTTTGCATTATTTCGCGTTGTCCACTGTTAAGAAACATTGTTTCAACACACGTAAATCATTCAAAACTGTTGCTGCATTCTAATGTTCACGAACTCTTAAGTACTTAAACTACTTTAGAAATAAGATGCCAAGTGTCCTTACCTTATCTGCATTTCTCTCTTTTGAACTAACAGTCAAAATATAAGAGTTCAAGGAAGCATTTAAAGGTAAATTAATAATTCTAGTTGTTAGTCTCGCCTCTCCAAAGATACCTCTCCAGTGTGGCTGCAGCCACAGTACGGCTATCTGTATCGTTTTAGACACACAAGCAACCTCTCAGTAGCTGGGTCCATAATAGTCATGGTTAGTGTAGTACAAATGCTTCAAATCAGTGTTCAGTTTATAAAGCCTAGTCTTAAGACACAATTTACTGTAAGAACTAACAAAAATGGATATATGTAAATAAGTGTGAATCAGTCATGAAATTACAGACAAAATTCCTGGAACAAAATCTGGTCAGCCATCCCAGACATACTGAGCAACCAGAATATTCACAATTACAACTGTTGGCAAATTACATCACTATGTCGCACTACGACTCGAACCCGCAACCTCACCTTTCAACGCTCTCAGTGAGGGCGGACATTGTGTCTTGGCCTGATAGCTCAGTCGGTAAGTGCATTGCCTCTAAAAGGCAAGGATACAAGTTTGAATCCCGACACGGCATGCAGTTGTAATGTGCCAGGCGTTCACTGCGGAGTGAAAGGCTAGTTTTAGTTATGCGAAGTTTAATGCACTCTTGTAAACAACGGACACAAAAGGTAAGGAAATCAGAATGAAACAAACGTCGTTAAAGCATATCAATGACCGCAGGAATACTAATCCGGAGAAGGAGAAATTTGAAACATTTTCAATGTAATGCTTTTTAAAGACCGTCAACAATTAAGGGACAGAGAAGGTACAAAATACAAAGATACTCAAAGAATGAGATGGAAAGTAATTTTATGGAAACATTATCTTACAAAGGGAAGGATAATAGTTCTCATGCCGCTGGAAGAATAAGCACAGGTGAAAACTTCTGCAGACCGACAATGATAGACATATTTATTGTAGGTTAATGATGTTAGGTGAAACAGTTATGTAGAAATGGAGAGACTAACAAAGGACAAGAAGATTTGAAGGACAGCATTGAACCAGTCCAGAAGGATTAGCTTTAGCAAAAGGAGTAACAAATGGCTATACACAGCTGTTAATACTGTAGATGAAATTAATTCATGTCCCTCTTTTGCATTACCAGCGAGTTTGCGTAGTGGTAAGACACTGTACTCGCTTTCGGGAGGACGGAGGGTCGAATATCCGTACAGCTGTCCATATTTGTGTTTCCCGAGGTTTCCCTAAATCGCTTAAGGCGAATAGTGGACGGTTCTTTAGAAAGAATAGAAGGGGCGATTGTCTTCTCTAATCGGAACCTATGTATTAAGTGGACCTATCCCTCTCTGCAATAAGAGTCAAAAGATCAGGGAGGCATTTGATGTGTTTCTGAGATGTTACGGTTTCAGTTAGTCTGGAACAGGATGTCTAGACAGTACAGATGGTCCTGTTACCCAGTAACAGCCTGATCCACATTTGTAACTGTCCATACGTAAGGTCATCAGATAAGATAGGAATGAATCGATATATTCTGTTCCGTGGGATACAGAGTTCTTCATTCCAGGAAACGTATGATGGGGCGATAACTTGCAAAATAGAACCAAGAGAACGCCGAAGAAAGATCGTGCCTCCTCGCTCCAAAACCAGAGCAGTCACTGATGTAGGGACGTTGCCCGAATTGTATGAATCTACACTGAGTAGGAGAACGCACTGATTATATGGCAGTTGTCTGATCACAACGGGTGGAAATTTTACCCCTCACTTACACAATTACGAAACCGTAAGGTTATTTAAGGATGAACTTTAATATCGAGGAAATAGAACAGATAATGACGGAACATGCAAGGAGGACATAATAGCAAGAACTGCACAAGGTAAAATAGCTTTCTGTAAAAAGAAACACCTGCTAACATCCGAAAATAAACCTTGAAACTCAAAAATAGTCATCCAAAGCTATGTCTGGAGCAAAGCTGTGTATCGGAGCGGAATATGGACAATGGAGACGACATAAATGAAACGAAGAAAAGTCTCTGAAGTGCGATATTACAGGAGACTGTTGATGATCAAATGGACTGATCGAGTAAGAAAACTTTCTCCAGCGAGTCAAAGAAAAAAACGTGCAATTAAGAACATAAGGAAACGGAGAGAGAGAAAGTTTGGACAGGCATTACATGAGTCTTAGCCGAAAACCTTTTTGGAGGGGCACGCATAAATATGACTAGACGGGATGTATCATAATTAGTGGCGAAAATCGACAAGGGTGGAAGTATACGACAACAGAAGCGAAAAAGTTCCAGTAAACATGGATCCCCAAATAAGCCGTTTGCGAGATAACTGCAAATGTATGGCTACGAGCCGCCACTGGTTTCAGCAGAAAATATTGCCTTAGTTAGTAACAAAATTCAAATGTTTCATTAGTAAATCTTTCGATTAACTTCCCAAATAACTGGACTAAAATTTCAGCTGTGGTTTACCTAAATAAGGAATACAATACTAATTCAGCACGTTCCATTTACAATTTACTGTACACTTTAAGATGTTAAGACTGGTGTTCCATATGTCAACCTTGCATTTGTATGCAGTAGTGCACTCCCTTCTCTAGTAAGTCACGGATCATCGTGACAAGACTGTATAATTCGCTGCTCCAGCTATTCAGTGACATCAACGGGAGTGCTGTACTCTTCACTTCTGAGATGACTCTAGACAGAAAAATCCATAGGACTGAGGTCAGATAATGTTGGAGGCCAACGTTCAGGTCCACCTCGACCAACCTAACATGGGCCAAACTGGTGCGTTGGACGTCGTCCTACATGAACAGCAAAATGGACCGGTACCCCACCACGCTTGTAGCACATTCCTCAACCATGGATCCTTCGTGATACTCCAGCCAGTTGGATGAGGAGTTAATCTAACTAAGTATTTCGTGCTGCAGTCAGTTGCGGCTCATAGCCACACATTCTAAATTATCTCGCCAACGGGTCATTACGGATCCACATTTACTGGAACGTTTTTGCTTCTATTGTTCTATACTTTCACACATGTCACTTTTCGCTATCACATATAATACACCTTGTATCGCCAGAACCACGTAGAGGAGATCAACAAGGGAACAATGAGAAGGGAAAGCAAATCTGAACATTCAAAGTTCGGGTAGGGATGATGACCGAATGGGACACTGATGAGTAGGTTACTTACTGAATTTCAAGGTTGCTGATTGCCACTGTAACAGAATAGTGGCTGCAAAGGGTCCAGGGATGGTGGGTTTTTCTTTCGCTTCTGTTTCACTCTTCTCGCTTTCTTTCATTTCTATATTTTTTCTGTTAATAAGGCTCAGAAAGTAGTTGCAGTCGTTTAATGTTATGGATTAAATGTCATATGGAAAGAAATATACACTGACTGAAAAAAATCGGAACACCAAAAAATAATTAATGCAGAGTAATTAACTTCCGGGAACACATTTTTCTAGATAGCATATTTACATGATTAACATTTGAAGATTATAGGTTAATGTAAGAGCGAGGTAAGACATTGCAAAGATGAAATGCTGGTACATTAGTAACAGGTGTAACCGCCAGAATGTCGAACGCAAGCATGCAAACGTGTATGCACTGTGTTGTAAAGGGGTCGGATGTCAGTCTATTGAATAGAGACCCATACCTCTTACACTTGATCGGTCAGTACCGGGACGATTAATGCTGTTTGTGGATAATGCTGGAGTTGTCGTCTGATAACGTTCCATAGATGCTTGATTGGAAACAGATCTGGAGATGGAGCAGGCCATGCAATGTGTCGACACTATGTAGAGCGTGTTGGGTTCCAACAGCGGTATGTGGGCGAGCGATTTCCTGTTGGAAAACACACCGTGGAATGCTGTGCATGAACGGCAGCTGAACAGGTCGAATCAACAGACTGATGTACAGATTTACAGTCAGGGTATACGCGGGAAAACCACGACAGTGCTTCTGCTGTCATACGAAATCGCTCCCCACACCATAACTGCAGGTGTAGGCACACGGGCTGTTTGCACGCCCTCAACTGGCCTCCTCTCCTGACCAACACACGGCCATCACTGCCACCGAGGGAGACCAGCTTTCATCAGAAAACACAACAGACTTCCATCTTGTCCTCCAATATTCTTTATGCCGTGTGGCTAGGGCCTCCCGTCGGGTAGACCGTTCGCCAGGTGCAAGTCTTTCAAGTTGACGCCACTTTGGCGACTTGCGTGTCGATGGTGACGAAACGATAAGGACAACACAACATCCAGTCCCTGGGCGGAGAAAATCTCCGATCCAGCCAGGAATCGAACCCGGGCCGTTAGGTATAGCATTCCGTCGCGCTGACCACTCAGCTCCAATGAGCTCTCGCTTTACACCAGTGAATTGGCAAACGGGGTGGTTTGGGATCAGTGGAATGCATGCTACAGGGCGCCTGGTTCGGAACTGTCCTTGAAGTAACAGTTCGATGTGTCACTGTGGTGACAACTGCTGCTCAGACTGCTGATGCAGATGCAATACGATGGATCAGAGCCATACGCGTAACACGAGTGTCTTCTCTCTCTGTACTGTCACGTGGCCGTCCGGAACCCGGTCTTCTTGCGACCGTACGTTCTCGTAACCATCGTGCCATCAATTACTTACAGTGGCTACATTCCTGCCGATTCTTTCTGCAATATCGCAGAAGGAACATCCAGTTTCTCGTAGCCCTTTTACAAGACATCGTTTAAACTCAGCGTGCTGCTCACAACAGCGTCTTTGTCGCGTTAAATGCATTCTTGACTGACATCAACTCGCCACGTGTAATCTCGAAGGTAATTAACGCTCACGGCTGTTACAGCGTGTGTTTACAGCAAATTTGATCTGCATCCCCAAAGTGGCACTACTAGCACAACTGTTACGCAAGTAGTGCGAATTCTGGATAGACATCATCTCTCAAATGTAGAAACACGCCTCCCTACTTCCGCGTATGTCGTACAATTCCTTGGTGTTGCGATTTTTTTTTCCGCCACTGTATATAAAAGACCTCTGACAGCGTACCACGCAGCAGCTATACCGAATGAAGAGGATGGCTGACAAGCTAAAGGAATAGGGAATTGCAACAAACCAGTCACAACGCTGATGGCCGAAACTACAGAGCTATTGCACCGTTACATTCATAGGAGTAGAAATTGTAGTTATAGGTACCGGTCGGATTACTGCTGGACAGTAGCGTTCCACAATTGTGAGACGTCGTTTTGTGCAGGGAATAGGTGAGGTGGCAGCCCTGTGGTAGGGGCCGCCCCGCGCCCGCCTAATAGAATAATCGCCAGCATCCTCATCAGGCGGCCGCGACACGCTAAATCAATGCCAGCCAGCTACGCCTGGCCTCGCCTCGCCTGCTCTAGCCAAGCGGCGCCACCTGCCGCACAGTGAGCGCAAAAAAACCACACGCAAATATCTATGGCAACGAAATTTTTGTTTTTGCGCGACGCCTCAGCACCTGCTGGATGCTTGCTTTTCTTCAGACACTGTCTACGATCTGTCCAGAGGACGTTCGTACGCTCAGATGCACCACAAGGTACAATGCGTGAAACTACGTAAACTTTATTTAATACGTAGCATCTTGAAGATGTGTATCACTGCTTTAGAAATTCTGAAAAGCTGTTCTCCTTATCGTATACGTCATTTACAGACCAAGCTGTGTCAATTGTACTGTTCCTCTTCCTCGTGCATGGGATGTAACTTTAACCTACTGCCCTTTTCCTGTCCTGTTCCTTCCTCGCTTCATTCCACGATTCTCCTGTTTTTAGTTTCTTGGAAAGCGTGGTGCTCACGGGGTTTCTTCTTAAACGGAGTGCGTTGCTAGATACCTACCCTACCTCCTTGGTTTTCTTGCTGGGAAAGTAGCGGAATATCCGGTAGCTCAACCATGTAGAATTCAAACAAGCAATCCACCTCCTAGGAGTGGTCGCTATCATCTTTCCCACGTGTCTCTACAGTTCACGAGTATTCTCTCCGAATGCACCTGACATTCTCCTTTAGATCTGGCTTTCCCTTATTTCTTGAGATGATCTTTTCCATTCATAGAGAGCCATTCATCTGCATATAGGGCCTCTGGCTGTATCACTATGCAACAATGAGGTCTCTTGACTTTACTGGACGTTGATTTGCTTTTGTAGCTACTTTTGGTTCGATCAGTGGCACTAAGACTTTTTCTCTCTGAGGTTTTGATTCTATACTAATACATAATAATATACACAACAACGACTATGATTTGTTTACAGTTTCTTGGATCACAAAATCCGAAGAAAAGGCTGAAATTTATTGATTGGCTCTCACTTTTCGACAATGACTTATTGTATGTATTTTACAAGAGACGACGCGAAAGCTGAAAAGAAGTAAAATATTTTAAGGCAGTTTTTTGGCCTGCCTCTGGTAGGCTTACTGTCTTCCAGCAGTTCTCTTACCATACAGCAATGATCACTTAACATGGCAGCCCCCAATTCAGCAGTCTATATTTGTTTCATTAATGAAACAATGTCATTTGCGACTTCCGAAAGATCCACGGTGTTGCAGCCATTAAACGAATCATATGTCAGAGTCGAATTACATAACCACATTATGGCGCGACAGAATTTCAGTCCAATTTCATAAAAGCATTTTTCATAGTATATTACAGTGCGGCTCTTCGTAGAACCATATCATGTAACCGTGAAGCTCTTTGGAATTTTCTGCTTTTAAGTGTTGCAGAAAGCCACTTGCACCCTTTTTTTAAGGTTTGCCATGGAGTTTTCTTTTTTCCCTTTAGAGCTCATCACGCTGAGTGTTGTTCAAAAGTTATCTGACCTGTTGACCGATAAACACATCTTTTTTCATTTTTTCGAAACTAAATTTTTGATATAAATGAATGCTGGGAAATTTGTGTGAAAATCTTATACAAATAAGTCCGAGTTTTATATATTTGAATTTCAGGGCATATATTGGTATACAAATCTGTTTCCTCTTCACGAACGAGAATAGAGAAGGCAACAGGTACTGACCTTGTTGACGGTATTGTTCTGGCCATCACCTGAATTTACTAATTACGGACCACTCAGGACTATGCGAATGTGATAGTCTGATGTGGATCTGAACCTCTACAATTCGAATCGAGGAACACATTGCTGTTGGAAGAAGTGCATGAAAAGCTGTAAGGTAACTAGTGCACACTGCTCGCTATAAATGTTCTATTACATCACGACAATGTGACTATGCGAGAACAACAGTGGAGGAAAATCCCCAACAGCTTGGAGGGTCAGGCACATAACAAGCTGTCATAGCCATCGGTTATCTCAGCAATAAGCGTACCAATTTTTTTAAAATTATTCTCCGAACTGTAACAGTCCACCTACATAGTAATTGGCTAATAGCACTTCTGAAAGATTCTCCTGCCAATAACGTCTATTACTTACGTAATTGTTAATAATGTGTAAGTAGAAGTAGGGAGAAGTGTATCGTGTAGTCTGATAAACATTTTAATTAACAAAATTTCGTAACTACTTTCGGAAATATCATTATCAATTCTGACGGTTAAAATCAACCTGGCACGTGGCACGTATAACACAACGACAGTCGTTGAAATAATCATGTACACAGTAACAAACTAGTATAAAACCTATTCTTTGAAGAAAGATCTACAATTATTATGCTACAGGGCTTACAGTATTTTATAAACGTAATTTTATTAATATTCTCTCACATTCGTTTCTATTGCGTGGGAATATTATCTAAGGTATAACAACAACATACCGAGAAAGAACTACATTTAAATAGCTGCGAATCGCCAATTTTCTACCTCAGGACGTTTCTGCCGAAATACTGTTCTTTTACAAATATTTCCCCTTCTTAATGCATTACGCTACATTTAACAAGTACTGTTATGACGGAGAAAATATATCACAGGTGAATCGGTAATTCCGCAAACTGGAAGAGAAGTGAGATTTCTAAACAGTGTTTGATCTTTGTTGCAATAATTTCGACGATGAGATGATGTAGTTACAAAAGTGTAAAAGTTGGGTATTTAAATGTGTGCGGATTGCTATCTTGTCTAAACGTGTCCTGTTTACAGGATCGTACTCAGCCGAAGTATTGTGTAAGGTTCGCTGGCTGAAGAACTGAGCTGCGCACCGGTTCCTGACAGCTATCGGTATACGCGAGTGCCCCTCTTTGCAGCGCGCGGTCTTAGCTGCATCCGTTTGGAATAATACATGCTTAATAGTGCGTCGGCAGCTGCATCGCCTCATAGTTTAGAGTGAATAATTCACCACTTTCGTCTTGGGCATCCTTGTTCTCATCTAGCAAACATCCGACGTCAACCATCTCATAGAAATTCAGAATTAATCTTCACCTCCGACTGAAAATCGTATGACGATAATGAAGATGAATACTAATGCTCAGTATCTTACATATTCGCATATTACAATAATGTCGTAACGAGGAAATTTTAGTATCAAAAATTTTCCCCACGACAAAGTGTACACTCGATAGAAGAAACAATGAAAGCTAACCTACCTGTGTGAACACAGTCAGTATTACCCAGTTGACGGTTGCAAAATGGTTCAAATGGCTCTGAGCACTATGGGATTTAACATCTGAGGTCATCAGTCCCCTAGAACTTAGAACTACTTAAACCTAACTAACCTAAGGACATCACACATATCCATGCCCGAGGCAGGATTCGAACCTGCGACCGTAGCAGTCGCGCGGTTCCGGACTGAAGCGCCTAGAACCGCTCGGCCACAACGGCCAACTGACGCATGCAGTGTTCATACTAGAACAGACACCGCTCACGGCTATCGTGCACAGCCACTTCTGTAAGCCATCTGCCTTTACTTTTGCACTTGGAGCAAAAAGAGTGAAGCCCAATCCTCGAGAAAGAGAACGGGGATGCATGTATCGCAGCAGAAATTCCAATTGATCTCGGTAGGCTCCGTTGAATCACAGTCTTCAGTCGGAATCCCATGAGGTAATCACCACAAGACGACCGTCCACTGCTCCACAGCCCGGTGTGGTTCTGCATACAGTATCTGGTATGGTGCAATAAACATCTTATGGACCAATGGCGGGATATGGAAATCGAAGTTGCCCAGCTCGCACCGAACATTCGTGGTACTGGAAAAACGAAGGGTGATTATGTTCAATCAACGGCAGAGTCTTTAGAAACGAGGGACAAACTCGGATTGAGAAAAGATATTAAAGAAAATCAATCATTCCCTTTCAAAGGAACCACGCGCACGTATTATTGCAAGGCGCGAATACGTTGAGAAAAGTGTAAATCGAAGGTGGAGAGGGGAAGAAAAGGAAAGGGAGGGGAGGGGCTCACTGCTGTCAGTTGCACGGGGACATTAGGCGGAATCAGCAGCAACAAATGAAAATGTGTACCGTACCGTGAATCGAAAACAGGATCTCCTGCTTACGAGGCTGTTGCGTTAATCACTGCGCCATCTGGGACACAGCGTTATCGCATCGGCGCGGACTAACTAGGCACGCCTCACGGCCGACTCACATTCTCATCGAGTGCCACCTATCTGCAGTCCCTGTCCACTTCCTCCATGTTCGGTCTCTGAGATTCCCACAGGAGGTCGGACGTATTTGTGCATTCTCACTGAAGAATGTCGATCCATTGCCCGGCTAGGCCAATCAGATTATATGAATGCGTGATGTCTGTTCTTTCGGACGTGTATGGAAGAGCAGACACCAAACTTTCAAATACATTGAGAAATATCTCGCTTAGAAACCGGACAACGATCCCTCGTTACACTCAGAGTATCCAAGCCACACACTATATAGATTCTGCTCTTCCAGTTTTTATCTCAAGTAAGTACCATATCAATATACACAGTGCACCAAAACAC
Source organism: Schistocerca americana (assembly GCF_021461395.2). Taxonomy (NCBI): domain Eukaryota; kingdom Metazoa; phylum Arthropoda; class Insecta; order Orthoptera; family Acrididae; genus Schistocerca; species Schistocerca americana. Next base: position 467,080,924 of record NC_060122.1, on the reverse strand, counting down.
ACAAACAAAATTTGGAGGTGGGATTCTCGTACCAAAATGAAGAGTAAAAACATGTAAAGGCAGGACAAAAAAAAAACTCGTTTTAGTCACTATCTGAAGATCTTTGGCTTGTTCACTATTTACAAACTACAGCCCACAATAACTGTTCACAACGTCACCAGCTCATGGAACACGAGCATAATTTTTAGCATTTTAGATATTCGACAGCTAAACTTTACACGTCGGCTTTTATTTTAATTTTATCCATTTCACAACCTGTGTGTGTACATGACAGAATAACACCCTTGTCCACCATCTATGTACGTTGAGTACTTCGGCTCTGTGTACGCCTAAGCGTAAGATCTTTGGAAGAGATCTGTGGTTAGTAGTCGCATATCCACGTTGAACAGTGTGTGGCCTTGACATCTTCGTTTAGTGCGATGGAACACGAAATGCATATAGTTTTAAAAACTATGATGTTCTCCCGCGACAACTGAGTTAGTAATTCCATTTTTATAACAGTTACGACATCTGCAACCATAGGCAACGCTATTTAGACATGAGAAGAGAGTTTTTTATGGCATAATGTGCCATCACTGAATTTGATGTAAAGTAAGTTATATTTCACTAACGTACCCTAATATCTGACTTGTTTAGTTTAATTTTTAAGTGTTTACTAATATATTGAATCTATGGTGATTTTGCTGTATACATACTTGATAATTTTCTAAAACCAAAACTGTATATACGAACAACCAATGAAGGAAAAAGACTGCTGCTAGCGGCACTAAATCACAAATAATTCATCGCAGCTGCGGCTCCAGTGCAATGAAGACCACCGAGATTGGCTCTTAATGATTACACCAATATCTTTTGATATGAACTCGAAAACGGAAAATTTCGGAACCTCTTTCAGTGACATTTTTGCAGATTTTTGAATTGAGTGATCCGGTTCTCAAAATGTGCCTAAGTATTTTTATGTGTACCAAACTGTCAGTAGGAGTAAGGGGCCGTGCGGAAATACACATACAGTAATTTTTCGCACGCTTCGTTGGCTACTGTAACACAAAAGTCAGTGGTTGATACTCGTTCTAAGTACCTTGCACGACGCACTTTCTATTGTTTTCCGAAGTATGTACGGCAACTTAAGGAACGCTGGGGTAATAATTTCGATCGTCTTGCGCCGGTCGAATGACATCCGTGTGACCAGCAACGGACCGCGATGGGAAGTCCGTAAGTAGAACGCCCCATTTTGGACTCGTCGCCACTCTCGTTTACGGGAGACGCTCTCCTACTGTGTCACCCCGAAAGTGAAGTCGGATTGTGTCCCCATATTTTTTGACACAATAGCACAAATCATACGAGGAACTGAAGCAACCGGTGCTGCTTTTTATCTCCTGGCTACTGTGATTCCACATACGAGATCGCTTCCATCCCTTGGCACAGCACCTTATTAGTATATACGACATGCAGAGTAGGTAGCAAAGTACTCACCGAGCGAGCTCTCGGGGTCGCTGAGGTCAGACAACGAAGGCACCTTCTGCATGGAGCACGAATTGGGGCCGGAGCCGGGTACACAGGAGTCTCCGCCATCGACGCGCTCCTGCTTCACCACCAGGGGCACGGGTTCGCGTTTCTGCAACGTGAACACCACCATCACTATACCGCTACACGCATGGACCATACAGCTAATACAAATGTTTACACTAGGTAAACGGCAATAGTCAAAATTTAACAGAAATATTAACCGGAAACAGAATAATCTACATGCCTACACATGTCAGGACGCAACTGCAAAGGATACAAAGAAAAATAACAATATTTCAGCATTACTATCATCATCGTCATCATCATCAATTACTATCTACATTATAATGTTTGCTACGCACGAAGTGTTATATTGTCAATGAAGCACAGCAGCAAAGTAAAAAAGTTTACTATTTTAATAGAATACAGGAACAAAAAAACTAAATAATAAGAATTAATGGCTTTATGTTCCGCTGGTACTGCCTGATGAAGTTTTACGAAAATGTTTCGAGCAATACTCAAACAAGGTGGTTGGGTAACTGGAACACCATTCGAACATCACACCTTAAGAGTCATGTGTACACGGATGTGTTGATGTACCGGACAGGCAATTAAAACACTCTGCGACACTGCCGATGTGCGTGTTACTTAACGAACTCCGGGATCCAAAACGATAAAAGCAGAATGAAATATATTGTGATTTAACGTCTCATCAGTAATTAAGTCACTGGAGACTAATAACAAGCTATGTTTCAGCGAAGCAGTAATCTGCCACGGTTTTTTGAAACACACACGCAGAATACTGAATCACGGGGAATGAGGCTCGCACATATGACTTATCCTCGAGTGCTGGGGGGTGGGCTTGGACCCCGCCCCCTCTGCCGAATCTGAGGCCACCCCATAACTGTGCACAGAGAGAGAGAGAGAGAGAGAGAGAGAGAGAGAGAGAGAGAGAGTTGATAATATGAATGGTTCTAGGAAAAATGTACTTGTGAGACCAAACCGTTACAAGGATGACATATCCTAAGGCCTAATCGGGGAAGAATTTATATGCTTTTGGGGTTTTGCTCCTCGATGATTTAGTTTTGTCCCCACTCTCTCTCTCTCTCTCTCTCTCTCTCTCTCTCTCTCTCTGTGTGTGTGTGTGTGTGTGTGTGTGTGTGTGTGTGTGTGTGTGTGTTTTCTGAACAGAAACTAAGTGACAGTGACTAGTTCTTCTCAAATAAATAACGTCACTTAGTCTTGACGAATAACTTCCGGCAAATAACGAGGCTATTGACATTGTAAAACATTTTATTACGCGTAAAATCAGCAATAAAAGTGGATTGTATTGTACGTGAAAGTACGAACGATGCACTATTTTTCCACATTATTTTCTCCATTTGCGATCCACATACATATGGCGTGTAATCATTTCTTTTATATCACTGTCGTATGTTGTGAATGATAATCAGCTACTAACATTTCCCATCATTTCCTTTCGGCCACAGGTGCAACTTTCATCAAGGGTTGTTTTAAGTAGGCTTGCAATGAACACATGGTGCAATGTGCCACTTCCCTATAGGCTGTCATTTCGCTGTTAACTCGGACAGCCATGTAGCTGAGAGGCGATGTGGCTGACTAACGGACGAAAAGCTGCACTCAGTGAAGCCAACAGCCCGGCTGTGGCTCCCAGTGCGACACATTAACTCACTGCTTCATACTCCAGCAGAAGCCCCCCCCCCCCCCCCCTCAGTCTGGGATGCCTCTGGTGTGCATCATTTTATATTCTGACAAGATGGAACAAGCAAATCTAAGTTGCGGTATGGCCTCTGTTTTAGGTGAAGAGAGGAGTGCGGTAAAAGTTATAAAATCTTGTGTAGTGTCGGTACTGCAGTCAAAGCTCTTACACAGGAGAATTTAGTGTGTTGCATAGTAGCTGGTCCGTCCTTTTTAACCCTGTGGTCAGTCAACCACAGTTATTGGTTGAACTGCTTTAGATCATTAAACTGAATTTCTCATTTATATAGGAAGTTACAAAATTGACTTCCTCTGCATCTGCACTGTAAGTATCAGGTCGTTGTCTGTTACGATGCCCATCTCTTCCTTGGCCTTCTCAGATTTCTCCAGTCAACTGAATTAGACTCTGTAAGGTAGTCTGCTGATCTTCATTCTTTCGAAATGTCCACTCCATTTTCTTCTGCTGCATTCAGTTTTGTTTCTTACGTTAAATACGTGTAATTCCTCTCAAATCTCGTTTTTTTAAAATCTGTCTTCTCTGGTACAGCCTTTCACAGCACGAAGATCCCATTTCAGAAGCCTGGATTATACTTTACTGTCGTTTGTAAATGACTCACGACCCACTTTGGTAGTCTATGTAGTGTATGCAGCCAAAAAATATTTTAACTAGTGTTATTTTGTATGTTTCGTTCTAAAGTATGTTTTATGCTCCATAATTGTTTTCAAATTTTTCAGTTTCTGGTCCATGTCGTGATCACACTGGTATTGATATAAAATCACCCATAATTAAAACGTTTGACCTACTCTACTACGATATTGTTCACCACTATAAAAAGCAGTTTTAATTTTCTTCGGGATATAGTGATATTCGGCTGTTTTGTTAGGAAGGTAAATTCTAACTATAAACGAAATTTTAGTATTTTTTTGAATCACCACAGAAACTGCGAATTAAGTCATAACAATTAGTGGCTAAGTGCACTGTATGTGGGATCGTGTGCGTGCGTGCGCGCGCGCGTATAGCACGGCTGCTAAAGACCAAACCAGCACACAGTAATAATAGCAAACACCACCACCACCACCACCACCAATAATAATAATAATAATAATAATAATGATAATAAGTGAAGACAGATTCCAGCTGTAAGTGGTGACTAGAGGCGCCTTCGGTTCCAAATCGTTAGTTTCACGTGAGCAGCAATCTGTAGACGCAACGTTTAGCTGCTGGAGAGAAGTGAATACGATAGCGGTATGCAGCTGCTAAGGGGCACTAGTTGAACGTTACAAGGCGGGCGCAGAGTGCGTGACGCAGCGCGAGCAGCGGAGCGGCCAACCCAACGGCCAGCCCGGCATGCGTGCGGCGACAGAAGCGGTGCGAGCGAGAGGCAGGCAGGGGGGGCGGGTGTCGGATTGCCGACGTCCACTCGTGTGTCCAGCCAGCCGGCCACGAAATCTATGGCTACCGCCGCGTCTGCCACCTGTTGCACCAGCTGCCTCCACTCGCTACCTGCCATTCGTTCCACTTCCATCACATACGACGTACTAACTAGTCCTTAATATATCTCTGCCAAAGCGGCTGTTCATTTTCACAACTCTATTATCGATCACTCAAAGCAGTTTCATGCAACTCTCAAAAATTCTCAAGAAAATCAACTTTCTATTTCTCCGCGCGACTTAAATTAACTGAAGGGAGGACAATTTTCGATGGCTGCGTGGCGTTATCGGTAGCGTTCAAGACTGTATCGCTGGTTCGTGTCAGGTTTCAGTCATTAATGTTTCTCGCTTTTAATTTTCGGTCAGTTCGAATACCTACGTCGTTTAAACATAAAATTTATCAAATATATGCTTGTTATATATATTGATTTAAGCCCACAAAGGATTGCTTATGACTAGTTCTTCTTCGATGATCTCTTCCGTTCCCACTATGTCTTGAGCCCTGCTGTGAAAGGGGCTTCCGACGTTTAGGGACTCTAGGAGGTGGTGACCAAGACTCTACCACAGCACAAGATTTGCAACTATCTTCTACCTCAAGATCAGAGATCCCAGCCGAATACAAGCCCTTAGCACTTCATTAAGCCACAGGCTTCCAGTCTTGTAACTTTGAACCACTGAGAAGATCTTCTTGGTAAGCCTACTGTTGTTCATTCGTTGTAGGTGCCCATAGAACTTGAGCCTCCTACGTCGCATACTGGTGTTCTCTAACTGTTGGTAGAGTTCAGAATTAGACTTCAGTCGGTATGTTACATCTGGGAGCAATCTCGGGCCATGAATTTTTCTGACAATACGTCTTTCGGCTTTCTCCAGGTCATCCATCGCACCTTTTCTGTTCATCGAGAGGGTCTCTGCGGCTTGCACAAACTGTGGTCTGACAGCAGTTCTGTAATGACAGACCTTAGCATTATTCAAAATACACTTCTTGTTGTACTGATTGTGGGACAGATGGTACGCTGCGTTGAGTTTGTTACCCCTTTCTAAGATGAAGGTGTCGTCTCCACCATTGGGGTGGATCCATTCACCAAGATAACGAAAGCGATCGACCCTCCCAATCGTTCCATGTATAGTCGTTAATGGGGTGTTACTGGAGTGCCGGTTCTCAAAGTATTTGGTCTTGTCATACGATATTTGTAACCCTGACTTCACCACTCTCTCATGCAGGGCTTGGACAGCAATGGCAGCATCCTTCGAGTTGTTGGTTAAGATTACAATGTCATCTGCGAAAGCAGGGCATCTTATCTCGATTCTTCTGGTCCCAGCTCCAATGGTAACTGGTTTGATTCCTAAATTCCTCAGCGAATATTCCCAGGTTTTGATGACTTTATCAAACACCAGATTAAACAGAATGGGTGATACACCATCACCTTGTCGTACTCCCTTTTTGATGTTGAAACTCTGAGGTAGTTCTCCCCTGAACTTCACCTTAGAGGCTGTATCCGTGATAGTCTGTTTGATGTGTGTGTGTGTGTGTGTGTGTGTGTGTGTGTGTGTGTTGTAATCCTCACCTCGTTCTTGCAATACTAAGAAGAGTGTTTGGCGGTCGATGGAATCATAAGCTTTCGTAAAGTCGGCGAAAACCACGGTGATGCTCGTACTCCTTTTTTGTTTTAGTTGGAGAATGGTTTTCAGATTGAAGATCTGCTCAGTAAAGAACCTTCCACATCGAAATCCTCCTTGATATTCACCAACTGTTTGATCACACTGACTTTCTACATTGTCCAATAAAATCTCGAAGAGCACTTTATATCTACACTTTGCAAAGACGCTTCCCAATCTACACTCTATTTCTCTGCCTGTTCAAACCTCGTCCTTTCGGGCGCGTGTCTTTTTTATTTTATTAAAGGCGATCAATTATGCATGGTACTATGCAAATGTTCGTTTCCAGAAACATATTTCTTTAGTTCCTCTTCTGTCATCTGTTGTTAAATAATAACCTTTCCCTAGTGATTATAGCTTCGTTGATCTTGCGTAATCTTGCTCCTTTAGCACCACGATTACATTGTTTGTTCTATTAGATATTTCCAAATTTCAGTGCTTTCTTGATTATTGTTTTGCCTCTTTAATCTTTAAACTTTTCTCGGTATTCTCACGAAGCCCAGTTCCGTGTTTCGTGTCGTTTGAACTTCTAGTCAGCCACATAATGCCACGTGAGCGCTGACAGACCAGTTCATTTCCTTTCACTTTTTTCTCCTGATCTTAACTTCATTTTAATCACTGTCTTTTCGACGTACCATCAAGTAGTAGTGATAATAAATTTCATAAATGCGCTACAATCCTTCTAACTAGCACTTAATATCACCGATAATCCAGATTGTTATTTCCGTACATATTATACACGAGTATTGTTTCGGAAGTCCCTCGAATTCTGAACATCTTATGCGATTTTACACAGAAGCATGTAACTGATCATCGTATATGACACACAAGTTAGGACGAAAGATAGTTTCGCCCAGTAGCTACAGTTACTTCTAAAGGGGAATTGCATGATCATGATACGTCCTGTCTTACCCAATCCACCACGAACCAAGTATATTGTACCTAAGTACAGAGCTCGTTCTCTCTTGTCTCACAATAAGTGGAGTGAAATAAAACATAATATGCCATTTTCTAAGGGCAATTGGTTCAAAAACAACAAGGACAGGAACAGTGAGAGGGCGCAGCTTCATGATTTAAAAGACAAATGCGGGTAGGATTCGCGCTATGAGGGTTTCGGACATACACAACTATGTACATAGCTACTTCACCTTTTGGGTTTTTGATGAGTGAGTTTGTGTCATAACAACTGACATAAACGGCAGTATCTTTTTACTGAATTGACTCAGAAGCTTAAATTATTTACGACGCCAAGGCGCAATTGTATATGCTCGTCCCTCGGAAATATGATTCTTGGGAGAGTCCTCTATCATGTGATTAAGCGAAATAATCGCGTTCACGCATATACAGTCTGCCATTTGTTTCCACGAATGGATTTCTCCACTGCAAGTGATTAGCGAGCATTGTTTACACAGCAACTGCAGAACGCTAGTGTTGGACTGTACTAATACTGATGTCGGAGTTATTAGGAGTAAACTGAAAATGTAGGTTACTATATTCTAGAAACGATTCAACAAAAATGAACGTATACGTTCAGCATAGATACAAGACAGTTTATTCTCGGTGTACGAGTATGTGTCACATCCTGTATGATAATCTCCACAGGAAGTGATAAAGATACATATCGGCATCGATAAAGAGATGAAAGTGTGTGACGATATTTTCACACTTGACAACTCCGAATACAGAAAGTACTCCTGTGTCCTACTACCGTGTTAAGCATCCGGGTAGACTGAAATCTCCACCGAAAGCTGGATAACCAACGGAAGCAAGTGAACAGCAAAGCGCGACCTCAACGAACTACATACGGTTTTTCCGTCATCGCTCAACGAAATGCTACTACATCTTTTACTGTCCTGGAAGTTTGAAACGTACTCCACCTCTTTTTATACTAGGAACTTGATTAAATCCTCGGTGAACAGTACTAAATTCTGTGATTCATCCCTCATGATTAAAGTAAGTAATAAGTAACAATCCGGGCTTTTTTATTAATTTCCCTGAAAAAGGTATACATATAAGTCTGCCCTCTAACGGGCTGTGTATAGAGTCCTGGCATAACCTACCAGTCTTTCATAACTTCACGATACCGATATGGAGTTGCTGATTCATGATGGAGACTATGTCTTTCGGGCACATTACTAGAGGAAAATGATAAGCGACAATCAGATAACACTACTGGAGTATATTCCACGCTTCTCCAACGTAATTTCATTATTTTCACCGCTTGCTTTTACGAATAAAGGAGAATCCAGTGACTAAGTCTGAAAATATTTTTTTTTACTATATTTTAGGTACAGACACACGACGAACAGAAATATTACCGCATTTGTTGGACCTGTGTTCATTCGGTAGAAAGATATTTGTCCTAGAGAGAGTTTGACACAAGGTCCTACGGCATCCACAGTATGGTTGTTTTCCTTATGGAAAGGACACGTAGCAGGCTCTCACCCACCGATCAATTTTGTGTTTAAGTTTCTGGCATTAAAAGGCTCCTCCAACAACAGTTCAAGTGTTTCGATACTAGTGATGCAGGTTTCGAATGTACCTGGATCTCTTCACAGTGTGGAAATACTCTTTTTTTGTCTTACAAAATAAATAATTTATGGTTTCTTATTTTTCGACTTTGTACTTTTCATTAAGGCTGATATGAAGACACATTGCACTTCTTGTAGGTTCCACACCCAATTGCTATTTTTCGAATATGTTCACTTTCCGAGTTTAATGCGCTATTTAGCTCACTATCTCAGGTCAGATTTCAGCGCATCCAGTCAAAACAGTTGTTATATAAGGTCACACTATTTCTTCATTACACCGACTTCCTACTTACCTATGCTACAGCGTTTTGAGATGCTAAGATTGCATTTCACAGTTACAATTGTCAAACAGTAAAAAATTAGAAAAACTGAACAGCACTAAGCAAAATTTCAGAAAAATGGGTCGTATGTGCACCATGAGACTAGTACAATATAAATTAAAGATTAAAGTTTCAAGCAGGCGGCAACGTAAACGGCACGAAGTATTTGTTAAAGTTGGCAACGGCTCCAATATGAGCGACTGTGTTACGATGACGCCTGAAATAGTACCGTTTGGATTCGAGTCACAGTATATTATTTAGCGCCTGCGAGAACATATATGTGGCTTAGCTGCTAAACAAACTATAAATCATAAATTGCAGATCGGTGACTCGCCTGGTATCACATAAGTTACAGATCGATGACCCCCCTAGTGAAGGAGTAGTGCAGAGAAGGTTGCTGTTCTGCGACACAGGCTAGGGAATTCCTCTTGTTAGACGTTCGCCTCCAACTGTAGCGCTGTTTAAGTGTTTCGTTCTCCGTGCATTGCTAAACATTCGGTCAACTAACGCTACGTTTTCATTCACTGGTGGTCCGAGGAGCGTTCTGCGTACAGTACCTGGTCTTCCACTTCGTATCGTTTCCCGCATCGTTCACTGCTTGCCGCCTCTTGTACTATATCAATGTAATAGCCCTCTTAGTTTCCGAACATTGTTATTCTGCGAGTTTCACACACGCTGCGGAATTAGTTAAGTAAATGTCTGTTTAGTTGATAGGTCAATGCTAATTTTTTACGCTGTGTTGCTGCAAAGACTGTTTGCTGTAGTTCTATGTACTCTTTTATATACTGTTGTTCTATCTTTGACAAGCCATGTATACTTGAAACGTCGTCAAATGGGCTCTGCATAGGGGGCTGTGCATTTTTACTAAAACTCTGTCATGGAGGAGCTTGCTTACTCAACACCGAATTTTGTAATGGTTTACTTACTTACTTATACTGGCCACACAGACCGCAGCCGGTGCTTGGCCTCACTCAGTCCAGCCTTCCATACTTTTCTGCCATCAGCATCATCATCACCCAGACCCGGTATCTGCATGTCTCCCGTGGTATTATCCTTCCATCTCATTCTCGGCCGTCCCAGTGGTCTCTTTTCTTCAGCCTCTCCATCCAGTACAGCCTTTATTACCGTGTTCTCCCCTCTCCACCTCCTCACTTGTCCGTATTATCTAAGTCCCATCATTTTCACACTCGCTACGACGTCAGGCAATGTGTATAAATGTCTGAGTTCTCTTTATTTCCTTATTCTTCACTGTTCATTTTCTTTCATTGGTCCATATACTTTTATCAGTACTTCATTTTCAAAAGTGATGAGCTCTTTCTCTGTCTCACTTGCATAGCACTTGATGGTGGTCTGATATATTCTTATTTTAACTTCGATGTGTATAGCTCCTAGACATCTTCCCCCAGCTTGAATTCTTGTTACTATCTCTTGTTCTACAAGGTTTTGTTGGTTGATGTTGACACCGAGGTACGTGAATGTCTCTGACTTCTGTATTGTTAGATTTCCGATTTTTAGATGGTTTGCTCCTAAATGAACTCTTCTTCCTACTACCATGAACCTTGTTTCACTTTCATTTGTACTTGGACCTACTTTCTTAGCTTCTTCCATTAGCACAGTCCCCATTTTCTCCAGGTCTTCCATGTTCTTTCCTATCAGCACAATATCATCCGCAAAAACCAGGACGTTTATCTTTTTTCCTATGATGACTCCTGCTCTTTCATATGTTACTCTCCTCAGCGTGTTGTTGAGGGCCAAATTCAACAGGGTTGATGATATAATATCTCCCTGTCTCACTCCTGTTTTTACTTCAAATGCTTCTGAGAACGGCCCCTGTACTTTCACTCTACACTTTGATTCCATCATAAACATTTTAGTTAGTTTTATCAGCTTTTCAGGTATCCTATACTCTGCCATTATCCTCCACATTTCCTCTCTTACTATGCTGTAATGGTTTAACGATTGAAATTGCTAGAAACAAAAAAATAAAGAAAGTAATAAAACCACCCAGCAAAATAACTTTGCACTGCGTTTGTGAGCATGGTGGATTATTTAAATTAAGACCCTGAAATATAATCACTTAATACCTCCTAAAGAGTCTCAGTAGAGCTCCCTCGTTCCGTGAACATCTTAAACATTAATCCGTGATCATGATTGTTGAGCTTAGTGGCTGTGGAGTAAGATCTTTAAGAAATACAGAACTGGCTGCTTTTTACATAGATTTATGTTGTGGGTTTTCACCCAACGTCAGCTGGCGAAACAAATTTGTATCTTCATCAATACAACGTTTTTGACGACTGCATTTTGAACGCTGAGCTGTTTTTGGAGTTGTATACTTACGTTTCGTTCATAGTCAGGCGCACTTTTATTACGTAATTTTTAGCTCCTTTTTCGCAAATACGTCGCCTGACAAAAAACGAAAGCATACATAAGAGGAGGCGGGAAACAAAACTTCACGGGCTGATAGGGTGACTGACATTACTTCAGTAACTGCAACATAGAGTAAAATTTACAAAGAACTTGACAGTATGAGCCCACTTGTTAGTGCGACGTTGCACCCCCTCTGGTATGGATGCTAGCACTCATTTGGTTGGGATAGGCGTCGTAAATCCGTTTTATCCTCTCCTGAGGCAAGCTGGCCTACAACTTGTGTAGCTAGTCCGTGAGATCCTGGTTACTGATAGTGGGACAGACTATACGTCCGAGTTGGTCCCTTACATATTGTATCGAGGACAGATCTGGAGACCTTTCTGGGCACGGAAGTACCTTAACATCACGCAGACAGTTCATAGAGAGAGGTTCCATGTGTAGATGAGCACTGTCCTGGTGAAAAATGGCACCACAATGCTAGCGCAGGAGAGGTAACGCATGATGTAGGACGAGCACGTCGTACCATTGTGCCTTCGGAGTGCACTCAGCCACTACCAACCGTGATATGAAGTCGTATCCAATGGCTCCCCACACAATGACGCCAGAAATTACACCGCTATGCTTCTCAATAACACAGGAAGAATGGGACCTACTGGCCGACGGTGGTCAGTTGACGTAGTGCAGAATCGCGATTCATCGCTGAATACAAATGCGACGCTACTCCAGTCGCAGCCGTTTATGTTGTGGTGTTAATGGCAGCCTACGAATGAGATTGTAATTCCTTAGTCCGCTGCTGCTTGTCTCCGACCAATGGTGCAGGGTGACACACAATGTTGCAGTGAGCGCATTTCTTGTCCTCGAATGGCAGGCGCGTATGTGAAGGGCTTGTGATGTTCTTGGTACACAATATGGCGATCCTCCTTGTGTCAGACGTAGTCGACCGGGACCTCGATGACGTGTACGCCCGACAGCAATTTAGTTTGTGAGCACTGACATCGTTCAAGCCATGAGATGTGCATATTCGTATGGTAAGGGGTCCGTAGGCCCTTACTATAACTTTGCACTCGGCACAGGTCGATAGGGCGAACAATCGATTGTGACGTGTTGCGAGAGCGAGTGGAGATGCGCCAGTGTGGTTGGCGGGAATGATGTGTGTGAAGGCCATTGTTGAAATACAGGGTCTTTAACCGAGAAGGGTGTCACCATCGCCGTGGTTAGACCCCTAAGTAATAGATTAACACCGGGAAAGTGAAGAAGTATCATTATGAAAGTGATCAGTGACGTTACTAGTGCCAATATTTGGTTTCGCGTCTACCGCGCCGGACTAACCTTGGATTGCAGTGTTGGATGCAGTGATGGAATAGCGTGTGACGATAATGGAAAATGAGGAAAGACTGTGCTGAGATTAGCCGTAATTAGATATGTATGACGAAGGCAGTGGCTGTCTCCTTTTTGTGTTTTCAGAAGAATATAAGTTTGTAATTAGTAAAACTGTGTTGGTGTTCCTTATTACCAGACATTCAGTGTTATAGTATTGAACAGGACGAACTGGAAAGTAACAACTTCCGTAGCAGTCAATTCCGATTACCAGCCCCATTAGGTTCACGGTCATGTTGATGATAAATATTGGGCTGCTATTCGATCAGATCAGGTCGGGATAAAAACGGAGGTGTTACAGTATCCAGTAACGGTGCTAATGACAGTATGTGATAGTGTCCTTTCAACGTGTTCCCTGTGGCTTCAGTACTCACCAGTTTTCCTGCCGAGGTAAAAGAGGTCAAAACTTTGCAGTTGGTGTGTCGTGCCTTTTGTGGAGAGTGGGATTTGTGGAAGGATGGCGACGTAACTCGCGGGCGAATGCCGCACCGGTGGGCGCGCGCACGTCGCCGTGTCCTGTGTCCGCTGTCACCGGCGATTAATGACCCCCGCACACCGGCGCGCGTCTTGGGCGCACATGAATTAAATATCGCGCCGATAAGTCCCGCCTCTTCTCGGAAAACTACTGCGCCACAGTAGCACCTGATACGTCCCAACTTCAGAAAAGTGCGCAGCCGACGTTCTGCCGATAGAGTATGAGGCTGTGCCTCCCTCCGTTATTGAATTCTGATACTGTGTGGTCACTCGCGGTTTCGGAAAAACCGATCTGTTTTCGAGAGTGCATTTATACAAGATGCTCCATCTAACTCTGACTTCTGGAAGAATTACGTTAATTTTATGAGCGCAAACAGGAGATGCAGCCATCGTTGGGAATTTATAAATCATTATGATGTAATACAGTTGATTAGCGGTTTCGGCCATCTTCATTTGTTTTCGCATTGGTGTATGGCTGCCTCAACGTTAAAATGCGAAGGCTGTCACTAGCAGCCATGAAGTTTACGTATTACACTACATTTTATTTCAAAAGAGCTGAAATAAATAACCAGTTTTTATGTTAATTTTGGTGTGGCAAGAAACTGGCTCATACAAAAGTTGTTTAGGTCCGAAAGGCATATCTCCTTACGTTACCGAGTATCACCTGAATGACATTCTGTTAAAAAAGGATGAGCTACGCTTTTTTACGCCAAATTAGCAGACTTGTATGAGGCAGATTTTGTGATATAACACTTTTGTAGCTGTGGCAACAATACTGAGTAAAAATACACTGACTGGTGATTTTTTTCTGCTTCGTTGGAGTCGTTTCAATGCCATGTTGCCAACGCTTCACGAAAATTGGTGCAGCCGCAGCAAGCGATATGTGACGTTTACGCTACTCTCGGCGTTGAGTTTAACATCTGGCTATTCACACGACCGCAGCAACAGGACAAAAATCCTCGTAATCAATGTATGTATATTCCATACTTTCTTGTTCTACCAACAGAAGAGTATCACTCAATTTGTCTCATACAGATCTCTTCTATTCCATGGTAAAAAATACCTTAGTTCCATTTAAATGTCTGTTACTGCTCCTTTTATTATTTACAATGTGCCATTCAAGTGATTTTCAATAGCGTCAGAATATAGAGCTTTTGCATCCAAACAACATTTGTCTCCACCGCTTCCTAGAGACACAACAATTTATGTAGTTACTGCAGGTGGGAGCGTTAGGTGGTTCATCAACTATAGGTCACTGATGGATAGGGTATTATTTATTAGCCGTCGGGACTTGTGACATGTCTTAAGAACGGCTTTCTATCGATCGACTGTTGGACATCCAACAACGTAAATCGATAGCAGCATCCAATCAAATCCACTAATGCGAGCTTAACAACGCGCTACTTAAGTTGCGGCGGAACATTCTCCATTATCGCGCCCCCCACAATGTCCAGTCGTTACTGGGACATTGGGCTAACCCAAGAGCATTGCTGCACGAAGATTTCTCAAGATTACAGGGGAAATGTAAAACAGTGCCTTGAGCAACTGCAGTTTGACTTTTTTTTCCTGTCGTGGCCTTGGCCTTTAGTTTATTTCACAAGCTAAGGCACGAAAGAATGTGTGTTCACACTGAAAATTTGTCCGAGCGCCAAAAACAACTGTTACAGGAGAATACGTCTCTTACACTTGGTGAATAATTGAAGAGGATGCCCGGCGCATCTGTCAACTCTTGAGACCACATCTTCACGATATTACATGAGAGTTCATAGATGCCACATGTCTGCAACTGATGGAATTGGCACAACTTGATCTGAGAACTTTTTCAGCCTCTAAAGTTTGTCAACGAATGATTCGTACAAATGATTCTGCCTCGCCAAAACTCACTTTCATCAATTTAACTGGGAATGAAGATGGGTATACTAATTTTACTTAGCGATGATGTGGAAGTCAACTGCACTAATTTCCTCCGTACATGGTTGTCCAACAGAAGTGAAAACTCCATGCATTGTACTTCAAATTTTTTTTTTCTGCGTTTGAGGTATCTGTACATATTTGTTGCGATTGGATAGCATCTAATTCTCATCCCCATTCACTCTCCTGTACCTTTAATTTTCACTGCATTTCGGAAGAAAATATGAAACTAATAATAATGTCCCGCCGGCTGTGACGTCATCGGAGACTGTACCAACTGCAGGATGATCGGAAAAGAAACAAGAAATGACATTATTCGAAGGAACCATTGCGACATTCGGCGAAAATGATTTAGGAAACCCATGGTGACCTAATCCACGCTAGCCGGACAGAGATTTTAACTCTGCTCCTCATGGAAAGGGGCCTACCGCTTTCATGACACACCACCGTGCTTGGCAGGAAAGACTGTGGAGGCTGCGCTAGCGATGTAAACGGATCTAAGAGCTTCAGTGTCATAGGACTGCTATGTTCTACATCTACATACTTACTCCGCATGGCGCCATGCTTGTAAATTAGAAATTCTCTTTCTATTCCAAGAATCTCTTATTCGCAACAAAACCTCTTAAAAATCGTGTATGTCCCTACCATAGCCCAAGAACTGGACACAATTTGTACCTTGTTGTCGTCTACAGGATGTGGTAGATACCGACTCTCGTATCTGTTCTCGGCAAGCCTCAATAAGTGGTAAGCCCAGGTATCACCTTTGTCACAATTGTATCAAACGAGAGAATATCGAAAGATGCACGTCCCATGAAAAGTACCCTCTCATAGAAACACAGCGATTTTAACAAACCGTTATCGCATTGTCGTGAAAATATTACGTAGGATGCGAGATCTAAAAAAAATGTACGAAATACGTATTCAAGTAAGCCACACGTTTTTCTTTTGAAAATATTTAGCAACGACCTGTCCAGTATATTTCTTTCATGTACTGCTTCGTATACTACAGTCTTATTATTTAATTATTTATTTCACTTTGTAACGCTTCTATTACCCGTACAATCAACTCTCATCATTATGTAATTGTTTTCTCGATATTAACGCAACAACTTAAACTTTAAATGCACTTTAGATACGATTTTCTAAGTGAAGACAATACGATGCAAATTTCTCATTAAACATCACACCGTTATAAATGTGAGTAAGGATTTCCCTCGAATTATTGAAAAGAGTAGAAAGAACAAATAGGAATGTTTAATATAGTAATCATTTCAGTGCCTTTAAAATTAATTTTTCTCTGCGACTACCGACGATTAGTAACCGACTTAATTGTAACCACACGAAGATAGCGGGAGATTTCATTTCTAATATAATCCATCATTAAAGGTAACGTGACAAACCATTAGGAAACAACGAGCAGCAACAGCAAGAACCAGATCACGGATATTGTTCCATGCATTCAAGCAACAGTGTGACATAAAGGTCATTTTTCGTCGTCCAGCCTCATGTGAGAGAAGACGCGGGAGGTCTTATTTGTTTGCGAAAACTGTCACTATTATTAGATTAGTTACACTGCGAAAATGGTAACTTAACGGCGGTATTGTGTGAGAGGATATGCTTTATCGAGAAACGCAGTCATCGGGCAACAAATAGTATCTGCTTGTTTGGATGAAGACTGAATATGCCCTTGCTCTGCGGCACCTGTGAGGACACAGCGTTACGTAAAGCATCGCCGTAATCTCAAGTGGTTCCATCCGCCTACGCCAGCTGTAGCCAAGCACGTCGTCTGCCACAAGAATGCCAACACTCAGCCAGGCCCTTATGGCTACGTATTCCAGACAACAGCTACTGTTAGAGAAGGTACCGAAGTAGTCATCTCAATACGAAGCAGTTACATCGGATATGGTTACTTGGGCACCAATTAAGTTTCTTTTTTCATGAAGCTCCTCAGTTGCCCTCAGGCTACTCACTGAACCTTGCCTCATACATCACGACTAAGAAAACTGGGACGTACAGAAAGCTGAAGAAAACGTTCTCTAGACTTCGTAGTGCAACGCTGCATACTATAAGTAGATCAAAAGTAAGAAAGCAGCGGACCACTTTCGCGTAAACAGCTTCTGTATTAGACAACCAAACAAGGCACGGGAAATTGTCAACATCAGAGTTCTTGCCAAATTAAAACTGTGTATTGGACCGGGTCTCTAATTGGGAGTGGCTAGCACACTAGACTCGCTTTCGGGAGGACGACGGTTCAATCGCTCCAGGCAAATGCCGGGATGGTCCCTTTGAAAGGGCACGGCCGACTTCCTTCCCCGTCCATCCCTAATCCGATGACCTCGCTGTCTGGTCTCCTCCCCCAAACAACACAACCCTCTAATTGGGACTTTTGACTATACTTTTGACTATAGCGGGGAAGTTCTCTACCGACTGAGATACCGAGCACAGACCCCGACCCGCCCTCGTAGCCTTACTTCCACCAGTACCCCATTTCCTGCCTTTGAAACTTCATGAAAGTCTTATCTTGCGGGACTAGCACGTCTGGAATAAAGGATAATGCGGAGACACGAGTTTGCCACAGCCTGGACGTTGTATCCGGAATAAGTGCTCAGTAGGTAGAGCAATTGCCCGGGAAAGCAAAGGTCCCAGGTTCGAGACCTGGTTAGCATACAGTTGTAATCTGCCAAGTGGTTTCAGATCAGTGCAATGAAAATTTGATCTGGAACTGTCGACATGCTCCATAACGACATTACGTAAAGTCCACTAGGAGCACAACTCATTTTTAAACGTGAAATTTACTTTGTTTATTTGCATAACATCAGCAAAGCATATTTGACGCTTGCTAGCGTTGGAAAGATGTAGTTCACACTATTTCAGTGCCATACGAATATCCACTTCGCTGTAGTAATGTAGTAGATCTAGTTCTTGTCGTCTTACTCGAAATTCATGATTCTGCAATATTTATACGAACTATCCATAGGAATTAGTAATGTTCATGGCGCAAAAGGATGGAAACAAGCAACAATCATACTCAAATGTCAAGGTAAAGATTTATTCGCATCAGTATCGTCGAACGCTTCTTTTTGGGTACCTGCAAAATGTAGCCTGCTGCAAAAAATTTACATGGTTTTGTTTCAAGATCTCATTCTTTACGTACGGGTACCTGCCAATCCACATGTGGTTGCTACTAATCTGTGTGTTCTAGTGATATTTTTACTTGTGGGACATGGTCCATGAGAAATGCGATAGCTCGATTTATGCCGAATCAAACAAGTTAACTGGGTTCTGGGGACTCAGAAGAATACATTACGAATCTACACGAAGTACCAAATGATGCGATAAGCCTTGTACTTTTACGCGGAGAAAAAAAAAATGTATGAATGGTTCTTTGAGTCATTTTTTCCCGTTTTCTTAGACGTCATCACTCTTCTCTATAAACGCTGAAAAACTACCGTAAAAATTGCGAGCGTGATGCATTAATTGTTGTACAAGACTTGATCGCTTATAGGCAACTGATAGACATGTGTTACAATATACTGAAAATGAAAATTAAAATGTTCATGGAATTCTCGCAGATTATAATTGCGATTACAAATAAGTTGTGGTTTATGTATTTACGAATTTCATGAAGAGATTACAAATACACAGAATTTAAGGAGTCAATAGCAATCGCGTTACTATACATCTGATGCATCTGACCTATCACCGTCCCACAATAACTTGCAATGAAAATATCTGACAAGAGTCAGATCCCGATTATAATCTCTACATACATTGTTTCTTCGTACTGTCCGGGTAAAAAGCAAACAAATACAAGAGTCTTATTGGCACGTTTGCTGACATACAGCCGATGTTTTTCGATTGTTGTCCCCGGCATCCTCAGATTATATCGTGACTGATCTACTATAAACGCCATCGAGCTGAAGATAGCTTACATAAGGCACAGGTCATATATCCTGAATGAACTTCATACATTAACATTTGCGAAAATCGCAACACCAAGTCGATAGTATGACAATGGACCGCAACAAAGGTATATGATGAGATATAAAAGATCGGGATTCAAAACTGTGCATGATCTCTGGCTTTTAAAATTGATTGTGAAGTGGCCTTTGTCTTGGGCTGCAATCAGAACGTAAGCACATCGTGCACTGAATCAAGTTTCGCGCGGAATCTCCTTTCGTTCAGAATGCGTGTGAATCCGTAAAGGATCGACAGACCTTGGTGGAAGAGTATACTGAACGAGGTGCCGACCAACTGCACCACTGACAGTGTAAGATGACACCTGACACGCCCCGCCCCACCCACTCACGACTAGATGTATTTTCAATTACGTTGACCGGTTCTGAATGCTTTCCGGTTGCTACCAACTTAAGCTAGCAGGCCACATCCAAAGAGTCCAACAATATCAGTAATAAGATTATTTTAAACTTAAGTTCAAATAACACATTTATGATCATTAACTCCGCGTGTCACTTCCGCTTTCGTAGATATATACACGCACGGAAGACAGTATTGTTTGCTAGTTAACGTTGTCAGTGATCAGAAACGTATCGGTAGCGGCCATGTTATTCGATTTTGATTTATTCAGCTACACCCGTCAGCCGCTTCAGTGAGAATCTTCTTTCAATGCGCACACAGTAAATCATATAGGTTCGGTAATGTTGATGTCAGGCAAAAATGCACATCAACGAAGTAGCGATACCCTTCGTTTATCGAAGATGCCTTGCACGTTTCTTACCACACGTAGGTGGATGTTGTCCTACTAGGAGGGGGGTCGAATGAAAAGTAATTCCTCCACCTTCGGAACTCTTCAACAACTTGCATCATTGGTATGAGGCAGGTACTGGCTTGTTCCCTAGCCTCTTCTCTACAGCTCCAGTTGGCGGGAAGCCTAGCATTGAACGGTTGTACTGTTAAGTATGGAACCCTGCGCAGACGGTCGGCCAATGCGATTTAAGCAACGTGCAGTTATTGAATTCTTGACAACAGAATGTGTCACCCTAAAGGACAGTCATCAGAGACTGAAAGCAGTTTATGGTGATTGTGTTGATGTGAGTACTGTGCATCTTCATTCTCGTAACGCGAGAGGAGTTCCTGGCAAATTTCAAGTCTGTGCGCTTTCATTTCAGGAGTAAGCACCCGGGGTACCCATCGTGCACTGATCTTCCGACAGCCAAGCAAAACAATAATGTGATCCATATATTCTTGTGAAATGCCGATTGTGCTTGCGATTTCTCTCTAGTGATACGACGATCGTCCTGAATCAATTTGTCAACATTTTGCTTGTTAAACACTGTGGTTGCTGACACAGGACGTCCAACTTTTTGTTTGTCACACAGGTTAGAAGCTACCGCCTCAACATCTTTAAACTTACTCCCCCAACGACGCACAGTACTCACATCAACGCCATCACCATAAACTGCTTTCATTCTCTGATGAATGTCCTTTGGGGTAACACCTTCTGCTGTCAAGAATTCAATGACAGCACGATGCTTAAATCGCGTTGACCGACCGTCTGCGCAGCGTTCCATACTTTACATTCTAACAACACAACCGTTAGATGCTAAGGCTTCCCGCCAACTGGAGCTGTAGAGAAGAGGCTACGGAACAAGGCAGTACCTGCAACGTACCAATGCTGCCAACTGATGAAGAGTTACGAAGGTGGAAGTATTACTTTTCAGTCAACTCTCGTAGCATGTGGAGTTATCTGAAGCAGGGGCTGTAACTCCGTTTCGAAAACCGATTTGACGGAGCGATTGCTATTAATGCCATAAATATATGTCAGTAGTACCACTATTAAAGATAGCATGTTATATCCAGTGGTGTCCTAAACTACTGCGCTTAGTGTTTGCCCGTTATCGCCGTCAACAATGCAAACTACCTGACTATTGCCATCGTGAGAACCTCTTATACGCTTACTGCCATCCCTGGAGGACAAGTTGAAATCGTACCCATATGCTGTCACTACATATCGCTACGCAGCCTGCCAGCATTGGGGTTCACGTGGCCATTACAATTCGAGCCGTTTGCGATTCCTTGCTTACAACCAGTTCAGCCCTCAGTGAACAGTAGACAAAAAGACTTCCATGCCCACTGTAGTGCTCTACAGATGCGTTTATATAGAACATATTTTACTACACCTGCGGGCTACATCGGCATGCCCCTGCAAAACAACATTGACTAGATATGCCAGTGCTATTAAAGCCGACCAATTGGCTACAGGAAGGAAACCGACAAGCTCGCACATAACGCACAAACAAACCACTAACACTACCCTACACTGTGTGTATCTCATATATGACTTATCGGACACTAAAAGCTGATGAACCCAACTGTTACAGGCATGCTGATGCTGACCGAGAAGCTAACGCCAGTACCCAGCTGCAGCTGCCGAGTAACACTGCTCCATAACGTCAAAGGTATCCGCCTGGATGATACCCATTACTAACACAAGCCTACCCTTGCATGACCTGCAACAGGCAGCAAGAAAATCACTACTGCTCTTACAATACGACCCAACTAGCCCACGGCTTTCTTTCCCTTGGAAAGAAAGTGCCTTGGCACTTTTTTTCCCCTCAGCCCTTCAAGCCGCTACCCTTTGTTCAACTTTGCACCTGATCTGTCTCCAGGTGAGCGCGTATTAATAGTTAACCATAACCAGACGTACACAAACATCGCAGTACCGACATCGTGCGAGACGTCCCTTAGTAAAAACTAACCAATATGCAGAGATGGGACCTGGATAAACTGAAAGAACCAGAGGTTGTAGAGAGTTTCAGAGAGAGCATAAGGGAACAATTGACAGGAATGGGGGAAAGAAATACAGTAGAAGAAGAATGGGTAGCTCTGAGGGATGAAGTAGTGAAGGCAGCAGACGATCAAGTAGGTAAAAAGAAGAGGGCTAGTAGAAATCCTTGGGTAACAGAAGAAATATTGAATTTAATTGATGAAAGGAGAAAATATAAAAATGCAGTAAATGAAGCAGGCAAAAAGGAATACAAACGTCTCAAAAATGAGATCGACAGGAAGTGCAAAATGGCTAAGCAGGGATGGCTAGAGGACAAATGTAAGGATGTAGAGGCTTATCTCACTAGGGGTAAGATAGATACTGCCTACACGAAAATTAAAGAGACCTTTGGAGAGAAGAGAACCACTTGTATGAATATCAAGAGCTCAGATGGAAACCCAGTTCTAAGCAAAGAAGGGAAGGCAGAGAGGTGGAAGGAGTATATAGAGGGTTTATACAAGGGCGATGTACTTGAGGACAATATTGTGGAAATGGAAGAGGATGTAGATGAAGACGAAATGGGAGATAAGATACTGCGTGAAGAGTTTGACAGAGCACTGAAAGACCTGAGTCGATACAAGGCCCCGGGAGTAGACAACATTCCATTAGAACTACTGATGGCCTTGGGAGAACCAGTCATGACAAAACTCTACTATTTGGTGAGCAATATGTATGAGACAGGCGAACTACCCTCAGACTTCAAGAAGAATATAGTAATTCCAATCCTAAAGAAAGCAGGTGTTGACAGGTGTGAAAATTACCGAACTATCAGTTTAATAAGTCACAGCTGCAAAATACTAACGCGAATTCTTTACAGACGAATGGAAAAACTGGTAGAAGCGGACCTTGGGGAAGATCAGTTTGGATTCCGCAGAAGTGTTGGAACACGTGAGGCAATACTAACCTTACGACTTATCTTAGAAGAAAGATTAAGAAAAGGCAAACCTACGATTCTAGCATTTGTAGACTTAGAGAAAGCTTTTGACAATGTTAACTGGAATACTCTCTTTCAAATTCTGAAGGTGGCAGGTATAAAATACAGGGAGCGAAAGGCTATTTACAATTTGTACAGAAACCAGATGGCAGTTTTAAGAGTCGAGGCGCATGAAAGGGAAGCAGTTGTTGGGAAAGGAGTGAGACAGGGTTGTAGCCTATCCCCGATGTTATTCAATCTGTATATTGAGCAAGTAGTGAAGGAAACAAAAGAAAAATTCGGAGTAGGTATTAAAATCCATGGAGAAGAAATAAAAGCTTTGAGGTTCGCCGATGACATTGTAATTCTGTCAGACACATCAAAGGACTTGGAAGAGCAGTTGAACGGAATGGACAGTGTCTTGAAAGGAGGATATAAGATGAACATCAACAAAAGTAAAACGAGGATAATGGAATGTAGTCGAATTAAATCGGGTGATGCTGAGGGAATTAGATTAGGAAATGAGACACTTAAAGTAGTAAAGGAGTTTTGCTATTTAGGGAGTAAAATAACTGATGATGGTCGAAGCAGAGAGGATATAAAATGTAGACTGGCAATGGCAAGGAAAGCGTTTCTGAAGAAGAGAAATTTGTTAACATCGAGTATAGATTTAAGTGTCAGGAAGTCGTTTCTGAGAGTATTTGTATGGAGTGTAGCCATGTATGGAAGTGAAACATGGACGATAACTAGTTTGGACAAGAAGAGAATAGAAGCTTTCGAAATGTGGTGCTACAGAAGAATGCTGAAGATTAGATGGGTAGATCACGCAACTAATGAGGAGGTATTGAATAGGATTGGGGAGAAGAGAAGTTTGTGGCACAACTTGACTAGAAGAAGGGATCGTTTGGTAGGACATGTTTTGAGGCATCAAGGGATCACAAATTTAGCATTGGAGGGCAGCGTGGAGGGTAAAAATCGTAGAGGGAGACCAAGAGATGAATACACCAAGCAGATTCAGAAGGATGTAGGTTGCAGTAGGTACTGGGAGATGATGAAGCTTGCACAGGATAGAGTAGCATGGAGAGCTGCATCAAACCAGTCTCAGGACTGAAGACCACAACAACAAAAATATGCAGAGATGGCAGTAGACCTGTTTGTGTTAGCCATCATGCCGGTGTGGGCGTGGAGGGGCTCCACCCTATTAAAAAAAAAATTACGGCCATATTGGCCGCAATAGAGTTGCTGTCAACATCGCTGCAATAGACGGCTATTTTGTGGTTTGGCTGGGCAATATAGTTGACGTCGCTGGCTGCTGCTGGGAACTGGCAACGTATAACCGAGTTACTACCAGTGTTGTCCACCAAAGGCGTAGATCATTTCGTCCTGCAAGACACTATCTCTGTCTGTCTCTAAATGCTTCCCTCTCGTTATCTTTGTTTCCTACTTGTCTCACCGACAGCGCTGCAGCCACGTGTCTGAGCGAAAACAACATTGTAGGCTTTTGTTCAAAAGTTAGGATACTTAATACAGCCACATGTTTTGTAGTTATTTGTTGTCGAGAGTTTGTCGTGTACAGCAATGGAGAATGGATGTATTATCGGCAATATGCAATTTTTATGGACCATGTAAACGTCCCTTAACTTCTATCCAAGGAGACCGAATCTGTGCAGGCCATCACGACTATATAGACGGACACGATTTTTCCGTGACGAAGTCACACTGCGTTGTCCCATACCTTCTCGACACCGCGTATGATCCTTTTCCATTAATTGATTTCACACAGGTATTACGACAAAGTAAAGCACCTAAGAGTAGTGTCACAAAGAAGTACAAACCGTTTATTCAGCACATCACAGTTTGGATTACGGGAGGGTCGCACGGATCAGTTATATATTTACTCACCTTTACGTGCCTTAAATAACGAAAAACATCAGTTGGTATTTTTCGTCTCCTGTTCAAGGTGTTTGTTTGTACGGGTTATGATGCGCTCTTAATGCATATGGTTTACGTGATTGACGGTTTTACAAACGACTGGTTTGGCTAAAACTTAATAAATATAATGCAAAAAGTTGTGCAGAATAAGTCAAACAATGCTGGAAGAAGACAAAAATTTACTGAGTGAGTGGAAAACACTAAGAGAGCCCCACAGCCTCATTTTCGTTCCACAAATATTTTCTGTATGTGTGAATGAGTTTGCAATTAACACACATGAAGCAGCGTTTGCAGTTTTTGCAGACGGCACAAGCTCTGTAATTAATGTTGTTAGAGAGAGTAAGCAACAGAAGAAGTTGTTACTGTTTTTCAAAGAATGCGCTTGGTTTCCTAGAGTTGACCCACCTTTAGTAATAATAAATAAAACAGTATATTCTGTATAACAAATAGAATAACATCATCCATTAATGTAGCTTATGAACAGAATTCAGTAAATAGTGTAGAATATTGTGAGCTTTTCAGATGGATATTTAGATGAAATCTGTAACTGGAAGAAACGTATTACTGAATGCAACAAATAAGTTCAGCAACTTTTGCCCTTTGCATAACTCTTAGGTAGGGAGCAAACGAATCAACATTTTAACATATTTTGCATATTTTCAATCATTTCTGTCTCACGGTATAATTTTCTAAGGCTGGTCACCACTTACAAAGAAAGTACTCATTGCGCAAAAACAAGCAGAAGGAAAGTGGTGCGGCACCTACAAAACTATAAACAAAAATTACCTTTATTTTTCATTTCTAAAACTAATAATTGCTCAGAAATGAGATCGGTATGCAGCCACAAAAATCTCTCATCATTTGCACAACATGAAATGCCTGACAGGGAATAAATCAAATTTTAAATCCGGCCTAAAATCATTATACTGAAGAATAACTTCTACTAAAACAGATGAGCCGGCCGCGGTGGTCTCGCGGTTAAGGCGCTCAGTCCGGAACCGCGCGACTGCTACGGTCGCAGGTTCGAATCCTGCCTTGGGCATGGATGTGTGTGATGTCCTTAGGTTAGTTAGGTTTAAGTAGTTCTAAGTTCTAGGGAACTGATGACCTCAGCATTTAAGTCCCATAGTGCTCAGAGCCATTTGAACCATCTTAAAACAGATGAATTTTTTTATCAAAACTTAGTAGCCTGTGTAAATGAAGAAAACTACACTCAAGCGTATCACTACTTATATGAGTCCTTTTTATCAAATTTTAGTTTGCTTGGAGTTTTGTAACAATGCCGAGTTTTACGTGGTTCGTACGGA
This sequence comes from Schistocerca americana, assembly GCF_021461395.2. Taxonomy (NCBI): domain Eukaryota; kingdom Metazoa; phylum Arthropoda; class Insecta; order Orthoptera; family Acrididae; genus Schistocerca; species Schistocerca americana. Next base: position 467,054,693 of record NC_060122.1, on the reverse strand, counting down.
GCCAAAGTCACAAACACATCATGTATACATAGTCTATAAACTGAAACACTCCACATCACTTCGATAAAAATCGTACAAATCATATGCGGAACGTATAACTCATTGTAGTGGTAGCAGCAGCATGACAAGCTCATTCCGCTCCTGAAACAGGCGGAAGATGTGATTTTCCCGAATAAAGCTAAATTTCACACAATCGACGGAATTTTATTAGACGTGTCTACCGTATACAACCAGTTTGCTTTTCATTTCTATTGGGCCTCGATGACATGTATTGAAAAACTGACAGATACAACAACAGTGTAGTCTTTTGGCGTTGTTGGCTTGCATATCCAAAGGGAGTCGTCTAACTGAAAACTTTTTTTCTCTCTTGCCCACAATAGCTCCTAGCCTTCGTGAAGTCCGAAGGTTGTTTCTTAAATGTATCTATGATTGCAATGGGTGTGTGTATACTGTAGTGTCGTGTTGTGTGATGGTGAACGAAGAGTGTGAAACCCTGTGTTAGCACACTGTCTTGCCGTCGCGAACAGCACCAAGGCAGCCGCCAAGCTGAACGTCCACATGCAATGAATCGACCACCATCAACAGCCTCACAAGCCCTCACTCCATGAGACACTGCGGAGGGATTCAAAATTCAAACCAGGTCATTGCTGCAAGTTCTGGTGGTCGGGAACTGTGTTCCTTCTCCTATTGCCAGCCAAATAATACCTTTCTTTCCCGCTACAATGATTCGAATCGGCTTTATCGGAGTCCGGCGCCAACAGCACAAGCATACATTGGCAACAGAGCCAGATACACATACAATGATTTCTAGCAAGGGAGTTCAAATGCCGTCTGAGGGTATCCTTGAGTTTCGGCCCGAACATAATTCAGAATGCTGCACGAGAAAAGCATTTGTGAAGTTCTCGCACAGTGGTCAGTTCAATTCTTTTATGCTCCATGCTAGATTATTCCGTAACATCTAACTCCAATAGATGTTTTGAGCTCTGAATGTATTGACGATCTTTAATAGTACTCAGGTAGTTCGTCTTACATAAATCACTATTTTGTTGGAAAAGTGGTCGCAGCATGTGGGAAGAGCCTTGGGACATGGAAATGAAGTCGTGCCATGCCAACTGGCTTCCCGCTGTATTCGCGGAGCAGCGTCACTTTTCTGCTTCAGCCAGCACCGGCCTCGTCAGATAGTATTACCGCTGAAGCGCCCTTCTGTTTGCGGCAGCCGCAGGTTTCAATTACAGCCGCGTTGAGCGGTGAAAGAAGCTAGCACCCAAATATTTATGCCCGATCACGCCTGCACCGCTACTTGGTCGCAGTGAAGAAAAATGAAGGACCGATGCCAACTGTTTTATGCTAGCTTTCGTAACAATCACATGACAATAGTTACAGTTTTACATTCTCCCGGGCATGACGATGGAATTCAGCAACGCTGGATATTCCAGGTTCTCGCTTTCGCTTTCTGAGAATCTATGCCGTTACTAGATGGAATCGTCACCAGATTGTGATGCTCATTAGAACAGCCACGAAACGTAAGATAAATTCTATCTTCTGTCTCTATTCATCTACGTCTATATTTTACATGACAGGGCATTTGGAAATCAATACTGTGTGTGCGCGCGCGCGCTTGTAGAGGGAGGTTAGATCAGAGGAAAGGAGACGTGTATCCAAATCATACAACGAGCTCGTTCGCTAAACGCAGAACTAGACACAACTCAAAATAAATACTTTAATTTTATGAGAAACCTTATAAACTATAACGTTTACTATCCATTACATAACGAAGACTTAACGGCTCCTAGTGAGTAAGAAATCACATAATTTCTTTTACTGAAATTTATGGTAAACGTGATCCGTTGTTGTGCTTACTCACCCAAAAACCAGCGACCTCGTCGGCAAAACTCAACATTTTTCAGTCTGTTGAACTCTAATAGACGTTCAATTAGTGGTTCCAGAATAGACACTCAAACGATGCGCCTTCGCTATTTGCTGAAAGAAATTTCACTTGATAATGACCTTATGTAAGTAAAGCGCACGCGATTCCCGAAGGTACAAAGGGGAAAATAGTACACACCACGCAGTTACCAGCGTGTAGTATTTGCAGGCGCGCACAGAAATTTGACACCAGATTCTTTCTAAAGCTTGCCGACGACTGAACTTCATAACGCAAAGAACAAAGTGCAATGAAGTAATGTTATCTGCGCGCATATCTGTTGGTGGGCTCATGATAACTCACGATTAGTGTGCCTTATCTGAGCAGATATCTGCAACCACGTTTTATAATGTCGTAACATCTTGACACCAAAGCAACTGTGACAAGAGTTAAACGGTTTTGTGATGAGAACACATTACGTTTGCAGTTATTTTTTATTATCTGAAATGTTTCGTGCGCTGTTTTATGCTTAGTTAGGAAAAAATATTGATCCAGAAATTCAAATTATGCGTAATCATATATGTGAATACAGGAATGATTCCAATGAGCGAGGCGGCGCAGTGTAAAGCCAATGGACAATGGTAGAGAGGAAGAACAACTATGGGTAAGGCTGATTTGCAGTACGAAGTAGTTCGCGACGACACCGTTGTATATAACATTCTCAGACTTTTTGCTGCGTCAGTTCAGGAAAATACCTCGAGCTTTAGACGGTTACTTCCATCCTCTTCGTCATGGGCAACTAAGTAATCCGTACGGCTTCCGACCGTTGTGCAGAACATCAACAACATATTACAAATCGAAAATTTGCAGTTGAACACAGCCTCACAAACAAAAAATACTGTTTGACAAAATAAAATTATTGAGCCAGGGTGCTACATACTGGAATTCTATAACTAGAGAGATTATAAAAATACGAATACGCGAGACGAACTTGAACGGTGACAATGGATGTAATCCTAGCAGTGCATGGAAGCGAGCTCTCGATGCAGAGAAGAAGCAGAGCTATTCGTCACAATGTTTACGCCACTATCAGAAGCCGTCTATGGGCTATATAAGGCCACGACAGCAGCAGTTTAGACAGTCAGTTGCTCTTGATGAAGACGATGGACCTAATCGTCGATAGCTCGAGGGTTTACCTTGAACTGTCACAGCAAGAAGTCCGAGAATGTTTTAGACAAGCCTAATTAGTGTTGGAAGCCCTCTAATTTTACGTTCGTGGTCTTTTCGCAGGACGTCTGAAAGAGAAAATAATATATTGGTTGGCTCTTCTACGATCGGAAGCTCTCGAAATTTTAACAACAAACCACATCGTGATACAGAACGCCTGTCCTGCACTCTGAACTGGGGTTGCACGAAACTACGACGAACAGCGTGGCTTTTCATCGGATCTTCTGTATTTCCTCTTTCAATCCTACATGGTAAGGGTCTCAGGTTCAGGAGCAATATTCAAGCCCTGGCCGAACCATATCTTTGTAAGATATCGCCTTCGCGGGTATTCACTTCCAGAGAATTCTTCCAATGACTCTCAATCTACGAATATGGTTCAAGTGGCTCTGAGCACCATGGGAGTTAACTGCTGAAATCGTAAGTCCCCTAGAACTTAGAACTACTTAAACCTAACTAACCTAAGGACATCACACACATCCATGCCCAAGGCAGGATTCGAACCTGCGACCGCAGCGGTCGCCCGGTTCCAGACTGTAGCGCCTAGAACCGCTCGGCCACTCCGGCCGGCAATATACGAATAGTTTTAAGTGGTCGTTCCACTTTAAATCGCTCCACACGCATAATTCAAGATATTAAATGGATGTGACTGATACCAGTGGTTGTTCGGATATCTTCTAATCTTACAATAATAGGTCTTTCCGCCTATTTGTGCAAAATACATTTTGTTGATGTCGAGGATAAACTGACAATCTCAACACAAAGCGCCCGTCCTCTGCAGAGCTTTCTGCATTTCGCAATAGTTTACTAGCGTGACCATATCTCTATGTACTTTGAGCTTTCGACATTATATACTTATAAAGTTCTTAAAATGTTGATCTGCGTAATGAGAAATGCCATCATATTCGGTACTTCCAGAAATTAGATACCCTGTTGTTGTTTTAGTGTTTTATAAAAGAAACCTATTAATCCGCCCTTGATTTGAGAGACAAATGGACACAGATTCATTTCTATGTGGAATCACCAACGTAAGACATAAAAATGACGAACGCCAGTGTGTTTACTTAATAGAAACGAGGAAACAATAAAAGTGAAGGAAATGAGCTAACAGCAAGCACGAAGATAACTGATATTTCGATAATGGATTGGAGCCACGCATAGTAACTCCGACGGCAGCATCGATTCGAGAATCAATTACTGCACGCGCGCGGGATGGGCGAGACCTCTGCCGCCTGCGTCCTTAGCCGATAACAGTTTCCAATCCATAAAACTGAGTACCTATTCTACCAACGTCCTAGCACGGCAAACTTCTAGCATTATCAGTAAAACTTTACGTTTCCCTATACTGCTAATGTAAACAAGAACGGGTATTATTCGAAAGCATCTAAGTACAAATCTCGATTCAGTGTAGCTTTGTCTTTTGATTCTTTATTTCACTCAAATATTAAGTTTAACCAGGACCTAGATCTGAGATCTGTCTCGAAAATACTAGGTACCGACGGAATGTTGTAACACCACATCTAAACCATGCAGTGAAAGGAGACAACTGATTTACCGTCGCTTAAAAGTAGGCCTCACCGAAGAAATGGGAAGCAACACAGCTACAGGGCTTTCAATAACTGTCTTTGGATTTCAAAAAAGTTTAACCCAGTGTAGTGTCGCACGTCAAATTCAGGCTAGTGACGCTTCAGAAGTGACGGTTAATGTAGCAGAGTAAATAATTAATCCCTGCCCGCCAATAAACGCGTTTTCAATTATATCTGCGACAGCAGTACATCGCATAATTTCCCTCGCGCGTCGCACGATGCCGAGAGTGTGTGGATTCTGGACGCGACCGCGAATCGACACTGGAGCTCCGAAGGCGAACGGAAGAAACGTTTCAAAGATAACACCCAACACAGTTCGTAGCTTCGGGATCACAGGAAAGGACTCCGACGACTCGGACTTAGCTCTGGGGCAGGCACTGGCGAGTGAAGAAACGCAAGCCCAGACGCAGAGCTATAAGAGTCGACGTGGCGTAACGCCCTGCTACGAACAGTTACCGGAGGAGGCGGTTACAAAAAGCGGACTGCGAGGCCATTCCGCCGCCTTCTGCCTGTCGGCACCAACCAGCCGAGCTGCATTCTGCGCTGCCAGCTAAAGACAGACAATAGTTGAACCACGTGCCACATGCAGTTCCTGAGATCCATGACTATTCCGTGCAGTTCGAGGATGGCTAGTAATCGTAATACGATCAGTAATACATTTTTTTTTTCTTTTCAAGATATGACATCTCTTGAGGCAGTTCGAAGTTATACATGAAAATTAGCATTTTCTTCGCATATACGCATCCTTCCGCTATTTCATCCCAAGACAACATTTTAAAAATAAAATTCATCTGTTCAAGGCTATGGACTCACTTCACAGCACGACTCCAAAGGCTTCCACTAGATGAGCGGATGCTTGAGCGGTGGCGTCCAACTCGAAGATAGTCTGTTCGAATACTGGATGAGGAAATGTTTGAATCGCAATGATTTCGCCAGCAGAGGAACGAACAGTTCCTGCTCACCATTCTTCGCTTGAAACCCCATGTCAGACATCGCATCTCTCCGCGGCATCTCTTTGAGTATTTATTTAATCGTATGGCTAGGGCCCCCCGTCTTCCAGTGATATCAGGTGACGGAAGCGAAACTGAATCCAACTGAGGTGGAAAGAAATTTGTGGTACAACTCAACTAAAGGAAGGAGCACGTTGATAAGACACCAACAGAAGCATCAAGGAATCGTGAATTTCGTAATAGAAGGAAGCATGGGAGGGGGGAGAGACCAGGGTTTCAGTACAGTAAGAAGGTTCAAATGGATGTAGACTGCATTAGTCATCCAGAGATGAAGGCTTTCATGAGATAGACTGAAGTGCAGAGGTGAATGAAAAGTGTCTTTCGAATGAAGACCACAACAGCATTACGATGATAGGCGGTGTGATTTGCAGAACAAATTACACAGTTGAGTTCCACATGTCTGCAAGAAACATAAATTCTTCCTGTGTTACTTTTCTTGCGCAGACATGGTTTGGCATATTTCTGTCATTACCAGTAGGTTCTTATGAAGTTGCAATCTGAAAGTAGGTTTGGTGGGAGTAAAGCCCCATGTAGGGTAAAAACCTACACCAAGTTTTTGAACTGACTGCCATCGATTCAGGAGTTGACCACCAGGTGTCAGGTTTGTCTTACTGCAACTTACTGTTCCATGAAAGTTAGTCCCAGCAGGTCGCTTCGAAGGGGAAAAAAATTAGGTGACACTGGTTCTTACGACTCACATTTAACTTTTCTGAAGTTTTACTTGAAAACTGATGTAGGTTCTGAAAAGAAGAATCGACGATTTACTCGTTGACACTACTGCATTTACGGTTCGCTTTCGCGTGGAAATAATTGTTCCAGTTGCTCCTCAAAATCAAGAATAGCACACTTCTCAGAAAATAGCGAAATGGGGAAATCCACGCAGGTATTTTGGGGGTATATCCCTGCAGTTCCAATGTAACAACAATTCTTCAATGATAATCCCCACCCAAGATGACAGCACGCACTGAGTAAGATTACCTGTCTTGAAGATGTAATTCCGCTGTCTAAAAAAAAATTAGTGGAAACTTTTTGACGAAGCTTTGAAATCTGTGCTTCTAACGTCGACACCAAACAATCAACGAATGGAAGAAGAATCCACGATATGAGAAAAGAGAAGTTTTCTAACTGAGAAGGAATGACGTGCCAATGAAAGAAAAGAGTGTGGCATAGAAACAAAACGACGTAAGCTGTTTTTCATTATATCAATGACAATCAAACACATAACAGATCGAACAGTCAGCTAATTATTCTTCAGCGTCAGTTTCAGACTTCTCACATTATGGCAGCAGCTCAGATATAGACATGGACTTATTATTTGGCGAAGAAGTATTCGAATACGAAGAAAAAAAGAAGAAGAATCGGAGGCTTCAAGGAAGACTCAGAGGACCTAGCAAAGTACACTATTTACTAGGTACCTAGATAGCTTAGCCTCAGTAACTGAACTCTTTCAGGTTGCCCTACTAATCGTCCTTTCGTGACGAAGACGTGTCTTTTTTGCAAGTATTTTTAAGCATGAATTTACGAGACATTTCAGTTCAAACCCTTCAAATAGCCCTTTGTGACATTGTTGTGTTGTGGCCATGTTTAGCTCAAATGAGGAAAAGACACGCACTGCGGGAATTTAACCCGCAATATCTGTTTTAGCTAAATTGTAAATTTCTCTGTAATTAATAATTAGATAGAGCTGTAATTTGCATGTGTTATAGGGAACAGCCCAACCAATGACTTCAATTTGAAATCACGGGAAAAATCTACCCTTCGTTGCTACAACGATAGAAAAATTGAATACTGCGTGGCTTTATCCCCTCCTACCACGGAAAAAGGTTTTGTGATAACATTTGTGACTGCCAATTACCCCTAAAATATTTTTTATCTGTTGCGGTCTCGTTTCAATTAATAGTCGTCCAATCTTCTAGTAATGAATGTCCTACAAAGCCTGACTAACTAGTAGTTACGCTAGAAGATCGCAATAAGCAGAAATTGTTTTAAGCCTGTTTTACATTTGCAAATTACACTACTGGCCATTAAAATTGCTACACCACGAAGATGACGTGCTACAGACGCGAAATTTAACCAACAGGAAGAAGATGCTGTGATATGCAAATGATTAGCTTTTCAGAGCATTCACACAAGGTTGGCGCCGGCGGCGACACCTACAACGTGCTGACATGAGCAAAGTTTCCAACCGATTTCTCATACACAAACAGCAGTTGACCGGCGTTGCGTGGTGAAACGTCGTTGTGAAGCCTCGACTAAGGAGGAGAAATGGGTACCATCACGTTTCCGACTTTGATAAAGGTCGGATTGTAGCCTATTGCGATTGCAGTTTATCGTATCGCGACATTGCTGCTCGCGTTGGTCGAGATCCAATGACTGTTACCAGAATATGGAATCGGTGGGTTCAGGAGGGTAATACGGAACGCCATGCTGGATCTCAACGGCCTCGTATTACCTGCAGTCGAGATGACAGGCATCTTATGCGCATGGCTGTAACGGATCGTGCAGCCTGCAGCCATGTCTCGATCCCTGAGTCAACAGATGGGGACGTTTGCAAGACAACAACAATCTGCACGAACAGTTCGACGATGTTTGCAGCAGCGTGGACTATCAGCTCGGATAGCATGGCTGCGGTTACCCTTGACGCTGCATCACAGACAGGAGCGCCTGCCATGGTGTACTCAACGACGAACCTGGGTGCACGAATGGCAAAACATCATTTTTTCAGATGAACCCAGGTTCTGTTTCCAGCACCATGATGATCGCATTCGTGTTTGGCGACACTGCGGTGAACGTACATTGGAAGCGTGTATTCGTCATCGTCATACTGGCCTATCACCCGGCGTGATGGTATGGGGTGCCATTGGTTACACGTCTCGGTCACCTCTTGTTCGCATTGACGGCACTTTGAACAGTGGACGTTACATTTCAGATGTGTTACGACCCGTGGCTCTACCCTTCATTCGATACCTGCGAAACCCTTCATTTCAGCAGGATAATGCACGACCGCATGTTGCAGGTCCTGTACGGACCTTTCTGGATACAGAAAATGTTCGACTGCTCCCCTGGCCAGCACATACTCCAGATCTCTCACCAATTGAAAACGTCTTGTCAATGGTGGCCGAGCAACTGTCTCGTCACAATACGCCAGTCACTACTGTGGTATCGTGTTGAAGCTGCATGGGCAGCTGTACCTGTACACACCATTCAAGCTCTGTTTGACTCAATGCCCAGGCGTATCAAGGCCGTTATTACGGCCAGAGGTGGTTGTTACGGGTACTGATTTCTCAGGATCTATGCACCCAAATTGCGTGAAAATGTAGTAACGTATCAGTTCTAGTATAATATATTTGTCCAACGAATACCCGTTTGTCATCTGCATTTCTTCTTGGTTTAGCAATTTTAATGACTAGTAGTTTATGTTGCCAAACGTCCTTTATTTTCAGATTTCAGTCAAATAAGAAATCGTTGGCGACCCACATGTGTGCTGAAAAACGTTTTAGAGGCAAAGGAACACAAGAATAATTAACTGTTTTGCATAAACAGGTGTAACCCAATGCTTTAATCCGTCCATAGGTTTGCTAAAATGCGGCCGTGTGATAATTGTACAGGCCGGGAACACGAGGCTATGGGTGCAGCCTTATCGCAGCCGGCGGCGCGCCTCTACTGGAACAGAGGGCCCTTGTTAACGTCGGCGCGAATGCGTTTCGGTCCGCCCACGCGGGACCACACAGCGGCGACGGCGCGCCAGCTGAGCACCGTCACAGACGCGACCTCATTCTGAAGCCGCCTGGTGGCACCCGTTCGTCACGCTCCTCCACAGACTTAGGCCTTGCAGTCACAAGACACGCCCAGTCAAAATTCGATACGGATTATTTGGAGAACTGGACGCCAAAACCGTGAAAATATTTGTTTTCGCTTTCTTCGATTTCTGTGTGTGCAAGCATGTACACCTATTCACCTATTCCACAGTCCGTAACCATTCATGTCTTGAATCTACTTCATTCTCCTTCACCTCTGCTCCCATTACAATCGGATTCGTTTTGTCGATATTCATCTTACAACTTCTTTTGAATATCCTATCCATTCCGTTAAACTAATCTTTTAAGTCTTTTGTTGCCCCCGAAAGAATTACGAGCGGTGTTCAATAAGTAATACTATATAGCTTGATTCCAATATACAGGGTGATTCAAAAAGAATACCACAACTTTAAAAATGTGTATTTAATGAAAGAAACATAATATAACCTTTGTTATACAACATTACAAAGAGTATTTAAAAAGGTTTTTTTTTCACTCAAAAACAAGTTCAGAGATGTTCAATATGGCCCCCTCCAGACACACGAGCAATATCAACCCGATACTCCAACTCGTTCCACACTCTCTGTAGCATATCAGGCGTAACAGTTTGGATAGCTGCTGTTATTTCTCGTTTCAAATCATCAATGCTGGCTGGGAGAGGTGGCCAAAACACCATATCCTTAACATACCCCCATAAGAAAAAATCGCAGGGGGTAAGATCAGGGCTTCTTGGAGGCCAGTGATGAAGTGCTCTGTCACGGGCTGCCTGGCGGCCGATCCATCGCCTCGGTTAGTTGACGTTCAGGTAGTTACGGACAGATAAGTGCCAATGTGGTGGCGCTCCATCCTGCTGAAATATGAATTGTTGTGCTTCTTGTTCGAGCTGAGGGAACAGCCAACTCTCTAACATCTCCAGATACTGTAGTCCAGTTCCAGTAGCACCTTCGAAGAAAAAGGGACCAAAAACTTTGTTGGCTGAAATGGCGAACAAATGTACAACTAAATGAAACTTTATAGCTCCCTTAATTCGCCGACACATAGTGCTTAGCTCTGCCTTTTTTCGCTGCAGAGTTTTAAATTCCTAAAGTTGTGGTATTCTTTTTGAATCACCCTGTATCATATAGTCCCCATTCTTCTGGCTACAAAATCACATTTTTTAACATAATCTACGTTCAATGCGACGGCCTTACGCCATCTTACTGGGAGGGCCCCTATGACGGCGTGATACCACTTTACTGCTCGACATCGGTGCCAACGTCTTGCTGAATCAGTAACCTCCCTATCATTCACTTACTGCTTCCCGCGGAGAGCATCCTTCATTGAGCCATGCGGATGGAAGTCGGAAGGTGCTGATCGGGGTTTTACGGTGGATGAGGAAGAACAGTCCAGTATTGTTTTGTGAGCTGCTCTCGGCTGCGCAGATTTCTGTGAGGCCTGGCGTTTCATGGAGAAGGAGAAATTCGTTTGCAATTTTGTGGCGACGAACACGCTGAAGTCATTTCTTCAGTTTCTTGAGGGTAGCACAACGCACTTGAGAGTTGATCGTTGCACCATGAGAGAGTCAATTAAGCAGAACAGCAGCTTCAGAGTCGCAAAAGACCGTCGCCATGACTTCACCGGCTCGGGGTGCGGCTTTGAACTTTTTCTTCGGAAGAGAGCAGATATGACGCTACTTCATATATTGCCATTTTGTGGTTCAAATGGCTCTGAGCGAGGCAGGATTCGAACCTACGATCGTAGCGGTCGCGCGGTTCCAGACTGAAGCGCCTAGAACAGCTCGGCCACCAGCGGCCGGCTTGCCATTTTGTTTCCGGATCGAAGTGATGAAGCCATATTTCATCGCCCGTGACGATCTTCGACAAAAAATTGTCACGATCAACCTCGTAACGCGTAAGCAATTCCGCACAGACGTCCTTCGTTTGCTCTTGTGTTAGCCGGCGAAAAACCCAGCGGTCACACACCTTTGAGTAACCCAACTGGTGGATGAATGTGTCAGCACTGCCAACAGAGAAGTCCAGTTGTGCAGCGAGATATTTGACTGTGATCCGTCGATCACACCGAATGAGAGAGTCCGCACGTTCCAACATTGCAGGAGTCAGAGCTGTGTGCGCCCGGCGCACGAGAGAGATCGGTCAGGTTTGCGAGACTTGTTGCGATGATGACAGACGCCTCATCCAACGACTCACCATGTTTTTGTTCACTGCCAGGTCTCCATAGACATTCTCCAAGCGCCGATGAATATCTGCGAATGTCTGGTTTTCCGCCAAAAGAAAATAAATGACAGCCCTTTGCTTGGAACACACCTACGTCACAGATGCCATTTTAAACGCTGCGTATAGCACCTACCAGAACTTCATGAATCTACAGGAGCAGAGGCGGGAATATTCCACGATATCCATGTAAATTCCGTATTTTTCATCTGAAGACGTCAGAGAAAAAAATGTGTTCCATTACGTATTGAGAGTCTCTCTCTAAAATATCATCGGTAAACTTTCGTTTTTAATTTGTTCTCTTTGAACTTCAATTCTTTTTGTAAATTACTCCTTTGTTTCCTTTACTGTCTTCTAACTGTACAATTAGAGTACGCTGGTGGACGAGCTCCAAAGTTCAGCTTGCCTTATACGCGCGCTGATGTCATTCTCACGATGCCTGTGCGAGTTATACGATTATGACAGCTGAAATGGTGCAGTCTTCCTATAATACCAGTTCTCCACATTTGCCAAACACGGTTTCGGGAGAACACCATCGCCTTTCTACCAAAGATTACCACTGACGAAAAGTGTGAGTTCATCCACATGAGTGCTAAAAGGAATTCGTTAAACTTCAGTTACATGACAAATCAGTCAAATACAAAGGCCGTAAATTCAACTAAATACCTAGGAATGACAATTACTAACAACTTCAATTGGAAGGAACACAGAAAATGTTGTGGGGAAGCGTTTTATTGGCAGGACACTTAGAAAATGTAACAGATCTGCTAAGGAGACTGTCTACACTACGTTTATCCGTCCTCTTTTAGAATACTCCTGTGCGGTGTGGGAGCCTTACCAGATAGGACTGACGGAGTACAGCGAAAAAGTTCAAAGAAGGGCAGCATGTTTTGTATTATCGCGAAATATGGGAGAGAGTGTCACAGAAATGATACAGGATTTGAGCTGGATAACATTAAAAGAAAGGCGTTTTTCGTTGCGACAGAATCTTCTCACGAAATTCCAATCACCACCTTTCTCCTCCGAATGCGAAAATATTTTGTTGACACCGACGTAGGGAGACACGATCACCACGATAAAATGAGGGAAATCAGAGCTCGTACGGAAAGATATAGATGTTCGTTCTCACCTACTACACTCCTGGAAATTGAAATAAGAACACCGTGAATTCATTGACCCAGGAAGGGGAAACTTTATTGACACATTCCTGGGGTCAGATACATCACATGATCACACTGACAGAACCACAGGCACATAGACACAGGCAACAGAGCATGCACAATGTCGGCACTAGTACAGTGTATATCCACCTTTCGCAGCAATGCAGGCTGCTGTTCTCCCATGGAGACGATCGTAGAGATGCTGGATGTAGTCCTGTGGAACGGCTTGCCATGCCATTTCCACCTGGCGCCTCAGTTGGACCAGCGTTCGTGCTGGACGTGCAGACCGCGTGAGGCGACGCTTCATCCAGTCCCAAACATGCTCAATGGGGGACAGATCCGGAGATCTTGCTGGCCAGGGTAGTTGACTTACACCTTCTAGAGCACGTTGGGTGGCACGGGATACATGCGGACGTGCATTGTCCTGTTGGAACAGCAAGTTCCCTTGCCGGTCTAGGAATGGTAGAACGATGGGTTCGATGACGGTTTGGATGTACCGTGCACTATTCAGTGTCCCCTCGACGATCACCAGTGGTGTACGGCCAGTGTAGAGATCGCTCCCCACACCATGATGCCGGGTGTTGGCCCTGTGTGCCTCGGTCGTATGCAGTCCTGATTGTGGCGCTCACCTGCACGGCGCCAAACACGCATACGACCATCATTGGCACCAAGGCAGAAGCGACTCTAATCGCTGAAGACGAAACGTCTCCATTCGTCCCTGCATTCACGCCTGTCGCGACACCACTGGAGGCGGGCTGCACGATGTTGGGGCGTGAGCGGAAGACGGCCTAACGGTGTGCGGGACCGTAGCCCAGCTTCATGGAGACGGTTGTGAATGGTCCTCGCCGATACCCCAGGAGCAACAGTGTCCCTAATTTGCTGGGAAGTGGCGGTGCGGTCCCCTACGGCACTGCGTAGGATCCTACGGTCTTTGCGTGCATCCGTGCGTCGCTGCGGTCCGGTCCCAGGTCGACGGGCACGTGCACCTTCCGCCGACCACTGGCGACAACATCGATGTACTGTGGAGACCTCACGCCCCACGTGTTGAGCAATTCGGCGGTACGTCCACCCGGCCTCCCGCATGCCCACTATACGCCCTCGCTCAAAGTCAGTCAACTGCACATACGGTTCACGTCCACGCTGTCGCGGCATGCTACCAGTGTTAAAGACTGCGATGGAGCTCCGTATGCCACGGCAAACCGGCTGACACTGACGGCGGCGGTGCACAAATGCTGCGCAGCTAGCGCCATTCGACGGCCAACACCGCGGCTCCTGGTGTGTCCGCTGTGTCGTGCGTGTGATCATTGCTTGTACAGCCCTCTCGCAGTGTCCGGAGCAAGTATGATGGGTCTGACACACCGGTGTCAATGTGTTCTTTTTTCCATTTCCAGGAGTGTACATATGGGCTCCAAATAGTGGAGCAATTCTCTAGTCTAGAACGAAATGTAAAGCGTTATACATGTAGCGTCCAGCGCTGAAACTACAGATGTCCCGTGTCCTACCTGGTGCACGCACATAGATGATAGTGCAGTATGACGTCAATTCGACAGAAATCAATATTGTAAGTAACGTACTTGAAATATGCTTAGTGAATTCCTGTCCCAACACCTAGTTTGACATACCGTTCTCGTTTTTAGTGAAGTGTTATATACTTCCATATAGATGAACGAATTCTGTTCTACCTATGCCTCCATCCAACCGCACTTGAGTCTCCTCGTCGAGTGGAGTAATATGTGGGAACTTCAGATTTCCACCGCTCAATCTACAATCAACTCAACTCTCTAACACAGTAAAGTGTTAGGACTAATCATTGACAGAAAAATAAAATGAAATGCACAAATCCGATAACCACGAACTACCAACAGATCGCACCTGGGTTTTACATCTTTCTACCATTATCCTGAACTATAAATCCCTCATACACCCCATGTAAACTCATGCCAAGATTGCCTGGACCTCCGCCTCAACTAAATGTTATAAATCTTTTGAATTCTAAAAAGACATGCACTCGGCTTCGCCTTCTGCATCCGACTACCTTCACCAACTCGCGTCCTATACCAACTGATCCACTTCCCACATCCTCTACCTGGAGCACCTTCTGGCCCAATATATGTACTAATCGCAAAATCCAGTCCCGGTACCCAATATCTTACTCACTATCACCATCCAGGCAGCCTGCTGCGCCACTAGAAATCCCACTTTCAACGCACCTCCATGCGTTCATTATCCATCCTCTCATGTCGGAACCTCATCCAACACCTACTACCCAACGATGAAATACAGCACGAGCTATACCCTTCTTCCAAGCCCTAGTCACAATGCCCCACCTCACACCATCCTTCCAGTTTAATCCCTACACGTTAATGACTTTTCGTCGCTACCTGTCGTTCCACAGAGCCCCATAGTCAAAGGATCATTCCACCGCCACCATAACCCTGATCATATGCTTGCACCACCGTTACACCCCCTCGTCATTCACATTATCATCATATATTTTAACTGTAATATTAAATCATATAAAAAGTTTCAAAAATACTATACAATGAGGTGACAAATGTCTTGGGATAGCGGTGTGCACAGGTGACTGTAGTATCTTTTACACAAGGTATAAAGGGTAGTGAATTGGCGGAGCTGTCATTT
This sequence comes from Schistocerca americana, assembly GCF_021461395.2. Classification (NCBI taxonomy): domain Eukaryota; kingdom Metazoa; phylum Arthropoda; class Insecta; order Orthoptera; family Acrididae; genus Schistocerca; species Schistocerca americana. The sequence continues at coordinate 467,039,202 of NC_060122.1, read as the reverse complement.
GTACTTAGGTGAGTCATGTGAATAGCTTTCCGACGCGATTAAGGCCACACGACGGGAATTAACAGATTTTGAACGCAGAATGGTAGATGGAACTAGAAGCAAGGGAGATCCCATTTCGGAAATCGTTAACGAATTGAATATTCCGGGATACACAGTGTCAAGAGTCTGCCGAGAATACCTAATTGCAGACACTAACTCTCACCATGCACAACGCAGTGACCGAGAGCCTTCACTTAACGACCGAATGCAGCGGCGTTTGCGTGGAGTAGTAAGTGCTAACAGACAGGAAACACTGTATGACGAATGTATCTGTTAGGACAGTGCTGCAAAATTTGGCGTTATGGGCTACGGTAGCAGACGACCGACGCGAATGCCTTTGCTAACAGTACGACAATGTCTGCAGCGCCTCTTCTGGGCTCATGGCCACATCAGTTGCACCTCTACACGACCGGAAAACCGTGGTATCGTCACATGTATCCCGATTTCAGTTGGTACGAGCTGATGGCAGGGTTCGAGTGTGCCGCAGACCTCACGAAGCCATGGGCCCAAATTGTCAACAAGGCACTGTACAAGCTTGTATTGGCTCTATGATGGTGTGAGCTGGGTCCTCTGGTTCAACTGAACCGATCATTGACTGGAACTGATTACGTTAGCTACTCGGAGACCATTTTCAGCCATTCATGGACTTTATGTTTCCAAAGAACGATGGAATGTTTATGGCGCCGTGTCACCGAGCTGCAGTTGTTCCCGATTGATTGAAGAACATTCTGGACAGTTCGATCGAATGATTTGACCACCCAGATCGCCCAACATAAATCCCATCGAACATTTATGTGATATAATCGAGATGCCAGTTCGCGCACGAAATCCTGCACCGGCCACGTTTTCGCTATTACGGACGGCAGTAGAGCCAGTATGGCTCAATATTTCTGCAGGGGACTTCCAACGCCGGTCGAAAGGAGGCCCGACACGATAATTGGAGGTATGATTTTTTTTTTGTCACCTCAGTGTGTGACTAATGTGTTGTGTGTTTTTAAACAACATTTATTATTGTCTGTTTTATCTATTTTGAAACCCCTTTCAAATTTTTGTAGCCTTTTGCTGAAGAGTAGTTTCATCCGCTGTCAGCCTCCCCCCCCCCCTCCCACCTGGCTCCACCCTCTCCATTGGCGGGGAACTGAAACAATAAACTCCAGATCTATTATGCACATGGAAGAGGTTAACAAGATTGACACGAACACGATCTCCTCTTAACACGCATGACGATGTATCGACGCGCTTCGTAATGAGGCAGGATGTGGTATAACTAATAAAAAATCATTTGGATTTTAGAAACTTTTGAGAATAGAATGGCTCCATTAAACTAAACTGGTCTCATAGTAATTTGTGTTGTTAGATCTGTTACTCGAGATTGGTACAAGGGCTGAAACTGCGATCCCAAATGAATTTAACAACAGTCCAGGTGGAAATGTCATTTATGAAAGACGTTCTGTAGACGCTCTACACAAGCGTGCTCACCACTGTTTCGAAGTGCGGTTGCACCGTGAATCGTGCCTGATCACAGTACAGTCTCCGTCCGTCTCTGCCCCCACCCCCTTTCCCTCCCGTGTCATTACTTATGACCTGTCGGTTATGTCAACAGCAGCGTATCATTTCGTGTGATGGCCATTCGAGCGCGTTGCGGCAGCGCAGCCGGGCTTCACTTGTTGCGCCGCACGTGATACCAGAGGGCGCGGCCCCGCGCTGCCAGCGTTGCCAACTTCACTGCCCTCGCGCCGCCGCAACCCCTAGGCTAGGGACAGGCGGGCGGGCGCGTGCCGTGCCGTCTCTCCTCGTTCCGTCTCCTGTCTCCTCGTGTCGCAGCGCGGCGCCCGGTTTTTCCGCTGACTTCTTATCGCCCGTTACCGGCCACAGCAGCCGGTTTCACCTTGTCGCCCATCCATCAGGTACACGTGCAGGAATCCGCAGCACGAAGCGGCGCCAACGTTCATTCACAGTTCGCTTTTAAGGCAAGGAATTCAGTCTTTTTTAACGGCGGTATACTGTCGAGCTAAAAGGTTTCTGGAATACCAATGAGGGAGCATATTTATTCGTACCTGTTGCTGCACATCAAATAGTATGACGTACTTTAGATTCGTAAATGCTCCCAAAGAGAATAAATTAATCCCGAACAACATAAAACTACACACTGGTTGTTCCACGGTTCCTACATCTCATTAACTCTGTTCACGCTACTTAATACGCATTGTGTTAGGTCAGGTTTGTCCTGTACACTTCGACCCCAGAACAAAATCAACGGCTTCACTGAAATACAAAACACGGATAATTCTTTACTGGAAAAACATCACAGATGAGAGACTTTATGTTACCAGCACGAACATACCACAAAGCGAATTAAGTGCAGAATTCACATGAAGGGACAACACTGCCGACATACTCGATATTCATGCCAACGTGACGCGCGAGTTGAACAACGTCCCAAAGAAGACATTTTTGACAGTTTCACATTGTCATATGAAAGTTTTGTTCGTTGCACTGGAGTACTTGTAGATTAGGGGCCTATACAGAGCACCTGTAGCATTAAAACTAAATTCGTAATTTTTCTCTTTTTTAGTACACCCTCGAAACTTTTTGGGCTGACAGGGAAGAAGGAAACGCAAACTGTGAATATTAAATAGAAGAGAAGAGAAGACTAGGTTCTGAATGTTGTATTATAGGAGCACGCTGAGGATCAGATGACTAATGACGAGATGGTGGTTGTTGTTGTTGTTGTTGTCATCGTCGTCTTCAGTCCGATGACTAGTTTGATGCAGCTCTCCACGTTACTCTATCCTGCACTAGTTTCTTCATCTCCGAATAACTTCTGCAATCTACATCAGTTTGAACATGCTTACTCTATTCATCTGTTGGTGTCCCTCTTCAGTTCTTAACCGGCACACTTCCCACTAGAACTCTCAGAATGTATTCAGTCAACAGATCCATTCTTTTAGTTAAGTCACGACACCAACTTATTTTCCTCCTCATTCCGATTCAGTACGTTATTAGTGGTCACATGATCTACCCATGTAACCTTCGATGTTCCTCTGGAACAGGAAATTTCAAAAGCTCCTACTCTCTTCTTGTATGAACACTCTGTCGCCCATGTTTCACTTCCATTCAATGCAACTAAGCCTTGTCGTTTCACCTATTTGAGCCTCTTCTGCCTTTAACATTTCATCTCTCAAAGCTATCAATTCATCTTTACTGTATTCCTTTCCACTGTTTTAATCAATCGTTGCCTAATGCTCCCTTAAACTCTCAGCAACTTCTGGTTCTTTCAACTTATCCAAGTCTCCCATCTTCTTAATTTAGTACCTTTTTGTAATTTCTTCAGTTTTAATCCACAGCTCATAACAAACAAATTGCGGTCAGAATACACATTTGCCCCTGGAAGTGTCTTACAGTTTCAAATCTAGTCCAGAGATCTCTGTGTTACCATTACTTACTTAATTTGAAACCTTCCGGAGTCTCCAGGTCTCTTTCGTGATTATTAAACCAAGTGTTAGCGATGGTTAAATATGCTCTGTGTAAAACTGTAGCAATCTGCGTACTCTCATTCCTTTCCCCTAGTCCATATTCACGTACTATTTTCGCTTCTCTTCCTTTTCCAACTATCGAATTTCAGTCCGCCACTACAATTACATTTTCCTCTCCCTTAACCAGCTGAATAATCTCTCCTATCTCATCATACATTTATCCAATCTCCATCATCTGCAGAGCTAGATGGCATGAAGAGGTATAGCATAAAACTGGGGAGAAAAGAACTGTTTGGCACAACTTGACCAGAAGAAGGGATATGTTGATGGAACACGTCCTGGAGCACCAAGAAGTAGTTAGTTTGATAATTCGGGGAAGAGTGGGGGTACCTAGGTTTCTGTAGTTATGCAGAGATGAAGAGACCTGCACTGGACAGACTGTTGGGAAGAGTTATACCAAATTAATCTTCGAACTGAAGGCAACAAAAACAACAGTGAACATACTAGCTGTTAAGTCTTATCAGTTAAATCTTTTAAACGAATGAAGTACAGTGAGTTCATTGTTGAGTCGTACAAAAGTTAAGTTGCCTTTAGTATTTTGTGTCAACTTTTCAAATACAGAGATAAAAATCTATCACCTTCAGTGACATCTGGTGCCAAAATAAAGGAGGGTTGACCACTTTTACTGCATTATGCAATTCAGCTTTCAAAGTTATTTAATTTTTCTATATTACTTAAAATATTTCTGTAGCTCTAAAATTACCGTTAAACGAACCTGACGCCGTTAATAGGTTTGACTCTTCTGCGGAGATATATTTAAAGAGAAAGTTCATCCCCGGTTCCTTTTTCGTGGTGAATCTGTCCATGGCTCTACCGCTGAACTTTGGAAGCCTGTGGATCATTTGATTTTCAATAGACCGCATAACAAGAGTAAACAGCCTATATTCAAACACGGTACTTCTGTGAAACGTCTTGATCTCTCTGCTTCGCACGTTGTTACTGGGACAGCAGTTAGTAATTTCAACAATTTCATAACGTCACCAGAAGATTCTTGCAGGCTATTTTCAATCAGAAACTTCAGGAACACTGTTTCACTTTAGATTTCTAGATAATCATTTCGAGAATAAATGATTTGTAGTTCTTGTTGCGACCGGACGAAACTACAATCATCCGGCCATTGCTGTGGGTTCTTCGCTTGCTCGCCGAGTTGGCGCATTATACGGTAACACATGAAATATTAGTTTACTTTACTACATAAATGAATAAAAGATTTACTTAACTTTGTCACAGGAGTGTTTGATGAGTTACAACTTTTATTGACTATTATGCATCACTTGATGCACAGATTAACGAACTGTTGTCTTTCAGTACAACGTTCCATATTTAAATGACCAAGACCATCAGAAATTTTTCACGTTGGTCCTATGCTATGATGTCTCCTTCAGATGAAGTCACCAACTGGAAGCAGAGTTCTTGCTGGCCCGACCCTATATTGACCTCAGTATGACCACTGCTATAGTGAGCGGGAAGGCGTGATCTTCAGAAACGCCTCCTATACATAGCTGCGGATTGCAGTGAATCTTTGCTAGTGCCTGTGGTATCGATATTCGTTGCAAACTTTGGTGTGGCAACGCGATCTCTGTACGATACCACAGTTCTGTTTTAGCTTTGTTTAAAAATGATAGTACTTTACAACAGCAGAAAATTTATTTTTCAGTGAAGAGTAGAACTGCTGGTCAATTAAATTAGACGCCAGTAAGTGGCTGGATAATTCAAACCTCAATTTGCTCTGCTCAATTATTATGTCACAGACTTCCTTTGCTGCTACATTCCTTATTGTAGACACGCCCTCGCTCCTTTTTGCTGCCGAATGAGGTAGCGCCGTCGTTGGCACACTGGACTCTTACTTGGGAGGACGACGGGTCCAACCCGCGTCCCGCCATCCTGATTTAGGTTTTCCGTGATTTCCCTAAATCGCTTCAGGCAAATGCCGGGAATGGTTCCTCTGAAAGCGCGCGGCCGACTTCTTTCCCTATCCTTCACTAATTTAATGGGACCGATGACATCACTGTTTGGTCCCCTCCCCCGAATCAGCCAACCTACCTTTTTGCTACATTTGGTTCTTCCTCATTTATGATATTATCAATACTGCCCTCATTTTCAAAATTTCGTTTTCTGATGATGTTATTGCTTGCTTTATTGAGATGGGGTATTTCGCTATACAAGATATGTACCTTGGGCATTATTTTATAAAATACCTCAAACCAACAGGAAAATTTTGGCTGATGTAGTTTCAATTTTAGGCCATGTGTTGGATTCACAATTGTCGTCTGCTTGTCGTTAATCTTCAATGTGTTGAAGACAATCTAGAATGGCTTCTTTATTCTTATGATCGGTGAGGATTGTTCTGCATTTAGAGTTCCATCTTGTGGCTTATCCATGAGACACTTTGTTTCACAATTGCATACAGAACAACCACTCTGAGGTTAATAAGAGAAGATCATTGGTACTTCTGCAGCAGTACTGAGAAACAATTTTACTTTTTTATTTTGACTTATAGCTTGGGCATGAATTATGTTCAGTTGATGTGCATAACAAGTGCCTTTAATACGCGAAATAATACTCTTCTCTTACAACTGTTTGTGGTTTCGCTAAGCTACAAGCAGTGGTCAGGATGAATAAAGAAAGAAACAGAAATCATATATGGAAAGCCCACGTGAGATTCCATCGTGACATTTATATATCAGCAGAGGTGTAAAAGGCGCAAAACGTAAGCACGTACTTGCGCTCTCTTCATAATTCATTTATAACTGTTGTGTAACATATTTGATAAAAGACTGTGTATCTTACTGTTCAAGTACGGCTGCTCATCTCTTCTCAGAAGCTAGATGCAAGAACACCTCTATTTAGATCTGAATAAGTGCACCAATGTTGTTCACACATCATAAATGAATCTGGAGGGGGAAAATAACGAATGCCAAAGAAATAACGAAAGCCAAGGAAGTCGCCTTGCGAAGTTCTGATAGTGCATACTGCAATACGGTGTATTTACAATCCTCTTTCACAGTACTGTTAAACTCACATTAAAAATATTCCTCGTATGACAGTAATTCTAAAATATGTTTGGGTTAATAAACATGCGAACTACCTCCAGTCCAGTTAAAGATAATAATAGTCTATTCCACACTACAGCGATGTTTTACTGAAGCCCAAATGGTCTGTTTTGTAGCCGACTGGCCAAGGGTGCTTTGGGCTCTTACTGGGAGTTCACTCTAAGACAAACATAATTCTTTTTGGAACTGACTGATTGCAATATTCTTAATTTCATACACTTTCCATGGTTTCTGAGCGATATGACAGAAAGATGTTGAATAAATACCTCTCTTTCGCCCTCTTTATTGAGATCGAGCCATGGAAAAAAATCTATACAAATACACAACAGGAAAACCTTCGGCTGTATTCAAATTTTAAAAGCGTACCATGTTCATTAAAGACAACTTACTATGTGATTTCAGCGATTTTTCCAGCCTCCCTGTCTTTCAAATATCTCAGCTCTTTGAACAGCTTTTTTATTTCTTTTTTATTTTAGTGGATACATCCGCACTTCCCTGTATGTTAATGCGCTTGCTGCTCCGTTCAACGTTTGTGTTTACAGCAATCTGAAGAATACAATCTTATTCTAATCACGCCAAGAGAAAAAGAAAGGCCTTCCGCAACACTTCATTAACTAGGCTTTGTCGGCTCTACTGTACGTGACTAAATATACCGCTATCAGTGGCCGGACAAGCTTGTGCCCTTTGCTTTTGTCGGTAAGTAAATTTGTGGACCCAGATAAATCAGTGTCCGTAGCGAGCGAGGGCAAGATGCTTCTGAATGAATGAGTCACTCGATACAGCGCGCGTGACCCCACAGCAGCTTTCGTTGCTTATTATCTGGCCCCGCTTTTTTGTGCTTTCGATGTCTTTCATTAACGAGTTGGCTTGCGTCCCATTTATTTGCAAAGAGTTACTACAGTTCTAATGCCTCATGTGGAACTGCTTACACACGACCTGGCCCCTGAATGGATTCTCCTTCATTAACAATAACCTATTAAGCAGTCTTCAATTGAGTTTCCAATCATGAGTATTTATGAGATGACGGATGCGGGAGCAAAGAAGCATTTCTCATCTTGCGTAAGAGCAGATAGCAGACGCTTTCTACTGTTTTCAGGAAGTTCTCTTTTTTTATAAGCATTGCACATGGTGAAAGATTCGGGAATTGTCTGTGACACACTTAAATTTTTTGCCTTCGAAAAGAGATTGCGCTGGCCTCCATATTTGTAACAGATCCGCATAGAATACTTGAATACTGTTTTTAAACTTTTTTCTGAGCGCTTCGTAACTAAAAATTTTGTTTAACAGCGTACACTTATTGTGCCATGCCCTCTTTCCCTCTTATCTTCCCTATAATCTTAGTTATCCGTTAGTGGAAATAGCGGTCCCACAAAGAATCACTGCGAGGGGTGAAGTGCGGAAGCATATGCTCAGGAATCCGTATATTCAGATCAGTTAAGCGCACCATTTTTGTTCTCTGCACCTAAAACGTTTCTGAAGCATAGAAATAAGTACAGCTTGCAATTAACTCAAGGTTTCAGGTTAATTTCCCCAAAGAGCTATAAAACGCCGACAACCATAGTAGTGGAATGCAATCTTGGTTGAAGTAACACGATAACAGTTCTCATTTTAAGGAAACATCAGGTATCAAAAAAGAAGTGTAACATCTGATAGTAACAGCAGTTTTGTTTCAGGAAATTGCTTTATTAAATGTGGGGTCCTGCCCACTCTCTCTCTTACAGAGCGCCTAAAGGATGCTGCCTTCTCGGATAGCTATACAGCAATTCAAGCAAAACACATTAACAGTTTCTTATTACAATAAAGAAGACTGACAATACTTAACTTCGGATTTTCAACGAGTTGTCGCAAGCGATGGGTGACATGCACACTATCAGTGTCCTTCACAACATACAACGTCCATTTAAGCATTCACACTCGCTCATAATTCACTGCTATCGTTAATATCACCACTGCTCTCTAGGCCTCTCTGCTAATATGCATCTTCTACTCTCCGGCCCAGGCTGCCAGGAGCGGCGCTTATATTCTCTTCGCATAGAGGGCGCTCCTGTTGTGGTGCGGTCCCAGTCAGCAGGCTATTGGCTGACGTCGTCTCACAGCCGTCTCTGCTCTTGCCGCCTTCATCTTCCCGCCGGCGCTTGCCGATACCCCGGAAGATTAGACACTTGGCACTTGGTGCAGGGAGTGGCAACTGATCCTTAACATAGAGAAATGTAATGTATTGCGAATACATAGAAAGAAGGATCCTTTATTGTATGATTATATGATAGCGGAACAAACACTGGTAGCAGTTACTTCTGTAAAATATCTGGGAGTATGCGTACGGAACGATTTGAAGTCGAATGGTCATATAAAATTAATTGTTGGTAAGGCGGGTGCCAGGTTGTGATTCATTGGGAGAGTCCTTAGAAAATTTAGTCCATCAACAAAGGAGGTGACTACAAAACACTCGTTCGACCTATACTTGAGTATTGCTCATCCGTGTGGGATCCGTACCAGGTCGCGTTGACAGAGGAGATAGAGAAGATAGAGAAGATCCAAAGAAGAGGGGCGCGTTTCGTCACATGGTTATTTGGTAACCGTGATAGCGTTACGGAGATGTTTAGCAAACTCAAGTGGCAGACTCTGCAAGAGAGGCGCTCTGCATCGCGGTGTAGCTTGCTGTCCAGGTTTCGCGAGGGTGTGTTTCTGGATGAGGTATCGAATATATTTCTTCCCCCTACTTATACCTCCCGAGGAGATCACGAATGTAAAATTAGAGAGATTCGAGCGCGCACGGCGGCTTTCCGGCAGTCGTTCTTCCCGCGAACCATACGCGACTGGAACAGGAAAGGGAGGTAATGACAGTGGCACGTAAAGTGCCCACGCCACACACCGTTTGGTGGCTTGCGGAGTATAAATGTAGATGTAGATCCCTGCTGCTTTCCCGTGAACTACGCCATCTGTCAGTTACGGAATAGAAACATTTGTTATTTCGTACGCATAAGTTTCGCGTAAATTTTAAGCTAGCGTGCTAGAAAAAGGAGACATAATTTTTCACCTTACGAACACAGAACCACGAAGGTGCTAAGGATAAAAATAAATAAATAAATAAAATAAAGTCTTACACTGAAGCGAGATTTGTAGAAACCAACAGCTTGCGGCAGTTGAGCATACTGCTGTGAGCTGTGCTGCATGCCGTATGGAGTAACGGTTAGAGTTGCTGGCTGGTGTCCTGTGGGTCGCCAGTTCAAAACCGACCACCACCAATTATTTGTTATTTAGAATGAGATTTTCACTTTGCAGCGGAGTGTGCGCTGATATGAAACTTCCTGGCAGATTAAAACTGTGTGCCCGACCGAGACTCGAACTCGGGACCTTTGCCTTTCGCGGGCAAGTGCTCTACCATCTGAGCTACCGAAGCACGACTCACGCCCGGTACTCACAGCTTTACTTCTGCCAGTATCTCGTCTCCTACCTTCCAAACTTCACAGAAGCTCTCTTGCGAACCTTGCAGAACTAGCACTCCTGAAAGAAAGGATGTAGCGGAGACATGGCTTAGCCACAGCCTGGGGGATGTTTCCAGAATGAGATTTTCACTCTGCAGCGCAGTGTGCGCTGATATTGTTATTTACTATCATTTCCAGAACGTTCTCGAAATTTCTTAAGTTTCTCTTGTTTCTATATTCCCAAATTCCAGATTCGTAGTAACAGTAGCACTCTCCATCTCGAAGTCAGTTTTGTTCGGTGTGAAAGTTGGTGTCAATATAGAACGTGATTTCAGTATCAAGTATTGTACCCCATTGACGGCCCTGCTTACAGATTTGGACTTGAGTGTGGTTACGACGTTACAGAATCAATACTATCCCGCGTCTCTGCAGTTAGAGACTACTGACAATGAAACAATTCTTTGAATTCACTTTAGCAGGTAGATTATAATGATGCTTTACTACTCGAGCCAACATAGAACAAAGCACATTATGATGCATATGCTGACGGCAGAAAAATATGTATCTGCAGTAACCACAGCTTTTTTCACGAAATGACGGTGCGCACGTTCGATGTATGGCGCTGATTCTTCAAGGAAGGTATATTTTAGGAATTGTAAAAAGAACTGAACGAGCCGTTTCTTGAGAGGCTTGTACGTGTTCATCGAACTATTCAGTGTCGTCCTCTCGCTAAGCGAATACATTCGCGGCGGTCTTCTGCACACTCCTCTAACTGACAGCGTAGACCACTACGCAGATGGTAATCAGTGTCTCCACTACACGTGGAAGCATATTGGTGTCCACCAATTCGGCCAGCCGCTGGAAAGATCTGAGATCATCATCACAACTCAGACGGCTGGCGTCACAGATCGTGCCACGAACCGTACTGTAGTTGACTGTCCTCCGCGCACTCAGTAGGCCTTGTCACGCTGCATCGGACCTGGTATGAGTGTTGACAACACGCCTCACATCCGTCATAACAAGACTATTGTCTCCCTCCGACATATCAATACCTGCATAATTTCGGAGGTCCTAAAAACTAGGAAGATGCCGTAAGTCTATCCATTCCCGGGTTTTGGAGCAAAAGGCCCTCGGTATTGGAGCGGGTTCGAGCTGTTTTAGGCATCATATGAACAAAAGACAGGGCTTGGTATCAGGAGGACGTGTGAGCTGGTAGGTTCGTAGAACCATAACGACCTCCTATCCTGTGGTCCAAGACCTGGATGCGGTCTGGAAAAACTGGACATATCAGGTGCATCGGAAGCCACAACTGCGTGAAAGCCACCAGGCGACTCCTTCGGCACTTTAGGTGCTTCAGTCGTCCCTTTGCGCCTATTCCCGGAGTAGCTGATTGAAAAATAGAAGTAATAAGTTTGCTTCACTCACTAGATGAACCGAATCAAAAACTCAGAGGAAAATAGCATACATTACCCGAAATTTAATTTAAAAAGTTCTAAGAGAGGGTTTCCTAGAAGGCTTCCAAGAATATGCATCTGCTATGAACACACACATCGTATAGAGAGGAGCAAGATAAGATTTTGATTGACTACATATAGTGCAAGGGCTATTTCTTCTAGCGCTCTGTCCGTGTATATTGAGACCTTAACGAATGTTATGGATTTCACTGTTATTTGTAATGTGTAAATGCAGATTTTATAATATCTTGTGTCTGTATCACTGGTTCAGCATACTCATCACCGTCAAGTCATCTATTACACATTTCCAGCATAACTTCGTCAAATTGTCTGTTCTATATAATGTGTACTTAGACGTGCGCAACTGGTCATTTCCTTCTCGCGCGACTTTCGTTTGTATAAAAGTGGCAGGCAGAACGCGTATTAGTGAAGATTGTACTGCAAAGTGATTTTGGAAAATACTGAGGATTTACTGACTGGAATGAATAAGCAGAATCTCATCTTCAATCCAGTGATAGAACTCAGTGAATCTGAACTTAGCGACAAAGAAAGACGTGACGATAATGTGGAGACCGTCGTACGTATCTACAATATTTATCGTGATGGCGATCTTATCATGTTCTCGTACTCGTACACTTTCTTAAAGTTCTTGGGCAACAATAAAACTTGCATATCTATGTTCAAATGTGTGTGAAATCTTACGGGACTTAACTGCTAAGGTCATCAGTCCCTAAGCTTACACACTACTTAACCTAAATTATCCTAAGGACAAACACACACACCCATGCCCGAGGAAGGACTCGAACCTCCGCCAGGACCACTTGCATATCTCCAAGATTTTTTTATACAGATGATATTGGCGAAACTGTTTTGAAATAGACGTGTAATTCAGTTTCACTTCGAAAATAAACAGCAATTGGGGAGCATGTTATTGCCAAAAGAAAGGAGGTAGAAATGGTTAAATGGTTTGGGAAACAGTCAACGAGTAAGTGATACAGGTAACGCGAAATCGATCTTGCAGATTTTCATCTCAGGTGCCGACGAATTTTCTTGGACGCTTAGAGTAATAAGATGTGATACGAACATCTGGATTCGTTACCACACAGCCGGACGCCAACTAATCAGGCAATATTATGTACTTATAGATATATTTTTAAAACAGTCAATGACGTGAGCAAGACAGATAAAAGATAACAGCATGACACGCATTGGCGAAATACAATCCTTGGCTGCACGCTGGAGGGATTTTGCAAAATGGGCGCTTCCTGGGGACAGGAAGTGAGAGCATTGTCAACAAGTTCATACTCGATGTAAAAGATGGCGAAAATGTTACTCAAAGTGCTCGTGCAACTTCGACTTTACCAGGAAACTTAAATTCGTTTTTCTTTCTCCGAAGGGCCACCGGCTTTCGTCGTGGAACAAGAGATTCCTTCTAGACGGACAGTGCTGGAGAGGAGATTTGTCGTGCGGCCGTCTCCGTGAAGAATGAGTCTGCTTCCGACGCCGAGGCTGCGAGCCATAAAAGGCCACTGTCGCCCCAGTAGACGACGTTGGAGTGTGCAGGTACACTCTCCGTGCCGTATCAAAACCCTGACGCAATTATTCCTATAGTTTCTCCCGCGCTCAGTGCAATTCTGTGCTACTAAAATATTAAAATCTGGTACAACCACATAAAATTCGTGATAAAGTCACGAGTCAAACGACGTGTTTCGAGAGCAAGCTCTCATCGTTAGGTAAAATACGATACAAGAACCTTTAAGAAGGTTCATAATTCAACAACTTAAAATAACAGCAAAAGCGTCGAGCTAAACAGCTACTGAACTAACACCCTTGTTTCCTCCTGCACGTCGTCTTCTTGCATGGCTGACACAACCAGCTCACATCGTGTATTCTCCTACGGCTTTACTATGGGACGTTGATCGGCACCTTGGAGCGACCGTGATTTAAGAAGTGCTGAAGATCAGAGCCTGCTCTCGAAACGGGTTGTGTGACTTGTGATCTTACCATGAATTTTATGTGGATGAGCCAAAAAACTGTAATATTATAGTAATATTTGACAACCGCTACCTCATTGACAGACAAAATAGAAAATTCTAAACTGGAATTCTGTGCGTTTTTATCATCATAATTTGAGCATTGATATTCATTAGCAAAGCATGACTAGCTCAAGTAAGACACCAACTCATACAAGCACAGGTTACGCGTAAGTTGGGACACGCCTCTGCGGTTTATTGCCGATGTCAAGTGTACAAAGATGATCTGCCTCTTAAGTTACAAATGCCTCCTTCATTCATGTAGTGACACACACACACACACACACACACACACACACACACACACACACACACACTTATGTTCCTAGATCTCATATTAGCTTGTGTACGTGAAGTGTGTTGAACAGTGTAAATAGCCGTGTGTATGCTAAACATTGGTTGTTTCGCTGTCTTTCTGTGGCATTAGAATACGAATAATGACTCTGCTCTGCACTGATTTGTTTTACCATACGATTAAATAATTTAACAAAATTGCCCGTATGTTACATTTCTGCTTTATGATGCATTCAGATACCATCTCATGTAGGTTGTGCGTTATGAGCCACACCAACTGTTTTGTGTCACTGATACAAGGAGACTATAGCCCCCTCCCAAGGCCGATGTGGCACTATACGTTTCTACATCCTAATGAGTAGCTCATGTACATCAAATCACTTTGTGTACCATCACTCCTCGTAACTATTATTGTATTAATATCATAGGCTGTTTGATCTCTGAGTAATAATTATAAATATGACGCAGTATGGGCAAACATTTTGCTGGTCACGTGCACATATAAAACTGGAATCTTTTTAATTTAATGGAATTAATGTATGATGAACTTTAAAGCTAACTAGAAACAATTTAATACTGCATTTTGCATAGTTATGATGAAGAGATGTTTCATGTATTCAGAGACCTGAACATGGCGTTACGTGACACAGAAATCTATTAGAAATAAATTAAGACTTATAAATACGGTTTATGGTGTCACCTCTACTACCCTTCGATCCCATGCATTTCCGTCAATACTATTTTTAGTAGTGTGAGGGTTACTCTTCCGGAGCAAACCTCGAGTAACATTAACACTATCTGAGCGAAAGTACCCAGACACACAATAGTGGATATTAGTATGACTGTGTCCACACTTTATGACGGCTTAAACCCTACTGGAGACACTTTCAGAGAGATGTCTGAATGTGTCTATAAAAATGGTAATCCTCCTTCCTCACTAGCTGAAACCTGAGACGGTGGTAACGTTGGACGCTGGGGTCGGGAGCGATGTCGACGTCCATAAAGTGCAGGTCGAGCCACTGGGCAGGTCAGACCATTTCAGGATTGTTATTCTTCACCAATAATTGACTCACGGATGCTGATTTATGGCAGGGTGCATTGTCATGCTGACAAAACAGTGATCGTCTCCAAATTGTTCCTATACTGTACGCAGCACACAATGGTGTACAATGTCTTCATATCCTTCCGCATTTGGCGGTTCCTTAAGTGCAATAAGGTATTTAATTATTCTGAGGCTTAGGCAGACGGGAGGGGGATGGGGGTAGTGTTATGCCACAGAAAGACCGCAGAATAAGAAATGGGGCAAGAAGCAGACGCGTTGCTGCTCGGTCTTTGTACATTGGGAGACACGGTCGAATGAGCGATCTGCAGACGGCGCGGCGGATAAAAAAGCGGGGCCGCGTGGTGGCAAGGCCGCGGTGCGACCGCCAGCTGCGATCGCGTGCAGCCTCGCAGGACCGCGCGTGTCGGCGGCGGGCGGCCAGACGCCTCGCCGGCGAGGAGATGGCGCCTTTGTCTCGCAGTGGTGGACACCTGTGGCGACTGGCGACTGGCGCCCTGCGTTTGCCGTACTCGGCCTCACGGCCCTCCGCTGTCCTCAGACAACATTCCGACACACCAGAGTAGATCCAGGGTTCGGTTCTCAGTAGAGACAGTTTGTTGTTCTCCCGGCCACTCCGCCTCCCCCCCCCATTCCCCCGCCAACCCTCCAAATATCAAAAATAACTTGCCATGAACACCGCTTTTAACGTGCCACAGAAGCTTATGATTTTAATAATATAGACAAAATGTATAAAACGTCTTGATATGATAAACTAAAATCTCTAGAAGCCTTACCAACTTGGACGAGGAAAAGGTGACAGTATGCCCTACTTAGCTTTCGCAATGAGTTAGCGATACTAGCCGACAGTGAAATCACAATAATCAAACCGATGTCTTCGAAGAACGTGCCGTAAAAGCTGGCCTACAAATCTCTCTTGAAAAACCTGAGTTCACTTGCGCTAAATTCAATATTCAACAATGAAACACGATGTGCGGGCAAATCAAAAGGGTCGGGTACTTCAAGCATCTCGGCGAGATCATAGGACTGACGTGGGGCCTGAGAAGAAAGCACAGATAGTTGGATTACAAAAACTCGGACAAGCGTACGGGAGAACACATTAGTTCTACAACAAAAAATGCAAGTGCACAAGCGTAAAGGTTAGATTTTACAACACGATGATGAAACCTGAAGCTCTGAACGAGAGAATAACTAATTCTCAACAGAGAGGCGATCTGGATAACATCCTGAAGGAAGGACGAAGGATATATGAGAAAAATTCTTGGCCCTCCCAACAATCAGGTTTACACACGAGATTTTATATGTACACATGAAAATTAAATAATATAGCATGGATTCAACAAGTAAAAAGTGTATCTAGAGAAAGTCCAGATAGTAGCAGTGTAACCGGCAGATAGGGATATGTTCAGTCAAGAGATAAACTGCTACGTAGTTTCACCAGAATACGATATATATATGTAAAAAAAAGAAACCAGGTGGACTGAATAACGTAAAACAACCCACGTAATAATTTAAATTCAGAGTCGTATGTAATTTGGAAAGCATTTGTCCGAAAGTATGGTAAATGTGTGTGTTGTGTAATTTATTTGAAAACTACAACAACAACAAACTCTAACAATTTTGAGAACGTCGTTAAATCTTTCTGTTCTTCCTTGCTTAACTTCCTGTGGTTTTCCATTCCTGCCACTGTCCCGACGAATCTTGTCACTTTCGTTGATGGTAGGAGACATGGGCACCGAATCGATGTCTGTATCTGAACGGAATGATTCCTGCTGTCAGTCACGCCGCATCCATGACGACTATCAGAAAAGCATCGAAAAATATTGTTTTTTAGACTTCAGTGCTCGTGCCATTTCATTCTCCGAATATTAGCTAAAAAATTTGAAAACTGGTATTTATAAAAATAGAAACGCTTACAAAAACATTTTCTTAGGGATGGGGTCATGAATTTAAAAAGACAGGTAATCGTGGAATCGTCGCCTGCAATGTATAGCAAACAGGAAACCCACAAACTTAGGATAGACGATGTCACTCTAAAAACTCTTCTACTGACACTGACTGTAGCGAACTTCCCGCGTCAAGAATGAACGCAGGGGGGAAAGCGAGACAAAATATAAATACACTGTATTGTGAATTTGAACATTAATAAACAAAACAATGTTGAAACTCACTTTAAATGGTTTTGTGACTTCAAGTTTGCACCTTTTATAAACAATATTAAAAACATTACATATCCAAGTTACATTATTATACAGGATAGGTCAAAAGTCGCTACTCATCGTAACATAATTGTACACCAATAGACGCAGTTGTGTCTGTTGACATGACTTGATAATTTGGAAGTTGCCTCATCACTCCAAATTATCATAGAAAACAACTCATTATCACCACCCCTTTATTTGTTTGATATTGTCTAGCAATATTGAAGCCTGCGATCAGGATCGCTTTTCCAGTAGCGATGTTTGAATTTCATCTCACCACAGGAGTTCCAGAAATATCCAGTTCGAGAAATAGCCTATTAATAGACTTTTTAGGTCTCTGGATAACCGCTTGTATACCTTTCAGCTTAGTTTCATCACTTATTGGTGGCCTACCTGTCCTGTGGCAATCCGCTATAGGGCTTTCCCTAAATTGTAGACAGCCTTCCTTATAGATATAACAGTGTTGCAATTATTATTCCACTCATTTATTATTAAATTATAACCACCTTTGTGCTGCGTTTTTTCAAGCAAACACTCTTTCTTCATTAGGAAACATCATAATCAACAATAAAGAGTGTCATAGATGTTTGATTAAATAGCATTGCACCTGATATTTGTATCAATAATTACCTGGAAAAAAAAACATAGTGGTGTACTCTGGTGTTTGCACCAATAATTACCACAAACAAATTACCTTAATGATTTGAATAGGCTACGAAAGGTAACCCGATTTTAGGATGGACTAGTTTCGCGTAGGTCAAACTCGTTCACCCTGTTACCGGTAGGATAGAACAGTTTAGCCTAGGTTTGTTTTGGTATAGTGCTGAAATTCCAGTCTTATGGTACGGCTGTTAATGCCCAAACCTGCTGCACTGCATTGAGGGAACTGCAACGACTTGTACTCCTGACAGCGTGATACGTTTGGGTAATACCCGCCTTCAAACAGCAAAACAAACGCAGGAATTATTGCAAACATTTCACTGTCAGCGTCTGAAATATTCACCGTACAACCCAAACTTAGCGCCAAGTGACTTAATTGTTTCTGCGCTTACAAACCATCTTGGTGGAGCAGCTCTTTCAAAACGATGAGCCCGTAGCCCGAGAAATCACTCGTAGGATGAGTTGCCCTAGGCTTTCTTGACATTGTCAAACGATTTGCAGGGGGAGTTTTTTTTTAAACGTAAAATAAATTACATGGTGGTCCTCGCGGTGCTAATGTCGCAATACCATTTAGTGACTAATGGCATAGAAGACAGTATTAATAGTAACCTGAGACTTACAACAGATGGTTGGTTGGTTGATGGAAGAGACCAAACAGCGAGGTCATCGGTCTCATCGGATTAGGGGAGGACGGGGAAGGAAATCGGCCGTGCACTTTCAGAGGAACCATCCCGGCATTTGCCTGGAGCGATTTAGGGATGGCCGGACGCGGGATTGAACCGTCGTCCTCCCGAATGCGGGTCCAGTGTGCTACCACTGCAACAGATTGTCGTGATATTTAACACTACTGTCTGAATGGAGCTGTACAAACATGATCAGATCTTGACAGAATTTCAATTTGCTGAATAGGGTGGTAACTTGCTCTAAATTTCTAAAACGTAAAATTATAAAATTTACGAAACAAAGAATATAGTATACCATGAGTATAATATCGGCGAGTCACAATTGGAATCAATCGGGACATTTGCTAAGAGCACGAGATGACCTGCAGCGCCTCTCCAGGACTCGTGACCATATCGATTGGACCCTAGACGACTGGAAAACAATGGCCTCGTCAGACGAGTCCCGATTTCAGTTGGCGACAGCTGATTGCAGGGTTCGAGTGAGGCGCGGACATCAGGAAACCATGGACCCAAGCTGTCAACAAGGCAGTGAGCTTGCTGTTGGTGGCTCCATAATGGTGTGAGCAGTGTTCACATGGAATGGGGTGGGCCCTCTGGTCCAACTGAACCGATCATTGACTGGAAATGGTTATGTTCGGCTACGTGGACGCCATTTGCAGCCATTCATGGAGTTTATGTTCCGAAAAATGGAATTTTCATGGATGACAATGCGCGAGGTCACTGAGCCACAATTGTTCGCGATTGGTTTGAAGAACATTCTGGACAATTAGAGCGAATGGTTTGCCACCCCCGCCCCCCACCGCTCCCCCATCAAACATTTATGGGACAAAACCGAAAGGTCAGTTCGTGCACAACATCCTGCACCGGCACACTTTCGCAATTATGAACGGCCATGGAAGCAGCATAGCAGCATGGCTCAATATTTCTGCAGGGGACTTCCCACGTCGAGTCGCTGCACTACGACAGGCAAAATGTTAGGCGGTATCCCGTGACTTGTCAGGTCAGTGTAAGTAAGTTCGTATGACTGTGTCTCTTTATATCTTACAAAATGCAGGCACATTAACAGGTTTTTGCTACCCACACAACATACGAAGTGGTGCTAAAAACTCTCCTGCAGTGCACAAGCGGACGTCATATTGCTGAGTAACACGTTACTGTAATTAAAAAAGTTGGCCTTTTGAAGATTGGCATGATCGCCCTAAATTGCTACTGGAACTGAAATGAAACTTTTTTAAATTATTTGCGGCTGATTTCGTTCTTCACCAAAAGTGAGGAATCCATTACTATACTACGTCTCCTTGCGTATCACTCCCGTAGGGACTGCGAAGACAGGATTAGCCTAATGACAATTAAGTGGTGTTGTTGAAGCCTTTATTCTTACTGCGCTTAATCCGGGCATGGAAGGGAGGTAAAGCCCTAATAAGTGGTACACTGGGAAGAAACCACTGACACGTACTAGACAGTCATTTACAGACATAGGTGTAGATTTATTAATTCATACTAGTGTTAGTGACAGAGGATTACTCATTTGTTGCATAGGTTGTTGGGAAGTGCTATGGTCAACTAGCAGCCCGTATTAGTGTCAGAATCATCGAAACAGTGCTGTCTGTGGAAACTGGATTTTGCGCATATTCGGAAACTGGCGTTTGGCGGGTACACGTCTACTAGCACACGAGGTCGTGTTGGCGCAACAGAGCGGGGAGGCGCTACCCCCACGGCGCAGGCGTGGGCGTGCGGAGCGCCGGTG
Source organism: Schistocerca americana (assembly GCF_021461395.2). Taxonomy (NCBI): domain Eukaryota; kingdom Metazoa; phylum Arthropoda; class Insecta; order Orthoptera; family Acrididae; genus Schistocerca; species Schistocerca americana. Next base: position 467,019,017 of record NC_060122.1, on the reverse strand, counting down.
AGAAGAAGCAGGTCCCGGAGCCAAGCACGGGGCTAAATGCGGACCCTCCCCCGAAATAGCGGCCGGCGGGCAGCGCGAGCGCACGGCAGCCTCCATCGCTGGCGCCGCGCTGGACGCTCCAGCCGCGCCTGACACCTGGTCCCAGCCGGCCGGCGTGCCCCTCGCCCAGCTGCCAGCAACACTCCGCGCTTACGTCTAGGACAACAATTCGTGCTGCCAATGTATTTCACACGTCCATAAACTAACAACGAGTAAAGACAGCAAGTCGGACACCGGATAGGCTCATTCACAGTCATAGCAAATGGCAGAATACTGTTCATAAGCTGAAGTTTGGCTAGCAAAGCTGTAGAACACAAACTTGCATACTGTGCTCAAGTGTAGGGGGCCCAAATCAGATCGGAATAAAAGGGGACGGCGAGGACATACAAAAAAGGACAGTGCAAATTTTCACAAACAAAACTTTTCATACTAATCGAAAATGTTAATTTTTTATCTACCATGTCATTTCGTTCGTCTCTGTGTTCACGATAAGACACGCCAACTTGAATTTCTTTTTATTTGCTGTTAACGTGGGTCGTTATCTTGTTAACTAATACAACTCAGTGTCTGCAATTAGTCCGAATTACAGTACCTGATCAAAAGTATCCGGATACGCCTATGTAATTCGGTACTGAGCACCAAATGTCACGAGAGAACCACCTACGAGTATAAAAGAAGGCGTGGAGTATTGTGTTCTGTCAGTACCGAAGGAGAAAAGACAGAATGTGTCAGTTAGGAAAGCTCAGTGACTAGTCACTGGATGTCACCTGTGTAACAAATCCATCAGGGATATTTCAATCCTTCTAGACCAGAGCAAGTCGACTGTTGATGATGCGATTGTGAAGTGTTAACTCGAATCAACAACCGCAGCTTAACGAAGCTGAAGCAGACCTCGTGTAAACACGAACAAGGACCACTGAACATTGAGGAGGGCGGTTGCGAAAAATCGTAAGAAACCGAAAACGCTAACAGCAGTCCAGCTAGCGCTATGATTGCTAAAAGAATGTGATACAACGCTCTAAATGCTCCTCATAATTTACGTTTCTACGGACAACGCAAAGCGATGCGTGAGGTGATTTAAAGAGCGATGCTACTGGACAGTGAATAACCGGAAATGAGGGATCTGAAGTATGAATCACGCTATACAACGTTGGCAAATCCATGGAAGGGTTTGGGTTTGGCGAATGCCTGTTAGCAGTGAAGTACGGAGGAAACAGTGTTACGATAGGAAAATTGAGTGTACTGCGTACAATAGAGGAAAAGTTCGGAGTCAATGATGTTCCAGCATGACAGTGTACTGTCATGAAGCAGCAACTGTGAGTCACTGGTTTGTGGACAACAACAGTCCTGAAACGGAAAGCCCTGCCCAGAGTGCCGACCTGAACTCAACGGAACACCTTTGGGATGAGAAAGAACGTAAACTTGGCTCCAGACCATGCCCTTTCAGAAGAACCATCCCAGCATTCGCCTTAAGCCATTTAGGGAAATCAGGGAAAATCTATTTTTGGGTGGCCGGACTGGAATTTGAACCGTCGTCCTTCCGAATACGAGTCCAGTGTGCTAAACGCTACGTCACCTCACTCGGTGTATCTATGGCTCGAGGTCATCCCGTTGTAAGTAACAGCTAACGAGAACGTTACTGTTTGTTTGTGCATTCCGCAGTATCTTGTCTCATATGTTGATACTGTGGTGAACATAAAAAGATACGAGTGCATAGTTAGCTTTCTTATCCAACTATTTCCACTTCTAGTTACAACGAGTTATTACTGCCACAGAATGATTGATTAGCCGGCACTTGCCACGAGAGCTGTCGATGCAACAACGTCATCCGTCCCCCCCCCCCCCCCCTTTTTTTTAAACTGTGTCACTCGGCCGCACTTTCAGTGAAGTTATCGCCGATCAATGAACTTGTGTCAAATTTTGGTACAGAGCTGCTGTGCAAATATTCAAATATCTCCACAAGCGCAGTCGCTATTAGAACAAGCCCGTGGTCAGATGTTGTAGGTAAGAAAAAAAGAGCGCACTCGACCACGGTGTTACGAGTCAACTGGTCACAAGCGCCTAGTAATCCCTGAACCGTTCAAAACACAGTATTTTCTTTCAGTAATAACAAACGTGCGGTTCATCTGCACACACTGCTGGATTGGAAATTTAAAGCTCGTGTGCCAGCCGTGTTGGGTGGGAACTGTAAAATATTCTGTGAATGTGTTCCGCAGCACACATTTTTGATAACTGACGCAGTACATTCCTGTAGAGTTTTATACTGATTCTAAAGGTAGAGGAGAGCGACGTAATCAACTCAGTAAGGAGAGGTAATGAACTTCACCCTATTCGGGAGGCGTAAATAATCCATGTGATTGACACGATCGGAAGACCATCGCTGGCAGATGTCTGCACAACACGGCGAGATACTGTGCATCCTACAGTCTAGAATCTAGATAAAGCGCCATCGTGCTCCACTGTTGTTCCTCGTTGCTAGTGTATCTCTCTCGCTCTTCTCAACAATATAGTAACTTCCTTGGTATTATTTTGTAGCTTTTCTTTTTAACTGATGCTTGATCACATTTGAAAAATGTTACTGAATATTAGTGCAATCTTTCTATCCAATTTGAAAGCATAATATTAGTTTTCCTGTTGGTACATAAATCTCTCCCATTTTTATAATCGTGGAATGTCACTTCCTATTCACAGTGACCCCACGATAAGCCTTCAATAATCAGTGCCCAAAGTGCCTGTCTGATCCACGCCTGTAGATAGGAGAGAGTCTGATGCTCACAGTATGGCATCATCATCTTTGGATTCCACTTGTTGGAGGAAGTGTGGGAGCAGGCGTGGTGTTCCACCACAGAGTCTTGCCTCCCATTTCGTAAAGTACAGTTCCTGCAACAAGGCCAAACGTCTAACTACGATGGATGATCACTTTTCGTAGCGCCTGAGCCCTCATTCTAAAGGACTCTAATGTAAGTCATTAGCTTAACTGAAATTTTGCTCCGTAATGTGGCAATATTGACGTACACGAACATGGCTGCTGGTCTCCTTGCAAGTTAAACACTCCAACACGACCAACAGACTTTAGTACACAGAGCCAGGACTATTTCCAACAAGGACCACCTCGGTCCCGAGATCAACCATTTGACGACTGTTTTCAAGAGGAATGGTTATTCTGCCGGTGAAATTAAATCAGTAGTGTCCAAGAAAGTAAGACACGATGCCGGCCACATACAAGAAGAGGACCAACACATAGCGCGGCTTCCTTTTTGCGGTGCTACAACGAGCAAGATAGCCAGAGTCCTGAAGAGCCAAGGAATAAAACCAGTTTTCCGACCACCTAGGAAAATTAAGGAAATGTTGAGACCAGTCAAAGATAGTCTCGGCTTAAGAGTGCCGGGAATTTATACCATTCCTTGCGAATGCGGCAAGAATTACGTGGGCCAGTCTGTAAGAACCGTTGCCGACCGCTGCATCGAGCACCAACGCCACCTGAAATACAGGTATTTGGAAAAATCAGCGGTGGCTGAACATAGCCTGCTTAACAAGCATAAGATTTTATTTGAAGAAACCAGAGTAATAGCCCACACATCGAATTACTGGGACTCTGTGATCCGGGAAGCAGTCGAAATTAGACTTAGCGATAATAACTTTAATAGAGACAACGGCTATGCACATAGCAACACTTGGAAGAGTGCACTGGATAAAGAAAAATCGCAGAGAAAAACTTCTCGCACTTTACCTCCTGATTTAAGGGATGGCGCTGCAAGCAACGCGGGATAGCAACTACATCTGTGGAAGTAGAGGGCACCACTTCGCTACGCGCCATATCGCTGACGTATTCCAGCCAATAAGAAGCCGTCCTTTGCATATAAAAGTGGGAACCTCGCTAGTTCACGACAGTCAGTTTTAGCCCTGACGACGACCATGGAGGTAGTGGTCGAAAGCTTGGAGATTTATCCTGATTTGACGCGGCATGTACACCGAGAAATTTTTACTCTGAAACGTAAATTGCACGTAATAGATATAATCAGTTTGACAGTATGTCTTTCAAGTTATTAGTCGAGGAGGATTGTACATTTCTTGGATTTTAGTTTTGTAACAGATGAGTTCTATTTTCTTCTAGAGTGAGTTAGAGTATTGAAAAAACTTCCAGTTGGCTCTGATGTCATTGGAGACAGAGCATAAAGGATATGAATCGCTTTGCGCGTGAATACAGCGACACCCAGGCAGTAGCGAATGTAAAGTAGATGATTCGATCACATGTCGGTGTTGCAAAAATCCTCCGCTATAACTTCTTTCGAGCGATGCCTCAGGAGACACATTTTCCCATTTCAGTTCTGGAGGAGACTGACAGCTACTACACCCAGACCGACGAAGAGCCAAGAGCCCACTGGCATGTTTCAGATGTTCAGGATGGGGGAGCGTGTGAGTTAGTGGGGCAGTTGTCCGGTGTACAGAGGTTCACACGGTGAGCGCAACTCGGACGGCGTGCGACACCCTATCCCCATGCCAGACCAGCGCAGCCGCCGTTATGTGGGCTGCTTGGGTTTCCTCAGGGCGGTCTTTGTTTCCACTCACTTGCTCGCCCTGTGCAAGTAGCCAGCCGCCTTCAAAAACCCTTGTTCCACAGCACCGACATGTTGCATATTATGCTGGACTATGTGCCGCACGTCTGTTCTTGTAGTTCTTGATATCACTCCGAAGACTGGTTTGTTGTATCTCTCCCTGCTAGCCTATCTGAAACAAACCCTTCTATATCTGCACTCTAAAACCGTTTGAACCTGCTTAATGTATTCACATGTCTTGGTCCCCAACTATTTTTACCCTCGACAGTTCCCTCCATTACCAAATTAACTATTTCTTGATGCGTGAAGAATGTCTTACAATCTGTCATTTCTTCTTGTTTTTTCGTATTGGTCAGCTACGCACACGACACTGAACTATTTTGTTTGCGGTCTCTTCTGATGTTCGTCCAGTGATTGCGGGTCCTCTGGCTGCGTTGTTTCTTCGTTTCCTCTGTTCAGAGAGCACCTGTCTTCTTTCTCGATGGTTTGTTCTGGAAATTAAGTATTCTCCTAAGAGATATCCGTTCTGTTACTGTGTTTGTCCAGTTGAGATTCAGCTCTGTTTAACATACGTTGGAGTACTGTGCGTGAAGTTGTAAATGGGATCTCTCGATAGTTATTGAAGTCAGTCAAGTCTCATTTCTTGCGCAAGGCATAAATCAAAGAAGACCAATCACTAGGTAACATTTCAGTCTCCCAAATACTTAGTAGTATACCTGTCATCTTGATTACAGTCCTACTTCCAGCTTACTTCCATAGTTCAGCTGCTACTGAATTGCTCAGTAGGGATAGAAAATTGCTTTAAAGTTTCTATCTCCTACAAAAACCACGTAATGAAACCGAAATACCTGAACAATATTATGAAAAGGATAGTTGCCACCCACCACGTAGTGGAGATAAACTGAGTAGCAGATAGGCGCAACAAGAAGACTGTCAAACCAGTAACCTTTCGGCCGGAAATACCTTCCTCAGAACTGACAAAAAAAAAAAAAAAAAAAAAAAAAAAAAAAAAAAAAAAAAAAAAACCACACACACACACACACACACACACACACACACACACACACGACCAGTCTCTAGGTGCCGAGGCCAGAGTGTCTCTATGATGGTTCAAATGGCTCTGAGCACTATGGGACTTAACATCTGAGGTCATACGACCCCTAGAACTTAGAACTACTTAAACCTAACTAACCTAAGGACATCACACACATCCATACCCGAGGCAGGATTCGAATCTGCGACCATAGCAGTCGCGCGGTTCCGGACTGAAGCGCCTAGAACCGCTCGGTCACCACAGCCAGCTGTCTCTGAAAAAGCCGTAAACATACTCCTAATTTAAATTGGTCGATGCTGCAGAAGAATCACGCGTATAATCGGTCACTCATGGTAGTAGGAGCACCCCAACAAAGTACTTGCCTCGGAGCGACGCACAGATAAACAGAACGTTTCCATCTCGAGGTGTTTACTATTTGATAGAAGAATCCTGCGAAAGGTGTTCAGGACAAAGATCTGAAAGTTTTCTACGACGACTAGCTAGACAGTAAAGGGGTGTGAGTACAAGTTCAGTGGGCTACGACTGTCGTCGAATTAAGTCAGGTGATGGTAAGAGAATTAAACTAGGAAATAAGACGCCGCAAGTGGCAGACGAATTTTGAATGTGGGATGCAAACTAACAGTGGAAGGCAGAAATGTGTTAAGCATCTAATACAAAGTGAGACCTACGAAAGTAAGAATAGTTTTCCCTGAAAACAGAAATGTGTTAGCGTCTAATACAAACTGTAAGAAACTATTTTCGAAAGCATTTGTCTGCACTGAAGTGAAATGTGGACGATAAACCGCACAGACAAGATCAAACAAGAAGTTTCTGAACTGTAGGGGTACAAAAAAGTGCCGAAGATACGACAGATAGATAAAATTATTAACGAAGACATACTGAATCGACTCTTAGAGAAAAGGTCATCCTGATTATATATATATTGTGTGTGTGTGTGTGTGTGTGTGTGTGTGTGTGTGGGAGGGGGGGGGGGGGGTGTACAAAGTCTTGCCGACAGTATGCAGATTTAAATGGCTGTAGATTGCAGGTATTTGCAGAGATGAAAAGTCTACAACTGGAAGACTAAACAACAACAACAACAACAACAACCACCACCACCACCACCCATGAAACAAACTGAAGAAGATGACGATGATAAGTGAATCTACATTAAAAGTTGGGTGCTCTGCCACGGAGCTATGGGCCGAGAGGCCCTCGAGACACTTGCAGCTGTAGACCCACAGCTGCATGCCGGGAATACGATTTCAATGCAAATGAGTGAAGCGGATCATTACTCTTCAGGTGGCAACAGTAGCGGCAAGAGACAGGTGGTAACGAGTCATTGTGTAGGTAATTAGTGTGTCACTGTGCCACCGCATAAACAGCAGTAATTGAGTTAGCGGTCGCTATTCCCACGGCTGGTTGCCGGGTGACGTCGTCCGGGGTCCAGTAAACAAACTCGCACGGCTGTGTCCACCGTGGGAAAAATTCTACACTTACAAAAACGCACTGCAATTCTTCCCAACGAACGCAATGACTAGGTGGTAAAATGTGGCCTTTGACTCGGAAAAGGCCTGATTTAATTATCACTCTAGTACGGGGTGGATAAGCCGCAGTGGCTTTAAATCACTTGAGAATATTTAGGTAGTCCACGACGCCGTTACTGAGATAACGTAGTATCCACGAGGGAAACCCTTCATCGCCATCAATTGCTTCCTGCAGATGGAAGAATAAGCTATGTGGTGATACGGTCTGTAGTTAAATATGTCACGGAGCCGACACCATTCACAAAAACTAATAAAGCGAAGTTTTGATAAGATGAATGCAAAGCTGGTCATTTGAGTATACTATAACAGAGATTAATCAAATGATATTCTACACTAATGCGTCAAAGTAATTGGCACAGGCATGCGTATTCAAATACGGAGATATGTAAACAGACATAATACGGCGCTGCGGTCGGCAACGCCTATTTAACACAAGTGTCTGGAGCACTTGTCAAATCGGTTACTGCTGCTACAATGGCAGGTTATCAAGGTTTAAGTGAGTTTGAACGTGGTTTTATAGTCGGCACACGAGCGATAGGACACAGCATCCCCCAGTTAGCGATAAAGTGGGGATTTTTCTGCACGATCATTTCCTAGGTGTACCGCGAACATCACGAATCCGGTAAAACATCAAATCTCCACATCGCTGCGGCCGGGAAAAGATCCTGCGAGAAAGGGACCAAGAAGTGCAACCCTTCCGCAAATTGCTGCAGATTTCAATGCTGGGCCATCAGCAAGTGTCCGCGTGCGAACATCATCGATATGGGCTTGCAGAGCCGAGGGCCCACTTGTGTATCCTTGTTGACTGCACGACACAAGGCTTTACGCCTCGACTGGGCCCGTCAACACCGACATTGGACTGTTGATGGCTGTAAACATATTTCCCCGTCGGACGAGTCTCGTCTCAAATTGCGTCGAACAGATGGAGATGTATGGGTATGAAGACAACCTCATGACTCCATGGACCCAGCATGTCAGCAGTGGACTGCTCAAACTCCTAGACGCTTCGTAATGGTGTGCAGTTGGAGTGATATGGGTCGCCTGATGCGTCTAGATACGACTCTGCCAGGTGACACGTACGTAAGCATCCTGTCTGACCACCTGCATCCATTCATGTCCATTGTGCATTCCGACAGACTTGGGCAATTCCAGCAGGACAACGTGACACCCCACAAGTTCAGAATTGCTACAGAGTGGCTCCAGGATTTATGGACAGCCCTGCAGGATTTATGGCGACAGTTTCATCCAGCACTACTGTAAACATTAGTCGGGTCCATGCTACGTCATGTTGCGGCACCTCTACGTGCTCGCGGAGACCCTACACGATGTTATGCAGGTGTCACAGTTTCTTTGGCTCTTCAGTGTATTATCTGATGAAGTAAAAAGGTTGAAGGTTTTAGGAAAATATAAGATAAGCAGCACTGACTACATTTTTAACTAAGACGTTTATTTCAGTCAATGTTCACATCTGTTATTAATGGAAATACCGGTTTCAACTGATCAGTCATTAACAGGACAGTCGGTCGTCCAATGTAGTCTCAGGGGAAATACTGCCTCCTAGCACACTTTGAGTCAGTCGTCGGCGAAGGAATTTTTACGGGTTGTTAATAATAGCTGGCATATTGGAAACCAATATAGCCAATCGACAATTTATTTGAGCATTATAGTAGTTCGACAGTTTACTATTTTCCATATACTAGGATCGCAAAGTAAACATTAATAACTTCTGACATCGTTAACGGTACACTGAGATCGTACTTAATATTTTAGTAACACTCATTCTAGATGGCAATAATTTTTTTGTTCATTTTTAATTCTGGTTACCAGTTTCGGTCTTCTAGAAATCCTCAGACCAAGACTCCATGCAACATGAGAAGCAAGAGCACAAAGCCATTCTGCAGTTCGAGCAGTTCCTGACTGGTACCAGATGGTATTACGTATTGGCCTCATTGTGTCATCTGGTGCCTTTCTCTGACAGTAGTCTTTAAGACCAAATCTGGTAATCAGGATAGTAAACAAAAAATATTTTTAAAAATTAATCGTTTATTCGTAAATTTTTATATATGTCTAAACACTGCCATCTCTTTCTAATAAAATGGGATGCAGAACATTCATAAACTACAATCTAGTGAATAAAATTTCTGACCACACCATGGTACAGAAAATAGACAAAAAAAAAAAAGCCCGAGAAATGACTGAAGCTCTTTGCCTTGTTGATCTTGCTGAAATGCAGTAAATTTACTGCAGAAGTAAAGTTTGTCCTGTCAACATGGAGATCAACAGGAGAGGGCACCACTGAAAACCTACATCACAATAAATACAAATACAGACAACTGCCACCAGCCAGTAGGGTATCAAAGATATAACAGGAACAGATAATGATCTTATATCAAGGCAACTGGTCAGCTTCAGCTTCAAGGTCTGCAGGAACCCCCTCCCCTCCCATCACCCCCTGGCGCCACACCCCCCTGTCCCCCTCGGGAAATCCTCACCTCGTGGGCAGCCTACATGGTAAATTCCCAATGTTCATCTCTGCAAGATATGGCATCAAGGTGCAGCTACCACTTCCACTAAATGGGAGCAAATTGTGACAGCATGAGAAACATTAGAAAAACTGGCAAGGAACCATTTTGAGGAAATATAAAAATCTTGTGGCTACACCATGTATAGCATGGAACTGACTGGTGCCAAAATTTTCCAATGGACCAGCTGCTTGGAATTGTGCAGACGATTATTTCATTGTCAGTTCAGACATAATGCAAGACATTCTTGGGTTTCTAACAAAATGGAGACGTGTGACTGCCAAGAACCAAACCATAAATCTCCTAGAACAGGAGACTACCAAGGAAATACAAATGTGATTGTAAATAACGATAAGACATTTGTAAGAGGCTGTTTAATGTGGATGAACAGTTGCACACAAAGATATATAACAGATTTATATCCCAAATCTCAAGTCCATAAGTGAACAAAGATATCAGTGAACCTTATAGATTTTATGAAGTATACACACATGCATGTACGAGAACTCTTATTTCCTCCTTCGCTCAAGAACATGGTATTACCAGGCTGGAGGCTACAATATACAACCACAGAATGGATCATGTGTTTGATCACTGTTGAAGACTGTATTAGTGTTTTGAATATTAACATACAGTATACACAGTGCGCTGCACTGCAGCCCATGCGAATCACTGCCATATGATATCAACTAACAAGTAACTTACAGAACAGCTGCTGCGTCGTGTTTAACTGTGTTCTGTGGTTCATTTACTGGGATAATAAGAATACCAAAAAATTGATTGGTGTGCACGTAATCTTTGTAGGCAGTCAGGACTGAGGAAAGATTGTAAACTATGGACAGTCTGCATATAGTTTTAACTATTTGCCTGGGTAAACTATGTAGAGTTCCTTAACACCAGACTCCAACAAAGATACAGATATTGCCAAATTAGGACTGGTTCCCGCAACTAATGTTATTCCATACATTGTAATAAAAAAATAAATAAAGTGAATGTATCGCACTGACTTAAGCCATACCTCATTGCAGAACTTACTTCTTTAAATGCAATTATGTGTACGAAGAAGAAAACTGGAAATGGAAGAGAATGAATTAAAAAAAAAAAAAAGGCAAAATTAAAATTCCCAAATGCTAGGAGAATTGCAAGGAGGAACGGAGGTAATAGCTCAAGCTGTAACAAGGGTTTAAAGGGAAAAAAATTAAGTATGTATTGGAATTTGAGACTATACGTTTCCTGTACTTTTAATCTAAAACTACATTCAAATGTTGTAATTTGACAAGTGAAAACTACCCCAAACACAAATACAGGAAGAGTTATTTTCTGTATGTAAATTTACATGCAAAAATGAAAAGTTTTCATACAAGAATATTTGTTTTCTTATTTGCTAAGCTGACGGATCCTAAAAAGTCGTCTATTTGTGATTATGTACAAGCGTGTGTTTCGAATGGAGGACATGGGTAGTTTGGTGGTTTTGAAAAGTAGTTGAAACTAGGTGGCTGAAATCAATACAATCCTCATTTTGTACCTATATGATAGGAACATGTTTTGTTTGGGTACTTGTTATAAATAATAATGTAACCCAAACAAAACCGATTTTTTCACTATGGAGTGCAAATGATTAGGCTCATAGAATTGCTCTAGAACCAAAAGCAGGAGGGGGAGAGATTTCCCCACCTTCCTATTGCCCCAAAGAAAAAGGGGGGAGAGGTTTCATACTTTCCTGTTGGCTTAAATCCTTATCTGTGCCGTAACTGACACACACGTTCAGTGACGTTGAATGTACTGTGTACAAATGCCTGAGATGTGGGGATTCCCCAGGCAATGGGATAGGGGTTCATCCTGACATGGAAGATAACAAACCCAGTTGTCTCAGGTGCATGGACACAGTTCACAGAAGCATTATGGTATCAGTGACCTTGAGATAAGATCGTTCGCTCTTTTATACCCCACTCCAGGCACTTTTTGAATTATGTTTCCATATTTAAGTTTTTGAGGCTGATCTTCTGATGAGGCAAATTTAGTTCTCTCTACTTCTGTGTACTGATGCTGGATACTGACTCCATAAAGTCATCATGTGACATTGTATGCAGCATTGTATGTCCTACAGAATTTCCATTATTTACTGTTTTGCGACAAGTAATCAGTCAAGCCTCCCATCCAGCTTTGTTCCTCCCCTTCACTTCTTAACTGCACTTATATGGTTATTACCATGCAGCAACTTACAGGTGTATACTTCCTGTGCTATGTAGCTAAATAACTAATCTTTCCACTGTTAAATAAAAAATATGACTGACTTGACAGCTATGCTAAACATAATTACATACATACTGACTTAATATCCATGTAGCTGCAATAAACTGAATCTATGCATCTTTCAGGCCACTTTAATGTAAGATTAGTAGTGAAGCGGTAGTTAACTTTGAAGTTTTGTTCAGTAAATTTAATATCCATAAACAACTGAGTTTTTGATCCCCTAGTTACTGTATTACTACATCTTGGCATAAACGCTAACACCAATTTAAGTCAATATCTTTTCCCCCACCAGACTGCATAAGATGCGCAAGAGCCAAGGAATCGTTTCTAACCGAAGCACGTATTTAATCTGTGCCAATAAACTATAAAATGAAGATGTCAGGTGGATAATAATTGCAACGTTGCCCATACTGTCGCGTCGTGATACGTTAATGATCTTTTTTTAATCTTGTTGTCACAGAGCCAGTACCCAATATCACGCTACTGAACTATAGATCAAATTCTATGTGCTCCATCTGAAGATTAGCCTGAAAAGGCTCTAAAATTAGTTTGTGGCAATAAACAAAAATTTCAAAAAGTGACTGGTTGCAGGTTTCTGTATTTAAGTCACGGGTTCAAGAGCATGCATAATGGATAAAATTAACATATCACAATGCTCACAGAAAGCTTTGCATGATCTCCTCCTGAATAAGAATCCAATGCTTTAACCACCACAGTAGCTCACTTGGTTGGGACGGTGTGCGATAAGAATACTGTTTCATGCTGAATGTTCAGTTGCAATAAATTAACATTTTCTCTCAGTTTATCTCACGGGTTTATTGATGTTAATAATAGAAACGTGTGCTGCTGTGAACAAAGGAGTACCATTTTCCTAAAGAGCTCAGCGTGAAAACAAATAAACGACTACCCCCTAGCGTCTTGCTAAGGACTTCCGTTGAACTAATTTCATTAGCGATAGTTTTCTAACAAAGGTAATTTCATCCACATACATACTGTTGTGTCAGCTGTGTGCGGTTGACACTGTGCAGCCATTAAAAACTACAAGGAAAATGGGCGCAAAGAATTACCGAAAAAAAGAAAAAGAACGTGCTTTTGCATCAAAATTAGGTACTTTTGCTGTCATAGCATTTGATCAAATTTTCTTTTATGTGCATGCTGATACTCTCTGTAGTGGCATTACAACAGTGTAACACACACACACACACACACACACACACACAGACAGAATATCAGATTCGTTCTGTGTTTTGTCATACTACAAATTCTTCTACTAAAACTTCCTCAGAAATTCAGAAATTAGAAAGCAGCAACAGACATTAATGGGCTTTCAAAATTAAGATAGAACTATTCTCACGCAGAACATAGATTTGAACGTGATCGTTCTTTACTAGGTCTGTCCTTGTCGAAGGTGGTACGTTATTGCCTTCCTTTGCTCTATGAGCTAATAGATCCAGCCAGTTATAGATTTATCTATATTTCTAAGTGGGCTCCACCGGCGATATAGGTTGCCGAATATAAACCAGTGCCGAGGGTGAAACAGGTAACAGAAAAAAATATCAGACCCAACTTGGGATCGAATAGTGGACCTTTGATTTTGTAGTTTGACGTCTATTGAACAAACTTCACATATTCATTTCGGTACTGCTACCTTGCTTCATCCACTCAGCTAATACTGATTTTGTGGAATAATTTAATTACACCCTAGAAACGCGTAATATGAAGCAGGCAGAGAAAGAGCAAGTTAGAGCATTAATATCATGTAGGTAGAACTTATTAACTCACTGTGCGACAGAAAACGTCATTTTTACAAGGAGGTAATTCAAGAGCAATGCATGGTTGTACATTAATTTCCGGACATATGCTATGCTATGGAAATTCTTACCAGTGTAGAAAAACAACTAAGAATCGTGATGTGGTAGCGAATGAGGCTCATGGATAAAAATCCTTTGGTTCGTTGGTTTGGGGAGTAAAGGGTTCAAACTATAGAGTCATCAGTCCCTTTTTTCTCATACAAACAGGTCTCGGGTTAAACCATTCCCAAAAGGAATTGGGGAAGGTGAAAAGGCGTAAAACTAACTGGGAACCACACTGAAAGAGAAAACGAAAGAAGCAAATCAAAAGGGGGAAACGTGCACTAAAATGGGAAAAAAGCGGTGGAAGATATTACAACCACATAGAAGATGGCCTGGGCTGGTTGATTGATTGCAAGAATAAAACAGCATGAGTCAACTACTCTGCAACACACTAAAGTCTCCTGCCGAAACACACAAGACTAGAGAAACACAAATAGGGAAAAGGCGAACAAACAGCAAAGAAAGAGCGAGTTAAAAAAGAGGGAGGGTGAAGGTATGGGAGATAAAGCCAGACGCCCAACCTTAGACTGAGTGATAAAAACCTCCCTCTTGAAGAAAACGTGAAACTATATCAGCTGTTGAGGCATTATCTCCTAACACCGTTGGCAGTGTGGCGGGAAGGTCCAACCAGATGTGGATCACAGTCAAGCGACACTGAGGTGGGTCCTCGTGACGTATGACGTGACCGAAGAGTCAGCCACGTACGCCCGATGCGGAGCCGGCAAAGGACAACAGAGTCCCTGTGAGTAGCTCGCATGAATGATCTCCACACATTCGTTGCCTCGTTGATAACAAGTAGTTTTTTGGTGCACTGAGGGTGTGCCATTCAGTGTCCCGGGTCCCAAAACCTTTACAATTTAAGACCAATCTAAGATCAGTCACCGGTGTGCCGATCTCTAGAGTCGGTTTACCGGTAGCCTGTTTGGCCAGCCTCTCAGCAAATTCATCGCCCAGGATCCCGACATGTCCTGCGGTCCATATGAAGACTACATCATTCGCTCGAGTTGCCCAGAATGTTCTTGAAACCAGTCGCGAACAACTATGGCTCGGTGACATGGCGCATTGTCATCCATAAAAATTCCATTGTTGTCTGGAAATAGGAAGTCAATGAATGGCTGCAAATGGTCTGCAAGTAGGCGAACGTAACTGATTACAGTCAGTCAGTGATAGGAGCAGTTGGACCAGAGCACCCAGTCCATTCCACGAAAGCACAGCCCACACCATCAAGGAAACTATCACCAGCTCGACAACTTGCGTCTATGGCTTCGTAGGGTGTGCGCCACACTCGAACCCTACCATCATCTCTTACCAACTGAAATCGGATCTCATTTGACCAGACCACAGTTTTCCACTCATCTAGGCTCCAACCGATATGGCCACGAGACCAGGAGAGGCGCTGCAGGTGATGTCGTGCTATTAGCAAAGGCACTCGCGTCTGTAGTTTGTTGCCATAGTTCATTAACGGCAGATTTCGCCGCTCTGTCCTGACGGATACGTTCGTCGTACGTCCCACACTGATTTCTGCGTTTTTTTTTTCACAGCGCTGCTTGTCTGTTAGCAAAGATAACCCTACGCAAATGTGGCTGCTCTCGGTAGTTAAGTGAAGGCTGTCGGCCACTGCGTTGTATGCTGTGAGAGGTGAATCCTCTAACGATTTCTGAAATGAAATGTCCCATGCATCCAGCTCCAACTACCATTCCGCATTCAAAGGCTGTTAATTCCCGTCGTGAGGCCATAATCACGTGAGTCACCTGATTCCAAATGACAGTTCCGTCAATCCACTGTCCTTTTATGCCTTGTGTACGCGATACTACCTGCCGGGTATATATGTGCATATCTCTATCCCATGACTTTTGTCATTTCTGTGAATAGAGGCTTGCTGGGTATACTCGTAGATGTAGGAATAACACTCGGCGAGCTGTCTGTCAAGACGACCCCCGGTCAGCCCGCACGCCCTCGGCGCCAGCCCCCTGCGGCGCTATACCTGAGCCCCGGTCACTGCTCCCAGTGCGCAGTGGCCTCCGCATTATTCCGCGCCATCAGTCTCTCTCGTCTTTTCTGTTGCTGACAAATGGCGCACGCATTGTTTCGCGACCGTCACATCTCGGTCACACGTTCGGAGACTAATGTTTGTAACCCATGACAGTGCCGCATTACGGCAGGCCACAGAGACCACCAGCTGTGTCGATTTTTCGCTGGCCCTGACACGTTACATTAGGTTACATTTCATTCCGCTGTCGTAAAATATAGAGCTCTGGTACGCAAACAGACATGAGCTGTCGCCGGTGGTAGCAACAGTGCTCCTGTATTTCAGTTGTAACTCTCAAAGATCGCCCGATTCGGCCGAAACCTAGAGCAACATTTAAGTAATAACCTAGACTATTTTGTTCACAAAATAAAAAGGTATGTGCAGCGTGGACATACTCTACTGGTATTGCATTTGTATTCACCAGTGCTGACGTATGTATAAGTGAATATGTCCCTTTTTGGCTTTATTTGACAATGTAGTGAAAGGAAACTCACAAAATACTGAGTGATCCAAAAAGGAAAAAAAATATTAATTCGAAAATCATTGTGAAGTAGCAAGATGCAGCTTTTCCACAGAAACGCAAGGAAAGCCGTTTCGAAAATGCTTCCACCCTTGGCCCGACGTCAATGCTCATACCCTCTTGGACGTCAGATAAATAGCTCCAGTACCCAAATATAGATAATACCCGTCGTTTTCAGTCATTGCCAGACAGCAAATCTGCTTAACGACGGGAATCAACACTAGCTTTTTTCCCGTTCTGACGATAGCTCATACTTCAATGCACGGATGCATGGCACCACTTCGCTTGTCAATCAATTTCGAGTATTCTGTTTTGTTACTTTATTAATCAACTGCTGGTTTCCTGTTCTGTAAGATTTTCGGATTAAACAAGAAATGATTGTGACAGACATCAAACTGGGGTCACCATATCTTTCGCAAATGAAGTCCTCGAATGGAAACCACGACAACGGTAACAACACTAAAATGGTTTACGAAAATGTGGCTATTCTTTGTTTATTGCCATTTACCTGTAAACTCATATGGATACATTTACTTTGGACTTTATTGCAGAGGATACTTGCCATTGTTTCCGTTCCATTTGTGGTGGAGTGGCGATAACAGAGGTGCTCTTGTGATTCCGAAGTTTTTTTACTTTCATCATTGAGATCGTTGCCTGACACGTATACTTTACAACGCTTTATCCATCACTCCGTCTCAGTGGTAAGGTTTTCATAGTTTAGAGAATAATTTGCTTCCAATCTTTTTGACACAGCAAATAACGTGACATTCGGACAACTAAAGCCACAACGACCACTACTATGTCTTCAACTCTCTATGTGTAATGGCTCTTTGTAGAAATTACTGACGCTCACTGTGCCTTGTTCTCTAAAAGAAAGACGTCGGGAGTCTTGCAGCCCTTCTTAGAAGAATCCTCAACTGCTGATCTGCTGAAACTGATGTGATCTACTGCAATCTATAGGACGTGTATTTTCGCAACTTCGCAACTTTCAGGATGAAGAAGAGTCAGGCGACCAAGTTCGCAACTGAATATTCGAGATCAACTCACTTTCTGACAACACAGAAACACTCTACTGCAGCGCATGTTCTGCAAACCTAGTGCTTCCACGACCATTTTAGAATCCTGCTTCCCAGCCTACCAGAGATCTTTACCCCTAAACGGTGTAAGTTATCCGTCAATAACGCCAACAAAGCTCATCGCATAACCAAACTTCGAAAAATTTTCTTTGTAGATTTCAGGTTTATAGTAATGAAGATCAAGAAATACTTACCTAACGTTCAAACAAATGAAAATAACGTCTTCCAGTACGTGTTTTACTGAAGTTATAAATAATGAGCACGGGGTGGCCGAGCGGTTCTAGGCGCTACAGTCTGGAACCACGGTCGCAGGTTCGAATCCTGCCTCGGGCATGGATGTGTGTGACGTCCTTAGGTTAGTTAGGTTTAAGTATTTCTAAGTTCTAGGGGACTGATGACCTCAACAGTTAAGTCCCATAGTGCTCAGAGCCAAATAATGAGCGAATGAGGTGTTCAGTACTGGTATTTTCCAATGTTTTTTTTTATATTAGGTTTCGTTTCTCTCAGTGTACATTTGATGTTGGTTGACCCTTTCCCTTCTGGTTGTTATCATAATATTACCTTCGCTGAAAATTATCTTAAATTCCTGTCACTTACCTATAGTTTTTCCAAGTCATGAATATAGTTTATCTACATCTACGTGACTATTATAAAGTTCACAATTGAGTCCTGGCAGTGTGTTCAACGAACCACCTTCAAGCTATTTCTTTACCGATCACTCTCTAACAGTGCAGGGGGTGGGTGGAGGAACACATCTTTCCGCGCTTGCTCTGAATTATTTTATTACGACTCATTTCTCCTCATGTACGGGGCGTACACAAAATATTGTTGCATTCAGAAGAGGAAGTTGGTGACCGAATTTTCGTGAAAACATCTCGCCTCAACGAAAAACGCCTTTGTTTCAGTGATCGCCACCCCAATTCGCGTATCGTAATCGTGACACTCTTGCCCCTAATTCTATGTCCTCCGTCAATCCAATCTGGTAAGGATCTCATACCGTTCACGAATATTCTAGTCGAGGACGGACAAGCTTAGTGCAGGTCGTCTCTTTAGTGGATTTGTTTCATCTTATAAGTGTTCTACAATAAAATTTAGTCTTTGTTTCGCCCCCCCCCCCCCCCCCCTTACCTACGTGATCACTCCAATTTAAGTTATTCGTAATTGTAATCCCTAAGTATTCGGCTGAAATGAAAGCCTTCAAATCTGTTTAATTGATCGTGTAACCGATATTTAAAAGACTTCATCTACACCGTCCAGTCACTTGAATGTGACAACTTTTCAAAAGCCTGAATAACCATGGTTTGCAGCGCGGACCGCTGCGAGATGTGCCGGAAAAGTCAGTGAAGTTCCGGAAGCTATAGACTGGGATGTGGATTCACGTCGACTCCATTGCGGCGCTAGGTTTCTCAGTTGAGGATCCATGGCGCGAACAGCCCAGTCAAGGTGGTCCCACAGATTCTTGGTCGGGTTTAAATCCGGGGAGTTTGGTGATCATAGGAGTACGATCAAATCAATCTGGTGTTCTTCGAAACACACAAATACCAGTGTGTGACACGTTATGTTGTGCTATTGGTAGATGCCATTGTGTCCAGGGAAAAATAAACAATGTGATGGACATAGTCCCCCAAGGATAAATGCGTACTTTTGTTGATCCATTGTTACTTTTGGAATAACACGATCACCCAGAGAATTCCACGAAAACATTCCCCACGCTAACTGCTGCAGGGTGTTTCCTTTCATGTGCTTCACGCCGTACACGCCAACGGCAATCTGCACGGTGGGAGGTAAAACGTGATTCATCCGAAACGAGCTCTGTTGCGGTATTGGCGTGCAAATTCCAGCCTTTGTCGCCAATGAACAGCGATAAACATGGCTGTACGAACCAGGTGCCTGCTGCGGTCGCCCATACGCAGCAATGTTCGCTGCACTGTCGAGGAGATACTGTTGGTAACTCCTTGGTTCATCTTGGTGGTCAGCTGCTCAACAGCTGCACTTCTGTTCGCCCGTACATATCTCCGCTGCCGTCGTTCACCCAAGTCATCTATGACCCGTGCTTCACTAAAATCGCCTCAGTCCCGGTTTTGCTTAGGGCCATTTTGCCATGCAGTTTGCAAATTTAGCCGTTTCGGAAATGCTTCCACCCTTGGCCCGAACGCCAATGATCATACCCTCTTGGACGTCAGATAAATAGCTCCAGTGGCCATTAAAACAACAGCTGCACTGTTTCCCGCGTTCGCCGGTACATTTTACGTACCTTCCACTACTGGTGCTGCCATCTGCCGTCTGTGAAAGGCTACTGCACATTGGCGTCGAACATAAGCGGGGGTAACATCAATGTCACTGGACCGTGTAGTACTAGTGTGAATGACCTAACACTTTTTTTATTCAGAATCAATTGCCACCTTTCGCATCATACAGATATCTTGTCTAAGTCATTTTTAAATTGGTTTTCATCTTTTAAAAACTAATAGATGGTAAACGACAGCATCATCCGCAAACTAAGAGAACTGCTCAGGTTGTCTTCTAAATTGTTTATTTAGATTAGCAACAGCAAAGGGCCTATAATACTTCCTTGGGGAATACCAGATGTAACTTCTCTTTTACTCGATGACTTTCCGTCCAAGAACGTCTGACAGGGAATCACGAATCCAGTTGCACAACTGACACGATACTCCATAGGCACGCTATTTGATAACGAGTCTTGTGAGCAAAGCTTTCAAACGCCATCTGGAAGTGCAGAAATATTAAATCGATTTGAGATGTCTTGTCCATAGCTCTCATTACTTAGTGTGAATAAGGAGTTAGTTGTGTTTTTAAAAAAAACCTTTTTTTGAATACGTGACTTAATGTGTGTGAATATATGATTTTCTTTGAGGCAGTTCAATCTGCTCCAACATCCAACACACTATATGTACCAGAATCCTACAGCAAATAGTTGTCAGTGATATGGGTCTGTAATTTAACGGATTACTCCTATTTTATTTCTTGGGTATTGGCGTGACCTGTGCTACTTCAGTCTTTATGTACGACTCTAACGTAGAGTGAGCGATTGTATATGATTGCTGAGTATGGAGCTATTACGTCAGCATACTCTCAAAGGAACCCAACTGGTAAACAATTCGGAGTGAAAGACTTACCTTTAAAAAGTAATTTAACTGCTTCACTACATCGAGGAATCTACTACAAAGTTACTCATGTTGGTGCCTGTTCTTTATTTGAAATATGGAACATTTTTTTCGCTGAGGGTTCAGTTCCGTCTTTTTATTTGTTAACTGCCGTCGATAGTAATTGTTTGAGAACAGAGAGAACGTCAGCATAGGTCGTAACATTATCTTTTTTATTACAGATTTAGATTTCAGTAAACAGTTCAGCTATCATCAGCGCGTTATAGGTAGCCATGTGTACTCAACGGAATTATAACGACACAAATTCCAATACAACTTAGGCATGCACAAGCATTAGTCCAACGTACTGCCTGTACAAGCCTAAATTATACTGGAATATGTTGTTGTAGTACAGTGAGTCAACACGATTACCGATAACACATTGATGATAGCTGCACTGTTAGCTGAAATTTAAATATGCAATAAAAAAGATATGCTATATTACGACCGATGCTGACCATCGTCCTGGATTACATCATAGTCGTGGGGCACAATCATTGCCATGGAATGAAACATGATTATTTCTTTGAATTCAAACCACACCTGGTCTACGTTTACATAGCTTGGAAAGAATGGAAACTGTCTTAAGAATGCGTCAAGCGAAATTTTATATGCTTTTTGAAGTACTGTAGATATATTTGCATTTATTTTTGGTGGATTTGGATGTTCCTGTATTAAGTCTCGGTACAACGACCTTGTGGCCACTAAGCCCTGTAGCCATTATGATGCTCCTTGTTTGTTTAGGATTAATTGTTGCTAATACGTCAAATATGTTTTCGCAACCATTTACTCTTCGAGCGGACTCCTTAACTTAATGCTCTAATTTTCGGAGAGAGCATCCTGTATAATTTCAGTCGATGTTTTATGTCTACGACCCGATATTTCATACTTACCACCTACTTTAAATATATATTTTCGTCAACATATGGAGGGTAGATGGAAGTCGCCAGCAATTATAACTGTATGAGTGGGGTACCTATCTGAGACGGTACTCTAGTTTTCTTTGAACTCTTCGGCAACTGTATCATCTGAGCCGATGAGTCAATAAAAGGAATGTATTGTTTATTTATTCCGACTGAAGTATAACATGTACCTACATTAACGTATGGGAACAATGTACTTCAGTTTCACTACAAGATTAACTACGTCTAACAGCAACAAATATGCCACCACCAACTGCATTTAATCTATTTTCCCTGAATATCATAGGTCCCAAGTAATAATTTCGGCTGAACTCATCTCCGGCTGTAGCCTGCTTTCAGTATCTGTAACGATTTGGAACTCTAGTTCTTTCACAACACAGCTTTGATGATTTACAACAATAATACTAATTGAATTTATTACTTATTACTGGGGTTTGACGTATTTGAACTGTGAAGGAGTGGTTTTCATTGCTTGAATTGGACACCACTGTCAGTTTTTCGAATAAACCACAAATAAGCCTTTTCAAGAGATATTTAAGTGTTCTACACTTTCGTGTCACTTTTTACTTTCGTAGATTCTCCTTATGTACGAGTACATAAGGAGTGGTTGTACCACTTGAGGGATAAAGAGCTCGATTCCTTCGAGTTTACGAATGGTGTATCTTACCAATTTAACTAATTATGCTCAATGATAAACGAAAGGCAATGGTTAAATTACCATTTGCTGTCAAAAACTTGACAGCTGAATACAAGTACCTGTATCTACATCTACGTGATTATTCAGTAAATCACACTTCCGTTGGCAGAAGGTTGGTAGAACATATTTCGTACTATTCCTGCATTCTGCATTCTCGAATGCCAAGAGAGGGGGGGGGGGGGGGGGGAAGAGAGACTAATGCTTGAATCTTTTCGTGCGAGCTCTCATTTTTTCTTATTTTATTACCATCGTCATTTCTCCTTGTGTGGGTGATAAAATACTTTGGCGTCGGAGGAAAAAGTCGGTGATTTTTAATTTCGTGAAAGTATTTCGCCGTAATGATGAACGCATTTGTTTTAATGACTGACACCACAACTTATCATATCCGTGATACACTGCCTATTTCGCGATAGTACAACAAGCTGCCTTTCCTTGAATTTTTTCGACGTGCTTCGCCAACCTTATCTGGAAAGGATTCCGTACCGCGCAGCAATACTCGACAACAGGGCGGATAAATGTAGCGTAGCCAGTATCATTGTAAATTTGTTGCTCCTTCCACGTGTTCTGACAATAAAACATGTTTCTGGTTCATCTCCCCCGCAAACATTGTTTATGTGACGGTTCCAATTTAAGTTGTTTGCGACTGTAATCCCTTGAATCTACAGTCTTCAAATTTATGTGCTCTATAGTTTAACCGAAATTTAACGGGATTTTTTTTTTTAGCACTGAAAGTGGGCGACATCTCACTTTTTATTGTTTATGGGCAACTGCCATTTCTCGCAACACGCAATTATCTTGTCTAAATCATTTTGTAGTTCGTTTTGACCTTTTGATGACTTCTGTAGTTATCTGTGACCGTATGCGATTTCCAAATAACGTCCTTCACATATCCGTTTCAAGGGATGTGGCTTCTCTCGCATTAAATCTCGTTACAATCCTTGAATCTGTAAATTTTAGGTATTTACTGTTTGCTTACTTAGTAAGTGTTAGATTAACGAAGTATTGATAACACGCATAATTTATTAATAATTACTTAGTTTTGTGACTGTACGATAATAAAACCCGTTTTTCTTTCATCTTTCAGAAAATTTCAATCCCTCCCCCTCCCAACGGAGCAACTAACCCCAGGGTGGGGACCAATTCTAGAACAAAGGGTAGCCATACACTTGCTCGTGTATACGAGTGGGTTGTTCGCAACAGTAGACATCATAAGAACAACTATAGAGAGGAGACCAGCGTCCGGCGTGGTCACAAACCGGTTGAGAGGCATTCCGCACACGTCGAGCTAGCCGCTGGAGCGCGCCAAGTCAATGAACAGAGCGGTGGGTGGACAGCGAGCTGCACCGCGGGTCAGAATAACTGCACCTGTGTAGGCGCAGCTACCTCTGCGACACCAAAGGCCATTTTCACGAGCAACTTTCTGGTCAAAATTCCCTAACGCACTCATAGTGGGTGTGCGTCACGTGCCTGCGCGTGAATCAGTCGCGAGTGGATCTTTGGCGTTAACAATCAGCTGACTCTCTCGAATGTAAGCTCGCTTGTGCAGAAACAGGAGACATCAGCGTCGTCTGCTAACAAATGGAATTTAACCTATCCCGCAGCGTTCTCTCACTTGTGGCAACGTATTTTGCGCTTTTGTGCCTCCTTGATACTTATTTTATTGTTTTTCTGACCCACAGTATATGTTGCATGTGAACTTTATATTTTTGCTACTAATACTATCTCGAAAGGGAGATCAAATACTTGAAAGTACGAAAGCATTTCGGTTGGGCAACGCCTGGGCAAAGAAAACGCCTACACTGTGCATACAAAAGAACGTAAATAGATGAAAGACTGGTCAGATCTAGTGAACGAGACGGTTTTCGATGTTATTTGGCACTCAAGCTCGTATTACAATGATAAAGTTTGTTGACTAACTTTTTATTAAAGCTAGGATGGGATCTAACTTCAATTACAGACGGGATAACAGTACTCCAGTACACTATCAAATATTTTACAACACGTCTTTTATAAAATATATTTGACAAAAATCTTTCAGAGTGTAATGTGGGCCTTAGGGAAAAGTATATACATATAATGAATAAAATAATAAGGCGTTTCTAAATATTGTTTCGTGTGTTTCTATGTATAAATTTTATCGAGCAAATAATTGTTGATGTTTGGAAGACATCTTGCCTATTCGTTCAATTCCCAGCGGTGTGGAGATTTTAACATACGGCGCTTGTTAAGAAGAATTTTGCCTCGTCATTAATAAACTCATTTATCACTGCTGTTCCCGCATTTCGACTTTTAGTAAGGACGGTTCCTCATATCCTCATAACCGCCCTTCATGTGCCAAACTGCACTGCAGACGTTGATCCTACTAAACGCAAATATTGCGCTGACAGGTAAGCAAAAATATATTTATTCGTGACAAGCGAGACGCAGTACAGGAATAATACGCCAGAACTCACTTGCCACGAACAGGCGACTGACGTTAGGGGAGTCGTCCGTGTAAAAGGGGCTTGAGGTATTGCAGCAACCCTCAGTATTCCATCTGTGCGAATTTCGATGCTGTAGAAAATTCTTCAGATGAAACGCATTGCGCTATACTCCGGTGGTCATCATCTTATAGTTGTGCAACAAATGAAGTGAGCCTAGAAAATGTAAAGAAAATACTTCCCTAGTCTGCGCTCACGTAAATGACGTGTTTCATATTCCTGGAGAGCAACGAAATGGACTGTTTGAGAACTGGTGCAAAACAGTATCAGTTTTCATCTATCATATAAAACCTCCAATATGATTCAGTCACTGACACCCTGATCAGAAAAGTGATTTTGCTTTTTTCACTTATGCTTTATGCGTTCATTCCACTGTTATGTGATACAATGCCACGAGACGCAGTAGAAATCCATAAATTAAATACCATTTTACTCAAAGCTTTTAGTATGCGTGATTGGTAATATTAACTGTGTCGAACTATGCATATGTCTCTTGAACAAAAGCTGAGATTGTTTGCCGAGACATGCCGCTTTGATGAAAAAAAATTGCAAATGAAATGTGCAATTACATGTTAATTACTATTAATATGTTATTTCTGGTCACCTACTTCCAAATCTAAAGCTTAGTGCAGCTTCCCATACTTGCTACTTTAAATGATGTTTTGTCTACCGGCACTTATTAGGCCTACTATCGCGCTCATCGCTCTCGTGGAACTTTTCTCCTCGTTACTGGAGAAGAATGTATCAACTGATCCAAATTCACTGAATAAAAATTTATGAAATTAGTGGAACTGATATCAATGAAGTGCAATAACATGAAATATCAGAGAAATATGTTCAGAAATACTGAGACTTTGTGGCCCATGCACAGAACTCGTTTCTAGGTCTGGGCGAGTCCGTTTACTTCACTGTGAACGTTTCGTCTCATCTAAATCACGGAATTGTAAACTACAAGGGAAAGGAAACAATTTTGTCGATTTTATAAGCTATTTCATTCGAAAACAAATTATCTCTTTTTACTCAAGATTTTGAAAGATAAACACTGATTCACTTTCGAAGCCTGTTGAAATATCGCTAAAAATATTATTCTGGTATCGACATCGGTTATTTCAAAACACTTTCAAATATAAGGGAAGCTTCCAGGGATTCAGAAACACCAAAGTGACGTTAGCCTTTGCTAAAAAACCTATTGATGTTAGTGTGACAGAATTAACTTTCCCTACAATTAATACTGACATTAGAAACTTTGAAATGCAATTACTGGATTCAAAAAAGAAAAATTTTGGAGCTCGAAATTTAAACGTCTTTGTTCTGGTACAGATATAGTAGAGAAAAACCAAGTGTAGACTTTGTTCGCAAATCAAGGAGCCCGCTTTGAAAGACCTGGAGAAACGATATGTTTATTTTTAAGAGTATTACTGACATTCGTAATCAGCTGAAAAATCTATCATTTGCTGCTCTTTCCTCAGTCGGATCTACATGCTCATGTGGAGAATCATTTTCACCATAAACCTTATCAAGAGTAAATTAAGAAGTCGTGTTATTGATAAGAACCTGGAATCGGTCTTAATTTTAGCCACAACAACATTGAATTTGACTTACTCAAACTTTCCAAGAAGACACAAGATCGTTTTTCACATTGGTGTTTGTCAGCACTGTCATGATTTAATTTTGTCGATAAATAATATCTTTCTTAAATATATTAATTTTTATTCGATGTAACTACGACTTAAAACTTTAATAAATTTTATTAAGTTAATTTTAGTGGGCGCTATGTAGTGAAGAAGATGCAGTGATTAATAACGAACAAGGTATGTTTCGATGGTTTGGACATATATAGAGGTTGAACGAAATGAGACAGATGGAAGAAATATACAAAGCAAGTTTGGATGGGGAAGTTGGAACAGCATAGGAGTACACTATTAAGTCAATAACAACACTATACCTATGTACCTACCTATGTGGCTTAAGTTTATGAAACTTGGTTCCAAAAGAAATTTCAGTCGTTGTATTGCTCATACCTGGCTCTGCTTACTAATGAGTTTGCCGACTACTGAATTATGCATCATATCACGCCGTCAGAAGTGACCCAAACTCTCCACGTCATTTCCACTGTCTTCCTAATTTTCCTGAACAACAACCAAATTTTTTTCCTTTTGGGATATCGCCATTAGAGAATGCATATGACGCAGGGTTGCGACTTAAATTACATTTACTGTGCTGAAATCAATGGAATCTAAGGTAACACTTTCCAGAAAGTGTTCGCGATAATCACGATATCCCGGTTTGAAACCCGGTCTGGCACAAATAATCTTTTCTCACGATGGATGCCTTTGAGACCTTTTGGCTATAATTGGGTACATTAATTTTTACTGTGTCTTAGCTGAAATAGAAG
The DNA here is from genome assembly GCF_021461395.2 of Schistocerca americana. Taxonomy (NCBI): domain Eukaryota; kingdom Metazoa; phylum Arthropoda; class Insecta; order Orthoptera; family Acrididae; genus Schistocerca; species Schistocerca americana. The sequence goes on along the minus strand of NC_060122.1, from coordinate 466,991,930 downwards.
TATTTTTCCCCAATGGAAACCTGAGGTACACATCTGCGAATGTTCAATGTTTTCATCGTGCCTAAGTGCTGTAGATGTAGATAATTATCAAAATGTCAGTAAGTCTATGCAGCAGTGCGTAGCAGCTCGTGACCGAATGTGGTTTATTCGCAATATTCCACAGTATAATTGAATATCGTAATTGTTATTTTGCATGGTAGTTATTGAATGATCACTTTATTTATTACAATAGAAAATATTTCTTGATTGGCTATTTTAGCTCATAAAATGAAGCCAATTTTACGAAGTATGGTTTGAAAACGTATTTTTGGATAAATCTTGCCTCATTAAAAATCATCTAAGAGCATAACCACAAAAAGATCTTTCCTTCTTCCAGGCAAAAATTCAGGTCTGAAAGGGATGTACAGTTCTCGCGAAGAGTACCGTATCTGGGTGTGTAATAGTGAAAGCAGAGGGCAGTGAAGCATGGTCGCACGTCAGTAGTAGCAAACGCCTGGAAACGAGATTCAGCCGTTTATTTCTTCAGTCCTTGTTGCTATGGATTCGGAAGGCTCTTTCGTAGTCTTAACAGTGGCGCTCGAGTAAATAAACACCAATTCAAAACAATGTAGCCAGGAAGACGCACCCGGTGGAATACGTGCAAGAAGCAAATCCGTTAGTGAATGTGTAGTTTTCTCTACTTACTTGGTTCATGCACTTGTATGTCTAAGAACACAGCTAGCGCACAAATTTCAGGTTACGAAGGAAATTAGTAACTAGAAGCAAAAGAGGAAGTACAATTTTGGTAAACATTTTTGGAAAGCAGTGATCAATTAATTGTTATATCTTGACTAAAGTTCAGTCTTGATCACATCATGTATGTTTTAATGATATAGGTAACCGGTTTCGGTTCTTTCTACAAAACCATCATCAGACCTATGGCTCCCTTAGGATGGTAGGCGGAGCTCTCCTCGCTGCTACGCAGTTGACTGTGTAGCAGCGAGGAGAGCTCCGCCTACCATCCTAAGGGAGCCATAGGTCTGATGATGGTTTTGTAGAAAGAACCGAAACCGGTTACCTATATCATTAAAACATACATGATGTGATCAAGACTGAACTTTAGTCAAGATAAAAGAGGAAGTTGTTAATCATACTCATTATGAGCGTGAAACTTCAACTTTTGAGTTCTTCAAACACTGAATAACAATAACTGATTCGTAAATACTAAATGGCGAACTGTTTTCTGAATATTTACGATACATACAAAATGTGTTTCCATTAGCGTACTGAAGAAAGTGTAGCACCAGATTCACTTCTGACAATTTTGTCCATTGAAACTGATATCAAGAAACTGCAGAAATCAAATAGGAAAACCCAATCGCTTTCCTATTGCGGTTTCGAGTGCCTGATGCATTTCATTCGCGAAGTTCTTTAGAGAGATCTGTTTCCTTAGTAACGATGAAAGGTAAAACTCAAGAGGTGGTCCCAAATTCAGTGACAGGCACTCTTCGCAAAGTGCTCCTATTCTCTTCTGGCCGTGAGTCTTGATATGAATCGCTCCTGAGAAAAGAGCCACCGTCAGCCCAGGAAAAATGAAAGGGAACGACAGGGAGGACCAACTGCCTTTCTCTCGTTAAGAGCTCGCAGAGCTCGGCCTGCTCCCGCTATGAGCAAAGCAGTCTCAGGCACAAAGGGATAACAACTTTGATCGAGATACTACGCGAGATGAAAAAAACCTTGTTCGCGCATCACTTCTTACACCTCCCAGCGTCAGCCAATCAGAAGTGTTAAGTGACCAGTAATATCCCAGCCAGGCCCGTAACTCTGGGTAGAATACGTGGCATGAAACTTGTTCACGTCCCACTGTTATTCTTGCAACAGTTCCGACGTCACTCGAAAAACCCTCGCCTACTGCTTAGGCACTATGTAAAAATTTGTGTATTAGATTATCCATGTGATGCTGGCGCCTAAAACATCTTTTGCATTTAACCTGATCTGCTTCAGAAAACTAGCAAATTTTCAGAAAATACGGCACGCGGAGTTGACCACCTGAAACACGTCAGTGTTGATGACAGAAATTATTACAACGGCATAAATGGATGCATTCCATTAGCGAGTGAAGACAACTGAGTCTCCCTCCCTTCATCTTTCGAAGTTACTGACTACTATTAAATGTTTGACGTAATCATGAAATACACACTCGCATCAATATAATATGTAAAGTAGAGAAGAGAGCGTTGACCTTTTCCTTGCCTCGCTATTCTTTAGGGGAACTGAATCCTTAAATATCCAGAGCAAGCCCGGAACGTTTCGTGCTGTTTGTTGTCACTAGATCTGTTTAAAACATATCAGTTTCGAAGAAACTTATAATTTCTCGACCCGTATCAATGAACCAAACATTTCACTTTGCGTCAGGAGTTCGATATCATGTTGACGGTACGGGAGGCAGCAAGAGACTCTTGGAGGCTTTCCAGCCGCCTCTAGTTTACAGAGGATCAGATATTCGTTATATCAGTTGGTTAGTAAATACACCGAAACTGGGACAACAATCTGCGTCATGTGCTTTCCAGTGAAATACCGAAGTCGACAGCAGTTAAGAACGGTAGCTGATAATTTTTAACAATACGCCCATATTCACGTTACCGGTCAGGAATTGACGTTACATGACATGAAACTATAAACTCAACATCATACGCCTAACTAATGACTAGTTTCACGAAAGCTGTTGCTGTAATAAAAGTTTCATAGACTGCCGCGTTTTTTAACCTTTCAACTGCGGATCATGGATTATAGTATTCCAATTGCTGCTTTCGAATTTGTGTGGGCACTATCGCTTATGATGGCTTGCCAAAGCTATCAGTTTTAGCTACTCCTGCGGTCACTTCAAAAGAAATTAGTTGGCTTTTAATGACGTTACCGAACACAGCACGTTAATTATCTCTAACTCTGTTACAATTAGGTGAGAACAATGTCACTTAACAAGTCTTACGTACTCCTTACTTCGTACCACAAGACGTTGGTACGTTCTGTGCCATTGAGAAACAAAACTACATTGCGAAAGACTTCCTGTGTTTGTCGCGTCCAGCATCTAATATGCAGTTCGTGAATAGGATACAAGTACTGAAAGAATTAGGCTCCATAATTTGCTGAGCAGTAAGATTCTAACTATTCATTCTGCAGTGCACTAATCAAAGCTAAATGGCAATTACAGTTTCTCGTTTCGGATACTGTTACTGCTCCTCAGTGAAAACTGCAATTATCTTCGATGCCACACTAGCCAATCGCTAGAAACACTTTTCCTGAAGACAAACTGTACAAATATACCCTAACAACTGTACATGCGCCAACCAATAGGCGATGTACATATAGTATAGTCTGAGCAGGACATTACATAACGCGTCAATATTCAGACACGGCGCTAGCCTCAGAAAACATGAATGAAGGCTTTACGGCGCATACTTTTCAATTTACCCAACTTCGGAGAGTGCCTTAGCGATTCAGATGACACAAAATTTTTGTCCTTTTAAGACGCGTACTGCGCAAAGGGACACATTGTTCACGTGGCATCTACATCGGCCCACACCTCCATCTCTGAACATTCGACGATTTTACTAGCGAGATCAGATATCTTACAGTTTCTTAGCGGTGCACAGTAAATCTGGGAAAGAAGCTACCGTACTGAGCGTTTAATGTTTATTACGTAAACAGTATATGTATCTAAATTGGACTTTTTCCACTCACAAACAGAAACTACTGAGCTGAAAGAAAATGTAACGTTGGCGCTTGCTTCTATATAGGATTTTAAGGCAGTTTCCGCTGATATATTTTCTACATTATTGTTCACTCATTGTGTTAGTAATATCAGTTACTATGTTGGGCACTATAAGGACCGGACGAAAAATAAATGTTTATTTGAGATAATCTAGCGGACGAACAGGTCAGTGAATAACAGAACCGAAAGCAGCAATTCAACGGTTATTTCGGATTACCTATTAGCCCTGTTAGCAAGTAGTGTTACATTCTGTAACGTACGTACCCGAAAAACCAAAGCGTCATTTCCATTAGCTCAGAAATGGGCAGAGCAACAGAGGAAGAACGTACATGAGCGTAACATCCAACAGTGGGGTTCTCAAATTCCATCCGCTTTCTTGTAAACTTCGAATCTGTTTCTTGCATGGTGGGCGTCGGCGAATCTGCGGACAATGCGGGCGAGATCGTTGCCGGACACGGCAAGCGACTTACTCTCCACAGTAGCTGCCTGCGTTGCTTACTGAGCGATCTGAGACTTGGTCGCAGCACCTGATACGAAATCACGTGTTCTTTCCGAGGACGCTTAACCGTCTGAGTAGTTTCTCTCTCAATTACAACATCAAAATCGGAGAGGAGCGCTGATACTCTGCGACACGTGCGTCGTTTCAAAGCCGCATAGTGTCTTAGAAAAGGAGGCGATACAAATGACATCTCTCGTAACGTTTCCTTGAAGCCACTCCCCAAATACAGACGTTGTTGAGTACTTAGTACAGGGAGTACCAGCAATGCAGACCCCACATTGCTATGGTAGCAGTATTCCAGTGCATTTGGCATGCCAACAGCGTTATGTGTCGTTATGGCGTACGTGAAATCATTGCTAAGTGCGTAGTACAGAGTACTGCAACGAATTATCTTTAAGAGTAACTCCTTTATTTTGTTGCTTTTGCCACGCCTGAGCGTAAATGAAATGGCTGACAAATGGGGAACATGAACTCCGACGTTAGCAAAACACATTTTTCTCAAAACGTACGAAATGGACTTGTGGAGTCGTTAAGCTATGTGCCACCGAAATTTGCATAATAATGTGTCACGGTTTATCAAATAATACAAATGAAATGCGTAAGTAATAAGAATTTAAAATTTGTATCAGGTTGTGACTAACCCAGTTTTTCTGCTTTTCATGGCAGACACCTGATCATTACGCTGTACGAGCACCAGCAAATCGGTCAATTTCATTCGAAGTGAGGCCATGGCACGGTATTAGCTCTCTGCTGGTCTGTCACGTCTCCATGTGGAGCCATCTTACTGTGCTACAGAGCCCCAAAATCTACCAGTGCGTTATTTTAAAAGGGGGGGGGGGGGGCGAGCGCTAATGTTTTGCCTGCCGTCTTATATCTTGCTTGGATCAAAATAACGAAACGATTGATAGCAATTTGTTACAGGACACTTACCAAAGCAATAATCAATTAGAGAATGAGCATCACGTGTGTGCTATGTGCACAGTTATCATGTCGTTCTGTTTCCCGAAGTGCCAGTGACCACAGTCACTTGCAGTCGACGACCGCAGCCAGTAGCGCTACAGTAGTGATTAATTTTTACTGTTTGCTTTGTTTCTCTGTCCGGTGTGTTCTTCAGATTCCGAGAGCATTACCAGTTTTGACTCACGGCTACGTGCACACGTACTTTCTATGCGAAAACCATTTATAAACTGAGGATTACCTATTGGGAATCTGGCGATACAGGAAACCAAATAAATCGATAAGAGAACAGATTAGCGTGGAAGACGGAAACACGATTGTAGTGAAAAGTTTGCGGGAGTAGACGGGACATATAGGGATGTAAATGGATGGGCAAGTGGATACCCAGAGTTGAGGAAAACCGGTGACGTAAAGGTCGCTGTATAGAATATGTCACAAAAACGTGATGCAGTGATCTGAATTTTATTTACATATATAATCTCCTTGCCCGTCTCTCTGTCCGTTTCGTCATTCAGATTTAGAGAGAAAGAGAGAGAATCTGAAATTGCTTTATTTCCGAGTTATGGCGCATAATGTCATTTGCGATAGGCATTATATCATGGGTGTTGAGAACATCCTGGAAATGGTATATGATCCGACCATAAGTATCCGCCGTGTAAATAGTGCCACTGCAAGGGTTCCTCAATCAATTGTATGGCGCCTTCTTGGGAGACAACAAGTCGACCCTGCAGGAGTTGACACCTGTCGACTGACCTAGACGTCAGTATTTCTGTCAGTGGTTACTCGAGCACCATGCTGCTTATCCACTGTTCAGTCGTCTGGTACTGTCTACGGATGAGGGCATCTTTACCTGTGCAGGTATAGTGAACGCTCGTTACATGCACATGAATATACTTGTGTAACTACAGTAAGAGGATATGAGCATCGTTTTGCGGTAAGCATTTGGTGTCGTATAGTGGACAATCAGTTACTCGGACCGCATGTTATTCCAAAGCGCCTGACTGGACGAGTGTTTCGACAGTTTCTTCATGATATGCCATTCGCTACACAAATCCACTTACGGTTTATGCACCACGGTGCCCCTTCACATTTCATTCTGGAGGCAAGATAGTATCTCAATGTTGCTTATCCCGATTAGTAGATACATCATGCAGGACCAGTTGCTTGGTCCACCATAACTCCGCATCTTAATGCCCTGGACTTCTTTCCTCCTTTGGGTCCATCTCAACGAGTTCGTGTATGGAGTTGCAACTGAGGATGTAGTACAACTACAAGAGAGAAATGAAAATGGCTGTGCAACTGTGCAGAACGAGATGAATGGGGCCTGCAACATTTCGAAAACGATGAGACGTCGAGCACGGCACTGTCTTCATCCACACGGACATCATTCCGGGCAAGATATAGGGAAATGTACAGTACGTAGTGATGGTGAATTTCAGTCTCCTTCGTGTCGTTGCTTTTTGAGAATAATTAAGTTTATGTTGCATATCTCGGAAACAAAGTAATTTCAGACAAAACTTTATTTAATATTTTAGTCATACTTTGATGCATAAATTACACTAACCAAGTGTGTACAGTCAATTTTGGATCACCTTGTATATTAAAAATACAAATCCTGATTCTCTTCCGATGTTCATCAAAGAATTGTGTAAAAGTTTTAAGTAAATCTGTCAGGAACTTTTGGAGATTTTTGGTTGTAACATTTCCCCTGTATGTATTAAATATTTCTTCATATACTACATATATATTACAAAATTTAGTATATAAAAACACAACATTCCGTCAAAATTTCGAAGCAACTGGTGAAGCACTTTCGAAGATATAAGATTTGAACAAACGAAAATATGTACAGCGCTTCAGTATATGCTTCATTCGCAGTGTTGCCATGGCACATGTGAACACAGTAGTAGCTTCCTGCCATTCTGTCACGTCTCCACGTGGAGCCATCTTACTGGTCGACAGATCCCCAAAATCTACCAGTGTTTTATTTTCGTATTCGAATGCAAGGTTGTGTCAAAATTTCAAAGCAATCGGTGAAGAACGTTCGGAGGTACTCGATTTTGAACAAACGAACATTTACATTTTTATTTATATAGACTGGAGTAGGCGAGAAGAACCGCCAGTTTCCTCGACCATTTTATTATAGTTGTGCTCGTAACACTCATTTTCTTGCCTATTTCACCCCGGAGAGAGCAGAGCGCCCGCAGTCAGATGGCCGGCGGCAAAGCGAGCGTGTCAGGGCGTGAGAGCGCGTGCCAGCGCGACGCAATCCGACGCCGGCGGCGCGGCGTGGTGGGGTGGGGGCCGCGCGGCGTCCCACGCGCCGCTCGCCGCTGAATGAGCTGGTCGCGGCCGCCATGAATGGAGCCGTCCGTCCCGTCCAGCAAGGCCAGCGAGAGTGCCAGCGCCGGCCTTGGCTGCCGCCCAGGAGAACGGCCGCAGCTCCACACCCCCTCCCTGCTGGACCATCTCCTCTACGCTTCTCATTATCAGCCACCCGTGATCCACTAGTAGGAAAAAAAACCACCCTTCGGGCTTCTACTTCGACCTTCATTTCTATTTGTTTGTAGGGGCTTTAGGGCGCAAAACAGCTGAGGTCATAAGCGATTAAATCATTACTGAAAATGGCCGTTCTCTAGGGAACGCAATCCGGGGGTCTTGAAATTACTTGACACATAAGAGCCTAGACAGCATAGGTGGGTAGGTAAAACTACAATCAATAATGACAGTGATCCTGAAACGCTACTTAAAAAGCAACAAACGTAGTGGAAACGTAGAACGAACAATTATAACAAAATTCCTTTTTTAAAACGGTTTCTGTATGGGACACTCAAAAATGAGACAGATGGGAAAAAAGTTACTCGTATTATTTCGAAAGCAGTCGCCATAAGCGTCAATACATTTTACCCGCTGAGACAATATGGCCAATGCCTTCATGGAAAAACGCTTGCGGTTGCCTATGGAACTATTATTGTACGAAGGTGTGCACTTCCCTCGTGCGAAGCAAATCGGCGCCCACGAATATCTTCCTGTAGTTCCCCAGAAATACGGAAATCGCACGTGGAGAGAGATTGAATGTCTGACTGCTTCCATGTGAAATTTCTGTAAGTTCCACATAACATAATAACTGAGTGCCCCCAGTAGCCTGCCTCTGTGGCGCAGTACAGGTTTCAAGCAGGCATTTGCCTGGGCGTCGACGCGACGTATCCGGACACGACCATCAACCTGGTGTAACAAGATACGTGGGTTATCCGACCAGGCGTCATGTCTTCTTGGACCCGTGGTCCTAACTAGGTGGTCCCGTGCCTACTCCAATCGTAACTGATGTTTTCGTATGAAGGAAGGAACACGTCCTGTCGACAGCTTGGTCATTAGGGACTGAGCACAAGCTCGGGTTACGAAAGAATGGTGAAGAAAATCGTTCATGCCCTTTTCAAAGGAACCATCCGGACATTTGCTTAGAGCGATTTACGGAAATCATCGAAAACGTACTACTGGATGGGCGGATGGGGGATCTGAACCGTGTGCATTGGCGGAGGTGTCATTTGTACTCAGGTGATTCATGTGGAAAAGTTTTTGACGAGAGGATTTAACAGACTTTGACCGCGGAATAGTAGTTGGAGTTAGATGCATGGGACATTCCATTTCAGAAATCGTTATGGGACTCACCTCTCACCACGGCCTTTACTTAACCAAGAGCGTATGAGTTTGCGTTATCATTGCTAACAGACAAACAACGCTGCGTAAAATAACCGCAGAAATCAGTGTGGAACGAACGACGAAAGCACCGTCATTACAGTGAGGCGAAATGTGTCGTTAATGGTCTATGGCACCAAATGACCGACCCGAGTGCCTTTGCCAACAGTACGTCATCGCCTGTAGCGTGTCTCCTGGGTTCTTGACCATATCGGTTGGCTCTAGACGATTGGAAAACCGTGGCCTGAGTTAGATGAGTCCCGATTTCCCACTGGTAAGAGCCGATGGTAAGATTCGAGTGCTGTAAAGATCCCACGAAGTCATGGACCCAAGTTCTCAACAAGTCACTAGACAAGCTGGTGGCGGTTCCTTAATGGTGTGGGGGTTGTGTTTACATGGAAGGGAATGGACCAACGGAGTCGATCATTGACAGGGAATGGTTATGTTCGGCTACTTGGGACCATTTGCTCCCATTCATGGGTTTCATCCCCCCACCCCCAAAAAAAAGCAGTTTCGTGTCACCAGGTTGGTTTGAAAAACATTCTTGGCAATTCGAGCGAATGAGCGTCCAGATCGCCCGACATGAATCCAACCTAACAGGGGCATAACTGAGATCATTTCGTGCACAAAATCCTACACGTGCAACACTTTTGGTATTATGGAGGGCTACAGAGGCAGGATGGCTCAATATATCTGTACGGGATTTCCAATGAATCGTTAAATCCATGACACGTCGACTTGTCACCTCATTGTATATCTAGTTCGCGTGAAATGTGTAATGCAAACCCTCGTTCTTGGATATGTGCGATATGGTGAGCAAACACTGTGCTGTAACTGGTTTAACTGATAACGCTTTTCTACCCATCATTTAACTCTGGAATTTTCCCCTTATCGAACTGGCAGTTACACTGATCTTTCGTGTCCAAGAGAATGTGGTTACATTTCAAAAAGCACCTGATACTGTTATTCAACGAAGACCTTCTGTACTTCCATTTTTACAGTGGACGGTAAGTGTCTCAGACTGAGCCACTTCTTTGTGTTGTAGCAATGTGTACGAAAATACAAGTGGCGTGTCTCCAATGTGTTCTTCTATCGTCTGGCGAATTTTACAATTTTCTTCATGTCTTATAAAGGGGATGTTACAAAATCCTCCATCGACCCGTTCAAGTTTGATTTGCTGATTTTTCGTAGGTGACTAGGATAACCTCCTGGGGAAGGTTCTAGTTTATACTGATTTACAGTCTTGATATGGGAAATCATCGTCCACATACACGAAAACGTGCTTAAAATTAGCTCTAAGAAAAATATTGACGACATGAGTCTGAAATACAATTGTTATACGTATTTGTTAGTACGAAAAGCAGTGTTACACATTGATTAACGACGGTCGAAGTAAAAGTAACCTCACGCAAGGTGGAGTTAGAGACAGCACTGTTTGTATCATGTAGCACTACTTTTACCTATTATTTTATTACAGGTGAACGGTTTCTAGCACGAACTGCAAAGTATTGGATTAGTGCATAAGTTCGGAGAGTTTTTGCATGAGTTTAATAAACACAACAAAGACACCCGATAGAGTTTTTAGTTGTCAATAATACATTCTCCTCCACTATTTACAAGTCTGCCAACACTGGGGTAACTTTTCGATTTCGCGACTGTAAAATCACGTGATTCTGAGGAGAAGAACTCTTCGAGCCATGTTCAAGCTCGCATTTTCATTCGGAAAGGACGTTCCTCGAAGATTGTTAGAGAGCGGAATAGGGGAAAATTTGAGGGCGCAAGATCAAGTGAATAAGGCGCGTACGGAATGGCTTCCCAACCGAAGTCCTGTGTAGTGTCTTTTGTCTGTCTAGCAGAATGCAAGCGGGCGTTATCACGGAGTAGTATCGCTTTACGCAGTTTTGCTGGTCGTTGTACTTGGACTGCGTCTGCAAGACGTCAAAGATGTTGACAATAAATGTCAGGAGTAATGGTGAAGCCTCCGGAAGCAAGTCTTAGTATATCAAACGATCGCTATTCCACCAAATGCCTCTATTGTGGCTGCACTCATGTCTTTGTACAGAGTTGCTGCTTTGTTTGGGCTCTATTCTTCCTTTCGTTCTTCCTCTTCGTTGCATTAGCATAAAGACACTATTACCCGTCACCAGCAACGACACAGGATAGGAATGATTGCTTCTATTCATGAGCCTATCTATGACGAGCAAGGAGAGATGCATATATGGCCCACCCGCTGATTTTTGTTGTTATGGCTTAGAGCAGGCGATATCCGTATAACAGATTTTTAAACCTTCCCCGCTGCATGCGAATGTTGCACGACGGCGAGATGATCACAAAATAATACGTAGACAAACTGCAACAGTGAACCACAAACACAAAATGACAATCGATAAATAAACTCATAGAAACCGGAATACCACCAAGCTAACCTAAAACGCTACAAACTTATGCAGCAACCTTGTAATTAAATTGGAAGAGACCAGCCAAAATTTTTAAAAGTGTAATAAGCCTATCATTGTACAAAAACTTTTTTTTTTAATTTGCAAGCTTAAATACGACCCTATCTTAGAAGAAAGATTAAGGAAAGACAAACCTACATTTCTAGCATTTGTAGACTTAGAGAAAGCTTTTGACAATGTTGACTGGAATACTCTCTTTCAAATTCTAAAGGTGGCAGGGGTAAAATACAGGGAGCGAAAAGCTATTTACAATTTGTATAGAAACCAGATGGCAGTTGTAAGAGTCGAGAGGCATGAAAGGGAAGCAGTGGTTGGGAAGGGAGTGAGACAGGGTTGTAGCCTCTCCCCGGTGTTATTCAATCTGTATATTGAGCAAGCAGTAAAGGAAACAAAAGAAAAATTCGGAGTAGTAATTAAAATCCATGGAGAAGAAATAAAAACTTTGAGGTTCGCCGATGACATAGTAACTCTGTCAGAGACAGCAAAGGACCTGGAAGAGCATGGAATGAACCGTGTCTTGAAAGTAGGGTATAAGATGAACATCAACAAAAGTAAAACAAGGATTATGGAATGTAGTCGAATTAAATCGGGTGATGCTGCGGGAATTAGATTAGGAAATGAGACACTTAAAGTAGTAAAGGACTTTTGCTATTTGGGGAGCAAAATAACTGATGATGGTCGAAGTAGAGAGGATATCAAATGTAGACTGGCAATGGCAAGGAAAGCGTTTCTGAAGAAGAGAAATTTGTTAACATTGAGTATTGATTTAAGTGTCAGGAAGTCTTTTCTAAAAGTATTTGTATGGAGTGTAGCCATGTGTGGAAGTGAAACATGGACGATAAATAGTTTGGACAAGAAGAGAATAGAAGCTTTCGAAATGTGGTGCTACAGAAGAATGCTAAAGATTAGATGGGTAGATCACATAACTAATGAGGAGGTATTGAATAGAATTGGGGAGAAGAGGATTTTGTGGCACAACTTGGCAAGAAGAAGAGATCGGTTGGTAGGACATGTTCTGAGGCATCAAGGGATCACCAATTTAGTACTGGAGGGCAGCGCGGAGGGTAAAAATCGTAGAGGGAGACCAAGAGATGAATACACTAAGCAGATTCAGAAGGATGTAGGCTGCAGTAGGTAGTAGGAGATGAAGCTTGCACAGGATAGAGTGGCGTGGAGAGCTGCATCAGATCAGTCTCAGGACTGAAGACCACAACAACAACAACAACAACAACAACAACAGCAACAGCAACAAATACGACCCAAGCAAATTTTGGTGATGATTCCGACATTTTACTCGCATTATTGTCACTAATGTGAGAGATCTTCATTGAATATTTCATTAAGAGTGATACAGTGAGTGTTTGGGAGTACGGTTTGATAATGATAGCAACGTAGACATCACCTTGACAATGGGACCATGTCTTCCCGAAACTTGTGTTTTACATAAATGAGAGAGTTGGACACGTGATGCGTTATCACCTCCGTACAGTGGAGGCCAAAAGAACTGCAGAGGGCAAACTGTACCAAAATATTAGCTCTACTGTAGATGACATGTGACTATGTGATCAACAATACGTGCTAGTACGGAAATAAAGGAAACAATGACGATGCTGTAACTTCAGCGAAACATGTGTGAAAACTGAAGAAACCTGTTTCGTGGAGGCAGAATCCTTTTCCGAAACATACTTATTCCAGCACTTTTAACTGCGCATGCATGACCTCATAGGCCGAGCGACCTCCCGCTGAGACTAGAAAATTGCGTTTAAGCGCCGATGTGTCAGAGTTGCGGCAGCTATTGGCACGGTGACAGGGGCGGGCAATTGAGGCTGGCCGGCGGCGGTGAATTAGGCGCGTCTCCCACGCCGGCCGCCCACGCCCACGCCGCCGGCGGGAGATGCCCCGCTGCAGCTGGGCAGGCCGGCGCTGCAGAGCTGGCAACAACGGCCGCTAGCCTATGAGCTGCGTCTCGAGCGGCCGCCACCGCGAGTCGATTGCCGCGCGCACTGGCCAGCGCGAGTGACCGGCGAGCGGCGACCGTTTCGGCTGGCTGGTCGCCACCGCCGCAAACTCGTGCCGCACGGCCACCGGCCGGGCCTGTTTTGCACCCGCCCAAAGGCGCCGGCCGACTCGGCGCGAAAAACGCCGCTGCCGCCCCGTATCCGCCTCTGCGGCAAGCTTCTCCTCTACATTTGTTGTGTTCTTGATGCAGCCCTCCAAGCTATTACATCCTGTGGGAGCCATTACATCGAAAAACTGCTACAACCGACGTTCATTTGAACCTGCTGACAACTCACACCTTGGTCTCCCTCCACAATTTTCACTCCCCTCTTTTTCCATATTACCAAACTGACGATTACTAGATGCCTCAGGATGTGTTCTATCAACCGCTCCCTTCTTTTAGTCAAGACGTGCCATAAAACTGTCTTCTTCCCAATTCGATTTCGTACCTTCTCATTAATTATTCAATCCATCTACCTAAGATTCAGCATTCTTCTGTAGCTCCAATTTTCTTCTTACATCAATGAGTTGCGTGGCAGAGTGTACTTCCTACCATTGTATTAAGTCTTGACTGAATTTTTTCATGTTGAGAAATCAGGAGCGATCTGTTTTACTTGGTAAAAAGCTTTCAGTAACCAAGATCGCATAAATTCGTGTTTATTTTTGACAACCGTGTTAGACAGATATAGCTGTCATCATCTGTTCTTCAAAAAAATTTTGTTACTAAGAGTGTTCATTGTGAGTTAGAGCCTCCCGTAATGTTGTCATTATGGTGTATAAAATATAGCATTTCATACACTGGTTTGTCAGAAAAAAAACATTTACAGTAAAAAAAGCACTTTGTGCACATGGCTATGTCCGTATGTGTTCGCTCACAGATGACTTAATTCGCTACATATACGGTCATGGCCATGTACACGAGATGCTTTTTAACTGTAAATGTTTTATTTCTGACAAACCTGTGCATGAAGTGCTATGATTTAGCCACCATAATGCCAATGACATGAGGCTCTAACTCACAATGAACACCTTTAGTAACAACATTTTCTTGAAGACCAGGAGATGACAGTCATATCTGCCGAAGACGGTTGTCAAAAATAAAGACGAATTTATGCAGCTACTGACAGTTTTTTTATTACGTTTTCTTCCCGCTCCACACGCGTGTAATCCTAACCACAACGAAAACTTTTGTCCTTGCACATGATATATAGGTTGAAGGCGGTATTCACTTGTGTTTATCCAATGCAGTGTACTGTTCTGACAAAAAAAAAAAAAAAAAAAAAGACCACGAATCCAGTTTCACGAGATTTAATTTCATCTGCTACGTACCGATGGTGTATGTGACGAACATGAGCTATGCTTTTTACTTGTTTTGCTAACGTTAACAACTGCTTTGTTCTCAGTACCTCAATCACTTGGAAATTATTTAAAAGTCGAAGCTGCTATTTAAGAAGTCATAATAAATGGTGCTGTTGATGGCGAACATGTTGCCACTCAAAAAATTCAGCGAGACTGGAATTCCAAAATAGATGGCATTCTATGAAGAAAACTTCGTTGCATGGCCATCTTCAGCTGCAGCTGTTAAATGTCGATTACTTTCTCCGTCTTAAGCCTACTCCAGTTTAAGAGTGTTTTACATCAGTTAAGTTTCGCTTTTATTTACAAAGCATCAGGTGTAGTCCTTGGTGTTTACTATCCTTTCTACATGTTCGGAACTCCGTAAGTTTTCCTCCCTTGTCAGCAGAAACTGATATCGAAGAAACTTTATTATACTTTCGGCCTTCGTGATTTTTCGGCTTTTGAGAACCCGATTTTTTCTTTTTCTGCAATTGTCTTCTTTGCACTTCTCTTCCGTAAAACTTTTACTAAAGTTGGCATCATAAAAATTGTACTGTGGCTATACTTGTTTTGCGCCGGGCGAAGTGGCCGAGCGGTTCTAGGCGCTTCAGTCTGGAACCGCGCGACCGCGACGGTCGCAGGTTAGAAGCCTGCCTCGGGCATGGATGTGTGTGATGTCCTTAGGTTAGTTATGTTTAAGTAGTTCTAAGTTCTAGGAGACTGATGACCTCAGATGTTAAGTCCCATAGTGCTGAGAACCATTTGAGCCATATGCTTCTTTTGCATTCGGCACTATGCTGAATGCAAATCAGATACAAGAACTATCATATTTTACCAGACAACTTTTGTGATGACGTACAAATGTAAAGTGAATTGAAGTTCAACTGACCCGCCCATTCTTCGTTTACAATACTGAAAGCAATTCTGCTTCTTCACAATTCCGAAATTAGTGTTGATAACGCTGAAATAAAATACTGTTTATTTTCAAACTAACTCTTAAAACAGGTGTTTTTATGTAACTAAAGGTGGAGTGGGGAGAAAGGAAAGGGAAGAAACTGATGGTACGAGTCCTTTCTCCCCCTCCTCCACCTACAGTTACATTACATGTATCACAGCTACGGATTCCGCGTGGTATCTGTTCTTTCGATCATGTCTGAAAGAACAGACACCACCCATTGATGTAAAAATTACGTTTCACAACTATAAGCTGCACCTTGACCTGAAATATTTTATAATTATAAATCTTGAGAATTATAACTCTAAAAAGATTCTCTGATAACGGAGATATACAAACAAATAAATTAAGTAGAGTAAATCGTGTATTATCAATCACCGGGTAGGTTCCTCTGAATGGAATGAGATACCGCCAAATTCTTTGGGTTTAAAGAAACTACCGCCTGATTTAGTATAAAATTAAACTGGTTGCGGTTCTGTGGCGCAACAGTTAAGTTTCAGATAAATGCACTAGTTCGATGTTCGATCTCATGTCATTATTTCTGTGTGTTTTAACTCGTTTCGCCATTCCAATGCTTTCTACAAGTGAAAAATGCAAAATTAGTTAATGTTTTGGATTCTACATTAACTCAGGTCTGAGGAAGACAGGACAATGTCTGTATGGCACAACACAATCGGGAAGGAGGTAGTTCTAATTTTGTTAGAAGTGCCGCACGTCGTTTCAGAACAACTGTCTAAGCAGTTATGGCGTGCCCCCCCATTTTAAAAGCAAGCTATAAATATGTGGTCCAGTTGTATGAGTTTGTAGGGGAATAAATCGCAATAAAGCACAAACACGAAAAATATCTGCCTCTTCCTCGGTGGTATGGTCGCTGGGGTTCCCAGCGATCGGGACGACAACTGATAAGGACAAGGAATATGTGAAAGTTGGATGGAGGAGCACGAGCGGGCAGCGTTTACGAGTAGCAGAAGGTCCAGGCGCAGGGTGCAGCAGGGCCCCCAGCTGTCGCATGGCTGATGGCTATTTTTGCCTTCCGATCTGCCTCGTGGGGCACGCCCGGCGCCTGCAGCCCTCTGGAGGACAGACTTCGACGTTAGTCACGGAACAGATCTGGTCAGCGACCATGCCAGAATAAGGCGAAAGATAGCCCGGCGCAGAAATAAGTACTCTGCCGTCTCCCCAGATACTACACATGCTCCATCACCAACGTGAACACGCATTTGGTATGCACACAGCTCAAACTGTCACTTCACCACGTAAAAGTTACGAGAATTTACTTCCTAAACTCGTCATTCTCGTTCATTGTACACCACGTTTGTACTCTATGTGTATTTTAAGACCGGAAGAATTCTTCGTTCACACAGTTTTTGTCCTCATCTTTGGGCTGAAGACTGGTTTTTCGAAGCAGCTTTCTACACCGGTTTATCCTGTGCACGTCTCTCTCTGTGTAACTACTAAAACCTACATACACTTGAACCAGTATATTATTGTCAAACATTGGTCTCCCTCTACCCCCAAACACACAAAAACACACACACACACACACACACACACAAAATGGAAAATCGTACTGAAATGCAGGAGGATCTGCAGCGAATGCAGGAGGATCAGCAGCGAATTGACGTATGGTGCAGGGAATGGCAATTCAACCTCAATGTAGACAAGTGTAATGTGCTGCGAATACACAGAAAGATAGAACCATTATCATTTAGCTACAAAATAGCAGGTCAGCAACTGGAAGCAGTTAATTCCATAAATTATCTGGGAGTACGCATTAGGAGTGATTTAAAATGGAATGATCATATAAAGTTGATCGTCGGTAAAGCAGATGCCAGACTGAGATTCATTGGAAGAATCCTAAGGAAACGCAATCTGAAAACAAAGGAAGAAGGTTACAGTACGCTTGTTCGCCCACTGCTTGAGTACTGCTCAGCAGTGTGGGATCCGTACCAGATAGGGTTGATAGAAGAGATAGAGAAGATCCAACGGAGAGCAGCGCGCTTCGTTACAGGATCATTTAGTAATCGCGAAAGCGTTACGGAGATGATAGATGAACTCCAGTGGAAGACTCTGCAAGAGAGACGCTCAGTAGCTCGGTACGGGCTTTTGTTAAAGTTTCGAGAACATACCTTCACCGAAGAGTCAAGCAGTATATTGCTCCCTCCTACGTATATCTCGCGAAGAGACCATGAGAATAAAATCAGAGAGATTAGAGCCCACACAGAAGCATACCGACAATCCTTCTTTCCACGAACAATACGAGACTGGAACAGAGGGAGAACCGATAGAGGTACTCAGGGTGCCCTCTGCCACGCACCGTCGGGTGGCTTGCGGAGTGTGGGTGTAGATGTAGGTAGACAGACAGACAGACAGAGACACACACACACACACACACACACACACACACACACACACACACACACACACTTCCTCCATTATCATATTGGATATGAAAAGAGTAGAAGCTTTTGAAATGTGGTGCCACAGAAGAATGTTTAAGATTAGATGGGTAGATCAAGTAACTAACGAGGAGGCGCTGTATAGATCTGCGGAGACAAGAAATCTGTGGCACAACTTGACTCAAAGAAAATATCGATTGATAGGACACATTCTGAGACATCAAGAAATCGCCAGTTTAGTTTTGGAGCCAAGTGTGGGGACTAAAAATTGGAGACCAAGGGACGAATACAGAAAGCAGACTCAGAAGGATGTAGTTTGCAATTGTTCTTCGGAGAAGCAGCAGCTTACACAGGAGAGAGTAGGATGGAGAGCTGCATCAAACCAGTCTCTGGACTGATGACCGCAACAACAACACGAAATTAACTATTCCTTGATGCTTAGTATGTCCTATCAACACATCCCTTCTCTACCTCAAGTTGTAGCATAAATTTTGTTTTCTCCCCGATTGAATATAGCACCGTTGCAATAGTTTTCTGAATCACTATTGTTCTCTTGCACCTCATTTCAAATGTTTCTGTTCTCATCTTGTCTGTGATGTTAATTGTCCACGTCTCAATCCCATATATGGCTACGTTCCAAAAATTTATTTTAGAAAATACTACGTAACTCTTGTATTTGAGTTAGATATTAACATATTTCTATTTGAGGAAAAGGCATTTGTAATTGTTTACACCAAAGCTGCTATTTATTTATTTATTGGATGACAAGTTTCAGGCTTTGCCCATTTTTAAAGGTCATATATTACAAAGAACGAAATATTCGATGATTTTATACGTCGAATGTGGATAATAATAGTATCAGTCACAATATGGTGCAAATTGTAATTGTATTTTGCATTTGGGATACATTTGGCGCGGACAGTTGTATTTATGTCATCAAACTTTAAATGTAGCTGAGCTCTGCGTTAAAACATGTCACAATTGTGGCCATACCGTACTGTGGTATGTCAAAGTGGGAGCATAATATAATATCTGACATAATTGTGGTACCTTCTTTATACAGTATGACCTGATCCATGTGACAACGATATTTCGTGTACTACTCCACGTTGGAATATACTATACGTCACGCTCGCTTATTTTTCTTATGTGCTACGAATAAATAAATTTACGAGTAAGTAGAAGTACAACTATAGTAAATTTGACTGATATTAATGCTAGAAATAACATGGACATGTAATGTAATTTAATGAAAAGTCTTTGCATCAGCACCTAAGAAAAATAAGTCAGCGAAACACAATGTTTATTCCAACGTGAAAAATTGCTCCATTATACTCGTATATGAAATATTGTTCTCACTTGGCTCAGATCATGCTGGATAATGATGGTACCACAATTAAGACACGTATACATTATACTCATACACTGACATATTACAATAAGGTGCAACTGCAATGTTTTAACACAGATCTGAGCTACATCTAAAGTGTGAAAACAAACAAAATCCTTCATACCAAATATACCCCAAATACAAAATGCGTAAGTAATTACCATCTGGAGCAAGTTATTAGCGATATCTTTATCGTCCACATTCGAAGTATCCACTCATAATAATTTTCTTCTCTGTAATAGGTGGCTTGTGAAAATGGGCAACTGAAATTCGTTAGCCAATAAATAAATAGCATCTTTGGTGTAAACAATTAAAAACGAATTTCCTCAGTATTTGAGAGCTGTAACCCACGGCATACCGAAAACCTTTACATCTCTCTTTTCTGAAAAGCATAGGTACCTACACTAAGTCCGCAATTTTTATCCCCTCCACCTCGGCCGTCATCAGTTATTTTGCTGCCTAAATAGCACAACTTCCAATTTTAGCGTTTCATTTCCTTATCTAATTCTCCCAGCATCACCAAACTTAAATAGCTACACTCCATTAGCCTTATCTTACTTCTGTTTGGTTTCATCTCATAACCTCTTTCCAAGACACTTTCTACTGTGTTGCGTTCTTCCCGATCGTTTCAAGTCTCTGACATCATTACAGCGTCACCGGCGAACCTCATAAAACTTTCATTTCTGTTCCCGGAACTTCAATTTGTTTTCCAAATTCCTACTTAGTTTCTTGTACAGCTTGCTCATTGTACAAACCGAATATCGTATGCTTCACTTCTGAAGGTTACGTGCATCTATGCTTCTCAGGAATGAAAGATCTCAGGGCCATATGTCACTTAAAACAGGACAAGAAGTACTCTAAGCAATCTAGATATCCTATCGTTGTCTAATAATCTTTTTAAAAAGTAAGATTTCGTGTATAGTGCAGTTATTCATGCCGACTGTGACTGTTTAAGATAGGAATGCAACGACGAGATGTAAAGGTCTTCAAAACAAAACCAGTACGCTATTTAAAACCAACATTACATCAAACCACTGAACAACAACTATTAACCGACCTGGTCTACTGTCTTGCTCAGACAAGGGCGTACAGTGGGCCTGAATAGTGATTACTAATTAATTTCTTGCGAAACACTATATCATGAAGCATCACACCATCTCGACAACTCAAAGTCCCTTTAATCTGTCTCCCTCCGCATGGTTTTAAAAGGGAATGCATTGAAGCGTAAATGAAATTGGTACAGGCGTACGTATTCAAATACAGAGATATCGAAACAGGCAGAATACGGCGCTGCGTTCGGCAACACCTATGTAAAACAAGTGTCTGGCGAAGCTGTTAGATCTGTTACTGCTGTTACAACAAAAGGTTATCAAGATTTAAGTGAGTTTAGCCGGCCGGAGTGGCCGAGCGGTTAAAGGCACTACAGTCTGGAACCGCACGACCGCTACAGTCGCAGGTTCGAATCCTGCCTCGGGCATGGATGTGTGTGATGTCCTTAGGTTAGTTAGGTTTAAGTAGTTCTAAGTTGTAGGGGACTTATGACCACAGCAGTTGAGTCCCATAGTGCTCAGAGCCATTTGAACCATTTAAGTGAGTTTGAACGTGGTGTTATAGTCGGCGCACGAGCGATGGGGCACATCTCCGAGGTAGCGATGAAGTGGAAATTTTTCCGTACGACCATTTCACGAGTGTATCGTGAATAGTAGAAATCTGGTAAAACATCAAATCTCCGATACCGCTACGGCCGGAAAAAGATCCTGCAAGAACGGGACCAGCGACGACTGAAGAGAATCGTTCAACGTGACAGAAGTTCAACCCTTCCGCAAATTGCTGCAGATTCCAATGCTGGGCCATCACCAAGCGTCAGCTCGCGAACCATTTAACGGAACATAATCAATAAGGGGTTTCGGAGCCGAAGGCCCACTTGTGTACCCATGATGACTGCACGACACAAAGCTTTACGCATCGCCTGGGCCCGTCAACAACGACGTCGATGACTGGAAACATGTTGCTTGGTCGGACGAATCTCGTTTCAAATTGTATCGAGCGGATGGACGCGTGCGGGTATGGAGACAGCCTCATGAATCCATGGACCCTGTATGTCAGCAGGGGACGATTCAAGCTGTTGGAGGCTCTGTAATGGTGTGGGGCATGTGCAATTTGAGTGATATGGGACCCCTGATACGTCTAGATACGACCCTGACAGGTGACACGTACGTAAGCATCCTGTCGGATCACCTACATCAATTCATGTCCATTGTACATTCCGACGGACTTGGGCAATTCCATTAGGAAATGCGACACCACCCACGTTCAGAATTGCTACAGAGCGGCTCCAAGAACGCTCTTCTGAGTATAAACACTTCCGCTGGCCACCAAACTCCCCAGACATTGACATTGTTGAGCATATCTGAGATGCTTTGCAACGTGCTGTTGAGAAGAGATCTCCACCGCCTCATACCCTTACGGATTTTGGACAGCCCTGCAGGATTCATGGTGTCAGTTCCCTCCAGCACTACTTCAGACATTAGTCAAGGCCATGCCACGTCGTGTTGCGGCACTTCTGCGTGCTCAAGGGGCCCAACACGATATTAGACAGATGCACCAGTTTCTTTGGCTCTTCAGTGTAAAACAAAACTTCGGTACACGTCGAACGGCATTTACCACCGGTTGCTACTAGGACCAGTCAAAAGCTACAACTTCAAATGGCTCTGAGCACTATGGGACTTAACACCTGAGGTCATCAGTCCCCTGGAACTTAGAACTACCTAAACCTAATGAACCTAAGGACATCAAACACATCCATGCCTGAGGCAGGATTCGAACCTGCGACCGCAGTAGCAACGCGGCTCCGGACTGAAGCGCCTAGAACCGCTCGGTCACAGCGGCCGGCCAAAAGCGACACCTCTTGATAATACTTGATGTACATGTAGCGAACACGCTGTGAATTCCATAACTACGAGCCGCACATTACAAAATTTCTCTTTCCTGAAACAGACAGCTATTTAGTCACGACCGCGTGTTAATGTTTGCCGTGTTATAATCTGCAGTGAGTACTGATGGAGAATAACGCACTATATAACCGGTGAAATTTATCTTCGAGAAAAAAATTACAAATAATGGAAAGAATAATGGAGCTTCGGAAACAAGCTGATCTACATGAAAGCGTCAGTGTTAAATAAACTAATATCTGAAAGTCGAAATGGGAACATTTCATCATAGGATCTGTATAGACAGTAAGGGTAGAAGTATTTATTGTTTCAGCGATATTTTGCCGAGTGAAATTCTACAACCACCCAACTCGTTTTCTTGAGATATATCCGTGAAATAACGTTTCACTCGCTGTTACATTTTTGTCTCTTCCACGGGGATGGAGTCATCGGAAAATACGCATCAAAATACATCGCGAAGTCCCGACGGAGGGCGTTCCAAGGTTGTCCTGAACAAATATCTATCTGAAGTGATAACACCTTATCTCGACAGCCCAACATGTGCTGCATTAACGCAAGAATCAACAGATACGGTCCTTTGATTACAATTTATCGACAAATTTTCCATCTTAAATATGGTAATCTGTACGTGCGATGTTACCACAGGGTCCGTTAATAGCTACGTCTTTATTTTGTCTACAGTATGAAATGCAGTCCTGTACGTAATCCCCAATCAATAGACGTGTCGTAAAGTTATCTGTTTTTATTGTACACTATTATCTGGATCTTTGTACAACTTCTGCGAAAAGACAAAGAAAATACCTAGGAAGAGGAATATGAGAACGATAAATTTTTTTTGAAAGTATTTGTTTCGAGTGCAGTTTTATATGGAAGTGAATCGTGGGCGATAAACAATTAAAACAAGAAATGAATAGAAGCTTTTGAAATGTGGCATTACTGAAGAATGGTGACTATTATATGGGTAGTACGAATAACAATTGTACAAGTTCTGATTAACTGTGATCGAAATTGCTTTGCGGTACAACTTGACTAAAAGTGAGGATAGGTTGAATGGATTCACTCTAAGACGGCAAGAAGTAGTTAATTTGGTGGTGGAGAGAAGGGCAAGGATAAAAACTGTAGAGGCAGATCGAAGAATGAGTACATTATGCAGCTTAAAATGGACTGTGGTAGTCATGTAGATATGGAAAAATTTGCAGAAGATAGTTTAGCGTGATGAGCAACAGCCATGCAGTCTTGGAGCTGATGACTTACACCAGCAGCACTCACTAACTAGATTTTATTGATATAGGTCAATGTTGGGATGCAGGTGTCTTTGTATACAGCTGACTTATCCCATCCAGTACTACACACTTGCTGAGAGACTTATGTCTACCTGACAATTTTAGTTTCCAGACTAAAAACAGGGTTTTGGTTTACCTAAGAAAGTTTCTCCGAGATAATCTGTGTTTTTCTGAGTATGCTGGCCAGCTGAACTATTTCAGCAATTATGTTACTGTCAAACCTGCCTATTATCATTCACGCTGTTCTTCTTTGCATACACTCTGTATTCCCAACTAGATCGACCTGCAGTGGATACCCCAAGATTGAGGCTCATCACAACATTGATTTTTCGATAGTTCAAAAATCTATGTTTTTCGTAGTTCCCGGTATCCAACCAGTAAAAAAGTGCCCTAATTCATTAAGCTCTGAAAAAAAGGTCTCACGCGAAAACAAGAATGAAAACAAAAATGAAGAATAAAAAGTTAGCATCCAAACTCACTATTAATATCTAGACTAAGAAGAATTTTTGTATCAATGAAAAATGTAGAAATTACCAGATAAAGATCCGCCCTGAAGCCTTATTCGCAGCGGAAAGTTTGAACCTCATAAGAACAGGATTACTTAAGATGGTACAACTTGCGAACGAAGGAGTTCTAGGGGCATAATGAGACCTCGAAGGACTGTCATTACAGAAGACGATACAAGTACCGTGTACCGAGACAGAGACACACTGGCACCGTCTGGGGGGGAAAAAAAGCACAATATTCTTCGGACATCTCCTTGGAATGGACCTGGGAAGATTGACATCAGATAATGCGTTTTTGTGAACAAGAGAAACAAAGTACGCTGAACCCAAGAAGTACAAAGGAATCTGGAAGAAGGAGAATACGGGAAACAAATTTACAACATGGTGACTTCCAAACAACAATTAAAGAAAAGAGATTGTCGTAGGTTTGCAGGACAGAATTAAACCCAGGGTAAAACCATTTTGACGTTTCTAGAGAATGAAAATTTTATCTGTAGAAACAACATAGATTTCGTAAACGGGGATCTGTTCTTTCATGAAACCCTTAGCGGCGTAGACAAAGGCCACCAGGTTGATACAATGTTACTTGACTTCTGAAAGGTCTTCGATACAGTTAAGCACATGCAGTTGGTGAACACAATACGAGCTTATCGAGTATCGGGACAGATTTGCGACTGGGTTCTATACTTTTCAGGAGATAGCATACAGGTATAAAGGTAATTGCTGGAGTACGCAAAGGGAGTGTTATAGGGCGATTACTGTTTACACGATATATAAATGTACCAGTGGTGCACTAGGAAGCTCTATGGGGCTCTTTCCAGACGATGCTGTTGTCTACAGGAAGGCTGCAACGCTAGAACACTGTAGCGAAACGCTGTGGATGTTCGATGATTGGTGCAGGAACAGGCACATGATCCTGAACGTAAATAAATATTACATATTTAATATCTTAAATAGGCGACAATTCCCATTACGGTAGGGCTGTTGTTGAAAAAGCGCTGGAGACAGTAACACCCATAAAATACCTAGAACTAACCGTCCGGAGCCAATTGAATTGGAATGACCACATAAAACAAACTGTAGGAAAAGCAGATGGCAGGCATAAATTCGTGAGACTTAACGAAATTCAATTCATCCGCGCGCGAGAGCTCTACGAACTCCAATGGCGGTCGCTGCTGAAATTCAGAGACCGTACGTTCATGGAAGAAATATTTCCTAATTTTGCTAGAATGGAGGCGATCCGTGGTATAATGAACTCCGGAAAAGCTCCACACAGCCACGATCGCTAGCAAAGTATTTACTCAGGTAACCGGCTTCAGTGAGACCATGTTACTATCTTGGGATCTTCAACTTTACAATTCACGCAATATCCGCAATCTGCGCTTTGTGTCGTGTCACATCACAACTGTGTGTACAAGGACCGTGCAACACACTGGATGTCGGCATGTCATAATTAAAATAGCTGTATATACAAAACAAGATTAACGCGCTGACTGCCGGTGTTCGTGTTCACGTTCATACCAAAGCTAAATACGGACAACCTCGGTAGTTAGTATGTTTTCTATGTAAATACTTTACTAGCGATCATGATGGGTGTTTGGAGTTTTTCCTAAGTTGGTTCACAGCTTCATTTTTATGGTCTTTATCCCTGTCCAATATTCTTTCATCCTCATACTTTTGCAGCCTTCTTCGCTCTTCTGTTCATGTTGTTCGTCTACATCTATACTCCGCAAGCCACCTTATAATGTGTGGCGGAGAGTACCTTTGGTGCCACTGTCACTCTCCCCTTCATTTTTCTATTCGTTCGCGATGATGAGTCGGGAGAACAACAGTCTATAAACAACCATATGGGCTCCAATTTCTCTGATTTTTTTCCGCGAGACATATGTTGCCCAATTGTTTCGCGAAATGATCACAGCGAAAAAAACCAGAGAAATTGGAGCCCATACGGTAGTTTATAGACTATCGTTCTTCCGTCGCACCATCGCGAACGAATAGAAATCAGAAGGGAAAAATGGTGTCACTAGAGGTACCCTCCGTCACACACCGTAATGTGGCTTGGGGAGTATAGACGTAGACGTATAAAGTGGACAGAAGAGCGAAGAAGGTTGCAAAAGTATGAGAATGAAAGAATGTTGGAAAAGGATAAAGACCAGAATGAATGAAGTTGAATCGTGGTCTTCAGATGGACGAAAAGAAGAAAAAAGGCCCTTGAAACGTACTATGTTAAATTTTGTGCTCCTGTGGATATGGTGCGATTCAGGACTTCATTTACATGAACGACCTCACAAAATTGTGTGTGTGTGTGTGTGTGTGTGTGTCCATGCTTGAGGCAAGGTTCCGGGCGACTCGTTTATAAGACTGAGATGGAGTAAATTCGGCGGCAGTGCTGGGCGGTCCACAAGAAGTGTTTACAACACGCGCATCTGGTGGCCGCGTGCGCCCATTGAAGCGAGCAGCGGGGCTGGCTGCTGGGGTCACAGGTTCCAACGCGGATGCGCATGCGCGGGTGCGGGCGGAGCGGACGCCCGCCTCTGTGCACTCAGCTGCCCAAACTGCACTAACAACGCAAGGTTATTTTTCTTCTCTCTATTCGCACTATTGCGGTTTGTTATTACAGTGCCCCATTACGTACAACTTTGGATGAGAATAGTTTGGGGAGAGCGGCGGAGGGACTGATCAATACTTGTTTCGAGCGGTGTTTTATTGGCAGGTAACAGAGCTGCCCATTCACATTTAGGTGGCGAAATAGTTTATAGCAGAGTCATTTGTAAATCGGTCTGACAGTCTGAGAAACAGTTCTATACCACCAGTCTCTGCACATGGTGAGTTCATAGTGATCCGTCCATCGAATGGAAACGTGTAGCTTGTCGACTCCTTGATGGTGGTGGTGGTGGTGGTGGTGGTGGTGGTAGTAGTAGTAGTAGTAGTAGTAGTTTTATTCATCCGTGGATCATTTATAGAAGAATATTGGACACGTCGTGGTGTTACAGATTAACAAAAAGCAGCCTGATAAGGTAAGAGCATGGTGGTCATCGACAGGCATGAAGTATATGCAAAACTATTAGAAAAGATACATATTAACAAATCAACAAATCAAATTAATCGCAACGTTATATCTCAGTTTATAGTCGAGTTGTTGCATTTCGTTAGCATGGATAGTATTCAAAAGTTATGCAATCCTTTTGTTCCTGAATATGAGCACTAGTGGCTCGAAACGTGTAGCAAATAAACTGTTGTAAACAACAACACAAACATTGTGCCTGGTTGCGTTGAACATACACAATTCTCAGCTTGGGGGAGGAGGAGATTAGCATTTAACGTCCGATCGAGAACGAGGTCATTAGCTACGGAGAACAAATGGCTCTAAGCACTATGGGACTTAACATCTGAGGTCATCAGTCCCCTAGAACTTAGAACTACTTAAACCTAACTAACCTAAGGACATCACACACATCCATGCCGGAGGCAGGATACGAACATGCGACCGTAGCAGCAGCGCGGTTCCGGACTGAAGCGCCTAGAACCGCTCTGCCACCAAGGCCGGCTTACGGAAAACAAGTTCGGATTATGGAAGAATGGGGAAGGAAATCAACCGTGCCCTTTCAAAGGAACCATCCCGGCATTTGCGTGATGCGGTTTAGGGAAATCAAAGAAAACCTGAATCAGGATAGCCGGACACGGGTTGGAACCGTCGCCCTCCCGAATACGAGTCCATGGTGCTAATCAGTGCGCCACCCCCTTCGATAATTTTCAGCTTGAAGAAGTCGCGGAAACTCACAAGGAAATTTGAAGCTTCGTTCCGTGAGTAAAGTACATCACAAAGAAGAGAAAGGCATGAAAAGACTCGCTGAAGCGTAATTTTAGCATCATACACTGGTATATTTTCACAGCGTTTATGAAGGCACCTCCAAACGAAATGTGGCACATTGATAAGGCTAAGAGAATCCAATACAACTGTCAAAAGGTCAATAATGTGATTCATTAACTGCATCTTGCAAGTGATAGATAGCGTGGTGACACTCGTTTAATCTCCCTGATGTCAAAACTCAATTTCCTGGTGAGTTCCACAAGCCTGTATTTCTGAGTGTCAATTATTTTGTAGGCAAAACAATTTAAGAACGGCTGGAGATAAATAAGATACTTGCACTTAAGAACTTTTAGGTAAGACCGTAGACAAGGACCATAGTAGAAAACAGATTTCTGTAGTGCACAAGAACAAGCTATTGTCAGTTATGAAGGTATTTCGTGCCTAGCACAAGGCCGGAAAGCTCACTGTGTGTGTTGAAAGGGTTGGGGGGTGGGGTAAACAGACACTATTTGTTGGTAGGGTTCACACAACTAGGTAAAACACAACAGGAGATGCTATTATGGAAGGAAGTACTGTGAGCCACAAAGAATGAATGAAGGACGGGAAACCAAGATCATTCGTACAGGGACGAGAAATGAAATCGGTAGCGGTCTGTTTGAAGGCAACATTAGTCTTAATGTATAGGATAAATGCGGAAATTCGTGGCCCGACTAGGATTACAATTTTGCTCTTCCTGAGTCTGAGATCCAACTTATAGACGTTTCTCATTCCCATTTATTATAGAGCGGTATGCTGAGGTTAACCACAGCAACTTAAAAAATGTTTACATTGGTCAAAATTATTTTATTTATTAAGTAATTTGTTTAATAAGGCAAGAGCGAGGCCTTCAGACCGTCTCTTACTTCTAATCTACCACTCTACATGTTTTACATGTCGTTTATTACGATAATAATGTCATATTTTATATAGGACCCAATGTTTAGAAACTACTGTAGTGCCGAAATAAAAAAAAAAAAATCTGTTTACATTTAGTAAGCCACAAGAAAAAATTCTTTCCATTTCCAGATTTTTTTTTTATTTCAAAATAACGATTCCGAGAGAAATAGGACACTAGAAAATGCTTCTCCTGCTACAAATCAGTTCAGGCAAATCGCAATTTTAAACTGTGGTGCCCACAAAACAACAAAACATTCAGGACATATCGTAGTTTTGTGGGTGTAAGTGCTCTAAAGCTCCCCTTGCAACTTCTCTGACTTTTACAGAGGACTGAGTAGATGATATTTTGAATTGGAATCCATGTCCGGAAACAGCCGTTTGGAAACATGTTTGCCAGGTAGGTATTCAACAGGGTGATTATGGTGGAGTGTGGTGGGGTGGGAGTGGGAGAGGTTGGGAGAGGGTGCTCACATCGTATCAGTTGAAGTCAATTGACGTCTATCCTACCCCTCTGACCTCATTCGAGCCTCATTCACGTATTTGTGGGTGTCAGAGCAACGTGATTGAGTACGTGTTTGGAAAACACCGACATGATCCTTTTGTACAGAGCAGCTCACGGTAATGGAAGAGCTGTTCGTCGCCTTCATCAGGATCGTTATCTACAACGTCCGATTCCATAGCATACACTTTTAGCCACAATTACGCAATGGCTTCACCATAAGCAGGCGTGAATGGTGCTTCAAAGAGACACCGCATACCCGAACTGGAAGAGGCTGTAGGCAGCACGTTGAAGAGAACCGATAAGTAAGTAAACGAGCAACTGTGGGTGCACTGGACGTTGCTCTCTGCACCGACTGGTATGTTCTGCGTGACCAACAAGTACATCTATTCCATCTGCAAAGACTACAGTCACTAGAGCCAGCTGATTTTGCACCACGCGTTGAGTTCTGAAGGCAGTTTCTGCGCCGCTGTACTAACGGGCCCCCGGTATTACTACGGTCCATTATTTTCACAGAAGAATGTAAATTTACTAGGGGCTGTTTAGTCAATTCTCGAAACAGCCACGTCTGAGCAGACAAAAACCCACATGCCACGCGTGTCCAGGGATTCCAACACAGATTTGATACAAATGTGTGGGCAGATATTCTGGATGGTCATGTGACTGGGACGTACATGCTTCCACCGGAGCTCACGCATCCAATCTACTTGACCTTCCTACAACGAATATCGGGGGTGTTTTTAAATGCTGAGCCACTGAAGGTCTGTCAAGACATGTGGCTTCAGCATTACGACGCATCCCATCACTTTTCACGTCATGTTCGGCAACATCTGGACCAACGATTCGCACAGAGATGGATAGGCCGACGTGGTATAATCGTATGGCCTCCGCGATCACCGGAATTGACTCCACTGGATTTCTACTCCGGGATCGAATGAGGAGTTTGGTTTATTAGACTCCTGTAGATACGGATGGTCGCTGCGGGATCAGGTATGACAGAGCGCGTTTACTACATCATTCGTAGGTGCAATGTGTGCACCGAACTTTGTGATCGCCACATCAAACCTTACTTGTAGCGGATCAGAATGTTAATCATTCGTTTAAAAGGACAAAAACAGTTTAACTGTAAACAACCGTGTTATGTTGCTTTGGTTAATAATGAGTGGATTGGAAAAACAAGTGATGAACTGAGTCACGCCTAACGAATAAATTGTAAAAGTGGTCGCGTTGACAACGTGTTTTCAAATGGCTCAGTCACCTCTACAAGTTATCGAAGTTTGTAAGGGGAATTTTAGAGCACCCTGTAGTATACACCGTTTAGAAACTACTACAGTGCAGAAATGAAACACAGTTTACATTTAGTAAGACAGAAGAAAAAAAATCTTTGTTTTTTTCCATTTCCAGAGCACATTTTTTGGAAATTCGAAAACTGTGATTCCAAGGAAAAGAGGGCCCTAAAAATGCTTCTCTTATAAATCAGTTCAGCCAAATCGCAATTTTAAACTGATGCCCAGGAAACGACAAAAAACTCGGGACGTATCGTAGTGTCGTGGGAATATATCTGTTATTTCAGACGTGGTCCGCAGGTGGCTACAAATTTGTTGGGCACAAGACCTCTCTGTCCCGCAGCTGACAGCTGTGGCAGTAAATCTGTCACGCAGTCGTGACCCGGTGCCGCCATCCTTGGCCCAAGGCACTGGAGAGAAAGAGATGTCCAGCGAACGGCCCATTATATCCGTAGGCCGTTTCGTCTCGTTAACTCTCCTCGGGAACCACAAATCTCGCGCCCACGTGGAGAAACGAGTGATCTATGACAAGGTGTTGTCTTATTTTACATTCTCCGAACCATCGTACTACGCTATCTTCCTTTATATTACTGGACGATATGTTGTTTTAATATGTAAATAAGGTGGCGACTCATTTTTTTCCAGTTCTTTCGATTACGCATGTCATTTACACAAGGCCCCCATTATGAGACCAAAGCCGCAAGAGGATAAGAGGAAGACTGCGCTGGAAGGTTGGTGGCCTCGAAAGTGGACAAGAAACTTTTCAAACCTAATGTTTAAGATAAGATCTTCCTGTCTCTGCAGTGTGGAACTAACAGTGGCTGCTGGGAAGAAACATTGCAGACAAACTACGGAACCGCTGTAAAATACTGAAATTCGTCTCGTATACGATTAGCAGGCACACTGATAATGTTAAAAACTTTCATGTACCGACACTGACGCTAATGTTACGAAATGAGTAATTTGTTTCTACAATAGATTTGCAGCGATTCATCAAAATATGTACGTGCGGTCACAACTCGCAGTTCATCGACAACAACTGTTGGCTCAACTACCGATTGGTAACAGTCCTTAAGAGAACGATCGCTTACAAATATGGTGGCCGGAGAGTCCAGGGAAGAAGTAAAATCCGCTGTGTAGCAACCAACACCGGGGCTTAACGACCAACAGTGTTAGGGCCTTGCAGTGGAAGTACTACAGTTATGAGCAAAAACATTATGGCCTCTGCCCACCACTGCGAGGCTCTTTGCTGCCTGGTGGCGCTGAGGGAACGTGACGCGGTAAGAAGTGTATGAGCGGAGCATAGGCGAGCGGGGAATCATTCTAACGACGATAAGAGCGGCAAATGCGTAAATCCGCGATTTAAGAGACTTTGTCAAGAGCCAGATTGTTGTGGCCCAGTGCATGGGAACGTGCATCTCGGAAACGGGGAAGCTGGTCGGCTGTTCTACTGTGGTGAGTATCCATGGAAAGTGGTTGAAGAACGCTGAAACCGCGAGTAGGCGACAAGAAGTTGGGCGTCCGTACCTCATGGCAGAACATATGGCTCAGAGGCTTGCCTGCCCTCTAAAGCAGCCTCGGCGGCCGATCTGGGGCAGATCTGACGACAGAGAACAGTGTTGGCGCAGACACAAGTGTTTTGGAGCACATCGTTCAGCGTACAGTGTTGAACATGGTGTTCCGCAGCAGAGGGCACATATCAGTGTTGAACATGGTGTTCCGCAGCAGAGGGCACATATGTGTTCCGGTAACGAGCCAACAGCATCGTCAGTTATGATGACAGTGGGCACTGGGTCATCGATATTGGACCACGGAACAATAGAATCGTGTCGCCTGACTGGATGGATCTTGCTTATTGTTAAACTAGCTCGATGGTCGTGTCCAGAAGCGCCATCACCCAGGCGAACGGCTGCTCGAAACGTGCAGCGCGCCACGGAGGCAGGCCGGTGGGTGCAGTATTGTGTTGTGGGGACATTCACCGGGGCCTCCATGGGGCCGGCGGTAGTAATCGAAGGAACGATAACAGCTGTGGACTACGAGAACACTATTAGGGACCACCCTGTAACTCCTTATGCTTGATGTCTTCACCAGGCCAGAACCGAGTTGCAACGGTTTGAGGATCAAGATAGTTGAATTCACGTTGATGTCTGGGCCATCAGATTCGGCTTATCTGAATCCGATGAAATCCAGCTGGGACGCTATCGGGAGCCAGCTAGGCGCCCACAAACCAACCCGCCCGTAAATTACGGGAATAGTGTGACTTGTGCGTAGGCATTTGGTTCCACAAACCTTTGGAAACTTACCAAATACTTTTCAGATCCGTGGCGCGTGCAGAATCACTGCCTAATTGCGTTCCAGAGGTGACAAACACGGTTTTAAGTAGGTGATCATAATGCTTTGGCTCATCAGTGTATACTGGAGTTTAGACTGCGCGCCAGAGTTCCCACAGATCAAGGAAGTCGGGATCGCCTTTGATGGCCTGGACCACTCTATACCGCTAGACCTGATTACCAAACTCCAAAGCTTATGCTGTAGCATAATGTTACACCATTGACGTTTGAGACAGTGAGCACGTTAGGATATGCACACGCGAGTTGGCAACTAGTGATGTTTCCCCCGAAATGCAGCTGTTATAGTCGTTAGATTCAACTTTTATAATGCATTTTAGAAACCCATTTTGGATAAAGAATAGACGGGTTGTCAGTCGCAGAATCGCAGACAGTGGTATATGCCGTCATCCGTCAGCACTGTACATTCCTTGAGCTGTATTCCAATAGAACAATGCCTAACTCCTTGCTGCAAGGAATGTCGAATTATTCAAAGCGCTGCTGTCTGTACCTATTGCCCTTGAGATATCGCTGACTGCTGATGTTGTCTGGGTGAACAATACATATTTACTGAACACGACTCAAGCTTCAGTGATCTGTAGAGATAATGCATGACACCTCTAAGCCAAATTTCTGTCAGCCACACAAAATACTGATTTTTTTTAAAACCAGTGAACTGATAATGACTTAATTTATAAGACTTTATTACCATAAATCACTCAACGCCTAAGTTTCATTTAATGGAAACCACAAGGGCTCTTATTTGCAAAGTATTATATTTAGTAAACAGGCTGTACACTGTATTCAGTAGCGTATTTTATCGGCCAGCGCAGATTTCAAAGCATAGCGTCATCTTCGGCGCCCGGTTGACTATCAAAGAGCCTTCATTGTGATGTCAA
Source organism: Schistocerca americana (assembly GCF_021461395.2). Taxonomy (NCBI): domain Eukaryota; kingdom Metazoa; phylum Arthropoda; class Insecta; order Orthoptera; family Acrididae; genus Schistocerca; species Schistocerca americana. Next base: position 466,957,993 of record NC_060122.1, on the reverse strand, counting down.
CGTGACAGAAACGTGTCTATCGGAGGTTAAAGCCCTGTTTTAAATGGAATTTGCAAATTACGGTAAAATATATAAAAATTACGGTAGAATCCATGACAATTTCCTTATTTCAGTTGCATATGACCTCGCAATTAAGTATTGTCTACGTGTGCTTACAGTCTTATGTATCCACATCGTGTTCAAAAACGACGCTACAAGTTTCGAAGAACATCGCAAACAGAATGGATGTTTTACCTGTTCAAAGATGATAAACTTACAACCACAACATAATCTTTAAATAAATCTCATATGTGGTGTTTAACATATAAGCTGACAACTAAAATATGCTTTTCAACGAAATCTACATATTTTCTATCGCCACTGCGGGTATATTCTATCGCAACTTCGAGAATTTCAATTAAAATTACAATCTGACCTTCCACGGTCGTTTCTGTCGCGATGACATCACAATGAAGAGTTATTGTGAGCCAACTGAGCCCTGAAGATGACGCTGTGCTTCGACATTGGCGAATAAAACAAGTTATTGTAAAGAAAGTAGATGGAAGTAATTACTATGTTTTCTGTCAGTTACATATTTAATATTTCTTTTGCCTGCTGAATAATTTCTATCCAGCGGCAACAAACAACGACACTTTGTAGTTTATGTTACGGTATTGTGAGGTGGTTATAAACAATTTCTGACACTGCCAAATCGCAGTTTCTTTCGGGTACTCAATCTGACATTAGCTGATGATATTTTCTATGACTACGAATGTATTCATCGTTGGTACTGGTTAGACAAGTACAAGAGGTAGCTGCAGAAAGTTACAACTCACCAGACAATGAAGTCATAAGGTGAGGTCCCGAAAGACGGGAGGGTCAAGATGTACAGATCGCTCTGTGATTTTAAGCGTGGTTATGGTTTGTGCTTTTAGGGAGTTTTCTTTTTTCCCCATATTTCAATTTCCATCATCGTCCATTATAGCACAAACCCTACAGTCAAAACTCACGTGATACAGATACGTGCACAGTACAAACAAAGTTCGTGCTAATGTAATCATAGCTGACGACATCCAGACCCGCCGTGTGAGGATTTATGCCTCTGAAAATGACTACCTGATAAATACGTTTTGGCTTTTAAATCATATTACCAAACGCATTTCTCCGACATGCGGCAAGTGTACGAAGTTCGGAGGAACACACGCCATCCCAGCAGTTAGCTCCGGGCACAATGGCAAACTATAGATCGGAAAACAAAGGCTGTGCTTGGCGAGGCGTGCAGGCGCAGGTTGGCGTGCATCCTTCGCAGGTTACGGACATGACAAGCGTGGGCGAACCAGCAGTCAAAGGACGTACCCCGATAAAGCTGCGAGCTAGCGACCAAGTCGACGCGTACTTCTGTACACTCACAATACGCGTCCGCGTATTTTCTCCCCAAACATTAATATTGACTTAAAAAGAGCTGACGGTTGTGAAGGATAGCCTTATTTCGATCGTCCAGGTATTAATTAATTTATTAATGATACAGAATACTTCAATTGAGGTACGCTTCCAATGATACAACCGGGGACTGACAGCAGCCGGCAAAGGCAGGGAGCAACCGACAGCATGACGATAACAAGAGGCGTGGAGAGTCAGCGAATCCCCATCGAGGCCGGCTGGACATTATAAAAAGTTACATTGTATTGTCAGTACTGTTCTGTTTTGTATGATCTGCTGTCCTGAGAACTATTCAGCACCTAGCCATATGGAATTGAGATTGCCTATGAATAATTTACACTACTGGATGATGTGTACACAAATGGCGCTGTAAAAGCCTATGCATGAATTTTGAAGAATATATGTCACTGTGTTACAATTATAATTTGCGAATGTGATTGGTAGATTGCATTTCTTGAAGCGACTTACTATCGTATAGACTGCGTGACAGTTCAAGTTCACCGATTCTGGTTCATTCAATGATTACGCCAAAGTGACAGTTATTTAGTCTTGGAAGTGCTAGATGGTCTGTGGAAGTTGTGGATTTTAAAATCGTGTGACTACATCTCCCTTAACTTTCTTGTCGGATTAGTCTAGATTCTCATCATTGTTTCGGTAGCTAACAGGTATGTAAAAGTAGCTATAATTTCAGCATTAATTCCCCTATTGTGAAGCATCTCTGTGACGATCGTGATAGCTGTGCTCTCAAGTTCTGGTGGACCATTTGGTAACAGTTATAGTAGCCCCGACGGTAAGGAGAGCCCCTAAAATACGAGGTTTGTCACACGGTGGGCGCGCACTACGACACTGAACGACGGTAATTTCGTGATTTCTACAAGTACTTTCGTCAAAGAGGCATGCAAAAGGCAGTCAGTTGACTACATTAGGGACTCCATTAACAATTACAATTAGACAGCTGAGGAGGCGTCTTTACCACAGAAGCTTTAAGGGAATTCTTGACTAGATTGAGAGTAGATAACTCCGTATTGGCACTTGGAAAGGATTTGTGAATGTGAGAGGAGGTGATTTTCCACGTGATGTTCAGTAACTAAAACATTAGTTCTAGTCATTGTTACCCAACCACCGCTTCGCAGTGACTTACATTTTTTTGTTGTTCTTTTTCTTATTCCTTTTACGATTCTGTAGCTCTTTTTTGCTGTGGAGCTCTTCAATCTCATGAAATGCTGATTCAACTGGAGCATACGTCATCGTCAGGAACAGGAACATTTTTGATGGCTTTATTCCATAGCCCTCATGTTTCTGTTACTTAAACCTTTCCTCCTCCTATTTGTAAAGGAGTGTGTGTTCCATCCTACAAGTGGTGACAGTGTAGACTGCGTGTAAAATGAGTAATTACCTAATTTTATTCAGTTTCTACGTACGAACTACATCTCCTCCAGAAATCTGATAGTGTCTGAATTCTGTGCAGTATTTCTCGTGCAGTTATGTAATACTTTGGTATTAAACTGTCTTAATATTTTCTGTGTAAGAGTAATCCCTGCGAGGTTCTCTCCGGAGAGATAGTGGAATCTGTTTTTGCTCTGTTGGTGGTCATTTATACTGTTACAGTTTTTATGGTAGCGTTTAGTTATTATTGCAAATACGCTATATTTCCTTTCTACGTCTTTGTTACTCTTGTACTTAGCATCGTTTCCAAACGCATCAAAACTAGCATAAAAATCTAGTGATTCTGATAAGAAACCTTCTAAACATTATTGGCTAATTCTGATGGCAACTCATTTGCATTGCAAAAACACACGTATCATCATTCAGAAACAAAAACAAGCTTAATCCGAAATACATAGTTTCATACAAAGCTGCCTGTATTTCCCAACCACAATTATTTACCTCTCTTTGTGGACTTAAGGAAATATTCCGAGTCGCTTTTCTACGTTTACGTTAATCAAGCACTATAGGTCTAAAACCTAAATTATTACCATTACTCTTTACATTACAGTAACTTCCGGTTCTCTCTCTGTGGTGTTTTTATCGTTCAGATTGTTAGCCAAGCTTACAAACACTATTCACGACACACACCAAGTAGCAAGTTGTTTTTACTGTTTCAGTGCCAACTGGAATGTACCAGTCCATCATATAATAAATCAAAATCTGTACACAAACAATTTTGCCTTTGCAGTTTCGGAAAATAATAATCCCCGACGCTGCTTTAATTACAAACAGCTTGTATATCGTCAAACAGTCTAGAGTAGCGTGCATTATATCCAGCGAGATGGCCTGAAGACCAACAAAAGATATTGTGAAACTGAAGCAGAGAAAACGTGGTGCCTTGAGAACTTTAAATAGAACAGTGAGGTAGAGTATTTGGAGAAAATTCTCAATAGTTGCCGTCTTTTGTTTACTAAACAAAATCTACACAGTTCCTCGAAAATATCCTTTCTATAACAGTCTCCGGTTCTCGAGTTCTGGGTGCAGTTTTCAGTACAGCGGTGATGCAAACTTATGATACGCCTCGCTGAAAATCTGTGCCTTGCTTTTAAAGATTTTACCCTTCATCAACCGGGGCTTCCTAAAACCTCTTGACAACGTAGGTGGGGTAGTCAATACTTTTACAGAGCAATACTCAAAGCACAAATTAAGAAAATTAAGGGCTACCAGTCTCTTTTTTAAACTGTTTCGGGAAACTATAAACTTTTCATCGACAGTGTCAAGGTCTCTCTAAACAGGTAATAAATCCTTGAAACTAACTTTCATGCAGACACGTCACGCAAACAAAATGATAGCTGTACAAATATCGTCAGCCCTTGACAGCAGCCACTCAGTAGCCCGCGATGTTCAACCAAACCAATCCAAACCATGATGAAGATACCCAGACCATCACTATGGTTTGGGTTCCACGTTAAAATGAATGATCTTACCTCTTTACCTTCCGTAATTTCTCTGGATGATCTAGTTTACATGTCCTATGACAAATCACCTCCAAATACGAGTATATTTAGAAAAATCATACCAATGACCACACATATCTTTGTATTGGAGGTATCTTTACTTCGTATGAACTTCATAGTTTTGTGATCTGTATCACGTGTTAGACACGTAAATACATCTGTAGCTCGGCAAGCCAATGTGCAGTGTGTGGAGGAGGATATATAATATACTTATCTCTCTCTCTCTCTCCCTTTTCCTATTCAGTTAAATGATGAAACACACTACGAAATACTCTCAGAATTTCCCAAATAATGGCGTTGTCATTACACGACGTGTATGTTGGGAGAAAAAGTATATTTGGAACGTGAGATATTCGCGTTGCACATCGTCTCTCTTGATATGTATCACACTGCAGTTTACTGAATATTTCTGTATCACTCTCATGCTGACTTGCGATGAATCCTGTCGGCCTCTTTTCAATCTTCTAGCTCTTCCGTTAATCAAATTTTGTAAGATCCCACACTGAACAGTCCGCAGCTCGTGGTCGCGCGGTAGCGTTCTCGCTTCCCGCGCCCGGGTTCCCGGGTTCGATTCCCGGCGGGGTCAGGGATTTTCTCTGCCTCGTGATGACTGGGTGTTGTGTGATGTCCTTAGGTTAGTTTGGTTTAAGTAGTTCTAAGTTCTAGGGGACTGATGACCATAGATGTTAAGTCCCATAGTGCTCAGAGCGATTTGAACCATTTTGAACCCACACTGAACAACAGTACTCAACGTTGGTCAACGAGTAACTTATGTGCGGGAATTAAACTTCCTCGAGATTCTCCATAGAAATCTGAACCTACTATCTGCCTTCAACGCGACTAGATTTATGTGCTCCTTAGATCTGGAAGTCTTAGAAACTTTAAGGTCGTGACCGACTGCTGTGCCTGGTCGCCGATTGTGTTTCAGCGCCATGTCTGATCTTTTGTCTATTTACACGCATTACATTACTGTTGGTTGTGTTTAGAATCAGCTGTCAACATCTGCACCAGGCGCTGAGCATCTTCACCATGTAAGATGTTTCAAATGATGTCAGCTTCACGCTGACAGCTACGTCGAAGTGTAAATATTCTCCGAAAATTAATTGAAAATGAGCGCTGGAAAAGTTAGTTTTAGAAATCATAAATTTCCACGCATTTTCGATACGACAAAGCACACGTTGCAGCGGTATACTACAGATATTCAAATTTTCTACTATTTCTTTGCAGTTATACACTGACTATAAAAAACTGCAACACCAAAAAATTATGTAGAGTAATGAAATTTATGGAATACATTTGTCTAGGTAACGTATTTACGTGACTAACATTGCAAGAGCACAACGCGAGATAAGCCACTGCTAATGTGTAATGCTGGTACGTTAATAACCGGTGTAACTGCCAGAATGCTGAATGTAAGAATTCAAACGTAAATGTATTGTGCTGTACAGGTGCCCCGTGTCAGTTTGTGGGATAGAGTTCCATTCCTGTTGCACTTGGTCGGTCAATACAGGCTGTTTGTGGATGACGCTGGAGTTGTCGTCCGTTGATGTCCATATGAGCTCGATTGGGGACGGATCTGGTGATCCAGCACGCCGAGACAACATGTCGACACACTGCGGAACATGTTGGGTTACAACAGCGGCATGTGGGCGAGCGTTATCGTTTAGGAAAAAACCCAAGGAACGCAGCTCAACAGGTCGAACCACCTGACTGACGTACAAACTTGCCGTCAGGATGTTTGGCATTACCAAGAGGGTGCTCCTGTTGTCATACGAAATCGTCCCCCACACCATAACTCCAGATATAGATCCAATGTGTCTAGCACGTAGACAGGCTGCGTTCAGGTCCTCGACTGGCCTCCTTATAAACAACACACGACCATCACTGGCACCGAGGCAGAGCTAGCTTCCTTCAGAAGACAATAGACCTCCACCCTGCCCTCGAATGAGCTGTCGCTTGACAACAGTGAATTCGCAGATTGCGATTTTGGGGTCAGTGGAATGCACGCTACAGGGCATTTGGCTCGGAGCTGTCCTTGAAGTAACCGATTTGTATCAGTTCGTTGTGTCACTGTGATAACAACTGCTTTCCAAATTGCTGCTGCAAATGCAGCATGATGCTTCAGAGCCAATGCCAAACACGATAGTCTTTCCTCCCGGTAGTGCTACGTGATAGTCTGGAGCCTGGTCTTCTTGGGACTGTACATTCTCGTGACTATCGCTGCCAGCAATCATGTGGAGTGGCTGCACACCTGCCAAGTCTTTGTGCAATGTCGCAGGATCATCCAGCTTCTTGTGTACTCCTATTACACGACCTCGTTCAAACACAGTGAGGTGTTTATAATGGCGTCTCTGTCGCCTTAAACGCATTCCTGACGAACATCAACTCACCACAATCAGTCTCAAAGGTATCTAACGCTCACGACCCTTACAGCGCGTATTTAAAGCAAACCTGATTTGCATCCTCAAAGTGGCGCTACTGGCGCGAAATATGAAGAGACGTCATTTTTCAGATGTAGAAACACGTCTTCCATCTTTCGTCTATGTCGCTTAGTTCTTCTTGGCGTTGCGATTTTTTTCCGTCGGTGTATATACCTGTAACAAAACTCCCACTAAAATTCTATATCGTAAATATTTTGTTGTTAGTCACTTACACTCGGTTAAAAGAGTCTTCACGAACGGAAAAAAATTGAGAATGTGCATATACATATCAGATGTATTTCGATAAACGTATGTAACAGTTGCCATAGTGGCTTAGTGTAAAATACCTAACTATTGTGGAATATTTACTTGTGTTAAACCAGTCGTAATCTTGTTCTTAAATTTTCGCACATGGCATTGTTTTTAGTGACATGGCTCTGAGCACTATGGGACTTAACATCTATGGTCATCAGTCCCCTAGAACTTAGAACTACTTAAACCTAACTAACCTAAGGACATCACACAACACCCAGCCATCACGAGGCAGAGAAAATCCCTGACCCCGCCGGGAATCGAACCCGGGAACCCGGGCGTGGGAAGCGAGAACGCTACCGCACGACCACGAGATGCGGGCTGTTTTTAGTGAGCGTTTTGCTCATACAGCTATGTTAAATGTTCTGTAGCTAGTGTGTCAGCTGGACAACTGACACCAATTTTCTCACCTGCCCCTCTCCCTCTAACTTTGACCTCAATTTGCCAGCCGTTAATAACATTGGACATACTTTGTTCCCCAGATTCATTGTTATTTCAAAAGTATTTAACGTAACTTAGCGTAACTTAGTAATCTGTATGCAGGTATCACTGAACATGAACAAAATATACTCTAAACTCTTTCCTATTTATTCACTTAAAACGTGAATATGAGACAACTGATAATGGCACAAAACAAACAAAATTGGAAACTTTCATTTTCACCCCTCTCGACAGTGTGGATGTGTCACGATAGTTTTCTTCCTGAAACTGCTTCTGGACGCTTACCTGGTCTCATTGTCTATTGGGTCGAAGTTATTTTTTATTGTTGAACAATAAGCCACACAATTCAGGAGCCTCTTACTAGCGTATCTTCCAACACAAATTGCGTGACAGTTCACAGGCCCTTTCGTCCGCAGCTCGTGGTCTAGTGGTTAGCGTTAATGCCTCTGGTCACGGGATCCCGAGTTAGTTTCCTGTCCGGGTTGCCGATTTTCTCTGCCCAGGGACTGGGCATCTGTGTTGTCCTCATCATTTCATCATCTTTCATGTAAGTGGTTAGATTGGACTGTGTAAAGCTTGGGCACGGGCGTTGATGACCGCGCAGTCGAGCGCCCTACAAACCAAACATTGTCAACAGAGCCTTTGGTCTTTTTCTTACAGCCCTCATAGTCAGCTTTCCTGACATGTGGGACCAGATCTTTGGCACCTTTCAAGACTCCTACATAGAGTCAGTCTGCATGATTGTCATTGGAACATGACTATACTAAATGCGTATTGTTCTGTTAAAGATATCTTTTCTTGCCAAGGTTAATCGCAAAGAAATGTTGCTAACATGTCTTCGAATGAAGCACTAGTGTAACGATTGAATTCGCAACATCCAGAGATTTATGACTCTGTATGACATTTTCGTTTGTTTGGAGAGATGCACATGGGGCCTGAATATGGCATAATGAAATGCTGAAACTGGTGGCCTTTAAAATAAAATAACATCTTAGGTTACACGGATGTTGGTGAACCTCACTAACATTGACAATTACTTAACCAGCCGATGACCCCTCCTGTCCATGATGAACCAACAGAGAACAAGAGGAATGTTCATCACTATCTTCTGTCAAGACCGTAATTCATTTCGGGTGCTTATTTTTCCCGTAATAGTTTTTTTTTTTTCTATATAACGTAGAAAGCAGCAGCGCTCTGTGTGGCCAAGCTGCATGACGACAAGAATTGCAATTTTCTTGAGGTCTTCGCATACACGCCATTTTTATTTGTCGTACTGGTTAACCGTGAGCAGCAAGTTACAGTTTTCACATGTGTCCTTCAAATTAACTGCATGAGCAGTCGGAACGAAAGGAACTTTATTCCTATTGTGGAAAATTGCTGGAATATATAAATACGGGCCGCTCATTTACACTGAAATCATGACCAAGAGCCTCGATGTGTCATTTGTTGGAGGGTGCATTTTTAAACATCGGGTAATGTGTTAAAATTTTTGCATATATTTAGATTACTTTTGAAAATTAATTCTACAAAAGAATAACCAATATTCACCGTTTTCAGAGATTTTGATAGATGCAGGGTAGCATGTCACAAGGAAACTACGCCCGACAGCCAAAAATTGATTTAATTTTCGCATCCAGCATAAATTTGTGTAACAGAAATATCGTCGGCAAGTGTAATAACACTTCGTGTCTTCTCGCTTTGGTCATATGTTTTACCGGACGATTCCTTTCTTTCCCGTCTGTGACGAACCCTCTGCTCTGTTAGGCAGACCGTTCGGTTATGAATATCAAAAGTCATCCACACGCACGGAAGCGCGATACGCATTTTAGGCGGGTGCCCCACGGCGAACTTCCCCCCGGCCCCTTTTGTAGGAGGCACAAGGCGTGGCGCGCGTCCAACAAGATTAGTCACCGGACCACACACCGCAGGCGCAGCCAAGCGCCGTGCTCGCTGCGTACAGCGGACCACGACAAAAAACAGAAAGAAACGCAACGGCACAGCTTGCCCCGAGTCACAGAATTAGTGTGGCGCCGTAACTCAAGCATCGTCGACTCACTTCTCTCCGTCTTTCTGAAGCCAATTACAACAGTTTCTGTTTCGTTAGACGTAACTAATCGTTTTCCAGAATTCCACCAAACACATCTACATCTGCACTCTACAAACTAAAATTAGTCCCTCAATATTATAAACTTAGGGCAAGTTATTTCAGCTTTCTTCCGCTTTTCGAAAATACTCGGCGAGTTTTCGTTAAATTTATCACATAGCCCTTCCTTACATTAGGTTTCGTCCAAATATATGCTTCGTCACACCTGTTTCAGTTCCAACACCTGAACGAACTTTTCAGAGCCAGTTGGCATGTAAATGTTAGCTCGAGGTAGGTTCATGTATCTGAGCGATGAAGGCTTGGACTCTAAGACTTGTTTAACGTTTACTAGCGAATTCCTACACGGCCACCTACGGTGTAACAAAGTCAAAAAGTGGCTCCAGAAAAACACTCCACCACACACCGGAAGGTGGTTTGCGAAGTACAGAGGTATAGCCGCCTTCCTGACTACTACTGTTTTTATTATTTCTGTAGGAAAAGAAAATCTGAAACGTCAACATTATCAATCGATTACAGAGAGTCTAATTTTAATACTTTGGTTATGATCAGCAATTCGTCGACAGTTACTTTAATACTCTTACAGACCTCAGTTTTGACAATGAACTTGGGAGAGGGAAGACTTATTGACATCATCATCCTGAATTTCGCGGAAACTACTATGGGAAATCGAAATGAAATTCTGGACGGTCGAATGGCAAATGCGACCATTCAATTAGCGTCTAAAAGCTCGAAGTTCTACACTCAAATAGGTATGGACTTTGATTACGATAATGGAGCTTTATTCTGAGGTACGGTGTTGCAATGCCCATCGAGATTATAGTGTACTACGGCTTTTGTAGATTACTTCAGCCAATGACGAATTCCTTCTCTCTACTTCAACGTTTTGTCTCCTGTCCTGTGAGCAAACATGTCCCTAATTTTCTTTTCCCTACTTGAATTTTCGTTCACATAAACCACTAATGGTCAGGGCCACCAAGTATTTTTATGTGACGAAGACAAAATTCGGAATGTAGAGTTTGAAACACTCTTTTCAATGTACAGCAAAGGACGTAAAGAGTTATGGGAGTAATGGCCGAAGCAGAGTATAGCGTCAGACATCGGATACCTACCAAACATTGTATACGAAACGTAAGTTTTACTATTTGGGCCGCAAAGTAACTGATGATGGTTGAAGCAGAGAGAATGTAACATACAGACTGGCAATACCAAGAAAAGTGTTTCTGTAAAAAAGAAATTTGTTAACATATAATAGTTAGGAAGTGTTTTATGAAGGTATTTATCAAGTGTAGCCTTGTACGGCAATGAAACGTGGACGATAAGCAGTTCAAACTAGAAACCAAGCATTGGATATGTGCTACAGAAGAATGCTTAAGATTAGATTGGTAGATCGAGTAACTAAAGTCAAGGTACAGAATCGGTTTGGAGAAGGGTTTAATTGGTAGCACACATTCTGAAGCCTCAAGGAACCGTCAGTTTGGTAATGGACGGTAGTTTCAGGCAAAAATTGGAGAGAGAGAGAGAGAGAGAGAGAGAGAGAGAGAGACAGACCGAGCTTTGCACATAGTAATCAGGTCAAAAGCATGCACTAGCGTGGAGAATTGGATTAATCCAGCCTTTGGACTGAAACTGCAGCAACAACATTGTACACGACGTCGCTTAGCCTATCTAATAGCATGGTCCGTCGTAGTAAAGGTGTGAAAAGAAGATTAATTCGTACAGTTAAGAAACAAGCCCGTAAGACATCATTCTGAATCTTAATATTTGGACACGAATGAGAAACTCGCATATTCAGAAAGATGTTTGACAAGATTCACACGACGCTGTAGATAGCAAAATTATGAGCCACAGGTCAGAACGCTCTTCACATCAGTGTCAAATGACGATGGTAGAGGAGACACGGCGAACTGGCGCACGTTGCGGGGTATATCAGGTTCAGACAGCGCGCTCAACCGACTAGCAACTGAATGTACAGGGCGTCCCAGGAGGAATGGTATTCAGCAATATGACAGGAACGGCCATTTGAAGCAAATAAAGTGTACTGAATGTAGGTTCTAAAATGCATACCTTGAAATACCTTCAAAACTATGAGCACCTTTTAGCTTTTAGTTGAAGGGATGTGTTTTACAGTAACGAAGATGAACAAGTGCTCATAGCTCTTAAGGCATGCATTTTGGAGTCCAAATTTACTAGGGTTTTTTCTTCTTCGAATGTTCGTTCCTGTCATATCCCTGAACATTGACCAATCCTCCTGGGACACCCAGTATACTACTTTTCTGCTGTACGGAAGACTTGGTAGGTGCAAACATGTTCCGCGATGAAAACTGAAATCGATTGTTTCTAGATGTTTGCCTTACGTCTGGCAAACACCGTTAACTCGCACCAACTGAAATCTCTATTCATATAATGCAATTACGTTTGTGGTTTCATCTAGGACCCGGTTAATGGGTTACCGCGCCCAGAAAAGGTACTGTTAGTATTCGTACTGATGTCAGCCATGTAATATCATGTTTCTGTTCTGATCTAATCTACAAATCTCTGGTGCTCTATTATTTAATGTGGACCCAATGCCCATCTCTGTTGCTGTACAGGGCTCTGCTCGCACGCAGGTAATCACCGTCACTACACATATATTCGATCATGGCGACGACCGTGGGGGTACCTGCCACCTTCAAGCTGTTATTCTGTACGATCTCGATACATGAAATATATTTATCAAGTATAAAATCTTGTATGTTTCGCTCCGTTCATTCAAACACGAAGACCTACGCTATGGGGAAAGCCATACGAATGGGCAGAAGCTTGTGTATATCATCTTTACGAAAAGTTACAGACCTATTGCTGCCATCGCCGTCAGAAATTAACTAGAAAGATCGTTCCATCGTCATAAAGGGCAACGCTGTCTAAGGAAAGCCCTGAACAAACTTGCTCTAATCAACAGTATACGGAGACTGCTGTGCACTCAGTACTACGGCTCAGGTGCCCTCGCAAGATGTTCCCACAAAAAGAGCGCTGAATGCAACTCGAGACCCGCTCCGATGCAGGTTTCAAGAAACCGGAGCTCAGCGGCCGACAATGCAGGTGGCAGTCTACCGTGACAGCAAAGTGGCTGATTTTCCACTGACTTAGCAAACTGCTTTCCGAATAGCGTTCATTCTACGCTCCCACCTCCCACTCCAAAACGCAGACGAGTTTAAGGGCACCGTTTCGCTTGGCTTGTGGACACAAGGACATTTTCAGCGCTCCGCACAGAAGACCCGCCACGAGACGCAGCCATTTCGCAAACAGTTGAGGCACACGAAGGGAAAAAATAAAAAGTGCGCGGTCGCTAAACGTGGCGTGTCTGTTATCGATTAACAAAAGCCTCGACCTTGGCGCGCGCACGGTAATCCAATCAGGCTCGGTGCCGTGTCCGCAGCCTGCAGAGTTGGAAAACAAGCGAGAAGCGGCGTAGTGCGCCAGTACATCCGCGCCTTATCCCATTTCCTTACGCTTCAAACATACAGCTCTGTAGTGTAACTGCAAAACTTAACGGGCTGCAAACAGTTACGCGGCAACTTGTGCCTTTATTCGAGTAACAACCTCATGATTCCTACATGCAGTGTGCGTAGCAGATGGTCTATGAAACGGGAAGTGACATCTTATCAAAGCAGAAGAGTGACAAATGAGAAAGATCGATGGCGTACCATGAGTCCTAGGAAAACAAAATTACATCGACTGCTTAAGGAAAAAAAACACGGACACCGGTCGCGAGTCACAGAAATAAATCACTTTCCAATTCCGATAACGGGCGAAATGCAACACTGTTGCAGGAAAGGGTAAGTTATTTCCAGGATAGATGGCAATAAAAGTTACCAGTTTATCAGCTATATATGTTCAAGATACCGCTGTTTGCCAACCATATCATAACAGGATAACATTATAACTCCAATGGGGCAGTACCACAGATGTTTCACATCTACAACTTTACATGTGGCTAAAAGAGCCATCAGATTTTTACTTGAATTTTAATCTACACGTCCACTGTACAGAAACAAGTCTAAAATACTTCCATTGGGTATCTACACGGCAGTCTTGTGTGTAGTTTTACGACAGATCTCACAGGCAACAGGAGAACGTGGTGAAACATCAAACAATTATACAGATATTAAATAAACTTTACCAAAAAATTGTAAGGGGATGCTCAGGAAAGTTAACTGGCTCACCTGAGCACTCTTGCAGACTAATTCGGTTCTTTCAGTTAAGTTTACTTTTACATTCAGCAACTTTTATGTTATTTAAGATCAATTTCACTTTGTCGGTCATAATTTCGTGTTGCAGAGCTCTCAAACTGTAGTTCAGCCACTCTTTACAACTACAGTCAAGCTGAAACAAATTATTCTACATTCTACGTATTCGTTTAAATATCTGGAGTTACAGGACGTCAGCGAAAACAGCCCATGTTGCGCATTCCTGTTTTCCGCACAGCTGTCAATCAGTATTGAAATGTTTGTTGGAGAAGAAGCAGAATAATGTGGAATATTCCATTTAGTGAGTCGTTCGTTGCCGCCCAAGTCTGCTTTTGGCACTTATCTGAGAATAGTGATAAGGGAAGAGCCTTCCAGTATATGCTGATAGTCACAGCAGGATAATGGAGATGCGGCACTAACACGCAAAGACCGTTTCCACAGCACGCGACGTTCACATAACATATCTCAGTATGATACACAGTACACACAAACTAGTCGTATGTGGTTTGTAAGAAATTTTAACGGACTTTCAATGAGGAAATGCAAGTGCTACGTCTCCTTCGAAAACAGCGATTTTTGTACTAACTACATTATTCTTCGCACAGCTTACACAAGTGAAGCAAAGATAACCATACTTATAAATAATCTTTTGCCTGCCTTAGAAACGCTTAACACAACTGAAACCGGTTTACTTCAATGATTTTACCGCATCACATAAACTAATAGTAAATTGAGTAGACGTTGCACAGAAAGCATAACAAAAACCACCAAATACCGACATTGCGTTGTACATGTCAGGTAGGTTCATCTGGTAGAAAATTAGCTTTTTCCATACATATTTGTAGCAAAATTTGCTTTCTTTCTATATACTTTCGCTAGTGTTTGAGAGATTTTAGTTTGTGTTAGTTGGGACTAAAAAGTTATGTATCATATTTTAGATACCATGGATCCAAGTACTACTATACAAATGGAGAGGGGAATGAAGAGAGCGTGACAAAGTTGTCAGGAAATAAGGAGGGTCGTGGAAGAGGGGCATATCTTGGAGCTTATACTGTTGAACAGTACGAAACGCAGACTCCAGTATGAACGTCACTTCGATAGATGCGAAGATGTTATGTACAGCCTAAAACAGTTCACAGGCATTGTATACTACGAAACCGCCAAGGATGAATTAGTAATTCGATTTTAATGTTAAACGATATGTCATAGTTACCACTGCGTTGCATTTATTCTAAAACAAAACGCTGTGGTACTAGGACAAGCTCTTGAAATCACAAACAGCTGCGACTCACGAAAACAGCGTGGATTTTATATAAAACTAAGAAATCTTATCAATTCGATTTTTTCTTTTTCACAGCCTGCGTTTTTGTAGTACCTTTGGTTTTATCAATCAAAAGTTTCCAATAGTCTTTGTTCGAATTTTACACGAAAGATCAACACGAAATTATGAGTGACAAAGTGAAATTACCTTAAGAAAGAAACGACATAACTCGTTAGAAAACATGTCATTGTTTGGAGTAATTTGACTAAATTTATACCAAAATGACTGGTTTAAATGACTTCGCATTATCCCCCCCTTCTCTACTCGGTCTGGTTTTCAGTGGGCACACCAATCTTCTCACCTGTATACCTTGGACAGCAATCTTAATGATGAAAACGCTGGGAAACTTTAATGATTTGTCATAAATAGGGCGAACGAGTTTACCAAACGGTGCGGATGCGTATTCGACTAAAATCCTTCCACCAGGCACGCACGTCTAATTACGATTCGCGTATCATTGTCTTATTATTAAGGACGGGAGGATTGGAGATTCTCACTGGATCTCGCGCATAATTGCTTTGAATAGTCTCTCACGACGGGTGAGAATGGCGGAAGTCCGCAAAGCCGTACACCTCAGCGTCGCTCATCTAAGGGTGAAGATCTACTGGGACCTAGGCTGGCAACGCGCATTCACTGGCACCACATCCCGCCCTCCCCACCGCAGGCTCTAAAATTAGGAGCAAGGTCGAGATGTAGTTCCCCACTCCGCCACGCACCTGTCTGCTGGCGTGGCAGAAGTCAATCTGAAAACTCTCTCCTCATATCATTAATCTCTTACATTTCGCGCGAATGCTGGTATCGGTAACATTACAGAAGTACTTCCTGTTCAGTTTGGCTGTTATGGAAAGGATGTGAAAGTCACGAAATAAGAAAATCGCATTTCATCTTTTTTCTGCAGCGAATGTAGCTCAGTGGCTAACTTGTTTACCAGTTAAAAAGGCAAGGTCTGCGGATTTGCTTTGCCATCTAGCGCTTCTTTTAATCTTTGGCAGTGACCTGTTTGTGTGAAAATGCTATTTTGTATAATCTACTAACCACTTCATCATGTACGTACTACAACCTGCGCTGCTCCACACTTCGTTTTTTTGTTTTTTGTTTAATGAAGAATAACAACCTCCAACCTCCAGTGCGACACAGATTAATCGATATCCGACTTTCAACATCGGATGCCATTTGTGTCGCATCCCGCGGATTTCTAGTCGTCACACTCAGTTAGAAATCAATATTATGCCACTTTACGTAGTTTCACTTTCTCCCCAGTGCGAGTGAGGCTGGAAGCGGTCCTGTCTGTCGTTCTTCAGCTAACGCTATTTTAAAATAGCAAAAATTAAATGAAATATTCAAAAAAGGAAATATTTACAGTTACAATTTGAACACAGAAAATTAAAAGCTAGTCTGTAACTGTTGTCTTTTGAAAAATAATGCAAAGGAGAGGAAGATAAAAGAAGCAACGCACGTAACAGGAAGGGTCTGCTCTAGCACAGGGCAAATTATGCGAGGGGAGGCAGAATGGTTTTGTGGGGCAGTAAGGTGTAGAACTGACGATGGAGCAGGTGTAATGTGTAGGATTTGTATTAACACGTCATTAGAGTTAGAGTAAGAAAACTGATAGGCAGTCGGGCCTTGCTCATGGAAATGAAACATCAAGGGGAGAAGGGACTGGGACGGGAAGGGACTGACGAGGGAAAGGATTGAAAGGAAGTGTCTTTGATGTAGTAGCAATAATAGCTTTCAGGACAAATTTCACGGCCACAGAATGGGAATCTGTCTATATGCCCTGGCAGAAAATGTAGGGTGTGTAGTGTAGGATCGCATAGGGGCGCGAGAAATGTAGGGTAGGTACAGTGGCATACTGTTATATGAAATTAAGGCGAAAACAAGGGAACTATGTGGCTTGTTGCAGTCGATTGTGTGCAATGCATTTGTAGGTGCGTTGTAATACCCGGCGTTCCGTCGGTTATGAGGCCATGTGTGTTAATTGCATTGGCTAGATGAAGCGACAGACTACAGATATTAGGATTTTCATCTGTCACTTCTTTCACCTTTAACAATTTTTTCACGACTTCGGCCTATTACGTACAGCGGGAAACAACCGGTTTTCTGCCTAGTCTTTTCCCAGAACCTATTCGTTCTTTCACTAAGGTTCTTCCTCCTTTCCTCTGTCCAGATGATCTTGGTCCTTTTGCTTTTGGTTTTCCTGAAAATCCCTGAATTTTTTTAACATTCGAAATATCTCTCTGTTCTACACCTCTTCCTGATTGATCCCATGTTCTTCCATGTCTTATTTCCTCTACTCATTTTGTTGTCACATTTTGTTTGGTCACGCAGTTGAAGATTTTCTTTGTCTATATTCATTGACTCATTTAGAACAGGTTCCGTCTCTTGCATAAGGTATCTGATCTCTACTTGTTTATACTCATTTTTGTTCATCTCCCATGTACCGTCTTTTCTTTTTGCAGTCCGAGGATCTCCGAATTTCTTTCCTTCTGTTCTTCTTCCATTTCTCCTTTTTTATTCAGCATGAGGCATTGTCAACTGTTAAGTAATTCTGACTCAACAACCGTAGTGTTATATCTATTCTGTATTAACCAGTGTGCTACTTCTATCTTCTTGGATCGTCCTTTGTTTGCTTCTTTATCTGGCCCATTCGGTTGGACCCATTCACAAAGATACTCGAATTTGTCTGTTCCCCTCGTGTTTCTAAACCTTGTATTCAAATGAATTTACCCATCGTGCTGGTATCCCGAGTACCCTGTGCTTTCGTAGATCGTGAGATCTGTTCTTTCTGGTATCTCATATAGTTTTTCGAGCATTATTAGAGCTGCTTCTTTATCGTCGGCTAACGATGCCAAATGCTCAGCGAACGCTAGGCACCACTCCTTAAAAGCCTGCTTCTCTGGAGGTAAACAGATTGCTTTTACTCAATCTTACGTAGCTTCCTTCCATGTTCTGATTCTCTTTTCCGGGACGATATGAATTGGGCGATGGTCGATTTCCCTGCCTAACTCACATCTTTATCTCAATGGGCTCTGAAATTTCCTCCATGAGATCTCCTTTAGAGATGGTTTCCATAAGCGTTTCCGTTTCACGAAGCATCCGTAGTTTGTATTTACAATGTTTACTAATGTGAAAAATGCGGAGTCGCACTGTGATTTGGAGTTCACTTTGAATTGCGTGTCCCCCTATAATTGGTTGGGTAAGTCGGGCCAAACGTTGAAGGAACGCAACGGCTTACCACCTACAATAAGACCAAATCCCCCTGTACTTTCGGATTGATAACAGCTTCATTATGAAACTTCCTGGCAGATTACAACTGTGTGCCGGACCGGGACTCGAACTCGGGACCTTTGCCTTTCGCGGGCAAGTGCTCTACCAACTGAGCTACCCAAGCACGACTCACGCCCCGTTCTCACAGCTTTACTTCTGCCAGTACCTCGTCTCCTACCTTCCAAACTTTTTCAGAAGCTCTCCTGCGAACTTTGCAGAACTAGCACTCCTGAAAGAAAGGATATTGCGGAGACATGGCTTAGCCACAGCCTAGGGGATGTTTCCAGAATGAGATTTTCACTCTGCAGCGGAGTGTGCGCTGATATGAAACTTCCTGGCAGATTAAAACTGTGTGCCGGACCGAGACTCGAACTCGGGACCTTTGCCTTTCGCGGGCATCGCGGGCAAGTGCTCTACCAACTGAGCTACCAAAGAAAAGGTCCCGAGTTCGAGTCTCGTTCCGGCACACAGTTTTAATCTGCCAGGAAGTTTCATATCAGCGAACACTCTGCTGCAGAGTGAAAATCTCATTCTGGAAACGGCTTCATTAGTTTGATAGGATAACTGTCAATGGTTACGTAGAAATCGCCGAGGCTAAAGCTGCCAGCGCTTCATCCTGTTATCATCGCATGTGTCTTGGAATGGTTGATGTTAAGGCGCCAGTGCGATAAACTAGCTGATACTGTACTACGGGACCTGCACAACACACGAGAAGCGCACAGAAAAGGATAGAAGAGAATGGCCTGTAAATGAGGAAGAAGGGCGAGTCTATAGTAGGATCTGACGGACAGGAGCAGGATTTGGGCGACACGGAAGACGGCGCACCCTCCCAGGGGCGAGTGTTGGTGTATGCGGCTTCCTGGAGGAGGCAGCGAGCCGCACTTCCCCGGCTGCGGGAAGGGACGCCCACCTGTCTGAGCGCAGCGCCGAGCTATCTGCTTACCGGGGCCGCACTCTGCAGCTCGTCGCTCGCCACCTGACCGAGCAGCCATCAGGCACGCAGCCGACACCCATACCGTGTCACGGAAATGGCTATTTGCTTATCCTGTGCACCACTGGGCACTCACTCACAGGGTTTCTGAGCCCTCCACGAAGCATCCGCCGTTTGTAATTCCACACTACGCAATATACCAGTCACTTTCACATATGTATAAATATGGAATTTACTCAGTGGTGTGGTTTTGGGTGTTCAGCCGAGTTGTTGAGGTTGGTCGCCGAAATATCGTATAGAAAACTCGGCTGAACAACTACAGGTACACCACGAGAAAACTCCTGCAGTCACAATAATTTCAATTATTCAGCTACATGATTAAGTTGCTACTTAATTCTCAGTTCTTCTTACCAATCTGAGATCCAGTGCTAACACTCAATCTACGTCCTAGAGAATGATTCAGATGGAAAACTCAACGTTCATAATAACGCAAACTAATTTCGTTCTGATGGGACATGACAGACTCTTTCAGCAACAAAAATTAAACTGCTGGAATTATCCGTCTCTTTTCGTACCAGTCACTGAAATTATAATTACTCCATCAACTCACATTGCGTAATTCATGTTTCCGCTCTTGGTTTCCTTTTCAGAAATTATATCCGACATTATTAACATTTACTGAAATTCACCGCCATCTCTTCCTCACAGTAAAATAATTAAGCTTTCTGGGCGGCAGCTTCAATGACCACTGCTAAACTTTTTCTGGCAATTTTATTTTAGAAAAGCCTTTCAAGCAATTGCAGACTCTCACGCGAAGCAGGTGGTCAAAATACCTCGACTCAGCTAACTAGTTTCACATAGAAGACGATGTCTTACTTCGTATCAATTACGACAAATTTTCATGTCTGTAATCCCTTAATTAAACTAAAGCATTTCATATACGTAACAACATTCTTTCACAAGTTGTGACAGTCACTAAGAAGTTCTCAGTGATCCAGGAAAATATTTGTTTTATTATAATTTTAGTCTTGGATCACAATGTTTATCTGTAATCAGGTAATTAATTTTGGTCGGTAATTACAATCTTCAAACCTGAGTAGAGACGTGTTGCATTACACATAACATGTCATTACATGACAGTACTATCACATTTCATGGCGTGGTATCTAATATAATGCAACACGTTTCTACTCAGGTCTGAAGATGGTCATTACCCGTCAAAATTAATTACCGGATTACAAATAAATATTGTGACCCAAGGCTGGAATTACAACATTTTGCTCAATCTGTATCTTGCACTTTTGTAGCGACTCTCACACGTTTTAAGTTTTATCATTCACGTGACAACCCAGTTCAGTCGAAATACACTCCTGGAAATTGAAATAATAACACCGTGAATTCATTGTCCCAGGAAGGGGAAACTTTATTGACACATTCCTGGGGTCAGATACATCACATGATCACACTGACAGAACCACAGGCACATAGACACAGGCAACAGAGCATGCACAATGTCGGCACTAGTACAGTGTATATCCACCTTTCGCAGCAATGCAGGCTGCTATTCTCCCATGGAGACGATCGTAGAGATGCTGGATGTAGTCCTGTGGAACGGCTTGCCATGCCATTTCCACCTGGCGCCTCAGTTGGACCAGCGTTCGTGCTGGACGTGCAGACCGCGTGAGACGACGCTTCGTCCAGTCCCAAACATGCTCAATGGGGGACAGATCCGGAGATCTTGCTGGCCAGGGTAGTTGACTTACACCTTCTAGAGCACGTTGAGTGGCACGGGATACATGCGGACGTGCATTGTCCTGTTGGAACAGTCCCAAACATGCTCAATGGGGGACAGATCCGGAGATCTTGCTGGGCAGGGTAGTTGACTTACACCTTCTAGAGCACGTTGAGTGGCACGGGATACATGCGGACGTGCATTGTCCTGTTGGAACAGCAAGTTCCCTTGCCGGTCTAGGAATGGTAGAACGATGGGTTCGATGACGGTTTGGATGTACCGTGCACTATTCAGTGTCCCCTCGACGATCACCAGTGGTGTACGGCCAGTGTAGGAGATCGCTCCCCACACCATGATGCCGGGTGTTGGCCCTGTGTGCCTCGGTCGTATGCAGTCCTGATTGTGGCGCTCACCTGCACGGCGCCAAACACGCATACGACCATCATTGGCACCAAGGCAGAAGCGACTCTCATCGCTGAAGGCGACACGTCTCCATTCGTCCCTCCATTCACGCCTGTCGCGACACCACTGGAGGCGGGCTGCACGATGTTGGGGCGTGAGCGGAAGACGGCCTAACGGTGTGCGGGACCGTAGCCCAGCTTCATGGAGACGGTTGCGAATGGTCCTCGCCGATACCCCAGGAGCAACAGTGTCCCTAATTTGCTGGGAAGTGGGGGTGCGGTCCCCTACGGCACTGCGTAGGATCCTACGGTCTTGGCGTGCATCCGTGCGTCGCTGCGGTCCGGTCCCAGGTCGACGGGCACGTGCACCTCCCGCCGACCACTGGCGACAACATCGATGTACTGTGGAGACCTCACGCCCCACGTGTTGAGCAATTCGGCGGTACGTCCACCCGGCCTCCCGCATGCCCACTATACGCCCTCGCTCAAAGTCCGTCAACTGCACATACGGTTCACGTCCACGCTGTCGCGGCATGCTACCAGTGTTAAAAGACTGCGATGGAGCTCCGTATGCCACGGCAAACTGGCTGACACTGACGGCGGCGGTGCACAAATGCTGCGCAGCTAGCGCCATTCGACGGCCAACACCGCGGTTCCTGGTGTGTCCGCTGTGCCGTGCGCGTGATCATTGCTTGTACAGCCCTCTCGCAGTGTCCGGAGCAAGTATGGTGGGTCTGACACACCGGTGTAAATGTGTTCTTTTTTCCATTTCCAGGAGTGTACTATGAGCATCATTTCTAGGCGGACAGAACCGGCAGTGCTCTGAGGGATTATGATGAACTTCATCTTGCATACATTTTCCTTCAGTTCAGTTTATAAGTAAAATTATATAAAAATTAATTTGAATTATAGGACGTGTAATTACGATAGACGGCTCGGTTGACGTCATAACAGTCAAAGGCCGCCATTATAAAACTAATTGCCTCAGCTGACGGTGGACAGGGACGGGAAACAGTTGTCAGACAGCAAAATGGACAGTTAATACATTCTGTGTGCCGCTGAAGAGGGTTCTGTATCTTCATTTTAAATAATTCTATGCTGGCAACATAGATGCGACCAGACTGGTGTGATACAGATATATTTTTACTTGTGTAGAAAATAAAGACAAAAGAATCATTTCCTAATGTTTTTCTTTGTTATTCGAACAATTTTTATCACCTCACACATCAAGTTAACCCGTAGAATTTTAACTATGGAGAAAATACCACCAACAAAGGTAAGTATACACGACGAAGTTGTGTGTCTTGGTATCTACTAACAGAGTCCGGCTAAAATGTAAGAAAAAAACCATAAGCAGGATTCAAAGTATGATCATTTATTCAAAACTTCGTAAATGTAAACGTACAGAAACTTCATAGAGCGCATAAACCACAATTCCCACAAATTAGCTTTCAGTGGCACTCGAATAAATAACACGAAAACTTTCGCCAACTTACCATCTAATTCGGATTTCTGCTCATGCGATGTTTTCTTTCTCATCGTAGATATCACTGATTTCCTATAACGAAACGTCAGTACATCGTTCTAAGGGAATCTAGAAGCATCGCTCTGTTCCTAATAACTATTACGCAGGAGCTGACTAGAAGATGGGATTGGTTGATGGGACGCATGCCAAATCATCAAGGAATAGCTAATTGATTTGCTGATAGAGGGAAATGTGGTGCTAAAAATCTTAGAGGGAGACCAAAGCCGGAATACAGAAACCAGGTTCTAATTGGTACATGCAGATACGAAAAGACTGACAGTTAAATAGATCGACATGGAGAGCTGCAACGAATCATTTTTCGAACTGCTAGAAACAATAACAATAGGCAAGGCTTATATCACTATGTTCTCCACCCTTATGACTTCCGTGTATTACTCCGCGGCTCCCGTCTGTTCTACACTGCTTGGAAATGACGCTATCAATCCAGAACAGACCGACCTGCTACAGATCACAGAGCTGCTCTTTCAAATTCGTTGTCGCTTGTTTCTGCATCTGTATATTGTGACGTAATCAAGTCATACATATTCTGAAACGTTCCATACCAATGGTTATCGGGTAATTTGATTTATGAGTAGAAAAGTTTTATACAAGCTGATCTCTAAAATTCAATATTTCATGCTTAACTATTTATATTTTATGTAATTATGATAATTTTGAAGCTTTAAATTGAAAATCTGTAAATTTGTAATAATCTTGTTAAATTATGTATCAATTAATCGAAACATTGTCTTTAACAACAATGTACATCATTTAAATCTGTTTGCCTCAAACGTAATATTTGTCCTCCTCCTTGTTCGAACTTGACGGGAAGTGGTTGTGTATTAGAGTCAAGTCATGCTTTGATGCTTTAGACTGGAATTAGAAGCTGAAGGGAGCCAACTGATGTTAAATATTGTTGACCTGATACTTGAAGAGATGAAAATACCTAAGTTGTAAATGGAGAGAGTTTATTTTATTTCATAGTCAGTGATTAATCGAACATTCATGTTAGAACCTGTACACATTCTTTGCGCAATCAAGACCTGCTACCATAGTCACACTCCTGATTAGACGACAACGAGACCGACTTCACGACAATCAGCTAAGTAAGAAGTTTTGTTTTAGTAACGTGAACGTTCCCTACAGTGGCATTTTCTTCGGAATAATGACGAAAGTCCGTTCATAGGACGAATCACTGTATAGACGTTATTGAAGAGGTGTGTTACAGTCTGCACATACAATATGCAGTCCAGGGCGTGGCGAAGGGCACTTAGAAACAATATTAAGGATGTTTCGTCCATTCGTGCGTGAAGCAATCTGAATACATTCGTGTGTGAAGCGAACGTAAAAGTGCAGTCTTTTTGCCTCGGTCAGTGGCCAAATTGCTCTTATCTTATTCTCGTGCTCGCTACACGTGATAAACGATTGGAGTGGCAGAATCAACACACAGTCTTCTTCGAAAGCCGATCCTCTAACTCAGAAAGGTCCCGCGAGAAAAACGTACCCTTTCCTCCAAAGATTCCAGCTGATGTTCTCTGAGCATATGTCACGTGTTTCTATGAGCTATGGCGACCTGCTGCGATCCTAACATCGCGTCCCTATATTCGTTCGATTTCTGCTGTCATGGATACTCAGTAAAAATCTCCAATCGCTGGCGCAGTACTGCAGCATTGGTCAGTCTTGTCAGTAGCCCTTCCACAATTCGAGGTCTTCCACACGCCTTCCCTAGTACAGTAGTGATTTCACGTGTTCGTCCCATCTAATATCACATCTAAAGGGTTAAATGATACGCCGAGCTCCGTTTACTACACTGATCTTATAATGCGATAGAGGGCACGCTACTACAGAGGCAAGAATTGTTCGGATATCTTAGGAAGATAGGAGCACCATTTCGGAAGAAAGTTACGGAAAAGAGTTCGGGGGTTCCGAACTCCGACTTTTACGCGCGCGCGCGCGCGTGTGTGTGTGTGTGTGTGTGTGTGTGTGTGTGTGTGTGTGTGTGGTGTTTTCACTCCCATCTCGAGATGCGCGCCTCTCCAGAAGTGAAGAAACGACGTTTCAATAATTGCGTAGGCTTCCGCCTTCAGACTCAGGTAACATGAAAGTTTGCTGGCCTTAACGACGTCACATTCTGAAACAAGTATCAATATTCTGAAATAAGTATCACTGGATATGCTTCAGTCACGACTGCAGTGGTCTCCTCCTGGTAACCAGTACAGCCAAGAAAGGCCACTGTGACTGAAACGGCAGTTTTATCCAGTGTTAATTATTTCACAATATGACGCGGTACCACATCAGACCCTCCCGGATAGCCAAGCGCGTTAACTCGCCGCTTCTGGAACTCGGGGAGGAGCGCCGGCCACGATCGAATCCAACCGACGGATTAACGATAGCAGCCACTGTGCCGGCCACCCTGGATGTGGTTATTAGGCGGTATTCCACATCCGACTCGGTGAATACCAGGCTGGTAACCCAAGCCCTGCCTCAGTTACACGATTCGCTAACATTTACAAAACGTTCGTTCACCTTCACATGGTATAAACACTAACACTAGACGCAAATGTGGTACATAAATCCCACCGGTAGGGGAGTTGGGGGGCGGGGGGTAGCGTTGACAGAGCATACAGCCAACCTCTACCAGTCATCGCAAGTGTTCTGCCCAAAGGCAGGGTTTATATATGTTGACTGTCCGTACTCTCCTGTCTTCTACAATCCTATTCAGGTCCACCTAATTTCCGCTTGCAGTCGGTTACGTCGTGTATCATCTCGCATCTCCTCCTTCCTCTCTATCTTTTCCCACAAA
The DNA here is from genome assembly GCF_021461395.2 of Schistocerca americana. NCBI lineage: Eukaryota > Metazoa > Arthropoda > Insecta > Orthoptera > Acrididae > Schistocerca > Schistocerca americana. The sequence goes on along the minus strand of NC_060122.1, from coordinate 466,932,146 downwards.
CTAGTACTTCCAACGCATCTGTTAGCAAGAACTCCCGTCTCAACGAATGTTCCATCCAGTTCTTTTCTGTTATAGCCTGTAACACCCTTCTCCTCTAATCAACCCAACCCAACACTCTTTCGTTACTCTTTCCATCCTGATTATCCTCTCTATTCTCTTACATAACCAAATCCCAAACGCTTCAAGCATTTTTTTTTTCAACTTCTCGTCTCAGTGTCCATGTTTCTGCCCTATATAGTGCCACTCCCAGACAAAACACTTGCCAAGCATTTTCCTCATACCTTTTCTACACATAATAATATCCTCTTTCCATTGAATGTCTCCTTCGCTATAGTAATGCGAGTGTTTACCTACTGATGACATCTCAAGTCTTCACTGATCGTACATCGAAGATATTCAAATACTCTTACTTGGCTAATAACAATTTGTCCTATAATTGAAATAAATGGTCGTAACTTCGTAGTAAGTTGCATTGAGAAGTATATATTTTTTATTTCTTGATGGTGACTAATTTCGGACACCTGTGTTCATTTTAAAACCAACCGTGTTGTAAGTGTAACAAATGCAGGCAATAGCCCTTGTACAGAAACTGTCCCTGCATTAATCAAAGCGTATATAGGCGACTTAAAAGTTGTTAAGCTGTTGTTAAGTCGGTGCAGTTTCTGTAGGCTACATGGGCTATCGCCTGTATTTGTCACACTTACAGCACGGATGGTTTGAAAATTGACACACGTGCCCAAAACTAGTCACCATAAAGAAATAAAAAATAGACACTTCTCAATGCAACTTATCGTGAAACTACAACCATATATTTCAATTACAAGACAAGTTGCGGATCTATAGCGTGTTCAAAAAGTCTCTCCGCATTGCCGTATGATTGTTAGCCACGCGTGCCGTATGCCGCAGTGAATATACCGAAATGAAACATACTGAAATACAAATAATTAATTTATTGAATATTCATTTTTACTTATAAATTTTCACATTAAATGTTGAAAGTGTCCCCCCTGTTGTTGAATACACAATTCAGTTCGTCTAATCATGTTTCCAAACACAAGTTGTTACATTTCTTCTGTAACAGAAGCAGGGAAAGTGGATATTGCAGTTTTCAGTTCATCGATGGATTTTGGACGGTTTTTATAGACAGTTGCTTTCGTTGCACTCCAGAAGAAAAAGTCAGGTGGTGTTAGGTCAGGCGATCGTGGAGACCGAAGATCCTGTGAAATTATGCGACCACCAAAAAACATCGGCAAGCAGTGACATTGAAACGCGAGCTGTATGCGCGGTTGCACCATCTTGTTGAAAATAACGGTTCAGTATTTTACTTAACACAAGTTCTCCTATGAATGGGTACAGAATACACTGCACTATCGTTGTGCAGGCGAACAATCATACGGCACTGCGGAGAGACTTTATGAACACCGCGTATTTTTCACCCGCAGCATGTTCCGTTCGTAAACTTGTCCTACATTAATATTTGCAAGTCTCCTCCCTCTACCAGTCACCATAGTGTGTTTTTGTTGTGCTGATCCTCATCTCATGAGCCACGCAAGCTTCGTTTAGATTTTTTTGCATTTTATCACTGCCAAATCCAGAAAAACTGCTAGAAGTCGACCTCGGGGAAGATCAGTTTGGATTCCGTACAAATGTTGGAACACGTGAGGCAATACTGACCCTACGACTTATCTTAGAAGAAAGATTAAGAAAAGGCAAACCTACGTTTCTAGCATTTGTAGACTTAGAGAAAGCTTTTGACAATATTGACTGGAATACTCTCTTTCAAATTCTGAGGGTGGCAGGGGTAAAATACAGGGAGCGAAAGGCTATTTACAATTTGTACAGAAACCAGATGGCAGTTATGAGTCGAGGGACATGAAAGGGAAGCAGTGGTTGGGAAGGGAGTGAGACACGGTTGTAGCCTCTCCTCGATGCTATTCAACCTGTATATTGAGCAAGCAGTAAAGGAAACAAAAGAAAAATTCGGAGTAGGTATTAAAATCCATGGAGAAGAAATAAAAACTTCAAGGTTCGCCGATGACATTGTAATTCTGTCAGAGACAGCAAAGGACTTGGAAGAGCAGTTGAACGGAATGGACAGTGTCTTGAAAGGAGGATATAAGATGAACATCAACAAAAGCAAAACGAGGCTCATGGAATGTAGTCGAATTAAGTCGGGTGATGCTGAGGGAATTAGATTAGGAAATGAGACACTTAAAGTAGTAAAGGAGTTTTGCTATTTGGGAAGCAAAATAACTGATGATGGTCGAAATAGAGAGGATATAAAATGTAGACTGGCAATGGCAAGGAAAGCGTTTCTGAAGAGGAGAAATTTGTTAACATTGAGTATAGATTTAAGTGTCAGGAAGTCGTTTCTGAAAGTATTTGTATGGAGCGTAGCCATGTATGGAAGTGAAACAGGGACGATAACTAGTTTGGACACGAAGAGAATAGAAGCTTTCGAAATGTGGTGCTACAGAAGAATGCTCAAGATTAGATGGGTAGATCATATAACTAATGAGGAGGTATTGAATAGAATTGGGGGAAAGAGGAGTTTGTGGCACAACTTGATTAGAAGAAGGGATCGGTTGGTAGGACATGTTCTGAGGCATCAAAGGATCACCAATTTAGTACTGGAGGGCAGCGTGGTGGGTAAAAATCGTAGAGGGAGACCAAGAGATGAATACACTAAGCAGATTCAGAAGGATGTAGGCTGCAGTAGGAACTGAGAGATGAACAAGCTTGCACAGGATAGAGCAGCATGGAGAGCTGCATCCAACCAGTCTCAGGACTGAAGACAACAACAACAACAACAACAACAAATCCAGAATTAAGATGCGGACCCGTGAAGATAAGGAATAACTGTCAGGAAAAAGAACCAAGATGCGGTACCACAGCTAGAAAAAATTTATATGTTAACGGATTTTAATGTTTAATATCTCGTCAAGGTCAGTAGAGATAAAGTATTAACGCTGATGGAAGGATGTAGAATCGTATCACCATGGTTTTGTTAAAGTATTCATCCCAGCATTCGCATTGAGTGATTTAGGGATACTGCCGAAAACAGCAGTGTCCTCCAGCTCTATTACATAGCTTGGGCCCAGTGAAAAGTTGACGGCTCTCAGTCGTCTGCGGCTGATTAAGCGCGCTATAAATCAGTTGCGCCTGCGGACGAGAGCTGAGAGGGCGACTCCTCCGTGACTCAGGCCCGCCCGCAGCGACGGAACGGAATGCCGCGTGGAGACAACTTTCGGAAGCCAAAGAGGGTCGGGCGCCTCCACACCAGCATCTGGCAGCGGCAGAGGGGGAAATATCCTCGCAACTAGAAAAGCGTTGTCCCCAGCGGGGTGCGTTCTACTTTCAGACAAATCTATCTCTCCAGAATGAGATTTTCACTCTGCAGCGGAGTGTGCGCTGATATGAAACTGTGTGCTGGACTGAGACTCGAACTCGGGACCTTTGCCTTTCGCGGGCAAGTGCTCTACCAACTGAGCTACCCAAGCACGACTCACGCCCCGTCCTCGCAGCAAGGTTCGCAGGAGAGCTTCTGTAAAATTCGGAAGGTAGGAGGCGAGGTACTGGCAGAAGTAAAGCTGTGAGGACGGGGCGTGAGTCGTGCTTGGGTAGCTCAGTTGGTAGAGCACTTGCCCGCGAAAGGCAAAGGTCCCGAGCTCGAGTCTCGGTCCAGCACACAGTTTTAATATGCCAGGAAGTTTCAAATCTATCTCTGTTCAATAACGATCACCTAAACTTTTCACCGGCGAATTCGTTTCACTAAATGTGATGGTGCCGTAGTAAATATAGAATTCTGAAGAAATATAATGAGACGCCGATCTATCGGCTTGGCTGGTTTTTCATACAGTTATATTTTGGAACGTAACAAAAATCCGACTTCTGAGAGTGGCAACGGATATAAGTATCTGAGGACAAGTACTAAAGAGAGTGGAAAGTTTTAATTACCTGAGGAGCGTAATGGAAGACTACGGGAGGAATGATATGGAGATAAGTGAAATGAAAAGGCAAGCACATGGATTCCTGCAGAGTGTAGGAATCCTGAACTGGAGCAAGGATGTGCCACCAAAAGCAAACAAATATCAAATGTGATACAGAGCAGATTTTATTCCAATACACACGTAAGCGTCGGAGAACTGGGTAACGAAAAAAGGCGGGGTTGCAGGGTACGAATTGCGACATGATTCCAAAGACGCAGGACAGGATTGACCAGCATGAAACGCCGAGAGAAATAATAATGAAATAAAGCACATGCAACGTATCACAGAAAAGAGCGGGAGTTAGCAGATACCGAAACAGGCTAGAAGAAAACCGAGAAACACATGGATCGTTAGAGTGAAGGAATGTGTGAATGGGAGAGAAAACTGGAACAGAGTGGAAAGTAAGTGGTGTGAGGACAGAAGAAGATGGAAACTGTACACGATTACGAACTCCAACTTCTGAGCTTATGACAGAGGATATACAACGTAACTTCAAAGAAATGGTTCCATGAAGGCAGTTCGAGGACGGTTTTATAAATTCACCGTCTATAGGTGAAAGTATCAAGTGTTTCACATTGATACTCTTTTTCAGAACATTCGAGTGTGATTTCTGTAATCTGGGAAAGTATTAAAGAGATTTACTGCGCGGAAAGGGAAAAGGGCCCGGATCTAAAATGGGGCAAAACCAGGATATCTGCCCCAGCCGGCAATTTTAGGTTTTAGGGGGCGCCGAAATAGTATTCTAGAAGGAAAAAAAAAAAATTGTTTCACAAAACGTCTAGCATCAAGCGCACATTGGTCTATTGATTGTTCATTTGATTTTGAAACGCGTTCCTTTTGGTTTTCGAACATTTTTGAGCACATTCGAAGTTGATTTCTGAACGAATCACAAGTTGATTTTTAAATGCGTTGCATAGTGTACGTAATGTATATGCCGGAGGAAACCCCGTCGCATCTAGAAGTAAACTTTCCCGCAGACATATGGGGGACGGGACTATAGGAGCTGACGGTGAGATGAATAAACCCCAACAGGTGAATGCCAATCGCTGTTTGTTTATGTGGTTGACTGTCTGCGCGAATGACAAGCGTCGTTGTGATTTTAGTGAAATCTGTAGATTAAGACTAACAAAGTGGAAATAAACGACTAACAGAAATAACAGGTAAGAAAGATTACATATTATCTTCTCGGTGTAACCAAGAAAATGAAATTTTGACAGAAAATTTTCGCCAGATCGCTACACTACTAAGGGCCAGTTGTACAGTCCCCAGTTAGCAACCGCTAAATTCTGTTCTAGTGAAGTTAACCGGACAATAAGTTTTGCCAAGGGCAGGAATAGTTAGAAAATTAGTGGTGACAAGATTGATTGTTAGAAGGAGGAAGGAGAAGAAACTGAGGACATCACACAAATTGTATGGAAGAATATGACGATTTCAAATTTATATACAAATTTCGTACTACTACTACTACTACTACTACTACTACTACTACCACCACCACCACCACCACCACCACCACTTTCTGAAGTCGTGCTTGAGGAACTGGAGCATATGAATAAAATTTGAAACTATTTCCTAATATAAAACTTTTGTTTGTAATAGAGCTAATAGGCATTTGATATTAGTACCTCGTGAATTATATTCTATCGTATTAGTTATGAAAATGAGGTAGATAAAAATGAACATTTGTGCCAAAACTGTCTTACAAAGTTGGCGTGTGTTACAATTGTTGCAATATTAGAACGACCTGTTTCGTTTTACCTAGCAGACAGTGACAAAATAGACGTAATCAAGTTGAGGAACCACACCAGTCTTTGCTACTATTCGCAGAAAGGAAAGCACGCCGTGTATTGCTGTAGCAAGATTAGAGAGAGAAAAAAATGCTGTGACCTAAGGATTGAAGGAATGCGTACTGTTTTGCTTGCCTCTTCTCTTTACTGCTTTTATCTTTCCTACATTTAATTTTATGTCACGCAAAATATAAAGTTATTAGATAACAGGAATTAAAGAGTGCAAATTTTTTGAAGAGTTCTTATTCTTCCGATTACAAACAATTCCACCCAATAATAATTGTGAGTTTTTTGAGGGTGGAGGGGGGGGGTATGATATCTAACCGACCCCTTGGGAGAAGGAGAGGTACTACACGATATTTTAATTTCCACTGTGATGGCTTCCATTACAAAATATACACGTCTGATTTCCACGATAATTCGGTGAAATACCTTTCTTGACGCTTAACGCGAAGACAGTGCATCAAATGATTGAGCGTTACGGACAAAATTATTTGAGAAATAATTTAAGGGCAGCAAGCAAGCAAGACGTACCACGGCTGATGCGCTCTTGAGCGGGCTGGAGGACGCGTAGAAGTCCTGTTCTTCATCCATGGCGAAGTCCCCGTACAACGACTCCAGCTCCATATCCGGCCTCCCACCTCTGCAAACAAGATACTAGTTGTCAGTTAACTATAAAAGCTGCCGAAAGAAGGAATTATATCTAGGATTCAAAATATAATACATCAAGTAAGTCGACCTGAAACAATCAGCCCCAACGTCACAACTAGGAAATAATCTGAAGCTCTTTAATAGCTTGGATACCGGCAATAACAGGTCATTTATATGCAGTAAAAAGATTAATAACACGTTTTGGGCTCTTTGTGCTACTCTTCTTACCTTTGTAGTATTGTTTTTACTGTGACTTCAGAACAAAATATCCTACGCTACATGGAACGTCTAATGTTTAATGACGCTCCACCCTTTAAGCACAATCACAATTCGTAGCGAAGATAGCATCGCAAGACCATTTTTAGCCATTCAATAATCAATATTGGATCTCTAGTCGTTAAATACACAAAACGATGTTTCCCTTTTATCATCCTTGACCTAGGTCAGTAGCCTCAAGGGTTACATATCGGTGTTTCTCCATTTTTATGACTTCTACGAGTTAAATTATTAGGCACAAGTCATTACCCATTCGGAATAAGATATTCCCCCCCCCTTCCCCCTTCGGTGTAAGAAGGTATCACTATCTTCGCTGGATAATGTCAGTTTGAAATATGCACACACATCCATATATTTCATTCGCTATTTTATATGTCCTTTTACAGAAGAGACATCACATTACCAAGCGCTCGCTCGCACGCACACACACACACACACACACACACACACACACACACACACACACACAATTTATTGAGCATTCTTGCTATTGCAGATGAAGAACACTTGCGATGTTAAGGCAGGTTTCCTAAAAAAAACAACGTAACTTCTGCATAGAATGGAACTTACAACGCAAAGAGCATTCTATTCTCTCCAGTATTCACAGTGTTATTCTCGAAGACTGGAGGGGTGGCGGAATCGTTGGCGCTTTTCTGGAATATGAAGGGCGTGTCCGAATCGACGTCGATATTCTCGAACGAACTGGGCGTGCCCATAAAATAGCTCCCTCTCTGTTTCGCTTGGTACGCCATAGCAACAGTTCTAAAAGCGGTGAACGTTAGCTCTGCGACGCACTAACAAAACTGTGCAACGCCTATCTCAGCCTAACATTTTGCCTGATAAACTCTGCGATAAGGGATAAGCGCGCTCGCGGACTGCGTTATGTCCTGCCACATGTAGTTGTATCGTTCAATGAACTGAGTGACAGAGTTATGCTATTTGCACACGCTCTGTCTGTCAGTCTAATGCTGAGACGACAGCTACTACCCGTGGTGAGCCCGAACGTTTTGCTCCTTACAACTTGGGCGTTGGAAGCGTTTTTCTTGGCGGAATATTCGGGGTCGCGATAGCGTGCAGAAACGGCGAAATATGCAGAAATTGCCGCACATTAATTTGTACGATGTGTAACTAAAAAAAAGTGCAGCTTCCAGAAGTACTGGATATCTCAGCGTTTTGGAGGTCTGATGTCACAGGGGGGGGGGGGGGGGGGGGAGAGTGATACAAAACTGTTCCTTTCTTCTCTTTGTCTTTCTCCAATTTAGCATTTTTTTCTGCATAGTAACTAATCCGGCAACTACGACACATTTTTATCACCATGTAACAATGTTATAACAATCCCAATTCACTCGAAAACTCTTCTTTACAAAACTTTCGTGGAGCTTCACCTGCGTGGAGAATCAAGCACTGAACAGACTGCATAGATAAAGACTAAAGAGAGTAAGCATTTTTTTGTCATATTGACAGAGATCATGAGTGAACTACCCTTGTGTGAAGCGTTAGCCAAACCAATAATCATTTTTCAGGAGCAAATTGATCAATATCTACAAGCAGCTGCATTCGTATTTCTTTGCATAGTAGATTCAAAATGACGGTGCTTAACAGCAAGCGCGCCACAGGCACTCGAGTCACTAGTTTAAAATAACCACATGGAACTGTTCCCACTACACATTTAGTTTTTATGTTATTCTCCAGAATTACGTTGTCTGTGACTGAGGATGCACAATAATTACTGGGATATCGCATAGCTTTAGAGATCTTGGACAAGATGGACCAATGGGGTCATCGAGCATTGCAGAATACAGAGGGAGAGAGTGCACGGTTACTGGCTTGTTTGAGGAGTCAAGAATACCAGAAATATCGCGAAAAAAATCTGAACTGCCGGGCACCCTAAGAAAGACGCCGATTATTGTGAAAGTCTTTTTTGATGAACTCAACAGCTCGTTTCCAAGATAATACATACAATCTGTTTAAATTGGAGATACATTTATTAATAATATTTCATCTTGAGCACAATAGTTTTATTTTGCAATTACTGTCCAGCGTGTTTACGAGCTACAGCTCCATTTTCAATGACCCTGCAGACGTAATGGGCATTACAACTGTTGGTTTCTCACTTAACAGTAACAGAAGGGAACTGAAGTTTACTTTACGAGAAAAGTCTCTCAGGCTGGTTTAATGAGAGAAATACAGTATTTTAATATATTACCTACATTTTACCTTTCGCCTTCTGCATTGGTGAAAAACTTCCACTTATGCACTTACATTCTGAACGATTCAGAAGTTTATGAGTGCACTACGTGGCTCAGATGAGGTATATACACAGAAGCGCCAAACAAACTGGTGTGGCATGCGTATACAGATATATGTAAACAGGCAAAATAAGCGCTGCGGTCGGCAACGCCTATATAAAGACAACAGGTGTCTGGCGCAGTTGTTAGGTTACTGCTGCTACAATGGCCGGTTATCAAGATTTAAGTGAGTTTGAACGTGGTGTATAGTCGCCGCACGAGTGACGGGACACAGGATCTCCGAGGTAGCGATGAAGTGGGGATTTTCCCGTACGACCATTTCACGAGTGTACCGTAAACATCAGGAATTCGGTAAATATCCGACATCGCTGTGGCCGGAAAAAGATCCCACAAGAGCGGGACCAACGACTACTGAAGAGAATCGTTCAACTTGAAACATGTTGCCTGCTCGGACGAATCTCGCTTCATATTTTATTGAGCGGATAGACGCGTGCGCGTATGGCGACAACCTCATGAATCCATAGACCCTGCATGTCAGCAGGTGACGATTCAAGCTGGTGAAGGCTCTGTAATGGTGTGGGGCATCTGCAATTGGAGTGATATAGGACCCATGATACGTCTAGATACGACTGACAGGTGACACGTACGTAAGCATGCTGTCTGATCACCTGCATCCATTTATGTCTGTTGTGCATTCCGACGTACTTGGGAAGTTCCACCAGGACAATACGACGCCACACACGTCCAGAATTGCTACAAATGGGCCCCAGACATACTCTTCTCAGTATAAACACTTCCGCTGGCCACCAAACTCCCCAGACATGAACATAATTGAGCGTATCTGGGATGCCTTGCAACTTGCTGTTCAGAAGAGATCTCCACCCCCATCGTACCCTTACGGATTTACGGACAGCCCTGCAGAATTTATGGTGTCAGTTCCCTCCAGGACTACTTCAGACATTAGTCAAGTCCATGCCACGTCCTGTTGCGGCACTTCTGCGTGCTGGCGTGGGCCCTACACGATATTAGACAAGTGTATCAGTTTCTTTGGCTCTTCAGTGTATAACCTATGCTACAGCAAAGTGGTGCAGCAATGAATTTCATACTATTTGTTTAAATAAAATATTACTTACAGGAGTTAAAAATGTAAGTTTTTTTTATTCTTACATATTCAAAACGAGATTTAACATACTTATTAACAAAGAGTGACTCAAAATACTCGTTACAATTTACCACTTCTCTTGCAAAGTGTGTAATTTGCACTAGTTGGGATTGTAACCTAGTAATAACATATTACTTTAATTTATGCATACAAGTGACTTTAATCACCCGCTGCAATGTGATAGTGTGTACGATATGGTGGGAGGAGGGGGGGGGGGTTAATGGGAGGAAGGATTGGGACAGAGGGGGGGGGAGAGAGAGAGAGAGAGAGAGAGAGAGAGAGAGAGAGAGAGAGAGAGAGAGAGAGAGAGAGAGAGATCGCGATAGTGGAATGAGATTATGCCTGAGCTGAGACAGAGATAAAAAAATTTGTGTTTATCATTTTTTGTGAGGTCCTTGTCTTAACAGACAGGAAATGATCTATTGTATTCACTATCTGTTCCTTTAGCCTGTCACAGTGGATTGGAAAACCTGTTGTCTGTGTATTTCTATGGCTTTCAGTATGTTGAGTCTTGTGCCTGAGGGTTGTCTAGAGCAGATTTTGATATCTTTATTAATGTCTGGAAGAATGGGTTCGCTGTTTAAAGTCAGATGCCACTGCAAATTTATGGTGTACATTTAAACTTAGAGCTGACATGTGTTCAGTACATCGTCTAACAAATGATATGCCTATTTGAAAACTGGGGCAGTCTGAACACGTCAATTGTTAACACCTGGTTGTTTATGTTAAGTTTGTTGCAACTGTGAGGCAGAAACTAACAATTGTGTCCTCCTGTTAGTGTTAGGTGAAAAACAGCAAGACATAATGCCCAATATGTCTCTACAGTAATTCAAAATAGATCTGTGGTTCCGAAACCCGTTGGAAAGTAATTAGAAAATAAAAATATTGTGACTGAAGACGAGATATTGTTAATAAATGTAACCCTAATCTAGAAGTCACAGTATCGTTAATATCTGCAGCCATCTCTGTTCAGTTGCTATTTCAGCTATGCTATATTAAGCGTAAACGTTATCTCCATCCCTAGGCTCAGCGACCACTTCGGTACTGACCAACCTCCGCGTCATCCTCAGCCAACGGTGTCACTGGGTGCAGTATGGAGGGCGTGGAATCAGCACACCGCTCTCCCGGCCGTTGTTAGTTTTTAAAACCTGGAGCAGCCACTACTCGCTCGAGTAACTTCTCAGCTGGCATTAGCTGGCTGACTACACCCTGTTCCAGCCCTCCCACTAGTGGAAAGTTCCTACAAGTCCTCCAAAAGGCAATCAGAGATAATGACCACTCACATAGATAAGAAAAAAATACGTCTTTGCATCTGAATTATTTATATGTGTGAACCAAATTTGTTTCGCCTATTCGTGCTAGGCATTTTCAGTGGGATTCATTTTTACGTTCTTTTCATGTCTCCATGTGATTATCTTTTTTAGGTCCTAGATGCATATACTACTCGTATCTTGCAATTAACTGGCACACAAATGGCTCTGAGCACTAAGCGACTTGAATTCTGAGGTCATCAGTCGCCTAGAACTTAGGTTTGATTAGTTCTAACTAACCTAAAGACATCACACACATCCATGCCCGAGGCAGGATTCGAACCTGCGACTGTAGCGGTCGCTCGGTTCCAGACTGTAGCGCCTAGAACCGCACGGCCACTCCGGCCGGCTAACTGGCACACAACTCAGCTGCAAAAAAAAAGGCAAATTTTTCTTATCTATATGACCGAGCATACTAGAAGTTACAATCATGTACAGCCCATGACTCAATGACTCCTCCCATCGCCCCCACGTTTCCTTCATAAGTGGTAGAGAAACAGGCAGTAAAACATGATATAAGAAGTTTCTTCCGCTACATAAATTAAGCGGTTTGCATAATATACGTGTAGCTATGTTTCTGTGTCTCGGTAAGTAGAAATGCATTCGCTTAATTGAGTATGTTTTCTTCTATGAGATGTTCTAAACGGCTTTGACTGGCGGACAAGATAGATACGAAGGGGTAACAAAAGAAGAGGTGAAGTAGTGTGACAGAAAAAAAAAACCACGATAACAGTGACAAAACGCCATAACCAGCCAAAATTAATTACATATTTCTCATTTTTATATTTCTATTTAGTAGCAAATTACTCAAGCTGGATAAAATAAAAACTTATAATTGGTATTACTACAACATGTTTAAAATCAGCCTTTTTAAATTTCATTCATCATAATAGAGGCTGCAATTATAGAATTAATGATTTACATAATAAAACACTGCACCAGTTACTATTTTTCATCCAACGACGCGCTTCAGCAGTTCGTTTCCAACTAAGTGCAATTATTTCATTGGTATTTTCCATGATATCTGCTTCTCTTGCCCTGCAGTCGCCTTGCAAAGTTTTTAGTATGCCCATAAAATATAAATCTTGGGATGTTTTACACACTAACGTTTGAAAATATTATTTTTTTAACATTAGCGTCTAAAAACACACACGCAGACATCGCAAACAATACGAATGAAAGTGGTTGCACTGGAAACTTGGAATGCATCTCTGCTAAGCATGATAAATCGTAACTGCCGCGGTTTTTCACTATTTAAAATTGTCATCAGAGTTATTAAAGGGTTCTGTGATTCAAGTTATCCAGATTATGGGTTTCCTTGCCCACCCACAGACGACAGAAGCGTACAGGAGACAACGGTTGTCCAGTTAATGCGGTTTCTTTGACATCACATTGAAGCAATGGTTTTCAATTGTTTCTCACTTCAGTTTCGAAGAGAGGTCAATTTCTTCTTATTATATACATACATAATTGTCGACTTTAAATAGCAGTGAATCACCTCCGCTAGGCGACATTAATAGTTGACCTATGGAGGATAATCGAATTGTATCACACAGCGCTGAGGTAATTAGATTATGTTTAGAGCATCGAAATTATTAATGATGGCCGATGTAAAGAGTATATAAAAATGGAGATCGACAATAGCAAGTAAAGTTTCAGTTAAAGAAATGAATATCTTAATATGAGATACAAATTTAAATTATCACGTTAATATACATACGACTTCCGCTGTTCAATACAATGTACTCTTTTACTATTTTCATTCTGCTCCCAGACTACTATTTGTCAGATGCCCATCTTCAGTGCCATCTACTGAGCAGCTTAAGTCTGTTAGTACATAGTAACAGGACATAGTATTTGCGACGCGCAGAGCATCACATGTACAAGACTTAAATTTAAGAGTCAGGAAGTACTAGGAACATTTTGGTATGGAATGTCATCTTACATGGAAGTGAGATGTCGACGATCAAAAGCATAAACAGATAATAGAAATTTTTGAAATGTGGTGCTAGAGGAGAACACTGAAGAATAGACGGGTAGATCACTTAACTAATGAAGCGTTACGGAATCTAATCGGTGAGGACAGAAATTTATGTCAGAACTTGGCTAAAGGAAGAGAGAAATCGAATGTTACTCAAAGGATCAAGGAGTAGTCAATTAGGTAATATCGGGCACTCTGGGGGTTACAAATTGTGTAGTGGGGCCGTGGCTAGATTACAGGAAGCAGTTTCAAATTTATGTAGGATGCAGCATTAATGGAAATATGAAAATACTTACGCAGTAAAGACTTGTGTGTAAAGCTGCATCAAACCAGCCTTCTGGTGAAATACCAGCTGGTTACCAGGAAGTAACGTGAAACGTGGTTTCAACATAGTTATTAGTATCTATTTCACCAACAAAATACACGTGGATAAAAACAGTAAGCAGATAAATGTTCCATGAAAGTATTCGAGGAGAAACACGGCTACAAAAGCTGAAATGTCGCAAATACTAACGGTTGCGGACAAACTAATTCAAACAGGTATAACATGTACCACACACCGAACGAATTTCAACTATGATTACAACTGCTACACAAAGCAAGTAATAAATCTTAAACATTCCACTCGCACGAGCTTTTGTCGTCTTCTACGGTGCACACAGCGGCGAACCCGCAAACACACACTGGCTCAAGCGAACACCACGGCCAAAAGAAAAAGGCAAGCAACGTGCCCCGGCAGGGCACATACTGGCATCCCGAAACGCGGCCGCTTAAGGGATAAACGTGGGGAAAACCACGACGGCGAGACTCTCATTGGTGGGCTGCTCCCTGGTTACAAGGCATTGTCAAAGAGTACGGCCACAGGGCGACTTCGTCGGAAAGGGGCATCTGCGTATCAGGAAAGAACTCTTATCTAAAAATTTGTTGCGTTTTTATGTCGGAAGTAATACGCCGGTAAAGCAGAAATGAATATCCTCATTGCCTGATACTGCGCGAAGCGCATGCGGTACCATTAGTAGCTAGATTCGCAAACATGTCCTACAAATTTACGAACTCTTCCAATAATGGTGCTCAGTGCAACACGATATCTGATGTACAATTTTTTTTAAGCTGTCGTTTCATTAAATATAGAAAAGAGGGTACACGTATTATTCTCTAAATATAATGCACCTTTTCCGCTGAGTATATTCTATGTCAGAACAGAGATCCTGTAAGGTCTGCGAAAGAACCAACTACGAATTCTATAAACTTATCACTGAACTGTAAACGTTTTCCAACCACAAACTTCTTTAAACGGCGAGTAGCAGGAAATAGAGGGTATAAATCTGCTGACTAGAGTGGATGCGCCAATAATTCTGACTTCAAATCCCCCTCTTTTTCCACTGAACTGGAGTAAGTTTTTTCCTCATTATTTTGCAATTCACGTCTCCTCCCGCGTAATTTTTCATCACGCTGGTCCCGAAGGTTTTCGTAGTATTTGCCAGATTTTTTTACCCTTTGCTAGGAAATTAACAGCGCCAATCTCATTTACGTCAAAGAAAACACTGTCCATTATCTTCCCGGCAAATAAAATTGACTGTCTTTTTGTGTTCGTACATCAGCTTCCACCCACTGAGTGGTTTGCTATTTAATAGTGCTGAATTCACGCAACGTTCAGAGTAAAAACTATCGCGAACAGTCGCCTAATTATTTGATTATCTGAGTACACCAGCAGCCCTGGCAAATATTTACGGTCACTGATATTTCTACCTATGATTTTCGAACATTATTACTAGACATTCTCCCAGGGGGTGTGTGCGAATAGTGAAGTCTCAGTTCCTAATTCGATATGATAGATAATGCACCGATTACTACACTTCCATGATATCGTAACTACATCCTGCCAGGCTCGCAATATATCTGCTACTTTGTTAGATGTTTTAGGCATATCTTTAACGCAAATGAGCGTACAGTATTTATTAGGTTGATGCATAAGTTCGTAACGTTTTTCTTTTGCATGTTGGTAATCCAGTTGCTATGGGTTTATTTATCGATCGTCATTTTGTAGTTCACTATTGCTATTTGAGTTTACGTATTGTCATTTAGTTATCTGTACATAGTGAGTGCAGTTGTGGACTGCTTGAAAATAGAGTGCCTAGTTGGGGAAATCTTAACATTTCCGACACATTCTTCTGTTTGTGTTCAGTATAGGAGTGACAGCAGCGGAGCCAGGCAGAAACATTAGCGCCGTGTATGGAAATAATGCCATTGCACAGAGCACGGGAAGAAAATGGTTTTTTCTATTTAAGGGAGAGGGGGGTCATTTTGACGTCAGTGACTCTCTACGATCAGGAAGACCTTCGAGGTTTGATGAAGATCGTTTAAAAGCATTAATCCACAGTGCCCCACGGCAGTGTAGTCGAGAAATGGCAAATGTGATTAACTGTAATCATTCCACCATCGTGTGACATTTGCATGCAATGAGGAAAGCTCAAAAATAGGGTGTTTGGGTACCACATGCTCTAAGCCAAAATCACAAAAATCAGCGGGTGGTCATATGTGCATCTCAGTTTCCTCGTCATCAATCGACTCGTGAACAAAAGCGACCATTCCTATCCAGTATCTTTAAAGGTGAGGCTGAAATGGTATTTTTATGCTAACATATTGAAAATAAAGTAGTGGTTGAGCACAAACAAAACAGCAGCTTCCCATACAAAGAGCTGCGTGCATCCACAAAAGATGTTGTGCATCTGGTGGAACAGCGACGGTGTTGTGTACTACGATTTGCTCCCTAGAGATGTAACCATCACGTTGACATTTATTGTTAACACCTGAGACGCAATCCAAGAACAACGGTCAAGATGACTGCGTGTAGTGATGCTACTCCACGGTAGAGCCCGCACGCATTCTGCTGGACTGACAAATATCACTGTACAGGAGTTTGGTTGGGAAGTCATTGCGCACCCATCTTATTCATCTGATCTTGTGCCCTCAGATTTTCACCTTTTCCGCTCTGTCCCTACCAACTTTCAAGGAATTTCCTTTCCGGATGAAAATGTGCTCAGAACACGGCTCGACGAGTTCTTCGTCTCGAAACCATGAAATTTCTACAATAGCGGAATTAAAAATTACCCCAGCGTTAGCAGACTCTTGTAAATAATGAGAGAGAATATATTACTGATGACTGAAGTCTTTGTTATGTGTGTGTCTGTTGTGTTTAGTAAACTTACGGGAAAACCCTACGAACTTATGCACCAACCCATTACAGCAACGGATGAAACATGGATATTATGACAAGATAGGCGTGTCACGTTAAGATAGAAACATAAGTAGTAAAGAATAAATATATCAGCCCCACGCAAAAATATAAACCACGAGAGAAATTTTATGCCACACTTACAGTACTTTATTAGAAGCTTTCCTTTCAGACAAAAAGTTCGCATTTCGAAAGTGGTAGGTACATACTTAATGTTACTTGTATATACTGCTGCAATGTAATACGTTCATTATTAAGTGCACATAGTGTGCACTTTTTACTACAGCACTAGATTTTCATGTACACATTTCCAAACGGTTTGCATTGATACCATTTAATGTCATTCCATTCCCACCGATTTCATCCCCATCTATCGACTAAGTGCTTTATTTTCGGCATGCGGCAATATTGACTTTGTATGTTTTATTTCGCACAATTACACGTTTGGATTGTAGTACTGAGAGGAGAGAGGGTGAGCGAAAGTTCCGTCCGTTTGAAATAAGCAGTAGGAAGGCGAGTGAAACAGAAAGCTGGCGACGGCCGTCCCTGGAGTAAGAGACGGCGCTTCCGTGCGCGTTGCTGGCCCTCGAGAGCCACTCGGAAATTGCTTATTGACGGCTTGCCACGGCCCGGCAATCTCGATATCGCGCCTGAACGACTAGTCTGCAGCCCGACACCCCAGCACGGCAGATTTGGAGTCGGGTGGAGTGGCGCAACACAACTTTTAATACTACTGGGCGTTTGCGCCCGCTGCTCTGAGGCTGTTCCGCCATCTCTTCCTTATTAAAACCCAATCCCGCATACCTTAACAAAGACTTCGTTAGACAACGTCGAAGTTTGATAGGCGTCTCTCGCCTGTAGAGGATTTCATTCGATCTTTAGCCTGTTCCTTCAATAGATAAACTACATTAAAAGACTACCTTTGGGCTCATACAGCCTTTGATTTGCACCCTTTTTTCTGATTCATTCTATAGAGTTCAACAGCATTCATAATACGGCATTCAACCTACATTGTTCATTGGAGACGAAGATGTATAAGCACGTCGGACAAAATGTCAGTCACTTCCAGGATACATCACGCTAATGATGATTAACACCTCGTCCAGTCCTGATAATGGCCCAAGTTCGGCGAGGAAGAAAGATCACAGGAATCTTCGGGGATGTCACAGCCTACTGAAGCCACTCATTGATGATTCGAATCCGTAAAATTGCCATTATTGCAGGGATGACGATTACTGCGTTTCACTCGCTGTTCCAAATACAGGGGATGGGCAAAACTATTGGAACACAAAAAACAACATATTACCATGCCTAATATGGCGTAGGAAAGCCGTTGGCATTCAAAACAGATTACAGTCCTCTCGGAGTGGATAAATACGGGTCCTGCATGGTTTTCAAGGGAATTTTATATCATTCTTTCTAACAAAATACCGGCAAGTTCAGGTAGCGATCATAGAGGTGGACAGCGTCACGCACCTTTCTCTCCAAAGTAGACCTCAAAGTCTCAGTAATACTTAGATACCGTGTTTGATGGTCAGGCCACATGCGACAGTTCATTCTCGTGCACACAAAATTAGTCATACACGATGCAAGGTATCTGAACATGAGCCCTGTCTATAGCACAAAAACACCGTTGAGGGACAAACGTTGCACCATAGGGTAGACCTATGAGCCAAAATACACATAATCCTTAGCAGTAAACGCGGTCTTGCGGAGTATCCGCAGGGCTAATGGTATTCCACGACATGGCTGCCTAAATCAGTACCGAACCTCAACCATGTTTCACTCCAGTGACGTAAACTCTGCCAGAAGCTGGAAACAGTGTGAAACGTGGCACTCCATTACTTCATTTATGACTTCGGCACCATGTTTTCCCGTTAAAGGCATTTGCACCACTGATGAATTATTTTTGGAATTTCAGCTTTCCTACAGTTCTCTGCTTATGGAGCTCCGTTCGTGTTGTTTTGGTGCTGACAAGGTTCGCGAGTGCGACAGTCAGTTCGGCAATGACTTTTACAGCTATCGTCCCCTCTATTTTTCGTCAAAATCCTCTTCAATGACCGTCCGTCACTGTCACTCAACACACACATTCGTACGCATTGTGCCTTGGCTGATGATGTTTTGCCGCATTCCTGTAAGTGATATAAATACTAGATTTTGTTCCAAACGCTTCAGATATCTTCGTTATGGAAACACCCACTATGCGAGCACCAACAACCTGCCCACGTTTGAATGCACTGACCTCTGACATAATGCATTTACAACTACACATAACACTGTTCCCACCACGACTTACACTTTTAACGTATTGAGGAAATTGCACATGTGCCGTTCGTTGCCAAAATCAAATGCGAAACCTGCAGGCTTGGCTAGCATCTGTATTTAAGTTCAAGGATCCATTTTTCGCGGTGTTCCATATTTTTGTCAAATCCCTATAGCTCCAGACATTTTCTATGGCATTAAGATAGGGCGATTTACCGGGATAGTCGAGGTGCAGTAGGATGCTCGAATGTTCGTCGAAGCAGGGAAGTATGCGTGCAGCCCTGTGAATCATCTCGAAAGACGGAAGTGTCCACAGCATATTCGTCAAGAAGATGTAGAAGGAAGGGCAACACACAATCACCGAGAATATTGTAATAAACATCCTGCTTCGTGTGCATGGTAACCTGAATGAATGAGCCCACGCCACGTGACGAAAAACACCCTCAAAACATCACAGATCCACTTCTGACCTGAAATATACGACCTGCAAACACTGCGCGTGTAAGGCCGTCTGCTGCAGTCTGGAACCGCAAGACCGCTACGGTCGCGGGTTCGAATCCTGCCTCGGGCATGGATGTTTGTGATGTCCTTGGGTTAGTTAGGTTTAACTAGTTCTAAGTTCTAGGGGACTAATGACCTCAGCAGTTGAGTCCCATAGTGCTCAGAGCCATTTCAACCATTTTTGTAAGGCCGTCTGTGGACTCAGTGCATTGCACCATTCGAAAGCAGGTAAAATCGTAACTCGTCGGAGCGCACTACACACATCAGTTCATTCACGTACTGTCCAGTTTCTATGTTGTTTAACCCTGTGAAGACGTGCAGCTTCATGTGCCGCTGTGAGAAATGGCCTTAAGAGAAGTACATGTTTCAATTTGTCGACTGTATGCAGTTCTTTTCTCAATGTTCGCTAGGAAACTCGTTGAGATGGATCCGCATTCACTGACAGCAGCAATTCCTTTCGGTTTTGAAACCGTTGTCATTGACAAGGCGCGTCATTTGTCTCCGGTCCCTGACGGTCAGAACATTTTCACGACTGCCGTTCTTACGTCACGTTAGCTGGCTGCGAGTGAATCGCCGTTTCTTGTACATACAATGAACAGTTCACGTTGATACACCAACAAATCGAGATTGAGCTACTTCATTCATGGTTTGTTCAATGGTTAAGTCCAAATACGATAGTTCTTTTCTGCAAGCTTGTCACGACGACCTACCCTACTGTGCTGGCATAAATCACACTTCACTGTTACGACTCACGTCAATGGTGAAGGCCGCGTGACGGTCTGGCAACAGTTCTACAATCTACACAACCTACATCCCTCCAAATCGACCCGTGAACTTTTATAACGTTGGTGAGCAAAATTAAGTTCGACGAGGCTACGTTGATTCAGGAAGTTTAAAGGAAACTATAGTAAACATGTTGGAAATGCATATTAACGTAAGCTAGTTTCACACCTCACAGACTTTCAAAAAGTCTTTGCTGCAGCTGAGGAAGAACTTACATTCACTACGAATAAAGCCACTGAACAAACGGAACCTTATGAGGGACCCATGCTCACAATAAATACATCAAACAGCCCGGCTTCTCTGATGTAACTCCGTTTGATTACTGCATCTGATTAGAACAGGCACCACAGAGCGGACAATCTCGCGAGCAACAGACCGGCTTCGCTCACGACGGCATACTGATTGGTCTGGAGTTGCGCTTCAGAAACCGTATAACTGCTCCTCTGCAAGTGCCCCGAATGCAGTTCATTTTCTTTTCTGGAGCACAATTTTGCGGCGACCTCTTTCACAGTAATTCAGCTACTTGCTTCTAGGCCATGGGCGCGGAGGCGGGAGGAGAGGGGGGCGGGGGGGGGGGGGGGAGGCGAGGGAGATGTAATGATAGGGTACAAGTGACTGATTTCCTCCTTTTTCTGCTACTCACTTCGGTTCTGACAGAACAGGATAGTGATAAGCAGTTATGTCACCCAGTAAACCACAAAGCTGGCCTTTCTATCCGTCATGGACCTTATAAATAGGCGGTATTTTAACTTCTGGATGTAAGTGCCCACATCTCTGCCCTTCTCTCAACTTTTTTTTTCCGTTCCCATTCAACAATCCAAATAGAGTACCCACTTGTTAATCCTCTAAGCACATTACGATAATTAATCGAAGTCTCTGAAAAAAATGCTGTCATCGAATATCAAACTAACTGGACTTAGTTGTAAATTTCTGCAAAAATAGCGCTACAGTCCATTGTTTCAATACAATGTAAGATCAATTGTAACACTGAGATTTAAGAATATGTTTTCGTTAACTCTTACAGTAAGCTCACTGACTTTCCTTGAACACTCACACTGTTTCTTCCATAACCCCCCCCCCCCCCCCCCCCTCTCTCTCTCTCTCTCTCTCTCTCTCTCTCTCTCTCTCTCTCTCTCTCTCTCAGTACATCTAGTGTGCAACTAAGTTAAAGGGAATATACTACATTACACTTCCCCCATGAACCATGGACCTTGCCGTTGGTGGGGAGGCTTGCGTGCCTCAGCAATACAGATGGCCGTACCGTAGGTGCAACCACAACGGAGGGGTATCTGTTGAGAGGCCAGACAAACATGTGGTTCCTGAAGAGGGGCAGCAGCCTTTCCAGTAGTTGCAGGAGCAACAGTCTGGATGATTGACTGTATGATTAAATGATGATGGCGTCCTCTTGGGTAAAATATTCCGGAGGTAAAATAGTCCCCCATTCGGATCTCCGGGCGGGGACTACTCAAGAGGACGTCGTTATCAGGAGAAAGAAAACTGGCGTTCTACGGATCGGAGCGTGGAATGTCAGATCACTTAATCGGGCAGGTAGGTTAGAAAATTTAAAAAGGAAGATGGATAGGTTACAGTTAGATATAGTGGGAATTAGTGAAGTTCGGTGGCAGGAGGAACAAGACTTTTGGTCAGGTGATTACAGGGTTATAAATACAAAATCAAATAGGGGTAATGCAAGAGTAGGTTTAATAATGAATAAAAAATAGGAGTGCAGGTTAGCTACTACAAACAGCATAGTGAACGCATTATTGTGGCCAAGCTAGACACAAAGCCCATGCCTACTACAGTAGTACAAGTTTATATGCCAACTAGCTCTGCAGATGATGAAGAAATAGATGAAATGTATGACGAGATAAAAGAAATTATTCAGGTAGTGAAGGGAGACGAAAATTTAATAGTCATCGGTGACTTGAATTCGTCAGTAGGAAATGGGAGAGAAGGAAACATAGTAGGTGAATATGCATTGGGGGGAAGAAATGAAAGAGGAAGCCGTCTGGTAGAATTTTGCACAGAGCGTAACTTAATCATAGCTGACACTTGGTTCAAGAATCATAAAAGAAGGTTGTATACATGGAAGAATCCTGGAGATACTAAAATGTATCAGATAGATTATATAATGGTAAGACAGAGATTTAGGAACCAGGTTTTAAATTGTAGGACATTTCCAGGGGCAGATGTGGATTCTGACCACAATCTATTGGTTATGAACTGCAGATTGAAACTGAAGAAGCTGCAAAAAGGTGGGAAATTAAGGAGATGGGACCTGGATAAACTGAAAGAACCAGAGGTTGTAGAGAGTTTCAGGGAGAGCATAAGGGAACAATTGACAGGAATGGGGGAAAGAAATACAGTAGAAGAAGAATGGGTAGCTCTGAGGGATGAAGTAGTGAAGGCAGCAACGATCAAGTAGGTAAAAAGACGAGGCCTAATAGAACTCCTTGGGTAACAGAAGAAATATTGAATTTAATTGATGAAAGGAGAAAATATAAAAATGCAGTAAATGAAGCAGGCAAAAAGGAATACAAACGTCTCAAAAATGATATCGACAGGAAGTGCAAAATGGCTAAGCAGGGATGGCTAGAGGACAAATGTAAGGATATAGAGGCTTGTCTCTCTAGGGGTAAGATAGATACTGCCTACAGGAAAATTAAAGAGACCTTTGGAGAGAAGAGAACCACTTGTATGAATATCAAGAGTTCAGATGGCAACCCAGTTCTAAGCAAAGAAGGGAAGGCAGAAAGGTGGAAGGAGTATATAGAGGGTTTATACAAGGGCGATGTACTTGAGGACAGTATTATGGAAATGGAAGAGGATGTAGATGAAGACGAAATGGGAGATAAGATACTGCGTGAAGAGTTTGACAGAGCACTGAAAGATCTGAGTCGAAACAAGGCCCCGGAGTAGACAACATTCCATTGGAACTACTGACGGGCTTGGGAGAGCCAGTCCTGACAAAAATCTACCATCTGGTGAGCAAGATGTATGAAACAGGCGAAATACCCTCAGACTTCAAGAAGAATATAATAATTCCAATCCCAAAGAAAGCAGGTGTTAACAGATGTGAAAATTACCGAACAATCAGTTTAATAAGCCACAGCTGCAAAATACTAACACGAATTCTTTACAGACGAATGGAAAAACTGGTAGAAGCGGACCTCGGGGAAGATCAGTTTGGATTCCGTAGAAATGTTGGAACACGTGAGGCAATACTAACCTTACGACTTATCTTAGAAGAAAGATTAAGAAAAGGCAAACCTACGTTTCTAGCATTTGTAGACTTAGAGAAAGCTTTTGACAATGTTAACTGGAATACTCTCTTTCAAATTCTGAAGGTGACAAGGGTAAAATACAGGGAGCGAAAGGCTATTTACAATTTGTACAGAAACCAGATGGCAGTTATAAGAGTCGAGGGACATGAAAGGGAAGCAGTGGTTGGGAAGTGAGTAAGACAGGTTTGTAGCCCCTCCCCGATGTTATTCAATCTGTATATTGAGCAAGCAGTAAAGGAAACAAAAGAAAAATTCGGAGTAGGTATTAAAATTCATGGAGAAGAAGTAAAAACTTTGAGGTTTGCCGATGACATTGTAATTCTGTCAGAGACAGCAAAGGACTTGGAAGAGCAGTTGAACGGAATGGACAGTGCCTTGAAAGGAGGATATAAGATGAACATCAACAAAAGCAAAATGAGGATAATGGAATGTAGTCAAATTAAATCGGGTGATGCTGAGGGAATTAGATGAGGAAATGAGACACTTAAAGTAGTAAAGGAGTTTTGCTATTTAGGGAGTAAAATAACTGATGATGGTCGAAGTAGACTGGCAATGGCAAGGAAATCGTTTCTGAAGAAGAGAAATTTGTTAACATCGAGTATAGATTTAAGTGTCAGGAAGTCGTTTCTGAAAGTATTTGTATGGAGTGTAGCCATGTATGGAAGTGAAACATGGACGATAACTAGTTTGGACAAGAAGAGAATAGAAGCTTTCGAAATGTGGTGCTACAGAAGAATGCTGAAGATAAGGTGGGTAGATCACGTAACTAATGAGGAGGTATTGAATAGGATTGGGAAGAAGAGAAGTTTGTGGCACAGCTTGACCAGAAGAAGGGATCGGTTGGTAGGACATGTTCTGAGGCATCAAGGGATCACAAATTTAGTATTGGAGGGCAGCGTGGAGGGTAAAAATCGTAGAGGGAGACCAAGAGATGAATACACTAAGCAGATTCAGAAGGATGTAGGTTGCAGTAGGTACTGGGAGATGAAGAAGCTTGCACAGGATAGAGTAGCATGGAGAGCTGCATCAAACCAGTCTCAGGACTGAAGACGACAACAACAACAACAACTACATTACAATGTGGTAGTCCTAATGAAAGTGAATAGACATAAACCGGGAAGAAGTTTAATAACTTAACAACCGTTTTACCCGAAAATGGACAATCGAAGTAAAGCCATTTAGTAGTAAGATTCGACTGTTCTCAGACTATTTATTTGCTTTCGTTACGCCAGGCATTTTTTTTTTCGTATTTCGAAAGCGACAATGTTTAACATCAAAAGGAATGGAAATCATGAACGACCACCACTGACAAATGAGATTATCTTTACCACGATCATGAGCATTAATTTGGCGTAGCTGTGTTAATTCAAGTACAATGGTCGGAACCAACAAAATAAATGGCCACGTCCTTTCCACTGAAGTCCTTTGGAGAACTACGATTAACTTAAATCAGGATGGAACGACCAGCCCTCGAAAATGTCATCGGTCGTGGTTTATCACTTCTCTTATGTGCAAGAGTTGAAACTTCTAAAATTTGTACCGGGAGGGAGTACCCACGCTAAAGCTCTGCCATTATAAAGTCGTTAGAGTAAGGCGTATCATGTTTAATAAAAGACTGGAGAGAAGGTAGTACGGCTGTAAAGAAGATTACATCATCCAGTCAGTCGCCTGCGAACGTAAAAATATAAGAATAGAGTTTCACTTCAATAGGAAAACGAAAAAAAACGGATGAAGGATAAAGTGTTATATTTAGAAATCTTCTGCGGCCATCAAAATATTCGAGAGAAAGGATTAAAAAATTTCCTTTACCACAGCTACAACCCAGTATCATAATGGAATTAACAGGTGGCTTCTCGGCTCTCGGAGGGGGGGGGGGGGGGTGTTGTTTTAGGGGAGGAGACCAAACAGCGAGGTCATCGGTCTCATCGGATTAGGGAAGAACGGGGAAGGAAATCGGCTGTGCCCTTTCAAAGGAAACATCCCGGCATTTGCCTAGAGCGATTTAGGGAAATCGCGGAAAACCTAAATCAGGATGGCCGGACGCGGGATTGAACCGTCGTCCTCCCGTGTGCTAACCACTGCGCCACCTCGCTCGGTGGTGGCTTCTCATTCACAACATAGCACTAAGAATGAAACCGGTATTTAGCGAACAAAAGTACGTCTGAAATATGTGTGGCACACCATTCTATATTTCTGTCTGTCTTTTCATTTAGGCATTGATTTTCTTTTACAACTTACCTAGCACGCGTGCGGCTGTATGGAGGGAAACAACAGTTGTTCTTTAGTGGCACCCGACGTGAACTCTTTCCATTCTTTCCATGCAATGCTCCTGTTAAGGTCTCAGCAGAATCTAGGATATATGAGATTCAGCACTATCTCATTAAAGAAGGATAGGAAAGTTACCGAACGTGCCCCTGTTTGCGGATCCATTCCGGTACTCCCGTAAAGTAACTTAGTACAGCTATAGAAAATCAGGAGGTGCGAATGGATAATTTAACATCCTACCTCACCTGTGCCATCTCGTTTAATAATGCCAGTGCTCTAGTGTCCAAAATCGCCGACCGTAAAAGTCACATGTTACTGAACATGTGGAGTCACAGTTGCGATAACAGCATATTGTACATATGACACTGAAGTGATCTGAACAAGGCAGACCTAGTTCTTTACTCGACAAAAAGACTTGATACGAGATGATGATGTTCTTGTGGTCTTCAGTCCGAAGACTGGTTTGATGCAGCTCTCCACGCTACTCTATCTTGTGCGAGCCTCTTCATCTTCGAATAACTATTACAATCTACATCCTTCTGAATCTGCTTGCTGTAGTCATCTCTTGTTCTTCCTCTGCGGTTTTTAACGACCATACGTCCCTCCAATACTAAACTGGTGATCCCTCGATGTCTCGCCGGCCGGAGTGGCCGAGCGGTTCTAGGCGCTACAGTCTGGAACCGCGCGACCGCTACGGTCGCAGGTTCGAATCCTGCCTCGGGCATGGATGTGTGTGGTGTCCTTAGGTTAGTTAGGTTTAAGTAGTTCTAAGTTCTAGGGGACTGATGACCTCAGAAGTTCAGTCCCATAGTGCTCAGAGCCATTTGAACCTCGATGTCTCAGAATGTGTCCTATCAACCGATCCCTTCTTTTGGTCAAGTTGTGCCACAAATTCCTTGTCTCCCCAATTCTATTCAGTACCTTCTCACTGATCACGTGATCGACCCACTTAATAATCAGCCTTTTTCTGTAGCACTCCACTTCGAAAGCTTCTGCTCTCTTTTTATCTAAACTGTTTACCGTCCATGTTTCACTTTCATACATGGCTACACTCCATACAAATTCCTTCAGAAACGACTTCCTTCCTACCACTTAAACCTATATTCGATGTTTACAAACTTTTCTTCTTCAGAACTGCTTTTCTTGCCAATGACCATCTGTTATTTTGCTGCCCAAATAACAAAACTCATCTACTACTTTCAATGTCTCCTGTCCTAGTGTAATTCCGTTAGCATCACCTGATTTAATTCGATTACATTCCATAACAGTACATATGCATTATATTCCGTTACATCCATATATATCAGAGGTATATCTTTACAAATAAGTACAGCCACAAGTTCGTAACACATCGGGGAAACAAATAATGGGATTTGTCTTACGTCCGAGACGGATATCCTAATCCGAGAGTGTTTATTCTTTTGTGTTACAGGGCTGCTGAAAAACTGATGAGGCAGTAGCATAAAACAATGACATGCATGCAGTTACAGCTGCAGCTCCAAGAGTCTTGGAACGTCAATGTGGTTTGCACAGCTGGTTCCACTAGGCGGTGGCCTGACTCGCTGCAGTCGAGGCCACATTAGCACAAGCGCTCGAAAAGTTGCACGAGCGAATATGAGAGCTCGCATATCTGAAGCAGTGGTTTTCCACATCTGTTCCCTCAAACATTTGTTTACATGATAAGGAGCACAGATGTTAAAAAAATCAATAATAACATTGTCCCTCAACAACGAATGAGAAGGGAGATTAAGAGCTTGACATCCTGTCATTCTAAGGTCATCGAAGAATTAGTGTAAACGCGGATATGACTGATGGTGTCAAAATTAACTACGTTACGGATGAAACACATGTCCACAATCTTCAAGAATGAGCCATTACGCTTGGTACCAAACCAGAGAATCAATAAAACCGACAGTTCATGAGATGCAAGCGTCAATTATTTTTGCACTTAAGTATGTTAATCGCCATTCCGTTGTCATAACTGTTGCAGATGTGTTGACCGCATTCAGCTGAAGGCCTTACAATTGGCTGCGTGAAACGTTATTCAGGCAAGAGAAAGGAAGCAGGAAGCATCTCCAACGGGATCATAATCATTACAGGACTATCGTGCCTAAGCTGGCTTTCCTATTTGGGAATATTGCTCTTATGCAGGTTTTCTGTTTTAAAACCTTTTGAAGCTATCATTTAGATATACGTTGTACTACGATTTAACTATCTTACGGTGAAAACAGGAGAAAAACTGGAAATTTGTGGTAAGTACCAATGGGACCAAATTGCTAAGGTCATCGGTCCCTAGGCTTACACACTACTTAATCTAAGTTAAACCAACTTACGTTAAGGACAAAAAACACACACACACACACACACACACACACACACACACACACACACACACACACGCCCAAGGGAGGACTCCAACCTCCGACGAGATGAGCCGCGCGAACCGTGGCAAGGCGCCCTAGACCGCACGGCAGAATGTTTCTTCGTTACAATCAAATATGAATATCAGTATCACTATTGTTTTTTAGGTTGAAGGTGCAGAAGATCTAAGTCTACGTTGCGACACGAATAACTTTGTAATTGACAACTGGTTTGACAATGCACTGTTTTAGTATTTAAAAAAAGTGACCTCAAGGCAGCGAGTCATACCACCGCGTGGTGTTATCAGCTGTGCAAGCCACGCTGACGTTCCCAAAAACTTGGAACCGTAGCTGTAACTGTATGCGTGCCACTGTTTTACGTAACTGGAACTGGCAATACAGAGCATGTGGTGCTCGAGAAAGAATTGGCGGCCGGCCCATACCAGTCGATCGCTGAAACCGAATCACAAAGTTACATTAACTGATGTATTACGGCGAAAGGTAAAGCGCTAAGGTATGATTTTGTAATTTTAAAAAATCATAATATTTATGATGTTGGGTGATAGTGTTTCAGCCCAGAACGTGGTGAAGAACAGTCATGCATTGCCAATGTGTATATTACATACTTCAGTTCCTGTAACACAGGGGTGTCGAAGAAACATTGTCGTCTTTCGCGGCCTATTGATATGTAGCTAAAGATAAGCTATGTACACATTAAATGTGACCAGGGAATACATCCTACCCCGTCAAGAAAAGTGACAAGTCAAAAAACGGCAATTTTCAGTTTATGTCACTGATCGGCAGTTCGTCTGTCGCCATCGAATCCTACTTTACACAGATGCAAATACATTGTTGATTCACTTTTCTGGATCTGGACATTTGACTCTGAAACTCTCACTGTGTGTGCTGCTGTTTAGCAAGATTCTGGCGTAGTTCATCGGTACTGATTTAATCTTACGACATTTGCAGTCGTAACTGTCGCACGATAACTGTATTTTAGACTGTGGCCTCGCTGCCGATCTCAGTATCCACACACGATGTGCGCCTTTCTGCCAGCGTAAGACGTAAGACTTATTATGGAAGAACTGCAGGCCTTGTGGGGACATTAATGTTTCCGTCAACAATAGCATATAAAGCGCTGCGTATCAGCTGTTACAAATCATCCACGAGTTAAATTGGTAAACAACGCAGCACATATACTTGCAAAGGGAACATCAAAAAAGTGTGTACTGTGAAAACTGAGACTTCCCCATCGTACCGAATGGGATGTGTGCGACCTATGTTGCTGAACTTTTGCACGAATAATAACTGTTTTGCAGATTACTATAAAAAGTGGATAATCTCTGATTTACCAGTGGTTTCCCTTTAAAGCTACACAAAAATATTGTAAAACATTTTCTACGAAAAGTTCTTTTGCTTCAGTTAATTCGACGTGTATGTGACAGAACTTGAAAAATACTATTCAAACAAGTGTTTTATTACTGGCAAACAACAGGTTAAACGGATTTAGGAGGTATTGCAGTGAAATTCGAGGTGGGGCGAGAGAAAAAAGGACGATTTCAGTTTTCCCACTTGCATGTGACACAGGAGAAGCAACTAACGAAAACATTGCAGACTGGTAAATAGACATCCACGTGTCACATCGCCCTCGTCATAGTCTTGGATGTTAATATATAAGGTGCTCCATTTGCTTGAACAATCCATATAACTTTTTGTCAAGGGGCAAAATAAAAAAAAAAAACTATCATGCAAATGCCGTTTAGCTACAAGGGCGACGCTAATCAGCACGATTGTAGTTCTTGTAATTTTTTGTTACGAATATAGAACGAGCAGTGCGTCTTTATTAAAGAGCATCCTATATTTTTTTGTTCGGAAGATCACTTTTTTCTCTGAAGGTCTCTTCAAAACCATATCACAGAGTCGCTTTCACGAAAATACAACATTCTTAAAAACATAACACAAAATCCACTTTGACTTTCCTACTCACATCGTGCAGGTATCAGGGGTAACCAACAGAACTCTCATTTGCTGTAGTCGGCAGTAAACAAATTGAAACAGAAGGAACTTATGTTGTTGTTGTTGTTGTGGTCTTCAGTCCTGAGACTGGTTTGATGCAGCTCTCCATGCTACTCTATCCTGTGCAAGCTGCTTCATCTCCCAGTACCTACTGCAACCTACATCCTTCTGAATCTGCTTAGTGTATTCATCTCTTGGTCTCCCTCTACGATTTTTACCCACCACGCTGCCCTCCAGTACTAAATTGGTGATCCCTTGATGTCTCAGAACATGTCCTACCAACCGATCCCTTCTTCTAATCAAGTTGTGCCACAAACTCCTCTTTCCCCCTATTCTATTCAATACCTCCTCATTAGTTATATGATCTACCCATCTAATCTTGAGCATTCTTCTGTAGCACCACATTTCGAAAGCTTCTATCCTCTTCTTGTCCAAACTAGTTATCGTCCCTGTTTCACTTGCATACATGGCTACGCTCCATACAAATACTTTCAGAAACGACTTCCTGGCATTTAAATCTATACTCGATGTTAACAAATTTCTCTTCTTCAGAAACGATTTCCTTGCCATTACCAGTCTACATTTTATATCCTCTCTACTTCGACCATCATCAGTTACTTTGCTCCCCAAATAGCAAAACTCCTTTACTACTTTAAGTGTCTCATTTCCTAATCTAATTCCCTCAGCATCACGCCAGTTAATTCGACTACATTCCATTATCCTCGTTTTGCTTTTGTTGATGTTCATCTTATATCCTCCTTTCAAGACACTGTCCATTCCATTCAACTGCCCTTCCAAGTCCTTTGCTGTCTCTGACAGAATGACAATGTCATCGGCGAACCTCAAAGTTTTTATTTCTTCTCCATGGATTTTAATACCTACTCCGAATTTTTCTTTTGTTTCCTTTACTGCTTGCTCAATATACAGATTGAATAGCATCGAGGAGAGGCTACAACCGTGTCTTACTCCCTTCCCAACCACTGCTTCCCTTTCATGTCCCTCGACTCATATAACTGCCATCTGGTTTCTGTACAAATTGTAAATAGTCTTTCGCTCCCTGTATTTTACCCCTGCCACCTTTAGAATTTGAAAGAGAGTATTCCAGTTAAGATTGTCAAAAGCTTTCTCTAAGTCTA
The DNA here is from genome assembly GCF_021461395.2 of Schistocerca americana. Taxonomy (NCBI): domain Eukaryota; kingdom Metazoa; phylum Arthropoda; class Insecta; order Orthoptera; family Acrididae; genus Schistocerca; species Schistocerca americana. The sequence goes on along the minus strand of NC_060122.1, from coordinate 466,900,899 downwards.
CAAATGCTAGAAATGTAGGTTTGCCTTTTCTTAATCTTTCTTCTAAGATAAGTCGTAAGGTCAGCATTGCCTCACGTGTTCCAGTATTTCTACGGAATCCAAACTGATCTTCCCCGAGGTCGGCTTCTACTAGTTTTTCCATTCGTCTGTAAAGAATTCGTGTTAGTATTTTGCAGCTGTGGCTTATTAAACTGATTGTTCGGTAATTTTCACATCTGTTAACACCTGCTTTCTTTGGGATTGGAATTATTATATTCTTCTTGAAGTCTGAGGGTATTTCGCCTGTTTCATACATCTTGCTCACCAGATGGTAGATTTTTGTCAGGACTGGCTCTCCCAAGCCCGTCAGTAGTTCCAATGGAATGTTGTCTACTCCGGGGCCTTGTTTCGACTCAGATCTTTCAGTGCTCTGTCAAACTCTTCACGCAGTATCGTATCTCCGATTTCATCTTCATCTACATCCTCTTCCATTTCCATAATATTGTCCTCAAGTACATCGGCCTTGTATAGACCCTCTATATACTCCTTCCACCTTTCTGCTTTCCCTTCTTTGCTTAGAACTGGGTTTCCATCTGAGCTCTTGATGTTCATACAAGTGGTTCTCTTATCTCCAAAGGTCTCTTTAATTTTCGTGTAGACAGTATCTATCTTACCCCTAGTGAGATAAGCCTCTACATCCTTACATTTGTCCTCTAGCCATCCCTGCTTAGCCATTTTGCACTTCCTGTCGATCTCATTTTTGAGACGTTTGTATTCCTTTTTGCCTGCTTCATTTACTGCATTTTTATATTTTCTCCTTTCATCAATTAAATTCAATATTTCTTCTGTTACCCAAGGATTTCTACTAGCCCTCGTCTTTTTACCTACTTGATCGTCTGCTGCCTTCACTACTTCATCCCTCAAAGCTACCCATTCTTCTTCTACTGTATTTCTTTCCCCCATTCCTGTCAATTGTTCCCTTATGCTCTCCCTCAAGCTCTCTACAACCTCTGGTTCTTTCAGTTTATCCAGGTCCCATCTCCTTAAATTCCCACCTTTTTGCAGTTTCTTCACTTTTAATCTACAGGTCATAACCAATAGATTGTGGTCAGAGTCCACATCTGCCCCTGGGAATGTCTTACAATTTAAAACCTGGTTCCTAAATCTCTGTCTTACCATTATATAATCTACCTGATACCTTTTAGTATCTCCAGGGTTCTTCCATGTATACAACCTTCGTTCATGATTCTTAAACCAAGTGTTAGCTATGATTATGTTGTGCTCTGTGCAAAATTCTACCAGACGGCTTCCTCTTTCATTTCTTAGCCCCAATCCACATTCACCCACAACGTTTCCTTCTCCCCCTTTTCCTACTACCGAATTCCAGTCACCCATGACTATTAAATTTTCGTCTCCCTTCACTATCTGAATAATTTCTTTGATCTCATCATACATTTCTTCAATTTCTTCGTCATCTGCAGAGCTAGTTGGCATATAAACTTGTACTCTCTCAGATACCCCTCCGTTGTGGTTGTACCTACGGCACGGCTATCTGTATCGCTGAGGCACGCAAGCCTCCCCACCAACGGCAAGGTCCATCGTTCATGGGGGGAAGGAACTTACATCCTCCATAAATGAGTACCATTTCTAGCTTATCTTTATTTGTGTATGCCGTAATCACACGAAACTTCAATTGAAGGCGGTTGATTGAATGACTAATGTACATTTTTCTTGTGTTTCCATTTGTTTATTATCAATCCAGCAAGTGGATGTGTTACGTTACCACGGATACCCGCACTGGGTGCTATTAGCGAAGAGTCAAAGTTTTTAATGACATTACGTATACGCGAAGATGATATATGTTTGAATAGATCTTGAGGAGAGGATGGTGATTATTGAATAAAAAACACGCCGTTTACTATTTTATTTACAACAAAGAATCTATTTTCTTGGTATAAATATAATCACAATAGTTTCTCTGACAAGTATAAATACAACTTTACTGTTTCTATGTCGGTAAGTTGCGGTATCAGCGAACACGTGGGTAATAAGAATATTTACCGATGCCCTTTTAGGCACTCGTCTTCAGAGCTGGATTTGTGTTGAGTTAGCGTTTGTCATCTGTGGATTAACTCGTCTGATAAAAACGACAGTAAGGTCAATGAGCAGTACCATTTCCTGTATTATAAAGTATAACATGAATATGGTTGTCGTTTGCAACCATATTTGCAGCTAGTTTTCTTCCGCGTCGTACATGTCAATAAAAAGATTTTAGTAAATCCGTTCCTAGCTACTTCTAATGAAGAATGAACATTGCAGATATTATTGTTTCAAAAATTATCTGGCAAATGTTAGCCGCTAAGATAATATAAATTATTTCCGCTGGCAGTGCACATATAGGATTTCCGTTAAATAATATGTACTGCAACAATGATTACTGAAAACGTGGAACATGAGAACATGTTTATGCACACACTTTAATGTAGTAGGCATATATTTACTCTTTTTCGGTTGATTTTTATAATTAAATTGATCATATTGACACTCGTGAATATTTTTTAGCTCTATAAGAATGACGTCACGGAGCTGGTATAGTTCCACAGCAGATGAAGGTCTGGCTGATCGTGTAACGAAGTGCTGGGAATAGATTACAGAAGAGCACACAGAAGAGGCAGAATTTAGAAGAGACTCAGATTCTACAGTTCCAGATACTGTCACAGTAATTCTAGTCAAGTGGACCAGTGGATGAAGCGTCTAGTACAAGAAGCAGCAGGTAGGGCAGACTGCCTGTGCTTGAAGAAGCATTTCATTAAAGTCGAAAAACTGACTCTGATGCTGAAGTGGCTGCAAGATGTGGATTTACAGTCACTGAAAATAGTATTCATATACCGCTCGCTATTCATGTGTAATAACTATTGATTAAAACTAAAGATCACAACCACAGTTGTTATTCGGTAAACTAACATTATGGGGTTTCCTTCCTAATCTGTACATATAAAAGGATTAGCTAAATTAGTATTCTACACGAAGTAAATAAAAATTCTGTACCAGCTAGCTCCACACAGTGATGAAATAAGTATTCATATGTTACTGCAAATGTCAACACTGAAACGAATGACGAACCGCTTGCAGCAAGGAACGCTTTCAGTGGCACATTGCACCTCGCGCATGTTAGTTTTGATACGAGGTGAATGCCGTGCAACGGAGAAATGAGTTGCAAAGGAAAGGAAACAACTGTAGAGGAAAGCCAAACAGTTATCTCCCAATACGAAAAGGAAAATCATTTTCAGAAATAGGCGATATTGGAAGAAGCCTGGCAACTGTGTAGGCCATAATATCACGATTTAGAGAAAGAAACACTATCTTTAATAGCGAAAGAAGAGGCGGATCACAGAAGATAACGCAAGAAGAACTGTGTTAATAACGATGGTCAGAAAAGACCCTAAATTGACAGCTTCTGGATTGTCTGCTCATGTTAATCATCAGTTCGGAAAAAAAAATCATACCAAGGACTGTTCACTATATTTTAAGCAGTGTAGGTTATTGAGCTAGGGTACCTACAAGAAAACCGTACATCACCAAGAAGAATGAGACATTGAGTTTGAATTTGCTAGAGAGCATACAAGCAAGAACAGAAGTTTCTGGGACAATGTACAGATTAAAGTAAATTTAACATATCTTTAAATGATGGCAGAATTTTGATATGGAGACGACCAAATACTGAGCTGGATGTCAAACGCATTCAACCCACAGTAAAGCAGGTTGAAGGAGGAACTGTGATTGGGTGGGAGGGGTGTATGGTGTATGGTCACATCTGGTGTTGGGCAGCTTCTTTTTGTTGAAGATAACCTAAAGGCAAATAGGCAAAATGAATGTTGATAACTGTGGTTTAGACACATATTACTATTTTCAACAAGACAATGACCATGATCACAAAACCGAAATTGTTCGCTGTGGTTGTTGTACCATACTCCCCATGTTCTGAAGTTTCCATCACAGAGCGCAGACCTTAATACAGTTGACCATCCTTGGTGTACGCTTGAAAGAATTATAAAAAAATGCGAAATACGAAGAAAGACTGATAATTTCTTCATAATGTGGGGCCACAGTCATAATATATTTCTGTAAAGTCAGTACCGCCATTGACTTTATTTGCAGTGTTACATTTACACGATCAAGATTTCGGCTTCAAAGTGCCATTATCAAGTGTTTTAAGTGTTATACAGTGCCTAAGATAGCATACAGTCGTATTTAAAATAGACAATGTGTCTAATAGTGCATTTTAAATACGACAGTATACCATCTTAGGCACTGTATAACACTTAAAAGACCTTATGATGGCTCTTTGAAGCCGAAATCATGATAGTGTAAATGTAACACTGCAAATAAAAAAGTCTATGTGGCGGTAATGATTTAAAGAAGTAAGACTGCTTTGAAATGACGTCTGCTACAAGGCCAAATTTTTTCTCAGAGACTACAAAATAAAAAAACAAAAAAAATGGTTCATTCCATGCCAAAGAGGCTAACAGGAGTGATACATCGAACAGGAATGATTAGAGAGTATTAATATTATCATTCATCGATGTGCACTCAAATTTTCTATTAAGTACGACTACTTTTTCCCCCCTATGCGAAGCCGTTACAGAATTTTTATTCACTTTTTGCAGCAGGGTAACTTAGTTGATCCATTTTTATGTACAGATCCTATACTGTTAGTTTACAAAATAACATCTCTGGTCTTCATCTTTATTTCTAATACATAGGCAAGTTATTCTACATGAACAACGCTGTATGAATACTATTTTCCAAGACTATATTTTGTTGTCTAACGTTGGTTGTGAACTACTTCCTCCTGAGGGCATCTGTTTACTAAAGGAAAGTGACATTGCTACCCTCTTGTCCATTTTTGGAACTTCTTGAGCACAAATTTAGTGCTCCTGATTCATTCGTATGACCATTAACTCACGGTGGACTTTCAAATACATATAAATTTGAGAGATTTTACTTATTACTACTCCCAAAGACTACATACTGGCATGTATTTGTTTGTCATGTCGGATGAAAGACATTGTCACTTAATTGGCTACGTAAGAGTACTGCTGTTTGAACAATGTTAGAAGAAAGGCAGCCACGATATTTATGCTCCCTGGTAGCTAAACAACACTTACTTAGTGCCGGTTCTTTTTATTTTTGCTTCTCGACAAAAATGTTATTTGAGGTGGTCAAGTGCATCGAAGATGATCTTGAAATCACAGAGCAAGCGGGGGTGGCAGCTGAAAGTGCAGCGGCTGCAGACACCGGAGAGGCTCCGGCAGAGGCAGCGCGGGTTCCCACGGGATGGGCCTGCAGGTGCCGCGGGCTACCTGCCTCAGCCCTCCCAACCCCACAACAGATGTCTGACAGCCGCGCCGAGATCTTGTTCCTGTCAACGCGCGCGGCTAAAGTCTGTTTTACACGACCACATGGCTTGTAGGAAGACGAACACAGTCTGCTGCACGATACCTGGCGGACTGTGCTGTAGCTCAACACAGATTACCGTTAGTGTAAATAAAATCATTCAATAGGTTTGTTTATAAATAAATAAATCTTCTGCTACCAGTCACGATTTTCTTTATTTTACTATTTGCACGACGCGTTTCGAGAAATAATTCCCATTTTCAAGTGCGTTTTTATGATGTGTGTTAAGCCATTTCTTTTGATGTTGTCAGTGTGTGTGAGTCTGCTTCACTTTGTTGACTTTTACTGTAATACATAAGAAACGCGATTTTTAGTTGGGTGTCAATATTTTCTGTGAGGTTAGTGGCTAAAGTTTGAGAACAATTTGTACTTACAATTTTCTAATGGTCCATTTGTGTAGAGAGTCACACACACTTAACATCACACACAACTTGTACATTTTACACATCGGAAATATCTGATATAAACAAAACAGTTGCAAAGATCTTCTTATAGGTAGTTCACAGAGATAACATTATAGGTCTTCCACAGATTATGATATGCTTTTGTACAGAGGTTAATTTATCTTTACAATTTGGCTCATGAATTACTTATACTGATTTTACATTTGTGCTTATTTCTATGTTTTACTATTTTTATTTAAGTATATTATCAAAACATCTGAAGAAATTCACTGATTCATTTTCAAGTTTTTCATTTAATATTTTATCTTCATATTTTCTATAATGTGAATATATCTCCAGTTCTTCAAGCAAATCCATTTTATGTCCTTTATCTAGTCGGTGGAGTACTTTGACATTTTGCTCTATTTTTCCAAATGGGTGTCCTGTATTATGTATGTGTGTTGCTATTGCTGATGTAGCGTGTTTGTTGTGGGTGTATGCTCTAATGTGCTCTGTGTACCTGGTGTTGATATTTCGGCCTGTTTGTCCTATGTAGAACTTGGAGCATTCCTGGCATGTTACCTTGTATATTCCAGAGTCTGAATATGGATCATGATTACACTTTATATTATGTATTAGTTTTTGGTGTAGTTTATTGGATGTAGAAAACCCAATTTTTACTCTGTGATTTTTGAAAATATTAGATATATATTTGTTTTTCTCTTTTTCTTCTGTGGTGCAGTTTGTACCTGGGTTTCTCTTCATTTTGTCTAAGATTGTGTCAACCATGGAAGCATTGTAACCATTGGCAACTGCAATCTTCTTCACTGTGTTTATTTCTTGTTGCATATTTTCTTGGTTCAATGGTATTTTTGTTGCCCTATGCAGCATTGACCTGTAAGCTGCCTGTTTATGAATATTTGGGTGACATGAGGTTGCAGGGATTGTGGTGTCAGTCATTGTGTTTTTCCTATAAATTTTGAATGTGCATGTGTTGTTGTGTCTTGTAATATTTAGGTCCAGAAAGTTGATATTTTTATTTTGCTCATGTTCCACTGTAAATTTGATTTTCTCATTTAGATTATTGAAATGATTAAGAATGTCTGTGATGTCTTTGGTATCTCCTTTCACTAACAGTAGTGTGTCATCTACATATCTCCTATAAAATTCTATTTTCTTTAGGCAGGGTTCTTGGCTGTCAAATAATCAACCTTTATTCAAACATACCCATACAAGAAGCTCTAACAGTAATACAAAAGAACCTTATGCAACACAAGAAACTTTCATACACAGAGATTGTAGAATTTATGGAACTCCTTCAGCTAACCCTAAGTTACAACTACTTTACCTTTAATGACAACATTTATAAGCAACCAGATGGCCTAGCAATGGGATCATGTATATCCGGTACCATAGCTGACATATACTTAAATCACTTAGAACAAAAATTATTTGACAGCCAAGAACCCTGCCTAAAGAAAATAGAATTTTATAGGAGATATGTAGATGACACACTACTGTTAGTGAAAGGAGATACCAAAGACATCACAGACATTCTTAATCATTTCAATAATCTAAATGAGAAAATCAAATTTACAGTGGAACATGAGCAAAATAAAAATATCAACTTTCTGGACCTAAATATTACAAGACACAACAACACATGCACATTCAAAATTTATAGGAAAAACACAATGACTGACACCACAATCCCTGCAACCTCATGTCACCCAAATATTCATAAACAGGCAGCTTACAGGTCAATGCTGCATAGGGCAACAAAAATACCATTGAACCAAGAAAATATGCAACAAGAAATAAACACAGTGAAGAAGATTGCAGTTGCCAATGGTTACAATGCTTCCATGGTTGACACAATCTTAGACAAAATGAAGAGAAACCCAGGTACAAACTGCACCACAGAAGAAAAAGAGAAAAACAAATATATATCTAGCATTCCATACATAGGCAATGTATCACAGAAGATTGCAAATATTTTCAAAAATCACAGAGTAAAAATTGGGTTTTCTACATCCAATAAACTACACCAAAAACTAATACATAATATAAAGTGTAATCATGATCCATATTCAGACTCTGGAATATACAAGGTAACATGCCAGGAATGCTCCAAGTTCTACATAGGACAAACAGGCCGAAATATCAACACCAGGTACACAGAGCACATTAGAGCATACACCCACAACAAACACGCTACATCAGCAATAGCAACACACATACATAATACAGGACACCCATTTGGAAAAATAGAGCAAAATGTCAAAGTACTCCACCGACTAGATAAAGGACATAAAATGGATTTGCTTGAAGAACTGGAGATATATTCACATTATAGAAAATATGAAGATAAAATATTAAATGAAAAACTTGAAAATGAATCAGTGAATTTCTTCAGATGTTTTGATAATATACTTAAATAAAAATAGTAAAACATAGAAATAAGCACAAATGTAAAATCAGTATAAGTAATTCATGAGCCAAATTGTAAAGATAAATTAACCTCTGTACAAAAGCATATCATAATCTGTGGAAGACCTATAATGTTATCTCTGTGAACTACCTATAAGAAGATCTTTGCAACTGTTTTGTTTATATCAGATATTTCCGATGTGTAAAATGTACAAGTTGTGTGTGATGTTAAGTGTGTGTGACTCTCTACACAAATGGACCATTAGAAAATTGTAAGTACAAATTGTTCTCAAACTTTAGCCACTAACCTCACAGAAAATATTGACACCCAACTAAAAATCGCGTTTCTTATGTATTACAGTAAAAGTCAACAAAGTGAAGCAGACTCACACACACTGACAACATCAAAAGAAATGGCTTAACACACGTCATAAAAACGCACTTGAAAATGGGAATTATTTCTCGAAACGCGTCGTGCAAATAGTAAAATAAAGAAAATCGTGACTGGTAGCAGAAGATTTATTTATTTATAAACAAACCTATTGTATCTACAGTCGCAGGCTTTCAAAAACCATTTATAATGGATCAAATCAGATTATTAGTGCCAAGCCAGGCAATGAAAGCTATATATAAATACAAAAACCTCAAAATGAAAGTACTAAAAACAGTTGCACACATAAGATTCAACAAGCACTGTCAACAACTAGGCATAATTCCGAAATATATAAAAGTGAAAATATGTTCTAGCAGCAACATAGCAAAACTTATAAAACATAAAGCAGAAAAACTCTGGCTGAAAACCGAAATAAGGCAGTTACATAAGAAAAAGGACTTACTAAACAGAAAGCTACTCAACATGCAGATAGAAGCAGCAAACAACATGGAACCTACAGTTTATGACAGAATTAGCAGGCATATCCAGGAAGTAGTCGACAAAGAGTACTTGACGATTTGCAACACACATAACAAGAAACTACAGACCTTGACATCCAAACAAGACAAGAGATCCAACCTTGCGATAACTGACATAAACAAACACACATTTTACAGTAGAGTGGTAAACAACACTGACATAAAGTTCAACCAAAGAGAAAACGATCTACTCCAAAAAGGACTAAAATACAACATAGAACCTAACCTCAACAACCATACACTGAAACAGGTTATAGCTGCAACTAAAAGTGCAGCAGATGCTGCAAAATTAAATTCAAATACAAAAGCAGCAATAGGACACAAAGTAAGCAAGCTTCTTGAGAAAGAAATGAATAAAGATAAGTTTAGATCTAAATATACAATAAATGATACAAAAACTTTAAAATCTATAAACAATAAACTGGAAAACAACCAATCCATAGTTGTAAAGTCAGACAAAAGTAATACATTAGTTGTGATGAAAGAAAAAGAATACATAGACAAAACAAATGAATTTTTTGCTGCTAATAAGATTCAGCACATTGAAAAAGACCCAACCAAACAATTCCAAAGTAAAATTAAGGAACAATTAAAGAACACACATTTCCTGTTGACAGAAAATGAAAAGAAATACCTTACATGTATGAATCCAAAAGCACCACGCCTAAGAGCACAACCAAAAATACACAAAAATGGATACCCGATACGTCCTGTGGTCAACTCTATAAACAGCCCAGCATACAAACTGTCTCAAAAACTGAATAACATACTGGTGAAAAATTATACGTATGAAACAACATATGCCATAAAAAACAGCATGATTCTAGCCAAAGAACTAAGAACCAGAAAGCTCCCCCAAGATGCACAGTTTATATCACTTGACATCACCAACCTTTATTCAAACATACCCATACAAGAAGCTCTAACAGTAATACAAAAGAACCTTATGCAACACAAGAAACTTTCATACACAGAGATTGTAGAATTTATGGAACTCCTTCAGCTAACCCTAAGTTACAACTACTTTACCTTTAATGACAACATTTATAAGCAACCAGATGGCCTAGCAATGGGATCATGTATATCCGGTACCATAGCTGACATATACTTAAATCACTTAGAACAAAAATTATTTGACAGCCAAGAACCCTGCCTAAAGAAAATAGAATTTTATAGGAGATATGTAGATGACACACTACTGTTAGTGAAAGGAGATACCAAAGACATCACAGACATTCTTAATCATTTCAATAATCTAAATGAGAAAATCAAATTTACAGTGGAACATGAGCAAAATAAAAATATCAACTTTCTGGACCTAAATATTACAAGACACAACAACACATGCACATTCAAAATTTATAGGAAAAACACAATGACTGACACCACAATCCCTGCAACCTCATGTCACCCAAATATTCATAAACAGGCAGCTTACAGGTCAATGCTGCATAGGGCAACAAAAATACCATTGAACCAAGAAAATATGCAACAAGAAATAAACACAGTGAAGAAGATTGCAGTTGCCAATGGTTACAATGCTTCCATGGTTGACACAATCTTAGACAAAATGAAGAGAAACCCAGGTACAAACTGCACCACAGAAGAAAAAGAGAAAAACAAATATATATCTAGCATTCCATACATAGGCAATGTATCACAGAAGATTGCAAATATTTTCAAAAATCACAGAGTAAAAATTGGGTTTTCTACATCCAATAAACTACACCAAAAACTAATACATAATATAAAGTGTAATCATGATCCATATTCAGACTCTGGAATATACAAGGTAACATGCCAGGAATGCTCCAAGTTCTACATAGGACAAACAGGCCGAAATATCAACACCAGGTACACAGAGCACATTAGAGCATACACCCACAACAAACACGCTACATCAGCAATAGCAACACACATACATAATACAGGACACCCATTTGGAAAAATAGAGCAAAATGTCAAAGTACTCCACCGACTAGATAAAGGACATAAAATGGATTTGCTTGAAGAACTGGAGATATATTCACATTATAGAAAATATGAAGATAAAATATTAAATGAAAAACTTGAAAATGAATCAGTGAATTTCTTCAGATGTTTTGATAATATACTTAAATAAAAATAGTAAAACATAGAAATAAGCACAAATGTAAAATCAGTATAAGTAATTCATGAGCCAAATTGTAAAGATAAATTAACCTCTGTACAAAAGCATATCATAATCTGTGGAAGACCTATAATGTTATCTCTGTGAGCTACCTATAAGAAGATCTTTGCAACTGTTTTGTTTATATCAGATATTTTCGATGTGTAAAATGTACAAGTTGTGTGTGATGTTAAGTGTGTGTGACTCTCTACACAAATGGACCATTAGAAAATTGTAAGTACAAATTGTTCTCAAACTTAAGCCACTAACCTCACAGAAAATATTGACACCCAACTAAAAATCGCGTTTCTTATGTATTACAGTAAAAGTCAACAAAGTGAAGCAGACTCACACACACTGACAACATCAAAAGAAATGGCTTAACACACATCATAAAAACGCACTTGAAAATGGGAATTATTTCTCGAAACGCGTCGTGCAAATAGTAAAATAAAGAAAATCGTGACTGGTAGCAGAAGATTTATTTATTTATAAACAAACCTATTGTATCTACAGTCGCAGGCTTTCAAAAACCATTTATAATGGATCAAATCAGATAAAATCATTCAGATACACCCAGACTAGAATTTTTAAGCCCGTTTTACAGGAGCGACACTTTTGTCTCTACCTGCTACTCGTGGCAAATGGCCAAGTGAGTCAACCGCAGTGCCCCTGGCGTATTACTCTTGTGTACGAGTTACGCCTGCCCCAAGTGGTCCTTATCAAGTTGGTGCCAAACTTGCCTGTGTCGCCAGAGTTGTCTGCTTTGCAGCTTGGCATCCGAACTGTGCAAGAGAGTTTATGAGAGACCAATCCTCTTACAAAAAGCTGAAATGTAATCGCAGAATTAAGGACCTAACAGTTACAATAGAATTTACTAGAAGTGGCATCAACAACCTTCACTGAAATTATTTAAAGTATAAAAATCCTAAAAAACAGAAGTCCATGCGGGGGTGATGGAAAAGACTTCTGAAAATCTGTGCCAGTTTAATACGTCCTTGGTGATATATGCTATGCATCACTGGCAAGAGAATTTTTCCAGACAAGTTAAAATATGCAGCTGTTAAACCACTTTATAAGAAAGGAAACAAGACAGAGCTAAACATTTATCGCCTAATTTCCTAACTGATATATATTTTTTTAATTTTCCAAAAACGTAATGTACTCAAGAGTAGTGGCATACTTAAGTGGAAACAATTTACTTAGCATATCACTGCTTGGATTCTAGAAGGGTTGCTCGACAGAGAATGTTGTTTATACACTCACTCATCAAACAGTACAAGCCTTACATAATAGTACATCACCAGTTGGTATTTTTTGTGATCTTTCGAAGGTGTTTGTGTGTACATTATGTACTTTGCACACAGCTGGTTTGAATCATACATAACGCCCAAAATGCAGAAGATTGAGCTTGAATAATTCATTGTCAGAAAGGTAGAAAATTTTAGTGATTGGTAAGAAAATGGAATCACAAAGGGAGACCCAAAGGGTTCAATTCTAGGTCCACTCCTATTCCTTATATACGTGAATGACCTTCCACTTAACACTCAACAAGCAAAATTGGTACTTTTTCCAGATGATACTGGTGTTATAATAAATTCCATTCGAGAGAAAGCAACAGAAGAGTCAGTAAATGATATTTCAGAGAGAATTATTCAGTGGTTCTCTGAAAATCGACTCTCCCTAAACTTTGAAAAAATACATTACATTCAGTTCTGTGCAACAAATAATCATATAAATAATTGGTCTAGCACGTCAGCAGAAGTCAGTAAATAGAGTAAATGCTCCAAATTTTTGGGTCTAATATTGGTGAAAGCTTAAAGTAGAAGAAGCATATTACTGAGCTTCCCAAACAATTAAGTTCAGCTACTTTTGCTCTTCGTATAATTACTAATCTTGGAAACAAACTTAACATCCTGACATAATGTTGCATATCGCCACTCGGTAATGTCGTACGGAATAATTTTCTGGGATAGCTCGTCAATTAGAAAGAGAGTATTGACTACATAAAAACCAGCAATAAGAATAATATATGGTGTTCAACCACAGACGTAAGGAGGTGCCTCTTTAAGATAATAGGCATTTTAACTGCGCTGTCATACATAATACATACATTCGCTAATGATATTCTCATAAATAATCCATCACAATTTGACAAGAACAGTGAAATCCATACCTACAACATTCCAGGGGAAACTGATCTTTATTACCCATTATTAAAGAAGTCAGTGACCCAGAGAAGAGTTCAAGATGCAGCAACAAAAACTTTTGATCATTTGCCCAATAACATCAAATGTTTGACGAAGATTTTCTCAATGCTCAGTGATTTTGCGTGACAACCATGCCGATTCTGGTCTGTACGGACGGCCTTCGAGCGGAAACTTCTTGATAGCGTCCCCCCCCCCCCCCCTCTCATACAACTTAGTACTGTGGACAGTATATTAAAAGATAAAGGTGACCTAGCTCCAATCGAACTGAATCTAAACATAGTTACACCAAAATGCAAGTAATACAATCATCGTTTAAAATTTTGAAGAAATTGACAAAGTTTCACAAAAAGCTGTAGAAGCTGGGCGAAAAGGTGTGCACACGCAAAAAGTATTTACATGGAACATCGACATCGTGATGCTTCAAAGGAGCAACAGCTTCAAAAGAGGGTGTGACCGAGATATCGACATTGTCTCAGCCATGTGATGGAAAGCACTTTTCTACAAATGTGAAAACACTGTCCACTGATACATTTGATAAAATTACAATTAAGAATTACGAAAGCATATGGTATGGAAATGGAAGAAAAGGTGGTTGAGGTGACATGGAAGATGTGATAGTGGTCTGATTGACTTAAGTCGAGGTAAGGCAACAGAAGTAGACGACATTCCCTCTCAGTTATTAAGATGTATCGAAGGACAGAGGGTTCACGAAAAACTATTCCACCTGCTAAGCAAGTTATATGTTACAGGGAAATTATTCCTCAGACTTCAAGAAGAATGTAATAATTCCAAAGATGAAAGTCTTGACAAGTGATAATGTTACCCAACCATCACTGTAATAAGACATGGCAGCAATACACTCACGTAAAATACTTACAGTGGAATGTAAAGACTGGTAGAAGCCGACTTGGGTGAAAATCAATTTAGACTCCAGAGAAATGTGGGTCAGCACAAAGCACTAATTTCCTACGATTTACTTTAGAAGATATATTAAAAAAGAAAACAACATTTGCAGCATTTGTAGATTGGAGAAAACTTTTGACAGTACGGTCAGCAACACAACCTTTGAAACTCAAAATGTAGCAGGGATAAAACACGTGCAGCGAAAGGTTATCAAATAGTGAAGAAACCAGACGGCTGTTACGAGTAGGATATGATACGGAAGCAGCGATTGTATCACCTTTATGTTTTAATCTTATATCCGCGGTAGCACGAGGTTGCAAGATTTTTCGGTCGTATGCCAGTTCCTGAAATTCACCAATTTTTTTATTTTAATGTGTGTCAGTTAACTTTTTTTGCATTTCTTGACTATCGGGCGCGACCAAAAAAATAAGTGACCGTTCGCATTGTTGTTATTTGCACACGCTCGCTATTTTTTTATTCGTCTAATGTTACATTGATTCTATGCCCTTATTTCTGCAGGCAAACTGCCGATGCTACAAGGTGTGGCAGAAACATTTTACATTCACGTAACACGTTATGTGAGACATTACGGACTGCAGCAGACTGTGGCCCATCATAGTTCGCAACTAATGGCACCCACGATAAGGATATATTAAAATTAGTTTGCGAGGGCGGTATCCTAAACAACTGAGAACTGATAGTTTCTGGTACCTATCTTTAATCACATATTGACTACATGGGAGGAGTGGCGTTACTTAGTAAAACCAGTGCTGCCCGGCGATGGAGCTCTATCTATTTAACCAATGTACAAATCCCATTCCGAAAATCCACCTGTCGTCTTCGGTTACTGAACTGCACTTTTGTAATAAATTTTTAAATGCTGCATTAATTCTGCTGCAATAAGCCAACCAATGCAGAAGTGGGCTTTATTTTATTTCACTTTACCTATTAGCAGCTGTTTACGCCGAAGTTTTACTGTTTACTACTTTATTTCCTTTAACATAACTATTGCGTTACCACTTACTACAATAAGCAGGTAGTTAGGATAAGTTTCATAGTTAATCGGTAAATTAACGTTCAACGAAGAAATGATGCTGTGTACGTACCTTCTCTGTAAATGAGCTTTCGCATTTTAAGTCTGATTTCAATTATGTTATGAACTGAAATTAGACCGCACATATAATACTTCTTTTGCTCCGCGATTGAAAATAGGGGCATTTCCGAGATGACTGCAGAATCCGATGGAATAGTTCCCAACATTTAAAACAGCCGCAGAGCCTATTGCAGAAATAACCGAACAGTGCAAAGATAAAAAAACCGTGAAGGCAAGCACATTGATTTACTTTCGTTGTCCCTTTGTCGATATCGATTTCGCAAAAATATTTTACTTCTCAGAAATATGTAATGTTTTTCATCCAGTAACAATGATGTTTTAAAAATTAATAATCCTATTTCTAGCATATCATTGAATATTCAATTCTATAATGACATACTGTGGAGATAAATTTCTAGATTACAAAACGTCATCTCTTTCTACAGTGTTTCATTGTTATATGAAGCGTTTCTTTCGATACCTTTCTCTATTACTCACGTAAACTGCCTTTAATGTAAATGTAAATATAGTGTGACCAGGGGCCCCCGTCGGGTAGAATGTTCGCCTGGTGCAAGTGTTTCGATTTGATGCCACTTCGGCGACTTGCGCGTCGATGGGGATGAAATGATGACGATAAGGACAACACAACACCCAGTCCCTGAGCGAAGAAAATCTCCGACCCAGACGGGAATCGAACCCGGGCCCTTAGGATTGACATTCTGCCGCGCTGACCATTCAGCTACGGGTGTGGGGGGGGGGGGCGAACTGCCTTTAATGAAATCAGTGAAAGGTTAGGGGCAGTTGCAGTAATAAGACATACATGATCATCTGCGCAGAAAATACGTTAGCATTTTTTGTTGAAGAGGGTAAGCAGCCGATACACTATCTGCAAAGCTTCGGTTTTATCCGGAAACGACCTAACGTTTAGAAGTCCACGGAGATTGTGTTTCTATAGAATAATACGTTGTACAGCGTACGCATGACCACAACCAGTTAAACAGTTTTGTCGGTTTCAGCTCTACTGATGGTCAACCGACTTTCGCTTGACGTGTTCGTAGTGCCTAAGTGAACGACACATGTAGTGACTCAAACTTTATTATGAATGCACGCCTGACATCTCTCTTAAAAGTGGACAGGGCAGAAATAACGCTGTAATGCGGAACTAATAAATCTTGACACAAAAAGGAGTTATTACGGGCCACAACTGAAGGCAACAGAACACTGGCAAGGCGCGTACCGTACCAACAAATTCACAAAGAATAAACATACAATGTAAGAAGCACAGAGCCCCTGGCGGTTGGACGTGGAACTGCACATACAACCGCGACTCACTTCCCAAGAACACTGCAGTGCACGGTATAATACAAAACACCGCGTTAGTTCGTGGTGGCTGGTGTGTAGGCCGCTACAGTTCGTTGGACTTGTACGAGCATGTAAAAACGCTAATACCACTGTCTTCTAATTCTGTGGATGTGACACTACAAACAACAAAGGTGAAGTGTTAAAGATATTTTCCTCGATCTAAAAATAAATATTAGCAGCTGCTAATACAACATCAAATTCCTAGGAAAACAGTTGTTCAGCACTAACTTAAAAATTGGCGGTGTTAGTTTACTAAGTGTAAGGTCAACAGAACTATATAAATCTAAAGCAGTAAATTTTGGGAAATGATTTAGGGTAAAACTATTAATATTTGGAAGAAAAAAAAACTAAGAACAATTTTTGGGCCTGTGATCAATTAACATCACAGGATGTGGATTATCATAAATAAATAACACATTTGAAGCTGTACAAACACTGCTGCGTCGTCAAAACGCTAAAGAAGCGAAGACTGAACAAACGAGGCCACGTAGTAAGGATATCAGGAAAAACACAACCTAAAGTTCACTAGAAAAATTAATAGAAGGCAAGGAAGAAGCAGACCCAAAAGAACATGTTGGGATAACGATGAAAAAAACATACCAAGAACGGGTATCAACACGAAACAGACGCTCAGTGAAATACAAAGAATGTAAGAGGCTTATGGAGCAGGCACATGTTCGATAAGGCTGATGCCATAATAACGCAAGTAGTCTGTTATTTCACCCCTCATAGTGCTTTCTATGAGTGAAGAACGGAAAGTAGCTCCATGTTCTGGATTCAGAATTCAAACTGTACTCCCCCTAGCACTGCCCGAATAGTACTGTTACCAAATCTGAGGAAAACAACGGCGTAGAACGTCCAATATTACCAGATTCCCAGTAAAAGCACTTAGACAAACCAATCTTCAGAGGATTTCAACCTTTTTTGTTTTACATCATACAGAAAGGGAGCACGGTCAATCAGTTACTTGATCGTTTAAGCGATAAAAAACTGCTTAGTACGACGTGTTTCCAGAATTTATCCTCAATATCAAGTGCAAATATTTACATTAGTATTTTATGTTATGTTTGCCTGTGTGTTGTTCTGCCTCTCTTGCCCTGCAGTCGTCTTTTTAAGGTTTTACTGCAATCGGATACTATAAATTGAGATTTTTTTATATGTCAATGTTAGAAAATAGTATTTTTGTCACCTAATTACACGAACAGTCCCTCTTTCACTGAGCAGAAATTCACATAAACGCAAACCATCACACACACAATTTTGTTTATGTGAAGTCAAAATATGACTCGATAATATTACGATAGTACGGCTTCCCAAAGAGCCCGGTTACAGTCAATAGTTATTCCATTTTTCGGGTAAATATTTGCATTTATAATGAGAATTTCTTTACAGCCAGACGACGACAACAAGTCCATGCAAGAAAATGAATTTGATCATTCACGTAATCAAGGAAGATAAAAATGCAACAGTCAGTTCATAGTATTATTCTCTCTACTGAAGAAACACTAAAAGATTAGGAGTTTTTTTTAACAATTATTATTTGGAGGGGTCTTACGTAACGTTTTCCGGGGAAGTGTCCTGGATAGTATCAAATTTTGCAGAGATCGTGATGACGTTTCTGCATCGGTGCTCAGACACTCCACAGCTCTCTTACAGCACAGACATTGTCAAATGTGAGGTTGACACTGCAGAGCGGTCTCTGCAATCTGGGTGGGGTGTGTAGCACGTATTTCTAGCCCCCCCCCCCCCCCCCCCGGTTCCTCCCACCCAATCTCACCCAAACACATAAGCAGCGGTAGCAAATCAATGTAACGGTCGAATTCGATATTAAAACGTTTATCAACACCCTACAGTCCACGAACAACTCGCCACCGGGGGAGGGACCTCCTCTTCTCTAAAAAGTCCGCTATCCATATTTAATGCACCACAGTTAGTCTTCCGATCTTGCTACAAGGACTGCACTCGCCAGTCTTAATGGGAGCCTTACAGTAGTTTTTCATAGGTTTATTAAGTGAACGTGAACACTCAACTAGAAAGACATTGTTTATTCGTTTACTAACGAAAGTTGAGTTCCTATTTGTGTTGGTGCAATAGGTTACAGCATACGTTTCTGACAACACTGCATTTTTTTGCAGCGTATAATGGCGACCGGAAGCACGAAATTGGAATTGCTTCTTACAGACTAAAAAGATATTTCAAATCCGCAAACCTGACCGTTGGCTGTTAAAATGCAGAACTTCTCCGAGTTACTTCGATAGTTACGGGCGTAAGCAGCGAACCATCGTCCGGAAACCGTAAACTGCTTCTGCAGATCATACAGACGATTTTTCGGAATTTGTTCAGGCTATTTCCAGAGTATTTTGGTATAAGAGACCCGCGGTCTCCAGTAGTACGTTACAGAATAATTACATTTCGTCATTGCATGTCGTTTGAATTCTTACCTTTATTTATCTCCGTATTTGCTATGCACTGGAAATATCGGCACGACAGTGTAAATGTCGGCGATATGCGCTGTGTCTGATATGGAAGCTAACCACATGGCAGAAACGTTTGCAAGCCTTCAGCAGTAAATCTGTCCATACCGTTTGCTACCGTACGACTTGTCGCAGAACCAAACCACGGACAGAACCGACCAGTATTGAATGCAAGCTCGAGGGCGTTACAGTTGTAAACAGTAAGCAACGTCAGTGTAGATCACAATTTTTTTTCAAATCAAGACACAGGATAGATCGTTGACATTTGTACTGTTGTGCAAATGTTTTCAGTGCAATGCAGATACAAAGAGAAATGGAGGGAGAAATCGAATGAAGTGTAATTACTCCAACACTTCACCGGAAACCGCAGGCAGCATGTTTCAGATGAGCCGGATTAATGCGGACCTGAGACTGCACGGATAACCGAAAAACACGCATACTCCAAATACTCTTTTTTTACTGGAAACCACTGTTTATTGTATTTACAAAACATGTCACAGCTGGAAACCCACTGGATTACTTATTACTTCCCGGATTATTATTAAAAAAATACACCCAAAACACACAATATTTCGTATCATTTATTCTCAGTTCACTATTCGCAAATGATCGTCAAACTTTTGTTTTCGTTTTTCAGTCACAGTTTTCCTGACGGCGGCCTTCGTTTTGCAGGGAGTCAAAATTATGGTAAAGTAAACCGAATGTTGTGCAGCATACTCTGATAACGTATCAGTCAGTGCCTCGGTGTCTTGTAACTAATTCCTCGATCGCCCTTCTTCGCTGTCATTCTTTATCTAAGATACTTCGTTAATTGCATCCGCGTCACTTCAACTTGTTTCAAGAGGCCAAGCACTGTCTCTGCAGACACAGCTTCCTCTCTTCAGCTTCGTCCCATCTCACTGATCGTATTTCTTAGATAGGATGGTCCCGGTTGTCCCCTGCTTTTCTTCCCTATGATCTTGACTTCAAAAACATTTTGCAGAAGAATATCACGTCTAATTTAAGTGTCCAAAGAGCTCTGCTTTGCTTTGGCTGCAGCTCTTACTACTTCTTGTCTCCCGTTTCTTGTAGAACTAGTTCATTCATTTCCCTGTCAGTCCAGTTAGTTGTAGCAGTTCTCCTCCAGAACCACTTTTCCGCAGCTTCGAGGCGAGCTTTCTGCCGCTTTGCTATGTCCCGGTATGTATGTCAAGACACTCCACAGAGAGGTCTTTACAAATATTTCGTTAGAGTCAAAGCTGATGGCTTGTTCAGCAGAAGCTGTTTCTTATTTTGGAAGGCACTCTTGCCCAGTGGTTTTCTTCCACTGATTTCCGTCACTTGGCGGCTCAAATCCCGGTTCACAGGCATCGCTGCTCAACAGCTCTTAGTTGTTTTCTCATTATCACTTCACAACCATAAATCTGTATTTCAAACAAAAATATTCGTTCTAATTACACTATACAACAGCCATTTTGCAACTGGGATGTACTTTACTGTGTAGAATACGAATATACCTTTCAAAATGTTCTAGCACGCAACATATTTACGTTTTTTAGTGTTTTTGTTGTTTATTTTCTTTATTTCGATCTTTGAATGTTGATTTGCGTCTATGCCTAATTTTTTAAATTTTTGTTTTTTGGGTACAGGTGTAGCAGATCTACAAGTCAGATGGTAAGCGTGATAAAAGAATGACAAAGAAAAGAAGAGCATCGTTGTCACAGTTTTCGAATAGCAAAGAACAAATAAGTTGACAATGTTGTGAACTAATTGGAGTATATTGGCGTTATGTCCTAATATACTGCATATGTACATTAAATGGTGTCTATTTAGAACGTTTGCATACGTATTTCCTGTTTGTATTAATCCAGTCCATGTTCGCCAGTACCGTTTTTGATTCTGCTGTTTATTTAGAAAATGTGACTTGACAGAAAACTTATCATACCAATGACTTCAGCACCCCAAAATTAGGTAAATCCAGATAATCAGCCAACCAGATAAGCCGTACCCAGATAATCAGGACATTGCTGTACTTAAAATAATATCCGAAACATTATCACTGGTGTTAGAGTTTTGTGTATGCTTCAGGTAGTGACCAGCTCGAGCCATCGCAGGAAATTTTCTGAGAGTCGTCCAAGCAATAAGGCTAAAAGAATTAACGTTTACTTTGCGTTATTTGAAGTAACGGGCCAAAACAAATGTTGGCTCGAAGAAGAGGACCAGTTCACAAGCGGAGGGTCCGAGACCTTATCGGGAGAATGTGCGGGACAGGGATGAAATCTTAGCCAGCCAGAAGGATGGAGCTAGCGGGAAAGAACAAATGTTAGATGGGGGCGGGATTTGTGTAGCCCTCGGTGGAGATTTACACCAGAGAGATAGTGGTGACGGGTGACTCCTCGTTACGGGGGCGCGATACACCCCAGGCATCAGCCACCACCCTCTGCGAGACGATTATCAGTGGCGAGGCAGAGGTTGCGCCTGCACCGTTACGTCACGGGTGGCTGGCGAGCGGAGGGCCGCGATCTCTGGATGATAGCAACAGGTGTCAAGGGCTGGACCAGCTGTCGGCCGGCGCTGTTGCCAAGCGCGTCGCGCCGCAGCGGTAGCTCGTGGCTCCGCTGCAGCACGCCCATCAGCGACCCGGCCCGCTGCTACGAGACAGCTGCCGGCCGCGCACACAAATTGGAAACACTGGGGCAGAGAGGCGCCCTCAGTCTCATCGGCGAGGGTGTGAGGACGCAGGCACCTGCGGGTATAAAGGAGCAACCACGACCTGTGGCTAGATACAAGATGCTGCGAAACGCTGCTGTCACAACTAACGTTGCTAGAGATCTGCTTCGAAGCAGTAATATGATTCTA
This sequence comes from Schistocerca americana, assembly GCF_021461395.2. Taxonomy (NCBI): domain Eukaryota; kingdom Metazoa; phylum Arthropoda; class Insecta; order Orthoptera; family Acrididae; genus Schistocerca; species Schistocerca americana. The sequence continues at coordinate 466,878,709 of NC_060122.1, read as the reverse complement.
AATGATGAAACAATTTTAAACCGTCGCACGCTGTCAGTTTTATTATGTTAAGTGCCTTTATTGCACAATGTGCGTTGGTGAAGTGAGTGTCACATTTAATACCTATTTCGTGCTTTGGGGGGCTGACATCAAATGTTAAACACACACACATCACCAACGCTATACACGGAGGTGACGAAAGTCACAGGATACCTCCTAATATCGTGTCGGACCTCCTTTTGTGCGGCGTAGTGGAGCAGCTCTACGTGGCATGGACTCAATAAGTCGTTGGAGGACCCCTGCAGTAATTTTGGGCCATGTTGCCTCTATAATTGCGAAAGTGTTGTCGGTGTACGATTTTAGCACGAACTGACCTCTCGATTATGTCTCATACGTGTTCCGTGGGGGTCCATGTTGGGCAATCTGGGTGACCAAATCAGTAGCTCGAAATGTCCAAAACGTTCTTCAAACTAATCGCGAACAATAGTGGCCCGATGATACGATATCATTGTTTGGCAACGAAGTCCACGAATGGCCGCAAATGGTCTCCAAGCAGCCGAACATAACCATTTAAAGTCAATGACAGGTTCGGCTGAAAGAGAACCCGGTCTATTCCATGTAAACACAGCTCACATCATTACGGAACAGCCACCAGCTTCCATAATACCTTGTTGACAACTTGGATCCATGGCTTCGTGGGGTCTGCGCCACACTCTAGCCCTATTACCCGCTTTACCGACTGAAATGGGGAGTCATCTGACCAGGCCGCGGTTTTCCAGTCGTCTCGGGTCCAACCGATACGATCACGAGCCCAGGACGGGCGCTGCAGACGATATCGTGCTGTTAGCCCATTGACGCCACATTTCAGCGCACTGTCCTAATAGATACGCTCGTCGAACGTTTCACAATGATTTCCGCTTTCATTCACGCAGTGCTGCTTGTCTATTAGCGCTGACAACTCTATGCGAACGCCGCTGCTCTCGGTCGTTAAGTGAAGGCCGTCGGCCACTGCGTTATCCATGGAGATGGAGTAACGCCTGAAATTTTGGTACTCTTGGTACACTCTTGTCACTGTGGTTATCGAAATATTGAATTCCCCAACCATTTCCGAAATGGATTGTGCCATTCGTCTAGCTCCAACTATCACTCCAGTTAACAGTCTTAATTCCCACAACTGGCCATAATCACGTCGAAACTTTTTCACATCAGTCATCTGAGTACAAAAGACAGCTCCGACAATGCACTGCCCCTTTATACCTAGTGTACGTAGTGTACGCGATACTACGGCCATCTGCATATGCGCATGTCGCTATCCCGTGACTTCTGTCACTCAGTGGACATTTGAACATGGGCGATGCTCGATACTGGCCCTTAACATGAAGTATAGACATTGTTCAATAAAGAAACTATGCATAACAAAACTGGCAGCGTACTGTGTTCTAAAATCGATTCATCATTTGAAAGTTACATTGAAGGTGTGAATACATGAATGAAGAAACTGACAGTAATATTGCATAGTACTGCATCTGTAGATTCAGTGACATTGCGAACAAAAGCCTACGACATTTGGACATCGGCGTTTGACTCATGAGGAGAACAAGGAAAACGCCATAACCCTATTTTCCAGAAACTTCGCTCAGTAAATAAGCAAACAGATATCTCGGTTTATCCGTACATACTCGACAGTTTCTAAAAAGAACCACGTTCAAAGTTTTTTGAGGTGTCTTTTACCCCGCGATATCTTCAGAGAAATGGAGGCTCAGTGGGTAGCGTTGCGGCTTCTTAATTTTGCGCATTATGTTCGAAATCCAATTATTACCATTGTTTTTGTTTTTCATTTATATACGTACTTCCGTAAGTTAGTACAGGAATGGTTTCCAGTATACACTGATAACGTTGTCCTTATTCGTCTACTAATTGTATGTCAGATGAACGAATTAAAAAAAAAAAATATTTGAAATTGTTTTCGGTCTAATTCCTGTAGTATACCTTTATTCATAATCAGCTGTGAGCTTCAGTTTCCAGAAAAGCGATCCGTTATGCATAACTTGACGCGAAATTATTGCCAACGCGCGAGATCTTCACCAATGTTGACGGTGTTTCTTCCCCGAGTGAGAATCATACAAAGAAACATCACTAAGGCAAACCTGCCTTGGTGCGATGATCGTGGTGTTGACAATATCTGTACTTCGAATGTCTCTACGATCGGTCTCATCTAAGGCGGTATGCACCAAATCTTCATGAAGAATAAACATATGAATAAAATATAGGAAGAGAATGAAACTCGGAATATGAGAATTTAAAAAGAGATTATAGCTCTCAACATACCATACACACATATATTAGATAATCAATGTGTGACACTTACTGTGAAAGCCAGTTGTAATTTTACAATTACTATAACGCTCTCGTATAGGCCTACTATAATTTAATAGTAAACATTCGTGCAGTAACCTTTTGCAGATATGGTTAGGTAAACGCAAACAAACTAAAATAAATAAAAACAATAATCGGGTTTCGAACACTGGGTGCACAGCTAAGAAGTCACAACGCTGACCACTGAGTCACCATTTCGTCTGAGGATATCGCGCGGTGAAAGACACGCGGAGTACCTGGAAGACACCCCGGAAACTTTGAAGCTCGTTACTCTGGAAACGGTCGAGTATCTACAGATAAGCCGAGACACGTCTTTGCTTATTTTGACTCGTCTTCCACTGAGCGTAGTTCCTGAGAAATTGGGCGATGGCACATGCCGTGGTCCCTCGTCAGTGCCACACCTACGTTTATTACTGAGAGTACGATCGTACGGAGTATGAAGTGTAATTTGTGATTAGTGAGGGGTGGCATGATCACCTATAAGACTACAGCGATCCAGTGTTTAACCAACATCGATAACAATATGCAAGTCGTACATACTGTGCCGAAGGAGCGCCAGTTGAACCTTCTGGAGGGAACAGATCTACGGGTATAAGAAACATGATACCACTAAAATTTTGAATGAACGAACTCAATTCACACTGTACACCCATTATTCACTTTTCAGTCCGGAACCGCGCTACTGCTACGGTCGCAGGTTCGAATCCTGTCTCAGGCATGGATGTGTGTGATGTCCTTAGGTTAGTTAAGTTTAAGTAGTTCTACGTCTAGGGGACTGATGACCTCAGCCGGCCGAGGTGACCGAGCGGTTCTAGGCGCTACAGTCTGGAACCGCGCGACCGCTACGGTCGCAGGTTCCAATCCCGCCTCAGGCATGGATGTGTGTGAAGTCCTTAGGTTAGTTAGGTTTAAGTAGTTCTAAGTTCTAGGGGACTGATGACCTCAGAAGTTAAGTCCCATAGTGCTCGGAGCCATTTGATGACCTGAGCAGGTAACGTCATGATCAGTGTTCTGGGATGTTCACGATGTGGTGCATTCGGAATTCATGCCTGAAGGCGTCACCATAAACTCTGCTAGGTCCTGTGAGAGCGCCAGAAACCAAAGCACGAATTCTAAATAGTTCGTCCACAGAAGGAGCAGCCTCTCCTTCATGACAATGCCAAACAACACATGAGAGCTGTTACAACCGCAACAGTCGTACACCTTAGGTTCACTGTCATCGATCATCCTCCATAGTCTCTACATGGCCTCCCCTGATTTTCGTCTGTTTTCAGAACTCTAACACCTTCGATGACTTCATTTTGGTAGTGATGGAGCGGTGCAAGCATAGGTGAGGTTGTGGCTCCGTCAGCGAAGCCATCTTTCTACTGTGACAGCATCGGCAAACTGGTCTCTCTTTAGAAGACATGTGTTCGTCCCAAGGGTGACCATGCTAAGAAATAAATATGTGGACATGAAGAACAAAGATGTACATCGTTAGTAAAATTTGTTTCATTCAAGAAGTTTCAAGAGTTATCACATAAAAAATTCAGAGGCATTTCTTTTCAGCACGCCCTCTTAAATACTTGGGTGTTGCAATTTGCATGGGTATGAAATGAAATGGATCAATAGTGGGTAAAGTAAGTGTCGTACTTCAGTTCATTTGTAGGATACTAGGAACAATCAATTATTTATACAAAGGTGATGGCTCACGGAACACTCGCGCGACCCATCCTACAACATTGCTCAAGGATGTGCGAACGTACATCAAATAGGGTCAACAGGGGATAGCAAAAATGGTCACACGTATGTCTGAAATGAATTTGGGGATTTACCACAGCTGCCAATATTTCGCTCTCGCAGGGGTCCACTAAGGGAAGGTTACACCGATTATAACGCACACGGAGGAGTTTAAACATTAGATATGTCTTACTTCGCAAGCCATCTAATTGAGTGTGGCCGTGAATACTTCTGATTCTACTAACTGATCCCCCCTGCCCTGTTCCATTCGCGAATGGATGTGGGAAGAAAGACTGAATAAGCCTCCGAATTAAATCTAATTTCTAGAATTTTGAAGTCGTGGACATTACGCGACATGCTCTTCCAGGAAAAAGCGCTCTCAAAATTTCGGTAATATACCTCTCCGTGATGCACAATTATCTTGTAACGGCTGCGAATAAACTTCGTTAACCATCTCGGAAACGCTCTGGCGCCGACTAAACGATCCTGTGACGAAACGCACACCTCTCGCTTCTCCCTCCCTCCCTCCCTCCCCCCCCCCCTATCAGTACTACCTGACAAGGATCCCCTACTGATGAACAATACTTAAGAATCGGTCGAACAAGCACCTTATACGCCACTCCACTTCCTTCGTGGATGAATCACATCTTAAGATTCTTCCTATGAATCTCAGGTTGGCATCTGCTTTTCCTACTGTTCGTTTTATGTGGTCATTGCGCTTAAGGTCGTACTGGATAGTTTCTCTTACGTATTTTACGGTAGATGCTATTTACAGCAGTTTGTCATCAATAGTGTAGTTGTACAGTATTGGCTTTCTTTTCCTATGTATACATTTATTTACGTTCTGCAGATCATTCTGCAAATCGATACTGTCTCTTGACGTTGCTACTTTGTTGTAGACAATCGCATCATCTGCGAACATTCTTAAAGAGCATCCGACACTTTCTACTACATCATTTATATACGAGGAGAAGTCCTAATATGTCTTATAATAGTAAGTACCCTCTTTCGTGCATTTTACGGTGTACAGATGTAGATGGGCATACACAGCGTTACTGCTTTACTGGGCGTGGCGCCACAGAAGAAGATATCTATTTGTCCTCCTCCAAACATTAAAATGACTTAATCGACCAGACAGAATCAGACAATACGACGTCTGCGGCGGCCTTTTTAAAGTAGCATGACGCAATTAACCTGAAGTGAAACTGAGGGAAACCGCAAGAAAAAACTAAATCACAAAAATAACTGGCAGTTTTCGCAGCACACCGCTCCTCCTAAAAACAGAAGGAATCTTGGCATTATTTTGTGATGCACACGGAAACTGCCAGCCTAACAGCTTTAATGACACGGCGGGATATGAAACCGCGCGCTGAATGCGAGAATGAAAAATTTTCGCGAAATTCTTCACGAAGCAACATGATGCCACATATTACGTATGTTTACTGGGAAAACTACGTTAACTCTACTCGGGCCGTTCTTCGAAACGCACTGAACGCTCACATGTCGCTGGGGGAAGGGTGGAGGGAGGTTAGTTACCTTCCTACTGTGCTATGACTGCAGAAGAGTTCGTTCGCATACATGTCATCGCAATTCATCTTGCACTAACGCTTTAGTGTTACATTAAGAAAAGTATAAAAGCAAAGGATCTCCCCAGCCAATCTACAAAATATATTTTATTCTCTTTGGAGGGAGGCTTGTTACAGCAGCGCGTCCCTTGGAGGGTGACTAACCCGTGTTCAAGGAGTCACTGGTTCGTAATTTGGAGGTTGCGCGTTGGCATCCCGCTTCGATCGTGGTGTAGGTTTCACATGTGCCGTTATTGTATTTCTCCCCTATATACAATGACAGAAATATAGAGTGATACACCATGATGACCTCGACCGAACACTCCGTTATTTCTATACTCATCAGATATACCGATTAAAATTTCATCTTTACGCGAGCAGCGATAGGATTGTTCTCATCGAGTCAACAGCAAACCACGGCCAAAAAATTGCAGTTCAGCTACACATGTCGGAGCCGAAGTTACGAGCAGAGGATGAAGAGGGAGAGAAATTGTATGAGGATATTGAAAGGGTGGTTCGGTATGTAAAATGACGTGATAATCTTAGTGACGAGGTATTGGAACGTGGTAGGAGAAGACGAAAATGAGATTGGTAGCAGGAGTGAGCGAGTAGGAAGACTAATTGAATTCTACAATAAATTTCAGATAGCAATAGCGAATACACAGTTCACAAATCCGAAGAGAGAAAAAAAAGGGGGGGGGGGAACCGAAGTACTGAGGATTCATGAGATGCGTTTGAAGCTCTTTGAGACTATAAATATATTGCGAGAATGAATCCCGCAGTAGGCAGTTCAACTGAAGAAGAATGGACGTCTCTAAATAGGGCAATCACAGGAGTTGGGGAGGCAGACACAGGTACAAGGAAGGTAACTGCGAAGAAACCTTGGGTAACAGAGGAAATGCTTCAATTGATCGACAAAAGAAGTACAAAAATGTTCGGAGAAGTCACTTAGCAATGAAATGAGTAACAAATGCAGGGAAGCCATAGTGAAATGGCAACAAGAAAAACGTGGAGAAATCTAAAAAGAAATGATCGTTGGAAGGACTGATTCACTACATAGAATCGTCAAAGCGACTTTCGGCGAAGTAATAAAAAAAAGGGGGGGGGAGACATGAGCGATCCAGTATGAGTCAAAATTCAACAGAACTTTGGAAGATTTGCGATCAAATAAAGCAGAAGGGACATACTATTCCTTCGAAATTGCTAACTCCACTGGGAGAAGTGGACACCAAACGACTAGTGAGGTTGCAGGGGCAGATGAGCGTGAAATATCGCACTATCACATCAACAGCTCACACATCCGAGTTGCTGATATGAATAATATGCAGAAGAATGGGAAAGAAAACTGAGGATCTATTAGATGACGATAAATTTGGCTTTCGGAAAGGTAAGGGCATCAAAGACGCAATTTTGCCGCGATTAATAATGGAACCAAGGACTTGTCGACCAGGTAAAAGCGTTCGACAATGTGAAATGGTGCTAGATATTCGAAATTTCGAGAAAAATAGGAGTAAGATATAGGGAAAGATGGGTAATACAAAATATGTACAAGACACAAGACGGCAGTAAGACGAGGATCCGGTTTGTTGCCCATATTATTCAGTCTATACATCGAAGAAGCAATGACGTAAATGAAAGAAAGCTGCCGTGCTGGGATTAAAATCAGGGTGAAAGGATATCAATAATAAAGATTCGTTGATGACATTGCTGCCCTCAGTGAAAGTGAAGAAGAATTACAGGATGTGTTGAATGAATGGACAGTCTACTGTGTACAGAACATGGTTGAGAGTAAATAGAAGGAAGAAGAAAGTAATAATGGTTACAGAAATGAGATTACCGTCAAACATAAGATAAAGACTGGGGATCACGAAGTAGACGAAATTAAGTAATTCTGCTACCTTTCAAGTAAAATAACACGTGACGGACGAAGCATGGACGACATAAAAAGCGGATTAGCACTTGCACAGACTATTCTTGGCCAAGAGAAGTCTGCTAGTATCAAACATCGACCTTAATCTGAGGAAGGAATTTCAGCAAACGAACGTTTGGAGCACAGCATTATATGGTAGTGAATCATGGACTTTGGGAAAACCGGAAAAGATAAAAAACCGATGCATCTGAGATGTGATGTTGAAAATTGGGTGGTCATCATATACCGAATGAGGAGGTTCTCCGCAGAATCGGACTGACAACAAGAAGCGACACGATGATAGGACGTTTTAAGAGAAATGAGGGAATAACTTCCTTGGTACTGTAGAAAGAGCTGCAGAGAGTAAAAACTATAGGAGAAGCCAGAGATTGGAAAGTATCCAAAAAATAATTGAGGACATCAGATGTAAGTGCTACTCTGAGAAAGAGAGACTGGCACAGAGAGGAATTCGTAACAGGCCGTATCGAACCAGTCAGAAGTCTCGTCACTTTTAAAAAGTGCGAGCTATTTTCGGTACAAAAAGAGTCATTCCTACGGATGATTAATGGTGTATGTGATGCCTGTTTGGTATGTTCTAACGTTGCTGGAACTTTTCAGGTCCAGGCCCAGAGGACGCCATCGCCATCTTCCGGACTTCTAAAGTCGAATCACTGGCATGAGGAATATGAGAGAATCACACAGGCAGACTGCACAGACATTTGGCTGTGGTGCAGAGACTGCGAACCGAGTGGGTCAGTTGACCTTTTAAGATTCTTGCCCTTCAGTTGCTTGAGAATTGTTGCTGGTTTTCTGAGACGAGCGTGGCGTATGATTTTGGCTATGTGGCTATTGCGACATCAAAAACCAATGAGCGCTAATAAGATTAGGAACGACTACACCACGCGTATGTATTACGATTGTTCGAATGGCACTGACGAGCAGACAGATGACAACTGAAATTTGGGAGGAGGTTACAGGCAGTGTGTCACCACGACCCGCCGGGAAAAGATTTCCGAAAGCTAGGTTGGAATCTCTACTTGCAATGCTACGTTTACCTTTGATGTCATACCACAGGCAACATAAGCTTGCATGGTGTAGAGAGAGTCGACTTGGGCACACATTCTGTGGCGTTCAGCGATCAATTGTGCTTTTTAATGGTGCCCAGATCGACGACAACGTGTCCATGAACCAGATGGTGACAGGTCTCTGTTTCATCCAAAGGAATTATGGTGTGGGATCCTACTGGATACGGCAGTAGGTTTGACTTGCTACTGGTTGAAAATATGCTGAATGTTTAACATTAAGTGGCAAGAATGTTAAACCCTTCCTGACCAGGTCAAGACCCCACACTGCGGATCAACCGCAAACAAAGCCTTCAGCAATGTACGGATCCTGGACATATCTGTCCTCTCCCCTGATTTGTTACCCATAGAGTATATTTCGGATAGAGAATATTGCTCACAAACATATAAGTCACCCGCACCAACGAAACGGGTAGGTGTTAGCTAAGAAGGTCTGTCAGTTGACCTTTTAAGATTCTTGCCCTTCAGTTGCTTGAGAATTGTTGCTGGTTTTCTGAGACGAGCGTGGCGTATGATTTTGGCTATGTGGCTATTGCGACATCAAAAACGTCGTCACTTGAGCATATCCTGTACGGAAAATCGAACTTGAAAAAAAAAGCCATCTGTGATTAATACAAACTGTGTTATTTTGTCAGTGGATTATTGAGCTGCATGATCCGTTGACAGGTTTGGACGCTGAAATTTAGTCAGCCTCTTTGGTTGCACCAATTATTTTATGACAGTGGTGTAATTATCGGTCCACCAGTATCCTCCATCCAGCATTCTTTGGAGTGCGTCTTTCATGGGCAAGTTGACGGGTGTTCTGTAATCAAATTTTTCTCTATAGGCCTACATTCGTTGGACTTCCTGGGCACTACACCTTCTGTTACATGCATGTCCGCAATTCCTGTAACGAGAAATGCTCCATGTTCGACAAGCAGTCATGAACTGTAAGAGGTTGCAAATTCCACCATGGACACATCACGGACGATTTTCAAAGAAACGACACCAATGGCTATGTGGCAAGCAGCTATTTGTTATGAAACACAAGCTGTTCAGGACCTTGTAGCGCCTCAAATATTCGGTTCCGAATCTCTGCATCTACTCTTGTAACCCATCACCCACATTTACGATGTGGCGGAGGGTTGTTGTGGAACCACTATCTTTGAACCCTTCCCTACTCTGTCCACGAATACTGAAAAGAAAGGCGATCAATATAGCTCCGAATGAGTTCTAATTCCTTCGTGTTTATTTTTTATTTATTTTCTGTAATGGCCATTTCGCGATTTGTACGTGGGAGGAATTTCTTGAAATTTACGCTCTCGCAATTTTAACAGTAAATCTCGCCGTGATGCACACGCCTCTCTCTCAGTGTCTGCCGCTAGAGTTCGCTGAACATCCCTGCAACGCTCTGCTGTCAACTAAACCAACTCTTGACGAAACGCGCCGCTCCTCGTTGGATCTTCTCCCTGTTTTATGAATCTAGTATGGGAAGTGTACCAGGGTGAGGTGCAATAATCAGCAATCCACTGACCAAGTTCTTTCGGGAATAAATTGCATTTGCTTAAGATTCCCAATGAATCTCAGCTTGGAATCTGCTTTGATTTATGTGGTCATTTCACTATAGGGGGATCCGGATTGTTTCTCCTAGGCATTTTACGGTGGTTACTGTTTCCAGTGATACGTCGGCATTTGTTTAATCAAACAGTTTTGTTTTGTTTTGGGGCGCAAAAGCAACTAGGATCATACACGCACATGTCAAAATTGTAGAAAACGAAGAGAGGAGTTAAGAACGACTACATGTCAATCCCAATCGATGGAAGAGAAGACAGCTTAAAACAGGGACGTGGAGAAAGGTCTATAAAATACGCCATAGAAAAACGGAGGTTCAGAACTAAAAATTAATGGCCTTCGCCATATTGCTACGACGGATAAAAAGAAAACGCGGTCGACAGTCCGCTCATCATTCGCAAAAACGGCCGATAACTCAGACGGCAAACACAAACGGGAACGCAAGCGGCTAAAAAAAGAGGGCATTCCGTCGAACAGTAGTTGATTACTTCGCCTCTTTATGCCCATCACCAATCGTCCACCCTCGGCAAGTCATCCAGCGTTTCGCTGAAGACTTCTCGATTTTCAGACAGCAGCATCGCCCGCGAGTAGCCTCAGAGAACCTCCAACGTTAGCCACTAGTTCATTAACAATAATGGCCATCCGAAATTCCTACACCAAAGTATATAAAGAAAATATTCCCGAATTCGAGTCAAGAACAGCTGTCAACATGAGTAATTTCTAAGTAGGATATCTTCGGTGTAGCGAAGCAGCTTAAATCACTTAAAGGCAAGGCCTCCGGTTGAGATTGTACACGAGTTAAGTTCCTTTCAGAGTATGCTGATACAACAGCCCAATACTTAGCAATCATATACAACCGATCGCTCGTCGAAAGTTCCTTACATACAGATTGGAAATGAAATAGGATTAATCCGATGAATTACAGATCCATATCTCTAACGTCGATTTGCAGTAGGACTTTGGAACATATACTGTATTCGAACATGACGGGTTATCTCGAACAGAACGATTTATCGGCAAACAGCCAACACTAATTCATAAAATATCGTTCCTGTGGTATTGTATGGAACTGGGGACCTAGAAACGACGGAGAGGCTTCGTCACCGCCGTAGTCCTCAGTGGTCCACAATCCCACAACAGTCCACTCACCCCACCGCCGCCCCACACCGAACCCAGGGTTATTGTGCGGTTCGGCTCCCTGTGGACACTCCCGGGGACGTCTCGCACCAGACGAGTGTAACCCCCAATGTTTGCATGGTAGAGTAATCATTGTGTAAGCGTACGTGGAGAAAGTGTTTGCGCAGTGCAACTGAGGCGGAATAAGGGGAACCGTCCCGCATTCGCCGAGGCAGATGGAAAACCGCCTTAAAAACCATCTACAGACTGGCCGGCACACCGAACCTCGACACTAATACGCCGACGGATTCGTGCCGGGGACCTTCCCGCCCAGAAAGCAGTGCGTTAGGCCGAACGGTTAACCGGGCGGGTTTCGTTCTTGTGGTACTCAACTAGCTCTTTATTCTCACAAAGTAATGAGTGATATCGACGGTGGATGTCAAATGGATTCCTTTTTTTATATATTTTCAGAAGGCTTTTGACACTATTCCTCACATGCGACTTCTAACCAAATTGCGTCCCTATGGAGTATGTCTCAGTTGTGCGACTAGATTCGTGATTTTCTGTCAGAAAAGTTGCAGTTCGTAGTAATTGACGGAAGTCATCTAGTAAAATAGAGGTAATATCTGGCGTTTCCGAAAGAAGTGTTATAGTCCCTCTGCCGTCCCTGATTTACATAAACGATATAGGAGGCAATCTGAGCAGCCCTCTTAGAATTTTTGTAGTTGATACTGTCATTTACCGTCTTATAAAGTCATCAGATGATCACAACAAATTGCAAAACGATTCAAACAAGATACTGGTATGTTGCGGAAATTGGCAATTGATTCTAGATAACGAGAAGTGTGGAGTCCATCCACGTAACTACTCAAACGAACCCGCTAAATTTCGATTACAAGACAAATCACACAAATCTATAGGCTGTAAGCTCTGCCAAATTCTTGGGGATTGCAACAACGAATAATTTAAATTGGAGCTGTCACATAGATAATGTTGTGTGGAAAGCAAATCAAGGACTACGAGTTATTCACTGAACACACAGCAAATGCCACAGGACTACTACAGAGACTGCTTACACCACATCTGTCCGCCCATTTCTAGAGCATTACTGTGCTATGTAGGATCCGCAGCGGATGGGACTGAGAAAGGACATCCAAAAAGTTCAAAGACGGGCATCGCGTTTGGTATCATCGCGAAATAGGGAAAAGAATGTCACGGATATCATAAGCGAATTGGGGTGGTAATCATAAGCAAAAGCGATTTCGTTGCGGCGAGATCTTCTCATGAAATGTCTATCAACAACTTCGTCCACAGACTGAAAATATATTTTGCTGGCGCCCACCAACAGAGGGAAAATGGATCATCACAATAAAATAAGAGAAATCAGAGATCGCTCGGAAAGATTTAAGCGTTCATTTTTCCCGCGCGCTGTTCTACGAGTGGAACGGTTGCGAAATAGCTTGAAGGTGGTTCGATAACCCTCTGCCACGTACGTAATTGTGACTTGCAGAGTAAACATGTTGATGTAGATATTTAAACTTGCTCAGTGTATTCCCGAAATTACCGCCACATCTGTCGATTCTGTTTCGTCAAGAATGGCGTGTTGTATGTCAGGAACTCTTGCCACAAATCTCTTCCACCACTTGGTAAATGGCCGCATTTTGTTCACTAAACGACTGCGCGAAACTATCGAATTCATTCCGGAAGTGAAAGAACACGGGATCATCTTATCGCCTTTATCTACGGCGCTCTGGATATCATGGACGAACAGAGCGGTCCTCTGTTTCCGGAGTTCAAGTTGACTTTTAGGAAGCAGATTTTCGTCCCCAGAAAACGTCATAATGCGTGAGAATGACAAATGTTCCATAATTCTACAACATCGGTATAAGTCTCTAATTTACCCTATGACCGTCCATGAAAACGGGATTTATCTGTTTTTTTTTTTTCCAACCGCTGAGTATCCTTTGATGCTCCAGTGGCCAACCATAAACAACTGCTAGGAGGGGAGGCATGTTCTTTCGCATGGCCACTGTACAACCTCTCAGATGAACTGCCTTTCCACTACTGAGATCTTTTTATTTTCTATTTTGGGGTCGCTTATCATTATCTGCCATTTCGGCGTCAGTGCGACAGCGGTAGGAAGACCCGTATTATGATCTTCTGCGACGAAACATTTTCGGGAGATATAATTCAGTATTTCGACAATTTTTCTGTCGTTCTCCACTCCGGTGTCAATATGGGCACTGAGCGAATGAACAGACTATTTTGATCTCTTCTCTGACATTATGTTACAACAAAATTTCTTACGTCTTCTTTTTAAGTTCGTTTGGCAAAATTTTACTTTTGCTTTTCCTATGAAAACATTCACTTTAGGACCCTCTAAGGTCCGCATAAACTAGAGTCTGAATACCTGAGGCAGCGTCTCTGTTTTCCAATCCGAGCGACGTGTTGGTATCAATCTCGGTAAAGTCTGATAACTTTCTTGAAGTGGACTACTGACCTGGTATTCATATGTTTGAAATTCGCCATCAACAACATCGCTGCTGGTAGAAAACTAAATCACGAAAAGAACACTCCGCGATGTGAATTCAAATTGGATATGCAATATTTTGAGCTACTACGTAGAATATCAAACTACGTGAAAGCTTCAGAGAAGGGTACAAAGAAAGCCATTCCAGAGATATAACATCACTTACTGGAAACGGGAGTATTACTTGTGACATAGCACAATGGCACTTGCGGAAAGGAGACTTCTTTTTTATGTTCTTACACCAGCTGTAGAACACGGCCGCCATTCTTCACGTGGCAGAAGTGCAAACGAAATGTACTGTGTGTATTGCATGCGACCTACGCCATTTCCATAAAAAAGTGAGAATTTTCTTGAAAACTGCTCTATGTAGAGAACTTCTGCCTTGTCCACAAGGTAACTATGCTCCTTTTGGGTAAGTAGAAAACTGAATATGGTGGCTAAGACGTCTTTCAGCTATTGTTAGATAAAGACTCCCTTGTCCCTTCAGACATCTCCATGTATAATGCTCTTAGGTACGCACGTCCACGTGTGTAGTTATTCACTCACCATCCATTGGATTGGCATCTCTGTTAATTTATTATTTCCTAGGCTAGAATCCCGCGAAGAAAAGCTTGGTCCATTTACCACCCTTTCGTTGGCCAAATGCATAGCTCACTTTAGTATTAATTGAAGCAGTAATTACATTTTCCTCTAGTCTGTCCCCTAGTCCATTTCTCTGCCTACTTCTCTCCCCTGGTAAGTCCATATTTCTAATAATTCCCGCAATTTCTCGCTGCGCTGCTCTCAGGTTTTGAAAGGTTTTCGAATTAAAAGTCCATGTCTCAATGCGGCTAGTCACAGTTGGTAATACGAAGCGACTGTAACTTTCCTTTTCAAACGCTTGAGTACCGAAACCACTACAGGCAACTTTTTCTCTTTGGTTTATTTAATTCGCTGACGATCAAAGTTGTTAACTACAGCTGCACAGTATGCAAAAAGTTCTTTATTGGTCTGTGGCTCCATTGTTAATTTGTATAATTTTTGGTTTCCGTAATTGGTTACACGTTATGTAAATCTTATTTTCAGGCCTACTTTCAAAATTTTTCTGTGAAGTTTACTGGTTACTGCCGCTGTACTGGAGAGACAGTGAAATATCAGCAAAACGAAGAATGCCTTTTATCATGAGTGCTGCCACCTGATAACTGCCTCTACGACAGCTTGTATCAAATATTAACTACAAACTGGGTAAGAAGTTGCTATAATTACGCCTGGAGGGGAGCTTTATATAAAAGTGAAACGTGGTGTACATGAAAAAGGGAGAAGAAACGCTGGAAACATTTGAAATGTGGTCGTAGAAAATAATGTTAAAAGCTTTGTGGGCGCGTTAAGCTCGAAATTAAGAGACACTACACAGAATACATGTCGTCTTCGTTCCTCGGATTCTTTCTTTCACAGCTGAAGATATCCAAGTTACATAGGTTACATAGCTACCGTTGCAAAAATGACAGTTGCCATTTAACCTATACAACTATAAAGAATGTTTGAGGAAAGAAGCTCATCGGAAACTTCTTACAAAAAGAACTATGATTCTAAAGTGAAAAATTGAAGGAGCAACTGAGAGAAAAAAATTGATGGGCCAGAGAAATGAATCGACATTCTATGATGAAACATTGGCGGCGAATATAGATGAAGGTGCAAGATAACAAACATGTTACAACGAAATAAGATGATTCATCAACTGGAAGTGCAAGGTATTTGGAAGGTGAGCTTTGAAAACTTAACGGAACCTCAATTTCTTCAGCCAGCTACAAGAGACTGTTAAGCATATGAAGCAGGCCCACCGCAAATCAAAGTTGTGCCACAGAATGCTTCGACTGAATTCACTGGAAGACTGTATGATAGTAGGAAGGAAGCCTGTTAAGACATTACGAGCTTCGGCTACGGTAGGGCGAATTGGCTGCATAGCGTTAGCTCATAAAAATGATTGCAGTGATGCTATAACAGATTCGGTTCCCTATATCAGTAATTTAATATTCGAAACTTCGGTAACACCAGATACTTTCACTTTTTGGCGATTGGACGTTAGTACGCCCCACATCTCAGCCAATGTGATTAGGGATAGGGAATTTTCTCTCTCTCTCTCTCTCTCTCTCTTACGCACACACACACACACACACTATTTGCGCTTGTATGACATTACAATTTTACTACTCATTATTTAAATAGAGTGTTAGCTAGAAGAAACATCAGTGTTGTTGTACACCCTTCAAAGCTTCCTGCAATTATAATGCGTCAGAACCTACTTCAAGAGTGCGCACCGAAAGCTTGCAGTATTGTAGGCAGATGTAACTCTATCACGTCGAATATCGACATTCTTCGGAATTCCACGCAGTAGCAGCCACCACCTGTGACTTTTGACCTGATAATTGTAAAACCGCCAAAGTTATGCAACGTCACACCGTAGTCCAACAGTTTAGTCATCGATGGTTGTATCTATTGTAACCTAATTCAACAAGTTTTCTGGCCACACGCCCCCCCCCGCCCCCCCCCCCAAAAAAAAAAAAAAAAAAAAAAAAAAAAAAAAAAAAAAAATTGGTCGTAACATGTATGTTACTTTTCTATGGTATGTCCCTACATGTCGTCATATACTGCTACCGTTGTTTCTCACAGATTTATACATTTGATTAAACACAGTTGTTCAAAAGAACTCGCGTATCGTTGTTTTAACTTTAATGGTGATTAACATTCGACAGACAAAATTAATATCGTGCATAAATATACAATATAAATGACTCGGAATATACACAGATGTACAGCAGTTGTCTATCCCGAATTGTCGTCATTACCTCATTTCCTCACAAATTCCTGTTTGCTTAGACACTGCCATTTTGTTTTAAATTTATTTATTTACGGGGACGCATCATTTCCATTGTTTCCTAAATGTCAAATTCTCTAGCCACATCAAAATTAGTGTGTTCTAGATTTCTTATTGTGAATTTATTTTTATGTGTGTGTCTGGTTACTTTCGAGCAACAAAATTTTAATATATTGAAGAAGACATGGGATGAAAATTCGAGTTACCTAGCAGTTTTATGAACCTTACACAAGAAGTCGACATTATATTTAACGATGCTTCTGTGGATTTGTTGGACAAGAGTAGTGGAACGATCCTCCCATGTAGCTGATAAAGGAATCCTACCACTTTTCAGTCAGATACCACAGAAAACAAAATTCAGATTGACCGGATGTGTTCTCCGATTCCTGTGAACATGATTCCCCGCGTCTCGAGGACTGCGCCAGCCGGCAATTATTATTGTCAGAAAACAGTTTTCACGTATATAAGTACAGACATAAAACTTACATATTCAGACCCATACATAACAGGTTTTTCTGAAGTCATGTGCACGACATGCTTTTCCAACAGCGATACAAAACCAAATTACTTCATTTATTGCTGTGTGGACGTTCGCCGATCTATTTTACAATTCTGCGTCAGTAGAAATAGACATTTACCAAAGTTCGAAGAGGTCACAAAAAAGTGTACAACTGGAAAAAAACCTCTTACAACAAGCTCAGATTTTACAATTGGTATCTATACAGTCATATTAGAAACTAAAATGAATACAGTTCCTTTGATAATGAGAGTATGCGATGCCGCCCGGTGCCTGGAAGCACAGATAAACAATGTTCATTGTTGACGCGGAAACCGCGTGTCTTCGCGCAAGGCATGTTCTACGTATCACACAAGACATACGATGTAAATGTTGGGAAATTACAGAGATGGTACGAGTTTCTTACGGGCTTTTCAATTTATTAATAGATGACAACCATTTTCCCGGTCAGGAAAACGTTGTGTACGATTAGTTCTAATTTTTAACGGCCTCACCTTTCAGTAGCAAACACAGCAAGTCGCTCGAACTGTTCTAGGTTTACGCGTCCTCACAGCTAATGACAGCCACCTTTGTACGTCACGCTCGCGCACGCACACACACTCACACACACTGCTCTGTAGTACTGATCACAACATAAAACGCAAAGATTATGGCTGCCGAGCGCAGTCAGTAAATGAATGAATGGATGAATGAAAGGAAACAACGTTTCCTATTGGTCGCCTCTACCACGCTGCTTGTGACGTAGGAAAACACTATAAACATCAGTGACGTAACTAAATATAGCAAAACTTGACAGTTTTGAACGCATTTTTGGAGTTATAAATAATAATATATATTTTTGTATTTGTTTCCATATGCATTTAAGCTGTTGTTTCTTTCTTACAATTGCTACGCCACTAACGGAGTGGTTCCGCTCCCCGTCCGCCATTAGCGCCTGAGCATCTGATAGCGGTCGTTCTCGGTGGAAGTGATCGCGATAAATAAGTTGTGCACGTAAGAAGTTTATTAGAAAATTAGTTTGTGTTTAATAAGAGTATGGTACTAGAAAAAATATATTGATGTGGGTTTTAGTGGATACAATCTGAAATCGATTGTATATCATAAATTGTGTAATTCACTGAGAAATAAAGCTCATATACTTTTTAAGACTTTCCCTGTCGCTCTTTTGTATTATTACACTCTAATGGCTGTATTAAGGAGTTCCAACTTTAAAATTCTGCCCTCGTTTCAGAATGCTCACATCTCATTTTCTGCAGCGTTCAAAGAAAGCCATCCCCCTTCTGCTTCGGCGCAATTTTGGTATAGTTGCACCTGCCCTCCAGAAGGCTACAGATCCGATTCAGCAGTTATTCATCGATAAAGTTAGAGATTATGCCAAGAGAAGCCAGTAAGTACTAAAAATTAAACGAATTTAAAATAGAAAGGAGCTAGATTATGTACTTGTATTACATTGCACCCTAATGCATCAAGTTCCTGGAGTAGTGATTAATTAGAAACGTAATGAATATAATAGCATTTCGTTCTGTAGGATGTAAAGGCAAGAACTTCGCAAATCTAGCTTTCACATTCGTTGGCTACTCCAACTCTCAACCAAATTATCATCTTGCAACCTATCATAGACGTCAAGATATGCTACAGGCAGTCTGTCACCACAACCAAGCTATCAGACAGGTCAACAAAATCTTTTTAGCCAGTTCTTGGAGCAATAGAAATCCTATCACTTCCAGGTACTATATGAAAAAGTCCAGATTTCTTTAGGTTTTGTTAATGTGTCAACAGCTGCAGAGGAGTCAGTTCTTACCTTTTGGGTATCGAGATATGAAACCACTTGAAGAAAATAGCATGAGTGTAATTTGAGTGCAAGGATCACAGCAAAATTATGATTATGTGAAATTAACTCCATTTGCGTAAGGCAAATGCCTGTGGTTGCTCAAAGCACTACTCAGATTAAATTCCGTGCAGTTTTGATATGATATTCCGATTTTATGTGGGCTGTATTTCGTAGCTTACATCTGCCCTCCTTTGCTAGACTTACACCCTCCAGTATCTTACATTAGCGGCACTCTGTTGAGATTTTCCATTGTGACCTCCACCAAATTACAATGTATTTGATACTAGCAGAGGTATTGGATGTATTTCCAAACAATCTACACAGAACTTCAAAATGAATATATATACACTAACTTGTATGGTATGTACAGATTATGCTTTGTTTGTGTGTAATACCTTGTGTATTACTTTACACATCTTTGTTTGGGTGGTGACAAGTATGCCATTTGTGTAGGAATATATTGTAGAATGTATTGATCATTGATATCATACATCCATAATCAGAAATTGAAATAACTCAATGTTCATTTGGTTGCCTCTGTGTTATGTTTTTAAATGAGGATTGAAGTGGCATACCGAGCCCAAGGTCTTGATAAGATTGAAAGGTGACAATTGATTTTGCTTCCTCCTTTGTTTTATACAAACGTATCACAAAAGACCATGAAGGTTGAAGTAGACATTCAAGCTCACACTGAGGCTTGGCAACGGTTGATCTTTGTGTGAAAAATTCATGCCTGGAATTGGGGAAATGACAGTGGTGTATGAACTACCATCTGTCACACGTTATAATGTGGCTTGTGGAGAAAAGATGTAGACTGGTAGTGCACTGCTCTTGACAGACAGTGTTTCTCGTTTGAGGCCCAGTCTGCCTTCTAATTTTCACGTAACGTGTATTGAACAATGGTATACTTTGAAGTTTAAGATGTATAACAGAGGATGTGAAAAAATACAGATTGCTACTTACCATAAAGAAGAAAGACACTCACATATAGCTAACGGCCACAGCGTTTGTCAATAAAAACACACACACACACACAAGCAAGCACATCTCACGGACACATGACTGCCAGCCCCAGCATGTTGGGCCAGAGTTTATTTATCTAAATAACAAATAAAATGCAGATAGCATTGTAAAGCACAAGCTGCAAATTAGCAATGATTAGGAGTTAGGTGGCTTGTCTTTAGAATTACCATGCTTAAGAATGCCAAGCAGCCAATGTTTGGGACATTTGTTCATTGTGAGAGTAAAGGTGTTGCAAGAAAATTCCACTGATAGCTTAGAAAAACTCATTTCAATTGCATAGGTTAACTTCCTGTCACCTCTGTTCCACTAACAAGTCCCAAAAGGATACAGCTATCGGCAGGATTGAAAGTCTTCATAGTTCACTATCAGGCTACTGATAACACAATGTTCACCACCACAGAATTACTGCCTAAAGACAGTAGATGTGATCCCAATGTTCAGTGCACAATATCTGTACTTATGTGTGGCATCACGTACTTTATCCTTGGCAACCATTTGCATATTTTTCTGCATGAACACTACTTGAGCTACTCTCTCTTCTGCAAATATGATGAAGTAAATTCTAGTACACAAACAGTATGTGAGGAAAAAGTGGTTAAACTAGACGAATATATTGTTAAAGAACTATTGCTAAGATAGTGGATTCAGTCTGCATTTGCTATACTAATTAGGGTTATGCAATTAAAATACCCTGTAACTACAGGCATCCCTTTGGACTGAGTGCTTTAATCTTTATCCTACTTTGTCTTGGGAAATTGACTTTATGAACTAGGGACTAGGATTACCTACACTCTTGAAATAGAATACTTCTAGGCTTTTCAGGAATAAAGACTATGCCACATCTGGAACTAACGCGGTCACGTGACTGGGTAAACCATGTTCCATTTCAAAGTAGTGCACATTGTTATCTTGCAATGCAAAGACGAAAACTGTTCATAGAAAATACTTTCTGTTAACTTTATTACATTTATTACCAAGGAGAAAGGGGTGCGTGTGCTAACATCTAGGTGTAGAAAAAATATTTAAGTAGAGTAAGTCAGTGTTGTGCAAAATAAAATTACGAGGTAATGATGCTGAGAAGGATATGGTCGAAATTGAAAATCAATTACGTTGATGACATGGACCAGTGTGTTAGGCATTAATTTGCAATATTTTGAACAGTGCAAAGAAATACCAGTTTTGTATTTAAAATCAACACCTTTTGTTGCACAGAAGTGTGTTTCGAGGCTAACAGGAGAACTCTGAGAAAAATTATTCTGACTGTGGTATCTGGTCTTAAAAGATGTCAGAACAAATGAATCATCATATCCATGAACGAGATGCTTCAAAATGGTACATTTGATTTTTATGAAAAATGAAATAACAATGGAAGCAGTCAGTGGTTAATAATGGCTCTCAGATTTTACACTGTTAGTATGTTAAAGTGTTGAGAGGAGTATTGTCAAACAAAAGTGCCAGTCAGTGTTTAATTATTGTGCTGTTGAAGGCTTTGACTTATAACTGTGTAGTGTGTGGTGCTGTCTCATTTGCAAGAATACCTCGGTGTATGCCATTAATGCTTTCCATCCCTGTTGCTTAGAAATAAATGACAGTGCCACCACTCTATCTAGACCTTCAGTTCACTCTGCAGGGTGATAAATTGGCTACTGGTAATGCAGGTGTGTCAGCTGTAATGATTACTGTGGTAGTTGGCAGCATTTTGAATAGAAACTGAAATCTCTTAATGCCTGTGAGAGCTCATAAAAATATTAATAATACAGTAGTTCCAATTATTCAGGTTACAGCTGACAGTACTGTGAGGTATTTGTAGATGTTACTGTTTAGTGATGGACTAAAATAATAGCGCAATAAAAAAAAAGAGGGGGGGGGGGGATTCACTGTAGTTTAAGGAGGAAATTAATAAGCTGTTAAAAAGAGAGAATAATATCTCAGGTTTAAAAGCAGCAACAGGCTTGCAGACAAATGTTAAATGTCTTTAAGAAGAGTTTGACTTCAAACTTCAAGGAATTCCAGAGCTACACACAAGCCACAAATCAGCTATAAAAACCAAGCAAGTTGTAGGTACAATCCTGCAATGCCTCAAAGACAGTCCCCTGCTGCTTTTACTGGTATGGAAATGAATTATTGGACCATAAATGCTATAATAATGATGTTCACTACTTCTTGTCACGCTTTCTTTGTAGTGTATTTTTTATTTATTTATTTGTAACATGCTCTGTTACAATATTTGCAATACTACATACGTGTGTGTGTGTGTGTGTGTGTGTGTGTGTGTGTGTGTGTGTGGTGGAAGGAAGGACCACCACCAATAGTGTCATGCCTTCACTTCATGAGACACTGCGGAGATGTTTGGTATTTAAACCAGAACATTGGCGCAAAGTCTGGTGATCAGGAATGCCACTGCCTCTCCTCCCCTTGCCAGATAAATACTGGCAGTGAAAATTTTTCCCGTGCTTTGTGTGTAGTGTGTGTGTGTGATTTTCTTGTTTCTGGATTGACTAATTTTTATGCAAAACAGGAAGGTGTAGGTATAGCACCTTTAGTTCAACTGGCTGTGAATGATGGTATCCCTGTTACACACAGAATATACTACAGATCTAGCCTGATTCTTGATAAATTTTCATTTGGGTATTCCTATAATAATAGAGCCTGTCTCATGTTAACAGGTCATCTACACCCTTCCTCTTTTAATAAGGCTGTTCTCAGATACTACATGCAGGTGATGTCTTGTTAGATTGTAAATGTATCTTGTTTCAAATACAATGAATACTCTGTAAAAATCAGTGTGACTTGGTGGTGTCAGATTACAGATTAAGAAAACTGTGTTTATACTCTCAGTTGGTCTTAGGATTCTTTTTTGTTGATCATTTGTTTTGCTTCTGACAAGCATTTGTAGATGTGAAAGTTGACTAGTTGGGCTGTGGTTTGACATCCACATCTTGCTGTTGGTTGGCAAATAACTGGCCTGGATAAGTAAGTTCAATGGTAGGAGGAATGCAATAGCATGCCAGTTTTAATAGAGCCATCCATGGGTAATGATTGCAATGTGATGTTCAAACCAGCTTTTTGGTTTGATGACAGCTTTACCTTTCCTTTATGGTTTGCTTTGGTATTTGGTGTAGAGAATTCCACAATACTTATAAATTTCCACAAATGAGATTCTTAATCTTATTTGTTGTGTTGTTAGTACATTATATGCTTTATAATTTTTGAAAACCTTTACTGAGGTTCATTTTGTTACTTAGTTACGGCAATACATTATGTGTGATTACCAGATTAGATATTCACTTGGGTTGAAGATGACTGGTGTAATTGTCCATTGTGTCTTTAATGCAGGGAGGTGGTTACCAGAGGTTCCTATGCCAGTGTGTTGCTTGTAAATTATAGGTTACTAAAGTTCCCGAGACATTAACACCAAGCACAGGCATCTTGCACATTGTGGACAGCATTTGGAATAGTAGCGTATCCTGATGTTTATTGAACATTACTGTAATTAGACATCTGGAGAGGACTGAACAAATGAACACCCATTTCCTAAAATAAAGATAAAAGTAATGTAACTTAAAAACATTTATATGTAAAATAAATAATGCAAATTTTCATGTACAAAAGTAAAGAGCAGCAGCTTTCTAAATAGTTGTGATTTAGTAGTTACCTGACAATGTCCTCCCAGTGCTACAGGTTAGGCATCAGATCTAGTGCATCCAGGGCTCGTGCATCCATCAGTGAAGCCAGTAGATTTTTGTCTGTTGAATTATAATAGCATGCAGTTTAAAACTGAAACTTGGTCAAAAACAGTCCAAACATTGTGATGCCACATGTTTGACTTTATCCTCCAGTGACATGATGTTAGTGGTCAAAGAATGTTGAATGTCGTGCAGCTTTGCCCTATATTAATCAGTTTAACTTCAGTATACTGGATTTACAAGCAGTGCCAGTCAGTTCTTTCAACAGTATGAATGTCTGAAATCATTCATTCTCACCATTCATTGCCACAGCAGTTAACATATTGCATTCATGTTTAAATTTATACCTCACCATTCTGGTTAACATTTTTCGTGGTTTCCTTAAACAACTTCAGGCGAATGTACATGTTTCCTCCAGCACTTTGATAGCCAGTTCCTGATTCTTTCAGATAAAATGGAAGACATAGATGAAACCAAGGCTGAGAGCAATGAATGACAGTGTGAAATTTGGAATAGATAATTGCATTAAGAAGAGAGGTGGAATGACAATTTTCAGTTGCATAAAAGCTTTGACCATTGCTGAAGTATTTCTTATAAAAACTGGGTCTCTTTTGACCAGTTGACACTTAAACCACCATCTGTCACCTGTATGTGCTTGATTATTATTGATTGTGCAAGTCATTTGTAAGATTTTATTAATGAATTTAGTGTATTTTAGCTCATCCAGGATTTTCATAGCTTTATGCCATTGCATTTCTTAATTTTTGATACTTCCACAGGGCAGCAGGAGGAAAATTAGTGGATATGACTCCTGAAATAGAACGTGAATGGAAAGCAGAACTGGAAAAGGTAGCAAAGCAGTTTGGTGGCAAGCCTGGTGAAGATATGACAAAATTCCCAGCTTTCAAGTTCACAGGTTTGTGTTAATTGTAACTTTCATATGAAAAGCAGAAAAACTTACTCATTTTAGTTATTAATTGAGGTACTTTTAAGCAGTGACTATATTTGACTTTATTTTATTTGTTTCAGATCCAAAGATTGATCCTATCAACATGTCCTAATTGTATGGAAATCAACTCAGTTAGTGTTAATTCTCATTGTAAATATTGATTAAATAAATGTTGTTAATATCAGATATCTGAAACCTATCATATTACATTTATTTTGTGTTAATTAGAAAATGTGAAGACTCATAGAGGAAGTAGGCCAAAGTGTAAAGCTGCTATTAATCCAGAAGTTGGTTTGAAGAAAGTGATCTTCACCAGGTGTGGACCTAGTGCTCTTGCTTTCACTGACTTGCACATCCAATTAAATGGAGACTTACAGCTTAATGTGGGACACAGTGCAGCTAGGCATCTTCCGCGTATATAAAGTATTCCCAGAGGTAAAGTAAGTGATAAAATTTGTAGGAATCACTGAAAACCAAATCTCAAGCTTATGGATTTGAAACTGACACCTACTTACCCACTGAGTTGTGCAAAATTAAATTGTATGACAAATAGGATAGTTGGTTTTGTAGTAAAGCATAATTTGGGAGTTTGGATCAATATATTTCTGCTTCAGCCACCAAGATTTCAGCATTTTTATGAAAGGGAATTACTTTTGGTGTCATTATAGCTAAATATCTAACTGAAAGTACTTAAAATGTAATACTGCATAATTTTAGAGTGCTGCCTTTGTCTGGTACAAGTGTTTACAGTAATAATGTAATTGTTTTGGTGTGCAGCTGACAGCACTGTGAAGTGTTAATGGGCTCAAATTAAGAGGTGTAACTGAACCAACAACTTCATTAACAATTTGTCACCCAAATATTGTTCAGGAGTATTTTTATGGTTGCCTTCTCATGTTTTCTGGGTGCAGTGGACCTGCAATGCAGTGCCGCTCCTTGTACTATGGGACTACTTCATTGTCTGCAGAGGGTCACGGGTTCTAAGTGAGCTCCAGACTATATAAACTAACTACAAAATCATGTAACCACTTCTGAAGAACTTTTCTGTATTTGGTTGTTCATGTGTTTAACAGTTACAGCATTAGGTGACAAATATCTTATTATCCAGAACAACATATCTTATGTGAATCTCAGAACAGAACACAGGAGAAAGACATATATCTCACTTTGGCTTCTGTCATGTAATTTTTTTTTTTCTGCTCCTCTTGTTCTCTGCCTTCCAAAACATCACCAAGCCGCATTGCCAAAGCATATGTGACCCATTCACAGGAAGTGAAGACACTCAGTTGGTGTTGTTCCTTGGTAACATTCTGTGCTCTTGTGTCACAGTCTGTACATTGGCAAACGCTGTGTGTGTGCAGAAAAAATTCTTTATGCACTAACTATGTAAACATTTTTACATGAACATCTTTCATCTGATTGTGAGGAAGAGATGGAACAACCTGTTACACCATAATTTCTATAGCTTTCTAAAGTAATATTTGACAGAGGCTTACAAAATTGAGATGCTGAAAATTTGTTTTGAAATTTTAATCCCAATTCAGCTTGCTTATACAGACAAAAGTATTGGAAAATGCTGTGTTACAGGCTTTCTGTATGATATTATTGCCTGCAAAGATTATTTTGGTTCAAGGTAGTATCCAAGGTCACAGAAAGGAAGAGTTTGGATATGACTGATGAAATAGTTTTTAGATTACATGAGAAATTGGCCATGATATTTTTTATTGCTAGTCAGAATCAATTACATTTTCCAACTTTCTTCAAACTGATACTAAATATATAAGTGTGTGTGTGTGGTGAAGCAGAATTAGAGTTTAGCTTCCGATTACTTTTCTGCCTGCTTCCCTCCCTAGCTCCTCACTGGGTACACCCTTGTTTTATTACCTACCTCTTGTAGGCATTTCCATATTTTCTTCCATAAGTTGTCTGCATGCTTTCTCTTTGTCATCCATGTGGAACTAGCCAGTATTATTTTTTTTACTTCCTGAGGGTTCGCCTTTAAGTAGTTTTTAAACTCTTTGAAATTTCCTACTGTTGGTAGAGTGTATTGCATCTGTCCCCTTGTATTGATGACTGACCTGTGATCTTTGACATACTTCCTGCCATTACTGCTGCTGTAAACTCCCAAGATATTCAAAATTTGATGTGTACAAAGTTTTTGTTGGTTGGGCTTTTGTGATATCTCCTTTTCATTATTGTATGTTAGAATTTGTACTTGGGTGTAGTTACTTTTATATCAGCGGCACTTGGTAGGTGACTTGGGTTGCCACTTAAGGAGCCTGTCTGGAAAAGAATATCTGCAGGAGCACACTTACTTGGTTCCAAGTATTCAAATTAAAGAAATTTCTGTGTCGTATGGTGAGTGAAATAACACTGAACATGCTTGTTAGTTCAGTGCAGTGGTCATGCTCGTCTCCAGTTAAATTTCTGACATCTTCATTTTGCACATGAAAAGTTTATTCATGTAATGAGGAGGACAGAGTCAGCCAGTTATGTAATGGACGTTTTTAACTTTTATGAAAGTTAGCAGATACACTTGAAAGTAGTGCCTGTTAAAATGCTTCAGTTTGTATTCATTAGTGAGAAGCTAAATGTCTTAATTGTATCAGAATGAAAAATGCCTTGAGAAAAACAGAAATAAGAGACAGAGTGGCTGCCCTGTAGGTGTAATTCTTGTACTGCCGGTAGACATATCCAAATATGGAAGAAAATAATTCTAGCTTTTGGAATTATTCATTCCGTCTCCAGAGGGAGAGAGATAGATTTGTTATGGGAAGGTTAAAGTGGAGGGGCAGTCAGCTTCTTCTCATTTCCACCGGTTTCATTCTGATTTACCATAAGAACACATTTTGTTCTTGTTGTCACAGCCTTTGTAGTTCTTGCAGTAACAATAATCCGGATAATTGACTAATCTGGCCTTGTAACATAGCCATCGTGGCGATGTTCTGTTGATGCTGTATACAGCTAAAAGTAAGGATAAAGTCAGGAATTGTATTTCCTGAGGACATGCAGCTCTAATGTATGTTTGAATGATGATTGCTTTCTCTTCACTAAAATAATTCCCCATTTCAACCTCTGAGCGAGATTTAAAAAAAAAAAAGACTGGCACTCTATGGGTCAGAGTTTGGTATATTAGAAGTCTTAAAAAGATTGATAGATTGGAGAATATGAAGAGAGAAATAGATAGATTGAAGTTATAATTAGTGATGTATAATAGCAGGAAAAGGCAGACTTTTGGTCAGGTCAGTATAGCATTGTCAATATAAAATCGAACAGGAGTAGGTCTGATAATTTAAGTGTTGTAGATGCATTGTCAAACCCAAGAGCCACCACAGCGGTTAAAGTGTATGTGGCTAATAGCTCTACAGATGATGAGATTTTTAAAGTAAGAAAAATATTGTTTGGTTGAAGGAGGGAGACATTTAATTGTAATGGATGATTGGAATTAATTAGTATAAAAAGAAGGAAGGGATAAATATTTGGAAACGTGGTCCTTGGGAAAGGAATGAAAGCAAAATCTGCATGATAGAATTATGCTCAGAGCACAGTTTACTCATTGCAGAAACTTGGCTTAAGAGCCACTAAAGAAGGTTGTATTGATGGAATAGGCCTGAAGATAGTGAAAAGTTCCAGGCAGATTATGTAGTGATAAGAAAGATTTAGAAACCAAATTTTGAATAGTGGCCCATTTCTAGGAGCATTTGTGGACTCTTGACTGCAGTGAAACAGTTATGAATTGCAGAAAAAGCTAAAGAAATTACAGAAAGTTTGGAAATTAAGATGTGACCTGGACAAATTCAGAGACCCAGAGGTGGTTGAGAGTTTCACAGGGAACATTGTGTAATGATTAATGGAAACAGAAAAAGAAGACAAATTGGTAGTTTTCTGAGAAGGCAGCCATGGATCACATGGGCAACAAGGCAATGGCCAGTAGAAACTCTTGGATAATGTATTAGATATTGAATTTATAATATAATTCGCTTTCCTTCTTATCGTATTCAGTAAGTCTCTGTTGATCTGGGCTTCTGAGTGCCTTTTCCATAGCTTTCCCATGTTCTGAACACTGCCACTCCTCTTCCTTCAACCCTTTCCTTTCCCTTGTGCCAGAAAAAGGAGCCAGTGGCTCCAAAAACTTGCACATTTCCATAGCTGTAATGTTTTTCCCCTGCCACCATTTTGTGAGCAGAATTTTTTATCCATCCAATTGTTGTTGTTGTTGTTTTCAGTCAATAGAGTGGTTTGATGCAGCTCTCTATACTACTATATCCTGTGCAAGCCTCTTCATTTCTGAGTAACTACTGCAATCTACATCTTTCTGAATCTGTTTAGTGTATTCATCTTGTGGTCTCCCTCTACGATTTTCACCCTCCGCAGTTCCCTCCAATACTAAATGGATGATACCTTGATGCCTCAGAATGCATCCTACCAATCAATCCCTTCTTCTAAAGTTGACCCACAAATTCCTCTTCTCCCCAATTCTATTCAGCACCTCCTCATTAGTTATGTGATCTAATCATCTAATCTTCAGCGCTCTTCTGTAGCACCGCATTTCGAAAGCTTATATTCTCTTCTTGTCTAAACTATTTACTGTCCATGTTTCATATCCACACTTGGATACACTCCATACAAATATTTCTAGGAAAGACTTCCTGATGCTTAAATCTATACTTAATTTTTATACGAATGTCTCTTCTTCAGAAATGCTTTCCTTGCCATTGCCAGTCTACATTTTATACCCTCTCTACTTTGACGATCATCAGTTATTTTGCTCCCCAAACAACAAAACTCATCTACTATTTTAAGTGTCTCATTTCCTAATCTAATTCACTCAGCATCACCTGATTTAATTTGACTACATTCCATTATCTTCGTTTTGCTTCTTATATCCTCCTTCCAAGGCACTGTCCATTCCGTTCAGTTCCTCTCCCAGGTCCTTTCCTGTCTCTGACAGGCCGGCCGCGGTGGTCTCGCGGTTAAGGCGCTCAGTCCGGAACCGCGCGACTGCTACGGTCGCAGGTTCGAATCCTGCCTCGGGCATGGATGTGTGTGATGTCCTTAGGTTAGTTAGGTTTAAGTAGTTCTAAGTTCTAGGGGACTGATGACCACAGATGTTAAGTCCCATAGTGCTCAGAGCCATTTGAACCATTTGTCTCTGACAGAATTACAATGTCATTGGCAAATCTTACTGCTTCCTCAGTATACAGATTGAACAACATCGGGGACAGGCTGTCTCACTCCCTTCTCAACCATTGCTTCCCTTTCTGTGAAAATTGCAAATAGCCTTTCGCTACCTGTATTTTTCACCTGTCATCTTCACAATTTGAAAGAGAATATTCCAGTCAACATTGTCAAAAGCTTTCTCCAAGTCTAAGAAATGTAGGTTTGCCCTTCCTTAATCTGTCTTCTAAGATAAGACATAGGGTCAGTATTGCCTCACGTATTCCACCATTTCTACGGAATCCAAAATGATCTTTTCTGAGATCGTCTCCTACCAGCTTTTCCATTTGCCTGTAAAGAATTCGTGTTGGTATTTTGCAGTCGTGACTTATTGAACTGATGGTTTGTTAATTTTCACAACTGTCATCACTTGCTTTCTTTGGGATTGCAATTATTATATTCTTCTCGAAGTCTGAGGCTGTTTCGTCTGACTCGTACATCTTGCTCACCAGATGGTAGACTTTTGCCATGGCTGGCTCTTCAAAGACTATCAGTAGTTCTAATCGAATGATGCCGACTCCCGGGGCCTCGTTTCGACTTCGGTCTTTCAGTACTCTGTTAAACTCTTTATGCAGTATCATATCTCCCATTTCATCTTCATCTACGTCCTCTTCCATTTCCATTCCTCAAATACATCGCCCTTGTATAGACCCTCTATATACTCCTTCCACCTTTCTGCCTTCCCTTCTTTGCTTAGAACAGGTTTTCCATCTGAGTCCTTGATATTCATACAAGTTGTTCTCTTTTCTCCAAAAGTCTCTTTACTTTTGCTATAGGCAGTATCCTTCTTACCCCCAAGTGATATATGCCTCTGCATCCTTACATTTGTCCTGTAGCCATCCCTACTAGGCATTTTGCACTTCCTGTCGATCTCATTTTGAGACGTTTGTATTCCTTTTTGCCTGCTTCATTTGATGCATTTTTATGTTTTCTCCTTTCATCAATTAAATTCAATCTCTTTTCTTTTACCCAAGGATTTCTACTAGCCCTCATCTTTTTACCTACTTGATCCTCTGGTGCCTTCACTATTTCGTCTCTCAAAACTACCCAGTCTCCTTCTACTGTATTTCTTTCCCCTGTTCTTGTCAATTGTTCCTTAAAGTTCTTTTTCTGAAACTATCTATAACCTCTGGTTCTTTCAGTTTATCCAAGCCCCATCTTAAATTACTACCTTTTTGCTGTTTCGTCAGTTTTAATCTACAGTTCATAACCAGTAGATTATGGTCAGAGTCCACATCTGCCCCTGGAAATGTCTTATAATTTAAAACCTGGCTCCTAAATCTCTGTCTTACCATTATATAATCCACCTGAAACCTTCCAGTGTCTCCAGACCTCTTCCAAGTATGCAACCTTCTTTCGTGATTCTTAACTTAAGCTCCATGCAAAATTCTAGTAGGTGGCTTCCTCTTTCATTCCTTACCCCCATTCCATAGTCACGTACTAGTTTTCCTTCTCTTCATTTTCCTGGTATTGACTATTAAATTTTTGTCTCCCTTCACTATCTGAATAATTTCTTTTATCTCTTAATAAATTTCTTCAATCTCTTCATCATCTGGGTAGCTAGTTGGCATACAAACTTGTACTACTGCAATAGGTGTGGGCTTTGTGTTTATCTTTGCTACAACAATGGGTTCACTATTCTGTTCATTGTAGCTTACCCTTGTTCCTAGTTTTTTATTCATTATTAAACCTACTCCTGCAATACCCCAATTTGATTTTGTATTTATAACTCTGTATTCAAGTGACCAGAAGTCCTGTACCTCCTGCCACCAAACTTCACTAATTCCCACTATATCTAACTTCAACCTATCCATCTCCCTTTTTAAATTTTCTAACCTGCCTACTTGATTAAAGGATTTGACATTCCAGGCTCTGATCCATAGAACACCATTTCTCCCTCCCTCTCTCTCTCTCTCTCTCTCTCTCTCTCTCTCTCTCTCGATAACAGAATCCTCCTGAGTAGTCCCTACCTGGAGATCCAAATGGGGGACTATTCTACCTCTGGAATATTTTACCTAAGAGGACGCCATCATCATGTGACCATACAGTAAAGCTGCATGCTTTCTGGAAAAATTATGGCTGTAATTTCCATCTTGCTTTCAGCCGTTTGCAGTATCAGAACAGCAAGGCTGTTTTTGTTAATGTTACAAGGCCAGATCAGTCAATCATCCGACTATTGCCCCTACAACTACTGTAAAGGCTGCTGCCCATCGTAAGGAACCACATGTTTGTCTGGCCTCTCAACAGATATCCTATGTTGTTGCGTCTGTGAGGCTGCCTGTATCGCTGAGGCACATAAGCCTCCCCACCAACGGCAAGGTCCATGGTTCATGGGAGGAGGATCCAATTATGTATTCAAAAATTGGTTATTTTCGTTGATAGAGATATTGAATTTAATTGGCAGAAGGGGAAAATATAAAATTGCAGATAATGAGTAAGATGAAAGAGAATCAAAAAACCAAAAAATGTTCTGCAGAATGGCCAAGTAGGAATGACAAGAAGGTAATTGCAAGGCTGTAAAACCATGCATGACTGTGGGAAAGATTCTATCATAATATAGGAAAATAGAAGAAAGCTTTGGATAAAAAAGTAGTAGTAAATGAATGTCAGGGATTCAGGTGGACAAGCACTAATAGCAAAGAAGGAAAGGCCAAAAGGTGGGAGGAATATATAGAAGGGAAGGAAAGATACCACAAGACAATATTATTGATGGGGAAGAGGCCATAGATATAGATGAAATTGAAGGTATGATTATGAGTGGAATTTGACAAAATCATTAAAGAACTAAGAAGGAACAAGGCAATAGAAACAGTAACATATCTTCAGTGTTATTGAGATCCTTGGGGGAAATGACCATGACAAAGCTTTTCTACCTTTTTTGCAAGATATAATAATGGAAAATCTACGATAAAATAATGAAAATACAAGGGAAAGGCATCCACTCACCTCTAGTGGACCTATGCATGGAACACAGAAACACACAACAGGATACAGCACTCACATTGGCTTTCAAGCTTTTCTAGCAAAAGTATACACATTCACACACAAGCGTGCATTTAGGTGGTTGTGTGTATGAATAAGTGTACTTTGCTAGAAAAAGAGCAAGAGCTTGAAAGCTAGCACGAAAACATCGTTTTTCTTTAGTATGTGCTCCACAGACTGGTCTGCAAAAGGTGAGTGGTTACCTTTCCCTTATTTTACGTATTGCTCCATCCAGGAATTTCCATTATTTTTGAACCCTATTAAATAGCGTAGACTGGTACTCACCACATAGTATGGGTGTTTAGCGGCAAACAGTTAAATTGAAAGGAGACTAGTAGATATTATCAGCTATGGGACTAAGTTCTCTGCAGGTGCCCCCCCCCCCCCACCCACACACACACACACACACACACACACACACACACACACACACACACAGAGCCACTGCTGTGTGCCCAGATCAGTCTGTCATCTACAGTGGTTCTCTCTCTCTCTCTCTCTCTCTCTCTCTCTCTCTCTCTCTCTCTGTGTGTGTGTCTGTTTTATGCAAGACATATAAGACAGACAAAATACATCCACACTTGCTTTGTAATACCAATTTCAAGAACTGGTGTGATTGTTACCAAATGATCAGTTTAATAAGCCATGGCTGCAAAATACTAACACAAATTAACAATAATGTTAGTCAATAATGGGCCTGCAACTTAGAGGTTAGCCTAAAGAAAGGGAAATCTACATTTCAGCATTTGTTTTGTTTGAGACAACATTTGATGATTGTGACTGGAATACACTCATTGACATTTTTATAGTAGAAGGGTAGAAAACTCTGGGAGCAAAAGGTTATTCTGAGTACATACAGAAACCAGACCAGTTACAACAGTCGATGGTTATGAAAGCAAAGCAGTAGGTGAGAAGGGAGTGAGCGTTTATGACTGGGAAAGACAGCTGTCATATATGGGAAAATTAATGAAACCTTTTGTGAAAAAGAAATGCCATATGAATATCAAAAGTTTAAATGGAAAGCCAGTACTAAGCAAAGAAAGGAAGGCTGAAATGTAAAATGAATATGTGGCAGGGAAGGAAAGGTATTAGAAAACAATATTATGATAAGGGAAGTTGTAGATGATCCAGGATGTTATTCAGTTTATAATAAACAAGCTATGGAAAAAGAGGAGTAAAAACTTGCAAGGTTAACTGATGACATTTTAATTTGTTTAGTAATGGCAAAGGATACGGAAGATCAGTTAAAAATAATGGATACGGCCTTGAAAAGAAGGTATGAGATGAACAACAACAAAATTAAAAACCAAGGTAATGGAGGTGTAGTAAAATTATGATGCTCAGGGCATCAGATTAGGAAATGAGACCCCAAAAGTATGAGATCAATATTTGGGCAGCAGAACACTAATGATGACTGAAGTAGAGAGCACATAAAACGAACACGCCAAAGCAGCAAAAGCATTTCTGAAAACGATATTTTAACATCCAATATAAACTGAAGTGATAGCAAGTATTTTTGTGGAGTGTAGCCATATTTGGAGATGAAACATATAAGGTGAAGACAGTAGCTTTCGAAATGTGTTGCTAGAGGCGAATGCTTGTCAGTGGCTAGATCAGGTAAGTAATGAAGAGATACTGTTTTGAAAGAAATTTACGACACAACTTCCCTAAAAGAATGGATAAGCTGATACGGTGTATCGTAAGGCATTAAGGAATATTCCATTTGTTAATGGAGCAAAGATGTGGGTGGTGGGGAGGTAAAAACTATAGAGAGACCGAGAACTGGCTACAATAAGCATGTTCAGATGGATGAGGTTACAGCACTTGCAAAGAGATGAACAGTCTAGCACGGAGTAGACTACTGTGGAAAATTGCATCAAATGAAGCTTCAAACTGAAGACCATAATGATGATTGTTATTTGAATAGATAAAAAAGAAATGGGGAAGGAGCGGGGACAGTTGGATGGATAAGGGACAAACAGTGGAGTCAAGGAACTAAACGAGGAATTCACTAGGAATGAAAACTAACAAGGAATGCAGAAACACTGATGCAGCCTAATGGAAGCATGGTGAGACTTATCCGACCATGCTGCACTTCCATATCGATAATCATTGATCTGTGTGTAATATGCTGTTAATAGCAAATTGCTTTCTCCACTGTCGTTTTGACTGTCACCAAAAGAAAAGGTAACATTTGTTTGGACATGCAGCTGGCTTTTGAAACGAAAAGCTCAGTAGTGGGCTGTGTTTAAATTACAAATATGATTTCCTAAATTACCTACACATGCATGAAGACTTCATATAAATCTCCTGTAAAGATCCCACCATTTTATAGAAACGTTTTAAAAGATTCAGAAAAAAAGAATGTTTCATGTATTTTCAGCTTCAAGTAGGAGCTACAACGCCCTCAAAGGTGTTCTTTTACTCTCCTCAGACTCTTGGCCATGTAATTCCAGACCTGTCAAGTGCAGTTGAATATATGAAACTAAGAAAATGAAATACATTTTAATATTAAGCATTTTAGGGACTTAACTGAGACATAGGTTGCTCAACCAGTTGTATTTATTTAGCATGCTGCAGATTAATGGTAAATATAATTGTGCATTTTCAGAGTTGTGCTCTCACTATGTAGCTGTCAGCGATTAAATAACGAATCAGAAGTACTTCAAAATTTCAAACTAGCAGTGATAAAGTAAATGTCAAATTTATAATTTTACTTTTATGGTGACAAATGCTGTTCTTCATAGCTTTGGTGTTTATTCTCACTGTTGTCTTAATCATTCCTCTTTAGTTTGTACACTCTTGTTCAGAAAAACAGAACACCTCGATTGATTAGGTGTTGCCTAGTAGGCACAGGGTCCAACATGGGCCCTGATAACTTGTTCCATGTGTGATTGCATCAATGGGTATTAGGTGTGAATGGCAACCTGTGGTATAGCCATCCGTGCTGCATCCACATGGTTCCAAAGTTCATCTGTATCAGTTGGCATTGGGCCACAGCGTCGCACCCATCATTTTATAATAGCCCATACATTTT
Organism: Schistocerca americana; assembly: GCF_021461395.2. Taxonomy (NCBI): domain Eukaryota; kingdom Metazoa; phylum Arthropoda; class Insecta; order Orthoptera; family Acrididae; genus Schistocerca; species Schistocerca americana. Next base: position 466,842,786 of record NC_060122.1, on the reverse strand, counting down.
CGGTTGGCGACAAGTCTGGTAATATGGCAGGCCAGGGCGAAAGGCTGACATCCTGTGACACCAAGAAGGCAAGTGTTCATGCAGCATGTGATCGTGCATTGTCTTGCTGAAAAATGATGTCTGGGGTGCTGTGCAGAAAGAGTATGGCTACAGGATGTCTTTAACATGGGCCACACTGGTTACAGGGCCTTGGACACACACCAACTGTGATTTGTGGATGTACCCAATAGCACCCCACACCATAAGGCCTTCAGTTGGCACTGTATTTCTTTGTGAACGCAGTCGCTGTGATGCTGTTCCCTCTGTGTGTGATGAACAAAAGTATTACAATCATTTTCAAACGAACAGAACCTGAATTCATCTGAAAACACTATCTGATGCCATTCCTGTCTCCAGTGGTGTTCCATACCCCATTGTCATCTAGCATGTTTCTGTGCATTTGTCAAAGGCAGGCGGAGAAGTCGATGATGTTCATGTATTGTCCCCATTCATCTGTATTTTTCATTTCCATTGTTTCCTTTGTTTTGCTCCCACTGCTTCTAACTCCATCCTTCTCTCTTTCTTTTTTACTGCCACTCTGTCAATTACCAATCTATATCTCCTCTCAGGGGCTCCCATTGCCATAGTCTATATCCGTCTCTCTTTCACTGCCACTTTCTCTTTCCCATTGTCAGTGTGTCCTCTCTGTTTCTCTCCAACTAATGCTGTCTCCTGTCCCTACTACTGTCTCTCTCTCTCTCTCTCTCTCTCTCTCTCTCTCTCTCTCTCTCTCTCTCTCTCTCTCTCTCTCTCTCTGCTACACTCTTTCAGCACAAAAAAGCAATAATATGTTTGCATGGCAAAATTTTTGGTGAGGAAGGTGGAATGATAATTGAGGCAACTGGTTCCCCACTTTCCTGTCAGTCATTTAAAGAGGAACGTACACTCCTGGAAATGGAAAAAAGAACACATTGACACCGGTGTGTCAGACCCACCATACTTGCTCCGGACACTGCGAGAGGGCTGTACAAGCAATGATCACACGCACGGCACAGCGGACACACCAGGAACCGCGGTGTTGGCCGTCGAATGGCGCTAGCTGCGCAGCATTTGTGCACCGCCGCCGTCAGTGTCAGCCAGTTTGCCGTGGCATACGGAGCTCCATCGCAGTCTTTAACACTGGTAGCATGCCGCGACAGCGTGGGCGTGAACCGTATGTGCAGTTGGCGGACTTTGAGCGAGGGCGTATAGTGGGCATGCGGGAGGCCGGGTGGACGTACCGCCGAATTGCTCAACACATGGGGCGTGAGGTCTCCACAGTACATCGATGTTGTCGCCAGTGGTCGGCGGAAGGTGCACGTGCCCGTCGACCTGGGACCGGACCGCAGCGACGCACGGATGCACGCCAAGACCGTAGGATCCTACGCAGTGCCGTAGGGGACCGCACCGCCACTTCCCAGCAAATTAGGGACACTGTTGCTCCTCGGGTATCGGCGAGGACCATTCGCAACTGTCTCCATGAAGCTGGGCTACGGTCCCGCACACAGTTAGGCCGTCTTCCGCTCACGCCCCGACATCGTGCAGCCCGCCTCCAGTGGCGTCGCGACAGGCGTGAATGGAGGGACGAATGGAGACGTGTCGTCTTCAGCGATGAGAGTCGCTTCTGCCTTGGTGCCAATGATGGTCGTATGCGTGTTTGGCGCCGTGCAGGTGAGCGCCACAATCAGGACTGCATACGACCGAGGCACACAGGGCCAACACCCGGCATCATGGTGTGGGGAGCGATCTCCTACACTGGCCGTACACCACTGGTGATCGTCGAGGGGACACTGAATAGTGCACGGTACATCCAAACCGTCATCGAACCCATCGTTCTACCATTCCTAGACCGGCAAGGGAACTTGCTGTTCCAACAGGACAATGCACGTCCGCATGTATCCCGTGCCACCCAACGTGCTCTAGAAGGTGTAAGTCAACTACCCTGGCCAGCAAGATCTCCGGACCTGTCCCCCATTGAGCATGTTTGGGACTGGATGAAGCGTCGTCTCACGCGGTCTGCACGTCCAGCACGAACGCTGGTCCAACTGAGGCGCCAGGTGGAAATGGCATGGCAAGCCGTTCCACAGGACTACATCCAGCATCTCTACGATCGTCTCCATGGGAGAATAGCAGCCTGCATTGCTGCGAAAGGTGGATATACACTGTACTAGTGCCGACATTGTGCATGCTCTGTTGCCTGTGTCTATGTGCCTGTGGTTCTGTCAGTGTGATCATGTAAAGTATCTGACCCCAGGAATGTGTCAATAAAGTTTCCCCTTCCTGGGACAATGAATTCACGGTGTTCTTATTTCAATTTCCAGGAGTGTATTTGCATTTTTCTGCTGGTTCCATTTTCTCTGCTACAGCAGGATGTGCTGTGATTGTATGAAACAAATTCTATAGGTTAGTAAATTTTGACTGTTTATTTATATATTTCAACACATATAAACAAAAAATAGTTATGCATAATATAAGGCTAACATAAAATCGTTTGCCTATCATTTTTTCTGGATACTTCGCTCATCAGGCAGTTAATCAAAAATTCCTGGCTTATGATTTGTGTGTTAAAAGTAGAAAAATATTATTAGAAATATTTTACTGAATTTGCAGTCTTTCCAGTTTTATATAATGTTTGACATGTTAAGACCCTTTTTAGCCCATTTTTTGTTATTGCAGTACGACTTTGGGCAAATCTGTATCGGTGTGAAGTGAAGTGCCCATTAGACAGAGAGAGAGTGTCATAAAGTTTCATTGGTGAAAAAATGCTAACTAAAACATAGTTTTCTGACCTCAGAACCCTTGCCATGTGTGCACTATGCCAGTTACAACTACTGTGCCGTTCAGACTGGGTATTATGTGCATAAGTATGGTAACTTTGGATGTCGGTAATGGATAATGATATTGAAAAAAGCTAGAAAGTTCCCCGAGAATGTCAGCTGCCGTGAACAGAAATTATAGAAGTGCCCATCCCCACAACTGTCAAAAATAGAATGTAATTGGATAGATAAATAATCTACTCACCAAGCAATGACAATGGGAAACAGTTGGGTAGTCTCGGTCCGGCAAACAGTTTTAACCTGCCAGGAAGTTTCATATCAGCGCATACTCCGCTGCAGAGTGAAAATCTCATTCTGGAAACATCCCCTAGTCTATGGCTAAGCCATGTCTCCGCAATATCCTTTCTTTCAGGAGTACTAGTTCTGCAAGGTTTGCAGGAAGGTAGGAGACGAAGTACTGGCAGAAGTAAAGCTGTGAGGACGGAGCGTGAGTCGTGCTTGGGTAACTCAGTTGGTAGAGCACTTGCCCGCGAAAGGCAAAGGTCCTGAGTTCGAGTCCCAGTCCGGCACACAGTTTTAATCTGCCAGGAAGTTTCAACAGTTGGGTAACTAAATAACCGACTCACAAAGTGGCGACAGTGGAAAACACATACAAAGTTATTGAAATTTGCATGTTTTCAGAACCAGTAACTCGTTCTTCTGGGAGAAGGGTGAAGAGGAAGGTAGAAGTGAGAAGGGAAAGGACTGATGAGGTTTAGGAAGTGGTGAGAATTCGGAAAAGTCAGCCAGAAATGTGAGACAGGGGAAACTTACCGGATGGGATGAGAAAGAAAGAAAGACTTGTTGTCGAGGATTGCACTGGACAAGATTTGCAAATCTGACAAAAAAAAGATAGGGTATTATATAGACTGGTTGGATTAAAGAATACACTTGGGATGTTGGAAGGCTGATATTGATTCCTCGTTCTGCGGCTTGAGAATTGGTGACAGTTTGATGAAGGACACGATTCATCTGTTGAGATACACAGAGTTGCCCATTGTGAGAAGATTGCTGCTGTCTCTTGGCTGTTAGGAATGGTACAGGGAGTATTGGGAATGGGAGAATCTGATACAGTAGATTTTGTAAGTACCAGCTGTGGAGAACACTTCCTGTTACTAAAAGTCTTGGCAAGATGTTCACCATATTTAAATACAAAATAATTATTGCCACATATGTAGCATCTACAGTAATTCAGTGTATGTGGGAGGCTTTATATGTGGAAAGTTTAGGTGTTTTAGGTATTGGTGGCATCCCCAGGGTATTGGAATTAAATGTTGAGTAGTATGCATTTTAATATGTTTGTTGCAAGTGTTCACTATTTTTCCACATGATGCCATAAATTAATCTAAACCAGATCTAAGAATTCTTCTAGGTTACAAACATATCTGAATAATTGGGTGGTCAGAGTGCCCATTCAGCCCCTATTGTAAGCAAATGAGAAAAATCATTTCTGTGCTTCCAAACTGTAAACTGAAGATTGAGGGCTCTCATCAGGAACAATGATAAGACACTCTTCCTTTCTACCAAGTGAAATTAAATGCCCTTTGAGAGTTTATTAAATAGGCATGAATAGTTGCATGGATGGAATGCCCATCAGTGGCTTAGTATTGGACTATACATGTAAAGAATCAGATTTCAGTCATCATTTGTTCCTGTCACTGTCTTCTTTCAACTCACAATTATTGGTATAGGTGAAAAATGAAAAGTTGCATCATGGTTCTGTGTCCACATTAAAATGTAAATTTTCGCATAAGTGGCTGGATGTGTCAGTTGAAATGTGAATATGAACTGACCACCCCATAGAACTGTGCCCAGTAAAACATGGTTGTGTTCAAAGCAACTTGTGGGTTGAGAACAGTTTGATATTGACTGCCTGTGACTATGGTGTGAATCTGCTTCTATGCATTACATTCAGAGGAAAAAGTGTGGAATATTATGTGTCGTCTGTATAAGGAAGAAATCTTGATTTAACAGGATGTTGTTCAGCAGTAGTAAGATCATCGCCATGGGAGATATCGGTGTAAAAGAATGTAGTACTTACAGTGATAAACAGAGAACCAAATGTCAGACAATGTGGAGAGGTGCATAGGAAAGGTGTGTTCATGATAAGCAGAAAACACCTACGGAGAACAATAAGTAGTTACAAGGCAGCATCTTGAGTGGTTCAATTTATAAATTTTAGAAAGTATGTAAAATGGAAAGGGAATCGGTGGCTGATAGACAAGTTTTGAGGTAAGTGTCAAGATGGAAGGTGTCTGAGATGATGTTACGTGGACATTTATCCAGAATGGAAACAATATGATAGCTAAACATTTTCAACTATTTCCACAGAAATAAACTAAGGAAGAAAGCCCACAAACAAGAAATAATAGTAGGATGTGCTTATGGCTCAAGGTATTCCATTACAGAAATAAGCAATCTTTGAAGAAAACAAAATAATAATTTAATGTAAAAAAGAAAATAGATGAGTAGAAATTAAAATTAGGGTTCAGCACCAATAAGACATAAAAAACCTCTTGAATGAGATGTAAATAACTGCATGAAGTTATGTAAATTGTGTGTAGAATGTTTGCCTTCGCATGTAAAGATCACTTCATACCCTACTCCCTCTTACTCCCCCCCCACCCCCTCCCCTCCTCACTCTCTCTCTCTCTCTCTCTCTCTCTCTCTCTCTCTCTCTCTCTCTCTCTCTCGGCTTGTGATAGATGAAATGTTGAAAATAATTGAGACAGTAGGACAATATAAGTATATGGTCACAAAAGCTTAGTAGCCACTAGAAATAAAGTTATAATGTACACTGGTTTCCTAAAATCTAGGAAAGAAAAATGAAAGAGGCAATGTGTAGAACACAAAATGTAAATAGAAAGTGGAAACACAGCCCTAGACAAAAGGGTGTTCTAATAAAATCATTAATTCCACAAAAGGGCAGTCAGAGTTCCTGAGCCAGACTTCATCATCACATGTTGGTGGTTATTGTATTACTAGTAGACTATGGTTTACGTTGCTGTTAATGATGATGCATATGATCTGCACAGGTAATGAATGCTAATTTTGCTGCAAAGCTGCTCTCTGTGGTGCAGAAGTATCTAGAAGGGGCAGGCAAATAGTGGTATGCTTCCCGGGACATCACACACATGTTCTATGCTTCCTTGCATTTGTGGTTTGTAATGAAATAGTAAATTGTAGAAGATAACATATCATTAATGTCATTATAAACTTTCCTCATGATCTAGGGGCAGCATCTTTGATTCATAATCGAAATGTCTTCGGTCCCACGTTCAATCCCCGCCACTGCCTAAATTTTGATAAATAATCAGCATTGGCGGCCGAAGACTTCCGGCATAAGAAGTCAGCCTCATTCTGCCAACGGTCTTGTCAAAGAGGGCAGAGGAGCGGATAGAGGTTCAGGGCACTCTCTTGTCCTGGGTGTGGGAAATTGCCTCTAAAGGCGGAAGAATCAGCAATGATCAACGACATGAGGATGCAGAAGGCAATGGAAACCACTGCATTAAAGACACGTAACGTGTATCCACAGGACATGTGGCCTGTATTTGAAGAAGTGTCATGATGATCTCTCCATTGGCAAAAGATTCCGGAATAGTCCCCCATTCGGATCTCCGGGAGGGGACTGCCAAGGGGGAGGTTACCATGAGAAAAAGATTGAATAATCAACGAAAGGATAACGTTCTACGAGTCGGGGCGTCAGAAGCTTGAACAAGGTAGGGAAACTAGAAAATCTGAAAAGGGAAATGCAAAGGCTCAATCTAGATATAGTAGGGGTCAGTGAAGTGAAGTGGAAGGAAGACAAGGATTTCTGGTCAGATGAGTATCGGGTAATATCAACAGCAGCAGAAAATGGTATAACAGGTGTAGGATTCGTTATGAATAGGAAGGTGGGGCAGAGTGTGTGTTACTGTGAACAGTTCAGTGACCGGGTTGTTCTAATCAGAATCGACAGCAGACCAACACCGACAACGATAGTTGAGGTATACATGCCAATGTCGCAAGCTGAAGATGAACAGATAGAGAAAGTGTATGAGGATATTGAAAGGGTGATGCAGTATGTAAATGGGGACGAAAATCTGGTAGTCATGGGCGACTGGAATGCAGTTGTAGGGGAAGGAGTAGAAGAAAAGGTTACAGGAGAATATGAGCTTGGGACAAGGAATGAAGGAGGAGAAAGACTAATTGAGTTCTGTAACAAGTTTCAGCTAGTAATAGGGAACACCCTGTTCAAGAATCACAAGAGGAGGAGGTATACTTGGAAAAGGCCGGGAGATACGGGAAGATTTCAATTAGATTACATCATGGTCAGACAGAGATTCCGAAATCAGATACTGGATTGTAAGGCGTACCCAGGAGCAGATATAGACTCAGATCACAATATAGTAGTGATGAAGAGTAGGCTGAAGTTCAAGACATTAGTCAGGAAGAATCAATACGCAAAGAAGTGGGATACGGAAGTACTAAGGAATGACGTGATACGTTTGAAGTTTTCTAACGCTATAGATACAGCAATAAGGAATAACGCAGTAGGCAGTACAGTTGAAGAGGAATGGACATCTCTAAAAAGGGCCATCACAGAAGTTGGGAAGGAAAACGTAGGTACAAAGAAGGTAGCTGCGAAGAAACCATGGGTAACAGAAGAAATACTTCAGTTGATTGATGAAAGGAGGAAGTACAAACATGTTCCGGGAAAATCAGGAATACAGAAATACAAGTCGCTGAGGAATGAAATAAATAGGAAGTGCAGGGAAGCTAAGACGAAATGGCTGCAGGAAAAATGTGAAGACATTGAAAAAGATATGATTGTCGGAAGGACAGACTCAGCATACAGGAAAGTCAAAACAACCTTTGGTGACATTAGAAGCAACGGTGGTAACATTAAGAGTGCAGCGGGAATTCCACTGTTAAATGCAGAGGAGAGAGCAGATAGGTGGAAAGAATACATTGAAAGCCTCTATGAGGGTGAAGATTTGTCTGATGTGATAGAAGAAGAAACAGGAGTCGATTTAGAAGAGATAGGGGATCCAGTATTAGAATCGGAATTTAAAAGAGCTTTGGAGGACTTACGGTCAAATAAGGCAGAAGGGATAGATAACATTCCATCAGAATTTCTAAAATCATTAGGGGAAGTGGCAACAAAACGACTATTCACGTTGGTGTGTAGAATATATGAGTCTGTCGATATACCATCTGACTTTCGGAAAAGCATCATCCACACAATTCTGAAGACGGCAAGAGCTGACAAGTGCGAGAATTATCGCACAATCAGCTTAACAGCTCATGCATCGAAGCTGCTTACAAGAACAATATACAGAAGAATGGAAAAGAAAATTGAGAATGCGCTAGGTGACGATCAGTTTGGCTTTAGGAAAAGTAAAGGGACGAGAGAGGCAATTCTGACGTTACGGCTAATAATGGAAGCAAGGCTAAAGAAAAATCAAGACACTTTCATAGGATTTGTCGACCTGGCAAAAGCGTTCGACAATATAAAATGGTGCAAGCTGTTCGAGATTCTGAAAAAAGTAGGGGTAAGTATAGGGAGAGACGGGTCATATACAATATGTACAACAACCAAGGGGGAATAATAAGAGTGGACGATCAAGAACGAAGTGCTCGTATTAAGAAGGGTGTAAGACAAGGCTGTAGCCTTTCGCCCCTACTCTTCAATCTGTACACCGAGGAAGCAATGATGGAAATAAAAGAAAGGTTTAGGAGTGGAATTAAAATACAAGGTGAAAGGATATAAATGACACGATTCGCTGATGACATTGCTATCCTGAGTGAAAGTGAAGAAGAATTAAATGATCTGCTGAGCGGAATGAACAGTCTAATGAGTACGCAGTATGGTTTGAGAGTAAATCGGAGGAAGACAAAGGTAATGAGAAGTAGTGGAAATGAGAACAGCGAGAAACTTAACATCAGGATTGATGGTCACGAAGTCAATGAAGTTAAGGAATTCTGCTACGTAGGCAGCAAAATAACCAATTACGGACGGAGCAAGGAGGACATCAAAAGCAGACTTGCTATGGCAAAAAAAGCATTTCTGGCCAAGAGAAGTCTACTAATATCAAATACCGGCCTTAATTTGAGGAAGAAATTTCTGAGGATGTACGTCTGGAGTACAGCATTGTATGGTAGTGAAACATGGACTGTGGGAAAACCGGAACAGAAGAGAATCGAAGCATTTGAGATGTGGTGCTATAGACGAATGTTGAAAATTAGGTGGACTGATAAGGTAAGGAATGAGGAGGTTCTACGCAGAATCGGAGAGGAAAGGAATATGTGGAAAACATTGATAAGGAGAAGGGACAGGATGATAGGACATCTGCTAAGACATAAGGGAATGACTTCCATGGTACTAGAGGGAGCTGTAGAGGGCAAAAACTGTAGAGGAAGACAGAGATTGGAATACGTCAAGCAAATAATTGAGGACGTAGGTTGCAAGTGCTACTCTGAGATGAAGAGGTTAGCACAGGAAAGGAATTCGTGGCGGGCCGCATCAAACCAGTCAGTAGACTGGGGGGGGGGGGGGGGGGGGGCGGGGGAATTATAAAACTAAGAAAATACTGTATGAATGTATAATATCTGTAGAACTGGTCAGGTATTGTTGATTTGTTGTAAAAGCCATTGTTAATACGCTGTATGCAAGTAAGAGTTGGACGAGAGAGGCCTAAAAGTACAGCACACATAGATTGAAAGAGCCATTATTGTATATTGATGACTAGTTTGGCATAAGGGCCACTGTATAGAGTTATGATATAAGTTCAGAAAACATCATTAGACGACTGAATCACGTCATTTTAATATAACTAAACCGATTTAAGCATTGCAAGGCAGGAAAGTTCTCAAGAGACATGACTGCTAAGTGTTCCTTATTTATATGGAAATGATGGAAGGTGTGAGCTACTACACCACCCAGTCTGCCTCAAATCATTGTATCAAAATCCCTATAGTACTTCCCAATATTAACCTTTACATACAGACAGAAGCGAGCAGAGAACTTCATTTTATGTATGTAGAGGAAAAGATATAAACTGAAGAGCCAAAGAAACTGATACCGCACACCTGCCCAATGTAATGTAGGGCTCCCGCGAGCATTCAGAAATGTCGCAACATGATGTGGCATGGACTCGACTAATGTCTGAAGTAGGGTTAAAGGGAACTGACACAATGAATCCTGCAGAGTTGTCCATAAATCAGTAAGATTACAAGGCAGTGGAGATCTTTTCTGAACAGCCTGTTGTAAGGCATCACAGATATGCTCAATAATGTTTATGTCTGGGGAGTTTGGTGGGCGGTGGAAGTGTTTAAACCCAGAAGAATGTTCCTGGAGCCACTCTGTTGCAATTCTGGATATGTGAGGTGTTGCATTGTCCTGGTGGAATTGTCCACGTTCATTGGAATGTACAATGGACATGAATGGAAGCAGGTGATCAGACAGGATGCTTACATACAAGTCACCTATCGGAGTAGTGTCTAGACGTATCAGGGAGCCCACATCACTACTACTACACACGCCACACATCATAACAGAGCCTCCACCATCTTGAACAGTCCACTGCTGACATGCAGGGTCCATGAGGTTGTCTCCCAACTCGTACATGTACATCCGCTCGATACAATTTGAAACGAGACTCGTCCAATCAGGCAACACGTTTCTAGTCATCAAGTGCCCAATGCCAGTGTTGACGGGTCCAGGTGAGGTGTAAAGCTTTGTGTCGTGGAGTCAGCAAGGGTACACGAGTGGGCCTCTGGCTCCGAAAGCCCATATCAAAAATGTTTTATTGAGTTCTTCACATGCTGATACTTGTTGATGGCCCAGCACTGAACCCTGCAGCAAATTGCAGAATGGTTGCACTTCTGTCACATTGAACAATTCTCTTCAGTCATCATTGGTCCTGTTCTTGCAGGATCTTTTTCCAGCGGCAGCGATAGTGGAGATTTGATGTTTTACTAGATTCCTGATATTCACGGTATACTTGTGAAATGGTTGTATGGGAAAATCCCCACTTCATCGCTGCCTCGGGGATGGTTCGTCCTATCGCTTGTGCCCCAACCGTAACACCACGTTCAGACTCCCCTAAATCTTTATAACCTGCCATTGTAGCAGCGGTAATCGATTTAACTACCGTGCCAGACACTTGATGTCTTACATAGACGTTGCTAACCACAGTGCCATATTCTGCCTATTTATATATCTCTGTATTTGAATACACAGGCCTGTAAAAGTTTCTTTAGTGCTCCAGTGTATACCCCCAAAGGAGAGCAGCATGAATGATCACAGGTCTCTTTGACACGCAAGAGTGTGTCACAGAACCCAAACTGGCAGAATTGGTGACAGCCTTCAGCCATGTATCACTCTTGTGAAGACATTACTAGACTCATTAGATTGCCCAGAGGAATTATTCCGTTGCTTCAATTGTGACTGGAATGAGAAGAAACCACTTGTGGTGTCATGCTAACTACCCTCTGCTATGCACTTCACAATGGTTCGTTTAAATGGTCGTCATTAGCTGTCCTGTAACTTGGCATGGATAGAATGCTGCAGTGGGTACATAAACCATTCTTTTGTGTGTTGGTGGGGTCCAGCCAGATGAAACGAAATGTACGTGGGCAGACGTTGACCCACAATTGCGTGAATCTGTTCATGAACTGTCACTTCATCACTGCAGTGTTCTGGTAATATGTTGACTCTGCACTGCTTTTAGGACAGAGATTAAATTTGGACACTGATTGCATTTATCTAGATTAAAAGCAATACATAAACAACTAAAACTTGTGTCCAAGTAAAGTGATTTGCCCATTAGTTGTTTACGGTATATCGTCTATTGTATCGATGTCATTTGTTTACTTGAAAACGTAAATTGTGATTTCTACGATACATATGTATAGCCAATGATCCTTTTTTATTGTCAAACAGTTTTACTAGTTTTAGAATAAGAAACTGAACTAATCTGTGAGAGAGATCGAAGCTCTTACAACCCTAGCACTACTCTGGGAATTTCCTTGCCATGGTAATGTAATGAAGAACCTCTATTTTGTCTTGCGATTTGATGAGAGTGTACATGTATCGGCATTTATTTATTTGGCCTCCGGCAGCTAAAGGCCATTTGACTAGCTAAACGTTAAACAGGACTCTTGTGTTCGTTTCTGTTGTCTTTCGACAGAAGAATGTGTTGTGACTTGGCAAGACAGCCAAGTCACTATGAGAGGAAGCCGAAAGGCACGCGTTTAAGCTCACGCAGGGTTGCGTGAGGTCTGGAACATTACAATGAAATGAGAACTTAGAAAAACGGACGCAGTTGCTGTAATACTTAACTTTAATCCATAATTGTAGAACATCTCTCTTGGCGGTACATGTTATAACCACAATATAAAATAATATCAAATGCTATGGCGCCTTGCTAGGTCGTAGCAAATGACGTAGCTGAAGGCTATGCCAACTATCGTCTCGGCAAATGAGAGCGTAGTTGTCAGTTATCCATCTCTGGCAAAGTCGGCTGTACAACTGGGCGAGTGCTAGAACGTCTCTCTAGACCTGCCGTGTGGCGGCGCTCGGTCTGCAATCACTGACAGTGGCGACACGCGGGTCCGACGTATACCAACGGACCGCGGCCGATTTAAATGCTACCACCTAGCAAGTGTGGTGTCTGGCGGTGACACCACAGAATGTGTTAACACAACGAAGTTTTAAGTTTGTTTTATTCACTGCCGTACACCAAGTACAGTTCAGGAACCATATTGCATTTTGATTGAGCGCGAATAGACCGCTGACGCATCCTTCAGAACAACGAATAGTAGAGTACGGAAACAGCTCACAGTGCTCCCACCCAAAACGGCAGTTGTGAAGTGATCGGGTAATAGTTATTATTTAAAACACGTTTTTTTTTCTTGGGGGCGCGGGGGGGGGGGGGGGGGGGGACGCTTATAATACGCTGGGCCTAGGGGCACAAAGTTTTTAGTTCTGCCACTGACCACCATCACAACTTAGCAACAGACGGCAGAGAGCACGAGGAAATTCTGGTCTTATGTAAAATTGCTAAGTGAGCCTAAGGCTTACATTCAGTTTCTTATTGACCAATCTTGTGTGGTAGTTTAAGATAGCAAAAGGAAAGCCGAAGTCTTAAATTTCATGTTCAAAAAACATACCATCATTTGAGGATCGAACAGATTCCTGTATGGATAACACGGTAATAAGCGTCCCTAGCTGAGAGAAACAACTGAAAGATTTGAAAGCAAATAAATCAACAGGTGCACAAGGAATCCCAGTTAGATTTTACGAAGATTACTCTACGGCATTGGCCCCTTATCCAGCTTCCATTTATCGCGAATCTCTCACCCAGCACAAAGTTCCTAGTAACTGGAAAAAGCTGCAGATGAGTCCAATATATAAGAAGGGTAAAAGAACGGACATTCGTAATTACAGACCAATACACCTAACTTCTGTTTGCTGCAGAATCCTTGAACATATTCCCAGTTCGATTATGATAATATTTCTTGATACTGAGAAGCTTATGTCCACGAATCAACTCGGCTTTAGATGGCATCGCTCGTGCAAAACGCAGCTTGCCCTCTTCTCACATGGTATATAGCAACAGGCAGATTCCATATTTCCAAATTTCCGGAAAGCTTTTGACACAGTGCCCCATTGCAGGCTGTTAACAAAGATACGAGCATATGGAATAAGTTCACAGATATGCGAGTGGCCCGAAGACTTCTTAAGTAATATAACCTAATATGTCGTCCTTGACAGTGATTGTCCATAAGAGACAAGGATGTTGTCAGTAGAGCCCCAGGGAAGTGTTATAGGATCGATGTTGTTTACTATATACATAAATGATTTGGCGGACAGGGTGAGGATCAGTCTCCGGTTGTTTGTGATGATGCCATGGTGTACAGTAAGGTGTCGAAATTGAGTGACTGTAGGGCGATAAAAGACGACTTAGACAATATTTCCAGTTGTGATGAATGGCAGCTAGTCTTCAGTGTGGAAGAATGTAAGTCAATGCGGCTGAGTAGGAGGAACAAACTTGTAATGTTCGGATACAGCATTACTAGTTTCATGCTTGACACAGTCAAGTCATTTAAATATCTGGGCACAACGTTGCAAAGTGATACGAGATGGAACGAGCATGTGAGAACTGCGGCAGGGAAGGCGAACGGTCGACTTCGGTTTATTGGGAGAATTTTATGAAAAATGGATCACCGGTAAAGACGATCGCAAATTGGATCAAATTCTTGAGTACCGCTCGGGTGTTCGGGATCCATACCAGGTCGGGTTGAAAGAAGACGTCGAAGTTATTCAAAGGCGGGCTGCTAGATTTGCTACTGGTAGGCTTGACCAACACTAACTGTTATGGAGATGATTTGGGAATTCAAATGGGAATCTCTGGACGGAAGGCGACGTACTTTTTTGAGAAACACTGTTGGGGAAATTTCGACAACCGGCATTTGAGGCTGACTGCCGAACGATTTTACTGGCGCCAACTTACATTGCGCTTAAGGACCATGAAGATAAGACATGAGAAATTACGACTCTCTTGGAGGCATACAGGGAGTCGTTTTTCCCTTGCTCAATTTGCGAGTGGAACAGGAAAGAAAAGATTAGTAGTGGTACAGCATACCCTCAAACACGCAATGTACGGTGGCTTGCGGAGTATCTATGTAGACAGGACTCTACAGTACTTGCACCTGTACAGACACTGTTGATTCAGTGGGGGCAAGTAAAGCATGTTTCTAGGTTAGGACCTGATATAGCGGTTTTGTGTGTAAGGTGTGTTTGTTCGTGTGAATTCGTGTGTGTTTCCTTTTCTGATGAAGTTTCTGATGAAGCTTAATGTGTAACAGTCGTTTCGATGCATCTACACTATGTGATCGAAAGTATCTGGACACCCCCAGAAATATAAATGGTTCAAATGGCTCTGAGAACTCTGGGACTTAACATCTATGGTTATCAGTCCCCTAGAACTTAGCAGGCCGGTGTGGCTGTGCGGTTCTAGGCGCTTCAGTCTGGAACCGCGTGACCGCTACAGTCGCAGGTTCGAATCCTGCCTCGGGCATGGATGTGTGTGATGTCTTTAGGTTAGTTAGGTTTAAGTAGTTCTAAGTTCTAGGGGACTGATGACCACAGATGTTAAGTCCCATTGTGCTCAGAGCCATTTGAACCAACCCCTAGAACTTAGAACTACTTAAACCTAACTAACCTAAGGACATCACACAACACCCAGTCATCACGAGGCAGAGAAAATCCCTAACCCCGCCGGGAATCGAACCCGGGAACCCGGGCGTGGGAAGCGAGAACGCTACCGCACGACCACGAGCTGCGGACCCAGAAATATCCCTTTTTCATATTGAGTGCATTGTGCTGCCACCTGTTGCCAGGTACTCCATATCAGTTACCTCAGTAGTCATTAGACATCGTGAGAGAGCAGATTGAAGAGCTCCACGGAACCAACGGACTTCAAACGGGGTCAGGTGATTGAGTGTCACTTGTGTCATACGTCTGCACGCAAGATTTCCACACTCCTTAACATCCCTGGGTCCACTGTTTCCGATGTGATAGTGAAGTGGGAACGTGGAGGGACATGTACAGCACAAAAGCGTACAGGCCGACCTCATCTGTTGACTGACAGAGACCGCTGACAGTTGAGGGTTGTAATGTGTAATAGGTAGACATCTATCCAGACCATCACACAGGAATTCCAAACTGCACGAGGATCCACTGCAAGTACTATGACAGTTAGATGGGAGGTGAGAAAACTTGAATTTCATGGTCGAGCGGCTGCTCATAAGCCACACATCACGCCAGTGAATGCCAAACGAATCCTCGCTTGGTGCAAGAAGCGTAAACATTGGACGATTTAACAGTGGAAAAACGTTGTGTGGATTCACGAAACACGGTACAGAGTGTGACGATCCGATGGCAGGGTGTGGGTATGGCGAATGCCCAGTGAACGTCATCTGCCAGCGTGTGTAGTGCCAACAGTAAAATTCGGAGACAGTGGTATTATGGTGTGGTCGTGTTTTCCATGGAGGGGGCTTGCACCCCTTGTTATTTTGCGTGGCACTGTCACAGCACAGGCCTACATTGATGTTTTAAGCACCTTCTTGCTTCCCGCTGTTGAAGAGCAATGTGGGGTTGGCTATTGCATCTTTCAACACGATCAAACACCTGTTCATAATGCACGGTCTGTGGTGGAGTGGTTACACGACAACAACATCCCTGTAATGGACTGGCCTGCACAGAGGCTTGACCTGAATCCTATAGAACACCTTTGGGATGCTTTGGAACGCCGATTTTGTGCCAGGCCTCACCGATTGACATCAATACCTTACCTCAGTGCAGCACTCCGTGAAGAATAGGCTGCCATTCTCCAAGAACCGTTCCAGCACCTGATTGAACGTAGGCTTGCGAGAGTGGAAGCTGTCATCAAGGCTAAGGGTGGGCCAACACCAAATTGAATTCCGGCATTACCGATGGAGGGCGCCACTAACTTGTAAGTCATTTTCAGCGTGGTGTTCGGACACTTTTGATGACACAGTGTATCTATGACTCAGCATGTCATCTCTGTGGTGTGTAGCAATCTAGCCTTTCCATAATTGTTGATATTTCAACCAAGGCTTTCCGTTGTTTATATTGGTTCTTGCTTTCAGTCGACGAGTTGAATGCAGCCCCCCTTCCCCTCCCCCGAACCAACTGTCTACCAGAATGAATGGGCAAACTTTGGCCAGGAGTAAAGTGAACCACCTTGTGGCACAACATGCAGCTGAACGTAACATGCTTGATTTCAATAGCTGCTTCACTACCCAGATCATCTGAATCCTCCCCTCCACCAACAGCTTTTCTGAGTGGAGCAGGGAATTATTCTAGCAACACATTCTCTGCTCTCAAAATCACCCTAGCTTCAACCTACAGCATACTATTGTCCCCCACACCCTCCACCCAATATTTTTCACCCCTCCGTTCTACGAAGGTGAGTCAAATGAAAACTTCAAATTTTTAATAACAAATCGAAATTTTGCGCCGTTATCCTGTAAGTTGGTAAGTGTGCTACAAACAGCGTGCAGAATGGCCTGTAGGTGGCAGCATAGTGCAGATGCACACATACCGTCGCAGTATCTGTATAAAGATGGCCGCCCCACTTGCGACTTGCACCAGGGAAGAACAGCTTTCTGTTATTCGGTTTTTGCGTAGTGAAGGTGTGAAACCTATTGAAATTCATCGACGAATGAAGGTTAAGTATGGTGATGCATGTTTGTCACAGCAGCAAGTCTACGAATGGAGTAGGAAGTTCGCAAATGCTGTGACTTCAGTGGAAGATGCTTCTCGTCCAGGTCAGGCACAACGAGTTGTGACTCCACAGAACATTGCAGCTGTTGAAGCCAATGTGAAGGAAAACTGCCGAGTGACACTGAATGACTTGCAGCATGTTTGCAGATTAGTCATGGGTCAGCACACCACATTGTGCATGATGTGCTCCAGTTTCACAAAGTGTCTGCAAGATGGGTGCCACTGCAGCTGACTCCTGAAATGAGAGAACGACGTGTTGATGCTTGTGAAGACCTTCTTCGGCGCTCTGAACGAGAAGCTAATGGCTTCCTTGCAAGAATCGTTACTGGGGACGAAACTTGGATTCACTTCCACCAACCGGAAACGAAGGGAGCGAGCAAGGGAATGGCGCCGTTCCTCATCACCAAAACCAAAGAAGTTTCGAACAGAATCATCAGCAGGGAAGATTATGCTGACTCTCTTTTGGGACGAAAAAGGCGTCATTTTGGAGCATTACATGCCTAGAGGGATCACTGTCACCAGTGCATCATACACAGATCTCCTAAAAAATCGTCTGCAGCCTGCAATCAAATCAAAGTGACATGGATTACTGTCAGCAGGTGTCCTTTTGCAACATGACAATGCAAGGCCCCACACTGCCCGTACGACAGTTGCAACAATCACACACCTGCATTTTGAGTGTCTTCCTCATCCACCATACTCACAAGACCTTGCCCCAAGTAATTTCCATATGTTTGGACCATTCAAAGACGCAATGGGAGGAAAGAAGTTTCGTTCTGATGAAGAGGTACGCCATGCGATGCATGAGTGGTTGCACGGACTACCAAAAGACTTTTTTTCTAAAGGAATTTATGCACTTTGTAAGCGCTGGAGGACTTGCATTGAGCGTGGGGGGGATTATGTTGAAAAGTGATACAGAATGTACCACTTCTGCACAATAGATAATATTTTAAAAAATATTTAAGATTTTCATTTGACTCGCCCTCGTATAACCTCCTCCTAATTCACATCCCCTCATTGCACACCACACTCTGCCAACGCAGCCACTGGTCTTTTCGCCTTCTCTGGTCCTACATTTTTCCTCCCTCTGCGCCCCATCTGCCACAGCTTCCCACCTATACTTGGGCAGCATTAATCAAAAAGTTAATTTCGCTAATTATTAAACTGTTACTAAAAAGGTAGCTTCGTTAAACGTCAAAGAGTCACTTTCCAGGAGATTTATTGTAAGCTGAAGTAAATCGTTAGTTGTTAACTCCTAATAGTAAACTTTAGGTGTTGTGAAATAAGCATGTGAATCAAATGTATTACCAGTGCTTAAATGAAAATGTTTTAGTTGGGAAAGACCAGGTGGAATAATGGAGATAAATTTTAAAAAATAATTTAATAATTTAGTTTTGTAATTATATAGGTATCAATGTTACTATAAACAGGGGTGAATAGGGGCAGATTTTGCAGAACAAGGAAAGCAAACTGCAACAGATTTTTTAATTATTCAGGTGGAAGATGGTACTGGTACTCATTCTCAACTAAGTATATTTGGTAATGCTTAAAACAATTTGTACTAATTAGCAATTAAAAAGTTCCCTGCCCACCCCATGAATGGGGTTAGTAGGGACAGTCACAAATGTAAACACAGAACCCTATTGCGACAGACATTGGGGTCAATAGAGACACAAAAACACTTTTTTTAAATGCAAATCAACCTTTAGAATATAAAAACGTCATTTAAACTTATACTGACTCATTTTTATCATCTGTGGAGGTTTGTCTAAAAAATGATGTCACATGTGTTTTTCCTTCACTCACAACATTGATAATTCTCCCAATAAAATATTCTGCAGCTCCCTCAAGGTTCTCAAATTTTACTTTTACCCATTGCCCAACCAAGAGACTGTTCTTCTGCATTCTGATTAGATACGCATGCTCCTGCGATGTGGTACATTCAGTTTCCTTTCTCTACCCGGTTTGGGCAAATTATTATCAAGGCACCTTTGATTCTTTAAGAAATCAACTAAGTTGTCATTAATAGAGCTGCCCTCCCCATTTTGTTCAGATGGTAAAATTTCAGGAACTTGGTCCTTATTCAGAGGATAAATACCAGTCCCCTTGTAAATTTAACTTCGGGGTTTGTGATAACATGTCGAGAGCTTGTTTCAAAAGTCGAGGAAAGCACTTCTTATCAGTTCCTGAAAATTTGTTGTTAGTTTGCTCATCCAATTCTCCAGGAGCTTTCGTCTAACCTGTTTCACTTGCCTAAACAGGGCGCCCTCTAGAGGCTGTGTAATCTGTTGAGTTCGGAGGTAAGAAAACACACTCAATACCTACGTCTCACAAATCAGAGACAGCAGAAGACAGATGAGAACTCAAGTTGTCGCCAATAATGACTTTTCTTCCCTCATGCAACGAAAATAAGGTATCATTATAAGCTACGAAATAGCTGCCACCCACCCAACCTGATTTACATAGGTTAAGCCTTGCCCCAGCAGGACAATCTTCGCTCCATACATCGTCTAGGTGTTTAGTTTTACATGTTACATAAGGTGGCAATAATGTGCCATCGCCACTAGCAGCATACATCAGACTTAACGTTGGATTTTGTTTGACTCCTAACTCTGTCAGGGTAGTTGCAGCCTCTTTTGTACAGAAGTTGTCTCCTTCCATGGTGATCCCCCAGATTCGTCTCATCGTAATTTAATATTTGCTCTAGAGCAGGGCTTCACAACATACGTGCTCGCGGAGCAAGCTGTGAGCAGCAAGGCACGAGCATGGTGCAGCGCGAGCATGCTACCCCCACTACCGGACCAGAGCGGTGAGTGGAGAGAGTCACATGAGGCACACAACAGCTGCTGCCAGTCAATGTAAATCCGCGGCCACCTGCATGGATATCACTCACGACTTATTACTGCGACAAATGAAACAAATAAAGGAGAATGTACACGTGCCACATAATTTTATTAGCTTAGTGTTGTATGCCTCTACATTCGTATTAATTTGTGAACTGTTATACAATAAAAGGTGTCACTGAAGTGTGGGATCCTCGGTTATCTTGTACTTTTTGCCCTTTACAATTGCGTCTATGTTCGGAGTAATTGTTCTTGTGCATTGTAAGCGGAGCGTGCAGTTTAAATTTCGATCAGACAATGCGTTTCTCAGGCGCGTCTTGTTACATTTCATTGCAGAGAACAGTTGTTCACAAACATACGTGGAACCGAACTTTGATATTATTGTAGCCGCCAGTTTGTGCAAGCGAGGAAATCTATCCCGAGGGAAGTGTCTGTAGAATTCCAAAATGTTTTTTTTGTTCTGAAAGTTGTCTCTGTATTCTCTGTCCCACTGCAGGTCAATAATTTCTAGTTGCAGCTCAGGACGAATCTCTTCAATATTCGCTGAATATGGAGAGGAGAACAGATTAAAAAAGACTCTCTAGTGCTGTCAGATCTTGAAAGCGTTGATCAAATTCTTCCTTAAGGGCAACTAAACTATGTGAATAACGTTCACAGTCTTTGTGAACATCTTGCATGGATGGTAATTTAGGAAAATGAGCTAGATTTCCTGTTTCCAGCTGACTCACCCAAAGTGTCAATTTCATTTTAAAAGCTCGTATTCGATCTATGAAATGAGTAATTAGCAGATCTTTACCTTGTAGTGAAATGTTCAAAGCATTCAGACGGCTAGTTAAATCTGCTAAGAACGCGAGATCACATTTCCACGAAGGCTTTTTCAATTCAGGAACACACATGTTATTTATTTCCATGAACATATTTATCTCATCTAATAGGCAAAAAAATCGATTTAATAATTCGCCACGACTAATCCAGCGGACCTCGCTGTAATAAGGCAGGCTACCATACTGGCTTTCTACATCCTCAAGAAAGCTTTTAAATTGCCTGTGTTGTAGCCCATGCTTCCTTATATAATTGGTTGTACGAACAACAACACTAATCACATTTTTTAGAGTGATACTCTTTGCACATAAGTTTTCCTGGTGGATCACACAGTGAACGCCCCTTATTTCATTCGGCACGGTCAGTTTTTACATTTTCTCCTTCAACAGCGCAACGAAACCAGATTTTTTCCTTGTCATCGCTGGTGCACCGTCTGTAGACACTGAAACTAAAGAATTCCACGACAATTCTATATTTTCAACACTTTCTTCAACACTACTTAAAATATACCTCCGGTTGTAGTGTTCTTCATGGCTACTACATCGAGGAGCTCCTCCCTCACCTGAAGATCTTGTAGGCGACTTGCCTACAACAGATAATTGCATAGCCGTCCGGTATAATGAGTTAACGAAAAAATATTTATTCGTGAAAACTCACAATGAGAAGAAAACTAAAAACAACAGAGAAGTAACAAAAACTAGGAGATCCTATAGTCTTTCGGCAAAGATAAAAAACAACACATGACCAAAAAAAAACTCTCGCGCACTTTTGATCTCACTTTGCACCAGACATGAAAAATATCACTGCCACACAGACCCCCCCCCCCCCCCCCCCCCTTAAAATGCGGAGCCCCAGGGATATCTTGATACTTGAATTTTATTCGACGTCCAGCTCTGGTGTGCGTCGGGTGTCTCGGGGGCGGTGACGTTGTTGTTTGTGGTGGTGGTGGTTCACCTGTCTCGGACGATGTACTGAGCGGTGTTTCGGTATGCTCTGCGTCCATCATGTGTTGATGCACAGGCGTGGTGTCAGAGGTCGGAGAGGGTAAAACCCATGCTGGCTTGACACGTTCAATCGATACCTTTGTCGGAACACCATTGTACATTATGTCCACGGTATGCTTATTTCTACTCAGCACATGAAATGGGCCCGTATATGGTAGTTGTAAAGGCGAGTCTGTTCGCAACATTACGTGAGAGCAATTGTACAAGTCTTGTGTACAAACACCTTACGGTTACCATGGCGAGAAGGTGGCGGGCAACGTATATTTGTGCAGTGACGTTTTAGCTGCTGCACCCAGTGTGTGAGGCCCTCTGATCCAGGTAGTAAGGTTGGTACTAAATAATCTGCAGGAATCCGTAGCGGCTCGCCGTAAACCATCTCGGCAACTGATGCACCAATATCGGGTTTGTGAGATGTCCGCAGGCCTAACAACACTAATGGTAATGCTTCCGTCCATCTCTCTTGATGACACATCAATGCTGCTTTGAGTGTTCTGTGCCATCGTTCGACCATACCATTACTAGCAGGGTGATAGGCAGTCGTGTGGTGGCGTTGGAAACCGCACATTTTGGATAGCTCGAGGAACAACGTAGATTCGAACTGACGTCCTTGGTCGTTGTGACATGAAGGGGGCATCCAAAACGGGCAACTCACGTACACAGAAACGTCTTAGTAGTAGTTTCGGCTGAAATATCGACTATTGGAGTTGCTTCTGCCCATCTTGTGCACCTATCTATGGCCGTAAACAAATATCTGTAACCCTCTGACTGTGGGAGAGGTCCAACCAGGTCCACGTGAACGTGTGCGAATCTAGCAGAGGTACCTCGAAAATCTCCAATATCAGCACGCACATGTCGTCCTACTTTACTCTGTTGACAAGGAATGCAGGAACGTACCCAAAGGCGCGCGTCTCTTTTCATAGAAGGCCACACATAGCGGTCTGTCAGCAGCTTTATTGTAGCGTTGGCTCCTGGGTGCGATAGTGTGTGGACACTGTCGAATGCCGTCTTGCGCAATATTTCTGAAATGAATGGTCTTGGTCTGCCGTGAGAAAAGTAGCACCACAGTTTCCGCCTGGAGTTAGGCACCAGAATTTGCTCGAACTTCAGACCTGTAGACGGGTCGTTTAACAGCTGTCGTAGCTCTGCATCCTTGGTCTGTTCCACTGCAAGTTTATCATAGTCTATAATTTCTGAAATCCGGCAAATACGTGAAAAATAGCCAGCCACTAAATTTTCTGCGCCTCTTAAATGGCGTATATCTGTCGTGAACTGACTTATGAACTCAATATAACGGAACTGTCTTGGTGAGCATTTATCGTTTGCCGTCGTCGTTCATTGCTTTTGCAGTTAATGTTCGACGTAGCTAACGAAAGATTTAAAGTTCCTTAACCGGAGGTCACCAATTATGTAGGCGACTTGCCTACAGCAAATAATTGCATAGCCGTCCGGTATAATGAGTTAACGAAAAAATATTTATTCGTGAAAACTCACAATGAGAAGAAAACTAAAAACAACAGAGAAGTAACAAAAACTACGGCAAAGATAAAAAACAACACATGACCAAAAAAAACTCTCGCGCACTTTTGATCTCACTTTGCACCAGACATGAAAAATATCACTGCCACAATCTCAATAATAAATATGGCAAGCTGCGCTGTTCCAGTGATATCAACACTTTCGTCCAGAGCTAGGGAATACGCCATAAAATCTTTACAGATATTTGCAAGCTGGCTCTGGACGTCGTCTGCCATGTCCTGTATGCGACGCATAATGGTCATGTTAGATAATGGCACAATCCGAAACTGTTCAACTGGAGATGGACACAAATGTTCCGCTGCAACTACCATTCATTCTTTTATTAAATCGCCATCAGTGAAGGGGCGCAGGGATTTTGCCAAAAGCAAAGCAATTTTGTAACACACTCTGCCTCAGTTGATTTTTCTTCGTCGTCCAGGTCTTCTTCGGATAGCTTCCTTTTAAGTTTAATAACTTCCTGTGCACGATCTGGTCCATCACATTTTCCACTTCCGTAGTCTTTCGCGTGGTACGACATATAATGTCGCTGCAAATTAAATTTCCTAAAAGAATTCAGCGTTTTGTGACATACTAAACATTTTGCAACACCCTCTTTTTCTGTAAACAGATACAATTCCTCGCAATGGGGGTTGAACTGCGAAAGCATGGTTGGGGCTACACAACGGCGACTTAACATGATTCTTAACCAGCGAAGCGACTGTTAGAGCTGATCGTAGTACTTTAAACGTTACACACTCGGCGCGAATTCAATAGGCACGCTGATGCCCTATTCAAACGTGCGCGCGCATTTCCCCTTCCTCCCATCCCTCTGTCCCTACTCAGCGACCTTGCACCTACTCGCGAGCACGTGCCTGAGCAGACGCGAGTACTCGCGCACAAAACCGGCCAGTTGTTAAGCCCTGCTCTTGAGGAACATTATCGACAATTATTTTCAACTCTTCAAAATAACGAACAATATCGTGTGAGTTAACTTAAGCTTGATGAAACATTGTAGCCAGTCTGGGCCTGGAAGACTGTTTTGAAATTGTTTTATTATTATTCCTTCTCTGTCCAAATGGTACTTCACAAAATATTGTAAGTCAAAAATGCTTAGTGGATATCCCCGTCTTGCACAAGTAACAACAATACTTTTCCCAATCTTCACTCCGATGGGTACACCAAGGACTGTTTGGCCTCCTTTCTTTTTCCCGTTTTCAACTTTTTCATTAGATATTTTGATGTTATTTTTCAATGCAGACTTCGAAATTTTAAATTTGCTTACATCTCAGGTGCTCTGGTGCGGCATGTTTGTGGCGATGACCGATAAAAAAAGTTCAAATGTGTGTAAATTCCTAAGGGACCAACCTGCTGAGGTCGTCCTTCTCTAGAGTTACACACTACTTGAACTAACTTAGGCTAAGAGTAACACACACACCCATGCCGGAGGGAGGACTCGAACCTCCGGCGGGAGGGGCCGTGCAGTCCGTGACATGGCGCCTCAAACAGCACTGCTGATGACCTGTAGGATAAGACTGATACTTCCTAACCATGCTGTCCCTATTTACTCCTGAAAGTAAAACATAATTACAGCATAAGAAAAAAAACTTAATAGTTTCTACAAAAAGAATTGTAGCGTAAATCTCTGCACATGTGTCTTATAAATAGTATTTATCTGGAAACTTTTGAAATGATTCCACGAAAGTGTGTTACATGTACAGCAAAAGTATTACCACCAAAATAAATACAACAAAAATAACTGATGAGTTTGAACGTACCCTGAAGTTTTTTGCTGAATACTACTACAGTTCAGTGCAGCATGGTGGAATCTTGACGAAAAGAACACAGACCTTTCCATCCGCCAACATTTCGTCTTCAAAGTTAGTACTTTACAGTGCCTTTAGTTGGATGTGTTAACTTTTGTCAGTTACGTCACTTCCCATGTTTCGCTGCCAGAAAAATCTTCAATTACAGAGAAACAAAATCATAAGACGTTTCCAACCTTTTTGGGAGTTTCGGACAGCAAATGTACTACAGTCACATTTCACAATGAGTTAGTGACAAATAAAACTTTTTCTTGAACTGCTGTCCCTATACACTCCAGTTTACGGCAAATCACAAGAGAACCAAAATACAGGAGGATCAGATTGTATCTTACGTAAGGTGCATGTTTCTCTCATGAACATGTTCAAGTTTTAATCAGAGATCTAGACTCGTTTAGGTGAGAAAATGTTTTTGTCCACAGAAAAAAGTTGTTCGACTGCAGCACTCGAGGTTATTGGGATATTACATGTAATAGATAAATGAACTAAAACCTGTTTCCCAAGAATTACTGCATCGTTGAATGAGCCTTTTGATTTCACCCCCAGCCATATTTTGACTGGACTCTGGACTTTGCCTATTGCAGATGTGTTACTACTAGGCACCTCCTTAGCTTGAGTGATAGACACAAAAAATATACATCTTAGTTGTTCTGGCCCCTCTACCACCGCTTAAAGTATCTCTGATCTTTGAACTTTTGACAGCTTCCCTCAAAGTCTCTTCTGCAACTTTATCCATTCATTGTCTTACTAGTTCCACTCAGTTGTTATAATATGTTTCCAACCATATCGCCCGTAACTTTGCATGAAAAGCCGCAGCAAGTTAGCACTGGTTATCGTCTAGTGGAGATCCAAGCATTTTATCTCTGCCACTTAACAAGGCACTGGCTAAATCTGTGCAGTTGACAAGACTCATTGCCTCTATATTATTCAATTTAAATATGGTTGCCACAGCTGTCAGTTGGAGTACGCCAAGCCGGGTTCACACACTCAACGAAAGTGTCGCCACAATTAGTGCGAGTTCCCACTTATAGTGGAGCAACGTAAGAGACCTAACTTTTTTCACACCATAAAAAGTTCAACTTGGTTGTTCAATGTACTTTTTTACGCCATTTTCCTACGACCGCTGCTCCCTGGTGGCAGTATTTCGAAACACAGTATTCTGTTGCAGTTATCGTTGTGTAATTGCTGCTGTATGCCATTCGATTTCAGTGTTTTTTATTTTATTTCTGAAAAAAGTGAAATCAGTGGTCGGCAGATAACTTTCGCAGCTTCTAGACCCACAAGAACAGCAGCCTACGTTTGATTTGTGTGTGTGTGTGTGTGTGTGTGTGTGTGTGTGTGTGTGTGTGTGTTGGTTGGTTGGTTTGACATTTCAGGTAGCATTATCGTCTCTACGTGTTATTACTTTTATAAGTGTGTTTGTTTCCCCTGATTTATCTCTGTGCGAAATCTATTTTCGGATCCAACATTTGGGTTTCGTCTTCCTTGTATTTATCGCTTGTCACAGCTCTAAGAGCATAACCTGCACTATGTCATTCATACCCGCCCATTCAGGGTGTATATGCGGACAAGAAACAAACAAACAAAACAACCGTATTTTCGTCGGATCTCCCAGTTAAAAACGCACTTTTTCCTACGTGGAAACATACTTCTTTCAAGGTGAAAATAGACTTTTTCCATGATAAGTAAAGTGTACTTTCCCTTGGAGCAGAAAAACATCAGTCCTTTGAATGGTAAAGGCTTTACGCACCAGCGAGAATTTCCAGGTACTTCAGAAAACGAAACTCGGCAAGGTGGGGAGGAAGGAAACGCATTTTGGTAAGACCTTTGATGTGCAGCAACATGTATGCTGCATATTTTCATATAAAGGTGCGTTTACACTGCGATTTGTATCGGCACATGTATGAGATACATGTATATGCGACTTTGCGACATGTATAGCGACTTGTATGAGTTGACAAGTATCAATTTCATACATGTATGAGCGTGCGTTTACACTGATTTGTATCACTGTGCGATGGGTTCCGACGACGATTTGGAAGATTTCACATTTTTATGTGCTGGTACACTTGCTCTTTTGGAAGATGATAGGAAGAAAAGGCGGAGGAAGCGTAGATGGTGGCAGAGAGAGTTTCTTCGCAAACGCGCTACTCACGGAGCTTACGCAATGCTCGTTCAGGAATTAACGCTAGAGGATGGCGCATATTTTAGAAATTATGTTAGGATGAGTATGGAGGATTTCCGCGGTTTGCTATCTCTTGTTGCTCCTCTTGTGTCCAAAACCAACACAAACTTTCGGGAAGCGATTCCACCAGAGGATCAGTTGGCAGTAACACTCCGTTTTTTGGCCACTGGGGATTCCTTTTCGACGTTAATGTATCTGCATAGAATATCAAAAAGTGCCATATGCAACATTATTCTTCGTGTTTGCGAGGCCATTGTGCAAGTTTTATCCCAAGAAGTGGAGGTAAAAGTTATATATATATATATATATATATATATATATATATATATATATATCAGAGTATGTAATACATTATATAATTTTTTCATGCACCTGGCACGTATATCAGTTTTTTGCTATTATTCCGGCGGCCTCGCGTGATAATGTTGTCAACGGATGCTAATTTTCTTCTGTAAAATATCTGGGAGTATGCGTGCGGAACGATTTGAAGTGGAATGATCATATAAAATTAATTGTTGGTAAGGCGGGTACCAGGTTGAGATTCATTGGGAGAGTGCTTAGAAAATGTAGTCCATCAACAAAGGAGGTGGCCTACAAAACACTCGTTCGACCTATACTTGAGTATTGCTCATCAATGTGGGATCCGTACCAGATCGGTTTGACGGAGGAGATAGAGAAGATCCAAAGAAGAGCGGCGCGTTTCGTCACAGGGTTATTTGGTAAGGGTGATAGCGTTACGGAGATGTTTAATAAACTCAAGTGGTAGACTCTGCAAGAGAGGCGCTCTGCATCGCGGTGTAGATTGCTCGCCAGGTTTCGAGAGGGTGCGTTTCTAGATGAGGTATCGAATATATTGCTTCCCCCTACTTATACCTCCCGAGGAGATCACGAATGTAAAATTAGAGAGATTAGAGCGCGCACGGAGGTTTTCAGACAGTCGTTCTTCCCGCGAACCATACGCGACTGGAACAGAAAGGGAGGTAATGACAGTGGCACGTAAAGTGCCCTCCGCCACACACCGTTGGGTGGCTTGCGGAGTATAAATGTAGATGTAGAATCGTGTGTGGCATTAGCAATCGCGCGACAATGCAAATGTTTTGTCATGAAATCTTCGTTTTACGAGGGCAATTACTTTTAACGAGCGGACGAGGGTACACACAAGTAACTGTCAACCAGGAACAGCAGCACAAATTTTCTACCGCGCCATTGATGTTGCCAACATAACCACGTGAGGATGCTGGAATAGGAACTAATATTTTAACGGCACATACATTTTGCAGCATAAATTTCTCAAATTTTGCTGAAATGGGTTAGCTTTTAGTTCTTTGGATCGACTGACATGCTTCACTCAGTAATACAATATCACAATTTCTGAGGACACTTTCTTCACATTAAAGATATCCAACAACATTAATTTGTATTTAATTTTATTAAGTAGTACTTGACAGCACATTACATGCATATTTCAACATTTATACATGTTTTTAAAGAATACATAAATTATGATGCATTTGCATCTATTAGTTCATCGTTTGCCTCCTGCAAACATCTGTATATTCCGTTCTCAAGTCTTGCCATAATTCTAGTATGGCCATTTTCATAAAGAAATCTGAGCTTATTGGCGACCAAGTCACACAAGTGGGTAAACTGGTCCCTTTTTCTGCGTGCTAAATTGTCGCCAACTTTTCTTAATGTCTGTAAAAGACCTTCTCGGTCTTCATCCAGGTCTCTCCTGGCTCTTCAGTGCACTTGATCTACCACTTCCACTCGGACTTGGAGTGGTACAGGGTGACACGGTTGCACATCCACTTTCATGTGGAGGCACAGAGATGACTGGAGTGGTTTCCACTTCCACAATGTCTTCTGGGGGCGTGGCAAATGTCACCTCCTCCATTTCTGTGACATCGAAAGGGAAACTAATGCTTCCTTCTCCTTCACCATCTCCTTCTGTGGCTGGGGCTTCCATGACCTTTAAAATACATAACACATTTCTAAGGCAAAGTGAGCTATATGTTATACATACATTATAATCAAAGTATCTTAATGTATTTAGAATTTTTTGAGTGTCCATGCGTAAATTAAATTAAAAGAGTAACAATTTTCTTTCCTGCTTCCTGCTACTGCAGAGGAATGGCTGAAAATTGCCAAAGAATATGAAGAAAAATGGAATTTCCCCAGGTGTTTGGGAGCTATAGATGGGAGGCACATTGACATTGTGGCACCACCCAACAGTGGAACAGTTTATTTTAATTATAAAGAGCGCTTCAGCATTGTTTTGCTAGCAATTGCTGATGCTAATTATAGAATAATTTACGCTGATGTTGGCAAGCAGGGGAGGATTTCAGATGGTGGTGTCCTTAAAGACACCACATTTTACAAAATGTTAGAAACCAAAACTCTAAATATACCACCATCAACTCCTCTTCCTGGTAGGAGCAAGCCTGTTCCATATGTTTTCGTCGCTGACGAAGCCTTTGGCCTAGAGGAAATTATTGTGAAACCATTTCCAGGTCTGCATGAAAAAAATAATTGACAACGTATTTTTAACTATAGAGCATGCAGGGCAAGAAGAGTAATAGAAAATGTATTTGGGATTATAAGTGCTGTTTACAGAGTGCTGAGGAAGCAAATGCTTCTCAGTCCGGAAAAGGCTACAGTGGTGGCACTAGCCTGTGTTTATTTACATAATTTTCTTCAAAACAGAAAATCTCAAAGGTACTGTCCAGCAGGAACATACGACAGAGAGGGAGATGATGGCAACGTAATACCTGGGTCCTGGAGGGACACCCCTACTGTGCTGGAGCCACTGCCCAGAACTGGCCGAAGAACTTCATTGCTGAATGACAACAGAAGAGAATATGCTGAATACTTATGCAGTATTCAGGGATACATCCCATGGCACTATGGAAAATAAGTTCCACATCATTGTTAAATGATGACACAAAGTAATATGCTCTATTCTTCTGCAGTATTCAGGACTTCAAACCATAGCAGTATGGAGAATCATGTTTTTCAGTGAAATTGTAAATATTCACATTATGTAAAGCATTAGCACGAAAAAATGTTGCCAAATATATGATTAATAAAATAATATAACAAATTTACTTACTGGTACTACTTCATGTGTGCTCCTATGAGAGAGTGGTTTGTAATTGTCTCTTATGAACTGCATACTTTCAAAAGCATTCCATGAAGTGTGGTACACATTGCTTGTAGCACTTCCAGTTCCTTTGCTGCTCTTCCTTTTCGCTAACTCGCGACTATATTGACTTTTTAAATTATGCCACTTGTCCTCACATTCCTTCCTTGACACGTTAAATGCCTTGGCAATTTCCTCCCACTCGTCGTACCTTTTCTGAGTGTTCTTATAGTCTCGTAGTTTCACATCCCATATACAGGGATGCCTGCGCACTGCCTCTGTAAAATGCAGTGTATTTTGTTTGGACCAAGAAGTCAAGACAAATTTTAAAGTATTACACGCGGGCACAACACACGACACAATACACAAATAACTACACAACAAACGACAGTCGGCACCTCCAAAACTCAAACAGCCGCCAAAGAGCCTGGTACTACACATGCGCTAATCGTCAAAATAAGCGGCAGGCGACAAGACGACAGGAAATGATAGTACTGCGCATGCGCGGGTTTTAAAATGTCGCTCATACATGTCGCGTATATGGCCAAAAAGCGATATACAAAATGTATACGTGACATGTATGAGCTCGAGGCTCCGCATACAAGTTCCGTGAATTTTTGTATGAGGTGATGTATCGCGACATGTCAAATTGACATGTCGCTCATACATGTATCCCAGTGTAAACGTACCTTAACGATACGCTGTATATTTTCGCATTATGAAAGCATAAATTCGAATTCCATCAAACATAGCACGTTAGTTTCCGAAGCATTGAAACAGAGATTGCAGGGTGCTATTGTAAGCCTATCATAGTTCATGTCATGTGATCTCGTCAGCCAATCACACCAGATATTCAACCATGGACCTTGCCGTTGGTGGGGAGGCTTGCGTGCCTCAGATAGCCGTACCGTAGGTGCAACCACAAAGGAGGGGTATCTGTTGAGAGGCCAGACAAACGTGTGGTTCCTGAAGAGAGGCAGCAGCCTTTTCAGTAGTTGCAAGGGCAACAGTCTGGATGATTGACTGATCTGGCCTTGTAACGATAACCAAAACGACCTTGCTGTGCTGGTACTGTGAACGGCTCAAAGCAAGGGGAAACTACGGCCGTAATTTTTCCCGAGGGCATGCAGCTTTACTGTATGATTAAGTGATGATCGCGTCCTCTTGGGTAAAATATTCCGGAGGTAAAATAGTCCCCCATTCGGATCTCCGGGCGGGGACTACTTAAGAGGGTGTCGTTATCAGGAGAAAGAAAACTGGCGTTCTACGGATCGGAGCGTGGAATGTCAGATCACTTAATCGGGCAGGTAGGTTAGAAAATTTAAAACGGAAATGGATAGGTTAAGTTAGATATAGTGGGAATTAGTGAAGTTCGGTGGCAGGAGGAACAAGACTTCTGGTCAGTTGACTACAGGGTTATAAACACAAAATCAAATAGGGGTAATGCAGGAGTAGGTTTAATAATGAATAGGAAAATAGGAATGCGGGTAAGCTACCACAAACAGCATAGTGAACGCATAATTGTGGCCAAGATAGATACGAAGCCCACACCTACTACAGTAGTACAAGTTTATATGCCAACTAGCTCTGCAGATGACGAAGAAATTGAAGAAATGTATGATGAAATAAAAGAAATTATTCAGATAGTGAAGGGTGACGAAAATTTAATAGTCATGGGTGACTGGAATTCGGTAGTAGGAAAAGGGAGAGAAGGAACCGTAGTAGGTGAATATGGATTGGGGCTAAGAAATGAAAGAGGAAGCCGTCTGGTAGAATTTTGCACAGAGCATAACTTAATCATAGCTAACACTTGGTTTAAGAATCATGAAACAAGGTTGTATACATGGAAGAACCCTGGAGATACTAAAAGGTATCAGATAGATTATATAATGGTAAGACAGAGATTTAGGAACCAGATTTTAAATTGTAAGACATTTCCAGGGGCAGATGTGGACTCTGACCACAATCTATTGGTTATGACCTGTAGATTAAAACTGAAGAAACTGCAAAAAGGTCGGAATTTAAGGAGATGGGACCTGGATAAACTGAAAGAACCAGAGGTTGTACAGAGTTTCAGGGAGAGCATAAGGGAACAATTGACAGGAATGGGGGAAAGAAATACAGTAGTAGAAGAATGGGTAGCTCTAAGGGATGAAGTAGTGAAGGCAGCAGAGGATCAAGTAGGTAAAAAGACGAGGGCTAATAGAAATCCTTGGGTAACAGAAGAAATATTGAATTTAATTGATGAAAGGAGAAAATATAAAAATGCAGTAAATGAAGCAGGCAAAAAGGAATACAAACGCCTCAAAAATGAGATCGACAGGAAGTGCAAAATGGCTAAGCAGGGATGGCTAGAGGACAAATGTAAGGATGTAGAGGCTAATCTCACTAGGGGTAAGATAGATACTGCCTACAGGAAAATTAAAGAGATCTTTGGAGATAAGAGAACCACTTGTATGAACATCAAGAGCTCAGATGGAAACCCAGTTCTAAGCCAAGAAGGGAAAGCAGAAAGGTGGAAGGAGTATATAGAGGGTCTATACAAGGCCGATGTACTTGAGGACAATATTATGGAAATGGAAGAGGATGTAGATGAAGATGAAGATGAAATGGGAGATACGATACTGCGTGAAGAGTTTGACAGAGCAGTGAAAGACCTGAGTCGAAACAAGGCCCCCGGAGTAGACAACATTCCATTGGAACTACTGACGACCTTGGGAGAGCCAGTCCTGACAAAACTCTACCATCTGGTAATCAAGATGTATGAAACAGGCGAAATACCCTCAGACTTCAAGAAGAATATAATAATTCTGATCCCAAAGAAAGCAGGTGTTGACAGATGTGAAAATTACCGAACTATCAGTTTAATAAGCCACAGATGCAAAATACTAACACGAATTCTTTACAGACGAATGGAAAAACTAGTAGAAGCCGACCTCGGGGAAGATCAGTTTGGATTCCATAGAAATACTGGAACACGTGAGGCAATACTGACCTTACGACTTATCTTAGAAGAAAGATTAAGGAAAGGCAAACCTACGTTTCTAGCATTTGTAGACTTAGAGAAAGCTTTTGACAATGTTGACTGGAATACTCTCTTTCAAATTCTAAAGGTGGCAGGGGTAAAATACAGGGAGCGAAAGGATATTTACAATTTGTACAGAAACCAGATGGCAGTTATAAGAGTCGAGGCGCATGAACGGGAAGCAGTTGTTGGGAAGGGAGTAAGACAGGGTTGTAGCCTCTCCCCGATGTTATTCAATCTGTATATTGAACAAGCAGTAAAGGAAACAAAAGAAAAATGTGGAGTGGGTATTAAAATCCATGGAGAAGAAATAAAAACTTTGAGGTTCACTGATGACATTGTAATTCTGTCAGAGACAGCAAAGGGCTTGGAAGAGCAGTTGAATGGAATGGATAGCGTCTTGAAAGGAGGATATAAGATGAACATCAACAAAAGCAAAACGAGGATAATGGAATGTAGTCGAATTAAGTCGGGTGATGCTGAGGGAATTAGATTAGGAAATGAGACACTCAAAGTAGTAAAGGAGTTTTGCTATTTGGGGAGCAAAATAACTGATGATGGTCGAAGTAGAGAGGATATAAAATGTAGACTGGCAATGGCAAGGAAAGCGTTTCTGAAGAAGAGAAATTTGTTAACATCGAGTATAGATTTAAGTGTCAGGAAGTCATTTCTGAAAGTATTTGTATGGAGCGTAGCCATGTATGGAAGTGAAACATGGACGATAAATAGTTTGGACAAGAAGAGAATAGAAGCTTTCGAAATGTGGTGCTACAGAAGAATGCTGAAGATTAGATGGGTAGATCACATAAGTAATGAGGAAGTATTGAATAGGATTGGGGAGAAGAGGAGTTTGTGGCACAGCTTGACCAGAAGGAGGGATCGGTTGGTAGGACATGTTCTGAGGCATCAAGGGATCACCAATTTAGTATTGGAGGGAAGCGTGGAGAGTACAAATCGTAGAGGGAGACCAAGAGATGAATACACTAAGCAGATTCAGAATGATGTAGGTTGCAGTAGGTACTGGGAGATGAAGATTCTTTAAAGCCTGTAGTATGATAAGTTGACGGGCTTCACCTTTTTAAGAAAGGATTTTAGTACATATGTTGACCGCGTGTACCTGAATGGAAGCAAAATCGGACTTATGCCCAGTCAGTAACAACAACGATACGTCAAGCAAGTATAAAGTGCAACTACACGTTAGGACGGGCAAGGAATATGCACAGCAGATGCTACCAATTGTTAATAATACGGTCGCCAGCCTAATTAGGCATTAAGTGAGTTTTTTCCTTGTACAAGTGGGTGTACGTACAAGCATAACAACACGTCGTAATACTGCATTATATGGTAAATTTTAGAACCAGAAAAATCTACTGAACTAATATTTTCCCTTTCTGTACTAATTTGGACAAGCTGTAAATACACAACATTACACTACAATGATTACTACAAACTGCATTTTGTCTGTTGATCCGACTGAAATCGGGCATAGATTACCCTAGAAATAGCACTTTTGAAACACACAAACAATGTCAATTTTAATAAGGGTAAAACACTGATAAATTTAGGTTTTATATTGACTTTAACTTTGCAGGTCAAATCAGTTCAGTACACTCCAGAATTTAAATGAATAGAAAAGAAAAGAGTGGAAGGGGGGGGGACCCTGAAACTGTTATGACCACTGTGTTGAAACTATTAACTATTGGAAACATTAAGCACTCGAGATATACAAAATATGACTTACTACTCTTTTAGTCTTATTACTTCCTCATTTAACTACTATTATTTTTGTCTCAAATTATTTAAGATTCATTACTAAACCAATTCCCAAATTATCTTCCAACTTTGTCAGACCTTTGTTCTTTGCTTATATTTTCATTAACAATAAAGCTCCTTAAACATCTTTCTAGCATAGGTAGGTCTGCAGGTAATTCTTATTAACATAAACTTTAAATCTTCATTTCGGGACACTCGGAGTGCACAACATGTGGAAAGGACCCTGTCTCGGTCAGTGATGAGGATAATTAATTGATAGGGCAATTCTGGTAAAAGTTAAGTTATTATTGAATAGTCAGGAACAAAATTAACACTGGTCCACACAAATACAATTCTTAAGATTCAACCTGTTCGAGTCGATGCGGCGGTTGGCGGGCAGCGAGATGGCGAGGCGCACAGCACACATACAATCGCAGCTATGGCTCTTGCTGTATCGGCACTTTGCTTCTTCTTGGCGTCGCAATCCTTTTCAATTCAGTGCCTATAGAATATAGCCATGCTGTATAGTCGTCGGAAACGGCACATCCGAGGCTCAATGAAACCACTCTTTCCAGGATAGCCTCCTCGATCCGGAACGTGTTCCTCAGACCGATGCCCAACTCCGACTATTACTGCTGAGCCCGTTAAGGCCGGTTCCCACTAGAGCGCGGCAGCGCGTCGTGCGGCAGCGGCAGCGGCAAGCGTTTTCCGCTTTGACGCGGCGGCTCGCGGAATTGGCGTTCCCATCTGGAAGCGGCAGACGCTAGCGGTAGCCAATGACGGACAGCCACTGAGGTACGGGGCAGGACCCACTGAAACGCGCGGTGCGTTTGATTAGCTATATCTTACACCTACATGAAGGAAAGACGAAGTTGGGTGAAGACATACCAATTT
Organism: Schistocerca americana; assembly: GCF_021461395.2. NCBI lineage: Eukaryota > Metazoa > Arthropoda > Insecta > Orthoptera > Acrididae > Schistocerca > Schistocerca americana. The sequence goes on along the minus strand of NC_060122.1, from coordinate 466,806,657 downwards.
TTCATTTTCTGTACAATGTACTCTTTCACATATTTCATTATTCATGTTTTCTCATTTCACCATAAACAGATTTCATGACTACCGTTCACGATTGTTCACTATCTCCTAACACATTGAAACAATGTACGACAAAAGAGATTATTCAGATAGTTAAGCGAGACAAAAATTTAAAATGTGATACGGTAGCAGGTACACGAAAACAGTAAGAACACAAAGACTAGGTGGAAGGGATGAAAGTGGAAGCCACCTGATAGAATTTCCCACAGAGCATAATGTAATCATCGCCAGCACCTTGCTTAAGAATCACGAAAGAATAATATATATTTGGAACAGTTTTCGAAACCAGATTTTAAATTGTAAGGCATTTCCTGGTGCAGACGCAAACCTGACTGAAGACTGTCAATAGCAAGAAAAGCGTTCTGAAAAAGAAAATTTGTTCACACCGAATATAAATGCTAATGGTTGGATACTTTTTTACAAAGGTATTTGTGTGGACTGCAGCCTCGTATGTAAGTGAAACGTGGACGATGAACACTTCTGTCAAGAAGACAATGGACGCTTTCAAAACGTGGTGATTCATAAGAATGCTGAACTTTAGATACGAGGATCGTGTGACTAAAGAAGAGGTACGGAATTAAATAGAGGAGGAAGAGGAAATTACGGTACAACTTTGACGACAATAGGAGTTAGTTGACAGGGCGTATTGTGGGGCGTCAAAGAGTGAGGACAAAGGGGTTGGGTGATAGTATTCTGATAATAATCATCTGTTGAAATACTATTCTACTATTTTATCTATTAATGTAAGCAGTGAATTTACTCTTCCATGCACTCCTTAAAACATTTAAACCAAAACTGAAATCAGCTGAACACCAAATCTTTCAACCACTGTCTGACAACTACTGGATTCACTTTCAACTTTCTATAACTATCACTGGCTAGCCACACACACATACAGATATAAGAAGAACAAAAATAAACAAACATTAGTTTTCAGCAAATAATTCTGCAGGTTGGCAACATGTACATAAACAAACCAGACAGGAAGGGACATGAGCTGAACACACTGTAGTTACGACTTTAAATCAGAGTTTTCGGTAAAACGTCTACTGCTAGTGACAGAAGAAAAAAGAGCGAACATGAAAATGTGCTTATGTTCCATAATCTAAGTTTTAGTTCAACCTCCAGCATGTGAGCAGGTGAGGGGAAACGTATATGTCCGCCAAAAACTCAATTCACTGTAAGTAATCAGTCATTCACGTAAAAAAAGATGTGAACTGTTTTATAATCTCCAAGTATCACAGATCAAAACAAAACTGAGTCATTCTAGATTCCACCGAAGATGCCTTAAAGTAAAAGGCGAAACGCGTCTTGAATCAGTAAAGTACACTGGATAAAGAAAAAAGAAAGGAAATAATCAATAGCTCTACATATTTAGTAAATTACATCTTATGACATACCAGCAAATTAGTTTCGGTTTAACTTCTCATTCGACATGCTATTAATGCCATTTAAAAAAATTCATCTATCCCTTCTGAAAAACTGTAGTTACTTTCATATCTTGGTAGATAAACAGATTTAGGATATTTATCATGCGACGAAATACATGACTTTTCACAAGTTATCGTTTGCAAAAAAAAAAAAAAAAAACACACATTTCGATTTCTTGAACCGTTTACGAAATTTGCGGTTGATACAACCACATGGTTTACGACGAGCAGGACGAAGTACCGGTCGCGTCGCCGAGCAACCCCCGCGCGGTCACGGCATAGCCCGTCCGCCGACATATCAGACAATATCTCGAGAACGGTGATAGCTATCGATCTGCTCTCAGCTTTAAAAACAATTTCGATATGTTGACTAAATTTCATACGCAATAATGTATTACCTAAATTGAACTGTACGCAAAGTCCACGCAATGCGTTTTTACCTCTGCACACTCATTAAAATTTCGTGTAAAGGTTTACGTAAATGCGATACAGCAAGTAACCACGACGAATAACGAAAAGAAATTCGGTCCTTTATCGAGAGAAGATATCAGGCTGTAACATGCCCAAGAATCAAATTTTTCTACCGAATAGTTTCCTTGGAATCGGATGATAAGTATTTCACAGCTGCCGCCGCGTCCGCGCCAGCGGTTCGGCGAAACTTCGTGTGGCCCGGGAGTCCGTACCTGACGTCACGCTCAGCACGTTCTGTGATTGGCGGCGCGCACCTGGAGCGCGGCACGCGGCAGCGGAAGCGGTTCGACGTGGTCAAACCGCGACGCAGAGCCCGCCGCGCCTTGCCGCTGACGCAATTTCCATGGCAACCACGCCGCTGACGCGCCGTTTTGACGCGCGGCAGCCCTAGTGGGAACCGGCCTTAATGCCGTGCCGCGCCCGTGTGCATTTTCCCGCGCTCGCCTGCCATCCATCTTTTACCGCTCCCCTACAGATAGGGTATTCACCAAAGGTTTTTCATTCCACATATCCTAATACATTGCCTACGCATGGACCAGGCGCACAATTACAATTTCAAACATGTTACAATAGATTCAACAAGGGTTACACTTCAATTTTGTTATAGCATTGCTTGAAATCTGACATAAATATTAATATTCACATCTAAAGTTGCTTACATTTTCTTTAACATAATGACACGAAAAGAAAAAGAAATGAAATCAAAACATTGCTTACACTAATTTATCAAAAATCCGAAGAAAAAATTATTATATGTACAGTTGTTGTTGTTACAGACTGAAGACCACAACAACACATTCCTAGCATTGGACACGTGATGTAGCCAGCCAATAGCAACATCACTGTTAAGTAGCATGAACACACAGGAAAAGTTAATTGTTTAAACTATAAGAAAAGCTAAGTGTTCACATATAATACTGGTCTTGAAGATTAGTAACATCGCACCCCCCTCAGATTTAGTTATTAGTTGACACAGTGGACAGGCCTTGAAAGCTGAACACAGATCAATCGAGAAAACAGGAAGAAGTTGTGTGGAACTATGAAAAAAATAAGCAAAATATACAAACTGAGTAGTCCATGCATTAGATAAGCAACATTATGGGTAATGGAAGCTCAGGAGCGCCGTGGTCCCGTGGTTAGCGTGAGCAGCTGCGGAACGAGAGGTTCTTGGTTCAAGTCTTCCCTTGAGTGAAATGTTTAATTTTTTATTTTCAGACAATTATTATCTGTCCGTCCGTCCGCTGTATTTGCTGGATTCATATTGTCCACGGAATACATCTCACGTATTTAATGCACTCTCGTCCAAAGTAGCGAACAGTTAACTGCCAGCCAGGGAGCCTCGTTAGCAGGAATACTCTCTCTTCCGTGCGTTGTTTAGGTGTAGCGTCCCCATACTACGGCGCAGTTGCATCGGACGGACGGACGGCCAGATAATAATTGTCTGAAAATAAAAAGTTTTCACTTTAGAGAAGATTTGAATTAAGGACCTCCTGTTTCGCAGCTACTTACGCTAACCACGGGACCACGGCGCTCCTGTGCCCACACTCTCCTTGATGTTGCTTATGTTGCGCATGGGCTACTCAGTTTGCACATTTTGCTTCTTTTTTTCATAGTTCCACACAACTTCTTCCTGTTTTCTCGATTGATCTGTGTTCAGTTTTTCAAGACCTATCCACTATGCCAACTTATAACTAAATCTGAGGGGGGTGCGATGGGGAGGTTCCCTTGTAAGCTACAAGAAAAGTTAAGCTTTCACATATAACATTGGTGTTTTTAATGTGTGTTACACTTTAAGATACATCATACAAATGTGCCAGTAAAATTTTAAACAACGTTAATAATGTCTGGCCTTAGGACTCCAAATTATTCAAGTGGCTGGTCCTGAAAGTTTTAAGTTTTAAATGTGAGTCAGACGCTCTGTGATTTAAGAAAATCATTGCACATTCTCACATGTAACATAATTCATCTTGCGTAAAAGAAAATTACCTTTGAAAGTAACGCCTTTCGATGAACCATTCGCAATATTTTCCTGCGACCTGTTACACATGGGTTCGTTTCAATAGCTGTCCAGAGAGCGCCAGAAAACACGCGTTACTGCGCGTAGGCAGCTATGATAACGTAGGAAGCCCGTATGTCCGTACACATATAGTATTAAAAGATCTTGCATGGCGTCATAAAAGAAATAGGACATCAGAGGATAATCCAAGAGCATAGGAATTTCGTAAACCATACTAAAATGCATAATTGGTCTTAAGGGACACATTCATATGTCCAGAGTCACGATGAAGTAGGCCCCAACCTGATATTAAGATTTTCAGTGCGCTCTTCAGGCTGCAAATTTTCTTGGAGTACCAGTACCAGTACTTGTGTTTGATTATTTGTTATGGCATAATGTCATACATGCCAGAAGATGAAAATGTGCACTTGAAAGTCAGTGAACAGTTGAAACTAGCCAATAGTGAGGAATGAAACACATCGTTTCTTATAAATCGACTGCATCTGCAGAAAATATTATTCAAAACCACATTTATTTAGCAAAGCGACAAAAATAACTTCATTGTTGTGTAAGGCGATTAATGCTTGACTGCCAAAAACATGGAAATAAAATGAAATCAGAAAACTGGAACTAATAACAGCCTTCCGTAATTATGTGCATGTATTTTAAATCACTTGATACCTCCCGGCCACAGACATCCGTTTTGTTTTCATTTGATGTGTGAACTGTGAATAAATAGGAAACAGGACATCAGGAAACAGCAAAATCACTAAACATAAACACAGGTCACTAGCTCCCTCCCTGCTAAAACCCAGACTACCCATTCACACTTCAACTAGCCAGAAGAGGGAGAAGGCACTTCTCACTCACAACTCAACTGCGCATCCGCATGAGCCCGCTGGCAACTGCTCAAATCGAACGTAATGTAAACAGTTGTGACATCACGGTCATCGGAAGCAGTTTCTGTTATGAAGTATTCCTAGTCTTCGTCCTAAAGCGTTTGACACATTTTGCTGTTTATCAGTTTTTATCAGTCAAAATTACAAAAATTTAACCAAAACTAAAACAATGAAAAATTCCTCGAATGCTGGGAAACTTCCAGGTTTTTCTCAGTTTTCTCCTGAATAAAAAAATTCTGGCATTTCCCTGTTGTCCCAGAGCATATACACCTTGCCATATGATTTCAACTGACGCCGTACTGGAAGTTGTGCAACTAAGTACGATTTGTGGCGTTCTGTGTGAATAGTGCTGTAGCTCACGAGGCCACTACACCAAGCCACAAGTTGTGGCGCCACATTAGATGCGTGTGTGAACACAGCTTTAGCTTCTTCTTGAATTTGATCAAGGGCGCCAGCGACCGGTAAGGTCAGTTGCGGTATGTGGTAACTGGGGGTAACTGGGCCATAGGTTTTTTCCATAACAGTTGTCAGAGGAATTTCACTTCAAGTGGTTGGCAGCACTGAAGGACAATGGTGTCTTCCTTGAGCAAGCAGTCTCATCTTTCTAAGTGCTTTAGCTTTCGTGTGTGCAAGTTTTCAATTTTGTAGTGCTGGATTTCTATAGCTACATGGTGTCATCACAATTTGACAGAATATCTATTCAAGAATGAGATTTTCACTCTGCAGCGGAGTGTGCGCTGATATGAAACTTCCTGGCAGATTAAAACTGTGTGCCCGACCGAGACTCGAACTCGGGACCTTTGCCTTTGGCGGCAAGTGCTCTACCATCTGAGCTACCGAACCACGACTCACGCCCGGTACTCACAGCTTTACTTCTGCCAGTATCTCGTCTCCTACCTTCCAAACTTTACAGAAGCTCTTCTGCGAACCTTGCAGAACTAACACTCCTGAAAGAAAGGATATAGCGGAGACATGGCTTAGCCACAGCCTGGGGGATGTTTCCAGAATGAGATTTTCACTCTGCAGCGGAGTGTGCGCTGATATGAAACTTCCTGGCAGATTAAAACTGTGTGCCCGACCGAGACTCGAACTCGGGACCTTTGCCTTAAGTTCTGCAAGGTTCGCAGAAGAGCTTATGTAAAGTTTGGAAGGTAGGAGACGAGATACTGGCAGAAGTAAAGCTGTGAGTACCGGGCGTGAGTCGTGCTTCGGTAGCTCAGATGGTAGAGCACTTGCCCGCCAAAGGCAAAGGTCCCGAGTTCGAGTCTCGGTCGGGCACACAGTTTTAATCTGCCAGGAAGTTTCAAAGTTTCAGAATATCTATTGGTTCACTGTGAGTATTATCAATGTTACAAGTAATTTAGCGTAAAGTAGAAGCATGACAAACACTTGTTATGTTACTGGCAGCATGTGTGATCCTTTAGGTTATACGTTTGAGGGGGTGGCCCAGTTACCCCAAAGGTTTGTCAAAAATGGGGCAATTGGGGCGGGTGCTTGGGGTATCTGGGCCCACCTAGGACCCATTTACCCCAAGTATATCCATTTACCAAGTCATTAATTATCGTTATTGTTATTCTTTAATTCAGAACTTAAGTCAGTTTTTATTATTTCCTTGTGAATTATGTTAAATTAATTTTACCTGAAGTCTACTATTTGAGTTCTAACGGCGACTGTCTAATCTGACCTTAATTTAACCTAGCCTAAACTTCTTATAACTATCTCACAAACTTTTTTTTTCCAGATGATGTTGAGGACACACGTCAGAAAAACTCAGAGGGAAGCTGGCATTAACTACTGTGAAAAGGATTTAGAAAAAGCTATTGAAGATGTTCAGAATGGCAGTAAAACCACCAGGGGAGCAGCTACATTCTACAGTGTTTCTAGGTCTACACTGAAACACCGTATTCTGGGCACATGTGGTGAAGGATTCACGTCAAGAGACGGCAAAGGCGGTGGGTGATGGTGGTGTTGAATTGTTCTTGTCTGCTGCTGAAGAAGAAGAGATTGTGAACTGCTTGAAAGTAATTTTGGCTTACCTCGACAAGAAGTTTTGGATTTAGTTCAATGTTACATCAGACAAAACAGCATCCCTTGTAGATGTAAAGACCAGAGGCCTGGTGTAGACTGGTTTATAAATTTTAAAATTAGGCACCACTTGTCTCTCAAGAAACCACAAAGTATTGAACACGTAAGGTGTGACCAAGTCAACCCATGGGTAGTACACAACTTCTTTGATGTTTTAGAAAAAACTGTAAGGGAACTGAATCTTCATAGAAAACCAGAGAGGATTTTAAATTGTGATGAAACCTCTTTTAGTCATGATCCATCGAAAACCAGAGTTGTTGGGGTCATTGGCGCAAAAAAGTAGACGCAAAACAAGTACATCTGGGTGTGAAAATACTGGGTGATCAAAAAGTCAGTATAAATTTGAAAACTGAATAAATCACGGAATAATGTAGATAGAGAGGTACAAATTGACACACAGTCTTGGAAAGACATGGGGTTTTATTAGAACCAAAAAAATACAAAAGTTCAAAAAATGTCCGACAGATGACGCTTCATCTGATCAAAATAGCAGTAATTAACATAACAAAGTAAGACAAAGCAAAGATGATGTTTTTTACAGGAAATGCTCAATATGTCCACCATCATTCCTCAACAATAGCTGTAGTCGAGGAATAATTTTGTGAACAGCACTGTAAAGCATGTCCGGAGTTATGGTGAGGCATTGGCGTCGGATGTTGTCTTTCAGCATCCCTAGAGATGTCGGTCGATCACAATACACTTGCGACTTCAGGTAACCCCAAAGCAAATAATCACACGGACTGAGGTCTGGGGACCTGGGAGGCCAAGCATGACGGAAGTGGCGTGAGCACGCAATCATCACCAAACAACGCGCACAAGAGATCTTTTACGCGTCTAGCAACACGGGGTGGAGCGCCATCATGCATAAACATCGTACGTTCCAGCAGGTGTTTATCAGCCAGGCTTGGGATGATGCGATTCTGTAACATATCGGCGTACCTCTCACCCGTCACGGTAGCAGTTCCAAAACCAGAATCACGCATTTCCTCGAAGAAAAAAGATCCGATATCGGTAGATATGGTAAATCCAACTCATACCGTGACTTTCTCGTCGTGCAATGGAGTTTCCACGACAGTTCTAGGATTTTCGGTAGCTCAAATTCTGCAGTTGTGGGCCGTGACAGACCCTCGGAGCGTGAAATGAGCTTCGTCGGTCCACAAAACGTTACTCAACCAATCGTCATCTTCCGCCATCTTTTGAAACGGCCACACCGCAAATGCCCTCCGCTTCACTAAATCGCCAGGTAACAGTTCATGATGCCGATGGATTTTGTACGGATAGCATCGGAGGGTACGCCTAAGTGCCAACCAAACAGTAGTGTATGGCATGCCGGTGCGACTGCACGAGCGCTGACTTCCCCGTGCATAGACGAACCTGCTACAGTCTCCATTCTTCCTGAACTGTCTCAGCAGCATTACGCCTTGTGCTCGGTCGGCCACTACGGGGTCTATCGTTTAAACAACCCGCGGCTTCGAACTTAGAAATCATTCTCGCCACAGCTGCATTTGTAAACGGACCTTTACCCGTTCGAATCCCCTTCCTATGGCGATGGGATCGTAACGCTGAACTAGCACATTCCCCATTCTAATAATACAGCTTCACTAAAAGCGCCTTTTCAGGTAATATCAACATGCTGCGACTGCTGGCGCATCTGATTCTCTCTCTCATTATAGCTCCTTTTATACGCGATTGTCATGTGCAGTCACTGACGTTTTGCTGTCCAGCTCTATCAGACATTTTGTGAACTTTTTTTTTTTTTTTGTTCTGATAAAACCCCATGTCATTCCAAGCACGTGTGTCAAGTTTTACCCCTCTATCTTCATTATTCCGTGGTTTATTAAGTTTTCAATTTTATACTGACTTTTTGATCACTCGGTTCATTAGTGCTCTAACGCTGTTATGCTGCATGACAAAAGCTTCTACTACTGTGCGTATTCAGAGGCAAAAATGTAATGGTGAATTGGATTAATGCAGATCTTGCTTCACAAACAGCAGTTTCAGCAAGTGCACGTGGATGGATGGCAACCACTTTATTCTTCAATTGGTTTTGTGTATTCTTTCTACCAATTATAGGTGAAGAAAGGCCAGTGCAGTTAATTTATGATGGTCATACTACACATATTTCAACTAAATTGATTAGACTAGCCCAACAATATCAAGTCACCATTATGAAGCTACCTCCCCATACTAAACACCTATTACAGCCTCTCGATGTGCCAGTTTTTAAAAGCCTCGACACCAAATGGGACAGTGAATTATGTAAATGGATAAATCCATGCAAAACAATCTGTAAACTGACATTTATTTCACTTTTAACCAGACTAGCCCAAGATGTGCCCGTAACAAATATTATCAATGGATTTAAGACTACTGGAATTTATGATTGGGAAGTACAGGGGTTTGACAAAGAAGCAATCCCAACTTCAGTATTCAAGACAACTGATCTGATGAAGTAAAAAAAAATAATAATAATTTGCCCAAATCCAAATGTGCCACCACAGGTAGCTACCATCCGTCAAGAAATAGACTTCCACTCAACAGACATAGTGTCTTCAGAAATCACTTCAGCTTGGGGGAATGGAATATCGTTTAATAAAAGGAGAGTTGGGTCCTTCACCGAGAAATTGGTAAAATTTGGTGTTTTGCTTAAAGTAGTTGGTGTTTTGGAGTTCAGAGTAAAAAGAAAACTTGTTTTAACATGGGAAATTTTATGAATTACATAAACCATAAAAAGGTCAGCTTACAACAAATAAGTCTTTATTAAATTTCTGGATACAGAAGATGGCATTAAAGGAAAAACTTGAACTCGATATGAATATAAAAAAGATTCTATAGCAAAATTCCCTGGATATTTCTGTCTTCTGTCCAATTTGTCATGCTCATTTGTCTCTGTTTCTTTTTACTGAGTATGTCAATGATACAATGATATTTTCAATGTCCATATCTCTTTCGTTATGGATGTTTGCATGAACCAATCCACTTAGTCTCATCTGCTCCATTGTGTTACGCAAGTAAGTCTTTATTCGTCTCAAAGAAGAGAAGCTTCGTTCTGGAGTGCTTGCGGTGACAGATATAGTCCCAAATATTTGAAGTAGGCCTAAAACATACATTTCGGAAAAACTGCTTGTCACAGTTCTTTAAAGCATCAGTTGCTGTTTCAGGTCTTTTACTTTCGTCAGCACACTTTTTCTTCTATAGTTTCAGCCCTCCTTTCATTAAAAGCGAAAAACTCTCCAAAAACTGTTCATATTTCTCAGATGTCTGGATCACTTCATCCTTACCGTATTTTAAACAGCAGACAGCAATTGCTTGCGATTCATTGCAGCAACGTCTTTAATCACTGACTCCAATCACTAATACACTATTATTTCAGAAAAAATTGACACTTCACTACGCATGATTCGGTCACACTACTCAAGTTACACTCTTCAACAATGTCAATAATCGTAAGCGGAAGACAAGGGGTCGCTGACAGCATGTGGAAGAATTGGAACTAGTGACAGGACAACCGACTGTTTTTAACAATCGATTGGTCAGTTGATTATTTTTCCGTCTAGTCGGTTTCTTCCCTCGGTTGCAGCCGCTATATGGATGTTTACACTGTTTCCGGCCTTGAGTTATTTTATTTACGTTCTCTTTCAGCCTTTTCGGTTATCAATTTTTGGGTGGTTTTAAAGCTTAATATCGGATGTTGCACTGTTTATTTATGTATATATTAATTAACCAACACTTTTAACACGTTTCAAAATATCTATGGTCGGAGTTGTAAAGATCGTTTTGGAACACACTGTATTTTCCGTACGTCTTTATTGAGACAATAAGAAGCCTCCAACAATCGGCGATCGTATGCACCGCAACGTCGCCCCGCGCGCTAGGCAACTGTATAGTTTAAATGTCATTTGCGTTCTACTCATTGAGCTGTATTAAAATGCACATAAATGACCTTCATATTCCTTACTACAAACGCGTACTACGTTTGAACTTGAACGTCTCTATAATGCGCTTTCACAAATTCCTGTTACTCTCGTGTATAGTTTATAGCTACTGGTCGGTAGGTGGCGCGTCTACAGGCGTTGCCAGGACTGCAACGCGCCTGCAGAATGCGTGTGCCCGGGAAAATATACGATTTGACCCAAATATGCGGCGATTTCGAAGTTTTTTGTCTTGGGTCAGCAATTTAAGTGCTGGTAGGCATACCTGGCATATTTAACTTTTTTGATTATTGTAAGTGGTACATTAATATACATCCACGCCCGTTTCAAGTTAAATGATACTGAATCTGTTGAAGTAATGTATTAGGTGTTTTCTGAAATCATTTTATCCAGTGTAATAGGGGTCTATAGCCCGCCCCCCCCCCTCCCCCTCCCATTGACACGGCTACTGAACGCCGCCACGGATTTTCGTCTCAGTTGTGCTGTTAGAATCCGATTACATAACTTGGTTTCCACAAACAAAAATACTTACCACAAACTCAGTAAACAGACAACAATAAACAGGCACTACCTATTTATTCTTTCCTTCGCACTCGATTGTTGACGTCAACCACGTGCACCTCTCACCCTGGCATGGCCACAAACCTACTTGACCAAACCTTGTCAGAACGCGATTTCCGCAGGCGGCGCGGCATTATTTTTCTGATAAACAGTAGGTACTAAATCAACGATTAACGGACCCAAAAAAATTAACATAAGGTAAAGAGCCTATTAACATTTTTCACATTAATTTACAAGTTCATCTGTTATCTTGAAAAGTTAACTTCGTTAATTAACGCTCTTGTGCCCAGCCATGCTCCCGTCGCTGTGCCTGGGGATCATATGTGCGTGATGTGAGCTTGCTTGTGTGTCTTTTCTTTTGTGCAAAAGACTGGCCGAAAGCTCTCTGTGTAACAATCCTTTTGTTCTGCCCTTCAGCAATACACCGTGTTATCTTTAGCTGAACAGCGCTCAATCCGTTATTGGCATTTCAACCTGGGCTATCCATTATTTGATACTGTAAGTATTGTTATGTTATATGAACAGTTGGTCAGACAGGTACCACAGATTTCATAAACTTTCCACAAAACTGATGAATCAAGCACATAAAAGGCACTATATCCTGCACCCAGAACGAGTAGTTGTAAACATCTTGTCAGAGGAACTTGGCAACAGGCCATCTCAGAATTGGGCAGAGGCCTAAATTTCACAAATATAGCCAATATAATTCCTATAGAAGAAAATTTCAGTGCAGCCGAAACATCCTCGTTGCCTTTTGTAGGTTCAAGCAGAAGGAGAATGACGGGACTTTCAGAGAATTTTCTTGACAATGAGCTCATCCACAAGCAACATATTGGTGCAGGAAAGCTCTGTGTGATCTACATCCACATCTATACTCTGCAAACCACCGTGAAGTGCATGGCAGAGGGTGCATTCCATTGTACCATTTATTAGGGTTTATTTCTATTTACATATGGAATGTGGGTAAAATGATTGCTTGGGTACCTCTGTGCGTGCTGTAATTATTCCAGTCTTGTTCTCACGATCCCTACGTGAGTGATACAAAGGGGTCGTAGTATATTCCTAGAGACATAATTTAAAGCCAGTTCTTGAAATTTTGTTAGTAGACCTGTTCCAGATAATTTACATTTATCTTCAAGAGTCTGCCACTTCATATTCTTCAGCAGCTCTGTGCCTCTCCCATGGTCAAACAAACCTGTAACCATTCACACTGACCTCCTCTGTATATGTTCAATATCCCCTGTTAGTTGTATTTTGTAAGGGTCCCACACACAGAAAGGACCGCACAAGTGATGTGTAAGCAAACTGCTTTGTAGACAGATTGCCACTTCGCCAGCCCAGTATTCTACCAATAAACTGAAGTCTACCTCTTGCATTACCCATGACTGACTGTATGTGGTCATTCCATTTTGTATGCCTACAAAGTGTTACATCCAGGTATTTGTAAGTGTTGACTGATTCCAGCTATGACTTATTGACATTGTAGTCATAGGATACTTTGACTTTCCATTTTTTGAAATGCACAGTTTTTCATTTCTGAGCATTGAAGCAAGTTGCCGATATTTGTTCCGCTTTGAAGTCTTGTCAAGATCTGACTGAATATTTATGTAGCTTCATTCAGATAGATCTTAGTTATAGATAACTGCATCATCTGCAAAAAGTTAGTATTAATATTGTCTGCAAGTTCATTAATTCATAACATGAACAGCAAGGGTTCCAGCACACATCCCTGGGGTACACGTGAAGTTGCTTCTACATCTGATGCGGACTCTCCATCCAAGATAACATGGTGTGTCCTACCTACCAAAACGTCCTCAATCCAATCATGAATTTCATTTGTACCCATACGACCATACGTTTGACAATAAGTATAGGTGTGGTACTGAGTCAAATACTTTTCAAAAATCAAGAAATTCTGCATGTACCCAGTTGCCTTGATTCCAAAACTTTCAGTATATCGTGAGAAAAGTGCGAATTGAGTTTCACATGATTAATGTTTTCGGAATTCATGCTTTTTGGCATAGAGGAGGTCATTCTGTTCAAGATACCCCATTATGTTTGAACTCAGAATATTATGTTCTGAGATGTAGAACAAATCAATGTCAAGGATTTTGGATGGAAGTTCTGGGGATCACTTATACTAATCTTCTTGTAGACGGGTGTAATTGTGCTTTCTTCCAACTATTGGGTACAGTTATTTGTCTGAGGGATCTACAAGAAATTACAGTTAGAAGAGGAGCTAACTTAGCCTCAGATTCAGTATACAGTCTGACAGAGATTCTATTGGATCCTGGAGCTTTGCTCAAATTAAATGATTTCAGCCGTTTCTCAACATTACTGACACTAATACTGATTTCACTTATCTTTTCAGTGGTGATGATGATTAAATTGGGGCAATTCTCTTGGGTTTTCTTTTATAAAGGAACATTTGAAAACAGAGTTAAGCATTTCAGCTTTTGCTTTGCTACTCAATTTCAGTTCCTGTTTCATTCGCTAGTGACTCAACACTAACTTTGCTGCCACTAGTTAACAGCCTTTACATACTGCATTTTGTCATATGTCATTTAACAATATTCTGTTACAGTAGTCACTGAAGGCTTTGCACACTGCTCTCTTGACAGCCCAATACGTTTCATTTGGCATCTCTCTATGCTGTGTTTTACACCTATTATGCAGTAGTCTCTGTTTCTTTAGAAGTTTCTTTACAATGACTGTATAGCATGGAGATTCCCTCCCATTATGAACTGTTCCACTGGGTACATATCTGTCCAGTGCATGGTCAACTATACTTTTAAACTTGAGTCGTAATTCCTCTACATGCTTCCACCCTGTGTTGAAAGTTTTAAGTTCCTCACTGATATGACACTACTGGTTTATCGTACCTAGTTTACTGAACATATATTTTTTTGCTTATTTTAGTTGCTTTTGTACTCTGGTAATCATTGTTGCCACAACCACCTCATGGCAAGTGGAATGTGAATGCAATGTGGTCACCCACCAAAGTGGATAAGAGTAGAAACAGTTTTTATTGATGCTGTGTAACACCACAAGAAGATGTAACAATTATTGGTTGACCCTGTGTACTGCAAGTCATAAAGTGATCAGACAAAGGGAATAATTAGAAAATTGAAAAATCTGTGATTAAGCTGCAGAATGGATAGCTTCATTGGCAAGAGGCAGGCCCAGGCAGCTGTCTCGAGTAGAAATGAAAACTCTTCAATGTACTTTCTAGTGTGTGATTTGTTGCTGAAATTGAGACGTCTAGGTAGAAAAAAAATTCTATTTTAGTGAAAGATTCAAACCATTTTTAGAAATATTATGCACGGTGAAGATATTTGCGACTGACATTCTTGTAAGCTCTGGCATGAAATCTTTATTTACCAACACCTGCTTACCAGATACTATGCACACCATAGGGAAGAAAATTGCTCTAGTTGTTTCTGAGCTGATCAGATTATGTTCACAATTGAGCTAGGCCTATTTTAAACACAAGGATGAAGTTTACAAACAACCTGACATTGTTGCTATTGGTTCAGCTTTGTCAGCAGTAAAAGCTGGCTTTTTTATGGAGTATTTTGAAAAAAATAGGCTACTACTATATAGTTACACATGTAGCAAATTTTTCGTTATCACTTTGTATTATTTTTTAAGAAACTGTTTTTGATTCTCCTGTAAAATTTAACAAAATGGAGTTATGACATTTTCATTGCCTACCACTGATTTGTTATATGACTACACAGGAAAGACTACAGAGATTCTACAGTTCAAACACAAATAGGTATTTAGATGCCACTTCATCCCTAATCCTGCCAAAAAGCACTGTGTTCAGTGCTTGTAACAGCTTGGAATTGGAATTGAATTTCCAAAAGGAGAGACTGAAGGTCAACAGTTATGACAATTTATCTTCATACAAAGTAGCATTAATTATGCTAACATGAAGGATGATGGTCTACCGTCTGACTGTGTAAGGTTACCACTTATTTCCACAGTTGCTGGCCAGACAAGTAAAATTCTTCAAAAAAGTTGCATAAAGATAATTTTTTCAGTCAGTACTAAATAAAAGAATTTCTCAAACACAAAACAGATGTACCTTTCCATCTTTATGCAGCAAGAGTATGAAGTGACATGTAGCTGTGACAAATTGTATACGTACAGGCAAAACTGGGAAGACAGTAAAAGAGCAGATTAAAGAGCATTAACACCACACTTGTTTAAAACAGAGCATGAAATGTGTGACAGCAGAACATCAGGAGAACTGTGGCCACATTTCAACAATGTATAATTGTTAGCCATGAAACATTTATAGAAGAAAGCCAGAGAAGCAATTAAGATCTCTAAGACTGTGAATAATTTCAATAGAAATTATGGCTAGAGGCTTCCAGCTTCATGGCTTCCCACTGTTAAGGAAGTAAATACTTAGCCAAGGGTGTGAATTCAGGACATCACTTCTGCAACATCAAACGCTATTTCGGTAAACATACCCATTCTCTATCTCTGCCTGTTATTGCTACCTATCCAGTGATGATAGCCTACCAATAACAGCTGGAAAAAATTACTCAATAATGCTACTTCTTCAGAACAAGTCCAGGAAAATTTCCTTTAACAATTTAGGAAAAGATAGATTGCTATTTACTGTAAAGAAGACAAGTCAAGTTGCATACAAGCACGATTAAAAGACACTCACTCATAGCTTTTGGCCACAGCCTTTGTCAGCGCATGCATGCATGCATGCGCGCGCGCGCGCGCTCGCACACACACACACACACACACACACACACACACACACACGACCGTAAACTCCAGCATGTCGGGCCGGAATTCAACATCACTTGGGATGCAAGCAGCAATCTGGAGGTGGGGAAGGGATAGTAAAATATGAATGGGGAGATAAACAAACATCATCTGGTGGATTGTGCAGGGACTAGACGAAAAGTGCGAAACATGCCCAATCCACCCACTCAGCACTTCATATTCCAGTCCTGTCACAGGTTTATCCTGCCCCATCAGGGGTCGGGCCACTTGTGAAAGCAGGCTTGTCATTTACCAGCTCTGCTGCAATCATTGCACAGCATTTTATATTGATATGACTACCAACCAGCTGTCCACCACGAAACTGTGACCAAGAGCAAAGTAGACTACCCCGTGCCACAACATGCAGCTGAACATAACTCACTTGAATTCAATGGCTGCTTCACTAGCCGAGCCATTTTTTCTTAATTGTGCAGATGGGAGTAATCCTTATAACACATTCTCTACTCCTGCAATTATCTCAGCCTCAACCTATGGTAACATACTGTCCCTACACCCTCAAACCAAGTTTCCACACCTGCTGTCCTATCATCCCCTTCCCATTCTTGTCTCCCACACTGTTTATTTGCACCCCTCTGCCAACGTATCTGCCTGTCTTTCTCCATTCCTCACCTTTTTTGTTCCTTTTTGCCGCACCTCCCTGTTCCACAACCTCCTGACGATGTGCCTGTGGCTGTCTAGTCTCTGCACGCTCCATCAGATTGCGTTCACATACCTTCCCCCCGTACTCTACTATCCCTTCCGTTTCCACTTCCCCACCCCCTCCAGATTGCTGCTTGCATCCCACGTGATGTTACATTCCGGTCCGAGATGCTGGAGTTGGCAGTTGTGTGTGCGTGTGTGTGTGTGTGTGGTCCTCTTTAAGGCTGTGGACAGAAGCTAAGTGAGTGTCTTTAAATTATGCTCATCTGCAATTTGATGAATCTGCTTTATGGTAAGTAGCAACCTATCTTTTCCTACATTGTTGATATTCCTTCTTGGAGTTTCCATTGTTTGAAAACCTCCTTTAAGCCATCCATAAGACTGAAAGCACTCACTTGGTTGATAAGGTTTCAGTCATGCCAGAGGACTTTGCTCAGTTACATTGTACTTTGGGATAAATTTGTTCTTATGCATTCTTGTCCACACTCAACAAAGTGCTTATCATCTTTTCATGTAAAGGGGATTAATATTGCTTAGCACCGGGCACCACTGAACACGTCAATAAAACTTACCATTATACACTTGTTCTCTATAGCATAATTGTGTCTTCTGCCTCTAAAAACTGGTCTCTTGAACCCCATGACAGATGTCACCAGTGTACAAGGGAGAGTGAGGTTAACTGGACAGGTTAGGCTAACTGATTCCCATTTTTAAATTCCCGCAGTAGTAGTTTCCAGTGTCTTCCACTAGACGGCTAAAAAAACTGCTCATATCTAACAATTTAAGCTATTAAAAACAGTTAAAGAGCAACAAGAAATTGTGATGAGTGGCTTTTTTTGATAGTAGTTTTTCCTACTCATTTTGTTTTCAGTATATTTGTTACTTAAATAAGCATTTTGAAGAAACTAATTACATAAAATAATGGAAGTGCTGACACTATACAGCAGTTTGTTTATTATTAATTTCTGTTGAGTACTTGTTTTACTGACCTAGAAGGAAAAAAAAGTGTGTTCAGATTAATAGGACATAAATGTGGTTAGGTTATTTAGGCTGGGTCAGTTAACTACTTTGTATTTTACTGGTATTGTTTTTTACTTTTAAAAATCTTGTATATAATACTGTTGGCAGTAACTTTCACTGCAAAAACTGCAATGGAGTTAACTCCACACCTATTTTAGATAAGTTATAAGTTGGTATTTTCAGCTGTCACAAGTTTGTAACTGTATAACCAACCACCGGTTGTATTCAGTGTACGATCTGACACTACCAGAGACAGCTATTAAAAAGAGGAACTAGCCATCATGCAATGTTTATTAAATTTAACATTCTTCAAACAATGCTAAAACATAATAATAACCTGTTGATGGTCATGAAGTAAACTTTATTAGATCAAAGTACAAACAAAAAGATTTTAACGCCAGTTCCTGCTTCAACGAAACTGTTGGTATGTATTATAGTTTATCATCCACAGCTACGAAGAAGGTAAAATACGATCTGCACTAACAACAAGAAGCTCGTGGCACACTGACAACAAGAAAAAGTATTTGAGAAGCAATGGCTTCACTCTTTTATGAAGAGTCATATACATCCTCTTTAACACCTTGAAGGGACTAGTTTGAGCCGTGCCACTAATTCAATAGGACAGTTGCTGGTAAATTTTTCACAAATTCCAAAGAACGCCTTCAAAAAAATCAAATATGGACTAGAAGGCACAGAGAGGCATGCTTGTAGCTAGTTGTAGCATTATAGGGCGCACAGGAAAAGCAGTTCCTCCATTTTTCATGTTGCAAAATTGTTCATGTTCATTTTCATTATCATATGCTCGTCATCACACCACCTGGAACCGCAGCGGCAGCTCACATCTCAAGATGGATGACTGGAGACAAATTGTCAAGTTTTTTTTTCAAATGTGAATGACTAAGCTTAGGAAGACCAACATTTCTCACCATAGATAATTGTGGAGCCAAATGTCAGTAAGAACAATAACATTGCTCAAAGAAAAACAACAGTTGTATTAACATTACCGACACACTGCAGCCATAAACTGCCACCTCTGAATAGTGCTGTATATGGTCCTTTGAAGTCTCAGGCCTGTGATACTTGGCTACCAAATCATACTGGTCAGACACTTCGTATCTACAAGGTAGCCTGGTCTAGTGTATCACGCAGTTCCATCTCCTTTCATTCCTAAAATTAGCTAAAGTTGCGAAGCTGCAGGGATGATGTCTCTCAATGATGAAACACTTGGTGAAGCAGATTTCTGTGTTCACCTGTGACAGACCAGTCTTTTGAGCCATGAGAATTAAAGAGTTGGTTCAGAAAATAATGTTCCTGCAGCAGTTCCACCATCTTTTCCTGCGTCTGTTATTGTTATGAGTGAATACAGCCTTTAGTAAGACTTTTTTATTTAAATTTGATCAGTTATATTTGGCCTACCAATTACTAAGAACTAAATGCTGTTGCAGTGCACTTTTACAATGTTTTTACATTAAAAATAAATTTATTTAATACATTTCTGTCAATTTCATTTCCTGGAACAGTTAATAGTACTGGTTAGGTTTTATTTAGTGTATGGCTTACAGCATTATGTACTACAAGTACATTCAATAAAGCTGACATGTATCAGAACAAGCAGATACATCTATTTATATGTATTTGTAGGTAATAATGAAAGCTGGAGAACGAGTAGCTAAAAAAATGTTTATGTTTGAGAGAGCTCCACATTTTTCTCGGTTGTGTAGCACCTGGGAGTTGGTCAGTTCTATATTACCAAATTTCATAGGACCATGGAAGTAAGTCCACTAATTTTCTCCATTCATCTCTTAGATTACAGCTCTATGTGCCAATTTGGCGGTGTTTACCCAGACTGGTCCTCTGGATGTTAATCAGGTGTGTGGCAAGCTTTAAATATTTCATGAATTGATAAGTCTCTGGATCTTTCGTATTTCATCCATTTACTTGTTACTGCTTGATGTCATCAGAGATTTGAAGGGGCAATATTGGCGAGTACCAACAGCCAAGGTGTTGGCAAGGATCGAAAAGTTACTGTCATGATTCTTGTAACATTGTTTAGATGGATACCTATTTTATTGACATGGCTACTTGAACTCCAAACAAGAGCTTGTGCTGCAGTTCTTAAGGCGTATGCATTAGGTTAGGTTAAGTGGTCACTTTGCAAGTGAGTTAATTGTTTCAGACTTCACAATAATTGAAAATAATAGAGTCCTGGTACTTAAAATTACAGATCATGTAGCAGAATTCACATCAAACTAGCTTGGAACAGGTGGTTATTCAGTTTTTTATCCCATGAGGAGATGATCTTGATGCAGATAAGTGCTTTAGTCACACTTCTGCAAGACAACTTATTTGCACTGTATTCAGTACATTACTTATTATGTATTCAACTCCTTGACTGAAAGCAAGATCTTCTGTCATCAAACTATAGTGGAGTATCAATTTAAACAATGGAAATTCCAGATGGGAATATCAACAGGTATGGGAGGACGGGTTGCTATTCACCGTAAAGAGGACACGATGAGATGCAGACAGGCACAATGAAAAGACTGCTACAAATTAAGCTTTTGGCCGAAGCCTTCATCAGAAATGAGAAACAAACACAGGTTCACACAAACAAGCATGCTCATCAGTGAGAGGTGTGCTTTCTTGTGTGAATGCATGTGTGTTTCCCTTTTCTGATGAAGGCTTAGGCTGAAAGATTAATGTGTAACAATCTTTTTGTTATGTCTGTCTGCAACTCAAAGAATATCAATTTAACAATTACAGATAAAAGGGCAACTGGATTATGGCTAGAACAGACACATGGAGTTGTCTAACTTCCATGAATGCCACCAGGAAAAAGACGGTGACCAAATTCCATTTACTGATTATGAGGACGCGTAGTGGGACCAAGACAATTAAGTTTAGCACAGGAATTCATTTCTGTAAACATACCATTTTCTCACTACACGCAAAATACGCAACACACATTCAAATCTCTCCCACTTTCAGCACTGATGACTGGCCTATTACGTATGTCATTCACTGATCATCTGAAGCCTCACACTCCCTACCGGTTTACATGCCTTTCAGTTGAGTTTATGATCTACCCAGAGAGGTTTGCACCTGTTGTGCTTATGGTCTTTGTTCATACCACACACTACTGCACAGTGGTAATCATACACCACAGTGCAGAATGCAAGGTGTTTGTACATTTTTAGTGCGTTGCTGTTGAACATGATAACTACATAGAACATGCCAACACGATGCTATTGTATGAAGCTCTGTGCAATGGGAGGGTTGTTCATCAGTAGTATGTGGAGCATTTTCCAGACCACCAGAAACCTTTGCACTCCCTCTTTGCTAGGGTGTACCAGTGGGCCTTGGAGACGAGTACGTTCACCACCAGCAGGGCTGGCTGTGGTGCAAACCACCAGCAGGACTGACTGTGGTGCCACACACCAGTTTGAGGAGGTTATACTACATCCAATGGAAGAGGATACGGTGAGTACCTGACGCATAGCAGGCAGAATGAATGTGAATCACCAAACCGTCTGGTGGGTTCTGCATGAGCAGCAGCTAGACCAGTACCACCCCCGAAAGATACAGGCAATGCGTCACAAGCCAGCTTCTAAAGGTAGTTCTTGCACCGTTGTGTAGACGAGCCCAATTTCCCGTGGCGGATTCTTTTCACACATGAAGCCAAGTTCAACAGGGAAGGTTTTCTCAAATTCCACAAGTCACATGTGGGCTGATGAAAAATCTACACACTGCATGAAAAATCTACACGCTGCATGTGCAATATGGTCTGAACATTTGAGTACAATTCCTGGATTGAAGTGTGATTGGACCACACCTTCTTTCACCATATCTCATGGGTGCCATGTACTTGAGATTCCTTGAAGGCACACTGCATTGGCTCTTCGATCTTCCGAGAGCCTATGCAGTATGCCATCAAGGAATCATCTTGTGTTACTGCAGATGTATCAAAATGTGTGGTTCCAGCATGATGGCAGTCCATCCAAATGGTACCGACCAACCAACGTGCCATCCTCAGTCGATAAGAGTCACTGGATGTGAATATGTAGGGGCATATGGTCAGCACACTGCCCTTCCAGCTGTTATCAGTTTCCGTGGCCGGAGCCACTATGCCTCATTCAGGTAGTTTCTCAATTGGCCTCACAAGGGCTGGGTGCATGCCGTTTGTCAGCAGCGCTTCACAGATCCAGACAGCCACCCTTCCAATAGCTAGCCAAGCCTGACAGCACTTAACTTCGGTGATGTGATGGGAACTGATGTTACCACTGTGGCAAGGCCATTGGCAGCATGATGGCACACCACCTCATTTTGCAGATACCGTCTGAGATAATCTGAATGAATGATTTGGGCAACAGTAGGTAGGCCATAGTGGCCTGACTGCTTGGCCTGCAGGTTCTCCCAACACGAATCCACTAGACTACTCCCTGTGGGGTTGAATCAAAGTTTGATTTACAAGACCCTTGTGACATCTGAGGAACACCTACTGGCATGAGTTATAGTTGCAGCGAATGCTGGAAGACCAGTGATTGGTGATCGTCTGTACCAGAAAACGGTATGGAGGTGCCTTATCTGGGTTGATGTTGGTGGTTGTCGCAGTGAGCCTACTTGTAAACGGACCCAGACGACAAGAAGCAGCAGGAGTCGGAGAGCAATGTGTGTTGTGATACTTTGCAGCTAATGGGAAAACGGTATCTTTCCGAACATGAGTTCCTGTGCTAAGCTGAATTTTCTTGGTCTCACATACAAGACTTCAAAGACTGTACAGGGAATTTAGTGACATCCTGTACCTTACATTTCTCATTGTCAAAGTACTGCATGTACAAATCTTTTAATCTATATCAGCATCTTTTATTAATGATAAGGCTGAAAACTGAAAATTCACTACTTGTTTGTCATTTGACTGCTCCTGTTTATTTCAGAGACTGGAAAGTACATGATCCTCTTCTGCCTTAAATGTGGATGTTCATTTCAAACTTTCATTATTTTTTTTTTTTTTTTTTTTTGTATACTTCTCATAATACACAATAAAAGTGAAGTTTTTTAAAATAATTGAACAAGAAAAATAAAAAGAAAGTGCTTTAATTACCAGCACAATAAATATATAAAAATAGTATTACAGTACTTACATGTACAGAAATATGTACAATTTTCAAGATATACAGCTAAGTTAAATCCATCATCATCTCAACTGAGTATAGTTCAAAGGGGAAAAATGGGGGTAATATGTACACAGATAGAACTCAATGAGACAGTTGGTTTTAGAGGGGGGTGTGAGTGGTTTGGATGTTGGGAAAGAGACAGAGCTCACCTGCAACACTGTTGTTTCAAATCTTTATGCACTTTCTCACAAATGCTTATCTTCCTACTAACTCACTGACATCCAAAATATAGAACTAGAGCTTTTGCTAGAGTGTCTTATGTCTTTCTGATGTCTTGCCTTTGTTCTTGTAGTTGAAAAATGCCAGCAAACATATTTTGCAATGATTTTGTAAAAGTCTCATTGAATGATAGTAATGCAATATTAAAAATGTATTTAACTGTCACAAAGATAAAAATGAGAAAATAAATTTTCTGTTGTGACCAGAATTCCATGCAACACAGAGGATAAAAAATAAATAAATTGTTTTGTGAGTAGTGATTGTACATTGTACTATCACATCACAGGTAGGTTAGAATGCAGACTGTTCAGCAAAGGCATGTGCAACTACTCATGTCATGACATTTTCCATCATTTGGATATAGTCATCTTTTTTTTTGCCTACACAAGTCCTGGATTAGCATTAATAGTCCATTGAACTACTTCCAATAACAGTGGCATTTTGAAGTGCTTAGCAACTGCCTGAAATGTACGAAGATGTTCTGCAATGTTCGACACTGGAATTAATGATTGGAAGTCTCCTGAGCAGTTGCAAAATCGGGTCATATTCTCCATCTTAATCTGAAACAAAATATATTTCATTAGAAAATGGCAACAATAGCCTAAAGTACAGGTCTAACTGGATATATCACTGCAATAAATGTCTAGTGGTATTACTCTTTGCGATATATCCAGCTTAAAGATTAAAATTTTTAAGTATACATCATACAATTTGCAGCTAGAAATTTTGGAACCTGTAGAGTTACAATCAAAGGAAGTGTCCCAGTTTTAACAGTTAAAACTGAATACAAATGAGTTTAAAATATGAAGAACTGAAACTCAACACAACAGAAAAGTTCATGGCAAAGATCTGGATAACGTCATCACTGTGGATACATTGAAAGATATGTAGCATTATCATATGTTGCCCTCGTCAGGTAAGCATAGGTTGCATAACACACATTGTGTTTTAATCACTACATTGAAACACCGTATCTGAACTTTTGACGATGCATAGATTAAGAAAGCATGACAACACACCAACTTATATTTTGGGAAATATGACAAAGTTCTGTGTGTATTAACACACACGTTTTCAAACAAATGTTTCGCTTTATGCCAAATAGTACCCAATCTTATGGATCTATTGGTCATAACTGCCCGTTGCATGGTATTGTTTCTTCATCAACTTGCACTTCTTTAGTCTTTATAACATTTTACCTTCAAATATTAACTACAGAGTTTTAGAGATACATGGGAAGGCAATGGCAAACCACCTCCACTAGGACCTTGCCTAGTAAGGCGGCGCGGTCCTCCCGCGTCGCTCCCCTACGCTCTGTAAAGAAGTATGGGACTCATCATCATCATCATCATCATGAATTTCCTGAGCGACAGAAGAGGTGCATACCCACATTTTAAAATAATTTTTGTCGATTTTACTCATTTGATCTGCATTCTTTCCTTGCAACATACTGAATGAAGACTTGCACAATGTACATGCCATTTGGTAACTTTGGTGAAGCAAGCTGCACATTCATAGTGCGTGTGTGACAAATTGTTAGCCATTCTACACAGCTCTTCCGTGTGCACAAAAGCTTATATTCGACCTCTGGTTGATTTGAACAGTGACATGCATTGAGTGGATTTTTTTGCAGTAGAATTATACAGACAATGCACTATTTCAGGTTAGAAACTGACGAAAGAAATGTCTATCGTCTAGCTGAGGAAATTAGCTTGGAATTTTTCAGCATCAATATAGGAAAACATACCAAAAGAAACAACTGCATTACTCAGACTGTGGTTTGACACTTGCTCCTCTTGACTAAAGATTTGAGCACGAGTGCTTACATAAATAGGTAATGTTCTACATTTTGTAGCAGGATGGAAATGTTATATTACTTACAATATGATTATCAATCAGTAGTTACAAGGTTCAGCCAAAAACTTTTTAACAATCTCGAATAAGAAAGGAACGGAGGATGAGTTTAGCATTATACCAGGGCCCTGAATTCAACCATTCCAATTACAATCTGGTCATGAGTCATGCTACTGTTAAGTAGTGACTGCAGTTGATTTAATCCTAAAAAAATTAATCCTGTGCAATTCTGAACCAACTACACTGGTTTACATATCTCACAAATTCATCAAGAGGAATGGAGCAAAAGCATGTCTTTGAAATTTCTTAGTGGACACGTGTAACAACAGGGTATACACATGGACAACAGAAAAGAATTTCCAGATATTTCCCAGTTAAAAATACAGTTTTTCTGGGTGATAATGCACTTTTTCTAGGTGAAAATACACTATAACCCAAATGGAAGTAGAATTTTTCCATGTTAATTGACAATATACTTTCCCTCGGAGCTGTAAAACATATCAGTAAGAATTTCCTGGCACTCCCAACAATAAACAACACGTTTTGGAAAGATCCTTCATGCTTGGCAACATTTACACTGCATATTTTGGTATTACGAAAGTATGTAAGCGAATTCACCAAACACAGCATGGTAACTTCTGAACACAGAACACCAACATATAAGCAGTGCGATGCCCACACTACGATATGGAAACAGAGACTGTAGCAGTGCTACGAGTGATGTGGCAATGAACTTTGAGTTCGGTAAAATGTGGTGCGATAATACATATTTTTGCTTTGCAAATATGGCTACTAGATAATATTTTTCATCAAAAATGCTAAGCTTTCTCATATAATACTGGTCCTCAAAACATTTTGCTCTTTTTTTTTTCCAAATGTGTGGTCAGGCAGGATCCTAAGAACACATCCTAAACTGCAGCAGCTGACTATTTCTGACAAGAACGATTATAAATTTCAGTGTCATGCACCAAACATTTCATGGGTTACCTAGCTGAGTATGTGTTTCGTCAAGCACTTCGCCCTTTCTATAGTAAAGCCAATTACGTGCGAAATTGCTCCAGAATTCGCTTTGCACATTTTTAATGATAATTATACTTTTTGCTTTAGTTCTTGCACAATTTGAACCTATGAAAGAACTACAATAAAAATGAAAAACTAACCTGGAAGATTTATCTGCTTTAATGTCTGTTCCCTTTAAGATAAATCAAACACAAATGTTCCAGTAAAATTTAAAATGATGACATAAATGGCTGGTCTTCTGGGCCTGAAATTTTTCTAAGTGGGTGATCATCAATGTCGTTAAGTTTTGAAAGAGTCAATCCACGATTTAAGAAATTAATCGCACATTCTCACACGTAACAAAATCCGTTTTGCGTTAAAAGGAAATTTACTTAGAAAGTAACACTTCTCAAACCACCATTCGAAATATTTTCCCGCAAACCAGTTAGAAACATAAAAAATTGTGATGTCACGCTCAGTGAATTCAGTCTGTTGCTAATATGCATTGCATCGTCTTCATCCCAAAGCCTTTGACACAATTTGCTGTTGGCACATGCTGTATGTGCACTGTGTTTTGTTGTTGTAAATAATTCATTTTCTTTGCAACTAAAGTTTTATTTTGGTGTTATTCTCTCGCTGTAGTATTATAAAGTCAAATTATTTGTATGAGTATCAGTTCTTACAAGTCAAAAGTATGGAAATTTATCTAAAAACTAAAGTTAGTCTCTGTTCGAGAAATTAAATCAAGCTTGTTTTACACTTCACTGTTGAACTGATATCTTTCTATTTACTGTTTGTGAATACAACTCTTGTCATTTGCAAATTTTTTCAGTACTAGAAATAATGTTACTACGTACTCTTCGATACAAAATAGGCTGCTGTAAGGCTCTGTTAATAAACCAGTGATACCTACAGGTAGAAAGTAACTGCAATACACTCATTATTTAGCAACAGGCATCTACACTGATCAGACAGAACATTATAACCATCGACATACTATTGATATAAACCCATCCAGGCAATACCAGAATCACCCGGTGAGGAATGACTGCTAGTCAGACTCACACATGGTGCATGTAGTATCAGTGACCATGCTTTCCTTGTCTACAATGGGAAAGGCATGTGATCCATCTGCGTTTGACCGAGAGCAGATTGTGATGGCCCGGAGGCTTAGCACATGCATTTCGGAAACTGCATGATGTGTCAACTGTTTGAGGAGTGCTGTGGTGAGTGCCTTCAATGCATTGCGAAACCAAGGATAAACCATGTCCAGACATTTTGGGATTGGGTGGCCACCCCTCTTTACAGATGTCTGATGCCTTATGCTGGGCAGAATGGCAAAACTGGACAGGCAGCAAACTGTGGCAGAACTAACATCAGACTTTAATGCTGGGCAGAGTACAAATGTGTTTGACCGCTCAGCCAATGACATATACGTGTGCCATAACATCAGCAACTGCGATTGAAATGGGTACATGAACATTGGCACTGGACCTTGGCACAGTGCAGAGTGCTGCATGGTCTGATGAATTCTGACAATTTCTTCATCATGTCAATGGAAGGACGCGAAAATGTCGTTTTTCAAGGGAACAGCTCCTTGACACCTGCACTGAGGGACGGAGCCAAGCTGGTGGTGGCTTCATTATGCTCTGGGGAACATTTATATGGGCAACCATGGGTCCAGTGTAGCTCATCCGAGGTACCTTGATGGCCAAAGGGTATCGTACACTGGTTCCAGGCCACATACACCCCTTCATGACGCTCACGTTTCTCAACAGGGAGGTTCAAGGAATACAGTTGCGAGTTCCAATTGATGTGCTAGTTTCCCAGCTCACCAGATCTGAACCTGATAGAACACATTGCCTTGTGTCTGCAGATGTGGTGCCAACTCCCTCCAGCAACCTACCACGGCCTCATTGCATCTGTGCCAGGATGGGTCACCGTTGTTATCCGTGCCAGAAAAGGACATACAGGCTATTAAGTAGATGGTCATAATGTTCAGGCTGATCAGTGTACGTAATACACACATCTACATCTATATTCTGCAGGTGCATGGCAGTGGGTAAGTCCCATTATACCAGTTATTAGGGTTTCTTCCTGTTCCACTCACATATCGAGCACAGGAAGAATGATTGACTGACTAGCAGAAACACAGCATGGCTTCAGAAAGCATCACAATACCATTACAGCAATTACCGAATTTATCCACAAGGTGTATGATGTTCTGGATGAGGGAATGCAGACAGCAGGGATATTTCTAGATCTTACTAAAGCATTTGACTCAGTGAACCACGAGGAATGACGCTATGACGAATGACGGGCGCGCAACAATTATTCCAATCTTATCCTCATGATCCCTATGTAAGCGATGCATAGAGGGTTGTAGTATATCCCTAGAGTAATCACTTAAAGCTGGTTATTGAAACTTTGTCAATACACTTTCTTGGGATAGTTTAAGTCTGCCTTCAGGAGCCTGCCAGTTGAGTTCCTTCAGTACCTCTGTGACACTTTCTCACAGATTAAACAAACCTGCGACATTTGTGCTGCCCTTCGCTGTATATATTCAGTATGCCCTGTTAGTCCTATCTGGTACAGGTCCCACACACTTGAGCAATATTCAGAATCGGTTGCATGCACGACTGATTTGTAAGCAATCTCTTTTGTAGATTGATTGCTCTTCTCCGGTATTCTACAAATAAACCAAAGTCTACCAGCTGCTTTACCCATGACTGAACCTATGTGATCATTCCATTTTATATCTCTACGAAATGCTACACCCAGATATTTGTACGAGTAGGTCAATTCCAATGGTGACTCACAGATACTACTGTCATAGGATACTATGTTTTTTGTTTCGTTTTGAGAAGTGCAAAATTTTACATTTCTAAACATTTACAGCAATCTGCCAATCTCTGCACAATGTTGAAATCTTATCAAGATATGACTGAATATTTGTGCAGCTTCTCTCAGATTGTACTTAATTAATCCTGTGGTGCATGAATTTCACTGCAGTGGACAACTTATAATGGTCAAGTTTCTGGCATTTTCAATCAATCATGAGGCTGCAAATGCATGCAGAACACAACACCAGTAGGGAGTGCCAATTGCAGTGAACTGTGTGCATTTGCAGCCTCAGGACTGACTGAAAATGCCAAAGAAGCGACCATTAACAGCTGTCCACTGTAGTGGACGCTATGCGCCACAGGGTTAAAGGTAACTGCATTATCTGCAAAAAAGCCTGATATCATTAATTAATATTGTCTGCAAGGACATTAATATATAACATGGACAACAAAGGTCCCAACACACTTCCCTTGGGCACACTCAAAGTTACTTCTACATCTGATGATGACTCTCCATCCAAGATAACATGCTGTGTCCTCTCTACCAAAAAGTCCTCAGTCCATCACAAATTTCACTTGATAACCATATGATAGTGTGTTAGACAGTAAGTAGAGGTGTGGTACTGAGACAAATCCTTTTTGGAGAACAAGGAACACAGTGTCTAACTGGTTGCCTTGATCTAAAGTATTCAGTATGTAATGTGGGAAAGTGTGAGTTGGGTTTCACATGATCAATGTTTTCAAAATCCATGCTGGTTGGCACTGAGGAGTTCATTCTATTCATGATACTTCATTATGTTTGAGCTCAAAATATGTTTTAAGATTCTACAACAAACTGATGTCAAGGACAATGGACAGAAGTACTGTGGAAAACTTCTACTACACTTCTTGTAGATGTGTGGGACCTGTGCCTTTCTCCAAGAACTGGGCACAGATTTTTACTCAATGGATCTACGGTAGATTATAGTTAGAAGAGGGGCTAACTCAGCTGCAAATTCAGTATAGAATCTAAAAGGGGCTCCTCAAGCCTGGAGCTTTGTTCAGTTTTAACAATTTCAGCTGTTTCTCAACACCACTGACACTAACACTCATTTCATTATCTTCTCAGGAGTGCGAGGATTAAATTACGACAGTTCTCCTGGGTTTTCCTTTCTACCCACAATTCTAGTTCCTGTCTCATTCACTAGGGACTGGACACTAACTTTGGTGCCACTAACAACCTTTACATACGACCAAAATTTCTTTGGATTTTGTGAAATGTCATTTGACAATATTCTGCTACAGTAGTCACTGAAGCTTTCACACATTGCTCTCCTGAGAGCCAAACACATTTCATTTGGCATCTCTCTACCTGTGTTTTACACCTATTATGCTGTAGTCTCTGTTTCTTTACAATGACTGTATACCATGAAGGTTCCCTCCCATTACGAACTGTTCTAATTTGTTCATATCTATCCAGCGCATGGTCAACTATTCTTTTAAAATTGAGCTAGAGTTCATATACAAGCTCCTGCCCTGGGCTGAATGTTTCAGGTTCCCTCACTGAGAAATGACACTACTGACTTTTTATCTAGTTTACTAAACATATATATCTTTCTGCTTGTTTTAGTTGTCATTTGTACTTTGATAATCATTGTTGCCACAACTGCATCATGGTCACTAATACCAGTTTCAATGTGAACACCCTCATGGAGGTCAGGTCTATTCATTGCATTAGATCCAATATATTTCCATCATGAGGCTAAGTAATTTTTAGCGAAGACAGTTAGTAAAATTTCATAGGATGTCTTATCACATCCATCACTAACAAAACTGTAATTTTCCCAGTTAATTATTGGATGATTATAGTCTCCACCGATGATTGCAGTATGATTGGGGAACTCAAGTACACGTGAACTGAGGTTTTCTCTAAAGTCTTCGCTTACATCAGGAGGTGAGTCTGGTGGGCGATAGAAGGATCCAATTATCATTTTATGCCAACCTTGATACTGAGTCTTGCCCATACAATCTCACACACATCTTGATTTCTATCTTACAAGGGGAGGCCGCCAATTGTGAAATTCAGATTCGATTCATACTGCGCATAATAAAAGCTCATGGCCAGAGGTGTAATGTGGCAAAGCACCAAGATGCACTTCTCAGCCGTTGTCGAGAAAATCGACAGTTAAAAGAAACCGTTGCCGTGAAATACTCTCTACGATCAATAGTTTTCTACAGTGTCGTGGCGCAGCGGTAAGCGCTCGGGTTCGTAATCCGGAGGTCACCGGATCGAATCTCGCGCCATGCAACGTTTTTTTTCTTTTTATAGTATTTGTTTTTTGTAATTCAAATGTGTGTATATATATACACACACACATTTCCCGGTAATCAGTTGCAACAATTATGCATATAATAAGTCGTTTGTCGTGGAAAAACTGGCGACTTCGAACATCATTACGTTTTCCGCAAACAAAGTTGTATTTCACAAATGTTATTAATTGTCTTCATAATGTTCACCACGTATAGTATAGCGTCCCCAGTGCCATATTACGAAAAGACTTTAAATTATTTATAAAGAAGACATTCATAATTTGTAAGAGATTTTTTTTTATCATGTAGCCGTAAAATAATAATTTCTCTGTGTAGGTTTAGATTGCAAAGAAATAATTTATGACAGAATGATCTAAAGAGACAAGATACGCTCTTTTGTTAATTTTTTAGTCGACTTCACTTCCTCTTTTGTCTTGAATGTGTCTAGAGGGACATCTTGCGTGTGCTGACGAATGTAAGCATATTTGTATGAGTTAAGCATATAATATACTGATTTAATATTATTGTGCACTTTTAATTTGTAAGAGGTGATCCCGATTTCATGTCTGCCTTCCTTGAATTAACCTGCATTCAAGTAATTTACAGCTCAACAATCGCAGCGGCCGATGCAGCCAACGACGCCATTACGTGGCGATATTAACTTATGAAAATTTAACGGAAGCTGAAAACTCGCCCGCTATTAGCATAATATCAATTTTTCTCCACAGCCGCACGAAGTTGCAGAAATACTTAGCTTTAAGATTCTTATTTTCAGTACCATAGCTGAGAGCCAGAGCCAGGACTCCGACTACAATACAATGGTCAACGGAGGTAAGAAAAATACTCTCGCGCGTGTGTGGGCCGCAATTTTAATTAATAACTACAGATTTCTTGTTTTAAAGTGAACTGACTAGCCGAGGAAAGTAATATGAAAAGTTTATTACATTGTTCAACTTAAATATCATTTTTATTAAGGCCCACCACGTAAGTCGGCAACAATCAAAAAATAATAATAACAATAATAATATATACATTAAATTACGACGGCCAACGGACGCGAGATTGGCGCCGCAACTTTGGGGCCCAATTAATATGATTCTATTGTAATGAATGTAATTATGTATGTGTATAATTGTTGTAAAATATTAATGCTTATATGAATTCTTTTACATGTACAACAACAAAACCACACCCTGAGGAGATCTGGAGAGGAAAAAGTGTAGAAAAGAAAAAGGATTGCGAGAAAGAAAAATAAGTAAGGTAAGGCCTATTGTGCAAGCATCCTGTGTAGCTCTGTGCGGAATATCGAACCCATGTGCACATGAGATACCTTCGGTGTTTTGTGTATTTATGTGTTTATTTTTGGAGGGGATAATTATTCGTTTTGTTTATTTATATGTTTATTTTTGGAGGGGATAATTATTCGTGTGTGTATCAGTGTTAAAGATTTGTCAGTGGCTTAAAGTGAATTTAGTATGGGTAAGATAGGACAACCTAAAGCATCCGTACCAGAAGAACAAAATTCGGTTAATATGGAAAGTGAGGATAATTTGCAAAATGTAAACGAATCCCAAGCCACCGCCTCGGATAACATAATTTCCGGAGCGGGGGGCGAGGATCTGTGGACGGCGAACGACGCTCCACAGCAGAATGGGAATAGAGTAACAACTCCACTGCCTGGGCAGGGGGGCCAATCGAGTGCTAGATTAAGCGGGGCACCAGTATGCTCACTGATTGCAGACCCATTTGCAGAATTTCTGCGCAGGTTAGAAGAAAGAGATAGGGAAAG
Organism: Schistocerca americana; assembly: GCF_021461395.2. Lineage (NCBI taxonomy): Eukaryota > Metazoa > Arthropoda > Insecta > Orthoptera > Acrididae > Schistocerca > Schistocerca americana. The sequence continues at coordinate 466,773,588 of NC_060122.1, read as the reverse complement.
AGATCAAAACCTGGCTCAGATGCTACGTGAGCAAGAGCAGTGCAATGAAGCAAAACTAGATAGGATCCAAAGCGAACTAGCCGAGATGCGGGACGCGTGCAAAGAAATACCCGATCTGGTGCAAAGCTTAGCCGGTGAGATGCAGAAATTACAGATATCGCAGGCTAGGCTTGAAGATAATGTCCAGACTTTAACCAACCGCGTAGATAATGTGGAGATAGATGCATGGAAAAGTATTGACGCATATTTGGAAGTGCAAGCTCAAAAAGTAGAAAAAGAATTAAATGAATGGCTAGAAGTAAAGGATCGCGAGATATCTGCAAAGATTGAAAGCGACGTAAAAACAGCTGTAGAACAAGCGACTGCGGCCGCGAGTGTAAATATTGACGCTAGTGCTGCTGCACTACATGCCGAATTAACAGAGATCAAATCCCGTGTGACAGCGGAGTTGCCAAATTGGCAACAGGAGGTCGCGCGGAGACTGTCTGCGTTGGAAAGCAATGTAAACAGTGGCGGACAGATCATGAATCCAACTCCGCGTACTGATTACTATAATAACGCTGACGGTAGGCAGGGTGCGAGTGCGCAACCGCAACCTAATGCGAATTATGAGCACGAACAACATGCGATACCGTGCAGCGCACATCACGAAGTGATGAATGTCCCAGAATGTAGCAATCAGACGTGCAAAAAAAGAGGACAATGTAATAAAACACAGGACATTCCAACCCTTCAATAGCGAAAAACGAAATGTCCACCCTGTTGTATTTATTAAGAGCTTTAGGAATGTGTTTCCCAGGACATGGACGGAAAGACAAAGAATACAGTTCGTGGTCTCCTTTATTCAAGGTGACGCGGCACTGTGGGCCACCGACGTGTCCAAAAAATGTCTAACGATGCAACAGTTTGAAGGTGCATTCTTGCAAAAATTCTGGTCCGATAAGTGTCCAAGAAAGACTACGAAAGGAGTTGTACAGTCCAGAAATGTACAATCCTAAGATGGGAACGTTACGCAAATATTTCGAAAAGTATATAAACAAAACCAGGTACTGGGACGAGCCAATGTCCGATCGTGACATAATCAGATTAATAAAAATGAAGTTGCCCAGTGAAATTAAAAGATATTTCATCAATGTGCCGGAATACGATATAGAACAATTCATGGAAATAGTGGATTCTGTTGACTTATTGATCGAAGATATGAAAACCGAAAACAAGTGGAACCATGCAGGCTGTAATCAACAAAAAGCCGATTACAATAGCAGCCACAGTAACGGTAGTAACTTAGTACCAAATGGTAACGAGAATAGGCAAGAGCACCGGCAACAGAATCGAGGCACAAACAATGGCAATGGTTATAACGGCAATGGTTATAATCGTCAAAATCGAAAGAGACATCATGATGGACGCATGAGTAATGGATATAATGGTAACGGCAATCCGCAATGGCGGAACAACCGAAACCAGTGGTGTGGTCGTAACGAACCGACACCACAGTGGCAACAAAACACAGCGCCACAATGGAACACCAACCCAGGTCTGTCACAGAACATGTCAGGGAGTTACAACCGACCACCACAAAACCAGAGCCATACACAATATCAAAATACACCATCTGGGAGGCAGGGCGGCCAACCCAACAGTAGCAACAACAACAACCAGAACCACAATGTGAGGTTAGTGGAAGTGACAGACAACTGTCAACCCACTAATGCTCATCCGTTAAACTAAAGACAGCCACAATACGCTCTCCGTTGTTGGCTGCAGGATGGTGTAGTGAGGGCACATTCACAGACGACAGCCATGAACTTTGTATGCTGAGATACAACGAAGGAACAAAAATAGAAAAGGAACTTGTAGACATACCGCAGACATGTAACCGAACCGACAAAAGTGTTGTGCAGGCTATATTGCAAGCAGATATGTATGGAGCACCAATACACATAATAGTCGATACCGGTGCGTCAACCAATGTCATGAGCGCAAATTTTTACAAGTACTTGAGTCAAAATAATAGAATACCAGTATTGCCAGTGAAGAATTGTCGTGTTACAGGTGCAATAGGTGCACAATCTCATATCATAAAGCACCAGGTGCAAGTCGAGTTTACGGTAGGAAATGAAGCAATGAAAAGCTCGTTCCTAGTAGTTAAGGGATTAGGTGTTGCTTGCATCCTGGGGATGGAATTTTTACGCCAGAGGGACGCAAAAATCGACCTCTTGTGCGGGGAAGTAAGCCTTATGAATGAGGATAGACGTGTAGTTTTGCCGTTGTTGAGGACACGGGAAGTGCACGGTAAATATTGCCGGAGCTTTCAAACGAGATTCGAAGGAATACAGGTAATGAATTTATATTCTGGCTTAGGTACAAGACAAGTATATTTTAAAGATTTTATTACTGAAGACAAAGAGAAAAAAAAGGAAACTGATAGACACGAAAGTTAGGGAGTCAGAACATTTGACTGAAGCACAACAAAACGAATTGACTCAGCTACTTACAGATTATGAGAATGTGCTTTCGGAAAAACCCGGTGTTATCGAGGGCTACACCTATAACATCGAAGTGGTACCTCACGATACTTTCTGTCACGCAAACTACACCATTCCGTGGTCAAATAAGGAGGCAGTTACCAAGGAAATAAGAAAAAATACTTACAAAGACTTAAAGAAGTTCGCTCAGTAGAGCAACGTTTACATTTGTGTGTAGTAGGTTAAGTTTATAGTGTATTTTTTCTGTGTGTAAATGTTCCGATTTTAGTGTAATATTTAAAGACAATGAGGCACACAAGATTAGTGCGATTCAATTTTGTACATGTTAAGGAATAATAGTATTTTTAAGCAATTGTATTTTGAAGAAAAAAATGAACGTAGGTTTAAGAATATGTTAAAAATTTCATGTTGAAAAATGCTTTAAAAATATTTAAAAAAAAATTCAATAGCATGTAATGATGAAAGAATTTTTCAATAGTGTGTCATGAATATTTTTGAACTGTAGTAGTAATGCAACTTATGAAATTCAATATTATAGTGTATATGTCGTTTCATGTATTTATGTTTATACCGATCTTGAAATATGGTCAATCATAATTTACTAAACAACATGAGTGCAGGGTGTACATCACCCAAGGTACCTCATGTGTTATGGGCAAGGTACAAAGCAAATCAGTAAACGCGACTACCGCTAAGCACTGTTAAAATATATTGCCATCTGCTAAGGCAGAGATTTGCACGAATTTGTAGTGTAAACAAAAGTCACAAATCTAACATTAATCTAGGAACTTGCACGCTAGGCCTAGATTATAAAATGTGTACAGTAATGCGAGAGGCAAAGTTTTGTAAAGTCGAGCCTGGCTCTGGAGGGCAAGTACGCAATGAGTGGGCAGACATGACATGGGGACTGACCTCAGATGAGACGGAAATACGATTGTATAGTCAAAAAATCTGAAGGCAAGTACGACTCTAAGTGGAAAATGAAAAGAGAAAATTAGTGCGAGAGACTGGTAAAATCCAGCACAAGCCAAAATCCAGTTCAGACTGAATGAAATACATTAGTGTTTGTAAACTAATCGAAACAGTTACTTTAAACAGTGTGAAAAACTGTGAAGGTGAAACTGTGATACGGACAGTGAAGTGCTAGTATTGAACGTTCAACAGCGATAAGGACGCCAAACGCCAATATTACGCACGAAAAACTGTGAATTTGCTTATAAATGTGAACTGTTAACGTGAAGTGAACCCACAGTCAATATTTTTGGGACAGACTGTAGTTTCAGTGAGCACAATAATGCGAGATTGGAATGCGATGCATGGACTGTTGCAAAACAGCGACCGCAGAAACGGCGAATGTTTGTGCTAAACTCGTATTGGGACACTCACCAGTGCCTGCGAGTGCGGCGAAAACATGAATAATTTTATCCAGACAAAAACTGACGTGTAATGGAAACAATGGCGCATCAAAACTTCATTCACGGGAGAAGATCCATGTTATGTATTCTGCAAGACAGTGCTAGCTTGACACTCGGAAACTGGCGAAAACTTAACAACAACTGCTGCACTAATAAATTCTTCTTTCCCACTAGCGTAACCATCTGCAGCGGGAAACAAATATTACGTTGGTTGTGTGTATGTTTCATGTACTACGTCGGAGAAGCGTAGCAGAGCTGACTCCTGCCAACAAGCGCGGGAGGCGGATATCATCCCACTCCGCCACGCTCGGGCGAGACAGAAGCGCATCGCCAACCGTGCAGCCGATCAGCTGATTCTGACGTTCCGCGACGGCGAGACACACGCTGGCGTCGAGCGGGCGTTGACCTCTCCGCAGCCGCCGCGAACGCCGAGCACCGAACACACCAACCGACGCCGTCGCGAGCCAAACGTCGCGGCGTAGATCATCAACGACACCGCAATCAATTGTTATAATGACCTCATTTTTTGCATAGTGCAACAAAAATATTTGTATGCACATCCTGTACTCCAATGACATTCCAGAAACGTTTAAGTGAAAGTGACCCAAGCAGTTAGTCTGTCGCTCCGCCGAGGTTTTCCCCAGGTTTCCCTACGGCCGCGCCAAATGGGGAGCGAACAGTTGACACCCCTGGGACTTCAAATATTCCGGACTAAATCGTGGTTGTATACCTTGAACATCATCTGTATTACACCTTGTGTGCAACACACCTCAGTAATTACTACTGTGTAAATATACGATGTGACATATGTAAACTGTGAAAGAAAAATCTGCGTGTGGACACTGTGGACATGAAAGAGGAAATATTTATGTAAAAAAAAAAAAAAAAAAAAAAAAAAAAAAAAAAAAAAAAAAAAAAAACCAACCACGAACATTTTTTATGACAAACATTTCGGGGGGGGGGGGGGGGGGGGGCAATATAGCGTCCCCAGTGCCATATTACGAAAAGACTTTAAATTATTTATAAAGAAGACATTCATAATTCGTAAGAGATTTTTTTTATCATGTAGCCATAAAATAATAATTTCTCTGTGTAGGTTTAGATTGCAAAGAAATAATTTATGACAGAATGATCTAAAGAGACAAGATACGCTCTTTTGTTAATTTTTTAGTCGACTTCACTTCCTCTTTTGTCTTGAATGTGTCTAGAGGGACATCTTGCGTGTGCTGACGAACGTAAGCATATTTGTATGAGTTAAGCATATAATATACTGATTTAATATTATTGTGCACTTTTAATTTGTAAGAGGTGATCCCGATTTCATGTCTGCCTTCCTTGAATTAACCTGCATTCAAGTAATTTACAGCTCAACAATCGCAGCGGCCGATGCAGCCAACGACGCCATTACGTGGCGATATTAACTTATGAAAATTTAACGGAAGCTGAAAACTCGCCCGCTATTAGCATAATATTAATTTTTCTCCACAGCCGCACGAAGTTGCAGAAATACTTAGCTTTAAGATTCTTATTTTCAGTACCATAGCTGAGAGCCAGAGCCAGGACTCCGACTACAATACAATGGTCAACGGAGGTAAGAAAAATACTCTCGCGCGTGTGTGGGCCGCAATTTTAATTAATAACTACAGATTTCTTGTTTTAAAGTGAACTGACTAGCCGAGGAAAGTAATATGAAAAGTTTATTACATTGTTCAACTTCAATATCATTTTTATTAAGGCCCACCACGTAAGTCGGCAACAATCAATAATAATAACAATAATAATATATACATTAAATTACGACGGCCGACGGACGTGAGAATAGTTAACGGAAGACGTAGAAACGATATACCGAAACGAATACGTATAGCGTAAGTCAAACGTTCGAATTAGAATAGAAACCCCACGAACACAAATTTGCTGTGGCAGGTATGAAATATAAACTCCGTTACTGGCTCGTTACACTTGAAGGACAGATGTTGAATGGGCCGAAACGAGCCGCCGCATAACAGCGTAGTTGCCTGCTGACTTCGAAAGAAGGTAGATGCGGTCCCTAGCGCAACTTATAACATTGTCGAAAATCAGTGCGAACGTGAGAGCTTTGGTACACCCTGTTAAACAAACGCAAAAATGGAGGCGGTACAATTGGAGAGCGATCCGCCTTCACCAACATTCATAAGCAATTCATTAATAGTTTATATATATATTTAATTACAAAAAACTAATAATAAAAAAAATGTTGCATGGCGCGAGATTCGATCCGGCGACCTTCGGATTACGAATCCGAGCGCGTACCGCTGCGCCACGACGCTGTAGAAAACTGTTAATCGTAGAGAGTATTTCACCGCAACGGTTTCTTTTAACTGTCGATTTTCTCGACAACGGCTGAGAAGTGCATCTTGGTGCTTTGCCACATTACACCTCTGGCCATGAGCTTTTATTATGCGCAGTATGAATCGAATCTGAATTTCACAATTGGCGGCCTCCCCTTGTTAGTGGATTTGAGTTTCTTGTTTACTGTGACAAATACCCGATCTCAATTTCCTGTTCGCCTATCCTTTCGATACACACCACTTAAAATTTCCCCCAAAAATCTCACTGCTATCAATTTCAGGTTACAACCAACCTTTAGTGCTTCAAACTCTGGTACTTTGTTGTGAATGCTTCGACAGTTTACCATCAAGATTTTAATACTCTCACCTATGGGAGGCATTTCTTTCGATCTTTCCCTGATACTTCTGGGTTTCCTACAACTATCATTATCTGGATTAGCTAGAGAGTTCACACTGTTCAAAAGAATTAGTGGAAAAAGTGTAGCAACGTCTGCTATGGTGAATATAGTTTGATACAGGAAGTACTCATTTTCTTACCACGACTTGAGATCTTCACTTTCAATGTATGCAACAATTAAAATCTTTCACCATCTACTGGCTGTGTTATTCATTACAGTGTCGAGTGACCCTTCAGAAGGAAGTGAGTATTGGTGTCCCAGTGTTTTCTTAGGAGGTATACATGTGGCAGTTGTCATTTGTGGCCGTAGTATTCAACCACACACATACAATGGGACATCTTAATGCAGTGCAAGTTGCAAGGGTGGCCTGTTCAATCTGAAAAGGATGGACTTCTGTTAGTACTGCTGCAGATGCCAATGTCTGTCCATGTGTCACCCACAGGTGTGGACAAACTACAGGGAATTATGTCAGTATACAATGTGAGTTGGACAAGTTTGCCAATGCATTAGGACCCCACTTGAAGACCGATACTTGGCCATCTCTGTGATATGCTATCATATGGATACTGCCAGAGCACTGCAAGACAACCTCAGAAGAACCACTGGAGGTGCTGTGTCTAATACTGTAATGGACAGGTTACAAGAAAGGACCGCCCGACTCAGGCATCCTGTTCAAGTACCCTGCTTGACACAACATCCTTAAGCTTGCCTTCCGTTCAGCCATTCTTGTGTCAACCTTGATGACTGGACAAATTTGTTGTTCACAGATGAGTCCTGATATCCTCCAAGACAAGGTGATGGCCATGTTCATATGCAGAGACTTGTGGTGAACAGTACTCGCCAAATATTGTCCACAAAATTGACAGATTTCCAAGGTTTTATGTGATTGTGGTGAGGCTTCAGAGTTGACAGCCATCCAAATCGTCACTGTCAATGGTAATCTTACCATCATGCAGTCCATCGAACAGATCCTGTTGGACTACGTGGTGGACGCCGGGTATGGTGCTGGCCCTGAATTCCTTCTAATTCCAGGCCCTACATGATGGACATCAGCAGAGATTTCTTGTGAAGCCTGAACACTGAAATAGTGGAATGGCCAGTAGTGAGTCCAGACCAAAACCCCATCCTGCCAATGTGGGATCTTCTTATTTCTGGCTGTCCTGTTCCACCACAGACACTCCAACAACTTCTAAGGGCTCTCACGGAAGAATGGGAACGGATACCACAGGAGGGCCTCAGTAGTCTTACAAGGAGCATACTATGTATGTGTCAGGCAGTGGTAAAAACTCACAGTGCGGATACACATTACTGAAGCTCTCAAACTCCAACGAAAAGCACCCAGGATGTTGGGGTGAATGATTGTTTCCACTTAGTTTTTGACACCAGTCAGACATTTCACTTGTTTTTACGTAAATAATCGAGTATTGTAATGATGTTTTGTTGTGTACTTAGTTTCAGAAAGTTAAGATATAATCTGGTAACATACCCAGTCCGCAATTATTTCTCAGTATAGTATGGCAGATGCCCAAAGTCATGTTCCCCTAATTCTTTTGAGCAGTGTGTTACACCTCTGTCTGCATGAGCTGTATCTGCAAATCAACAACTTTGGCAGCAGAGAATCAGACATGATTTTAATTGTAAATTTTTTCTCATGCAATATCCCACATCGTGATAACAAACGTTTGTTAAGACAGAAGTAAAGCCAATTTGTAATAACATTATATAAAACTGACTGACATTCTCAGGTGAAATTCTACCTAACTGGTGTTTGGCGAGTTACAGTGTATGTATTTCCCATGTTTATTTTGGTTCTAGGCTTGGGAGTAGGGGGTGGGGAGGCAAAAGGAACAGGCAGTTATCTTTTAATTCATAATTCATTATGTTACTAATTTTGTGGCAAAAAGGGAGGACAAGAGGATGACAGCAATGCAGTCTCTGAAAATACATTGCGGTGCCAAAAGGAGTGGGATAGCAAAATGCACGCATACAGCCAGTGCACTGATGGAACTGTCATTTGTACTCATGTGATTCCTGTAAAATGGCTTCCGACATGATTATGGCTACATGGACAATGCAGTGGCTGACGGCCTCCACTTAAATACCGAGACCAGCGGCATTTGCATCGAGTTGTCAGTGCTGACATACAAGCAATGCTGCGTGAAATACCGCAGAAATCAATGTGGGATGTGCGACAAACCTATCCGTTCCTACAGCACGGTGAAATCTGGCATTCATGGGCTATGGTAGCAAATGAATGACGTGAGTGCCTTTGCTAACAGCACAATATCACCTGCAGCACCTCTCCTGGGCTTGTGACCGTATTGGTTGGATCCTAGATGACTGGCCCCTGGTCAGATAATTCCTAAGTCCTTATTTCAGTTGGCAAGAGCTGATTGTAGAGGCAGTGTGTGGCAAAGACCGAACAAAGCCACAGCCTCAAGTTGTCGATAATGCAATGTGCAAGCTGGTGGTGGCTCCATAGTGTTTACATGGAATGGACCGGGTCTTCTGGTCCAACTGAACCAATCATTGACTGGAAATGATTAAGTTCAGCTGCTTGGAGACCCATTTGCAGTCTTTCATGGACTTCATGCTTCCAAACAACAATGTAATTTTTATGATGATAATGTGCCATGTCACCGGATCATAATTGTTCATGACTGGTTTGAAGAACATTCTGGACAACTCAAATGGATTGTTTTGCCACTCAGATTGCCCTACATGAATCCCACTCAACATTTATGTGATGTAATTGAGGGGTCAGTTTTTGCACACACACACACACACACACACACACACACACACACACACACACACACATATATATATATATATATATATATATATATATATCTCTATACTTTTGCAAGGGACATCCAATGAGTTGTTGAGTCCATGTCATGTCGAGTTGCTGCACTATGCTGGGCAAAAGGAGGTCCAACACAAGATTAGGAGTTGTTCCATGACTTCTGTCATCTCAGTGTAAAAGTTCAGTTACAATTAACAATAAAAATGCACACAATACAATGTGTATCACTGTCCACAGTGAACATATTACAGAAAAGAAGGAATTAGAAGTTTTAACAGGGCAAGTTGCACTTTATACTTCTGTGTTGTTTCTGTATAGATTGTTTCATGTGCTAGAGCTGTGAAGACTGGCTCAATACAAAATACCACATCATGTATTTTGCACATGAAACTAGCTGTATTATTACCTGTATTATTTTTGCCCCTTTCATAGATGTGAAGACTGGACTTGGGTAGTGTCAGACTGGGTGGTGCATCTAAAGGCTTTTTGCTCTTTTTTCCTTTGCAATAATTTTCCACGAGAGACTATGATGAAACTGAGCAATTGAAAGTTTTGTTCCAGAACATGAAATATAAAATGAAGAAATACACAATACATCATCTGCTTGTGAATCAATCATTGTGAAGGTATGTACCTTCTTAGTATCTTGTTGATTCCCAGAGACGAACAGTACAAAAGCTGACTGCTGAGTATGCTATCGTTAGTGGATGGTAACCAAAACTGTAGTTCCATATTATTAATTATTATAATAGCCTTTTATATGGTACACCACTGAATGTTTTAAAGCAAGACCAACATACGAAAGCAATAAAATTTTTGCTTGCATTTACGTATATGCAAAGTATTTGACAACCTTACCTCATGACATTTTGAACATTGCAAATCTTGAAGAGTATAAGCCATGGTCTTTCTGTGAACAATATCCAGTAACATGTATTCAAGCTCTTTATTGTCATAACTTGTTTGACACAGTGGGCATTTCCATACAGGGCTACAGAAAAAGGAAGAAAAAATGTTTTATTCCTTTCTGTCAAACAGAAGGTACAGAAATAATTTAAATATTAAGGTATTTCACAAAACATATAGAATTATTTAAAAAATAATCACATAAAAATATACTCCAAATGCTTCTAATGTGTCAATAAATCTCAGCTGAAGGTTTATTAGAATTAACTATTGGGGTACACACATCTATTAACTGTCTATATGCTCTTGCTTTTAAGATGGCCTTAAGACAACAGATGAGAATCAGTATGAGAACAAATACGCAAAAAAATGATTTTCAATAAAAAAGATTAATTGTGGTCAGACACATGATCACACTGCAATCACTTTTAAAAAAGCCCCCCCCCCTCTCTCTCTCTCTCTCTCTCACACACACACACACACACACACACACAAACAAACAAACAAAACCTTAACTAAAACTGTTCTCTCTTTTCTCTATAAAACATACAAGGATATGATTTTATTTATAAAAACTGAAATTACTGAAAAATACCCTTTAGACATGAACAAAAACTGAGTCTTAATCATTATCATCTTCCTCTTTCTCTTCATCAGTTAGGCAAAGGTCTACTCAAAATTTTTTTATGTTGACATCTTATAGGCATCCATGTTGACAAAGGCTCATCCACTGTGGTTACAAATTGTAGTGTTTACATGTTGGAGGGCCTCTGCCAGCTGTCAGATGTGTCCACCTGCAATCCCTGGCACAGTGTCTCCATTCCAGGAATCCAGCAGGATCTCTAGCTGTTCTCAAATCATTAGGCCCATCCAGAAACTTTCTCCTCATCTCCACCACCCTGTGCGCTCCTACCTTCTACTTGCTTCCTGTCCATAAACAAAGCCACCCAAGGTGCTCCATTGTGGCCAGTTAATGTGCCTCCAAGAGACCATCACCTTCAGCCTATTACTTGTAATCTACCCTCATATATAAAAGATACCAACCATTTCTTCCATCGACTCTCCACAGTTATTGTTTTTTACCACCCGGTGCCCTGCTCATCAGTGTTGATGCCACCTCCCTTTTACACTATCGTCCCCATTGCTCAAGGTCTTCAGTTCAATGACTACTTAACAGCCTGTGCCATCTGGATCCTTCCTACCAACACCAGCCTTTCTGAACAGTCATGTTGGAACTCTCTCCCTGCAATACATCCAATGTTCTCATCATAACCCCCCCTCCCCAACCTTTCCCATTATCTACCTCTCTCTCATTCTCTCATCTCTTCCACATCTCCTCCCCTCCCCTCACCAGCACAGCCTCTTGACTGCACATAGAGCCCTGTCCTGTCTCCACCATGTCCCTTCGCACTCTCACAGACAGCACATCTTGCCTTACACTGCAATCCCTCCCCCTTCTTCAACCCATGCCGCATCCTTACCCAGACCACCTACTCCAAGTAGCTGCTCATGTGAGACATAGACGGGCCACAGTGGCTGGAGACGGTAACAATAAGCATGTGTTTTATGTTTCTGAAGAAGAGATTTTTGTCCAAAATCTTAAATGTTTAGCACTCTTTTCATTGTGCATGTCTGTGGTAAGTAGCAGTCTATCCTTTTTCATAGCATTATTCTTATTCCATCCTGGACTTCCTATGTTGGACTAAGTCCATCAGGTGCACACACACACACACACACACACACACACACACACCTGGCCTCAACCTTTGCTTGTCCTTGTCCGCTACCTGCCCATCCCCTTCAGTGCCACCACTCCAGCCCTCCACACACCTATTCTGCCAGTACACCTGCATAGTCAGTTCCCCTTCTCTATTTCTCTCCTCTCCCTTTTTCCCCCACTTGCACAGCCTCCCAATGCTGCAAGTAGCACATCTCTGCCAGCTCCCACATGTAGTGTTATCATCTTATCCCTCCTATCAATGCCACACACCTGCTCTGTACCCCCCTGACAGGCACAGCAAAGATTACCATTCACCTCAGACGCAGTCAGGCCTTAGTGCTCAGAGATGACAATGTCTCTCTCTCACTTTGTCTTTCTCTCTCTTCCCGTGTGTGTGTGTGTGTGTTTTGTTTTCATCTACGTTTGACGATTGCTTATCTACCACTCGATACCTCTAAGTAGTAAGTAGCAACCTATCCTTTCATATTATTATTATTATTATTCCATTCCAGATTTTACATTTTCTGATAGAGTAACTGCCATTTTTAGTTCCCTGCTGGCCATTAAAATTGCAGCACTATGAAGGCAGCATACACAGAACACCAAGTTGGCGTAAAGCATACTACATGCTTGGATAAGCAAAAGTGCAGACACAATATGTAGGTAGCAATATGTCATCTACAGTTTGTGTATATGAGGAAAGAGAATGCAGTGAGTTTATCTGCCAGAAATTGCATTTGAATTTTGTTCATTTACGAGAAAATTGTATTGAGCCGTACGTCAAAGTTGGATAGTTGCAAGATCATGGTGCATCAAGACTGTCTTATATCTTTTCACAGTATTGCTGGTTAGAATCTGACAACTGCTATACAAATACAATATCAAGAGGTTCAGGAGGACTATTTTCAACACCATGCAGGGTACAAAGGTCACACATGACTGACCTCAAGAAGACAGACATATTGTTGTTTCGGATGTGCTGGATTTTACAGCTATGTCATGCAGCTTGAGCCAGGTAATGGGTCTGTCTGCAGCAAGGGGAATATCCACACTGAGAAAGCAATTACACCTAGAGCACTATGGACTGTCAGCATGGGGCTGTTGCTAGTTTCCATATGCATCGCTGCAGTTCAATACGCATCACTGCAATGGTTGTGCACCTGATTACAACAATGGACTCAGTATTGGCACTGCATTGTCTTTTCAGACACATCCTGGTTTGGCGTACAGCATGACTATGGGCATATCCATGTGTGGAGGTTCCAAGGGGAACAAATGTGTCAGGTTGCATTCGTCATTGTTAAACAAGCATATCTCCTGGCATGATGGTATGGACTGTCATTATGTATGCAATGTGAAAATTCACAGTATTTTCCCGTGACCTATTAAAAATGTAACAGTTGTGACGTCATGCTCATAAAAGCAGCTTGTTGTTATGAAGTATTGAATAGTCTTCGTACGAAAGCCTTTGACACATTTTGCTGTCAACAGACGCTTATGTGTGCTCTGTGTTTTGGTGTTCTAAATGGAAAATTTTCTCTGCAACTAGAATTTTATTTTGCTGTTATTTTCACATTTATGCTTTATTGATGCAGTATTATTCCGCAGTAGTGGACTAAAGTAAAATTCTTTGTTAGAGTATCAGTTCTCACGAGTCCAAATTATAGAAATTTAACTGTAAACTAAAACAATGAAAAATTCCTGGAATTCTAAAAAAATTCAGGGTTTTTCCTGGGTGTCCTGAGGTGTATACATTCTATCATTCCTGAAGCTGAAAACAAGCTCCAGTGAAAATAAAGTGTTGCTTATCATTGCAAATTTGGGTCTTTTTGTGATAAACTCTGCCTAACACAGGCAGAAAACTTTCTGTTGATGTTAATAGTTGGCTTGCAACTTTGAGGTGGACTGTAACTGCATAATTATTGCATGTGAAGATGTAATGATCAGAAACAGTTCACTGAAAATGTGGAGGCATATGCTAGGAAAATAGTCACATTAATACCAATGTTTGAAATGCCTGTTCTTAGATGATTAAAACTAAGTGCTGGACTGGGACTCGAACCTAGAACCTTTGTCTTTTGTGGTAAGTGCTCTACCAACTGAGTTATTGCAGCAAAACTCACAACTTGTCCTCACAGTTTTATTTCTGCCAGAATGTTTTCTGACACATCCCTGTTTGAAATAAGTACAATTACCATGATCCTCACCATAAGAATTCATATGGAGTTGCTAATATCTTCAAAAGGACGCTAAAAACTGTTTAAAGAACTGATACAGTTCATTTAAGTGATATGGTTATATTTATGATGCCTGCACATAGTGGATAATTTTTATATACAGCTAGGTTCAGAATTCCTATACATGCTTCTAGAGGTTGTAGTGGGGACGTAAAATTTTGATAAGGAACCCATGTCCAGAAATGTACTGTTTGGTTGTAAAATAAGTTTGAAGATCGCGTCACTTTCAATGTCCAGCTTGATGGTATGGTGCGTAATGGTACAGGTGCACAATGCATGATTGAGAACGTTTTCCAGATCACCGCAGTCCATCACATGCCGTTTCCATCTTATCACAGCAGTGGGTGCAAGAAACTAACAGCCTACATTTGCAACTAAAAGGGTTGACTATTGGGTTCCACAAACATGCTCCAGGGCTTGCAGATAGGGTGTCTGAAAGAATGTGTTGCAGATACACCTTGCAAAATGAACAGCAGGATCACCACATGGATCAGTTCCTGTAGAGCACTTAGGTCACAGCTCATTGTTTCCGTGATGTGTGCACCGTGAAGCATGTCACTGGAAAGTGACCTGATTTCAAACTGACATACAAATCATGCATTTTTGGATATGGGTTCCTTGTAATTTTTTGTTTGTACAGAAGTTGTAAAACCAACTGCATCCAAGTACTGTATTGACTGGTGCATAATGACTCATTTTATGGAAGCATTCTTACAATTTCAAGAATCATGTCATGTGGAACTAACAAAATAAAATGTGCCTAAAACAACAGAATCTATGCACATCCAATTTTTTTCACTATACCACGATCCCTGCAGCTAGCTGCACCAGGTACAAAATGCAAGATCTATAAATACCTACCACCTGAAGATGAGCTGGCTATGGCTTCAAAAATAGCTAAAGGAAGAATAAAAATGTTCTAAAAAAGCATTTCAGAGTGGCTGGTCCTAGTAGCAACAAAAACACAACCATACTCATAGGGTTAACATCAATACAATAAATTTACTTCAGCTTATAAATGTTAGATATTTTCAAATTGCTTCTTTTATCTTAATTTTTCAGAATATTAACACTAAATTCTACAAAGATCATTTAGCTAGGTGGTGTGATAATGACTCAGTTCTTTCTAGAAATATTTAAGAAATCTAAGCAGAAATTACTGGTTTCAGTGGATATAAACTTAATGTTATTTTCAACATACATGATGATACCTCATTCTCCATGTTTTCCCCACATAAATAGGCTACTAATTTATATTCCTTTACATTTAACATATGGATGCATGGGTTTACTTGGTGCTCAGACACAGATAATAAATTAACTTTCATTTGACATCCTAGAGCATGTAAAAAGACCAGAAGTTCATTTTTTTCTTTCTTTCTTCCTTTTTTATTCAAAATCATATAATTCAATTGAGTACATGTCCATCATATGATGTAAGAATGCTGTGCACATAACAGAAGGGGTGATCATGATATCCTAGAACATCAAGATATGTTTCTTTAATTTAATAGTATGCACAATGTAGATTTCTTCCTCTACCATCCAACTTCCATTTTTTTGCTACAACTAAAAAATTAATGAAAACTACTAACAACTGAAGTCAGAGCAACTACCAGAGATTTATTGTACACGACAGTTAACTTACGTCTCGTTGTCAACTCCACGGTAGGGATCACGGCAAAGGTCAATGTCTCGACAGTGATTGCAGGCTCTGCATATCACTTCTGGTAAAATGAATGAAATACAAGGATCACGCCATGTGGCAACTGAACTGAATTCTCCAATACCAAGAAGGCGTAACATATTGCGGCGAATATTGTTGACCTCTTCCTGGACACTAGGGTCTAGTGACAGTACCTGTGATGCAGAACGAAACAATAACAAAATAACTGAATTCCATATGGGGAAATGGTGGAGATTGCAACTAAAAGATTACACTAAACATGGGTACTATTCTCAATAATTACTGATGTATTTTACCCCTGACTAAAAGGGAAGACATACACCACAAACTATGATACATATGACATAAAATGAAGGCTCATTCAGATACTCTGCCAGTAGTTCAATTATAGCACACAAAAAAGTGATAAATCTTATAAATTTCTTATCTTTCATATCAGGAAGGAAAAATGTGTACAGAGGAGGGGAAACCACTAACTTACGGATAAAATAAAAAATTATTTAATGAAATCAAACAACGAAATGTGAGTTAGTTTAGCTACCTGCACCACAAGCACATTACTGCTTGTCTTTAAACACAACAGAATACTCAGCAATCACAGATACTCCAATTTTGACTATTTAAAAAAAACCACAACAACAACACACACAAATTTTACATAAGCCATATTCACCTAGTGCGTTAGAAGATGAGACTGAGAAACATAAATCAAAGAGTGTGAGATCAGGGAACAGTGGTTTCCTTGGAATGTGACTCACTGTACTGCTTAGGAAACTTGCAGAACTGAAGACAATATTATGGAAAGAGAAGAGATGAGGTGGGAGTCATGATATTATGAGAAAAAATTTGGCAGAGCCCTGAAGACTTAAGTCAAAACAAGGCACCTGGAATAAACAACACTTCCTCTGTATTATTAAGATCTTTAAGAGAACCAATCGCAACACTCTATTCTATCTGGTATGCTAGATACGAGTCAGCGAAAAATCCTCAAACTTCAATTAGAATGTAATAATTTCAATGAAGGCTCATGCTGCCAGGTGTGAATATTACCGGAACATCAGTTTAAAAACTCAACATTAAAAAGTTAATGACATTAGGTTTTTCTAGGGGAGAATAGAAAAACTGGTAGATGCTGACCTCAGGGAAGATACGTTTGGGTTCTGGAGAAATTTAGCAATACAGAAGGGAATACCGACCCTAGAACAGTGTTGGAAAAATTTCATGTAAGTGTTCTAGGGCTCATTCTGTCAGAATGTCTCGGCTTTGTGTGGTCCTCCTTGGAGCTACTTGGTAAATTACGACATTTCATGTAGCAGTGTCATGCAGCACTGTTTTTTCTGGCATTTGGTGCAGTGTTTTTTGATCTGTACACAATGGCAGCTATTTGCTTCTGGTATAAAGGAAATTTCGTCGTTCTTGCAATGGGGCATACATTCAAAAAAGGCAGATAGTGACCTATTGTCCCAAGCCTGGATAGAAAATGAACGAGAATTGCAGTCTTCCCTCCCAGAGAGAATATTGTGAATTCACAATGTCCATTAAGCAGTCACATAAGAACCAGGCACCAAAAATGTCCTACAGAACTGCAAGCACAAGGAATTTAAAGATATAGTTGGTGATGAATGGGCTAAAAATGACAATCAACAAGATGATTTTTATGGGATTCGTTGTTTTGTACATCAAGAAGCACTTGGCACTAAATTCGCAGGTATCGAGCTCATTATTATTGCTGGTACAAATAGTAAATTTTCTGAAAGCGCATAGATTATTATGGCGTTAGTTTCAACAGTTTTTGATGGAACTGAACAGAGAGTGTAGGGACATATATATATATTACTGCAAAATATGTTGGTTAACTTAAGGGACATGCCTACAATGATTTTTTGATTTAAGTTCAGCTCTTGTTGAATTTATGAAGGAAAAAGGAAAGCAGGAACCAATACTAGGAAAACCAGAATGAACTGCAGACCTCACTTTTTGTGAGCTTGATTGCACACTTGTATGCCCTCAGCAAGATGTTGCAAGATGAAAAGCAATTTATTTTTATTTGATGGGGAAAATGGAACCATTTAAAAAGAAAATTAGATGGTGAAAGGGACAACTTCTGACAAAGAACAGTGCCCACTTGCCTAAGCTCTCTTGTGTTAAAGAAAATGCAGTGTTGAAAGAACTAAAGGAACAGTTTTCAATACATTGCCAGGAGAACCATCTCAAATCTGTCTTTGGGACCATTTGTTGTTTCAGTTTAAAGAGTCCCCGTGCTTTTGCAGCAGAAACTGATTGTTCTGGAATGTAATTCCCTTTAAAAGATAAATTCTTTTGCGTTAGAGCTGTCCAGGACTTTTACAAATTTTACCTTGGAAAGAGTTTCCACATCTCCATACAGATGATGCGAAACTGATATCACTGTTACTATCAAAAATATGCATGTGGCAGGTTATTATTATTATTATTATTATAAATTATTATTCCTATTATGGAAATAAGTAAGTCACAATTACATGGCAACCTAAGTGACAAAAATCTGCAAACTGAATGTGTTTGTCCACATGCTGACAGTGTGTCCCAGATATAAATTTTATCATGTCTTCGGTGAACCAAAGATAATTAAATGATAGCAAAAACATATTTTGTTTGTGGTCTATATTTTTGAGAAATGTATTCACTGGAATGAACAGTAGTTCTGGATAATGAAATTTGATTCTAAATGCATTTGAAATGAAGATTTATTCCACCCTAACCAGTGTGTCATAGAGATTATTTCTTTTCTTTCTATATGTAAGCTTAAATGTTCTAAGAAATTTAAAAGGAACAATGTGGTGTGCATAATATTGTTGGTGTAATAAAGCTGCACACCCAGCTTTATTTTTATTGGTGTATTCTCTTGTACAAACAGCTACAAACTGTCACATGATACAGTGCATTTGCTGTTTGCCCATATTCCCACTCAGACAGTGTGGTGCAGTAGTAGGATTGGGGGGGGGGGGGGCTGGAAGAGAGCAGTCAGATGAAGATGAGAGAGATCTACACATGTGCAAGACCTCTATATGCAGGCAGAGTTCTTGGTCATCCCTGTATTAGAAGATACACTGAAGAAAAATGAATCAATGGTTATAGCATTTGTAGATTTAGAGAAAGCACTCTGAAACCAGCAGGGATGAAGTATGAAATATGGTATCTACTTTTTATTTACTTAAATTTGACATATTTCGTGACAGTACCTTTTCCGTAAAATGTTTACAAGGCGATATTTGTCTTGGCTTCAGTTGTCTAGTGGAAGTATGATTCCACAATGCAGTTTTGTCAGTTGCAGAAATGACCTGGTTCAATGTGTTCACCTCATTTTTAGTACTTCAAATACCATTTCTTCGAATGTGGTTTCTTCTTAAAGTTTATATAAAAAAAAGTGGTAACATAATTCATTTTTTTCTGTTCACTTCCAAATTAATATGACGGCGACCTGCACATTGTTCTACCGTCAACACACACCAAGAGTTCATTGCCGACTGACTACAGTCAAAGACAACTCCAGCGTCAAAGACATTTTACACAACACACAAGCTTCCACTTGTAATCAGTCTCTCTGATATTCTTCGTCACATTTACTAATAGTAATCAATATGCTGTCACTCTCAAAAATATAAGTAAATCAACATATAATAAGGCAAATTATAATAAAAAATTTTGACAAAAATATAAGAAAACATTTACAAATTGGTACTGACAAATCCGGTAGAAAATAACACATCTCCCAGATCCATTAGAAGTAGGAAGTTAAAAGTTACAACTTTTACAGAAACTGCTGTTATGAGAGTTGAAGAATATGAAAGGGCAGGTGAGAGGGCATGAGACGAGATTACAACTTATCCCTGATGTTATTCAGTCTGTACACATCAAGCAAGCAAGACAGAAAACCAATGACAAATTCTAAAGGGAATGAAAATTCAGGGAGACGAAATAGGTTTGATGAATACATTGCAGTTCTAACAGAGGTGGCATAGAATGAGGAATCGGTTGAATGGAATGGGTAATATATTATAAAGAAGTTATCAAAAGAGAACAAGAAAAGTAAAGCTAGGGTGATAGAATGTAATGAAATTAGATCAGGTAATAGGAATTAGATTAGGAAATGAGACACTCAATGTAGGAGATGAAGTGTACCATTTGGGTAGCAAAATGACTGATATGGCTGAAGTAGACAAGATGTGAATAACAGGAAATTGCTGGCAAAAACAAGGAAATTGCTTCTGAAAAAGACAAATTTGTTAACAGTGAATATAAACTCAAGTTTTTCAAAAGAAAAAATTGTCCATTATGGGTTGCATAATATTCAACTTACCTGTTATTGGCCAATTTAAACTTTAGTCACAATCAAGTAGTATTCACATAACCTCTATGCATCATGTTGCAATAGATGTGATATACAAATCAATCCAGAAGTGTGGAACCACTTATAAACATTAACATGATATCTATCAAATAGGAACAGAAAGTCTGTAATACATTTGAGAGAACCACACACAATATAACTTAACTATGTATTTGACATCCAACCACTCAGAACCCAAATCATTCCATACACGAACAGAAACTCCAAAGAACAGTTAAAACAGCACAGAAAAAGAAAATAAAAACACTTACAGACCAACAAATACACTTAAACACACCAACCAAGCAGAAAGACCCACATTAACTCTACCCATGTCTCAAAACTCACAGACACAAAATTTAATAATGAAGAAACACAGCTACAACAGAAAGGTTTAAAACGAAACATAAACAAAAGTAAACAAGTGTTACACAGAAAATTTAATTACAGAATCTGAGAACACACAATCTCATGAACAGCAGAAGGGCATGCACACCATGACACTGATTTAATTATGGAATCAATAGGCAAACAAATTAAAAATATCATAAATACAAGATGTGAACTCAATTAACCAACAGAGAGAACCACAGAATCTAAAACTCTGAAAACCCTTAGAGAAAAAAATGGACAGAGCAAATATAATTGTAACCAAGGCAGACATGGGGAATAAAGTTGTTCTCATCGACAAACAAGAGGACAATAACAAAACACAATAACCCATTACACAGAATAAAATCACAAAAGTGAAATCAGATTCAACAAATAGTTTTGTAACACAAATGAAAAACACACTGATGAGAATAGGATGCACACTTGATGACAGATAAAACTTTGTATGGCATGTACGAAACCTATTGCTCCAAAACTCTGGAGCCAACCAAAAATTCACAAAGTAAATATCTCTGAAAGACCGGTCACAAATCACAGAAACAAAAACACACACACACACACACACACACACACACACACACACAGAATTATGGCACAGTCAAAAACACAGGGGAACTAATAAACCACATAAAAGGCACATGTGTTCCAGATACAGGTGTGTTGCTGCATCTACAGCCCAAAAATCAAGCAGCTCTCAGACAGATGCTAGAGTAAGACGCTAGACATAACAATACAAACAGCAAAAAACAATGGATATGAAGAATCTATTTAAATACGACAATCCAGGTAGTCATGAAAATAAAACAGGCTAAACAAGTAATGCAAACACCACATAAATCCAGTGACTGGCACACACACACACACACACACACACACACACACACACACACACACACACACACTAACCAGCAAGCTGGCGCACATTCACATATGGAAACAAGCTAATACACATACCTGGTAACATATTTAAGGATCAAGGAATACAAATAGCTTACCAAAGTAATAATTCAAAACAGAAAGTTTTAAAGGAGTAGGGTGACACTGATATATGCAAAAATGTGGCATTTGCTAAAACAGTGTAACATCTGTGATGCTCCATAATTAGAACAGACCAACAGAACGTATGAAATAAGATATAATGAACATGAAAAAGCATGGAAGTATGGTTGGTTGGTTTCTTGTTAGAGGTATTCTACAAATGTTGAATAGCTTGAATGGCTATTCAACATTTGTAGAATACCTCTAACAAGAAAACTAACCAAACAACCACAATAGGAACATACATGAAAATAATCAGATCCGGGGAAAAAAACATCTAATAAAGCTACATTCACACCGAGGGATTTGTCGCAGAAATTTGTACCCGACAAGTTGTGGAGAAAAATACCTCGGTACACGCACACTGCAACTTAGTTCAGGGGCATGTGCCTGGCAATAGTGGCCAACGTTAGCTTTCTCAATGGTGACATGCAGCCAGTCAGTTTCATGGAACATGGCGTCCGACACAGAACTTTTCTTTACAATAGCATCTGAATAGAATTGTAAAAAGGGAGAATAAATGGAGAAGGAAACGTAGGTAGTGGGTGCGTAACTTGTAAATGGTGTTGTCATGCAGCTCTCAGTTCTGTGATAAGTGACCTAAAAGTTCAAGACATACAGAGTTTCAAAAATTTTGTTCGTATGTCTATGACAGACTTTGAAGTATTACTAAATGTGACAGCTCAATACTACACATTAAAGAATACAAATTTTTGAGAAGCTGTAACCCCTGCTGAAGTACGCGCAGTTACATTGCACTTCTTAGCTACTGGAGATTCAAACAGCTTCTTAATGTACAAGCATACTGTAATAATACCAAAAGCATGTCAGGCTATAATATGAAAATCAGGTCTTGAATCCTCTTCTGAAGGACAGCAACACGTTTTTTGATGTGAAAGGCTCTCAGTTGACGTTCGATGTACTTTGCAGCTGAGGTAAACTTGTCTTCCTTTTTCCTCATGATTAGGTCATTTGCACACCTCAAAACTTTCGTGGCATCATCACTAGAATATTGTTTCTATTACTTTTGCCTTCTTGCACAGTGGGTTCGTAGGAATTCTCCAAATGAGTACTCTTAAGTACTTGCTTGCCTGCCAATGACGATGATGTACCGAGGACAGTCTCTTCACCACATCTCTCTTCCGATCCACCCCAAAAAAGGGGGGGCAGGGGACATTGTTCATACTTTCTTTTTCTTTAGACACCAGATTCTGAAGCATAATGATTTCACAAGAATTTGAGATTCGCTGGAACTTTACTAACTACATAGGGGCAGTAGTGGAAAAAAATCTGCAAACTATCAATCCCGCCCATGTTGGAAGCACTTACAACAACTATAAAGACTCTTTCAGTACTGTGTTAATGGCATTAGTGGATGCCAATTACCAGTTTCTTTGTGCAGAAATGGAAATTTAAAACGTATTTCAGATGGAGGTGTATTTAACTGTACAACCATTAACAAAGCCTTTCAAAGCAGGTCAGCTGCACATACCACAGCCAGAACCTCTTCCCCTAGGTAATTGTTGCTGACAATGCCTTTGCAGTAACATGTTATGATGCTCTACCCAGGTAATCATAACAAAGAAAGAATATCTAATTACAGTCTCAGTAGAGCCTGAAGAGTTGTCAAAAATGCCTTTGGAATACTATCGTCTACTTTTCGTGTTTTATGTAAATCTGTTCATCTTGATCCCCACAAAGCAACTATTGTGAATTTGTATTTATCTTCACAATTTTCTAAGAAATCGAGAAGGTCACCTAATTTATTCACCACCAGAGAGTTTTGATTTTGAAAATCTAGAAAGGGGTACCATAGAACCTGGGAGAATGAGAGACCACCTACCACTTACATCACTATCAAGAATATTTAGAAATTTTGCTGAAGATGCTAAGCAAATGAGAAATGGGCTTGTAGCACATTGTGCCACCATACGAGAACAGGTGGAGTGGCAGTATTTAGTGCTGAAGATAGTTCACTGATAATTATCACGTTCAACAATAATGATTTCCTTCTCTTGCACAACTGTAAACACCACTTCTATATTCTTCACTGTTGTCTAAATAAATATTTACAATGATATGGTTATAATAGAGGGAAACATTCCACGTAGGAAATATATATCTAAAAACAAAGATGATGTGACTTACCAAATGAAAGTGCTGGCAGGTCGACAGACACACAAACAAACACAAACATACACACAAAATTCAAGCTTTCGCAACAAACTGTTGCCTCATCAGGAAAGAGGGAAGGAGAGGGAAAGACGAAAGGAAGTGGGTTTTAAGTGAGAGGGTAAGGAGTCATTCCAATCCCGGGAGCGGAAAGACTTACCTTAGGGGGAAAAAAAAAAAAAAGGACGGGTATACACTCGCACACAGACACATATCCATCCACACATATACAGACACAAGCAGACATATTGTGTCTGTATATGTGTGGATGGATATGTGTCTGTGTGCGAGTGTATACCCGTCCTTTTTTTTTTTTTCCCCCTAAGGTAAGTCTTTCCGCTCCCGGGATTGGAATGACTCCTTACCCTCTCACTTAAAACCCACTTCCTTTCGTCTTTCCCTCTCCTTCCCTCTTTCCTGATGAGGCAACAGTTTGTTGCGAAAGCTTGAATTTTGTGTGTATGTTTGTGTTTGTTTGTGTGTCTGTCGACCTGCCAGCACTTTCATTTGGTAAGTCACATCATCTTTGTTTTAAGATATAAATATTTACAATAAAACTCATCTGCTCCCCATGAACCATGGACCTGCCTTGCTGTTGGTGGGGAGACTTGCGTGTCTCAGTGATACAGATAGCTATACCATAGGTGCAACCAGAATGGAGGGGCATCTGTTGAGTGACCATACAAACATGTGGTTCCTGAAGAGGGGCAGCAGCCTTCTCTGTAATTGCAGGGGCAATCGTCGGGATGATTGACTGATCCAGCCTTGTAACATCAACCAAGACGGCCTTGCTGTGTTGGTACTGAAAATGGCTGAAAGCAAGTGGAAACTACAGCTAAATTTTTCCCGAGGGCATGCAGCTTTACTGTATTGATGATGGTGTCCTCTTGGATAAAATATTCCAAAGGTAAAATAGTCCCCCATTCGGATCTCCAGGTGGGGATTACACAGAAGGTCATCGTTATCAGGAGAAACAAAACTTGCGTTCTATGAATCGGAGTGTGGAATGTCGGATCTCGATATCGGGCAGGTAAGTTAGAAAATTTAAAAAGGGAAATGGGTAGGTTAGATATAGTTAAGTTCGGTGCCTGGAGGAAAAAGACTTCTGGTCAGGTGAATACAGGGTTATAAATACAAAATAAAATAGGGGTAATGCAGGAGTAGGTTTAATAGTGAACAAGAAAATAGGAACGCGGATATGCTACTATGAACAGCATAGTGAATGCATTATTATATCCAAGATAGACAAATTTTCCATGCCTACCACAGTAGTGCAAGTTTATATGCCAACTAGTTCTGCAGATGATGACAAGATTGAAGAAATGTGTGATGTGATAAAAGAAATTATACAAGTAATTAAGGGAGACGAAAATGTAATAGTAATGGGGGACTGGAATTTGATTGTAGGAAAAGGAAGAGAAGGAAAAGTAGTAGATGAATATGGACAGGAGGTAAGGAATTTAAGAAGCCACCTGGTAGAATTTTGCACAGAGCACAACTTCATCATAGCTAACACTTTGTTTAAGAATAATGAGAGAAGGTAGTATACATGAAAGAGCCTTGGAGACATGGGAAGGTTTCAGACAGATTATATAATGGTAAGACAGAGATTTAGGAAACAGGTTTTAAAATGTAAGACATTCCCAAGAGCAAATGCGGGCTCTGACCACAATTCATTGGTTGTAAACTGTATATTAAAACTGAAGAAACTGCAAAAAGGTAGGAATTTCAGAAGATGGGACGTGGATAAACTGAAAGAACCAGAGGTTGTAGAGAGTTTTAGAGAGAGCATTAGGGATCGATTGATAAGATCAGGGGAAAGAAATACAATAGAAGAAGAATGGGTTGCTTTGAGAGATGAAATAGTGATGGCAACAGAGGATCAAGTAGGTAAAAAGACGAGGGCTAGTAGAAATCCTTTGGTAACAGAAGAGATGCTGAATTTAACTGACGAAAGGAGAAAACATAAAAATGCAGTAAATGAAGCAGGCAAAAAGGAATACAAACGTCCCAAAAATGAGATCGACAGAAAGTGCAAAATGGCTAAGCAGGGATGGCTAGAGGAGAAATACAAGGATGTAGAAGCATATAACACTAGAGGTAAGATAGATAGTGCCTATAGGAAAATTAAAGAGACCTTTGGAAAAATTAGAAAAAACTGTATGAACATCAAGAGCTCAGATGGAAAACCAGTCCTAAGCACAGAAAGAAAGCAGAAAGGTGGAAGGAGTATATAGAGGGTCTTTACAAGGGTGATGTATTTGAGGGCAATATTATGGAAATGGAAGAGGATGTAGATGAAAATGGAATGGGAGATATGACACTGCATGAAGAATTTGAGAGAGCACTGAAGGACCTAAGTCAAAAGAAGGCCCCGGGAGTAGACAACTTCCCGTTAGAACTACTGATAGCCTTGGGAGAGACAGCCATGAGAAAACTCTACCATTTGGTGAGCAAGATGTAGGAGTCATGCGAAACAGCCTCAGCCTTCAAGAAGAATATAACAACTCCAATCCCAAAGAAAGCAGGTGTTGACAGATGTGAAAATTACTGAACAATCAGTTTAATAATTTATGGCTGCAAAATACTAACACGAATTCTTTACAGACGAATGGAAAAACTGATAGAAGCCGACCTCGGGGAAGATAAGTTTGGATTCTGTGAAAATGTTGGAACGTGCAAGGCAATACTGACCCTACGATTTATCTTAGAGGACAGATTAAAGAAAGGCAAACCTACATTTCTAGCATTTGTAGACTCAGAGAAAGCTTTTGACAATATTGACTGGAGTGTTCTCTTTCAAATTTTGAAGGTGGCAAGGGTAAAATACAGGGAGCGAAAGGCTATTTACAATTTTCACAGAAACCAAATGGCAATTATAAGAGTTGAGGGGCATGAAAGGGAAGCAGTGATTGAGCAGGGAGTGAGACAGAGTTGTAGCCTATCCCCAATGTTATTCAATCTATATAGTAAAGAAAACAACAGAAAAATTTGGGGTAGGAATTAAAATCCATGGAGAAGAAATAAAAATTTTTGGGTTTACCGATGACATTGCAATTCTGTCAGACACAGCAAAGGACCTGGAAAACCAGTTGAAGAAAATGGACAGCGTCTTGAAAGGCGGATATAAGATGAACACCAACAAAAGCAAAATGAGGATAATGGAATGTAGTCTAATTAAATCAGGTGATGCTGACGGAATTAGATTAGGAAATGAAAAGACTTAAAGTAGTAGATGTGTTTTGCTATCTGGGAAACAAAATAACTGATGTGGTAGAAGTGGAGAGGATATAAAATGTAGACTGGCTATGGCAAAGAAAGCTTTTCTGAAGAAGAGAAATTTGTTAATATCGAGTACAGATGTAATTGTCAGGAAGACCGTTCCGAAAGTATTTGTATGTTGTGGAGCTAGGTATATATGTGAAACATAGACGACAAATAGTTTAGACAAGAAGAGAATAGAAGCTTTCTAAACATGGTGCTACAGAAGAACGCTGAAGATTAGACGGGAATATCACGTAACTAGTGAGGAGGTACTGAACAGAACTGGGGAGATGAGGAATTTGAGGCACATCCTGACTAGAAGAAGGGATCACCAGTTTAGTATTGGAGGGAAGCGTGGAGGGTAAAAATCGTAGAGGGGAACCAAGAGAGGAATACATTAAGCAGATTCAGAAGGATGTAGGTTGCAGTAGTTACTTGGAGATGAGGAGGTATACATAGGATAGAATAGCATGGAGAGCTGCATCAAACCAGTCTCTGGACTGCAGATAGCAACAACAACAATAAAACTCATGTATAATAAATACGCTCTAACTTACTTACAAGTGCATAAACTCATTCTTTGCTTGTTTACACTGTTCAGAAAGAGCAACAAATCAGAGGTGTACCACTTCGATATGTACGACTCTTCTCTATCCGATCCTGATGTCTTCCAGGGTGAACATTTGTTAAGTTTGTAGACCATGGGGGAATGTAGGATCCAATAATGAATGCCTTTTGGAATATTCTTCAATTAGTTTAACGGGTTTATTTTCTGTTCACTCCATTTTCACAATCTGCTACTGAATATGCACAGCTGATCACTTGCTCCCAAGAAGCAACACCACGAGTCTGCCTGTGCATTCACAGCAGAAAATTTTATCAGGGATTAGTGCAGAGTTTTCGATGAGCATATGGATACAGTCACTTATGTCAGAACAGAGTATTTCTCAGAATTCTAGTGTTGATGTTGCACACACATGTTGCTGGAACTTGCAACATGTGCCACAGCTCATGTGATGGGCGTAAGCATACATGACAAATCTCTGTGTGAATGTAGCTCAACACTAGAAGAAGACTGCTGTATTCAAAATGCAGTCACAGAAGAGAAACACACAAATGACTAATTAAACATCTATAACCAAACATTATTAAGCTAATAAATATGCAGTAGATAAATACACAGAAAAATAGGTTTAACAAAACAATGAGATGTACCCACAGAAGTTACATCACAAAAGAAAATAGAAGAGGTGTGAGTGCATCTACACAACATGGAAATGAAAATATATCCAGCACCAGTAAAGTGGAATGTTCTAAAACTAGTGCAACTATGTGTGAAAGAACATTATGAATGAAGTAGGAAGCAAAAAATTGTGAGAAAGAATTGTAACTTAACACTACTTAATAGTAGTAATGAAAAATATGAGAACTATTTACGATCTTGACAGACAGGTTTGTACGACAAACCACACTGGTACAACGACCACTGGAGAGTGCTTTGAAATGAAAGTTAATATATGGTATAAATAAGACTTTTATTGCATGTGTATGAAGTTTCAGCAATAACTTGGATTATTAATATCTTAATTTTCCTTCAATACCCGTGAAACAGGAACGTGTGGCTATCGCTGCTTACATGTCAGTTGTGCATTGAGGCAGCTTTACAGGCACACCTATGCACCTCATTTAGGATGTAGACTATGGTGATGGTGTGGTAATGAGAACTGATAACTACACTTGCCAAAAATGTATTTATTCTGCCAAATGAGTAAATAAACAAGTGACAAAATGAAATCAAATTGCAATGACCATTAACTGGTGATCGCGATAATTGTCTTTGCATAACAGTTCCACCAGTCCCGGAGGCTGTACACTCCTCGGTATAAGTGCGTCATCCAATTGTGTGAGAACAGTTGATGTGTGTACAGAACGAAATGAACCTGTTTCTCACAATCGGAAGGCACCTTGTATTTCGTGGACGCAACAAAGCAAAAGTGGAAATGAACGGGAAGTGCCAACCGAACTTCCGCATGGGTCTGTGGGGAACTCGCATTAAACCCATGTGGTCTGCGGACTGAAGTTATAGACTCCCAGAATACACATCTTTACTATACAATGGCTCAGTTCACACTGCCTGTTGCTTTTTCTGCTGACCCGCATTTGTGCACATCATACGTTGCCACAGTTTTGCCTATTGGCAGCTATGCATGCCGAAGGATATATGATGCAACTAACTTGGGCCAGCCTTGAGCGGCTCTGGTACTTTCACGTATTTTTGCAGCACAGCTGCCACACAGATCCCCTCTTCGAGAGCAGAGCTCAGAAGCTATGAGAAAGTGCAGCTGTCCAACTTGTGTGACAGATATTTGGGTTCCGCATGTTTCATTCTGACGTCAGTGTGAGCGTGATGGAGGTGGGCCAGTCAGCTGTGATTGCGTGGTGACGTGTGATGTCAGCACCAAGGTGCACAGTGGGCGTGTCCTTGCACAGCTGGCTAGCGACAGTAGAGGCAGGCAGTGCTGGCTGTGAATTACTTGAAAAGATGTTGTCTTGAAAGAAAAACTGACAACAAGAGGTAGCAAAATAAAGCATTATGAGCTTCACTGTTCAAACTTCACAGACACGTGAGATTGCGGGAGCTCGGCCCTGGGATTCAGTCCAGACTCAATGCTTCGGTACAGCGATCACAAGAAGTGTATACACTTGCGCAAGTACAGTGGGTGTCTACTGCAGGTGATGGCATGATGCAGCATGGTCATTTGGATTGGACGCGGCAGCTGGACGGCGTGACGTAGTCTGCTGGCGGCTGCGGTGGGGGTGGCCCGGGCACTTGTGGTGAGTGTGGCCTGGGACCCTATTCTGTAATGTTCATATCTATCGGTGCAGTTCTTAATCCGAAGTTGCTATTCTGTAAGCTTCTGAGGTCTGATACTGATCAGCCCTCCCGCTGATTTCTGACAACTGTACCGAGAGGTGGTTAGATTTCGATAACGCCATTCATTCGGTTCAGTGTGACTTGTTTACAGCTAGAATTTGTTATTTTAGAAATGTTGCGTGGTTTTAGTTTTGGGCTTAGTGATTATGTTTTACTGAAGAACCACCAGGATGCATCCGAATGGAAAGTGAGTTCATAAAAGACTGTTTTCCTTTGTTAGAAATATGATTTGTACTGTTTTTACTGTGAATGATTATAACATCAAAGAAACATTTTCGGTCAATATTCTCACAAAACACCTGCTATTTTTACGTAATTAAGAGCTTAAAAAACATTAAATTACAAGATGTTGGCTCTGCTTACATATCTGACACGAGTGTTAGCTGAAATACTTGTGACTTTGCTTACTTTTTTCCCGCAAATGGTTTATTTATTAACTATCGAAACATGTTTACAACTTTTTGTCATAATGGACAGAAATTTTACGAAGCCTGACAGTGGAAACCTTCCAAAATTTCAGGCATTTGTGACTTAAGTCTGCATCGTTCAGTGACAATGTGAGCCTGCATCTCTATTTATTTAAATCTGGACAGCTGGTCCCACGGTAGTTGTGATGGCCAAGTGGATAAGGCAAGACACAGTAATGCTGTAGATTGTAGGTTTATGTCCCGCCAGGTGTAATTCTCTCACCCCCCCCCCCCCCCCCCCCCTTCATTTTTGTAACACATTCTGAGACTTTGTTACTCATGAAAGTTACGTATTTTTCTGCAATATTCATTGTTATTTACATTTAAGTGTGCACCTTCTCAGTAATAAGTATCTTTGATTTTGTGACTTCCGTATGTTTAGAAAAATGAAACTGCTGCAGATGAAATTGCTGTGTGTGAAACAACCAACAGTGACATTTTTCTTTTTGATTTTCACAAGCAATTCACCATTTTTTTTCTGAATATGTAGCGATTTCGTAGTGTGTGGTTAGACAGGAATCTAAGAGCACAACTTACATTACTATGAATGAAATTAACAGCAATCATCTTTATAACTCTTGCTTGTCACAAGTATTTATCTGCGATTGGATCCTTAAGAGTAGTCGACAGAGATGAAAGATCCTTGCCATAATATTTTTAGACTATACCACCATATATGAAACATTTTGATTTATCAGATGTATGTTATAAACTACGACAAACTTTCAATACTTGCACTCACCACATGCCCACGAAAAGGGATTTTTCAAATTTTGTTTTTTAGACTCAAATTGTTGATGTGTAATATAGGGAAGTAGGCTACTTCATCATTTGGATCTGTAGGAGTGAGTTACGACCACATTCTACACATTTTCTTATCCTTTCACACTCTCTTAAACAATTTTTCATGTTTTTTTATAGAAGTATTTGTACAGTGTGGCACTACACACCATTCCTAACTCATATTCCAAAATGTAAAATCCAAAACAAAATGTCAATGTAAATGAGAATAAGATGAATCAAATAACCAATCGTTATTACGCATACTTGGAAACACATGATGAGCAAAATTTGAACAGTACTATATACTCTAAACACACTTTTTGTAACTGCAAAGAATAATGTGCCTGTGTCGGCTGCTAGCCCTTCGGGTTTGTGGCGCTGTGCACGCTGCAGCGTGCATGCATGGGTCTGCGGCACCTTGCTTTTGATTGGTTGGCGTGAGGAGAACTGACAACAGTGCCTTGACGAGCTAGAACCCTGCGGCATCTCTTTCAAAATAACATGAGGGCTCTCCATCGAAAATAAGGCTACTTGATCGTCAGAACAGTTGAAAGATACAGAATAGCACCCCTGGTCGACTGTGCCAGCTGGTTGTACAAAGTAGGGCGGGGGTGAGGCTGCAGTGCACCTGATGACAGCTGGCTGCGTGTTTGCGTCATTGGCAGTCACAGGTGGGGGGCCTGCCTGACCAGTGGTAGAGGAAGTGGTCAAGACATAAGCGAGCTTGACTCGGTCGATTAATGCTTTGGTCGGCTTGCCGTTGCACTCAACGTCGAATGTTCTCTTGCCATAGGTGATGACGCGGTGTGGACCTGAGTACGGGGGCCAAAACAGTGGCTGTACTGTGTCACTATGCAGCAAGATGTGTGTACAACACTGTAGGTCGGCGTGTATGGACACTTTGTCGGCGCCACGCCGTGACGGTGCATTTGATCATAGGCAGGCCATGTGGGTGTGCAGATGTTCTGCCAGTGGAGGGGCCGATGCATCGCACTGTGATGGTGCCTCCTCCGTAAAATCACCAGGGATGGCGAGAGATTGTCCATACATAAGGTCGGCTGGAGAAGTGCCAATCTCTTATTTCTGTGTTACTTGCAGGCCGAACCTGAATGCATCTGTCCAGGCAGTGCTGTGACAAGCTAGAGTGGCTCTTAGTGTTCAATGGAGCAGCTCGATTATGTCATTAGATGCCGGATGGTAGCTGGTAGTTCTGTGTAACTGCACGCCACACAGTCGAGCAGCTGAACAGTGCATAGTCAAACTGGCAGCTGCAATCCACTGTAACATGACTAGGGCAGCTGAAGCATGCCACCCAGGTGTTGGCGAAGTCTGTGCTTATGGTGTTGGCAATGATGTCCGCTACAGGTGTTACCTCCGGCAAGCAGTCTACCATTGTCAGGAGATAATGCTTGCCTTGGGACAGAGGGAGACGGTCCACAATGTCGACATGGACATGTGTAAAACAGCTTGTCACATCGGGAAAGGTGCTGACAAGTGTGAGAGTGTGCCTTCCGACTTAGGCACGCATTGCAGGTGCTTGCCCATTGATTACACACTTTCATGTGTTTTTATAGAAGTATTTGTACAGTGTGGCACTACACACCATTCCTAACTCATATTCCAAAATGTAAAATCCAAAACAAAATGTCAATGTAAATGAGAATAAAATGACATAATATGGCATTTAAGACAATTTCCAGAGCACAATCAAATAACCAATCGTTATTACGCATACTTGGAAACACATGATGAAATGCACTGCCATGAGTAACACGGTGGAGTTGACGTGGGGGTGTGACAGTCTGTGGACACGGTTGAAAGCAGTGCGCTTGAATTTCTCCAGGAGAACCAAGCAGTGTGTGCCTGTTGAAAGTTTGTCATTCTTCTGTCCTTCGGCAAAGTCCTCCGAGTTCACGGGAGGAGAGTTAACGGCACAAGTGCGGAACAGGCAGTCAGCAACGATGTTGTCAATTCTGAAAATATGATGGATGTCTTTGGAGAACTGTGACACATACTCCAACTGCCGCAATTGGCACGGCACACAATTGCCATTATTGCCTGCAAATGCGTGGTTAGTGAAAATTATGAAGGGACGAGCTTCTACTGATGGGCAGAAGTATTTTACTGCCTCAAACATTGCAAGCAACTCGTGATTGTAAGCATTTCATGCACATTGTGACTCTGAAAGCTTTCATGAGAAGAAACCAATTGGCTGCCACTGAAGCATTGTTGAAGCACTGCTCCAATGGCTGACTGGCTAGCATCCATGACCATGGCCATGGCTAGTTTAGTGTTATGCACAGGGTGAGCGAGCAGCGTTGCTTCTGCAAGGCTTCATTTGGACTTAATAAAGCTTCTCTTCATTGTATCCGTCCAGTTAAGAGGAGTCCTTCCTTTCGCAATAGGTGTTCCAGCACTGCAGGGCAGAGGACCATGGGCTGCATGATGGTCGAACAATGCCATGTCGCAACATGGCCTTGATCTCAGCCGTTGCTTCAGCGAGTCGCTTGGGCGCAAGTCAGAATGGACGGCACGAGGTGAGTAGGCTGGGTGTAGTCAAAATTTAGTTGACCATCAAATGTTTTGACGTCCCTCGGTGCACCAGGTGGGCGAGTGAGCTCTGGAAATTTGTCCAGTATGTCTGCGTACATTCTGGGGGACTTCATTGGTTTAACGTTGAAGAAAGTGGTCGGCCATCGCTAATTTGAAATTTGCCATCGAATCAATCAGCAGGGTGTTCACGATATCGGCTCATAAGTTGTAGGGGCCAAGGAAATCCGCACCCAGGACTGGCTTGACGAGATCAGCCACAGCAAATGTCCAAAGGAACGTGCCACACTGTCCAAGGTCTAAATTTCGGTGATGACTGCCATGTTTTTATTGTTGAAGTCTTTGATGCCATAATAGACAGCACCTCAGCCTTCTGGCAGCTTCTTAGCATACATCGGGGGAAAATAGACAATCGGAACCTGTGTTCACAAGGTACTTCACACTGCCAGCCTGTTCAGTTGCGAAGAGATGCCTGGATGTTGCACTGAAGCCACTTGCACCTAGTCCTGGTTGCAGCTGACATTTGGGTGCGAGCAGGGAGGACAAACCTTTGTCAATTCCTTGCCAATGTGGGAATGATACCAGCCTAGCCTGCTCTGCTGCTGCTCTAACGTCACTGACGTACCTCCAGAACGGCTGGTACTGCACTACCAACTGTGCAAGCAAGATAGGCGGTATTGGGACCTGCTGCTGCTACGGCACCTACTGCCCTCTGTCCATGAGTGGGCCAACCGGTCGACCTGTGTGTTGACTGCTGCCACCTGTGTGGCCAAGTCCTGAACTAGTTGGGGCAGGTTTGCATCCATGCGCCAGTGGCTGCAGCAGATGGGTATCGGTGCGGAGGCAAATTTGCTGGCATGGCAACGGCATTGTAGGCTGCCATGGCAGTGGTATTGAGCCCCGTTGCAAGCATGTCATGTACCGATCAGCCAAGTCTGTGACTGCATACAGCTGCAATTCTGTTTGCTGTTGTGCTAGAAGGCTGCGCATCCAGATAACATGCAACAGCGAGTCTCGGACCATGTCAGACTGTGCAAGACTCCGCATATGGTGCATAAGCTGAGATGGCCTCCTGTCGCCGCACTCCTCTTGGGCCAGCAAGTGATGCACCTGTTATTGCTGAGATTATAAAATTTGCCGTATTAACTCCTGTTTTTGTCAGTTATATGAAGACTGTGTCGGCGGGGTGGTGATTATGTCCCGCACTTCGGCTGCGTAGTCTTGATCTAGTTGGCTCACGACGTATTTGAATTTGGCGAGGCCGCATATGGTGATGTTTCTCAAGAAAATCCCCTCCCCTTGGCTGAACCACATGATTGGGTTGCAGGGCCAAAAGAGCGGCAGCCTAATCAACACACGTCCTGTGCTTGCCGCCGCTCCTATAACAGTGGGAGGTGCTGGTGTGGCCAGCTGGTACCAGGTGGGCAGAGACTGTGCGTGCGGAGAGTGCCTGTAGCTCACTCTCCAGTCACTGGTTGCGTGTTAGCAGCTCATCTATTGTCTTCTGTCTACTGTCTATTGTCTTTTGCAGCTTTTCCAAAGTCATTATCTTGCTTTAGCACCTACTTCACAATGGTTTGTTCAAAAATTCATTCTAAGTACATGAGGGAGTACATGTTACATCACTCGCGGTTTCACGTCACAGTGATGAAAGTGCGTCACCACGTATTTAGCCTAGCGGTCACGTCGGGGTCACCAGTGAAGGGGGAACATGTGGGTATCGCCACTTACATGCTAGTCATCCAGTGAGCCGACTTTACTATCTCACCCATGCACTCTGTTCAGGATGTAAGCTACGGTGACTGTGTGGTAACGACAGCTGATAACTACACTTGCCAAAAATGTATTTATTCTGCCAAATGAGTAAATGAACAAGTGACAAAAATGAAATCAGACTGCAATGTCCATTAACCAGCGATCGCGATAATTGTCTTTGCTTAACAGTTCCACTTGAACACTGATGTCAGAGGATGTACACTCCTCGATGACGAGTGTGTCATCCGATTGGGTGAGAAGAGGGGACACGTGTCCAGAACGAAATGAACTTTTTCCTCGGGATCGCAGGGTGCTGTGTATTTTGCAGATGGGACAAAGTGAAAGTGGAAACGAATGGGAAGCACCAAACAAACTTCTGTACGAGTCTGTGGGGAGCTCGTGTAAAGCTCGACCCATGTGGCCTGCGGATTGAAGTTATAGACTCTTGAAATAAGTGTCCATACTGTATGGCACCTTAGTTTGCACTGCCCGTAGCTTTTTCTGTTGCATTCGTGGGCGCCACACGTTGCCACAATTTTGCCTATTGACAGGTATGCATGCCGCGGATATCTGATGCAGCTAACTTGGGCCGACCATGAGCAGCTCTGGTCTGTTCATGTGTTTTTGCTGCATGGCTGGCACATCCATCACAGTTGTGATAGTAATTTCTTTGTGGTGACTAGTTTTGGGCAAGCACGGCCATTTTCAGACAATAGCCTTAGATTTAAGTGTAAGCAAATGGTTCCCACCAATCTACATGCAAGTAACCAAAAATGCATTATACTCATTACTCAGATACAACATGTTGTACATTATTCCTCACCATTAACCATTACACAGATGCAACTAGTTATCACAAAGAAACAACTATTATAGCAACAGTGACAGATGTTGAAGGAAAATAAGGACTTTTATTACAGTCACAAAACATGGTATATAATCTACATTATTTGTACAACTGCAACTGTGGAAAAAAGGAGGCCTAAAAACAAGAAAGACAGTGCATTAACACTGAGTGTTTGTACAACTTTAGAAGCTATCTAAATCTGGAAGATATTCCAGAAAAAAAATCAAATATATCATAAATGCATATTCTGCATATTCCACTGTATTGGAATACGGAGGTGAAATTTTTTTACTGAAATGATGTTATTGGAACGTCCTCAGATTTTGAAAGTTCTAGTGTATAAAGAATAACAGAAAAATTGCAAAATTTCAGTTGTTTCCAAAAATTACACAAGAAAATTATAATTTTTTGAGATCCAAGTGTTCAATTAAACTGTGCTTAGTCAGTGCATTATTAAATTAATAATTAAAAAATAGTTAACAATGAAATACAAGTACCTTGCACACTGCCTTAACAAATTCTAATGCTGGATTCTTATTGACTGTTGAGTTTATTAATAATGGTGATACTTCATCATCAGCAGTGGGTCTATGTTTGCGAGCTTTCTCCTGTATAGACTCTGTCATCCTGCAAAATATTTATTTCTATCAGTAACTGCATACTGCAACATCTACACTGCACTACTGTGGGATGATTTGAAACTGGGAACAATAATACAGCAAAAATGTTAATAGGAGTATAAGGACAAATACATTCAAGTTACTCTGAAGAATAGGGAAAAGATCAAAGACCACACTTTCAATGTCACTTGTCTTCCGCCAATGCCAGAACCAATTGAGTTGTTACCACTCATTGCTGTGAGTACATGGCATTCTCATAGAAAGCAAGTTCTCACACACAAAGTACAGAAGCACCTCCATGATGTGCAAATATCAATATTAAAACTGTAAAAAGCATTAATTTTGTCTCTCTTCTTGGTGAGACTGTTATATCAAGCAGTTACTATTCCCAGTGCAGACGATCAGCCTTTTACTTACTTCTAAATATAACATGGAAATTACAATATTGAAACTTGTAAGTAAATGGCAGTTCCTGAGTCAGAATACACACAAAGTTCTATTTTCTTAGAAAATTATGTACATTTTTGGGATAAAAAAATAAATATTTTAGGATGCAGCAGAAAGGACAATTCTGTATTAAAATATTGATACAAACATATTTACAGTTATCAGTACACACAAAGTTACAGGTGTTTGAATGCTGTGCATACAAGACATGTCATAAAAATGATTCGGAGCATGTAATAAATTATAGAAGCAACTTCTTGATGTAAAATAACACACATAATTTACAGTTTAAATTACATTCTCGTACATTCCACCACTGACTCATAAATACAAAATGCAGCTATCTTTCTAATGTGTAATTTTTTTTGTGAAAGTAGCACTCTATTTTTCATCAATCACAACACCTAAATCATTAAATAGGATGCAGTATGATGATATTGTTGACCAATAAAGATGACTAGTATGGTAATTCACTGTTCATACTACAAATGTAATTATCTCATTGGTGATTACACCAACCCACACATTTACCGAGGACCAATGTCAAAATGTTTTTCCATAACAGTAAGGGGATTTTCATGACACCACTGATGAGGGTTTTGGGTATTACTGATGCACAAGCAACTCCATCAGTGACAGAATTAATTAGTGACTAGCAATCGCCAATGAACAACATTCCAATAACTGACCTTCGCTGCACGTGTGAAGGTGTTGCGCTCACTTAATGGAATAACATGTCCTTTGATCACGTGATTATGTTACAATGGTATTGTGGACTAAATTATAAAGCAAATGTAACTAACTGCTGTTAACATTTGCTACAGTTTTATACGTGGGCATCAGTGTATGTGGTTTTCATTGGACTATCTTCTACTTACTGAAGATTGACTTTTACTACATCTGTTACCCTGTTCAGTATATGCATACATACATTAATACTTGTTCCATAGATAATGAATAACGACATTTCATAATGATATGGAATGTGTCACTTTGATGTAAGTTTTCTTTACACAAAATAATTTGTTTATTTTATTTTACAGTTACTACTTCATATCTAAATATTCATCTATTGAGTAGAGGGAGTCACCATTCAGAAATTCTTTTAATTTGTTTTTAATGGTTGGTTGACTATCTGTCAGACTTTTATTGCTATTTGGCAAATGACCAAAGATTTCTGAGGCAGCATAATTCACACCTTTCTGTGCCAAAGTCACATTTAACCCAGGTTAGTGATGATGGCCCTTTCTTCTAGTGTTGTAGCTAAGCGCTTGACTGTTATTTTTGCATTGGGGTGAGTTATTAATAACAAATTTCATACGTGAATATATGAAATCTGAAGCTACTGTGAATATACCGAGTCCTTAAATAAATGTCAGCAAGGTGGTCTTTGGTGGGCTCCAGCTATTATTCTGATTACACACTTTTGTGCAAAGAATACTTTTCTCGTAATGATGAATCATATGATGTCATATGAAAGCAGTAAACGAAACAGGTATAGTAGGTTAACTTACTGATATGTTTATCGCCAAAATTTGCAATAAACTAATCATTTCAGCAGATCATCCATATGCATCTTCCAATTGCATTTCTCATCAATCCACATGCCCAGAAATTTTGAATATTTGATTCTGTCTTAGCAACAGCCTTCTGTTAATAGTCTATATTTATCAATGGTGTTATGCCATTTGTACAGAATTGTATATACTGTGT
The DNA here is from genome assembly GCF_021461395.2 of Schistocerca americana. Classification (NCBI taxonomy): domain Eukaryota; kingdom Metazoa; phylum Arthropoda; class Insecta; order Orthoptera; family Acrididae; genus Schistocerca; species Schistocerca americana. The sequence continues at coordinate 466,734,244 of NC_060122.1, read as the reverse complement.
TTTCTCAAAATTTAGTGATAGTCCATTTGCAGAGAACCACTTAATAATTTTCTTAAAGCCATTATTTGCAATTTCCTCAGCTAATTCTTGTTTCTTGGGGTGTGATTACTATACCTGTATCATCAGCAAAAAGAACTAGCTTTGCATCTTATTGAATATAGAGTGGTAAGTCATTAGTATATATTAAGAACAATAAGGGACCCAAGAACCTGTGGGACACCATTCTTGATACCTCTCCTGTTAGAGAACTCTCTGTATTGTTAATTGAAACTGGAAAGTCCTGGGTGGCATACAAACAATCAAAAGAATGAGGGCAACTGATCACTGTACAACTGGAGCACTGAGTGGTAGCTACACACTCACATACACACAGGCAACTACATTGTGCAGTAGCGTGACACTGAAGAATTTTTCTTCAGCTTTTATGCTGCCCATACATTAAAAGGCCCTATTATCAACTTGTAGTGGGATACCTGTCATTTATCTGTTTCTATAACTCTTTTTAGAGGTAAACTCTTCATCAGAATATGAGCATGCTGGTGCTCAGACAGACAATTTTCATGCTATACCTTTTCTTCATTTTTGAACCAAGTCTTGCTATTTTGTTTGAGATTCATTCCATGCCTGTAATATTATTCTTAATTTTCTTCTTAAAATATCTGATCTCTGCTCTGTTCCTCTGTAATAAGACATTTCTTCTTCTTCTTCTTCTTACTGTATCGTTGGCATGGTAAATTTATTGATTATTAGCAGACTTTAAATTGTCAAACTGTACGCACCATGTGCTGTCAAACAACCCATTCACATTTATTCCTCATAGCATGATCAGTCAAGAAAGTTACTTTAAGAGAAACAACAACTGCATGGCATTAACATCTAGTTTCAATGATTTTGCATAGTACTGCAGCTGACCACATCCCCATCCCATCCTTATGGATTGGGGAAACCTCTGAAACCCTGATCAGAAACTTGTCACCTCTAGTGTACTGCAATTAGGGTAGATTTCAATGCATTTATTACAATATTTAGCTAGTGGGCACTTCCATTGCTTCATTTAGCTGTAGTACTGCATCTGTACTAAGCAGAGACACCAACCACTCAGCCTGGGCAAGCTAGCCACATTCCTGTGGTCACCAGTGGTTGAGAGTGGTATGTGTGGTATGTTGCACACATGTTGCTTGGCAGCACACCACTACCCACCCTTGTCACTTTCGTTGGTTGGAGGGAATGCTCGCTGCTGTGGGTAAGGGGCAGTGTCTGTCATCTAGTGGCCACCAGTGACTCTAAGCCGATGAATTTTCCTCTTTGTTCTTGGATTAATGAGGATAGTTTCTGTTATGGCATTACAAAATGTATGATATTAATGACCAAAGCATAAAGTTAAATTGGCCCGGACTTATCATTGTCAAATATTCTTCATTATTCCAATTGTGCGGTAAATTATACTCTGAAACTAAAAGCTCACCTTTCAATAGAGGAATTTTATTTATAAGAAGTGTGTGGATTCTAACCTTTTAAGTACTGGTAATTTGGAAGATGTATATTGTTTATTCCCTGTGGTCTTGCTATTTTTAGTTACTGTCATGAGATGGTCAATCAGCATCAAAGAGTCACTTTTAAAATATTTTTGAGAAACACTGAATCTATCATTGCAACCTAAAAATACTTAAGACTTGCTTAGTATACTCTCATTTATGGTTAAAAATGATCATGCAATGGTTGTCCTTATATGAGCAGAGAGCTTTTCTTGATCTATTTTCATACGGGATGATTGAGGGACTGCGGATGAATGTAAAATCAATAGCACCTTCAGCTGTCTATATTTTGAATGTAATTTATTTATGCAACCTATTTTGCCATTTCACTGGGCTATCTTCAGGCCTCTTGACCGATGTACAGGAAGAATCCAGCCTCATGTGCAATCAAGATAGGGGCCACCATTCAGTAACTGGTATCTGCAGACTTCTGTTCAAAACAAATAAGACATACGCTATGTGATCGAACTTATCTGGACATCCCAAAAAAAAACATACGTTTTTCATATTAGCTGCCACCTATTGCCAGGTACTCCATATCAGTGACCCCAGTAATCGTTAGACATTGTGATACAGCAGAATGGGGCACTCCACAGAACTAACAGACTTCAAATGGGGTCAGGTGATTGGGTGCCACTTGTGTCATTCATCTGCACGCAATATTTCCACACACCTAGGTCCACTGTTTACGATGTGATAGTGAAGTGGGAACATGAAAGGACACGTACAGCACAAAAGTGTACAGACTGACCTCGTCTGTTGACTGACAGAGACTGCCGACAGTTGAAGAGGGTTGTAATGTGTAATAGGCAGACATATATCCAGACAATCACATAGGAATTCCTAACTGCATCAGGATCGAGTGCGAGTACTATGACACTCAGACAGGAGGTGAGAAAACTTGGCTTTCATGGTCGAGTGGCTGCTCATAAGCCACACATCACGGCGGTAAATGCCAAATGACACTTTGCTTGGTGTAAGGAGTGTAAACATTGGAAGAGTGAACAGTGGAAAAACGTTGTGTGGAGTGACGAATCATGGTACACAATGTTGCCGATCCGATGGCAGGGTGTAGGTATGGCGAATGCCCGGTGAACGTCATCTGCTAGCATGTGTAATGCCAACAGTAAAATTCGAAGGCGGTGGTGTTATGGTGTGGTCGTGTTTTTCATGGAGCAGGCTTGCACTATTTGTTGTTTTGTGTGGCACTATCACAACAAAGGCCTAAATTGATGTTTTAAGCACCTTCTTGCGTCCCACTGTTGAAGAGCAATTCGGAGATGACAATTACATCTTTCAACAAGATCGAGCACCTGTTCATAATGCACGGCCTGTGGTGAAGATGTTACACGACAATAACATCCCTGTAATGGACTGGCCTGCATCCTATAGAACACAGAACACCTTTGGGATGTTTTTTTTTTTTATTAATCAAAATACTGAATCATTATCAACTGATAATTAATTTCTGCAAACTAACACAGAATGCTACACACAAATATGCTAATACACTAATGGGAAAAAAACCACACCAAGGAGTTGTGTGACATAAATGAAAGTCAGAGGCATGTTTTTATATATGAAAAATGTGTATTCAAATTTTGCACGCATCACATAAGATTGGCTCTAGTAGTGCCATTATGAGGAAAGCCAATCAGGTTTCCTGTAAATTATGCTGTAAGTGTCATGAGTGTTAGTTATCTTTGAGATTGGATGTGGTGAGTTGGTGTTAGTCAAGACTGACTTTAAGGTGACAAAGACACCACTATCAACACCTAATAGTGTTTGAACGAGGTCATGTAATAGGGCTATGAGAAGCTGGATGTTCCTATTGTGATATTGCAGAAAGGCTTGGCAGGAATTAGCCACTGTACACAATTGCTTGCAACGGTGGTCGCGAGTACGTACAGTCGCAAGTAGACTGGGCTGCAGATGGCCATGTGGCACACCCAAGAGGGAAGACCATTGTGTTTTGCATATGGTTCTGGTGTGGTACTGCATCTGCAGCAGCAACGTTTGGTACTGCAGTGACACAACAAATTGTTACAAGTCAGTTACATCAATGACAGCTCCAAGCCAGACACCCTGTAGCGTGCATTCCACTTCCCCGAGACCACTGCTATTTGTGACTTCAGTGGTATCAAGCAAGAACTCATTGGAGGGCAGGGTGGTGGTTAGCTGTACTTTCTGACGACACCTGGTTCTGCCTCAGTGCCAGTGATGGCCGTGTGTTGGTTAGGAGGAGGCCAGTTGATCTGGGGTGTGATTTTGTATGACAGAAGGAACACTCACACACCCAAGCACCCTGACTCCAAATCTGTACATCAACCTGATGATTCTACCTACTGTGTTGCCACTCACAAAGTTGAAATACGTTCACATTTTTTTTTTATTTACTTAAATTTGGCATATTTCATGACAGTACCTTTTCCGTTAGATGTTTACGAGGCGGAATTGGTCTTGGCTTCAGTTGTCTATTGGGAGTATGATTCCACAATGCGTCTTTGTCGGCTGCACAAATGACCTGGTTCAACGTGTTTGCCTCATTTTTTGGTGCTTCAAATATCATTTCTTCGAATGTAGTTTCTTCTTATAGTTTGTATAAAAAAAATAGTAACATAATTCAAAATTATTTATGACGGCGACCTGCACATTCTTCTACCGTCAACACACACCAAGAGTTAACTGCCGACTGACTATAGTCAAAGACGACTCCAGCGTCAAAGACATTTTACACAACACACAAGCTTCCACTTGTAATCAGTCTCTTTGCTATTCTTCGACACATTTACTAATAGTAATCAATATGCTTTCACTCACAAAAATATAAGTAAATTACCATATAATAAGGCAAATTACAATAAAAAAAATCTGACAAAAAATATAAGAAAACATTTACAATTTGGTATCGACAAATCTGGTAAAAAAAAAATAACAGATCTCCCAGATCCATTACAACTGCTCCCCAGGGCTTTTGTTGTTATGGACATATACAACAAAATCCCGAACACTCTCAGTAATGGATCTGTATTACACAATTAATACATTAATGATGCAGTCTGATAACCTCTTCCAAATTTGGACTCTTTGAATCTGTGGACTTGTTACTGGCTGTTGTTGCAATGATCCTTCCCCATCAATCTCATACAAAAAAAAATTCAAGTAAAGAAATTATTTGACATGACAAATATACATGGTATAAAACATACATGAGAAATATTCTAACATACAGCATACAGATTGAAAATAATAGAAAGGTAAAACTCATTTCCTAAAATAAGATTTAATTTTTTTTTTTATATTACTGTTAATTTCATTATGCTTACATATTGTACAGTAAAAATGATACTGGACATATATAGTGTAGTGTTTTTTTCCCTATATATTTGCCTTTTATATATTTTTACTTCTGATTTTCTTTTTTAAATTTTTTTTACTCATGTTTTTTCTTTGTTTTGTATATTTTTTTGCTTATGATTTACTTCTTTTAGTACAGCTAAAGATACATCAGTATTATCTAAATTTTTTGCAATTATTTATGTACACTTGCCTCTCTACTACAATATTACTACAAGTCACATTCTTGTGAAGAGTACTTTCGCTCCCCACAACATCAGTATAAACAACAATAAATTGCTCATATATCATGAGGCTTTATCTAAAATTGTTTTTGAAACTTATACCTTTGCATGCATGTCCTCACATGCATGCCTTCACCCACAGGGAAGACTTAGCTTCCAAAAATTAGAAAAATTCAGAAATGCTCTCTAGGGAGACTTTTTTTTTGTAAAAAAGTAAAAATAAATCTCTCTCTCATTCTTTGTTACAACAGTGTTTTTTCATCAGTTTCAATTAACATGTGACTTCAAATTATTAATTTATACATGCAAATATACATACTTGGTTGTACCGGTAGTTTTGTTCTAGCAAGCATATTCCAGTGGAGGACTTTTGTTTTAGATGATAATAGGTTATTTAAATTTTGAAATTATGATTTCTGTTTATATAGTTTCAAAGACTCAACATTCCTGAGACCAAATAATTTCTTTGACTTAGGATACACCAAACGATAAGCATTACGGTGCGGATTTTCTATGACTTCAAAAGGCCCGATATAGATATCAAAGAATTTTTTAATTTCTGAAGTTAACATTTTTGATTTTTCAAGAGATTTGACCAGAACAAGATCCCCAATTTTGAAAGTGGTTAATTTTACCCCATTGTTATGTCTTTTATTCCTCTTTTCCCCTTGTTTCCTCATAGTTTCCCTGACAATATTTCTCTCTCTTGCATAGTTAAAGGTGTACATTTAGGAAATTCAGTAAGTTCTGATATAAGATTTGGAGGTCTAATATTAAACATAATCTCATACGGTGAAAATCCTGTGGAACTATGTTGTAGGCTATTCATAATATCTTCAAAATTTCGAATGTGCTCAAACCAGGTTGGATGTTCATGGCTACTATTGGTTCTACAAAGTCTCCCAATTTCCCTCATATATCTTTCTGCAGGATTGGTGGATGGAGAATAAATTTTGATCTTTCAATAAACTTTCTCCAAATTTTAGAGGTGAACTGTGAACCATTATCTGATAATATAGCTTTTGGTTTACCCACCTGTGCGAAATAATCTCTTTCAATTTTTATTATAATTTCATGGCTAGTAACTTTTTTCACTGGATATAGTTCAATTAATTTTGAAAATACATCTACCATAACAAATATGTAACAGTGACCACCTTTACTCTTTGGTAACATTCCATATAAGTCCACTGCGATAAGATCTAAAGGTTTTTCCGGAATAATGTTTTGCATCTCTCCACCACATCTTTGATTGCTCACTTTAACTCTCTGACATTTGTCACAGGTTGCCAATTCTTTTCTTACCTTCTTTCCAATATTGTAAAAATAAACGTCTTCTTGTATCTTTTGAATGCACTTCTGTATCCCACAATGACCAAAACTTTCATGTATGTAAATGATCAGCTTATCGGCATCTGCCTCTGGCCAACACAATTTCCAATTATCAGAATCTACATCTGTTCTCCGAAATAAAATCCCCTTATGTAATTTGTAAAATTTATCAAGTTTCTCATACCCCTTCTTGCCTAAACATTCTTTAATTAATTTCCAACTCTGATCCAAATTTTGATTTTTTCTAATTTTGTTACACATAGCTCTAATTGTTTTCTCATTTTCCACCCCTTTCAAGTATCTAATTTTAAATTGCTTTTCCTCCTCTTGTTCAAAAATCTCCTTTTCTCCCCCAATTGGTAACCTTGAAAGTGAATCAGCTACTACATTTTAAAAAACTTTTATGTGTTTGATTTCAAAGTCAAACTGTTGCAGAAATATTGCTCATCTGGTCAATCTACTGTGGTATAATTTGCACTCTTGTAAGTAACTCAAAGCTTTGTGATCCGAAAATACTATGGTTTTATGTCCAATAAGGTAAATTTTAAATTTTGTAAAAGCCCAATGAATTGCCAAAAGTTCCTTCTCTGTGACTGTATAATTTTTCTCATGCTTGAGCAACATTCTGCTTGCAAATGTTATGGTACAATGTATCTTAACTCCATTCTCTACTCTTTCTTGAAATAACTCTGCTCCAAGCCCATAATTACTGCTATCAGAGTTCAAACAAAATGGTAAATTAAAATCAGGTCTGTGTAATAAGTGTTGCTTCCTCAACTCTTCCTTAATTTTATCAAACTCTTCCTCACAACTTTTATCCCAAACCCAAACAGTGTTTTTCTTAAGTAACTGACTTAAACATGGTGCATTCAGACTCTGATCACTTATGTGTTTTCGGTAATAACCGCATAACCCAAAGAACAACTTTAATTGTTCTTTAGTCTTAGGAATAGGAATTTCTGAAATTGCTTTAATTTTTTCTGGATCTGCCAAAATTCCCTTGTCTGTGACAACATGACCCAAAAATTTTAATTCAGAAACTGCAAATTTACATTTCTCTAATTTCAATGTCATCCCCCCTTTTCTAAGTTTTTCACAAACTGACTTCAAAATCGAAAAATGTTCCTCCCAATTTTGCCCTGTCACCAAAATTTCATCTACATAAATTATCAGTTTAGATGCAAGTTCTTGTCCCAGTACATGATCCAAAGCTCTTATAAATTCAGAAACAGAAGAATTTAACCCAAATGGCACAACACAATATTGGTAACTCTTACCATTGTACAAGAAAGCAGTATATTTCCTAGAATTAACCGAAAGTGGTACCTGATGAAAACCCGAAGTTAGATCCAAACTTGACATATATTTTATATCTGTAAATTTATAGAGTAACTCATCAGTATTTTCGGGATGGTCTGTCTGTCTGAGTAAAATTTTGTTTAAGTGTCTAGAGTCCAAAACCAATCTTACTCCACCATCTTTTTTCGAAACTACTACTAGAGGATTATTATATGCACTGATACTCCTTTCTATTATATTACATCCTTCCATCTTTTTCAGCTCTTTCTCAACAGCAGGTCCTTTTGATACTGCAATACTGTATAGTTTTATGAAAAATGGTTCATGAGGTTTTACCTGAAGCTCACACTGATATCCCTTTACCCTACCAGGTATGTCACTGAAAACATCACTGTATTCCCACAGCAGATTTTCTAACTGTTGTTTTTGCTCCCCAGATAAATTTTGTGTTCCTGAAATTTTCAAATTTACTAAATTCCCAAATTCAACTTCATCAGTATCAAATCTATGAGTTTCAATATTCTCCAATCTATTTTCTTTTAGTAAATTGATACTGTCAAAATTTCCATTACTCTGATCACCAAGTGTGTTCACAAAATTTGTCTGAATGTATTCCCTTTCACTAGTTTCTATCAAGTTTTCTTCCAACCCAATCAAATGCTGTGTTTACTTTTACTATCCAATTCATACCCAAAAGAAAATCCTCATTAAATTCCTGAATTACAAAACACCCATGTGTGAACAACTTGCCTTCAATTAAAAATGTCACTAAAGCCTGGCTTTTTACCAATTTACTGTTCTTCCCAGTAGCACCTTTTATCTTTACCCCAACAACTGGCATTTCAACATAATCTTTGCCCGCTTTCAGTTTCTTGCTTAACCTTTCAGATATTCCCGAGATCTCACTTCCTGTATCAATTAAACATTTACCAATCCATGACCCAATTTGAACTTTTATATAAGGACTGCAAAACTGATCACTCTTCTCAGAACCTGTATCCTCACGTAATAAATCACTTTCAATTTCCCCAAACCTATACTTATCAGAATCATATGGTATATCATTACATGTATTATTTGTCACAGTTATAAAATTTGCACAAGATACAAAATTGTCATTAGTACTCTCTATTATCTCAAATAGCCAAGAATTTTCATCCAAATCACATTGTATACTATTGAAGTACTTATCCTTCAACTTTTCAAAAATAAAATATCTCATATTTTTCCACCACTCAGGACATACAGTTTCACATACATTAATAAGCATCTTTCTAAAGTTCTTGTCAAAAGAAATAGTTTCACTGTTCAGCCATAGATTATTAAGAAATGTGTGTGTGTCATTAGTATCTGTAAAAGTTTCACTTAGGCTAGAAGTTATACATGTGTCATCATTATTTGTGAAGTCAGATTCTTTACCAACAACATCAAAATTCACACTTTTACATACACCCAGCTTGTGAGCCTTATTCATCCTGGTAACATCCCTGGGAATTTCTATAACATTTTCACTATTTAATCCATTTTCAACCATGTGTATACCCAACTCCCTATTTAAACTAATGAAACACCTTTCCTCAACATCATCATCAATACCATTACTATCATAATCAACTTTATCATCAACATCATTATCATTATACATATTCAGGTCATACACATTCAAATTATCCCCCAAAATATAATTTCCCCTTTCTAAAGTTACCAGATCCCTTTCACCAATATTTTCATTCTGACAGCATGCATTCTCTCTTTCATTCACACACGTCTCTGAACTACTACAAATTACATCATCTGACAAAGTGTTGTTCTTTTCTGCCCAAGTGTAAAACTCTGTTAAATTAAATAAATCACAATTACTTTTATCTACTGTATATTCTTGTGTACTGAAAATTTTATCTTTATCAATATCATCATTATTTTCCTCTTGAAATTTCTTCAATAAGTAACAACTAATGACCTCATGTGATAGGTTAGGTTTGGAATTGTCATGTTTGGGTTTATGATAGTCACATCCATTGGTCCTTTCATCATGCTCACCTTCTGCCTCAACCTTGCGGACCTTCAAGGGGGCGTCTACTCGTTTTTTATTTCCTGAGTTACAACTGGTTCCTGTTTGAACTGCTGATTGTGGTTCTGCCAATGTCTCCGATCAACATTTCTGTTCCCATTCCTATGCCAAACATTACCTGATTGTTGGTAGTTTCTGTTGTACTGATCTCTAGCAAAATTTCTGTGATTTTGATCCCTAAAGTGTTCTCTATTTTGTTGATTATTCCCGTTCTTGTTTTGGATAAAAATTATGGTCCTTCTTTTGAAAATTGTTATATCCCTGTGAATTTTGACTGACACCATGATAATTGTTTTGTTCCCTTTTTTGAAAGTTATCATTTCCCCAATTTTGACCATTACCTTTCTGAGTAAACCCACTGTGTGTTCTTGTTGTTACCCTATCCAACTTTTCAATATAATTGAGAAACTGCTCTACATTACTATCAGGACAATGAACTAAACTCAACTGCATTGCTGATGACAATCTTCTCTTTAAGGTATCAATTTTGATCAAGTCATCCAAAGGTTTTGTTAAATGAATAAGTTTTTGAAGTTCACTTTTGCAAAATTGTTTCATGTTCCCATCTGATTCTCTATAGTTTCTCCCATTCAAAAATTCACTTTTGATTCTAGTTTGTTTAAGATCATCCCAAAAATTTTCCAGAAATTTTGATTCAAATTCTGAAAAGGTCATCCCCAAAGTTACAATCTGGTCTGCCCAAGTCAAAGCTTCCCCTTCCAAGAATTTTTTCACAAATTTAATTTTCATATCATCTGGTGAGTGAGGTAAAAAACAATCCTTACAATACTGTATAAAATCAACGGGATGTAAGGGTCCATCTACCGAAAAGTGCTTCACTGGAATATTAGATACAAGATTGTATGTGTTGACATTGTGATTTTTGCTTTGAAATTCAATGTCAAAATTTTCAATTTTTTCGCTAAGTTCTTTGACAGATTTTTTGTTTTCTAAATCATTTTTTTTTCTAGAGTAACCAAACGATTGTCAGTTTCTTGTTGTACATTTTTTACTAAAACTTTTGTGTTCTCATCCAAATTTTTAATTTCCCCTTTCAACTCATTAAAATCAATTAAATTTCTTTCCCTATCTGCCAGTAACTCATTTTTTACAGTATTAATTTCATCGCTCAATTTAGCATCAATTTCATTTACTTTTGCTTCCACAGATTCAATTTTTTCCTCAACACTGCCAACTCTGTTCGAAAGATCACCCACTTGGGTATTGACTGCTTGGACTTGCAACAAAATGTTATCAATTTTTTCATCCCAGTGTCTTATTGTCGTCAACTGACTGTTTAATTTCTTTCGTGAAATTTATAAGAAAACTTTTTAAATCAAATTGATCGGTTCTTTCTGTTTCATTTGACCTGTCCTGATTTTCGAAGTCTATTAAATTACTACTTTCTATTTTAGGCACAATACTCTCGAAAATCTCATAAGTCATTGTGAAGAAAAAAAATGTATACACAACAATACAATACGAGATAAAAAGATTGTTTTAACAAAATACGAAGGTTTCGTGACTTATCTGGAACACACTTCTACTGTTGCAAATCCACGTTTTCCATCCCTGTGATTGTTGACCAAAATTCTTGAAGTATTTTCTTCTGTCGAAAATTATATTTTTTGCCGAAACATTTCTTCTCCAAAACTTTTACTTCCCGATGAACACAAATACTGTAAAACACATTCTGAAAAAACTGGTATTAACACACAAAAATTTTCTTCCTCGTAGCACTGTTGAAGATCTCGTGAACACAATATCCCGGCTACAGTCCCCAGTTGAAATATGCTATCCCGGCTGGTACACAAAGTTGAAATATGTTCACATTTTTTTTATTTACTTAAATTTGGCATATTTCATGACAGTACCTTTTCCGTTAGATGTTTACGAGGCGGAATTGGTCTTGGCTTCAGTTGTCTATTGGGAGTATGATTCCACAATGCGTCTTTGTCGGCTGCACAAATGACCTGGTTCAACGTGTTTGCCTCATTTTTGGTGCTTCAAATACCAATTTTTCGAATGTAGTTTCTTCTTATAGTTTGTATAAAAAAATAGTAACATAGTTCAAAATTATTTATGACGGCGACCTGCACATTCTTCTACCGTCAACACACACCAAGAGTTAACTGCCGACTGACTATAGTCAAAGACGACTCCAGCGTCAAAGACATTTTACACAACACACAAGCTTCCACTTGTAATCAGTCTCTTTGCTATTCTTCGACACATTTACTAATAGTAATCAATATGCTTTCACTCACAAAAATATAAGTAAATTAACATATAATAAGGCAAATTATAATAAAAAAAATCTGACAAAAAATATAAGAAAACATTTACAATTTGGTATCGACAAATCTGGTAAAAAAAAAAAAAAAAAAACAGATCTCCTAGATCCATTACATATTCCACCAGCAAACATATTTCTTGTGCCATACCCCCACACACTCCCAATCCTCCCACCACTCCCCTGCAACCAGCTACAAAGGAGCACCCCCTTCGTCACGTAATACCAGCCCATACTGGAGCAGATGAATCGTATCCTTTATCAGGGTTTTGATTTTCTATCATCATGCCCCCATATGAGAGGCAGCTACCCAATATCTTTCCCAATCCTCCTAAAGTGATGTTCTATCACCCAGCTAGCCTCCTCAACATACTAGACCATTCCCATGCCACCCAGCCTCAACCCTTTTCCACATTAACCTGTGATCTTTCAACGTTAATCATTTTAAATATGTTACCTAGACAAATGAGTTCCTGAAATTTTATTACACCACAGTAACTATTTCTTTTGTGCTGCAACTTTTTTCCCTGTTATTGTTTGTATATGGTATCCATACATGTATGAGAACATTTATTGCAAACCTGTTCAAAAACAACAGTAGTTTGTAAGATGTTAGAATTTAATTACATTTCCTCCTGTGTTTCACAAAACTGACAAATTTTAATGAGAGCAATAGACTGTTGTAGCAGCTGTGCGATTCCATGTCATGTGATTGATTGTCTGCGAATGTATTTTTCAAATGACGGATTTGTCTTATAATCGTGCAAGTACGGTACATCAGTCTTGCTCTAATCATTGCACAGCTTTTTATATTGAAATGACTACCAACCAGCTATCCTGCAGGATAAATGGCCACTGCCAAACTGTGGCCAAGAGCAAAGTCGCACCACCCTGTGGCACAACATGCAGCAGAACGAAGCATGCTTGATTTCAATGGTTGGTTGCTTCACTATCTGGATCCTTCCCTCCACTACCAGCTTTACTGAACTGCGCAGATGGGAGTAATCCTTACAACACATTCTCCACTATCGAAATCATCCTGGACTCAACCTAGGGTAATCTACTGCCACACATACTCCACCCAACAGTTTCCGCCCTCTGTCCCCTCACCCTTGTTGTGCAGCACTCTCTGCTGACATACCCACTGGTCTTTTCATCTTCTCTGCATCTCTCGTGTTCTGCTCCGTGTTTCCCTCTCCTCTCCCTTCTCCATAACCTCTTGACACTGCACCTGACAGCCTTGTTCTGATATCCCTCCTCCTTCCCTGCCTCACATCATATGGCTGCTTTTGTTCAGCATGACAGCTGCGTTCTGGATGCAGTGGCTGGAGATGGTGGTCATGCGCACATGACATGTGGCTGCCAGTGTGAATGTGGTTGTGTTTTCTTAAATGGACACGACTTTGGTCGAAAGCTCAATGTGTAACAGTCTTTTATTGTGCCTGTCTGCAACTTAACGTGTCATCTTTACAATGTGTAGCAATCTATCATTTTCATAATATTTTTGGTAAGACATGTACGACAGATTTCTCAAGTGGCATAACAAGACTTGCATAAAAAATAAAGTTCCTGAGTTTCTTGTGAGCTGCACAGCGCCATGTGTAAAGACTTAACTATTTCTTACTATCTCAGAATGTGTCTTGTCAGCCTGTCACTTCTTTAAGTCAAGTTGTGCCATAAATTTTTTGTCTCTTATTCAATGCAATACCTCTTCAGTATTTAACCAGTCCACCCTCTTTTGTAGCAGCACATTTCAAAAGTTTCTATTCTTTCCTTGTTGCACTGTTGAATGTCCACATTTCACTTTCTGATAAGGTTGCACTCCAAGCAGTTACTTCTGAAACAGGCACACTGACACTGAAAATTAATGTACATACTAACATATTTCTCTTTTTCAGAAATCTTTCCTCACAATTGGCTGTCTACATTTTATATTTTAATCATTTATTTCACAACCAAAATAGGCAAAATTTTCTGCTTCTCTTAGGGCCTCACATCCTGTGCTAATTTTCTCAGCAGCATCTGACTTAATTCATCCAGACTCCATTACTTTTACTGATGTTCATTTTCTAACTTCTTTAAAAGCGTCTATCCTTTCGTTTTAACTGATCTTCCAAGTCCTTTGTCATTGTTGACAGCATTCTACATCTATATCCATACTCTACAAGCCACCTGACGGTATGTGGCGGAGGGTACCCTGAGTACCTCTATCGGTTCTCCCTTCTATTCCAGTCTCGTATTGTTCGTGGAAAGAAGGATTGTCAGTATGCTTCTGTGTGGGCTCTAATCTCTCTGATTTTATCCTCATGGTCTCTTCGCGAGATATACGTAGGAGGGAGCAATATACTGCTTGACTCTTCGGTGAAGGTATGTTCTCGAAACTTTAACAAAAGCCTGTACCGAGCTACTGAGCGTCTCTCCTGCAGAGTCTTCCACTGGAGTTTATCTATCATCTCCGTAACGCTTTCGCGATTACTAAATGATCCTGTAATGAAGCGCGCTGCTCTCTGTTGGATCTTCTCTATCTCTTCTATCAACCCTATCTGGTACGGATCCCACACTGCTGAGCAGTATTCAAGCAGTGGGCGAACAAGCGTACTGTCTTGACCTCCTCAGGGAGGGTATCCCCTTCAAAGGCCAGGATAAAGATTCCAGTACTGATGTGATTGTCTTTCGGACCCTTCTGAACATGCCAACCGAGATTGTCCCGAAGTTCCTCATCAGTTTGAAGGATGAGGTCCCTGTGAAAAATTACACCTTGAACCATATTCAAATACTGGTGGGGGTAATCGACACAGGAATTGTGCCAAGATGGTCACAGGCACAACTGGCCGCAGACTGGGCAACAACAAACCCGACCGCATCTTGCTCTGAGAGATCAAATCGCCAAACTTGTCCTCAATGTGTTCCACAAAAAATAAAGTTTTGGTAGTAGTGAAAGTATCTCCATCAGTTCACGTGCAAACCAGATAGTGGGGGAAAGGTTTCGCCCCTCGCCTATGAGCCTGACCCTCCTCCCAGGGAGCACAATGCAATCATCAATCCTTAAGAGTTTATTTTAATTTTTTAAATATATCCTTTCGTTTTAACTGATCTTCCAAGTCCTTTGTCGTTGTTGACAGCATTACAATGCAATCATCAATCCTTAGAGTTTATTTTAATTTTTTAAATTTATTTCCCCTTTCGGAGTTTCTCCTTAATTTTTTTAAAGCTTGTTCATGTACAGGTTGAGCAATGAGGGATACGCTACAATACTGTTTCCCTGTGTGTACAGGTTGAAAACGTAACTGATTTCCTCAAGTATTCCTCTCCTTCATGTTCGAGACTCCACAAATGGTAGTCATGCTTTCACTTCTTTATTTTATCCCAGATAGCCTGAGAATTTTCAAAGAGTTTATGCCGTTCAACTTTGTCAAAAGCCTTTTTTAAATTAACAAATTATATAAATGCAGATTTCTCATTCTTCAATCCCTCTTTTAAGGTAAGTGATAAGGTCAGTATTGCCCCACATGTTCCCACATTTCTCCTGAGCTCAGACCCAAACTGACCTTCCCCTAGATCAGCTTCAACCAATTCTTTCATTCGTATGTAGACAATTCATTTCAGTATCTTTTAACCAAAACTACACATTAATGCAATTAAAGAGAAAATGTGTTGGCTTTGTATCGCATGAACATAAATGACAACAAAGAGGAGCATGTGCAACAACTAGCTAATAGCATTGCACAGCAAAAGTAGCAATACTGGAGATGGATCTTACTGGTATAGCCTGAGAGCCATTTCTTCTTTGATGAGGTTGCGAGCAAAATCTGCTGCTGTAGCATGAGCAGCCAACCCCAATGGTGCAAGCTGTGATGGTGTTTGGCTGCTTGTGACCCGTCGCCGCCTGACTGGTGTTTGTGGACCATCTGATTCCTGGCAGGAATAAATAAAGTTAATGATTCACATGCATGTTTAACCGATCTTTCATAAAGACACTCTGACAATTTTTTCACTCAAACAAAAGTGTAGAGAGATTTCAAATATTTTCCTAACACAAAGCAACAATGTGTACCCTGCTAAGACAGAGAAACTTTCTTTGACCATACAATAATTAGTGGGAAGACAAGTGAATATTGCAATTAAAAATGGAAACAGAAAAAGAAGTTATTATTACATATACATATCCCTTTTCTCTGTCCTCATTTTTAATTGCAGTGTGTATGTTAGACACCACCATAGCAGTATCTATGGGAGGGGGGTAGATTTATAAAAAGCATTATTAAAATAATGTTTTAAAACATCTAAACCCTTTTTACCCCCCGCCCCCCAAAGGTCACAGTACCACAACCTTATTTTGATATACATCATGCAATATACTGCAATATACAACAGAAATATATCCATTAACACAGCCTCTCTTTAAGTACACTTCTCACTGTCTCTAGCTTTTTTCCCCTTTTCTTATTTTTTTTCCTGTCCTAATTCTAACTGCACAGTTAATTTCCTTTCTCCATAATCTGTCTTTACCCTCACTATGGTCTATCATCTAAACTGGAAAAGTGCATACCCATGTACTATCTCTCATCTATTCTTTCTGTCACCTGACCCCTCACATTTGTCCACCTTCATCCTCACTCCCGGTGGGTCCCTTTTGTCCTTGGGTCTTAGAATGGAGTGCAGGTAAGGTGGTGGCTGAGCAAAGCATTCTACACAGAGACAGATGGAGAACACTTGCAACGTTGGCAGTTTGCCCTTTCAGTGCTCTCAGTACTACACTGTCAGGCGTCAGCTGAATGGGGCGCTAAGCAGTCACATTCCTAGCAATATTGTTCCATGTGAGAGTTTCCCCATTCCAATACATACATTGTGCACCTAGTAAGGAATATTCTACTCATACTTTAATTTCATATTTCAGTCATATGTTCTGAGCAATTTGTCCCGCTATTTTTATGGATTCCAAGCTGCTTTTGAACCACTGATTTTGATACAATCTATATGACCACAGAAGTAATGCATTTTTCATCCTTATACGCAATTCTTCCTAAGTGAAAATCCACTCTCTTCAACTTGTGGTAGAGATCAGTTGGAAATGTTTTACAAGGAATCATTGAATTTTTCATTTATATTGTCATGAACATATGGTTGCTGCACAGATCAATGTATATAGCAAGCAATATCATAGCCACATAATCAGGAACACACTACAGATTTTGTAGGCATTGCAACTGTCTGCCACAACTTCAGATTACAATAGACAGCAACAAAAAGGACATGCACTGAAAAGATTGTAACTGCAGAAGGGAAAATATTGTGCTCGAGTGAACACGACAGCATTGAGAATAAGTTTTAATAGCAAATTTACTCTACCTGGACCAGCCAAGACAGGAAGTAATGTAAAGAATATATGGGAAACTACGCAAGAAAAGCCCCACTGATCTGTGAGTAATAACAATGAAATATTTCTGAGTGAAAATATAAAAAAATGTACCGTGTGTTACTCAACAGTGACTTAATGTAATGTATTTCTAAATAATTCTTACTGTTGATTATAAACTTGTGCTCTATTTATTCAAGTGAACCTTATGAACTACTGATGTAAACAATCTTGTTCTTGCATAGTTTGTCAAATAATTTTTATCTTGTTGTTCTTCTTTATGTTGTTCAGTGTCTCATAGTTACAGTAAGCTGGTTTATTTGTGTTGACAAGCATTGTCAATACCACTCTGGTTTGTGATGGATGTTATTGCTCGATCACCAAGCGATAATATCAGATTTCCTGGTATGGGTTGTAGGGAATTTTTCGAATAACACTGAGTGGACACTGGTGTCCACCACAATAACTGAATTTGGGTGGAGGAATGTCAATAATTATTTGTAAACCACTTTTTAAATACACTGTATGTTGTCCTACTATGGCAATTCTCAGAGCTCTTTGACCCTGAAGCCTTAAATATTAGTTTACTCTCAGCAATAAACCCTTTGTCTGCTGACCCTGCATGTACAACATAAGTCAACTACCCTTACCTATTTGAACTGTAAGACCACCAAATCCATCGCTCATTATCCAGCAAATTGACCTTGTATGATTCTGGTTCACATACGTTTCATCGATATAATAAATGCGAGATGTCCCACCGTCTCAAACCTCCGACAGTCTCCTTAAAAATACAGTCTTTGCATCCACAATATCACTTCTCTCCAGGAGCAATTTTCTCTCTTCATTCATCTTACGATATCGAAAGCCCACGTCCTTTAATATCAAATACCATCTGACACAAAACACTCTTCAAGAAATGGTCCAGATCACCTACTTCCTTCTTACAATTGCATCACTTTCCTGGCAGTTTGAAAGATGCTTTATAAACAATATAACAACCAGCACACGTACACTGGGGAAGAAATTGTCATTACACGTTCAAAGTACACTCAGAAGTGTGTGCAACAGATAAATGGTTGAATGATGCTATTGGCTGGAGTGTCATGTAGTACACTGTCTCCTGCTACTGTGCATCACCCCACCACCTGCCATCTTAGCTACACTCAGCTGCCCTTTCTTTTTAACTTGTACAACCTGTCTCTCTCTCTCCTATCTGGGGAAGGGTAGTATGTAGCTCACTTATCTCACATGCCTACTGCCTCTTTGCAGGGGATCTGTGATTTGTTGGACACTACAAAAGGTGAGAGAATATTACAACTCTAATAAGAAAGAAACTAGGAGTTACATTAATATACTCTGAAATTTGAATTAAGCAAAACACAATATTTAGCTGAGGGCAGTCTTCACTGACAGTATCTAATAACAAATGACATGTACTGAAACCATAGCTAGGTACACAGAACCATGATCAAGCCAAAGAGAGATAGTACTGAACCAAGAGAGAATATCAAAGTGAGAACGGGAAGATTCCAATAAATCTTACCACATGGCTGGTGCCTTGTTCTAAAGTCATAGTGTGAGATACTCGCACTCATGAAGTGATTGAAAATGCTTGTGCATGTGGGCAACATTGCTGCATTCTGTTCAACGTGATGAACAGCTAGCTACTAACTGCAAGGTGGTAAATGCTTGTAGTCACATGCATGACAAAATGGCAGCTGCTGGTCTGTCTTGATGATCAACCTGAATGGGCAAGAGTGGCAACATTTTAGACCTTAAGCAGGGTTTCCACTTGTTGCAACAGAAGTGACACTAGTTGGCTGCCACTGAACTGGTGTCACTGAAGTAGCATTTGGGAACACCCAAATCTACATCTACATTTATACTCCACAAGCCACCCAGTGGTGTGTGGCGGAGGGCACTTTACATGCCACTGTCATTACCTCCCTTTCCTGTTCCATTTGGGTGCGGTTCGTGGAAAGAATGACTGCCGAAAAGTCTCCGTGTGCGCTTGATTCTCTCTAATTTTACATTCGTGATCTCCTCAGGAGGTATAAGTAGGAGGAAGCAATATATTCGATACCTCACCCAGAAACGCACCCTCTCGAAACCTGGACAGCAAGCTGCACCGCGATGCAGAGCGCCTCTCTTGCAGCGTCTGCCACTAGAGTTTGCTAAACATCTCCGTAACGCTATCACTCTTGCCAAATAACCCTGTGACAAAACACACCGCTCTTCTTTGGATCTTCTCTATCTCCTCTGTCAACCAGACCTGGTACGGATCCCACACTGATGAGCAATACTCAAGTATAGGTCGAACGAATGTTTTGTAAGCCACCTCCTTTGCTGATGGACTACATTTTCTAAGGACTCTCCCAATGAATCTCAACCTGGCACCCGCCTTCCCAACAATTAATTTTATATGATCATTCCACTTCATATCATTCCGTACGCATACTCCCAGATATTTTACAGAAGTAACTGCTACCAGTGTTTGTTCCGCTATCATATAATCATACAATAAAGGATCCTTCTTTCTATGTATTCGCAATACATTACATTTGTCTATGTTAAGGGTCAGTCGCCACTCCCTGCACCAAGTGCCTATGCGCTGCAGATCTTCCTGCATTTCGCTGCAGTTTTCTAATGCTGCAACTTCTCTGTATACTACAGCATCATCTGCGAAAAGCTGCATGGAACTTCTGACACTATCTACTAGGTCATTTACATATATTGTGAAAAGCAATGGTCCCATAACACTCCCCTGTGGCACGCCAGAAGTTACTTTAACGTCTGTAGACGTCTCTCCATTGAGAACAACATTCTGTGTTCTGTTTGCTAAAAACTCTTCAATCAAGCTACACAGCTGGTCTGATATTCTGCAGTCTCTTACTTTGTTTATCAGGCAACAGTGCAGAACTGTATCAAACATCTTCCGAAAGTCAAGGAAAATGGCATCTTCCTGGGAGCCTGTATCTAATATTTTCTGTGACTCCTCTTCCACTCACTGTCACTCAAGTGACATCTCCGAAGTAGCACGTGGAAACACTAAAATTCATGTGATGCCTCTTTTAGCCACACCAAAAACGTTCAAGTCACTCTAACTATGTGATGCCACTAACCCCCCCCCCTCCCTCCCTCACACACACACACACACACACACACACACACACACACACACACACACACACACACACAAATTAGCATCAGAAGCAGATCAAACAGCTGCCATCTTCTCAAGCTATTTCCATATTTGGTGTTTTTCGAATTTATGCCTGGTATTACAAAAGTTACACAGCTTTAAAGACCTCTTCAGAACACATTGACCTTTGCGACCATACAGAGGTTAATTTATGTGGTGTATAAGATGTTTTTAATGTATGACGCATGGGTATAATGTGTGCAAGTAAGTAAGTATTATTGACTGATTAGTGAAAGGAGGTTTACAGTTGCACAGCAACTTGCTTAATTCTTCAAATGTTGATACTTAATGCAATGGTGATAGTAAATTCAGATTCTTGTATAATGGCATCTTCCATGCTTTAAACAAGATTTCTGAGAGCCTTTTGATGAAGGAAATCACCTATATTGGAGAAATTTTTGGTGAGTTTGCATGGAGCGTAACTCCAAAATTTGGTACAGAATAACTTTAACAGTTCATCGTACTTAATTGATGTGTGGTGTAAGAGTGAAAATATTAGCTTTCAAATGAGTCTTCAGGGCACTGTAAATAACACCCAACACATCACACAAGAACAATGAAACTGTAGTTTTGTGGATATATTAGAAATATCGGAGAGGTGAAAAGTAATCGCCAGATGTCATATATCAAAGTGTCACTTGTATTTTCACTCAAGCAAGTACTGAATATCTAATTTTTTTTAAAAAACAGCTCAATACGCAGATCGACAGTTATTTTTGTTATCAAAAAGTTGTTCAAGGACGGATTTTTGTTTACAAGTGCTTCTTAATTTCTAAGTGTCTTTGATGCTCCTGAGTTACTTCTACGTAAAATCCTTTTCCACATTAAAAACTGTTACACTTTCTCTCCTTCTTACTGTAGTCTAAGATCAATTCTAATGCCATAACTTGAATGATAACACCAATGTCTGTTCGTATAATCTCAGATGACACCATATTGAAAGCCATAGAACTAGAATTTTTGACAGTAGTGTGCTGAAACAGTGAAACAGCAGCACACAGTGCCAATGTTGTACCAGCTATCATGTGACTTACTTTGGCATAATTTCTATTGCTTGTGGAAACACATCTTTATAAGACTTAACTGGCACCATATTCCTGTAAGCTTCAGATTCTTAAAAAATAGAGCTGTTGCCAATTACGGGGGAGGGCACAGGCCACAGCCACCATGCTGAGACACAGGAGCCAATCGGGTCTTTTTTGGTGACAGTGGTTTTGTATTCTAGCTCAGTTCCAACTGCCTGAAAGATGGTTCTCACACTATTACTATGTCTCCATGAGGAAGAACAACCATTTAAAACTGCCACAGTTTTTAACAATTGCTGCTATTCTGAGTAAATTATCAACTCCTTGCAAAACTGTGGGAGCCGAAAATGTTTCTAGATTTTGCTTCCTCAATATGTCATAGTTGGTGTCGAAAAAGATGGAAGTCAACTTTAGGCTCATTCTCTGCACTTGACATAATGCATTACCCAACAGCCAATGAGTAATCAGTACTGTTCTGGGCAACAATGTGATACAGTCCAGGCCTCGAAATGCGCAAACCGCCACTGTTCACGAATTGGACTGTAGGAATCATTCTCACATGAAGTTTCTTTTCTCACGGAAATTTAATTAAAGTTTTAAATCATGACTGAATTTTCAATATTGACAGGGAAATTATGGGTGCACCAGTAGGCTCATTATTATTAAAGAGCCTTGAATTTGTTATCTGATTGTTTATTAATTCATACTCAACTTTCTCTTTCTTTGCAGCGCAATTCTGTCTTTTAC
The DNA here is from genome assembly GCF_021461395.2 of Schistocerca americana. NCBI lineage: Eukaryota > Metazoa > Arthropoda > Insecta > Orthoptera > Acrididae > Schistocerca > Schistocerca americana. The sequence goes on along the minus strand of NC_060122.1, from coordinate 466,711,800 downwards.
TTTATTACTTTTTTCCTCAACTTAATATTCTTTGGAGACAAATAAAGATATGAGCACATAAAAAAACAGTGCACTTAATAAGAGGTGCTAAAATTGACAAAAAAAAAATTCTTTTGTTCTGCAACAAAAAGTACCAAACAACGCAGGTAGTGACTGCTCAACTTATCTGAAATTTTCTTCTCTGTTTTATACAATAGCATGTATTTGAAATATTCTATCTATGTTGGAAGTCATACTTTAAATACTGTATCATGACTGCTTTTGGATAAATAGATATTAAGAAGAGATTTGTTTGGTACTTCACAGTTAGTGTCTCCTTGTGGTCAGTATGCTACTGGGAAGTAACTGATACCTGCATATGTTGATAAACAGCACTGATGTAGCCAGCTATCACTGCGCTAACGTTCTCTCGACACCCTCCAATGTTTGGCAGGAACTCCAGCAAATTCCAGTTCATAACAATAGTTGGCTGCAGAAAATATGTAAATATTATGAACAAGAAGTTGTGAATATGTTATTCATGGTTAGTGAAGCAGCAAATAATAATGAGTGCCATAGGGAAGAAAATCTGCAACAGTGTCTCATCAAATTTTTCTGAAAGCAATTAAACTCAGAATACATCCCATTGTAAAATTACGTTAAAATGCATTGTTCTTTTTGAGAAAATTAGAGGAGAAACTAAAGACATTGACGTAACATTGAGAGAAAATAGACGACACATTACAAAATTACACCTTAGACTTAAAATTTATCATTCTCTAGTTAACAGTTTTTCAGTTGTTTCATGTAATATATGCTATGGCTTCCAGATAAATACATAATATTTGTATCTGCAAGAAGAAGAATGACTTTCAAAGAAAAAAAAGAGGAAGAGAAGAGCACTTGAAAAATTTACGTTTTGTGCTAAGATAATGTAAGGGCGTGTGTGCATGCACGATCTCCGATTCTCTCGCACATGCACTCCCACACCCACAGAGAGAGAGAGAGAGAGAGAGAGAGGGGGGGGGGGGGGAGGAGCTGGCAGGATAAGGCACAATAGCCAAATGATGATAACAGCCCATACTGCTCAGTTACAGTTACCTAGATGAGGAAAAAGTTATATGTAACACAGTCTTAAGCAATGCCGGCCATAATATTTAATGAGAATCTGCATGAATAACACTAGGAAGACATGGACGACAAGAAAGTTTTTTTTATAGTGCCTTTTACAGTTTTCACTTATGTGAGACAAGGGGAACATAAATGCTAACAATTTTAACTGTTTGTTAATAGTGGGTCTCAATGTATTTTCTCGTAAGTTGAGTGCTTGGACAAAATACTAAAGCTAGAACATTATTTGCACAATCATCATAGTTTTCTTACAAAAACTAAATATTTCCCATTGTCACTGTGTGATTGCAGCAATAACACCTTTTGTACACTCAAATTACCTGCAATCAACAATGAAGTCACTGTTTTATATGGCATAGAAAAAAACTTTCATCTGCCTCAGGAATTTAAGTAAAAGAGATAACTGAGAAGCAATGAAAAGGACTTTAGTAAAAGAAATTTTATCTGGACTGTGCTGTCTTCAGTGACTTCAAGTTAATTATGTGCTTGAATATTACAATGTAATTTTTAAGAGTATTCTCATTTTATTCTCTGGATATGTCTGAATTAAAGCAGAATACAAAAACAATAAAAGTCCTTTCTTTATGCACTTAAACCATAAGCATGAACATTGAATATTAACAGTTAGGATTTGTATAGTGATAAACATTGGCACAATTGCTACTACACATGGGGAAAAAACTCAACATGCAGGTACTAAATATAGCCACCACTTCCCAATAAGTTTCAGAGCATTATAGCTCTATTTTTGATGCAACAGTTCATTCAGGGTCACACAATTAGTGTACATGGGACAAGTGTTACCAGTGTCTAATGGAGAATCACCAAAACACTTCGAGATGATTGCCATAACTGCTTAACATTTGTATTTCATTCATTTATGTCATTTAATAAGTATTTGAAAGTGTGTTTGACTCTGTCAATGTGATGCTCTAAATTGAAGATGAGGGAGAGAAAACAAAAATGGTAATTGTCGTTGGTGTTTGACACTTGAGAGACATAACAATACACCTGTCAGCAAGTGCTTACACACTTGAAATGGCCTACTTTCCCACTCATTGTTCTTGGATCAATAATGTCAGATGACTTTGGAATACTGAGTAAAACGGTTATCAGGATAGTATTACAATAGCATTTGAGCAATAGATGATAACATACAATTGTGTGGGGATAAAGAAATGAACTTAAATTTGTTTATAGCAGCAAAGATTTCTCAAACTGTGTAGAAAAGGGTAAGAAAGCTGGGAAAGGAGATATTCTGTCACTGCCTAAGCAAAATTCATTCTCTAGTTAAATGTCTGGTTTTATTATTTGACAGCTGTTTTGTTGGGTGTTCATGAATATATGTAAAAGTTATAAAACTAAACAAAATGAAAATAAATAGAAATAATGGAAATTAGCTGCTGTTATGGAATACTACTTAAAATAATGGAAAAGTGTCTTTCAATGTGAAATAAGAAATTTTTGTTACATAAATAATGGATATGATATGGGCAAACTCACTTCATCATCCTCAGCATCATCATTCTGGCTGACCATATTGTTAACATCATCCTTTTCTGCTAAATTTGCTCCATCACCAGCACCAGCCAGCCCTTCTGGTAATTTACCCTGCACACCAGCATGATTTGCCTGCAAAACAAGATTTACTAATGAATTACAGTGGAACCCACAATAAGCTGTTGCAGAATTTTTTTTTTAAAAAAAGGTGCATAAAAACACACTGTGAAATCAACAGATTTAAGAGTTAAGAGAGAACCCATGACTAGTTTCATCAATACCCCATTGTTGTAATGGCACCTAGTGCTTAATCCCCTACAACCATCTCAACCAGCAGCCTTATCCCAGCTATCCCAATGAACGTATGACTTCAACAACAATTCCCACAAATGCAGCCAGGATAGCCTGTTTTAATCCATGCTGCAAGCCTATGGGAGTGCCACAAGTTTATGTTATGAACTGGTTTCAGGCCAACATGATGCCAGGTATCTTTGCAACTACATAAAAGCTACCAAAGCTTTTCTTGATATTCACATCAACTGTCACAATTTCCACCATCTTCAACTGTCCACAAGCCTTAACTGGCAGTCGCACAGGATATGTTAAGAGACACTGCATACTCACTGGCTAAATTTGGAACACATTATGGACAATGATATGGCTCATAATAGCACCCAAAACATAACTGATGACACATGCATGCTTATTTTCGTATTTAAACACGTCAGACTGCCCAGAGCGAACTTGTTCGAGAACAAACCTTCAGGTCTACGAATGAGATTTAAAATCCTCCACTGGAACATTTACTCAGTGTCATTTAACAGAGAAAGAAAGCCTGCTCCTTGCAATGCATAATGTTCATCCATAAATTATGGCTATCACAGAAATGGACAGGTCTAATATCCAGATTAGTTTCTCCAGATATAAAATAATTCGAGGAGACCAGATTGGTGAAAGGGGGAAAATGCCAGCTATGAAACTAAAGTATGCCAGCAATTAATGATATTGCACCCCTTACATATAAAACTAGCAGTTGGCTTATTTACGATCATGTGATTTTACTATTCACCAAAATCAGTCATATTAAATTATTGATGGCAGGAAATCTTAAAGACATAACCACTATTTGTGGTGACCTTGGTTCTCGTGTTAAAGCACGAGGTTGTGAGACAATTGACTGAATGATTTTTCTTTCACTAATAGAAGACAAAACAATTTGTTTTGTTAAATGGCATATCATCCAGGATGCTACTTTCACCTATGTGAATAAACTTAGCTGTTGTCATGTCTGTCTTTGTTGATCTCTTACTCTAATATGTGACTGGGATGATCTGAAAGACACTGTGGCACTGGATCATCATCCTTTCCTGGTCTCTTTAACAGCAAACTCACTTCTTCCACCCTTGATGGCAGAGCCACACAAATTAAACTGTGACAAATCTAACTTTGAATGTTATTCCACATGGGCAAAGGAGGAAACAACCACGGTTCACTGTATCTTGCTGGAATGTATGGTGTATGATTGGTTCATGACTGTGTTGAAGAAAGCAGCTTCTGCAACCGTTCAAAGAAAACATATTTACAACCCCTGCAATAAGCAGACAATAATTTGCCAGAAAGTAGAATTCTCGCAGCATACTACTTTTAAGATCAGTATTAATACAATTTGGAGAGCAGCCTGTTAGATGAAATGAACTGAAAATACCGATGTGTCAATGCCAGGGTCAAGTGACCCTTGAAACAATGCAAATGTGAGACTTACAAGTCGTTCTGTCCCTCAGCAATGCACGGTGCTAACAAGATGGACACAGGGTGGAAAGTTTAGAAGTATTAAATATGCTCACAATACTGGATATACAGAAACAGATTGGACAAAAGATTTTAAAGACACAATATGACTACCATTGGTAAACCCTCAAACAGTTTAATTTGGGCTCATAGAGAAGGATTACTTCATACGCAACTTCATTACAATGGAAGTAATTAGTTAATTACATACCAGTAAATGGCTGACATGAACCCCCCCCCCCCTTTCCATCCACATGTGTGTGTGCAATCACACACAACATAATGTTTATTGTGAATATGATCAATGAATAAGAAACGAACTAATTATGAGTAACTAACCAAGAGGGCTTCAACTGACGACGAAGAAAACGTCTACAACTGCCTGCAGAATGACAACATTTGACCACCAACAGTTGCCATCAGTGACATTGCTGTACAGGACTTCTGATAGTCTGGGAATATTACAGACTTTACATAAAAATTGTAGAATTTTGCACTTAATCATGGCTAACACTTGATTTAAGAATCATGAAAGAAGGTTGTATACGTGAAAGAGGCCTGGAGACACTGGAAAGTTTCAGACAGGTTATATAATGGTAAGACAGAGATTCAGGAAACAGGTTTTAAATTGTAAGACATTTCCAGGGGCTGATGTGGACTCTGACCACAATTTACTGGTTATGAACTGTAGATTAAAATTGAAGAAACTGCAAAAAGGCAGGAATTTAAGGAGATGGGGCCTGGATAAACTAAAAGAACCAGAGTCCGTAGAGAGTTTCAGGGATAGCATTAGGGAACGATTGATCAGAGGAAAGAAACACAGTAGAAGAAAATGGGTAACTTTGAGAGATGAAATAGTGGAAGCAGTAGAGGATCACGTAGGTAAAAAGACGAGGGCTAGTAGAAATCCCTGGGTAACAGAAGAGATATAGAATTTAATTATGAAAGGAGAAAATATAAAAATGCAGTTAATGAAGCAGGCGAAAAGGAATACAAATGTCTCAGAAATGAGATCGGCAGTAAGTGCAAAATGGTTATGCAAGGATGGCTAGAGAAAATGTAAGGATGTAGAGGCGTATATCACTAGGGGTAAGATAGACACTGTCTACAGGAAAGTTAAAGAGACCTTTGGAGAAAAGAGAACCACCTGTGAGAATATCAAGAGCTCAGATGGAAAACCAGTCCTAAACAAAGAAGGTAAGGAGAAAGATGGAAGGAGTATATAGAGGGCCTATGCAAGGGTGATGTACTTGAGGGCAATATTATGGAAATGGAAGAGGACATAGATGAAATGGGAGATATGATACTGGGTGAAGAATTTGAGAGAGCATTGAAGGACCTAAGTCAAAAGAAGACCCCGGGAGTAGACAACATCCTGTTGGAACTACTGATAGCCTTGGGAGAGACAGCCATGACAAAACTCTACCATTTGGTGAGCAAGATGTATGAGTCAAGCGAAACAGCCTCAGCCTTCAAGAAGAATATAACAACCCCAATCATAAAGAAAGCATGTGTTTACAGTTGTGAAAATTACCAAACTACCAGTTTAATAAGTCATAGCTGCAAAATACTAACACAAATTCTTTACAGACGAATGGAAAAACTGGTAGAAGCCGACCTCAGGGAAGATCAGTTTGGATTCCATAGAAATTTTGCGGCATGCAAGACAATAGTGACACTACGATTTATCTTAGAGGGCAGATTAAAGAAAGGCAAACCTACATTTCTAGCATTTGTAGACAGAGAGAAAGCTTTTGACAATGTTGACTGGAATACTCCTTTTCAAATTCTGATGGTAACAGGGGTAAAATACAGGGAGCGAAAGGCTATTTGTAATTTGTATAGAAACCAGATGGCACTTATAAGAGTCGAGGGGTACGAAAGGGAAGGTGTGGTTACAGGAGTGACACAGGGTTGTAGCCGCCTATCCCCAAAGTTATTCATCTGTATATTAAGCAAGCAGTAAAGGAAACAAACGAAACATTTGGAGTAGGAATCCATGGAGAAGAAATAAAAACTTTGAGGTTTGCTGATGACATTGTAATTCTGTCAGAGACAGCAAAGAATTCGAAGAACAGTTGTACGGAATAGACGGTGCTTGAAAGGAGGATATATGATGAACATCAACAAAAGCAAAACGAGGATAATGGAATGCAGTTGAATTAAATCACGCAATGCTGAGGGAATTAGATTAGCAAATGTGACACTTAAAGTAATACGTCAGTTTTGTTATTTGGGGAGCAAAATAACTGATGATGGTCAAAGTAGAGAGGATATAAAATTTAGACTAGTTATGGCAAGGAAATCATTTCTGAAAAAGAGAAATTTGTTAACATCGAGCATAGATTTAAGTGTCAGGAAGTCTTTTCTGAAAGCATTTGTATGGAGTACAGCCATGTATGGAAGAGAAACATGGACGATAAATAGTTTAGTCAAGAAGACAATAGACGCTTTCGAAATGTGGTGCTATAGAAGAATGCTCAAGATTAGATGGGTAGATTATGTAACTAATGAGGAGGTACCGAATAGAATTGGGGAGGAGAGGAATTTGTGGCACAACTTGACTAAAAGAAGAGATCGGATGGTAGGGCATGTTCCGAGGCATTAAGGGATCACCAATTTAGTATTGGAGGGCAGCGAGTAGGGTAAAATTCATAGAGGGAGACCAAGAGATGAATACACTAAGCAGATTCAGAAGAACGTAGGTTGCAGTAGGTACTTGCACAGGTTAGAGTAGCATGGAGAGCTGCATCAAACCAGTCTCTGGACTGAATACCGCAACAACAACATCAAAATTTTATTCTAAAATTTCTTTTCAAATGCCTTCCAACCAAGGTACCAGCCTGAGTTCCTGCACCGTCTATGAGAACTGTAGCATTTGCATCATGCCACATTTCCAGTGCTAGGCTGAGTAAACCAGCATCCCATCACCACGGTGCTGAATAACAAGTCCCATACATTTGTGGGCAGCTAATAGGATGTGTGAGAAGGGGATCAAATGATTGTTACGGGCTGCAACCTTGGGAGCAGAGTGCAGTCCTGTCACTCTCTTGTACTTCAACTTCCAAATTGGGTAGGCGGCTTCCTGCCATTTGCCTCCGATTCTGTTCTCTTCGATCGGCCACCAGCTAGCTCAAACGTGAGCCAACTGCTCTGCATTTCCTATTACTATGTACAGCTATCATCCAGAATGGCAGATGCCCTCACCGTCCATCCTGGATGAGTCCTTATGTAAGCCATAATTTCAGAGTATAGTCAAAATTCAGTTTATTTCTCTCTTTCATTTCAAACCTCCTTTCCGAAGGACTCTCTCTACTGTTCTCAATCAAGCCATTACTTCTCGCGCCTGTACAGATTGGTGTCAGAAGTCAGGATCCCCCTCCCTTTGGTTTCAAGGGAAGTGCAAAATTTTGGTTCATGTTCAATGCTGTGTGGCCAGTGATACAATGTTGCCTCGACGCGGGCTGTGTGTTGCAGTGTGCCGGTGCACTGCCGGGAGTGTGCTGCGTCTGTACATTCCACTGCTACAGTGGGCCAAAGTATAGCCTACAGCTTGTTGCCTGCCATCCAGCAGTACTAAGGAGTCACACCGTGAATACCCTGGACATTTAGGGAAGCAGAAAACTGTCCACATGTGCACTGCGTTCGAGCTGGCACTGCTTGGGGCTCATTTGACTGTTGCAGATGGCCAGAGCTGCATCAACACTGAGCCTGGGCATCACTGCTAAGCCGTCCCATCCATGTGGTGTGCAAATCATGCAGTGTGTCTAAGCTGCTCCTGCGAACGGTTGTTGCCTGATGCCGCCCATAGGCATGGCCCACCAGCTGCCTGCCACCCACCAGTGTTACCCACCTATACTCTGATTAAAATAAGTTTGTGATTGACATTTCAGGAAGCTGAGTAGCAGAGGCCAGCTCTTTCTCTAGCACCATGTGCTCACTGTGTTGCCCATTATGCAGACAGGACATCTACCACATGTGGTTGCTCAGTTGAAACACTACCCTCCATCACTGCTATCTGTCAATAACAAAGTTTTTTTAATTGGAGTATATCACTGCTGTAGCCTGACCCATAAGTACCCTGCCAGCCAAGCTGGCCATGCTGCCATCTACACTGTTCACTGCCAACCTGTAGCCGTAGCCAACAACGCCAGTATCATGCTGCCCTCGGTTGGGCAGTACAGTCTTGCTTCATACTGCAACTGTGTGGCCCAAAGGCTGCCCCTTCACCATTGCAGTCTGCAGCTGCGTGTTCATCTTTGGGCTGCTATAACTGAGGCTTGTCACTGTTGGAACCAGCAGTCTGCTGCTGGGTCCACATCACATTTTTGCAGCTATGCCAAATAAACCAGCATCCTGCCACTAATGTGCTGAATAAATCAGCTCCCTTTGTCTGTAGGCAGTCAATAGGAGGTTCAGAGAGGGATTATATGGTTGTTGCTGGCTGCATCCAGTGGAGCAGTGGACAATAGAGCCATTCTCTTGTACTACAGCTTCCAGAATGGGGTTGAAGGCTTCCTGTATTAAGCTCATACATAAGCAAAAACCAGGCTCTAACTGGCTACCATCCAAAATAGCTTCAGAAAAGGATGCGGAACATATGATACTCATAATATTAATGGCCAACATCTTTGGTGTGTTTGTTCAGGGCAGATTCCTTATTGCAGGCTTCTTTGATTTGTCGGTTGAGTGCAACTCAGGAATCTCTAAACTAACGTGTAAGACTCACACTGTGAACACCAGACACCTTCATCATAGGTATCTACTCGCTGCACACATTTGATTGAGTGATGAGATGCTGCAGCTATGTGAATATTGCAAGGCCTCATGCTTGGAGGTGCCCTCAGCCCAATATTATACACTACATATAATGCTGATGCTGAAACTTCTGTACATATACTCAACTGCCACATTTCTGCAGGATACCTGCCATATACTAATTTGAGCTGACATACTACTTCATGACAGACTAATAAATGTCCGCATTACACATTTGGTTCTGAGGATAGAACAAGTGACAAACATTTTTATATGACTGCCACAATGTTCAATCTGTATTGATCGCCACTGGTACAACTAGAGCTGGACTAGTGTGTGATCATCTGATAAATAAGACAAAACACACTGTCTTAGAATCTGTATTGGAGGTATGTCCTTAACACCAACCAGCTGCTCTCATGAAGGCAGCAACTTCGTTTCAGCACAATTTCCGGCAGGCTAATTTATGTTGTGAAAAATTAGGACTCTGGACATAGAAAGGATAATGCGAATGCCAGTTCATTTTGAAGAACATAAGAAAAAAAAGTGTTAGTGTCATTTGTGAATGAACTATCCGGCCGTCACCTGATGGTGATTTATAGAGGGGGAGAAAAAAAGAAACACAGAAATCTTAATAGTCGATCCTGAATATGCTTACACTGTTAATGTATGTGTACGACCAAGTATTTCTTTTATTAGAAAATTGTGCAGTTTGACCAAACTGCCGAACCCCCCCCTTTCAGTAACAGAACAAGCAAGTATTGGAATTACATGTTACACCAAAGTAATAAGACATATGTATGTATCCGGATCCCACTCCAGCTACTGCCAGGTCTGGGAGCTGACAAGTCCTCTCCGTTTGGCTTGGTCCTCCCACCACTTATCTTCCTCCACTTGCTGCCAGGTCACATCTCTCCTTTCCACAGATATTCTCACTCCCATTTTCCACCGTGTTCTTTGGTGCCCTCTAGGTCTTTTCCCATCCATCTTTAATTCTTCCATAATTTTGGGAAGTCTCTCCCCCATGCATCCTCTTAACATGCCCATACCATCTTAATCTCTTTTTTTCAATTTCTTCTCTCATATTTTCTTGTTTAAGGTCCTTTCTAATATCTACATTCCTTACTCTGTCCATTCTTGTTTTCCCCTTAACTGCTCTGTGAAATTTCATTTCCCTTGCTTGCATTCTGCTCCAGTCCCTTTCTGTCATTGTCCATGTTTCTCCCCCACAGGTAACAATAGGGAAGTAATAACTCTTATACATAAGGAGTTTTGCTTTTTCTGAAAGTTCCTTATTCCAAATCAAATGTTTTATTGTTTTATACAACTTGCCTCCCTTCTGTAACCTCCTATAATTTTGTTGGTTATTCTTCCATCACTAGATATTTCACTCCCTAAATAAGTGAAACTGTCTATCAGTTTGAGGAGTTCTCCATTCAAAATAATCTTCCCATTGATCTCTTTGTCTCTTCCAAATACTATTACCTCACTCTTATCTTTATTTATTTTTAGTCCATACCTTTTCATTATTTCCTTCCACAAATCAAGTTGTACCTGTACATCTACCTCTATAATGCCCCATATTACCATATCATCTGCAAAAGTCTTTTTCTTATACTGTATCTTTAACGGCCCTATTCATTCCCTCCATCACAACATTAAAAAGTGCAGGAGAAAAAATACATCCTCATTTAAGTCTTTGTCTTATTTGGAAGTATTCAGAGTTCCCCAACAAGACATAAAGACATAATAAAAAATACGGGATAATGATTACAACCATTCACACTTCTGGGAGTATAAAGAACTGAAGGTTCACTTAATTTCTTGGTGCAGTATTTACAGCATTTAAACTGTTGTCCAATATTTTATCTATATACAACAGCTTCAGAACGTTTACTAGCTAACTTGCTTTATTTGAATAACATAAGAAATAATGACTTTAGAATTTTTCTTCACAACACATTAACAACACAACTCCACCAGAATTTGATGAATGAAATTGCAATCAGACAGCTTAACATTAAGAAAAAACATAAACTCACTCACTGGATCCAGCCACATGAGATACTCCCAACACTGCTGATATGAAATTTCAATGCTGTGGAAGAGTTCTTTATTTCTGATGCTCTGGACAACAAATTCAACATAGCCAATAGCATCTTCAATGTTTCTTTTCTTGGTGCATATAATGATCTTGTTGAAATTTGCATACACGATCACTGACCCCAGTCTCTTAAACTCTGCTACGAGCTGTAGACACAAAGCAGAACAAAATACATAATGTAAACAATAAAGGAAAAGTTCATGTATAATAATGCCAAATATATTTTTCCCACAATTTGAATTAATACTCAATGAAAATAATCAGCTTTTGAAAACAAAATATAATTGTATAGTTAAAAAAATCTACTCACCGAGCGGCGGCAGGAGAATGCACATATGAAAAGTTATTATGTATGCAAGCTTTTGGAGCTAGTGGCTCCTCCTTTTGGCATAAGGGTTGAAGGGGAAGGATAAGGGGCGAAGGAAAATGACTGCTGCATCAGAGATAACTTACAGGATGGGATGAGAAGAAATCCTGTCTGTAAGTGACTGGCTCTGAAAGCTTACATACACAATACCTTTTATATGTGTATTTTCCTGCCATCGCTTGATGAATTAATTACTCAAATATTTATTAGTCAAATGAATTTAAATTAGTACATTACTGATTGACAATTTTTATCGCTTTTTGTAGAGCTCTTGTTAAGCTGACTAGGTAGTTGGCTGTACAAATACAGGTGCACTGACAGGGGTAGGATGGCCATTTCGACAGTGGAGGTGACAGATTGACAGAATTAAGTGCAGCTGCTTGGAAATGGTGAGCTTGCCATGCATGCTAAGCACGTTCATGATGACTAAATGGAGGAAAACCCAGTGCAGAAAACTAACTGATGAAATCACAATGGCTGCAAATAAATGCATTTTATTTTGATGAGCCTGTTTGTTTTGTTTAAGGGGAGCAAAGACAACTGGGGTCATATGCATCCAACTCACAACTACAGAACACAAAGACAGAGAGGAGTTAAAAAACGACTATATGTCAATCCCTACTAATGTAAGAGAAGACAGCTAAAAACAGGGACATGGAGAAAGTGCTACCAAAGACACCATACAGAAACGGAGGTCCAAAACTAAAAATTAAATGGCCTTCACCATATTGCTACGACAGATAAAAAGTAAAACGCAGTCAATGGCCCACACAGGAACGTAAACGGTTAAAAAATGGGCATTCCGTCAGGTAATGGAAGACAGTTAAAACTTGGGCGCAATGTGTACAAAGTGGTGGGGGAACAGCACTTAGCAGATGATGATGGCTAAAAAGGCAGTGCCCAATATGCAACCCAGCTAAAATGACCCAGTCCCGGTGAGAGGGCCGACAGGAGGTCATCCTATCCACTGGGAGAGGCTTAATAATCCAGAGCTTGTTCCCATGAAGGGAGGGCCAATGGCGATGCCAAAGTGAGACTACCTCCTGACAGACGGCAACACAGAGATCACTGGAGGGAATATAGGAACTAGTGGGCTGAGGTAGGAGGACTGCAGCATTGGCAGCAGCCTTTTTTCCTGGCAGACCAACATGACCAGAAACCCACATAAAAATCACAGTGGCTCCATCAAGAGTGAGCAAGTAACTGTTTTCCTGGACCCGTTGCACTATGGACAGCGCGCATAGAGTTTGAAGGGTGCCAAGAGAGTCTGAGCAAAGGACACAACAGAAAATTCCGTATTGTCGGGTGTACCCCGTGGTCTGATACGGGGCAAAGAGCTCGGCTGTAAATACTGAGCAGTGTGTTGCAAGCCAATACTGAGCAACATTGGCACCAATTATGAAGGCACACCCGACACCACGGTCAGTTCGAGAGCCATCAGTGTACACAAAGGTACTATCGTGAAGTTCTGTGTGAAGGTCAAGAAACTGAAGGCGGTAGAGTGAGGCTGGGGTAGTGTCCTTAGGAAGCGAATGAAGGCCAAGGTTAACACTGTCTGCTTCATGAAGCCAAGGTGGTGAAGGGTTAACACCCACCAGGAAAGTTGCAGGGAGTACGAAGTTAAGCCGCCGGAGCAAGTGCTGAAAGTGGACTCCAGGAGGTAACAGAGAAGAGGGATGCGCCCCATACTGGTGATCAAAGGAATCATCGAAGCAGGAGGCATACGTGGGTGGCCACACATAGCAGACAAACGGCATGCGTACCTGCCGAGGAGAAAGTCACGGCGGTAGGACAGTGGTAATTCAGCAGCTGCAGCAAACAGACCCTCAATAGGGCTATATAAAAGGTGCCAGGGCTAAATGGATGCCACAATGGTGGATAGCATTGAGACAGAGTAAGGAGGGACGGACGTGCAGACGCATAAACAAAACACCCATAGTCAAGTTTCGAATGGACAAGGGACCGGTACAAATAGAGGAAGTACCATTGAAGACACGTAGGACATTGAGGGACTGTGTACAGTGGGCTGCCAGGTAAGACACTTGGGAGGACCAAGAGTGTTTCCTATCAAGCATAAGCCCCAAGAATTTTGTATTTTCAACGAACGGAACAGCCTGTAAAGACGATCAAGAAATCGCTGAAGACGTCACTCAGTGAGATAGGTCCGTGAAGAACTGTGATAGATGGCAAAAACGTCATCAAAAATGGAGCTGGAGAAGCCCGGTGGTAGACAGGCCATTATAGGGTTAATGGTGATAGCAAAGAGGACAACACTCAGGATGGAACCCTGAGGCACACCGGTTTCCTACATAAAGGTGTCCGACAAGGCAGAACACATTCACACCTTGAACACAGGGTCTTTTAAAAATTCCCGAAGGAAACAGGGCAAGTGGCCACAGAAGCCCCACGTGTAAAGAATATGTAGGATACCTGTTCTCCAGCAGGTGTTGTAGGCCTTCTCCAAATTGAAAAACACAGCCACAGTCTGGGATTTCCACAGAAAACCATTCATGAAATGGGTGGACCTAGTAACGAAATTGTCAACTGCAGAATGGTATGCTCGATATCCACACGTTGCAGTCGTTAGTGAATTGCGAGAGTCGAGCCACCATACCAGCCGGGCACGAATCATTCCATCACCTTGCAAACACAGCAGGTGAGAGAGATGGGGCAACAGCTAGAAGGAAGGTTTTTGTCCTTATGGGGCTTAGGAATGGATATGATGATGGATTCATGCCAACGTCTGGGAAACATGCCCTCTGTCCAGATGCAGTTGTACACATTAAACAGAAAGTGCTTGCCCACAAAAGAAAGGTGCTGTACCATCTGAATGTGGACAGCACCTGGCCCTGAGGCGCACGATTAGGATGATCTGAGAGCATGATCTAGCTCCCTCATAGTAAAAGCGGCATTGTAGCACTCACGATTCTGAGAAGAGAAGGGTATCGCCCGAGCCTCCTCCGCTCATTTCTGATGGAGGAAGGCAGGGTGATAGTGGGATGAGCTCGAAATTTCCACAAAGTGGTGGCCCAAGGTGTTGGAGATAGCAATAGGGTCCATGATGACTTCGGCTGCTACTATCAGGCCGGAAATTGGCGAATGGATCTTGTTCCCAGAGAGCCGTCGGAGGTTGATCCACATGACAGAGGAATGGGTGCAACTGTTAAAAGAATTAGTGAATGAAATCCAGCTAGCTTTTTTTGTATCCCAAAGAATGTGACGACACTCTGCATGCATCTGTTTATAATGAATGTAATTTGCCATCATAAGATGATAGTTAAAAATGCGGAGAGCACGTTTCCATGCGCGAACAGCGTCGTGGCATGCCTCAGTCCACCAAGGAACTGGGACACGGCATGGTAAAGAGGAAGTGTGACGAATGGAACGTTCTGCAGCAGTAAAGATAATGTTAGTGTGATATTCCACCTGGTCATCACAACTGAGGAAATCTTCTTCTCCGAAGGTTGCCAGGGAGGAGTAAAGCCGCCAGTCAGCCTTAGTAACCTGCCATTTGGGTGTGCATGCAGGTGGGGTAGGAATAGCACATGGGAAATGGTCACTCAAGTAGGTGTCAGAATGAACGGACCACTCAAGATGATGGACAAGCTGGGAAGTGCAGAAGGACAGATCCAAATGGGAATAGGTGTGTGAGGATTTGGAAAGGAATGTAGGTGCTCCAGTGTTAAGGTAGAAGAGGTTGAGTTGATTACGAAGATCAGCCAAGAGGGTACCTCTCCGACAGGTTCTGGGAGAACCCCAAATGGGATGATGTACACTAAAGTCACAGAGTTGCAGAAATGGGGGAACAGCTGCCCAATAAGCTGAGGGAAGACTGCCCTAGTGACATCAAATGATGGAGGGACATAAATAGTACAGAGGTAAAAAGTTAGGTGAGAATGGAAAAGGCGAACTGCAACAGCTTGATGGCTAGTCATGGAGATGGGTTGACTATGAGTGTCATCTTGTATGAGCAGCACGACACCCTCATGACATGGAATGCTGACCTCAGGGGGAAGTTCGAAACAAACTGGGAAGAAATGTGAAAGCTCAAAGTGGTCATGAGGATGCAATTTTGTTTACTGAAGGCGGAGTACAAGGGGATGTTCCGGTGGTAAAAGCAGCTGTAAATCCTCTTTGTGTGACCGAAGGCTGCAAATGTTCCATTGGAGAAGAGTCATGATGAGGAAGAAATGAAGGAGTGTCACCTCGGCGACTGCAGAGTGACAGCCTGCGCAGACTCGCTGCCACAGGGCACAGAAGCAGGAGGATCCTGCTCCTTGAGGTCCACAGAAGCATCAGCTTGCTTGTGCTGTCAGTCTGTGGAGTCCACCACAGGAAAATTGTTGGGGGTGCGCACTGGCGACACAGAGGCCGGCCGGACTAAGCTATCACATGGCAACACCGTTGAAGGGGATCTTCAGGTCAGCGAAGGCGAAGACCGTTTGCCTTTGTTGGACTTCTTTGAGCATTTCGGATTAGCAGAGTAAGACTCAGATGTTGTTTGGCTGGAGGGATGTAGGAAATCTTCATGGGAGTACTCCTTCTGTCCTTTCTGGCCTAACAGTTGTGTAGCTGGTGGCTTTGCCCTGTGAGGGGGAGAGATTGATGGCTGGACGAGGAGATTGCAATGCTACCTTGACAGTGGGTGATTTCACAACCTTAGAGCTGAATCTAAGGTCACAAGTCTGTGTGGCCATGTCCTTCATGGAACAAGAGGTAACAAGAACAGAACTATAAGTGTCAGATGAGAGAATGCAAGGTTCGTGACTAGCCAATAACTTGCGAGTGACTGGATAAAGCACTTTTTCCTTTACTTGGATCTCCTGGACAGTCCGCTCATCAAGATACACGGGACAATCCTGAGAGGAGGCGGCATGGCTGCCATTGCAGTTTATAGAGCGGGGAGAAGGTGGACAATCACCCTCGTGTGCATCCCTAACACAGGTTACACATTTGCCTGCGTGTTGACAAGACATTCTAGTGTGGTTGAAACGATGACACTGGTAGCAGCGCATCGGGTTCAGAATGTACAGTCGGACTGTGATAATTTCATAGCCTGCTTTGATCTTGGACAGAAGCACCACTCCATCAAAGGTGAGAAAAAGACTGTGCATGGGCACTAAGGAGTAATCTACCTTTTTAATCACCCAATGGAGGGTGATGATACACTGATCAGACAGATACGATTGGTTTTTAGCCTCATTCAGACTGTCAGGCAGCCTAGTGTAAATAGCACCATGGGAAGAATTCAGAGTTCTATGGGCCTCGAAATAAACAGGATAGCCGTGGAGAAGTGAGGCAGCAAGCTTTTGCTGTGCTTGTGAATCAGAAGTAGTCTCCAAAAGCAAAGTGCCATTCTGTAAATGAGAGCAGGGTTTCAAAGGGCCAGCAATTGCATCAACACCTTTCTGAATAATAAACAGATTTACCGTTGCGAAGGACTGACTGTCTTCAGTACATGAAATCATGAGGAACCGTGGTGCAGCCGGATGGGTCTTTGAATCATTAGGCTCATTCCGTTTACATTTTGTAAATACTGACTGTGAAGAGGATTGGCCCATTGTGAGAAAATCCCCTACGATTACCAGCATCTCCGATGGTGTGGTCCTTACAACTGGGGGCGCCCTTCACAAGGGGGCACAACCGCCTTAGGTGATTGTTCACACTTCAGGACACACCTCCTGAGCACCGGACCGAGGGACCAATCAGCAATTTGGGAAAGTAGAAGGTCAGGCAATCACCCCTCCCTGGGCCTGGCCTTTACCAGGGGTATGTGCGAACCCAACCTGTTGACCCAGGGCTGGGAACTATGCATTAACCAGTCACCTCTTGCACATCAGACACGTGGGCCAGCCGTCAGAAGGGCACAGGGAGGAAGAAGAAAAAGAGAAATCTCAAATGCCGAAGTGGAGGAACGACAGGAGAAGGGAAACAAAGAAAGGAAAAGGGAATGAGAAAGAGTAGTGAGACTTCTTACGTCAGCAACGGTCTTTGCGGAACATTCCCAATAAACCCCACACATGATCCCAAAGGGAGGTGAAAAAGGATAGCAAGAGGACAGACATGCAGCATGGAAGGGAAAAGATGCTGCAAAGGCTGGGACCAAGCACGAACCCACCAAAGAGTGGCGAGCCCCCTGAGGCATTTCATGAGCCTCATTTAAGTAAAGGTAGCCTTATGTAGAGATTATTTTGGCATCTGTGAGCTTAAAATGATTGACTAACAACAATGTGTTTACAAAATTCATTAATAGCAAATGCAATAAGTTATAAACAAGATCAGCACACTAAATGATAGTCAATGAGGTGGTCTATCAAATGACACCTATGTGACAGTTTCCCGAGCAGAAAAGCGTGCTGGTCCCCGGCAGGAATCCACCCAGCGGATTAGTGTTAAGGTCCAGTGTGCCGGCCAGCCTGTGGATGGTTTTTAAGCCGGTTTTCCACCAGCCTCGGTGAATGTGGACTGGTTCCCCTTATTCCGCCTCAGTTACACTATGTCAACAACTGCTGCGCAAACACTGTCTCCTCATATGCATCCACCATAATTAGTCTACCACACAAACATTTGGGATAATGCTCTTCTGGTCTGAGGTGTTCTCGGGGGTGGGGGTAGGGGTGTCCACTGGGGGCTGAACCACGATAACCCTGGGTTCGGTGTGGGGCGGCGGTAGGGTGGGTGGAATGCTGTGGCCTGTTGGGGGTTGTGAACCACTGAGGGCTACGGCGGCATGAAGCCTCTCCGTCGTTTCAAGGTTCCCGGTTCAATACAGACATACACATGACTGTTTACATTTTGTGAAGATTACAATCAGAGAAACGGCCATTGAAGAGATTATGAGGAGAGGATTGCTATGAAAATATTTACACAGCACTTTGACTTTTCATATTTAATTTGTAAATACTTGAAGACAATCATTCCATACTTGGACATGTGTGGAGCTATAATTTGAACATATTCAGAGACTGCATGTAAACATTACAGAGAAATGTGACAATCTGAGCCATTATGAGCACAGGCTCATCTCGAGTCTTCTACTATTAAGTTCCAGATGAAAGCTGAGGAAATTCTCTATTACATAAATGCTGTTTTTGTTCTACCTGTAATACGTCTCCATAACTAAGTGGTAAGTGTGTTGGACTGCTATTTGGAGGACCATGTTCAATTTCTGGTACTGGCAGGGATTTTTTCTTTGTGGGACGATTGGAACAGGGCACACTCAGCCTCAAGTTACCTGCCAAGGAGCTTCTCGAGTGAGAAGTAGCAGCTCCAAGCTTTGGTAAGCCGACAAAGGCTGGGAGAGCGGTGTTCTGATCCCATGGCCCTTTGTACCACATCCAAAAGAGGCCACTGGCAAAGGTTGACACTGTAACCATTCGGTACAGAATAACCCATCATGGCCAGTAGATAGACCTTTAACTAATTCTGCTGGTCTGTAAAGCACAAAATTTGAATATTATAGAAAATTTTCTCAACAAAATGGCGCACCAGTTCCAAGATTTCTCTTACATAATTTTACTTTGCACGGAAAGTGACTGAAACGTATCCAACAAGGAATTTTCAAAAAAATGTACTTGTCTCCTCACACTGTTGGTTCATTAACATGTGTTTAATTACACTCTTATCTTATTAAAACTAAATATACATCAAAAGATTATGAACTAAAACTTATTTTCATTATGCAAAAAGGCATGGTTTTGTTTTTGACACTTCATATTTTCCTGGACTGTACAGAATTTGCAATCATTGGGCTTTTTATACCATAAGACGTTTGGTTTGCAAGGTGGACGATGCTGACTTCTTGCCTCGATTTTTCAATTGACTACCAAGTAGCCATCTTCATGTGACATTTATAACTGAAGATTACTAGTGCGTGTTGCTTTGTATATATCAATAATTGGCTTCAAACCCAGTTATTTCTTCAGTTTGTTCACAAAGACATAGTTGTACACCTACTGCCTTCCCAGCAACAGCTAATTTAATTAGTCTGACTGTTTAGTTTTAACTTAGCAAACACAATAAAACATAGAAATGCACAATAATAGTAAACTCCAGTTATGAAACTCACCTAAAGATGGTTGCTTTGGTTGTTTGCTGTACCACACTGACCACATATTGGCACAAAAGTGTGAGTCTGAAGAGTGTATTGGAGCCACACATAAGATCATGAGGGATGTTGTCACTATAATAATTCAACAAGGTTGATGCAATGTTTCGAGGTAGGCTAGCTTGATGAAGCAGTGGACTCAGTGGCACGCCACAAACCAACGCAGCAAGGGGCAAGCCAGATTTCCACAGTGGCAGCGGTGTTTCAGGATACGTGACTGGTAGTAGCACATATGTACAACAAGAATGCCATTACCAGCTGTAATTACTGATCATTATGCAATGAAATTGTTGTTAGTCTCACAGCTCTACCAGACCAAAGGGGCTGCACTGGGTGACACTGCCACATTGAACTGCCAGTAGAAGTCACTGGTTTGAGGCAAGGAGGAGCAACAGCAAGTTCATCATGGATTTAGCACCACAGCACAGCAGGCTATTGCAGGTCTATGAGGTGCATTCAAGTTCTAAGGCCTCCGATTTTTTTTCTCCGGACTGGAAAGAGATAGAAACACGCGCATTGTTTTAAAATGAGGCTGCGTTCATTGTCAATACGTCCCAGAGATGGCAGCACCGTACGACAGATGGAATTTTACCGCCAGCGGCGAGAATGAGAACTGTTTTAAATACTTAAAATGGCGATGTTTTCCTTACTTGAACAGCGTGCAATCATTCGTTTTCTGAATTTGCGTGGTGTGAAACCAATTGAAATTCATCGACAGTTGAAGGAGACATGTGGTGATGGAGTTATGGATGTGTCAAAAGTGCATTCGTGGGTGCGACAGTTTAATGAAGGCAGAACATCGTGTGACAACAAACTGAAACAACCTCGGGCTCGCACAAGCCGGTCTGACGACATGATTGAGAAAGTGGAGAGAATTGTTTTGGGGGATCGCCGAATGACTGTCGAACAGATCGCCTCCAGAGTTGGCATTTCTGTGGCTTCTGTGCACACAATCCTGCATGACAACCTGAAAATGCAAAAAGTGTCATCCAGGTGGGTGCCACGAATGCTGACGGACGACCACATGGCTGCCCGTGTGGCATGTTGCCAAGCAATGTTGACGCGCAACGACAGCATGAATGGGACTTTCTTTTTGTCGGTTGTGACAATGGATGAGACGTGGATGCCATTTTTCAATCCAGAAACAAAGCGCCAGTCAGCTCAATGGAAGCACACAGATTCACCGCCACCAAAAAAATTTCGGGTAACCGCCAGTGCTGAAAAAATGATGGTGTCCATGTTCTGGGACAGCGAGGGTGTAATCTTTACCCATTGCGTTCCAAAGGGCACTACGGTAACAGGTGCATCCTACGAAAATGTTTTGAAGAACAAATTCCTTCCTGCACTGCAACAAAAACGTCCGGGAAGGGCTGCGCGTGTGCTGTTTCACCAAGACAACACACCCGCACATCGAGCTAACGTTACGCAACAGTTTCTTCGTGATAACAACTTTGAAGTGATTCCTCATGCTCCCTACTCACCTGACCTGGCTCCTAGTGACTTTTGGCTTTTTACAACAATGAAAGACACTCTCTGTGGCCGCACATTCTCAGCTGTGCTGCTATTGCCTCAGCGATTTTCCAGTGGTCAAAACAGACTCCTAAAGAAGCCTTCGCCGCTGCCACGGAATCATGGCGTCAGCGTTGTGAAAAATGTGTACATCTGCAGGCCGATTACGTCAAGAAGTAACGTCAGTTTCATCGATTTTGGGTGAGTAGTTAATTAGAAAAAAAATCAGAGGCCTTAGAACTTGAATGCACCTCGTACTTCAACCCAGGGACAGTAGATCACTCCCCATGCACACCAACCATCTTTCACCATCGCAGGACAAGTGTCTCATCGTGCTGGGCTTCTCTGACGGTGACACAGACAATATGCTGCCAGGATTCAACAAAGAACTCGTTACCTTTGCAGCCGCCTATCACTGGAGCCTCCTAGGCTCCTACCTCACCTCCACCACCCACTTGCACCATCCTGGTTCATAGCTGCCCCTCCCTGCAGGGGAGGTGGGGGGTGGGGGGAGGGGGGGAGATACCTGTAGAGGTAGGGCCAGTACTACCTCGTTTATGGTGCTGCCAAACTCAGCATGTAACTGCAGTAGCCATTACCAAATATTTTATGTACTTAGCCTTGTTTTGTGTTGTAAGAGGCTACTCCAGCTCTGTCAAGGGGTTAGAGTACATCTCCCGTTACTACAAAACATTCAGCATTCTCTATCACTGGGTACCAGTTCTGTTTTTGTACAAACCCAGACCTAAAATGCAGACTGCCAGTCTTGCAAAAGGAAGGTGGGGCTTGTTCCCTCAGCACATCTCCTCTCTCCCCAGTGATCAAAGTTCTCACTTGTTTACACTTGTAGCTGACTGCCACCTAAAGTGCCCGCACTACATTAGTTAAAATAGTTTTGAGTATCTTCAGTTTGCAAAATGTATTACTTCTTGTTAAAGTCAACAGACAAAAAGACTAGTTGATAACATTTGTAAATTACCGATTTGTTCCCATTAACAAATGACATTACAAGCTAGCTGAACTATTATCTATGGAAAATGAAAGACACTAAATGGGGGGAAGACATGTAGTGTTGTCCAATTTACTGTCTTTCATTTACATATGGAGTGAAACAAACTATCAAAAATAAACAGCAAATATGATCTGCACCTGTGTAATTACCACCTACACATTACCTGAATGAAGAGTTTTTTCATGAGGCTGTGCAAAGTTCTTCGTAAAGCCGGGTCATAAAGTAATGTGTTCGGTGACCGCAACCATCTGAATAAAATAACAGACGTAAAATTAATCTGTGTTTCATTGTATATGAGGATTCACACTACATATGAAGAACATCTATAACAATGCGATATCCCACCTGTAGAACTGAACTATCTGAAAATCTGCAAACACATTTTTGTAGACAGAGACATCCCGAAGCCATGCTCCCACCATTGACCTGAGTACCTTGAAAGCCCCACTGCAGCGAGCAATATCATCGTAGTTGCCCAGGGTCGCTGGTCCTCCACCGGACATCATCTCTTCGAGTGATGCTTGTGGCATTGTGTCAAATGCCACACTAGAGCTAGTGCCTGTGGAGAGAAATGGAGTATTAATAATTTTTGCAAGTATACTGAGATGCAATTTTGCTCTCTATTTCATAGTTCACTTATGTTCCAAAATTATATCATAATTGTTTCTACGCAATGGCATTACTCAAAGAACTATTTCAATTACCAGAAAATTGATAGGTGATACAGCACTGAAGATATAAAAAAGTTTCACAGTTTCACAACACGCAAACATTATGGTCTGATTAAACTGTACACATAAAGAATCATACCAGAAGCAACATAGGACTACTTCTACGCCAGAAACATGATGTGATCTCAGTGCCTATGGGGATAACTACATTTTCTGGTTGGTAGCCTGGGGTATAACTGCCCACATTTATAACAACTGGATGTTTAAAACAGCACACTTTGTGAAGTAATTTCAGATAAATTACTGTGGAGTAAATCTACACCTACAAAGATACGCTTCAAGCCGCCATACGGTGCATGGCGGAGGGTAGCCTGTCCAACCACTTGTCATTTCCACTCCTGTTCCATCTGAAAATAGAGTGAGGGAAAAATGACTGTCTGTAGGCCTCCATATGAGCTATAATTTCTCGAATCTTATCTTCGTAACTCATACGCGCAATGTACGTTGGCCGCAGCAGAATCATTCAGTGGTCAGGTTCAAATGCCGTGTCTCTAAATTTTCTCACTAGTGTTTCTCAAAAAGAGTGTTGCCTTCGCTCCAGGGATTTCTGTTTGAGTTCCCGAAGCATCTGTGACACACTTGTGTGTTGTTCAAACCTACCAGTAGCATATCTAGCAGCCCATCTCTGAATTATTCCAATGTCTTCCTTCAATCTGACCTGCTACAGATTCCAAACAATCGAGCAGTACTCAAGAATAAGTCGCACCAGTGTCCTATATGTGGTCTCCTTTACACGTGAACCACTCTTTCCTAAAATTTTCCCAATAAGCTGAAGTCTACCATTTGCCTTCCTTTCTACAGATCTCACATGCTCGTTTCACCTCCTATCGCTGTACAATGTTATGCCCAGATATTTACACAATTTGACTGTGTCAAAAAGGACACTAGTAACACCGTATCCAAGTATTACAGCTCTGATCTTCCTACCCATCTGCACTAACTTACATTTTTCCACATTCAGGACTAGCTGCCATTCATCACACCAACTGGAAATTTTGTCTACGTTGTCTTGTATCTTCCTACAGTTGCTCAAATTCGACACCTTACCGTACACCACGGGATCATCGGCAAACAACCGTAGATTGCTGTCCACCCTGTCCGCCACATCATTTATGCATAGAGAGGGAAACAGTGGTCCTATCACACTTCCCTGGGGCACTCATGATGACACACTTGTCTTTGATGAACACTCGCCGTCCTGGACCAGATATTGCGTTCTTCTACTTAAGAAATCTTCGAGCCACTCACATATCTGTTACATATTCCATATGCTCGTAGCTTTGTTAACAGCTTGCAATGGGGCACCATGTCAAATGCTTTCCAGAAATGTTGCCCTTCACCTGTAGTTCACAGTATATTGTGTGAGAAAAGGATAAGCTGAGTTTCGTACGAGCGATGCCTTCTAAGAACATGCTGATTCATGGACATAAGCTGCTTAATCTCAAGAAAGTTTATTATATTCGGACTGAGAATATCTTTAAGGATTCTGCAGCAAACAAAAGTTAGGGATTATTGCCCTGTAATTTTGTGTGTCCGTTCTTTTACCCTTCTTATATGCTACAGTCACCTGTGCTTTTTCCCAGTTGCTTCGGGCTTTGTCCTGGGCGAGAGATTCACAATAAATGCAAGCTGTGTAAGGGGCCAATGCTGTAGAGTACTCTTTGTAAAATCAAACTGTGATTCCATACAGACCTGGTGATCTATTGCTTTCAAATCTTTTCAGTGGTTTCCCTATGCCAGGTATGCTTATTACTATATTGCACATACGAGAGTCTGTCCGATGGTCAAATGATGGTATATTTCTCCTGTATGGATGATTACTTGAATGTGAAATTTAAAACTTTGGCTTTTGTTCTGCTATCTTCAACTGTCACACCGGACTGGACAACAAGGGACTGAATGGAAGCCTTAGACCCACTTAACGATTTTACATAATACCAGAATTTCCTCGGGTTCTCTGCCAGATCTTTTGCGAAGGTGTAATGGTGGTAACTGTGGTATGCTTCATGCATAGATCTTTTCACAGATGCACAAATCTCTACTAACCTTCACTTGTTGTCATTTGTGCGAACCCTTTTGAACCGCAAGAACAACAGCCTCTGCTTCCTCAGCATCTGCTGCCAAATTTCGTTATTAAATCTTCCTGGTTCTTTTCCATCCTTTATCCACTTACTATGCACATAGCTCTCCAGATCACAATTTACAATCTGCTTCAACTTTGCCTACACGCATCTTACTGGAACTAAGTGATGCCAGTTCACTGTCTAAGTGAGATGCTAATAACTGCTTGTAATATCTCTTTATATTCAATGAGTTATTCTGATACAATTCCACCCTTGAATGACGTTTACTAATTTTACATTTACAGATACAAGCAGACATATTTAAAGACAAACTCTTTGTCTTTAAATATGTCTGCTTGTGTCTGTAAATGTGTGGATGGATATGTGTGTGTGTGTGTGTGCGCGAGTGTATACCCGTCCTTTTTTCCCCCTAAGGTAAGTCTTTCCGCTCCCGGGATTGGAATGACTCCTTACCCTCTCCCTTAAAACCCACTTCCTTTCTTCTTTGCCTCTCCTTCCCTCTTTCCTGACGAAGCAACCGTTTGTTGCGAAAGCTAGAATTTTGTGTGTATGTTTGTGTTTGTTTGTGTGTCTATCGACCTGCCAGCGCTCTCATTTGGTAAGTCACATCATCTTTGTTTTTAGATATATTTTTCCCTCATGGAGTGTTTCCCTTATATATATATATATATATATATATATATATATTTTTTTTTTGAGTCTTTCGCTGTCCACCTAACCTTCGTAACCTCATAGTTCATCCCTATGAAATCCCCAAACCACCTTCCCTACCCTCTGGCTCCTACCCTTGTAACCGCCC
This sequence comes from Schistocerca americana, assembly GCF_021461395.2. Taxonomy (NCBI): domain Eukaryota; kingdom Metazoa; phylum Arthropoda; class Insecta; order Orthoptera; family Acrididae; genus Schistocerca; species Schistocerca americana. The sequence goes on along the minus strand of NC_060122.1, from coordinate 466,685,931 downwards.
CGGTGTAAAACCTGTCCCATGCACCCTCCCACCACTACCTACTCCAGTCCTGTAACCCGGAAGGTGTACACGATCAAAGGCAGAGCCACGTGTGAAAGCACCCACGTGATTTACCAACTGACCTGCCTACACTGTGAAGCTTTCTATGTGGGAACGACCAGCAACAAACTGTCCATTCGCATGAATGGACACAGGCAGACAGTGTTTGTTGGTAATGAGTATCACCCTGTGGCTAAACATGCCTTGGTGCACGGTCAGCACATCTTGGCACAGTGTTACACCATCCGGGTTATCTGGATACTTCCCACTAACACCAACCTGTCAGAACTCCGGAGATGGGAACTTGCCCTTCAGTATATCCTCTCTTCTCGTTATCCGCCAGGCCTCAATCTCCGCTAATTTCTAATTTCAATTTGCCGCCGCTCATACCTCACCTGTCTTTCAACAACATCTTTGCCTCTGTACTTCTGCCTCGGCTGACATATCTGGCCAAACTCTTTGCTTTTACAAATATCTGCTTGTGTCTGTGTATGTGCGGATGGATATGTGTGTGTGTGTGTGTGTGTGTGCGCGCGAGTGTATACCTGTCCTTTTTTCCCCATAAGGTAAGTCTTTCCGCTCCCGGGATTGGAATGACTCCTTACCCTCTCCCTTAACACCCACATCCTTTCGTCTTTCCCTCTCCTTCCCTCTTTCCTGACGAAGCAACGGTTGGTTGCGAAAGCTTGAATTTTGTGTGTATGTTTGTGTTTGTTTGTGTGTCTATCGACCTGCCAGCACTTTCGTTTGGTAAGTCGTATCATCTTTGTTTTTAGATATATTTTTCCCATGTGGAATGTTTCCCTCTATTATATTCATATCATTAATTTGAACCCAACAATTACGTTTGTTATTGTCACTGTTGCATTTCGAAATCTTTCCTGTCATCTTATTTTCTCTTTCTGTTTTTGCAAGTAGTTTTACTTTGCATTCACCTTCTCCTCATTACCGAATCTACCATACAATTTTATCCCGCCTATACAGAGTTATTACAAATGATTGAAGCGATTTCACAGCTGTACAATAACTTTATTATTTGAGATATTTTCACAATGATTTGCACACACATACAAAAACTCAAAAAGTTTTTTTAGGCATTCACAAATGTTCGATATGTGCCCCTTTAGTGATTCGGCAGACATCAAGCCGATAATCAAGTTCCTCCCACACTCGGCGCAGCATGTCCCCATCAATGAGTTCGAAAGCATCGTTGATGCGAGCTCGCAGTTCTGGCACGTTTCTTGGTAGAGGAGGTTTAAACACTGAATCTTTCACATAACCCCACAGAAAGAAATCGCATAGGGTTAAGTCGGGAGAGCATGGAGGCCATGACATGAATTGCTGATCATGATCTCCACCATGACCGATCCATCGGTTTTCCAATCTCCTGTTTAAGAAATGCCGAACATCATGATAGAAGTGCGGTGGAGCACCATCCTGTTGAAAGATGAAGTCGCGCTGTCGGTCTCCAGTTGTGGCATGAGCCAATTTTCCAGCATGTCCAGATACACGTGACTAACGTTTTTTTCACAGAAGAAAAAGGGGCTGTAAACTTTAAACCGTGAGATTGCACAAAACACGTTAATTTCTGGTGGTTGCGAATTTGCTGCACGAATGCGCGAGGATTCTCTACCGCCCAGATTTGCACATTGTATCTGTTCACTTCACCATTAAGAAAATATGTTGCTTCATCACTGAAAACAAGTTTCGCACTGAAGGCATCCTCTTCCATGAGCTGTTGCAACCGCGCCGAAAATTCAAAGCGTTTGACTTTGTCATCGGGTGTCAGGGCTTGTAGCAATTGTAAACGATAAGGCTTCTGCTTTAGCCTTTTTCCGTAAGATTTTCCAAACCCGTCGGCTGTGGTACGTTTAGCTCCCTGCTTGCTTTATTCGTCGACTTCCACGGGCTACGCGTGAAACTTGCCCGCACGCGTTCAACCGTTTCTTCGCTCACTGCAGGCCGACCCGTTGATTTCCCCTTACAGAGGCATCCAGAAGCTTTAAACTGCGCATACCATCGCTGAATGGAGTTAGCAGTTGGTGGATCTTTGTTGAACTTCGTCCTGAAGTGTCGTTGCATTGTTATGACTGACTGATGTGAGTGCATTTCAAGCACGACATACGCTTTCTCGGCTCCTGTCGCCATTTTGTCTCACTGCGCTCTCGAGCGCTCTGGTGGCAGAAACCTGAAGTGCGGCTTCTGCCGAACAAAACTTTATGAGTTTTTCTACGTATCTGTAGTGTGTCGTGACCATATGTCAATGAATGGAGCTACAGTGAATTTATGAACTCGCTTCAATCATTTGTAATAGCCCTGTATATACTCAATAATACGTAACCCACTTCCAAACCATAACCAAAAAATTTTTTTCTGCTTTCAACACTACCGCTGCTATAAAATCCACCATTTACAGTTCACAAACAGTTCCTTTCAGCTATTAAACAGCCATTTCGGCTAGTTCTAATAACTTTCGCCTTTTTTTCCATTTCCGTTTTTCCCACATCACTGACCTTTTTTAGCCACTTCCCACAGGTTTTAACGTCATTATTTCTTCGTCGGACAATTGTTAGCCTCATTTTCACAATCTGCCACCACAAAACCACTCCTTTTAATACATTTGCATGCAGTTTTTTCGAAATTTTCCCGAATTGCTCCACCCTTTTACGTGTTTTGGCGGCAAAACAACCACCTAACCTTTGTGCACATCGTTGTCTACCAACCCAAGTTCACCACAGGATCAACAAGCCCAGCTATAACCCACACTTTTTCGCCTTTTTTCACACCAGATCTCCAGTTGCTTTCCAGTTCACCTTTATCTCTCCCCATATATTTATATTTTTATTTTCATTTTCGTTTCAGCCTCATGTTACACTTTCCACCTTCTAATACCATGTCACCCTCACACCATCCCCACAATGACCCCATTAAGTTTTATTTACATTCCCTCCGCAAACATGCCTTCGCCCTAGCCAGATTACACTCCCATATTTTATTTTCTCAAGCTTGTCTGACATTTGGCATTACCCCCAAAGGCCTCACACTTAAAGTTCCCATCTCTGGCTGTAACCCTTCTTTCCATCAGTCCCTATACCAGTTCCAAACTGAACAATCCATTGCCCTCACCCACCTAATCCTTCACCTACACATCAACTCAGCCAATGAACACACCCGTCAACTCCTATCCTTAATAAAAGTCCTCAGTCTTTCCTCTCCCACATCCACACCGGCTGTTCAGAGCATCCTCCTACAGGCCAACTGCAAATTAGAACAGCATGCCACCCTCCACTTCAAAAAACTATCCAATCTCCTAGTTTACCACCTCCGGAAAGGCAACTCACTCACCCTTCACAACCTTTCCAGCAAACCTCAACCTCCTCTCATTGCACACAGACCCAGTCTCTCCCATCTACTCAATCTCCCACTTCCAGCTCCACTCCCCCCAAAACTTCAAAATTCCAATCAACACAATCTGGAACCACAACACCCTAATTCAGTAGTTAACCTTTCCTTCAAACCTCTCTCCCAATCCGAAACCTCTGTCCTATCCAAAGGCCTCACCTTCAGCCCCACTCCCAGATTCAACCAAACAGCCCTTGTCAAAGATTTACTGTCCTACACCCGTACTCTCTGCTGGAAATATCACTTTGCCATGAAGAAAAATGATCCTAATCCTACTCCTAATGATCCAACTCCCCAAGACACTATCCAAATTGAACCCTGCCTGGAACAGTTCCGTCCTCAGTCACAGCGGGACCCACCTCCTCTTCCTCAAAATCACCCTCTCCAAACCCTTCAGGAATTTCTGACTTCCAGCCTTGCCTCTCAATCCTTCTTAAAAAAACCTTAATCCTACTCCCAACATCACCACTGCTGAAGCCTTGGCCATCCGTGATCTGAAGGCTGACCGATCCATCGTCATTCTTCTGGCGGACAAGGGTTCCCCAATCGTGGTACTTTATCGTCGGGAGTATGTGGCTGAGGGACTGCGCCAGCTTCCAGACAACACTACTTGCAAAGTTTGCCAAGGTAATCCCATTCCTGATGTCCAGGCGGAGCTTCAAGGAATCCTCAGAACCTTAGGCCCCCTAAAAAACCTTTCACCTGACTCCATCAAACTCCTGACCCCCACCCCCGCACATCTACCTTCTACCTTCTTCCTAAAATTCACAAACCCAATCATCCCGGCCGTCCCATTGTAGCTGGTTACCAAGCCCCCACAGAACGTATCTCTGCCTGTGTAGATCAATACCTTCAACCCATTACATGCAGTCTCCCATCCTTCATCAAAGACACCAACCACTTCCTCGAACGCCTGGAATCCTTACCCAGTCTGTTACCCCCAGAAACCATCCTTGTAACCATTGATGCCACTTCCTTATACACAAATATTCCGCACGTCCAGGGCCTCGCTGCGATGGAGCACTTTCTTTCACGCCGATCACCTGCCACCATACCTAAAACCTCTTTCCTCATTACCCTAGCCAGCTTCATCCTGACCCACAACTTCTTCACTTTCGAAGGCCAGACATACCAACAATTCAAGGGAACAGCCATGGGTATCAGGATGGCCCCATCTTACGCCAACCTATTCATGGGTCGCTTAGAGGAAGCCTTCTTGGTTACCCAGGCCTGCCAACCCAAATTTTGGTACAGATTTATTGACGACATTTTCATGATCTGGACTCACAGTGAAGAAGAACTCCAGAATTTCCTCTCCAACCTCAACTCCTTTGGTTCCATCAGATTCACCTGGTCATACTCCAAATCCCATGTCACTTTCCTTGACGTTGACCTCCACCTGTCCAATGGCCAGCTTCACATGTCCATTCACATCAAACCCACCAACAAGCAACAGTACCTCCATTATGACAGCTGTCACCCATTCCACATCAAACGGTCCCTTCCCTACAGCCTAGGTCTTCGTGGCAAACGAATCTGCTCCAGTCCGGAATCCTTGAACAATTACACCAACAACCTGAAAACAGCCTTCGCATCCCGCAACTACCCTCCCAACCTGATAGAGAAGCAAATAACCAGAGCCACTTCCTCATCTCCTCAAACCCAGAACCTCCCACAGAAGAACCCCAAAAGTGCCCCACTTGTGACAGGATACTTTCCGGGACTGGATCAGACTCTGAATGTGGCGCTCCAGCAGGGATACGACTTCCTCAAATCCTGCCCTGAAATGAGATCCATCCTTCATGAAATCCTCCCCACTCCACCAAGAGTGTCTTTCTGCCGTCCACCTAACCTTCGTAACCTCTTAGTTCATCCCTACAAAATCCCCAAACCCCCTTCCCTACCCTCTGGCTCCTACCCTTGTAACCGACCCCGATGTAAAACCTGTCCCACGCACCCTCCCACCACCACCTACTCCAGTCCTGTAACCCGGAAGATGTACACGATCAAAGGCAGTGCCACGTGTGAGACCACCCACGTGATTTACCAACTGACCTGCCTACACTGTGAAGCTTTCTATGTGGGAATGACCAGCAACAAACTGTCCATTCGCATGAATGGACACAGGCAAACAGTGTTTGTTGGTAATGAGGATCACCCTGTGGCTAAACATGCCTTGGTGCACAGCCAGCATATCTTGGCACAGTGTTACACCATCCGGGTTATCTGGATACTTCCCACTAACACCAACCTGTCAGAACTCCGGAGATGGGAACTTGCCCTTCAGTATATCCTCTCTTCTCGTTATCCGCCAGGCCTCAATCTCCGCTAATTTCTAATTTCAATTTGCCGCTGCTCATACCTCACCTGTCTTTCAACAACATCTTTGCCTCTGTACTTCTCCCTCGACTGACATCTCTGCCCAAACTTTTTGCCTCTACAAATGTCTGCTTGTGTCTGTGTATGTGTGTGTGTGTGTGTGTGTGTGTGTGTACCTGTCCTTTTTTCCCCCTAAGGTAAGTCTTTCCGCTCCCGGGATTGGAATGGCTCCTTACCCTCTCCCTTAAAACCCACATCCTTTCGTCTTTCCCTCTCCTTCCCTCTTTCCTGATGAGGGAACAGTTTGTTGCGAAAGCTTGAATTTTGTGTGTATGTTTGTGTTTGTTTGTGTGTCTATCGACCTGCCAGGGCTTTCGTTTGGTAAGTCACATCATCTTTGTTTTTTTTATATGCTGGCACTCTTATTCCACTACCAGAGATAACAAAATGCCATTTTGGATTTAAACAGACTACAATCACTAATATCTATTTACAAAATTAACAATGTAGGAAAAGACAGATTGCTACTTACTGTAAGGATGACATGTTAAGATACAGACATATATATATATATATATATATATATATATATATATATATATATATATATATATATATATATATATATATATATATATATTTTAAACGTCATCAAAGCCAAATATCTGCTTGATCTGAGGTTTCCCGACTGATTATACAACACTTCAAAAAATACGAGGCATTTTATTCGTACAGATTAGCAGACTGCCGCAAAGCGTGAGCCTGCAGAGAAGAAGAATCATCGCCTGATTTCATTCTAACATGTAAAATTTCTGAATCAGTTTGAGTGACTGAGTTATGACTGTGTTTCCTATTATGAATGATTGATTGCTTGAACGAATTGAGAACCACGCAACTACATAATTACATAGATAGGAGGAAAAATTACATGCTTATCTGCTCTTTCTAGCAGAAACACTCTCCTAGCCTTTTTCACTGATTTATTAACTTTTGTAATCATAGTTGCTATAATGACGCCACGATTGCTAATTCCTGTTTCTATACCGACACTGTCGATAACATCTGGTCTATTTGTAGCTACAAGGTTTAAGACACTTCCACTGCCTGTGGGCTACTGAGCTAGACGCCCAAGACAATTTTCGAAAAACATGTTCAAAAGTATTTTACTTAACTGTCTGTCTGTAACCTTGCAATGAATCCATAGACATTCCAATCTATACTCAGGAGGTTAAAGTTGCCTCCAACTAGTATTGATAACGTATGTATTTATGCGCTACTCACTGTGAACTTTCTTTGAATGACTAGAACTGTCGCAGCAGAAATGGGTGGCAAGTTAAAATGTCCAATAATTAACTTAGTTGCAGCTACACCTGTTTTATGCAACCAGACGACTTCATTGTCACACTCAACCTCAACCTCAATTGAGACAATATTTTTGTCAACTGCAATTAACACTCCCCGTCCTACAGCCTCTAATCTGTCTTTCCAATATACATTCCATGACTCACTGAATAGCTCGGAGCTTTCCACTTTGGGTTTCAGCCAGTTCTCGGTCCCAAGAGTAATTTGAGCCAAGACTTTCCTGGAAATTCGGGAACTCAATTACGAATACTTCGTCAGTAAATATGGATCGGTTGTGTGTCAGACCTTTCAAATTGACAAAGTGGGTGCATTTCCGAACCAGTGTCATTGCGCACAACAGAGTAGCGCCCTACTGTTGACTACTTCTCGAATGAGCTACCAAAGGAGACAATTATGGCTGATCTGCACACATGCTGGCACTCTTATTCCACTACCAGAGATAACAAAATGCCATTTTGGATTTAAACAGACTACAATCACTAATATCTATTTACAAAATTAACAATGTAGGAAAAGACAGATTGCTACTTACTCTAAGGATGACATGTTAAGATACAGACAGACACAATTAACAGACACACATAAGCTTTCAGCCACAGCCTTCATCAGAAAAAGAGGAGCATACACCATTCATCCGCACAACCAAACCGACCTCATGCACACATGACCACCACCTCTGGCAACTCAGACCAGAATGCAGCTATTACTTGGAATGGAAACAGCAATCAGGAGGGGAAGGGGAAGGACGGCAGTGTATCGATGGGGGGAGAGAGGATTGCTGTCTGGCAGAATGTGCAGTTACTACAATGTCAAGATCCGCAGCATCAGGAGGTTGCGGGGCAGGGAGGTGGGGAAAATGGAGGGAAAAAGGAGAGGATCGGGGAAAAATGGGTGTTGCAAGTGGAGAACATGTTGTGCACTGCACTGTTCAGAAAAACTGTTGGTGGAGTGGAGGATCCAGATGACCTGGGTAGTGAAGCAGCTACTGAAATCAAGCATGCTATGTTCAGCTGCACGTTGTGCCTCAAAGTGGTCTACTTTGCTCTTGGCCGCAGTTTGGTGATGGCCGTTCATCCTGGTGGACAGTCAGTTGGTAGTCATACCAATATAAAAAGCTGTGCAATGATTGCAGCAAAGCTGGTGTATGACACGACTGCTTCAACAGGTGGCCCAGAACCTGATGGGGTAGGATAAACCTGTGTCAAGATTGGAATAGGTGGGTGGATTGGATAGGTCTTGCTCCTGGGTCTTCCACATGGATATGAGCCTTGCGGCTAGGAGTGGCATAGGAATGGACTAGGGCATTGTAGAGGTAGGGTGGCTAATGGAACATCAGTTTTGGGGGGAATGGGAAGAATTTCAGGTAGGACGTCCCTCTTTTCAGAACAGTATAATAGGTAATCAAAGCCCTGGCGAAGGATGTGGTTCAGTTGTTCCAGCCCGGGTTGGTATTGGATGATGGGGGGGAGGGGACGGCACTTCTTTGTGGCTGATTCTTGGGGCTGGTGGGAGGACTTGGGGTGTGAAGGGAAATGGTGTGTGAGATTTGTTTGTAGACTAGGTCTGGGGATAATGCCTGTCACTGAAGGCCTTTGAGGGGTTTTTTAGCGTGAAAGGGATGACAGTTGTCGAAATGTAGGTACTGTTGGTGGTTCTAATATGGACAGAGGGGCAGATGGAGCTGTCAGAGAAGAGGTAATCAACTTATAAAAGGTGGCACACTGAGCCAAGGATGACCAGGTGAAGTGGCTGGGAGATAAGGTGTTGAGGCTGTGGAGGAATGAAGATAAGAGTGTCCTGTCCTAGAGTCCAGACCATGAAGATATCATCAATGACTTGAACCAGACTAGGAGATTAGCATTTTGGGAGGCTAGGAAGCCTCTAGGTGGTCCATAAACAGGCTGGCATAGGAGGGTGCCATGCGGGTGCCTATGGCTGTGTCACAGATTTGTTTGCGTTCAGAGAGGAAGTAGTTGCGGGTTAGGATAAAGTAAGTGAGGTATAAGAGGAATGAGGTAGTGGGTTTGGAATCTGAAGGACGCTGGGAAAGGTAATGTTGCATAACCGTAAGGGCATGGGTGTGATGGATGTTAGCGTATAGGGAGGGGACAAGTAGGGATCCAGGACACCAACCACTTCCTTCACTGTATCTCTACCATCCCCGACCCTTTACTGTAAGAGTTAAATGTCATAAAGATCTCCTCTCCGTCTCCTGGTCCCTACAGTGGAAACACTTTTTTGCCAACAACTCTACCAACCAGACTCAACCAAACCAATGTTGAATCCTGCCTGACCCAGTTCAATCCTACATCCAACAGGGATCCACCCCCACTGCCTCCAAATCAGTCTGGTTAATTTTCCAAAATTTCTTAACTTCAAAGCTTGCCTTACCATTATTCCCCAATCCCTCAACATGCAAGTTAACCTTGCATCCGGAGAAACACCCACAATCCACCACCTAAAATCTGATCCTGACCTTATAATCCTATCTGCTGACAAAGGCGGCTTCACCAATGTTGTTTTGAACTGCACAAATCACCTGCTGCAAGCACCTCCACCAGCTGCTACAGTGACCCCATTTCAGAAATCCAGCAGAATCTCCAGTCTTGTCTTACACTCTTAGGCCCATCCCAGAACTTCTCAACTGAGTCCATCTCTCTACTCACCCCTACCTCTCCTCGCACTCCTACCTTCTACATGCTTCCCGAAGTCCATAAACCCAATCATCAAGGACATCCCAGTGTGGCCTGTTACTGTATCACCACTAAGAGAATCTCTGCTCTTGCAGACCAACATCTTCAGCCTATTACCCACAACCTACTCTCCTATATAAAAGATACCAACCATTTCCTCCTCTGACTTTTCACAGTTCTTGTTCCTTTACCACATGGTGTCCTGCTAATCACTCTTGATGCCAGCTCCCTTTACGCTAACATTCCTAATGCCTACAGCCTTTCCACCATTAAACACTATGTTTCCCAACACTCAATGGATCCCAAACCTACACTATCCTTCCAAGTAGCCATGACCAACTATATCCTCACCCGTAATTACTTCTCCTTTGAAGGCATCAGCTGCAAACGAATTCGGGGTACAGCAATGGACACCCGCGAGGCATCATCCTATGCAAACCTATTCATGGGCCATCTAGAGTAATCCTGTCTAATAAACCAGAATCCAAAACCCCCACCTGATTCAGATTCACTGATGACATCTTCGTGATCTGGATCAAGGATGCCGATACCCTAACCACATTCCTCCACAACCTCAACACCTAATCCCCCATTCGCTTCATCTGATCCTCCTCAACCCAACAGGGAACCTTCCTTGATGTCTACTCCTACCTCAAAGATGGCTACAACAGTACCTCCATTCATACCAGACCCATCAACCACCAGCAATATCTCTACTTTGACACCTGCCGTTCATTCCATACCAACGAGTCCCTTCCAAACAGCCTAGCCACGTATGGCCGTTGCATCTGTAGTGACAAGCAGTCCCTCATGAAATATACAAAGCATCTCACTGAGATTGTCACAGACTATAATTACCTTCCCATCCTTGTACAGAAACAGATCTCCTATGACTTATCACTCCAGTCAATCCCACTTCCTAAAGCCTCATTGACCAGCCACAGAACAGCATTCTTCTCATGACCCAGTACCATCCAGGACTTGAGCAGTTGAATCACATTCTCCAGCATGGTTTTGACTACCTCTCGTTGTGCCCTGAAATGAGAAACGTCCTACCCACTATCATTCCCATAGTTGTATTCCACCACCCACTGAACCTACACAATATCCTTGTCCGTCCCTACACAACCTCTGCTCCTAACCCCTTTCCTCATGGCTCATGTCCCTGTAATAGATCTAGATGCAAGACCTGTCCATAAATCCTCCCACCACCAACACCTACTCCAGTCTAGTCACAAGAATCACCTATCCCATCAAAAGCAGGGGTACCTATGAAACCAGTCATGTGATCTACAAGCTAAGCTGCAACTGCTGTGCCACATTCTACATGGGGATGACAACCAACAAGCTGTCTGTCCGGTTGAATGGTCACAGATAAACTTTGGCCATGAAACAGCTTGACGACACAGTTGCTGAGCATGCTGCTCAACACAGTGTTCTCCATTTTAATGACTGCTTCACAGCCCGCATCATATGGATCCTTCCTATGAATGGCAAATTTTGTGGATTGCATAGGTGGGAATTCTCCCTGCAGTATATCCTGCATTTTCATAACCCTCCTGGCCTCAACCTTAGTCATTGTCCTACAACCCCCCTATCCCCTTCCCTGTTCCCAATCCAGTACTACACAGCCCTCTTCTCCAACCACACACTCACAGTCTTCTTTTACTCCCCCCCCCCGGTCTTCTATCCAACCCCCTGACTGCTGCATCTCCCATCATGCATTGTTGCTCTCAGTCTGGCCTTGTCAGCCAGATGTGAGTTGGGTTTGCGTAACTGTCTGTTGTCTAATACTGATGAAGGCCTTTTTGGTCAAAATCTTACATGGTTGACAGTCTGTTTGTTGTGCCTATCTGCGACTCAGTATCTCCACTATGTGGTAAGTAGCAGTCTATCCTTTTCATAATACAGCCATTGTTCCCTCAAGGATTTTGCATTGTTTCATTTTTAGCCATAATTATACAAGGAGGCCAATGAAACTTATATTAATTTGAAAGGTATTTTGCCACAGATTTACACAAAGAAAAAAATCATATATGTACGTAACTTTTAAGAATGGTAAAAGGAAGAAGATGCTTTCATATTCATAACTCTGATTTACCTTCTCTATCACTATTAAAATCTCCAATATGTGAACTCAAAGATTTAAGTGCTACCAATTTCTGCCCGGCATACTAATCACTTGCTATGGTAGAAATGACACACGGAAGTAACAATATTTTGTGAAAACACATTCTAGGGATGTTCTTGTTTACATGGTTCATTTGCAGTAAGACACGTATACTGGGCAGCTGCAATGCGACAATTGCTAGGTTAGTGACATTGCCAGCAGTCGAAACCAAAATATCGTAGTAACAAAGCCTGTAAATAATGTTGTATACTGACATTGTTATTTTGCTTATTTTACTGTAAGATTAACTCTGTCGTCATCTGCCACTGTTAACAGAAAATCTGAGGTTAAGTTCCTAAGGAGAATACCAAGAGATCAGAGTGAAAGACGCAGAGCTAGACAGATACAAATACATTTAAATGTCCACTGAGGGTAATTCCACATAATTTTTACAGTTATAATTGTGGTTTGATTAATTTGTAGTGTAGATTTTGTAATGCACAACATTTCACATCAGAGGTTGCGGTATGTGGTACAACAGCATCCACATTGTGTTGTCAAAAGGGAAAAGTTAAATTTCCGCCCTTAACACAAAATTTATTTTTCAGTTAACTTTATGAAGACACACTTCAAATGATCCAAGAATTCAAGAGAAATCAAAGGATTATTTCAATAATATTTGTAGCTACAATGCAGCATTTACTATAGTCAGTTCTGATGCCAAAATTTCAGACAAACTTTTACATGCAGTGTATCATTTTAAGATACATGACATTTTTTATCATAGGTCAGGTCCAATGACTTTAATGTATGATTGTTCACCATGTTATGCAGAATTACATTTTTATGATCTCAAGACTGCTATTCACTATAGACTTAATGAGCAATCAAATCAGTCATGCAGAACAGATAAAAAAGTAATGTATGAAACTGCTACTGCATTAGAATGCACTAATCCTTTTGCGTGTTCTTTCACTGAGATGGAAGATTATTTTGCAGGAGTGGAAAAGGAAAATTGAGAAATCTGTATGGTTATTATACTTGATCAATATTTAGACCTCTGGCATTGCAAACTGTTGTGGCCCCTATTTTTACTACAGATGATTGTCAGCCACCGTTCAAAAGAAATACAGTGTGGTTTCCGATTCCTCACTGGATCCATTAGCACATTCATTGATATTTCCTAATGGTGACACTGAATGACACGCTAATTTGTTCCTTAACACACCAAATATGTCTACTGCGAAACAGCCTAGAAATAAAGTTACCATGTTGCTGTACGCATCCTATCACCTTTCTATTACAGATGATTTCAGACTTTCACATCATTCACATATATTATTTTTGCAGCAGATTGTTGATATGTATGCAAGTATCGAAGGTATGAAACCTCAATTCATAAGGCAAAATCAGTCTGCTCTAAGGTTAGAAATGTACAATAATTCATGTTATCATTTATAACATAACCCAAATGATACTGTAAAAGAAGAAGTTATTTTGACTTCTTCATTTAACGGTTCTCCAAAAAGATGTATGAAAATTATTTGAACGAAATGTCTATTGTTCAACATTTTGGGAAACCTTCATAATTTTTTACAATCACTTGCAATCATAATCAGACAGAAATTATTAACAATACAGCAGACAGAAGTGACACTACAGTGCAGTGCAAGTCATGTGATTTTCGTACATTTTTTTAACGCTGTCAAGGTACTTCTGCGCCAGCCACCAAAGGCACTGTATTCCATGACATTTGTGCACTTGTTCTCAGAACAGTTTCTTATTCTGTTGTTTATTATTTACAGAGTTACTTTTGACTATTACATGTTCTAATTGTCGAGTTTATTCTACTTCCATGTAAAACGTCTCAATCTAACATTCGTCATCAGCCAACTTTCTGTGCATTGGAATAAAGTGTTTGTGATTCTGAAGTGAATAGTCGCTTCTACTATATCAGCGACTAATAGCACCCAGTAATTTGTTCGGATGGTCACAGATAGGAGGCTACTCCGACACTGCTGACGCCTACATCATAGAATTAACTGCATTATATCACAGGAAGGAACCGCATTCAACATGGTGGATGCATTGGCAGAGCCAGTGCCTTTAGTATCATGACTCACCATGCATTTGCCATGCTTTTGGAAGCATAACCCGGCTTTATGGTTTGCGCACGTTGAAATGAGTTTTCTTTGTGCCAGAATAATAGCAGATGCAACCAAATTTGCAATCTTTGCGAGACAGTTGTATCAGAAATATGCTACACAGATCGAAGATGTGATCACCATTCTACATAACGACGGATGCAAAAGAAGTGTTAAAAATGGAACTGATATGAACGGGTTTCCACTTTACAGGAAGAACGTGTCAGAGAAGTCCTAACCCAAGAAGACAATGGCAACAGAAAACCCTCACAACATTTATGACACCTGAGGGTGAGGTAGACACAGGAACCGTGCCCGATAGTCTTTTGCGCATGCTGTGGAGCAGTCAATTCACTTGCCACCCCAGGTGAAAACCATTATTGCGTCACAAACTAGCATGCCTTTAGACACTAGTAGAGTTAGCTGACAGTCAGTTACAGCTGACGCTGTAATGCCTGCGCCGATGAGTACAGCGACAATGGCGTGCAACAGCTTGTCATCACACACAGTAACATCGGCCGATTATGACGTGCTGTCCTCCAAAGTGGATTTATTGATCAAGAAGTCAGCAGAATTACTGACTCAACGTGACCACAGAAGAAACGGGGGCTGTTATTGCAAGCAATCGAGGAGGTGCTTGTCTACCACATCCTCGACATCAGGTACTGAGAAGCCCACTGTTTGATGGTTTCACAGGAGATTTGGGGACTGGGCAAGCAAGTGTACGATGCCCTGTTCACACACAAATGTCAGCAGCAATTGGATGTAGGCACACTGACCAATTGCAGGGCATTGTCTCAACGCCTATTCATCTGTAACCATAAGGCCGAGTAGAAATATCTCGTACATACTGGTTCCAACTTTTGCATGACCCCATGTAAGCACAGCAAGCAGCCGCACGCTACCTTCTGTCTGACGCCACCAACAATTCAACTGTATCGACATATGGAACACTGCAAATCAGCCTGGACCTCAGACTGTGATGTGACTTTACTTTGGATTTCACAGTTGTAGATGTGCAAGAACCCATAATAGGCACGGATTCTTTGGCACATTATCAACTGCTTCCTGATATAGCGATTACACGGCTTGTCGATGGCATCACTGAGTTAACTAGTGTAAGACACCAGAGGCAAGTACATCGATTTATTGAAGATTTTCCCAGCACTGACAAGATCTCCGGGAGCATCGAAAGAGATTTCCCACAAGATGGTGCATCACATAAAAAGTGCGGAAGGCCCACCAATCTCCTGCCAGCCTCACCACTTGGCACTAGGTCAACATGGCATAGCAAAAGCAGAATCTGACAGCATGATTCGTGAAGATGTGAAGTCACCATTGAGTAGTCCCTGGTCGTGGTGATTTTGGTTTGTGGACATTCAGCAGCATGGTTATCAGCACCCGCACAAATTCCCAATCTTTTCGCTGCCCAATTTTCCAGAACTACGAGGACACAAAAACACACAGTCCCTGGGTGGAGAAAATCCCCAACCAGGCTGGGAATCGAACCCAGGACCCCATGATCCAGAGGCAGCAATGCTAATCATTAGACCATGAGCTGCGGACCCCCTGGTCGTCTCCACTACACTTGGTGCCAAAACAGAATGGTGCATGGCACCCTTTGGTGACTATCGGGCACTGAATGCTAAAACTGTCCTGATTGTTACCCAGTACCATTACTTTGGGACTATAATCAAGCATTATGTGGCATGACTGTATTTAGTGTTGTGCAAAGGCATATATGCGGATTCCAATGGCAGAAGCCGACTTACAAAAGACAGCCATTGTCACATCTTTTGGCTGTTTGAGAGTTGGTTCATGATGTTTGGCCTGCAAAATGCAGCGTAAATGTGGCGAAGGTTCTCCCAAGTGTACCTTCAACCAGGCAAAAGTTGATTTTTTGGGCCACAACATAATGTCCTCAGACTTGCTACTCCTGCCAGAGGAAGTGGAGGCCATCCTGCAGATGACCCGGCCAAATACCTGCAACGACTGCATCGTTTCCTTGGCACTGTCAATTTCTATTGCCGACATTACCTCACGAAGTGGAGCTGGAAGCACCATTAACAGCGGCACTCATTGGCCCAAAGGGCAAGGGAAATTCACAAGTTTCATGGAGGAATGAAATGATCTTGGCATTCGAAGCAGCCAAGAAGAGTCAAATGGATGCACCATTACTTGAGACCCGGAACCATGTCCACCCCTGTCATTAGCAGTTGATGCTAGTCAGACAGCAATAGGCACAGCGTTTGAACAACTTCAGGACGGAGCACAGCAGCTGCTAGCATTCTTCTTGCAAAAGCTGTCTCTGTCTCAATGAAAATGGGGTGCTTACAACAGAGAACTTTAAGCAATCTAGGAAGCCATTAAATATTTCCCGTCTCAGCTGGAGGACAGAGAATTTACCATCTTATAGCATCTGTAAGCCTCTCGCATATGCCTTCCGACAAAATAACTTGAATTGTTCACCTCAGCAGCACAATCTATTAGTCAACATTTCTCAGTTCAGTGAAGATATAAAACACATTTCTGGAATAGACAATGTAGCGACCCACTGCTCCTCCTGCGTCACAGAACTTGTGGTGGCACAACAATCAGACCAGGAGCTGCACTAGTTGCTTGAAGAATCCGAGTCGTCATTCAGACGTCAGACAGTAGAGATTCCTGGCACCAGTGCCAAGTTGTAGTGTGATGTGTCCAGTGGCAAACCTCACCCTTTCTTAGCCATGGCATTCAGGAGGTGTGCTTTTGATAATGTGCATAATCTGTGCCATCCGGGAGTTAGTACAGCAACACAAGTAGTCTCCAGTCATTTTGTGTGGCCACGAGTCAAGAAAGATTGCCAAAACTGGGCATGGACATGTATTAAATACCAATGCTTGAAAGTCAGCAGACATGTTCACGCACCAAAGGACAACTTTTCAGATACAACAACTCAATTTGCACGCATTCATAGATTTAGTCGGCCCCTTTCTTCCTAAAATTGTCAATGGTATTTATTAACAGTGATTGACCAGTCCACCCACTGGCCAGAACTCACACCAGTAGATAACATCTCGGCTGAGACCTTAGCTTCTGCCTTTGTTTCTAGTTGGGTGTCACACTTTGGTTGACCTTTGCAGTGTGAGGATGGATCACAGACACCAGTTTGAGCTTGATCTCTTTGCAAAGCTGACTAAATTCTGTGGCACTGTGCTCTTCGAACCCCGCACGTAACTGAATGATAGAACACTGGCACCAATCACTGAAAGCAGCCCTGATGTGCCATGCGGCAAGTTGGACAACAGTGCTGCCAATCGTGTTGCTCAGTCTGAGAAGCACTTACAAGCCAGATTTGGACGCTTCAGCTGCCGAACTTGTGAATCATTATGTCTGCCAGGGGAGTTTGTGAATCCACAGTACTTGCTCCTACCTATCTTGGAGATGGTGATTTTATTTGTCAGTTGAGAGAATGTATGTCCCACATCCGGCCCTGGCAACCGCTCCGGCATGGCATCAGTCCTACATATGTACACCAAGACCTTCACAAGTGCACACACATAATGCTATGCTCTGATGGTGTCAAACCCCCATTGCAAACACCTTAGTCAGGACTGCATAAAGTGGCGCTCAACATTGTCATTAATTGCAGAACTACTACTGTCACACTGGACCGTGTAAGACCTGCATACCTCTTCAAGAAGAAATTCTGAGGACAACAAAGCACAATCACAACCCAGTTTCAACTGCCTCTGTCACTGCCGGTTCTGAGAGCCATCGATGCAAAGAAGCCCTCTGGATGCACAGCATGATTGGGTTGATGAGTCCATTTCCCTGAAAGGATTTAGGACTGTGCTCCGCTTTCCCAGCAGGGGCTGATGCAGCAGACAGAAGTGACATTACACTGCGACGCAAGTTGTGCTGTTTTCATAACACTGCCAAAGAGCATCTGCGCCAGCCACCAGAGGCGCTGTATTCTGTGGCATTTGTACACTTGCTCTTGGAATAGTTTCTTATTCCGGTGATTGTTGGTTATGGAGTTGCTTTTGACATATTGTAGAGTCGATACTACTTCCATATAAAATATCTCCATCTAACATTTGTCATTAACCAACTCTCTGAGCTTTTGAATAAAGTGCTACTGATTCTGACACGAAGGGTCTCCTCCTCCATTGGCGGCTAATAGTATGCATGCAGTAATTTGTTTCGACAGCCACAGACATAAAACTACTCCGACAACAACATTGATCCCCATGAATCTGCTAACTTCCATCCAGAAATTGTTATATGAGCATTCAAGGCTAAATTAAAAGAATTAATTGATGTAGTGGTAATGAAAAACATATTTGTAAAAGTTGAGGCAGTCTTCTACACAACTGAATTTCAAAACAGAGTGTTGCCACATGCCCATATTTTAAGTTTTATGTGCAGAAAAAACTATTAATAATATAATGTAATAATAGTTGTAAAGTTTTATGTGCAGAAGAACCCCCCCCCCCAAATGAACTGTTGACCTTGCCGTTGGCGGGGAGGCTTGCATGGCTCAGTGATGCAGATAGTTGTACCGTAGGTGCAACCACAATGGAGGGGTATCTGTTGAGAGGTCAGACAAACGTGTGATTCCTGAAGAGGTGCAGGAGCCTTTTCAGTAGTTGCAGGGGCAACAGTCTGAATAATTGATTGAACTGACCTTGTACCATCAACCAAAACAGTACTGCTGTCCCAGTACTGAGAACGTCTGAAAGCAAGGGGGAAACTACAGCTGTAATTTTTCATGAGGGCATGCAGCTTTAGGAGTATGGTTAAATGATGATGGCATCCTTTTGAGTAAAATATTCTGGAGGTAAAATAATCACCCATTTCGCTCTCCGGGCGGGGACTACTCAGGAGGACATCGTTATCAGGAGAAACAAAACTGCTGTTCTACGAATCGGAGCGTGGAATGTCAGACCCCGTAATCGGGCATATAGGCTAGAAAATTTAAAAAGGAAAGTGGATAGGTTAAAGTTATATGTTGTGGAAATTAGTCAAGTTTGGTGGCAAGGAGGAACATAACTTCTGATCAGTTGAATACAGGGTTAGAAATACACAATCAAATAGGGGTAATGCAGGACTAAGTTTAACAATTGATAAAAAAGTAGGAATGCGGATAAGCTACAACAAACAGCATAGCGAACGCATTATCTTAGCCAAGATAGACAAGAATCTCATGGCTACCACAGTAGTACAAGTTTATATGCCAACTAGCTCCGTAGATGATGAAGAGATTGAAGAAATGTAGGATGAGATAATATAAATTATTCAGATAGTTAAAGGAGACGAAAATTTAATAGTCATGGCAGATTGGAATTTAATAGTGGGAGAAGGAAACGCAGTAGGTGAATATGGACTGGGGGTAAGGAATGAAAAAGGAAGGCATCTGGTAGAACTTTGCACAGAGCACAACTTAATCATGGCTAACACACTGTTTAAGAATCATGGAAGAAAGTTGTTTACGTGGAAGAGACTTGGAGACACTGGTAGGTTTCAGATTGACCACAATTTATTGGTTATAAACAGTAGATTAAAACTGAAGAAACTACAAAAAGGTAGGAATTTAAGGAGATGGGACCTCGATAAACTGAAAGAAGCAGAAGTTGTAGAGAATTTCAGAGGGAGCATTAGAGAACGGTTGACAAGAACAGGGGAAAGGAATTCAGTAGAAGAAAATGGGTAGCTTTGAGAAACAAAATAGTGAAGGCCGAAGAGAATCAAGCAGGTAAAAAGATGAGGACTAGTAGAAACCTTTGGGTAACACAAGAGATATTGAATTTAACTAATGAAAGGAAAAAATATAAAAATGCAGTAAATGAATTAGTCAAAAAGGAATAAAATTGTCTAAAAAATGAGATCGACGGGAAACGCAAAATGGCTAGGCGGGAATGGCTAGAGGACAAATGTAAGGATGTAGAAGCATATAACACTAGAGGTAAGACAGATACTACCTACAGGAAAATAAAAGAGATCTTTGGAGGAAAGAGAACCACCTGTATGAATATCATGAACTCGGTTGGAAAATTGAAAGACTTAAGTCAAAACAAGGCCCTGGAAGTAGACAACATACTATTAGAACCACTGTTAGCCTTGGGAGAGCCAGCCATGACAAAACTCTTCCGTCTGATGAGCAAGATGTTCAAGCCTGCTGAAATACTCTCACACTACAAGAAGAATGTCATAATTCAAATTCCAAAGAAAGCAGGTGTCAACAGGTGGGAAAATTACCGAACTATCAGTTTAATAAGTCACGGCTACAAAATACTAATGTGATTTCTTTACATACGAATGGAAAAACTGGTAGAAGCTGACCTTGGAGAGGATCAATTTGGATTCCATAGAAACGTAAGAACACAAAAAGCAATACTGACCCTATGACTCATCTTAGGAGATAGGTTATGGAAAGGCACTATGTTTATAGCTCTGTAGACTTAAGAAAGCTTTGGATAATGTTGACGAGAATACTCTCTTTCAAACTGTGAAGGTGACAGGGGAAAATTACAGAGAGTGAAAAGCTATTTACAATTTGTACAGAAACCAGAAGGCAGTTATAAGAGTAGAGGGGCACAAACAGGAAGAAACGGTTGAGAAGGGAGTGAGACAGGGTTGTAGCCTATCCCCACTGTTACACCATCTGTATACTGAGCAAGCAGTAAAGGAAACAAAAGAAAAATTTGGAGTAGAAATTAAAATTCAGGGAGAAGAAATAAAAACCTTGAGGTTTGCCTATGAAATTGTAATTCTGTCAGAGGCAGCAAAGGAATTGGAAGAACAGTTGAACAGAATGGGCAGTGCCTTGTCGGGAGGGTATCATCAACAAAAGCACAATGAGGATAATGGAATGTAGTTGAATTAAATCGGGTGATGCTGCGGGAATTAGATTAGGAAATGAGACACAAAAATAGTAGACGAGTTTTGCTATTTTAGCTGCAAAATAACTGATGATGGTCAAAGCAGAGAGAATATAAAACAGACTGGCAATGGAAAGAAAAGCATTTCTGAATAAGAGAAATCTGTTAACATCAAATATAGACTTAAGTGTTTGGGAGTCTCTTCTGAAAGTATTTGTATGGAGTGTAGCCATATATGGAGATGAAAAAACATGGACGATGAACAGTTTAGACAAGAAGAGAACAAAAGCTTTTGAAATATGGTGCTACAGAAGAATGCTGAAGGTTAGATGGGTACACAAGGTAATCAATGAGGAGGTGCTGAACAGAACTTCACTAGAAGAAGGGATTGGTTGGTAGGACACATTATGAGGCAACACTTTAGTATTGGAGGGAAGTGTGGAGGGTAAAAATCATAGAGGGAGACCAAGAGATGAATACACTAAGCACATTCCGAAGGATGTAGGTTGCAGTAGTTATTCGGAGATGAAGAGGCTTGCGCAGTATAGAGTAGCACAGAGAGCTGCATCAGGCCCATCTTTGGATTGAAGATCACAACAACAACATGCGCAGAAATTTCAGAAATTCAAACACAATGTAAACTATATGAATGTGTTGCAAAACATATAATGCATGGACCATATGGTGCATTTAATCAAAATTCTACGAGTATGAGAGATGGCAAATGCACAAAACGGTCTCCTAATGATTTCTGTAAAATCACATGACAATCAGTTAATTGATATCAATTGTATATAGATGGCGTGATTATGATGTTAGCATTGATATTCAATGACAAAAACTTGACAATCGTTACAATATACCATACAATCTATACTTGCTAAATGTGAATGCTGAATTTTGCACTACAGTTGAAAGTGTTAAATACATTTAAAAATATGTATGTATAGGGTATGATAGCAGAAGTATAGAAGTACACAATGAGAGAACATATGGGAAGGAAGAAGAATTAAGAATATTTCTTCGTGAAGATTTCTTAAGGAAATACAATGAAGAAATTTCTTACAACAGAGTACTATTAGAAATTGATGATATTTTAAAGGTCATAATTTGATATAGGTACCTTGGATTACCCATTCCAATGTTAATGCCAGTATTTCTTGAAGTAGATATTCTAGATCCAATCCAAGAAGAGTTAGAATTTAGTGAACTTTACGAAAGAGCTAACTGAGCAGTGTAGTATATTTGGCCATGTTATTTGTAAAATTCAGTACCATGACACTGGGCCGAATGTGTTTTGCTTGACTGCTCATACAGGATGTGGTAAAACATTGACACAAACTGCAATTATACACAAATTAAATTTGTTTAATCTTCATTTCATTGCAACTGTCTTTAGCGGCATAGCTTCATCTCTCCTAATAGGAGATAGAACCTTGCACAATGCATTTAAATTACCCATTCCAGTATTAGAAAATTCTGTGCCCGTTATAACACAGAAAAGTAAAAACGGTCAACACATTAATTAACGATCATTGATTCCTAGAGATTAAGTTTCAATGTGTCTACTTCAAGTATTGGAACTTGTAGGCAGATTATTTGGAGATCTTTGTATAGATGGCCGTAATAAACTTAAAACTTTTGGAGGTAAAACTGTTCTTTTAAGTGATGATTTTTGACAAATTTTACCAGTTGTTCAATATGGATCATGTGCAACTTCAATTACAAATTGGAACAAGTTTAGAAAGTTTCACCATGTTACTTTAAACAAAATCATTTTGCATCATGAAGTAGAGTTTTCAGATTTTTCAAACCAAATTGGTAATGGCAAGCAAGAAAAATTTTCACAATTTCTTGACTACTATTGAAATACCACAGCCATAGGTCGGTGATCAAAATTATATTGTTAATGATATTTATAGCAATATTGCAGAAAACATTTTATCACAATCCATGTTAAATTCAGTTACTTTAGCACCAAAAAATGAAGTTCACACTACAATCAATGACAACATACTCAACACTATGCCAGGTGAAGCAATGATAAAATAATTTGTGATAATGGATACAAAATTAATAATTACTATCCAGTAGAATTTTTGAATTCTCTGTCTGAAAATGGCTTACCACCACATAAATTACGATAAAAAAATTATTGGATTGTTCTTTTCAGTAAAAATATAAATACGAAAGAAGGATTAGTTAATGGGACCAGAATATCTGTCAAATGTTTTTTAATGATGTTCATTACCAAGTTCTAACTCAAACCACACAAAATAAGTGAATTTTGACTCCAGGTGTGCATATTCAAGTACTACTTTATCTATCCAGCAATTTCAAAGGGCACAATTCCCGATTATTTCAACATTTGATATTACCATTAATAAGTTACAAGCAGAAATATTAGAAACAATTGGGATTTTATTGAGACAACCAGTCTTTACTCATGGTCAGTTATAAGTTGCAACAAACAGAGTTTGATCTTTCGATGGTTTGAAATTTTATATTTGTGAACAGAACGAGCAAGGACATTTACAGAATGACGAAGGAATATTTATTAAAAATTATGTTTGCACTGAGGTTTTGTGTCATTAAATTGTAGAATAAAGCAGTTATTTGCTTCATTTGTGTCTTTCATTCTCTTATGCTTCCTCATTGTCCTTTCTTACTCCTATCCTCATAGCTTCCAAGTAAGACCTAAAAATCTGCATAGTGTTCAGGTAAAAACCACAAATAAATTCCAATTACGTTTTATTACTTTATAAACACAATTGGTCTAATTTCGAGCACAGGTGATGCTAATAAATACAAAACCATCGACAACTGCAGAATATTCCACTGGTATTTACACCACACATTATGCTGTTTATTCCAACAGTAAAGAGGGTGACATTTATATCAGTTCACTGAGGGACATCATTCTCTTCTACAAAACTGCTTGAGAGAATGTCTACCATTTAGTATAGGACAATGACTCAGCAAGGAAGGATCTTAGTGAAACTGTTAACTTTCCACAGAAGTCTTACTGTGAAGCTGGCCATTACGATTTACTTCGCAATAGTTCAATAGGCCTTTTTAATGCCAAAAATCAATCCTAGGATGTGCTTATACAGCACATAAACAGTGAGAACAATGTATTAACAGAAAAATGTGCAATGTTGAGGCTTTCAGATACCAGTGTCCAAGCAAATGTTATGTTCATTGCTATGTCTACTGCATTCTGGGGGACCTGTAATGCTACACAAATACAGCAGACATATCAGACACAAAAGTGCATGGGAAATAACATAAGGACACTAAAAGGATGTTTACACACTAATGGTCCTTTCACCAACTGTGAGCTTCTCTTTGCAACCAGTTAAGCATTTGGTGAAAGAATCTTTAGTGTTTAAATATCCTTTAGGTGTTCTGACTTCATCACATGTGCACATTTGTATCTGATGTGTCTGCTGTTTGGCTTATTGGATCATATAGTGCCAAATTTTCCAAAAATTCTGGAGTGGATATAAGGAAGATGATACAAAACACTCACAATCAGCCTAACAAATAACCCAAATTAATTTCAGCAAAATGAACACATGCTTGTCAGTTGTAGTTTGGGTTGCACCATAGTCCATGAGCTCTTCTAAAACAGAAACAGAACTTACACTCCTACTGCTACTGCATACCTCCTTGTTGATGACATATGAAAGCATTTTAACAGTCTTTAAATTACTACCAATCATAGCTTGTTTATTAGACTAACCTTCAATGTCATGAACATGACTTGACTGCAGAAGTGTGTTTACTGCCAATCCATCAATGTCAAGATCAATGCAGAATGTTGAATAGCAGCCTGGGTTATTATGAACAATACTTGAGCTTTCTTCAAACTCAGTCAGCAGCCTGTTGAAAACAAATTTGTTTTTATGTATGTGTGAAACATTAAATGATCATTAATTTAATTCAAAGCAATAAATAGAAAATTAATACTGTTTAATTTTATATAATTTTTTTACAGTTATTTTTTCTCAGGGTAGAATTTAATCTCATGGTAGTCTGTTAGCTTCATGTGTAGCAAACACACTGTACTAGTTTCCATTGTTGGCATTCTTGGTGCTCGCCTGTGAGACGTGGCAAGCTGAGACATGTTCAGTATCACCTACCGCAGCAATGGAGGTGGTGCGCAATGGGGCTTTGAAATTCTGCTTTCGTCTCAGTGAATCTTCAGCTGAGGCCTCTTTGATGTTACAGGAGGCCTACAGAGAGTGTTCCGCACAGCTGGATGGTGGTTTAATTAATTTTAGGAGGAGAGAGAATCAAATTTCAGAGGAACATAGACCTGGTACTCCAGTTACTGCTCTTACGGATGCAAACATCAACATCGCTGCTGTAATTGAGAGAGAGGATCAATGAATAACCTTACTAATGCTTTCTGAAATATTAAAAATGTTATTGGGTGTCATCCACAGGCTGTTGACAGAAAATTTTCCTTGAAACAGACTGGATGCGGCGTCATGATAATACACGGCCACATACTGCAAATGTTGTTACTGGATATCTTGCAAAAATCAATGTGAAATGGTTCCCACACTGTCCGTACAGTCCAGATTTAGCCCTGTGTGACTTTTTTCTATTCCATAACCTGAAAAAAACCCTTTCACGGCAGGCATTTTCCATCATCAGAAGTAGTTGTGAAGGCTGTGGACATGATTCTGAAGGACCTTTCAAAACATGTTTTCCAGCATGCTTTTACTAACTGGCAGAAACACTGGGACAACTGCATCACATCATAAGGAGGTTACTTTGAGATGCATCATCAAATTTATGAGGGTGAGCATAGATATGTGGAGGAGGGATGGGGGTGGGAGAGAAACTGTGATCATTCTAAAACCCCTCATAATGAACACGAATAAGAAATATATAGAGATGCAGAAGTTAAGGGGAAGTCTTCCATTCCAAATGGTCCCTGTGGAGAAATGAAGTCTGAAGTAATAACTAATTTGTAAGGCACCAATTTCTATTCATATTCTCTATGAGTGTATCACTCTCGATGAAATAGCTGTTTGAAAGTTAGGGATTTGATTACTGATAGGCATCAGCCCTGTTCCAATTGTCCTTATTTAAGGAGTTTGTTAGCAACAACTCCTCTACCTTCTCAAATATTAAACATAGAATGTATTGAAAATTTAAAAGAATCTATATTAAAAAAAATAAAATAAAATAAATAAATAAATAAAAAAACTTTGTCACATTCAAAAGTATGTGCACAAAAAGTGACATCATTTTATTTTACATTAAATTTAACACACAACTGGTAAATATTACAGAAACAATTAGAAAAAAAGGATAGTCATGAGATACTGAGTTGGCTTTAAAACAGTGATGGCAGTGAGACAAGTATTAGCTATTTTAATTGAGAAATACAGAGGAAAAGAAAATATAAAATGGTGGGGGCAATTGGAAAAGAAATGTATAACCATGAAAAAATAAGTTATTCAAGAGTCAAAAGCAAATGAGTAACTCCACAGGCTTTGGGTTTAACTTCCAAACCATGCACCTCTTCCCTCTTAACATGCACACATTTTCCATTTAATAACTTTCCCTTCTTTCTTCTTGTGTGATTTCAACATCATCATGATGATCATCATCATCATCCTAATCATCATCATTTTTTAATCTCATATTCCTTGAGTTTAATGACCTCTATTCTTATTAAACTGAGACTTTTCCTCCCTTCCTATATAACTCTGTCCTCAGCTGTTTACATGCTAGTCTACATACTGAACTGCCATTATGTTTTCTCAAATATAAAGTTAGCAGCACAGACCCTGTTTAATGCTGAATGGAGAACACTTACAGAAGTTTCTTGAAATCACCCATCAATATTTTAGTGCTTTACTTTAAGAGCTTAATCAGTTTTACTACTTGAAGTGTTGGTACTATTTCTAACATTACAGTCCTACTTACACTACACAAATTATTTCAAATGCTTTCAATATACATTAAGACAGTGGCTGAAAGAAAATGCTGCAAACCTGTTATCATCAACTTCTCGCCCTCCAAGATCTGGTCTTTCAGTTGGAGAGCACCACAGGACAAAATTGTTCTTAATGAGATGTCTTGCATAGAACAGATCTGCACCAAACAGAGGTGGATCTGCTGGAATGTTCCCAAGTGGCGCATGAAAATATCTTGCTTGTTCTACCATCAAATTTAGTACAACATTTGAGTTGAGATAGTGGCGTACCACATTTCTTGCAACTGTACGCTGCCAGTTCAAATCCCACTGAATCTCAACATCTTTGACATGAATGGGAATCAATGGGAATTCTTGTAATCCTGGCATATTTGAAGTCAATGTAGGCAGATCTGGAAAATAAAAAAGTATTGTCAACAGAGAAGATAAAATACATGACGAACGAACACACACACACACACACACACACGCACACACACACAGAGAGAGAGAGAGAGAGAGAGAGAGAGAGAGAGAGAGAGAGAGAAGAGAGAGAGATCAAAAGCAGGACACGGAAGAAAAAGTTACGCCTAAAGTACAAGTGAGACACCAAGTGATACTGACGTACACACATAATTCACGATCTTTACTATGCAGTTAGTAACAAGAAAGAATAAAATGGTAAACAAAACAATAATTATAGATTAAACAATGGAAAACCAGGATGGAGTGTAACAATATTATGAAAAGGAAAGTTGCCACTCACAATATAGCGAAGATGCTGAGTCGCAGATAGGCAGTACAAAAAAACTATCACCAATAAAGCTTTCGGCCAGTAAGAGCTTCGCCAAAAAACTGAGGCCACACAGCCAGCAGCAGCACCAGTGCATGATGGGAGTGGTGACTGGGTGGGAGCAAGGAGGAGGTTGGGGGCGGGGAGGGGGAGGGGTGGTGGACAGGGAAGTGCTGCAGGTTAGCTGGAGGGCAGGTGAGAGGTGGGGAGGGGGAGGGAGGGGGTTGCGGAAAAGGAGAGAAGTAAAAAGATTGGGTGTGATGGTGGAATTTGGGCAGTGTAGTGCTGGAATGGTAAGAGGGAAGGGGCTGGATGGGTGAGGAGAATTACTAATGAAGGTTGAGGCCAGGAGGGTTATGGGAACATAGGATATATTGCAGGGTAAGCTTCCACCTGCACAATTCAGAAAAGTTGGTGTTGGTGGGAAGGATCCATTTTGCACAGGCTGTGAAGCAGTCATTGAAATGAAGGTTGTCATGTTTGGCAGTGTGCTCAGCGACAGGGTGGTCCACTTGTTTCTGGCCACAGTTTGTTGCTGGCCCTTCTTGCGGACAGACAGCTTGTTCTGCGGCACAGGTTGCAGCTTAGCTCGTAAGTCACATGACTGGTTTCACAGGTATTCCTGCCTTTGATGGAATGGATGATGTTTGTGACCAGAGTGGAGTAGGTGGTGGGGGGAGGATGTATGGGACAGGTCTTGCATCTAGGTCTATTACGGGGGTATGAGCTATGAGGCAAGAGGTTGGGAGCAGGGGTTGTGTAGGGATGGACGAGTATATTGTGTAGGTGGAAGGTGGAATACCACTGTGGGAGGGGTGGGATGGATAGTAGGCAGGACATTTCTCATTTCAGGGCTCAAAGAGAGATAGTCGAAATCCTGGCGGAGAATGTAATTAAGTTGCTCCAGTCCTGGGTGGTACTGAGTTACAAGGGGAATGCTCCTCTGTGGCCAGACGGTGGGACTTTGCGAGGTGGTGGGAGACTGGAAAGACAAGGCTCAGGAGATAAGTTTTTATACAAGGTTGGAAGGATAATTATGCTCTGTGAAGGCATCAGTGAGATCTTCAATATATTTTGAGATGGACCACCTGTCACTGCAGATGCGACGGCCACAGTTGACTAGACTTCTTGGTGTAAAACGGGTGGCAGCTGTTGAAGTGGAGGTATTACTAGTGATTAGTAGGTTTGATATGGATGGAGGTACTGATGTAACTGTCTTTGAGGTGGAGGTCAACATCTAAGAAGGTGGCTTGTTGGGTTGAGTAGGACCAGGTGAAGCAAATGAGGGAGAAGTGGTCAAGGTTCTGGAGGATTGTGGATAAGGTGTCCTCACCCTCAATCCAGATTGCAAAGATATCATCAACGAATCTTAACCAGGTGAGGGGTTTAGGATTCTGAGTGTTTAGGAAGGGTTCATGGTGTATGAATAGGCTAGCATAGAATGGTGCCACACGGTGCCTGTAGCCATACCCCGGATTTGTTTGTAGGTAGTGCCATCAAAGGAGTAATTATGGGTGACGATTTGGTTGGTGATGGTGACTAGGAAGGAGGTTGTTGGTATGGAATCTGTCGGGCATTGAGAAATGTAGTGTTCAATAGTGCTAAGCCATGTGCATTTGGATGTTAGCGAAAAGGGAAGTGGCATCAATAGTGATGAGCAGGACACCGTGTGGTAAGGGACAGGAACTGTGGAGAGCTGGTGGAGGAAATGGTTGGTATCTTTTATATACTAGGGTAGGTTCCAGGTCATAGGTTGAAGGTATTGGTCTGCAAGAGCAGAGATTCTCTCAGTGGGGGCACAGTAAATGGCCACAGTTGTGTGTCCTGGGTTGTTGGGTTTATGGACTTTGCGAAGCATGTAGAAGGCAGGGGTGCGGGGAGTGGTAGGGTTGAGCAGAGAGATGGACTCCGGGGAGAGGTTCTAGCATGGGCCTAAGGATATGAGGAGTGACTGTAGATCCTGCTGGATTTCTGGAATTGGGTCACTGTTGCAAGGTTTGTAGGTGGAAGAATCTGACAGCTGGGGAAGACCTTCTGCCACGTAATCCTTGCAGTTCAAAACAACAGTGGTGGAGCCTTTTCTGCAGGTAGGATTATAAGGTCGGGATCAGTTTTTAGATGGCACACTGTGGTTCTTTCTGCTGTTGTAAGGTTAGTTTGCAGGTTGAGCGATTTGGGGAATGAAGGTGAGGCGAGGTTTGAGGTTAAGAAATTCTGAAAAGTTAACAGGGGGTGACTTGGGGGTAGTGGGGGTGGATCTCAGTTGAATGGAGGAGTGAAATGAGTTCGGCAGGGTTCAGCATTTGGTCTTTGGTTGAGTCTGATTGGTGGTGTTGGTGGCGAAAAAAGTGATTCCACTGTAGGGACCGGGAGAAGGAGAGAAGGTTGTTAACAAGTCCTGCATGAATGAATTTGGGAGTGGGGCAAAAGTTGAGGCCTTTGGAAAGGACTTATATTTCTGTGGGGCTAAGGCTTCTGGAGGAATGGTTCATGACTGTATTACGGGTCTGTTTAGGTTCTGGATTCCGTGTGGTGATGGGAGGGAATTTTGGAGTGTGGGGTAAGTGTGGTAGGTCTGCAAGACAGGGTTTGTCTGCTATGAGGGGACATTGTCGGAGGTTTGGAGGTTGTTGTAGAGGTGGTGGACAGTGGTACTCAAAGGCAGGAGTACGAAGTGAGCAGAGTGGAGAGCTTTTCGAGGTAGCATTGTGCAAGTTGCTACTGTTCCTGGAGGGCAAGAGTTTCAATGTGTGTTACGGGTTCCAGGAATTTGGGATTGCAATGCAGGAGAATTTTGCAGATGGAGAGCAGGTACTGCAAGGAGGTTTGGCTTTGGTTGATATAGTTTTGCACGACTATGTTGGCGAGGGCTAAGGATTAGCAGAATATGAACTGGTGGAAGTCATTATGGAAGGAGGGGTGGCAGCCAAAGATGGTTAATTTGATGGTAAGGCCATTTGCGGCTCCAAACCTCCCCAATGTCTCCTCATAGCGGACAAACCCTGTGTCACAGACCTACTACACTTACACCACCCTCCAAAATTTCCTCCCATCACCACACAGAATCCAGAACCTAAACAGACCAGCAACACAGTCATGAACGTTTCGTTCAGAAACCATAGCCCCACAGAAATATCAGTCCTTTCGAAAGGTCTCATCTTTTGCCCCACTCCCAAATTCATTCATGCAGGACTTGTTAACAACCTTCTCTCCTTCTTCCAGTCCCTGCAGTGGAGACACTTTTTCGCCACCAACACTACCAGTGAGACTCAACCAAAGACCAAATGCTGAACCCTGCCAAACTCAGTTCACTCCTCCATCCAACTGGGATCCCCCACCACTGCCCCCAAGACACCCCGTTAACTTTTCACAATTTCTTAACCTCAAACCTCACCTCACCATCATTCCCCAAATCGCTCAACCTGCAAACTAACCTTACAACAGCAGAAAGAACCACAGTGTGCCATCTAAAAACTGATCCCGACCTTGTAATCCTACCTGCAGCAAAGGCTCCACCACTGTTTTTTTGAACTGCAAGGATTACCTGGCAGAAGGACTTCGCCAGCTGTCAGGTACTTCCACCTACAAACCTTGCAACAGTGACCCAATTCCAGAAATCCAGCAGGATCTACAGTCACTCCTCATATCCTTAGACCCATCCCAGAACCTCTCCCCGGAGTCCATCTCTCTGCTCACCCCTATCACTCCCTGCACTCTTACCTTCTACATGCTTCGTAAAGTCCATAAACCCAACAACCCAGGACACACCATTGTGGCTAGTTACTGTGCCCGTACTGAGAGAATCTCTATCCTCGCAGACCAACACCTCCAAGCTATTACCTGGAACCTACCCTACTTTCTTTATAGATACCAACCATTTCCTCCACCAGCTCTCTACAGTTGCTGTCCCTTTATCAAACAGTGTCCTACTCATCATTATTGATGCCACCTCCCTTTACACTAACATCACCAATGCTCATTGCCTTACCGCTATTGAACACTACCTTTCCCAACGCCCGACGGCTTCCAAACCCTAAACACCCAGAATCCTAAACCCCTCACCAGGTTAAGATTCTTTGATGACATTTTGCAATCTGAATTGAGGGTGAGGACACCCTATCCATACTCTTCCAGAACCTCCTCAACAACTTCTCGCCAATTTGCTTCATCTGGTATCACTCAACCCAACAAGCCATCTTCCTAGATGTTGACCTCCACTTCAAAGATGACTAAACTAGTACCTCTGTCCATATCAAACCTACTAACCACCAGCAATACAGCCACTTCGACAGCTGCCACCCATTCCATACCAATAAGTCCATTCCACATAGCCTAGCAACCCATGGAAGTCACATCTGCAGTGATGAGCAATCCCTCTCGAAATATACCAAGGGTCTCACTGAAGCCTTTACAGACTGTAATTATCCTCCCAACCTTGTACAAAAAACGAATCTCCCATGCCTTATCTTTCCAGTCTGCCACCACCTCCCAAAGTTCCACCTCCCGGCCACAAGGAGCATTCCCCTCATAACTCAGTACCACCCAGGACTGGAGCAACATAATTATATTCTCTGCCCGGGTTTCGACTACTTCTCGTCGTACCCTGAAATGAGAAATGTCATGCCCACTATCCTTCCCACCCCTACCACAGTGGTATCCCACCGTCCACCAAACCTACGCAATATACTTGTCCACCCCTAAATAACCCCTGCTCCCAACCATTTACCTCATGGCTCATACTCCCTATCTGGTGAGTAGCTCAAAACATGTGATCAATTTTCATACAGTTAGTAATTTATTTTGAGCACATAAACCAATAAAATTTCTCTAGGCCACCTACGGCTCTGTGCATTACCAAGTTCAGAGGACAAATGGACCTGAGTGGCAGTGAGTTTTAAAATGTCTGGAGCACACAAGGAGTGTCAAGAAGGTTCACATTATGACATCTAGAACACGTGGAAAGAGAAGCAATGATGTGCTTAAACACACAGAGCACCTAGAGTCATGAGCAGGAGCACATTTTAACATGTTTGGACAACTAAGTGTTAAATGTCTTTGTGTGCACTGATATTAGTCTAATCAATTTATTTCACAGCTTAAATTACAAAGCCCTAAAAGTAAATAGTAGGAATAATACTAGGTACAGGGATGTATCCAGGCACACAGTCTTCATTCTCCAACTCATCAGACCTATTTCAGTTAAGAACTTAAGACTATCTCCCTAACAGTACAAAAGCCTAAAAACAGTCAACACAAGATAGTAAGAAAACGGAGGGATGGTGTGTGTGTGTGTGTGTGTGTGTGTGTGTGTGGGCGGGAGGGGAGGTGAGGGGAGGGGGGGGGGGGGTGCTTGTGCTTACTGTACACTACAGCAGTTAGCCTCAACCCCAAAATTGTGTAATTTAAGTCAATATATATTATAAGTAGACTAGTGAGAGCTTCAATTAACATGGAAATTATGGGACAGGCTTAGTATATGTTCCAGCTGATTGAGGAATTGCTAGCATTCATTGGACTTCATTGCCCGCCCCTGATAGCTGAGTGGTCAGCGCGACGGAATGTCATACCTAACGGCCCGGGTTTGATTTCCGGCTGGGTCGTAGATTTTCTCCGCTCAGGGACTGGGTGTTGTGTTGTCCTTATCATCATCATTTCATCCACATCGACACGCAAGTTGCCAAAGTGGCATCAACTCGAAAGACTTGCACCAGGCGAGCGGTCTATCCAACGGGAGGCCACAGCCACACAGCATTTCCCATTGGACTTCATGTCAAATGCAGCTCAAAACTTGTGATCAATTTCCATTTTCTGCAGACAGCATCATGCTTCGTATGACCATTTGATCCTCTTGGTGTGTGTTATCATGTAACTATCTTTACAACATCTACAGGAGTTTCTCCTTTGCAATTATAATTATTAATGTGCAATTTCTCTCAAGGACATTAGGGGCTGGCCTAGTTCTGTCCCAAAACTAATATTAAAAATTATTATGTCCCTCTCCCCATTCCCCTGGGTCACATTTAATTTCGTAGATTTTATGGGAGCTGTTGCTAGTGGTCAAGGTACAGTCAACTCTATCACATCCAACCACCAACAGTAGCTCCACTTTAACAGCTCTCACCAGTTCCATGTCTAAAATGCTATTCTTTACAGCCTTGCCATCTGTGGACGTCATATTTGCAGGGGCAAGCAGTTGTCAAAATACATTGGTAACCTTACCAGAGTCCTTACTGACAGACAGTATCCTGTCCAGCACATCCATAAACGAATCTCCCATGCCATCTACTCCTCTGACACCTGCAAACCTGTTAACCAACCACCATCCAGCGATCATCTGATCATCCAGTATCACTCTGGCCTTGAAAAGCTCTCACATCCTTCATAGTGAAGGCTTCGACTAGCTCTCATTGTGGCCCAAGATAAGGTATATTGTACCCAAAATCCTATCTACATCACCCAAAGTACTGTTCTGCCACCCACCCAACCTACAGAATACCCTTATTCACCCCATTCCAATCCTATGCCCAATCCTGTACTGCATGGGTCATTCCCCTGTGGTCAACATAGGTGCAAGACCTGTTACATACACTCATCCACTACCTCCTACTGCAGTCCAGCCACAGGTATTTTCAGCCCTACAAAAGACAGGGCCATATGCGAGAACAGCCATCTTATGTATCAGCTGTGACACAGGTAACTGTACAGCAATCTATGTTGGCATGATAAGTAACCAACTGTCTGCTTCAAGAAATAGCCACTGTCAAACTGCAGCAAATGGCAAATTTGATTATCTCGTTGCCATATATGTTGCATACTACAACACAAATGACTTCTACAGCTGCTTCACTATGTGGTCCACGTGGATACTTCCTTCCAGCACAAGTTTCTCTGAACTATGCAGCATATCCTGCATTCTTTCTACACCTTGGCCTAAAACTCCACTAATCTGTTCCCAATGCCTCACCTATCTATCTTTTCTCTCTTCTGTCCACACCACTAATTTCCCAGCCACACCATGCTCTGTCTTCTCCCACCCACTCTTCCTCCTCCCCATGAGAGTATTCTCCCATTCTCCCCCCCCTGCCCCCCACCCCTCTCTCTCTCTCTAAGCTCCCTTTCTCTGTTGTCAGGTACATTGGTGTCTGTGTGTATGAGTGTATGTACTTTTGGTCTAACGGTAGGCAGGAGAGGAGGAGGAGGAGGAGGAGGAGGAGGAGGAGGAGGAGGAGAGCTCGTGTGAATGCAGTTTCTTATTATGTACGAGGGCATTTCGAAAAGTAAAGATACAATGGCTCGCAGTCCTTAAATATAACATTTATTTAGAAAATGTCAGTTACATCTTACTAACTGGATTATTTGTTGTTTTTCGACATAATCACGCCCATTATCCAAACATTTGTTAAGTTGGTGCACAAGCTTTTGTATCCCACAGTCATAGAAGGTTGCCGCCTGTTGTTGGAACCACATTTCAACTTCATCTTTGATCTCTTCATTGTCGTGGAATGATTTTCCACCAAGATGTGACTTCAGGTAACGGAAGACATGGAAGTCGGTGAGCGCAAGGTCCGGGCTGTATGGGGGATGGTCCAATACGTCCCATTTGAATTGTTTGAGTGGTGCTTTGGTTACGAGCGCTGTGTGAGGCCGAGTGTTGTCATGAAGCAAGCGGACTCCACTTTCGGCATTCCCCTGCATTTGTTTTGAATTGCCCTTCGAAGACATTTCAAAGTCTGGCAATATGCAGCAGCATTAATTGTTGTTCCAGGAGACATAAATTCCAACAGAAGAATACCTTGTCTGTCCCAAAAAACAGAAGCCATGATTTTCTTCGCTGAAATCGACGTTTTGCATTTCTTGGCTTTTGGTGAATTCGAATGGTGCCATTGCATTGATTGTTGCTTGGATTCAGGTGTATGGTGATAAGCCCATGTCTCGTCACCTGTCACAATGTGATCAAGGAACTCATCGCCTGCTTCAGTATAGTGTGAGGAAGTCGAGTGCAAAGCCCATCCTTTTCTTTTTGTGTTCTTCCGTTAAGAGTTTTGGAACCCAGCACGCACACAATTTCCTGTACCCTAACTCGACAGTCACAATGTCATGAAGAGTTGTCATTGACACGCCTGGTATGATCTGATGCAATTCTTTCAATGTGAGATGTCTATTTGCACGAATTGCTTTCTCTGTTCTCCAAAGAAGGGCATCAGAGATCACAGATGGCCGACCTGTTCTTTGTTTGTCATGAACATCGGTCCTACCTTCAGAGAAATGACAACACCATTTCGTTACATTTTGCCGATTTATAATGTTCCCATAAGCAGAAACAAATTATTTGTGAATATCCGCTGGTCGCTGACCTTTTGCATGAAGAAAACGTATGACGGAGTGCACTTCGCACTTGGCAGGATTCTGAATCGGCGCAGCCATTTTAAACACGACCTACTCCAACCAGAAGCAACATTCAACTGCCGAACGACTGCGAGGAGAAAGCTAACGGTTCAAGGTTAACACCAGTGTTGCCAACTTGCTCGCCAAAACTCTTCCGTTTCTGGCGTACGGTGTGTCTTTACTTTCCGAAATACCCTTGTATTTCTGTGCTCCGCAAATCAGTCTGCTATAGATGAGTTGTTGCCTTTTTCTTATTTTACATATTGCTCTATGCCATTCAAACTGCTTTTGGCATTTGAATGTTAAACATCTTTCCCTAAATTCCAATTTAATGTATTTACACATGGATTATTATCTATCTTTAACAGCTGCTTTCCCAATAAAGTAAGCATAGCACTAAAAACACATGCAAAAATTCCTGGGCTAACAGAAGGAATCAAAATATCATGTACAAGGAAAAGTAAAGTGTTATGGTCAGGACAAACAAAGAAATAAGATAGATTATATATTACAAGAAATGTAAAGCATCATTTTAAGGAAAATGATTAAAAAATCAATAAACCTCTGTATAATGCCAGAAATTAATAAATCCGATAATAAAATTACATCTATATGGACAATAGTTAAAAGAGAAAGTGGAAAATTAGTTAAAAATGGGAGGACTCTGTTATTAAAGAAAACGGCAAAATAATGAATGATAATTTTTGTTCCAGTCTGGTGTGGCACATAGACTGAAAAAATACACACAAAGGCGTTACTGATGTGGCACATAGACTGAAGAATTCATATAAAGATGTTATTGCAAGATGCTTGATTCCCATATTCACTGAGTAAAAAATATTTGTATATTTCTGAATGATGTCGGAGTAAGAGCCTACATGTTCTTCAGTTTTGGTAAATCTTTATTCCAAGCTGTCCACAGCTAATCCTTCTGCTCACTTGCCAACAGCCATAAAAAGCTTAACAGCCAATGAAATTCACTTTTTTGTGCAAGCGCAATCTAACTTCTGCGGCATTTCAGTGCAGTAATGCGTTCATTGTAAATAAGTATTATAGCAGTTGTATTACATGTTTATTACCTTACAAATAAATTAAAAAGCTTTTTAATTTTAAATTCAGTGCATTAGTATTTGTAAAATTATTCTTTCATATAGTGTTCATTAAAAAATGACGATCATTCCACTTGGGACCTGTGGAATGGTACATTAGCTTATTTGTTTTAGTTGTAAATATTTGTCATGTATTGTTGTTTTTCTGACATGTTCCACATCCTGGAGGACCTCCTCACTACGGATCAATTGGAATGAAAGTAAATCTAATCTAATCTAAACTAAAAAGTTAATATTATTGGACAGAGACATTGGGTAACATGCACATATAAACTGCTGTAGATATGTAACACTACGAAGTAAAACAGCATGTAATGCGAAGATCTAAACTATTGTAATTATACGACTTTATCAGATGGAGGTACTGGGTAACATGGACAAATAAACAACCTTGGCTCGCATTGGGCCTCTGGTGAACATCTACATTTGTGGTTTGTTTAGCTTGAATTTAGCTGTAATGCTATATCTGAACACTGCTCTATTTTCTCTTGATTAAATACAAATTAGTATAGGTATGTATGTCATCAACAACTTAAATATACCAAAAGCGATGAATGATTTACATATTTAATTGTATGACTGTAACACAAAAAATACTGGTCATGACATTTACTATTCTTACATTAACAAGACAAACAGCAACATCCCTTGTAAATTATCCTCCATGGTGAAGAATGGTAAAATCAACGGTAAAAGATCCCATACAAATTTACTGTGAATGTTTGCCAAACACAACAGAAAAAACAAATATTTATAAAAATTGATTTTTAACTGACCTATTAATGATTGAACAGCAATAAACGTGGGTCCTTTCTTCTCATCTTTGTAGTCTTGGAGAGCACGCTGTATAAGACGAAAAACCTGGCGTTGATCTGTCTCTATACGGACTTCAAATGATACATTCTTAGGAGGAAGTGAATCCTCTGATTTCCCTCTGGTAATCCTGTAGTAACATGAAAGTGTTTCAGCTTAACTTAAGACTGGTCTAGAAACATATAGAAATGAAGTTTATTTATGGAACACTAAACTAGGTGAATTTATTGTGTGTCTACAGTAAACTGCTGAGACAACACAGAAACTTACCAATCACACAAAGTTTCATTATTAAAAGTTTGGCTAAAGTGCACTAAACAGAAGGACTGTACACTTACTTCTTTTACAAGAAACCTACATGACTTCTGGATCACAACTTTATGATAATATGGAATATTTGAAAGTGTGATTGAAGTGTTATTGTAAACCATGAGATTAGGAAACTACAAATTGTTACTAACTTACTTAGTAAAGGAAAATCCAATGGTGAGGAAATGTAAACAATGAGTAGAAAGAACCCTTCTACAGAATGTGTGCTACATTCAGCGAAACTGACAACTCTGCCCATTAGAGTAGGCTAAAATGATTAATTCACACAGAAGCTCTAAATTGAAATGACAAACCACAGTCATCATAGAATCATTCCATGTAGGCTTTCAGGCCGGCGTCTTCATCAGTAAACACTTCCGGGCTAAGTTGCCATGGTCGATCTGTAGAACTTCTTCTCCCTGACGTTTCGTTCTCAACTATAGACGCCACGTGACGTGCGGTGGCGCCCCCTACGATATCCATATAAGCGGCGGCCCCAGCTCCTAGCAGCCAGTCGTTGACTCACCTCGGAAGATATTCTCCGTAGTTGAGAACGAAACGTCAGGGAGAAGAAGTTCTACAGATCGATCACGGCAACTTAGCCCGGAAGTATTTACTGATGGAGTCATCATAGAAGTTCATCATGAAGATTGAAGGTAAAATTATTGAGAATGAGAAGATTGAGAGGATGAGAAACAAGCTACAGACTCTTGTGGAACACATACACAATCAGATTCATATTATGTGATGCAAACTGATGCAACATGCTACCAGGATACCAAATGACAAACACCCTCAACTGTTGTTGATCTTTAAAGTGGCTATTCTTCAACACTGCCACAGGTTGGTTCAAATGGCTCTGAGCACTATGGGACTCAACTGCTGAGGTCATTAGTCCCCTAGAACTTAGAACTAGTTAAACCTAACTAACCTAAGGACATCACAAACATCCATGCCCGAGGCAGGATTCGAACCTGCGACCGTAGCGGTCTTGTGGTTCCAGACTGCAGCGCCTTTAACCGCACAGCCACTTCGGCCGGCTGCCACAGGTAGTGCAGTATATTTTGTAACTACAAAATTAACAGGCTTCAGAGCCACTGCAAGAGCCCACCGCGGGCCCCATTCTATTTCACACTAGCTCGGCGTACGTTCTCTATGTGTATTGCTACAGCTAATTGTGTATGTTACTGGTTCCTGCTGAGTGTTACTTAAATACTGTGTTCAAGTTGTTAGTTCTTCCGTGGAATAAAGTTATGTTCAGTCTACTGGTCATATCTACTTACAACGCAATTGGTGACGAGTCTGGTACTGTTCTCCGTGCAAGTTTCTAATCTGATTGTTGCTCCATATTCTCATGATGACTGAGGGTATTACAGAGAATATTTTACATTGGTTGGCTGAACAGCAAGAATCATTTGCCACAGTTTTGCACCACCTATTGCAGGTGCTGGACAATCAAACTCAAGTACTTCAATCACTGGCTTCTGTTCTGTCTAGTTGGCATGCTCCCCAGTCTGTGTTGCCTGCTGTTTTGTCCCCCGTGGTTCCCAAGGTTTATCCACTTCCCTTTTCTACATATGATGAGTCCACTGAGGAATGGGAATGGGAAGCATATGAGAAACGTCTGCAACAACACTTTCAAGTTTTGGTATTACTGATACTATTTTATGCTGTGCCTAGTTCTTTTCATGTATATTGCCAAGAATGTATAAAATCCTCTGTCAACTCGCCCCTCTGTAGGGTCCTTTTTCTCTAACATTTGGCCACATGTTTGAACTTCTTTCAACATGCTACTGCAAGCGCACCCATGTTATTGCACCCTGGGTTGAGTTTTACCAGTGTGGAAAGCAACCACAAGAGGTGCTACCATTCATTTAGCTCTGGATCGTGAGGTGCTACCATTCATTTAGCTCTGGATCGTGAGGTGCACGAGCATCCCTGCACTATGAAAATACATCCATCTCCAAGGTTTTAGGTATTGCACAGTCATTCAAGCTGCAGATGACCAAATTGAGCCTTGGTGTGAGGTATTAGCAATCCAAACCTCTCCTCCACACCAAGCTTCAGATACTTAGCTGGGACCAAGCAAGTTGGTGCTGTGGTTAGCACACTGGACTCGCATTTGGGAGGACAATAATTGAAACCCAGATCCGGCCATCTTGATTTAGCTTTTCCATGATTTCTTCAGGCAAATGCCTTTGAAAGCGCACAGCCATCTTCCTTCCCTATCCTTCTCTAATCTGATGGGACCAATCACCTTGCTGTTTGGTCCTCTTCCCTCAAATCAATCAACAAACCAACCGACCAATACTTCGCAGGGGGAAGACATAGTCACGGCAATCCACACACAATCACAGCATCAAGATGGCCGGCCTTGCTCCCAGCAGCAGTAGAACCAACAAAGTAAACAAGCCAGCAAACACGAATGTACATGTTCCATGCTCCTGTCCTGTCCTTATTGATATGGATATGAATGTAAGCATTGTATCAGATATTTATGGTGCTCCAAACAATTTTTCATTAATGTAATAATTTTTCATAAAGTTCTGCACATGCAAGTGGATACAGGAGCTGCGGTAACCTTGTTAAACTCACAAATTTACATGGACCAGGGTTCCCCTCCACTTCTCCCAGTGTCATGAACATTAGGTAAATTACAATAAACAGAGTATTCTTATACTCAGCCAATTCTCTGCCCCAGTGACCTACAAGCCAGTAGCCCGGTCACTTACATTTCTTGTTGTAGATAATGCATGTGAGGAAAATCCTTATGGATTAGATGCTTTTAAGTTATTTGGTTTTACCATTTCAGATGATGTGAATTTAGTGTCTGAACAAGCACAATATCCACAGTTAAATCTGTTAAGTTTTGAGTTTTCCTCTTTGTTCTTTCCTGAATTAGGGTTTGCCGAAAATTTTCAAGCACTCATTACCATGAAACCTTCTGCTCAGCCTTGTTTTTTTCGGTCCCATCTGATTCAAGCGGCACTCAGGGAACATGTGAAAGATGAATTAGATTGCCCCACAGAATCCGGCGTTGTTCGGCCTATTGCATCAAGTGAATGGTCTACCCTCCTTAGATATAGTAAAGGATCTGTTGGGTCGGTTATGCCTCTGCGGTGGTTTTAAATTTCCTGTGAATGTAAAGGGTGACACACGGGAGACGGACGTTTTTTAATGAAATAATACTCAGCCAACTTTAAAATTAATGCATGTTTATTTACAAAAAATCAAAGCTCATTATTTGCCATTTTAGTTAACAAAGTTATTTGTGAAAAATAATGTCATCAAGGTCATGTCCATCATTTCGAATGCAGGACTCAAGTCTCTTCTCAAAATCCTCCATCACACAGACTAAAATCTCTGCAGGGATGGTAGCAATTTCTTGAATGATTGCATTCTTCAACTTGTCCAAATTTCGTGGTTTGTTGTTATAGACGCAGTTCCTATGGTACATCACAGAAAAGAGTCACATACTGACAAGTCGGGAGACCTGGGAGGTCAAGGAACATTGCCAAAATGTGAGATACTCCGACCAGGAAACATGCGACTAAGAACTGTCATTGAAGTGTTTGCAGTGTGCGATGTTGCCCCATCCTGCAGGAACCAAATGCGTTTTAAAGGGATTCGTCGTCTTCTTAGTTCTGGTTTCAAGAATGTTTCAAGCATACAAATCTAACGAACCAAATTAACAGTAACTGTGAGCCCGTTCTCTTCAAAAAAATAAGGTCCAATAATGCCAACAGAGCCAAGAGCACACCAGACTGTTACTTTTTCTGAGTGTAGAGGACGCTGGTGGATAAGGTGTGGATGCTCTGGAGCCCAGTAACATAGGTTTTGCTTATTCACGGTCCTGTTGAAATGAAAATGAGCTTCATCGCTCATCAATAAAATTTCATTTTCATTCGATCCCAAAATCACTTGCATTCTGTAAGCGAAGTCTTCTCATACAGCAAAATCAGTTTCCTTAAGTTGTTGGACAATGAGCATTTTGTAGGGA
This sequence comes from Schistocerca americana, assembly GCF_021461395.2. Taxonomy (NCBI): domain Eukaryota; kingdom Metazoa; phylum Arthropoda; class Insecta; order Orthoptera; family Acrididae; genus Schistocerca; species Schistocerca americana. The sequence goes on along the minus strand of NC_060122.1, from coordinate 466,643,652 downwards.
TGGAATTTTAATTCTTTTAGCAAAATTTTTCAAACCGATTCACGATTGATTCGCAACTCACTAGCATGATGTCTAGCTGACCGTCCTGGGCTTCTGACTGCCACTAGCCCTACCCTTTCAACATTTTCTGGTGTTGTTGCTCTGCGTCTCGGGCCAGGATGCTTCTTATTCAGTATGTTTTCAGTTGATCTGAAGTTTTTCACCCGAGGATTGTGTTACAGCTCCATGTCAACTGACATAAACAGCGCACGAAACAATCGTTGTGTAGCAATAATAGACTCACCACTTTTCACGAATCTGTCATAGACAAACACTCGACATTGCAAGTCCCACTGCTCCATAGTGACTGAGTAAATGAAATGGCGTCTTGTGTCGATCAGAACTATCCCCACCATGACCACCTCCCACACCGTGCCCTCAGTACTACGCAGTTCCAAAACTGTCCGTTTCCCGTGTGTCACCCTGTACAATCTACAGTGGATACATACCTGACACCGTGGCCAGATGAACTCTTTGCAAAGTTATTAGGTGGTAAATATTTCTCAAAAACTGACTTGTTGGATGCCTATTTACAGCTCCCTTTAGATACAGAATGACAACATATGTTAGATGCCAATACCCCTTTTGGACTGTACCAATATTTGCAGTTGGTTTTTGGAGTCACCAGTACTCCCACTATTTTTCAATATTTTTTGGAACAACTAACAGAAAAGAAAGCTTAGGCCATTGTATTTGCTGTGAAGAAATTCCACGTTTTTGTCTATGGTGCCAAATTCCACCTGGTCATCAGTCACAAGTTATTGGTTTCCTTATTCAGTCCTTCTGTGTCATTACCGGATAAAGCGGCACACCACATTCAACATTGGCATCTTTTTCTTTTGCGTTACAACTACAAGATTCATTTCTGCCCTATGAATCACCACACAAATGCCGATGCTTTGTCCCGTCTGCCGGCTGGTCCAGACTAGGATTTGATCCGGAGGAATTACTTTGATTTCACATTGATGTTGGCACACAGCAGACAGTTGATGGTTTTCCTGTAACTAGCACTCGGATTGTGAAGTCTGTAGCTTCAGGTACCATTTTGCAAATCATAACATTTGTTCAACATGGGTGGCCGGATTCACCACCTTCCCGTGTGTCCGACAATCTCTGTAGTTATTAAGTCTTCTGACGTTAATTCTCTGTTGTGGATGGTGTTCTGCTTTTAGACACATATCAACATGGCCCCTCAGATAGTGATCCCCTCAGTGCTTTGTTTGGAGGTTGTTTGTTTATTACATTCAGATCACTGAGTGTATAACACACAAAAGCAATGGCCCATTGACACATTTTAGACCAGCTTGGATTTTGTCCTTCGTCCTCCACCTGGACATCACCCTGTGCAGCTGACATGCCTCTTCCAGCTGGGTGTGGCTGTCTGGGCACGCAGTTTGAGATGTTGCCCTAAATGGATTCCAGCTGTTACTGCCAGATGCTGAGGCCAGCATCTCTGCAACATTTGTACGGAGGACAACCTCTGCTCAATGCTCCACGATCAGCTTCACTTTCGTGTGGATGGCCACGTGTCCCCTAATGTCACACCACTGCCTCCGAGCCCACCCAATCGGGCGTCACATCCCCTGCTGCTGTCGAGTCTCCACTCCCGAAACTGATAAGGGCATCCATCTTTGGTGCCCGAACCAGCAGTTTCTCTATTACTTGCGACACAGTCATCAGGGATTCTGTCACCTGATACCAGTATCATCAGCATCGTGAGAGAAACGTGCTATGTCATCCGCAGAGAGCGCCTCAGACGTGTGTGTGTGTGTGTGTGTGTGTTCAAGTTGTTAATGCTTCCGAGGAATACAGTTCTGTTCAGTCTACTGATTGTGTTTACTTATACAACAAAGTAGAGCACTTTTCACGTCATGTGCCATGTTGCTCCCTATCACTGGTCTACAGTTCCATCTCTTGTCATATTGCATAAGCAAGATGCATATTGTTTGCTGTAAATACTATTTGTCAGTCACAATTTCAAAGTTATGTATATCCTACACAACACTGCACCTATAAAATGACGTAAATACTGTTTTTTACTGTTGATAGTGCAGCACTGTATAAGTAGAGTTTTCCGCAACTGTGGAAACAGTTAACACCTCATGTTGATCATTACTACTGTTCATAAAAGTTGAGAGAGCTGTATGCAGGAAGAGACTGTGGTACTTCAAAAAATATAGCTTATATTCAATGTACATGAAGGACAAGGTTATAAACTTATGTTGATAGCTGCAAAATACTAACACAAATTCTTTACACATGAATCGAAAAGCTGACCTCTGGGAAGCTCAGTTTGGATTTTGGAGAAATGTAGGAACACAACACACAAGGCAATATTGATATTACGACTTATCTTAGAAGGTATGTTAAGAAAAGGCAAACCTATGTTTATAGCATTTATAGACTTAGAGAAAGCTTTTGACAATGCTGACTGGAATAATCGCTTTGAAATTCTGAAGGTAGCAGTGGTGAAATACAGAGAGCGAAAGGCTATTTACAACTTGTACTGCAACCAGATGGCAGTCATAAGAGTTGAGGGGCATGGAAAAGGGAGGGAGTGAGACAGGTTTGTAGCCTGTCTCCGATGTTATTCAACCTGTACATTGAGCAAGCAGTAAAGGAAAACAAAGAAAAATTTGGTGAACAAAGTCAAGTCCAAGGACAAGAAATAAACACTTTGAGGTTTATTGATTGGCGACTCCATGGAGTGTCCTGTGCACCACGACCAGATAATGGATATACTTGGAAGGAGAGACAGAATTGGCCATATTTTTTTTGTTTTATTAAGCGCAAAATCGATTTTCGGTCGCTTAGTGAACATCCTCTGAGCTGTAATATACAATTTAAATTGGTAGGCACTGGTGTCAACAAGCTTAGAGCGATCACATAAACTCATAAAGTTTATGTGATCGCTCTAAGCTTGAGTTTATGTGATCGCTCTAAGCTTGTTGACACCAGTGCCTACCAATTTAAATTGTACATTACAGCACTGAGGATGGTCACTAAGGGACCGAAAATCGATTTTGCGGTTAATAAAACAAAAAAATACGACCAACGTTGAGGTTTGCCAATGACAATGTAATTCTGCCAGAGACCGCAAAGAACTTGGAAGAGCAGTTGAAAAGAGTATATAAGATGATCATCATCATCATCATTTAAGACTGATTATGCCTTTCAGCGTTCAGTCTGGAGCATAGCCCCCTTATAAAATTCCTCCATGATCCCCTATTCAGTGCTAACATTGGTGCCTCCTCTGATGTTAAACCTATTACTTCAAAATCATTCTTAACCGAATCCAGGTACCTTCTCCTTGGTCTGCCCCGACTCCTACCCTCTACTGCTGAACCCATGAGTCTCTTGGGTAACCTTGCTTCTCCCATGCGTGTAACATGACCCCACCATCTAAGCCTGTTCCCCCTGACTGCTACATCTATAGAGTTCATTCCTAGTTTTTCTTTGTGGACACCCTCCTGCCATTGTTCCCATCTACTAGTACCTGCAATCATCCTAGCTATTTTCATATCCGTAACCTCAACCTTGTTGATAAGGTAACCTGAAACCACCCAGCTTTCGCTCCCATACAACAAAGTTGGTCGAAAGATTGAACGGTGCACAGATAACTTAGTCTTGGTACTGACTTCCTTCTTGCAGAAGAGAGTAGATCGTAGCTGAGCGCTCACTGCATTAGCTTTGCTACACCTCGCTTCCAGTTCTTTCACTATGTTGCCATCCTGTGAGAATATGCATCCTAAGTACTTGAAACCGTCCACCTGTTCTAACTTTGTTCCTCCTATTTGGCACTCAATCCGCTTATATTTCTTTCCCACTGACATTACTTTCGTTTTGGAGATGCTAATCTTCATACCATAGTCCTTACATTCCTGATCTAGCTCTGGAATATTACTTTACAAACTTTCAATCGAATCTACCATCACAACTAAGTCATCCGCATATGCAAGACTGCTTATTTTGTGTTCACATATCCTAATCTCACCCAGCCAGTCTATTGTTTTCAACATATGATCCATAAATAATATGAACAACAGTGGAGACAGGTTGCAGCCTTATCTTACCCCTGAAACTACTCTGAACCATGAACTCAATTTACCGTCAACTCTAACTGCTGCCTGACTATCCGTGTAAAGACCTTTAATTGCTTGCAAAAGTTTGCCTCCCATTCCATAATCTCGTAGAACAGACAATAACTTCCTCCTAGGAACCCGGTCATATGCCTTTTCTAGATCTATAAAGCATAGACACAATTCCCTGTTCCACTCATAAGACTTCTCCATTATTTGCCGTAAGCTAAAGATCTGGTCCTGACAACCTCTAAGAGGCCTAAACCCACACTGATTTTCATCCAACTGGTCCTCAACTAATACTCGCACTTTCCTTTCAACAATACCTGAGAAGATTTTATCCACAACGCTGATTAAAGAGATACCTCTGTAGTTGTTACAATCTTTTCTGTTTCCATGTTTAAAGACTGGTGTGATTACTGCTTTTGTCCAGTCTGATGGAACCTGTCCCGACTCCCAGGCCATTTCAATTATTCTATGTAGCCATTTAAGACCTGACATTCCACTGTATTTGATGAGTTCCGACTTAATTTCATCCACCCCAGGTGCTTTATTGCACTGCAATCTATTGACAATTTTCTCCACTTCCTCAAATGTGATCCTATTTCCATCATCATTCCTATCCCATTCTACCTCGAAATCTGAAACATTACTGATCGTATTTTCACGTACATTGAGCAACTCTTCGAAATATTCCCTCCATCTGCCCAAGGCATCCATAGGATTCACCAGCAGTTTTCCTGACCTGTCCAAAATACTTGTCATTTCCTTCTTACCTCCCTTTCGGAGACTGCTAATTACACTCCAGAATGGTTTTCCAGCAGCTTGACCCATAGTCTCCAACCTGTTTCCAAAGTCTTCCCAAGATTTCTTCTTGGATGCTGCAATTATCTGTTTGGCTTTGTTTCTTCCTTCAACATAACTTTCTCTGTCTACCTGAGTTCTAGTATGTACCCATTTTTGATACACCTTCTTTTTCCTTTTACAGGCTGCCTTGATTGTGTCATTCCACCAAGCTGTTTGCTTCATCCTACTTTTACACACTACTGTTCCAAGACATTCTTTAGCCACTTCTAGTACTGTGTCCCTGTACCTTGTTCATTCCTTTTCCAATGACTGTAGTTGACTACATTCAACTAACTGGTACCTTTCTGAGATCGCTGTTATGTACTTGTGCCTGATTTCCTTATCCTGAAGTTTTCCACTCTTATCCTCCTACATATGGACCTGACCTCCTGCACTTTCGGCCTCACAATCCCAATTTCACAGCAGATTAAATAATGATCAGTGTCATCAAAGAATCCCCTGAATACACATGTGTCCCTCACAGCCTTCCTGAATTCCTGATCTATTATTATATAGTCGATGACAGATCTGGTTCCCCTGCCTTCCCAAGTATACCGGTGAATGTTCTTATGTTTAAAAAAGGAGTTTGTGATTACCAAGCCCATACTGGCACAGAAATCCGAGAGTTGTTTCCCGTTCCTGTTGGCCTCCATATCCTCTCCAAATTTACCCATAACCTTTTCATACCCTTCTGTTCGATTTCCAATCCTGGCGTTAAAATCACCCATGAGCAGAACACTGTCCTTGTCCTTTACTCTAACAACTACATCACTGAGTGCCTCATAAAAACTATCCATCTTATCTTGATCTGTCCCTTCACAATGCGAATATACTGACACAATCCTAATTTTCTTGCTAGACACTGTCAAATCTATCCACATCAGTCGTTCGTTTACATACCTTATTGCAACTACGCTGGGTTCCATTTCTTTCCTGATGTAAAGCCCTACACCCCATTGTGCTATTCCTGCTTTGACTCCTGACAGGTAGACCTTGTATTCTCCCACTTCCTCTTCTTTCTCACCCCTTACCTGAATGTCACTAACAGCTAAGACGTCCAGCCCCATCTTACTTGCAGCCTCTGCCAGCTCTACCTTCTTCCCAGAGTAGCCCCCATTGATATTAATAGCTCCCCATCTCATTACCATTTGTTTGCCACGTTGTATCTTAGGAGTCCCTGGTTTGTCAGTTAGAGGTGGGACTCCGTCACCTCCAAAGGCCCGAGGCATTTTGCTCTGATTGTTGCCAGCATCATATTTAAAGTACCGGGGAAGCAGGTTGCTAGCCTTACTTGCCCCGAGTCCCATTGGGTTTTACCCCTAACGGTTGAGGGACTAACCGGTGGATTTGGTAGTCTTTGCCATATGAGCACAAAGGTGACCACGACTCAGAATATGTCCGAGATGCCCAGCCTTATTCCAAAGTGACTGGTATCCCGACTGTCGGGACCACTTACTTGGCCACTCGTATGTTGCCCGTGGTTCATGAACTAGGACATGACTACAGGAACCCACACAATGAACCATATAAGATGAACATCAACAAAATCAAAACAAGGATAATGGAACGTAGTCGAATTAAATAAGGCGATGGTGAGGAAATTCGATTGGGGGGAAACACCGCACTTGAAGTAGCAGATGAGTTTTGCTATTTCGGCAGCAAAGTAACTAATTATGGCCAAAGCAAAGAGGATATAAAATGTAGACTAGCAATGGAAAGAAAAGTGTTTGTGAATAAGAGATATCTGTTAAGATGAAAGGAAGTCTTCTCTTAAAGTATTTGTCTGGAGTGTAGCCCTATATGGAAGTGAAACAAGGATGATAAACAGCCTAGACAAGAAGATAATAGACACTTTTGAAATGCGGTGGACAGAAGAATGCTGAAGATTAGATGGGTAGATTGCATAACTAATGAGGAGGAACTGAAGAGAATTGGGGAGAAAAGAAATTTGTTGAGCAACTTGATTAAAAGGAGGGATCAGCTGATAGGTCACGTTCTGAGACATCAAGGGATCATGAATTTAGTACTGGAGGGAAGCATTGGGGGTAAAATTTGTAGAGGGAGACCAAGAGATGAATATAGGAAGGAGATTCAGAAGTATGTAGGTTGCAGTAGTTATTTGGAGATGAAGAGGCTTCCACAGGATAGAGTAGTATGGAGAGCTGCATCAAACTAGTCTTTAGACTGAAGAAGACCACCACCACATCTGCTGCTAAAAATGATTAAGCCGGAGAGGCACTTTTCATATGCTGTTTTAGCAAACTATACCGTTCATAAACAATATCACTCAAAAATTCCTGTAAATTTACAACTTATAACTATATAGTAACATGAACATACTGACATAAAAAGAAGGGCAGAAGGGAACTCACTTTTCTGCGCGTGCAGTCTCATAAAGTCGACCCATGGCAGGCATGTTGTTGGTTCTTACAGTGTCCAAAACAAAAATTAAAGCCCGATTAACTGGTGTTAGGAAAAGTCCAAACATTGCTCGTGGACCCTGTGGTGCTCGAGTTTGGTACAGAAATATCCTTCTCATCGACCCACCTGCAACAAGTATAGCAGTCTTATATATCAATATAAGGGCCTAGTAAACATAATGTAGTGCTTCAGCATCCTGTACATAAAAGACATGCTTAGATCAACAATTGGAAGTATGTGCATCCCAAATGCTGATAACAGAAAAATCATTTGTAATTACAGCAATATATACCTACTCACTGGAAAATTTTCAAATATTTTTAGAAAAAGTCAACTATTATCATGCCACCTGTCAGCCAAAGCGAATGACAGTCTATGCCAACTATTAATATTTATTTTCTGATACATTGAGATAAAAGAAATGATTTGGAAATGCTGTGTAACACTTACACTAACACTCCAACCAGAACTATACATGAAAAAAGTAAACTAGTAGAAAACACATTTATATATGAAAAGTTAATGAAATAAATTTACATCTGGCCATGAAGCACAGCAAATCATACACCACAGAAAGTGGTGTCACAGGAAACAGTTAAAACTAATTAATAAACAATGAACAATTACAAAGCAATGTTAGAGGAAGTGGCGGAGGGATGTGTAAAATATGACAAATGTAAATTTTACATTTAATGAATTTAGAGGTGACTTCTATTAATCCTTAATGGCTGCACTAATAAAGAGATAAAAAGAACTGGCTTGCAGAAGAATCAAAATGTCATGAACAAGGAAACGGAAATTATATGAAATGGTTACAACAGAGAAGTAGTGGAGATTTCATATTAAATGTACATCTATACTCAGTAAACCACTGAAGTGCACGGCAGAGTGTGCTTACCATTGTACCAGTTATGAGAGCTGCTTCCTTCTCCCTTCATGCATGGAGAAGAATGACTGCTTAAATGCCTCGAGTGCAGGTTGTGAACAGTCTGGTATTATCTTAGCAATCCTGATTGGAGTATTACATAAAGGGTGCTTAAATGCCTCGAGTGCAGGTTGTGAACAGTCTGATATTGTCTTAGCAATCCTGATTGGAGTATTACATAAAGGGTTATAGTGCATTCCTAGATTCTTCATATAAAGCTGCCTCTTGAAACTTTCTAATTAGGTTTTGATGGGATAGGCTGTGTCTATGTTAAGGTGCCTGGTATTTCTGTTGTCTCAGCACACCAGTGATTTCTCTCATTGGCCAAAGAAACCTGTGACCATTCACACTGCTCTTCTTCGTACACATTCAATGTCACCTGTTACTCCCACTTGGTACTGGCCTCAAAAACTTGACAATATTCTAGGATATGCCGCGTGAGCGTTTTGTAGGCAATTTCCTGACTGTATTTTCCTACTATCCTACCAATGAACCAAAGACAGCATGTGATTGAGTAGATGTGATCACCCCACTTCATATACCACCAACCTGTTATATTCTGGTATTTGTCTGGATTGACTGGTTCCAGCTGGGACTCGTTGATGGTGTGGTCATAAGTTACTATAGTTTTTTGGTTTAAGTGCACAATTTTACATTTCTGAACATGTCAATTTTTGCACCACATTGTGAAATCTTATCAAAATCTTACTGAATATTTGTGCAGCTTTTTTAATTACAGATAAGAGCACCATCTCCAAAAAGTCTAAGATTACTATTAATATTTTCTCCAAGGTTATTAATATAAAACATGAATAGCAAGAATTCCAATACCTTTATCTGGGTCTCAACTGAAGTTACTTCTACACCTGTCAATGACCTTCTATAGAACATAATGCATCCTCCTTATCAAGAATTCCTTCAGCCAAAATACATATTTCACTTGATACCCCATACAACCATACCTTTGGTAATAAACATAGGTGTGATACTGACTCAAATACTGCTCAGAAGTCAAGAAATATTCTGTCCTCCTGTCTACCTTGATCCATCAGTGTTAGGATGTAGAGGAAAGTGTAAGTAGCGTTTTACAAGATTGATGTTTTTGGATCCACAAGGTCATTCCATTCAAGATAACGCATTATATTTGAGCTTATAATATGTTATAAGATTTTACAACAGACAGATGCCAAGGATGCTGAACAGCAGATGTGTATTTTTTTTCAGTGACAGGATGCAAATTTTTGTTCAAGGTATATACAGTATATTACAGTTCCAAGTGAGATTAACTTAGCCGCAAATTCGGTATAGAATTTTAGAGATTCCATTGGGCTCTGAAGCGTTGTTCAGTATTAGCAACAGCATACATATCACTCATCTCTGCAGTGGTGTGAGAATTAAACTGTGGCAATACTTTGCCGCCCTCAATTTCAGTTCCTGCGGCATCAGTGAGTGCCTGCCAGTGACAAACTTTTCATAACACAAGAATTTCGTGGAGCTTTGTAGGAGGTCTTTCAATAAGATAATTATCATTAAAGGCTTTACACATTGCCACTGTTACAGCCAATAATCTTTTATTCAGCATTGCCCTAATTATAGCCCAATGCTGTATTTTATGCCTATTGTGCAGTGGCCACTGCTTCTTTAGAAGTTTCTTTATAGAGACTATATAGTATGGAGGGTCCCTCCCATTAGAAACTATTCTATTAAGAACATATCAATTCAGCGGTTGGTCAACTACTCTGCTAAACAAATTGTTGTTAAAGGAAACAGACAAATAATGAGGAACAGGTGTCAGGTACCCACATATTTAATAACCATTTCCTGGAATTATCTCAGAAGGTAAGTGCATACAGTTCAAGGAATAACGCAATGGAATACACACAACAAACAATGCCAATGTGATGTACATACAGCCAAATTGCAATGCTCTGCCAAGGAAATTAAGAATGTAATTAGCTCCTCATAAACCAAAATCTCACAAAGTTGACAATATCTCAATTAGATTACTAAGCTGCTGTTCACACGTATCTAGTGTATGCAGTCACATACGATAATACCATGCTATCGCAAAGTTATTTCCATGTAGACTGAAATGTGGTTTGTCAGACATCTTTACAAGATGATGATGATGGTGATGATGATGATGATGATGATAATTATGAGTTTAAATGTATTAAAAGTCCTGGTTATCAGCCCCTCATACCACTAGAATTCATGTAAAATGAGAAAAGGAGAATGGTCAGCTCCAGGATTCTTAACTTTGTTGTTGTGGTTAAAAATTTGTGGGACAGTAACTTAACCCCTTAATGCCTGAATAAATTTCTAGACAAAATATAAAAATCAAAAATAGTGGTGCTTTAGAGGAATCTGAAACACTCTGGAGACTGCAGCACTTGTCAGAAGCACTGGTAGCTTCATGAAGGATCAGCGACTACTGGTATTGTCATTCAGAAACAGTTAACCTTCCAGTTATTAGCAAAGCATTTGTATGATGCAAATTCTCAACACTGAGCATTAAGAGGTTAAGTAAATGGTTAACAGTGACATAAGATCCAGGCAGCTAGAAACTGTAGCTAGTCATGGGGAACAAATGCTGATGTGAAAGCAGCTGCAGCTGGACGCTTCCCACAGCAGCTATCTGAGGCGGAAAGCACACCCTCTGTATCCGTGCCTACCAACATCACTAAAGCACACACCAAGAAAGGTAATCAGATGACTAACATGTGATGAGAAAATGAAGATTTGTATAGTTTAGACAGCTCATTAGTTTAAGCAGTAAATAAAATAAAATATGTACATAAAATTTTAAAATGCATGATGATGCATGTGGAGAAACCAGGTAGAGGCATGTCGTAGCGAGAGATGCGCCCTCTGTACCTATCTGACGAACACTGAGATATATTAACTGTTGTTATAATATTTGCTTTTCCTCATGAAACACACACCTCTTTAAGCTGCTATCCCATTGTCTGCAAGTACCTGTGATAGCAAGGTAAACAGGTTCATGGCTTGTCTCGGATTATCAATCAGGGAACACATTGTGAGAATATGGGCTATTCTTTGAGAACTACCACAACTGCAACTCCTAATATAAAAGGAACTCGTGGGTATGTCTGGTCTGGCCGATACACAGTTGGCACAGTATGAATCATCTTTCCCAGAGTTTGGATAGATGCCTTGGTGGCTCCCTTGATTGCTCTCAGCTTGTTGAGGGTTGTGGCAGCGTACCATTCCATATCCGAGGTTTTCAAAATCTGATGCCTCAGTTGCAAGCACAGATCTGTGCCCGGTTAATCCGAGTTCACGGTTTTTTGCTGTGGTTGCATTTTTAGTTAATTTGTGAGCGAGTTCATTTCCTGATACGAACAAGTGGCTTGGTGAAAGATGAATGATGTGGTTGTTCCAAAGCTGTGCAGACCAATTAATAGGTGTTGGGTGTTAGCAACCAAAACATTTCTGGGGTATCACCAATATTTTCCTTGTAAGTGGCTCAGGGAGTCACTACAAATCAAGAAGTCCTTTGTTGTGAGATTTTGGATATGTTGCAAAGCCCAGTATATGGCTCCACAGTGTATACAGTGCATGCACACAACAGAGAATATTTTTTGTGTTCACTTGTGTATGCAAAATCATAACAAACAATATCACTGACTTTCAATTCATCTGTGTAGATGCAGTCAGGATTGGGGTAGCTGTGCAGAACTGAACATTACTGATATCTGAGAATGCCGGGATCTGTATTTCCTTTAGGGACATGGAAGAGGTCCACAGGACTGGGTATACAATATGGGCAGGGGCAGAGGGGTGGGAAGGGTGAGTTGCACTGAGAGGGAACCCTATGTACATAGATAAGAGGGAGGAAGTGGAGGTCCTTACAGAAAGGGCCTCCAACAGAGACCCAATTGGTCTACCTGTTACGGGGACATTTGAAAAGTGTGATCTGTTGGTTTTGGAACAGACTCGACTAACACTATGAATGGGTGGAGATCTGATAGATAGCAAGCACATCTGAAAGGCAGTAACTGCATTGTCCTCCTCAGGAGAATGTCTATGGAGCTTGTACATTGCAAATCAAACACCACTGTGGTGGACAGAGTCTAACAAGTTTAGTATGGATGATGCTGCTGATATACAAGTAACAAATGCACAGTCCAAAAGCTTTGTAGAATCACAAAAGAATGGTGCAGTATGCTTTGCAGGAGGTGCTGCTGAGAGGTCTGAGGGTCTTAAGTATCCTCATTCAATTTGCCTTAGGTGGTGTACGTGTGGTAGGAAAGCCCTAAAAATTTTATTTTGTCAATGAATTCATGTAACTCGTTACATAAGTGTAATTGTGGTTGAGAATGCATAGTTCTTAGTCAACCCATGATGAATTTTCATAGAGAAAAATGATGTCCACTATTTAGGCCCCAATTTTGTATTTCCTATATGGTTCCCTGAAGTCGTCTCTCTGATGTGCGCAAAGATGTAGAATGGTAACACAAGCAATAGCCATCCGCAAATAGTAACAATGAGACCATGGGTCCCAGGGTGGTCATTACACCATCGACTGTAATGGTGTAGAGGATTACACTCAAAAGTGATCCCTAAGGGACTCCATTTTCCTGTACATATTGGTCGCAGAGGACTGAACTTGTCAGGACCTTTAACAGTCAGAGGGATAGGAAATTCTGCATAAAGATGGGTAAGCAATCCCTGAAAGCCCACCCATGCAGTGCAAGCAGGATGTGATAGTGCCAGGTGGTGCTGTATGTCTTCTGCAGATCAAAGAACACAGTGACTGGGCATTAGCAATGTGCAAGAGCTGCTTTGAAATTGATAGAAATGTCCTCTGTCTTCTGGATACCAACAGTTGTCAATTCACTGTTCTCTCATATAATTTACACAGAGTATTTGTGAAAAGTGTTTCTGAAGAAAAGATTTGTTAACATCAAGTATAGATTTAAATGTCAGGAAGTCTCTTCTGAACGTATTTGTATGGGGTGTAGCCATGTTTGGAAGTGAAACATGGACGATAAACAGTTTAGACAAGAAGAGAATAGAAGCTTTTGAATGTGGTGCTAGAGAAGAATGCTGAGGACTGAATGGGTAGCTCAGGTAACTTACGAGGAGGTAATGAATAGAACTGGGGAGCAACCTGACCAGATGAAGGGATCAATTGGTAGAACACATTCTGAGACATCAAGGGATCACCAATTTAGTATTAGAAGGAAGTATTGGGCAAGGGGGGGGGGGGAGGGGGGATCGTACAGGAAGACAAAGAGATGAATACAGTAAGCAGATTCAGAAGTATGTAGAGCGTAGTGGTTACTCGGAGATGAAGAGACTTGCGCTGGATAGATTAGCACTGAGAGCTGCATCAAACCAGTCTTCAGACTGAAGACGACGACGACATCATCATCTCATCAAATATGATCAATGGCTGAGGGAGATGCCAGGAACTACTGTGGGCAGATGGTGGCTGCAAATACTTAGTCCACACCTCTCAGGATGGGGTGTGGGCCTTCAAAGACTATACCTACTGTTCCTAACACTCCTGTTTTCTTTTAAAAACAGTTCCTTCACTAAAAAATGCTGTTAAATGTTCCATAGAAGTATAGCATTTGTCTTGTTGAAGCATCCATCTATGTGTGCTGATAACTGAGGCCACTTCTTCGAACCACTATGGCACAGGTTTCAGGTGGGAGGGCCTGAAGAATAGGGCTTCATTGCTTTAGCAGCATTTATAATTGCATCAACAGAATAATTCCTTCGATATCCTTGTCTTGACTGGCCTCAAAAGTTGTTTTGGAGGTGAAAGGTTGCCAATTGGCTTTCCAAGGTGGCCAAAGTTTTTGTATCCCATTGGTCGGTGGTTTGAGAAAAAGACAGTGATAGGAAAGTCGTCATGGGTGTAGAGATGGGTAGTTTGCGAACGAACGGGTGCAAAGGAACGGTTCACCAAGATGAACGAAAGGACCGAGGAATGAATTCCAAGGAACGATCGGTTCATAGTTCACTTCGGTCGCGGCGGTCTACTTATAGTTCCCGGGAACGAGGAACGATCGGTTCATACTTCACTAGTTCACTTCGGTCGCGGCAGTCACTTAGGCAGTTCTCGTTCCAGCCTCGGACTCCCTCTCCTGCACTCGTCGTTCTGCGCATGACCACCTGTCTCAGTTCCACTGCCGACTGCTCCTAGTTAGTTCAGTATCCAGTTGTTCGTTTCGTTCACAGCGCTCGCCCATTTTACATGTGTTCCAAACTGTTCTTGCACTTGGTTCTGGCTATTCAGTGTCCATGACCGGTAATCAAAAATTATTTTATAGTTACGTAAAAATTATGTTGTATCTAATAGGTACGTCTTTTCAGGTAACAAAAGGGCATATCAGCTCACTTCATTATATCGATGAACAGCAGAAGACATACTTATAACAAGGCAAGTTTTTTTTTTTTTTGTTATTCATATATTTTTTGGTTTCATCGACTTGATTTAGCAACTAGCTTTCAATAATTTGCTTAATTTTTAGTGTAAGAAAATTCACATAAAACGATTTTCATGTATCTTTCATATACAAAGCATTACATTTAGGAAGGCTCTAATTATTTTTAAGTTTGGTTGTTTGCAATTTGCATAACCTGCTAGTTTGGTTTCTTGGGGGGAGGGGGGTGTCATTTTGCCTCAGTAGGAAAAGCGGTGCCTCTCCATTTATTTGAAAAGACATAGATTACCATAAAATCGTATTTACTTATTATCTCAAAAACATCTGTTCAGAAAGAGCTTTCAAACCAAAAAACTTTATTACTGCAAACTTAATTATTAATATTATTGCTGCATTAACTTTAATAGTGCAACATAAAAACCTAATTTTTACTAAGCGTGTGGCACAAGTATGATGAGAAAACCACATGTTATTTTATGCTTCCATAAAGTCTCTACTTCGCCTACGAACTCAGAGGAAACGTGACGTATATATAGGGTGTAAACGATTATTGTTTACAACGTGGCATAGCTATGTAGTGGAAGTCGAAACGAAGAATTTTATACAAGACCCTTGTGGTCTATTAAGTTGGGAAACAGCCACCAACAGGTTTACAAGACTACATGAGCTATAGCCCATGCGCGTCGCGTGAGATTTTCGTGTTCTTTTCTCCAGCTCTCTACACATTGTCATCGATTGTTTCGCAATTGTTGCTTGCATTAGCTTGTTATTTCTTCACAGCCTAATTATTACATGTTAGTCTATTTGTTGTATCTACTCGTAATGGGCAACACATCGTCCGTAATTGGTGAGCAGTCTGTACTCGGGGCTGGTTTTCCGTGCACCACCCTATGTTATTCCCCTGCGATCAGCCACACAATGCTACAGTTGGCTAAACGAGAGGTTCTGCAGGATCACAGAAATTACTTCTAAAAGTGTGTAAGAATTCTGTAATGGATAAAAACTCTATACTGCAGGAGGGAGGCAAGTGACCCCTCTTGGTGCCCTCCATCCTTCAGTCACCTACACTACTAGTTTTCAGTTTTTCATAAGAACCATATACCAAGCACAAATGAATGGTGAACGAGTAAAAATGAACGGTTCCCAAAAAAGAATGATCAGCAGTGAACTAGTTCCCAAGGATGAACGACTTTGCCCATCTCTACATGGGTGTTCTACTGGATCAAGGGTGAGATGCTTGGGTTACAGACTGTGAAGTCTATGGCTGAGTATGTTCCATAGTTCACACTGAAATGTGTTGCATCTCCACTGTTAAGCAGGTATACTTCTCATGCTAAAATTACCTGCTGTTGCTTGGCTATTGCTAGATGTGTTTTAACTGCCCTATAGAGGATTGTGCATCAGTAGAAGGGGGAATGGAGGTAACTGTTCCATTAGCTCTACCAGCCTGTGATGTGGTATGTGTCTTTCTGTCGGTAGATAGTGCCCTACCTGATAGGAGTAAATAGACTGACACAGCTTGTAAGGCAGCATTTAGAGGCACCTGCTAAGTGAAAATGTCAGAACATATGAACATGATGCTTCCACCAGATTGGTATTAATGAGATTTTGACAACACAATTTGCAATTTTTAACATTAGGGAGTTGGGTTTCTGAGAGCCATGTCTCCTGAATTGTAAGTAGCCTTATCCTCAATGTCATCAACTAAAAACAAAGGTTCTTGTTGTTGTAAAAGATTCACAATCGATTCTGGGGCACATCAAGAACTGGGCGAACTGTCTACCTCCATTTCTTCTTGCCTGACTCTCATCCTGTGGTGTGGCCAAAGATGGAAATGTTATGATGATGTACGTCTCTGCACTAAAATCTTGTTTCCTACCTGGTGAGATGACTGCACTGGCATGGCCACCAGTACAGGTACGTTTGCTGCGTTTCCTTGCAAATTGCCAGCACTGATGCCACGTGTCCTGATTGGAGACTCTCCCCATGCATGTTATACTGCTGTGGAAAAGGTTACCTTGCATAGTAGCAACTGTCTGGAATCCTGGTGCCCCAGGCTTTTACAACTTGACGGGCATGGAGAGTTCACTGCTCAGGCACCAGCATTGCAATCCCTGTGTTGTAAAGGGGCTACAGCTGCTGGGAGCGTGATTATTCCACACAACGAACTGGCTACTTTGCTGGATTTTGGATGCAAACATAAATCCACTCCAACAGCAGGTGCGTGGGGTCACAGCATACGGTAGATAGATTATGCACCATGTAAGGCTTCCTTCCCCATCGGTCTGCAATTATGCGGAATATAGAACAGAGGAGGTCAAACCCCAAATAGGAAAAAGGTTGAGGAAGAGGTCGTGATGTGGGCTAACACTGTTGGTTGTCCTGATAATAGTCAAGTTGTCAACGTGAAAGCTTGGCAAGGTATAGGACTACTTTTAATTGCCTCTTATGGATGGCAAGACTTACTACGAGTTAATTCTAGTCTCCGAAGCAGCTGGAGAGATCTTTACAAGAGAAGCAGTAAGGTGGATAGTAATTATCAACTAGTGTCACTGCTTACCTTCTCCCCAAAGGTACTGGAACATGTCATTTGCACAAGAACCGTAACACACTTATCACCAAAAATAAGATATTTAGTCTCTGTTAGGGTATCAGAACATGTGTTTTTTTCAAGTACACAAAACATAAGTGACAAAATACCATCACTGCGATTTTTAAAGCATTTTATTGGACAGTTCACATTATTCTCCCAGAGAATCTCATAGATTAAAGGTATCAGAGATACTGCTAGTAACTGGTTTTCATCGTATCAAACTAAAAGGATGCACTGTAGAATCAGGAAATCTATGGACTATATATGACAAAACAGCATCTTCAGGATTGAGAATAGTCCTGCACGTGAACCACAGGGATTGATAGTTAATTCGCTCTTGCTCTTATAATATACATCAATGATCTGCCATCATATACCAAAGAATTGGAAACAGTTCTTTTTGCATATGATGCAGTTATTACAATCAAACACAATGGAGAAATTTTAACACTTATAAATGTAAATAAAATTTCAGGATCCCTCTATCCTGGGGTCCAAGTGACTTGCCATTCCTTTTTAACCTCCCTCAACCTATCCTCCTCTTCTCTCTAAGAAAGGAGCTAATAGTTCCAAAAGCAATGGATATGTGTGTTCAATGACAATACTAACATTTCATCTCCTAAAGGTAAGTACTGATCAGCAATTGGCAGGTGCTAGCAGCCCCCAACAATCAGTCCTTCCTTCTCATCCCGTCCAGTAAGTCTCCCATGACCCGGGGTTTTGGACAACTTTCCGTAACTTTTCCCATTAATTAAGCCTCATCAGTTTTTTTCCGTCATCTTTCTTCTAATAGAAGAAGGTGCCATTGGCTCTGAAAGATTGCACGTTTCCATAACTTTTGTATGTGTTTTCTACTGTCACCACTTGTTGATTATATTTTTTTTTATCCATCCAATTATATTTTCAACAATTGATCACTTTTGTTGATATGTTCTCTTACCTTGCTATTATGGGTACGAGGAATATTGGACGGTAACTTTCAGTTCTTTTTTAATCCTCTTTCTTATAAATTGGGATAATGATCTCAGGAAACTTTCCAGTCTTAAGTGTATTATTTACCAGGAGAGGATTTTTTTTATCTATCTTAAAAATCATGGTAAGATGAGTGCTGAATAATTGTCTTCATGGTGGCAATGATACGCAGGATAACAATAATAATATTATTGAGTGTCTTCAGTAAAATGGATCATAACTTTAAGACATATTGCACAAATAACATATTCAATGTAAATAAAATTTCAATTTTGCTTTTTAAAAAATGCAGAATTAGAATATTTAATACTTTGTGAATGACTTACTTGAGCCTTCCAAATAAGGTTGATGTGCAAGAGTTCGAAACTGCAGCTGTGTCAAAGAAAAAGTATCTGAAGCATCTCCCTGCACAGCAAGACGGCGTGCTTCATTTCGTTCTACAGAGCACACACATCCTAGGCGTACAAGTGCCCGAAACTCAAGTGGAACTTGTGTTTCATAAATGCCCTCAATGTCAGGGGTTGACAAGTCAGCAAGCAGTTCCCTGTGTTTCATAAGTGGATTATTTCATTACAAAGAGCTAATCAAAATATGACTATTAAATGATTTAAAAATTGGTAATGTAGCAAAATGATTCAATTATTAGACACGGTAAGCTGCAACACAATTTCTGCATAACAGTAGGCGTCGAAGTTCCTCTTTTTTTTTTCCTTCTTCTTTTTTTAGCAGATACCAAATAAAATGGATACTTATTTAACTCTTATTATCTATATCTGAGGAATACAAGGAGCATATACAACCGTAACTCATATTATAAAGCACAGCTGAATATCCGGTTTTCAGAGATTTGGAGAAACTCTTGTCATCATGAGGAAGGCAGGGTTGGTGGAAGGAAATGGAAGATTAGGATTTAACATCTCATCAAGAATAAGGCCATTAGAGGCAAAATTCAAAACTTGGATGAATTAAGAGTGGCGAAGGAAACCAATCTTCTCCTTTTCAAAGAAACCATTATCAGTTTGGGTAAACCTAGGTAATCTTCAATCTAGATAACTGGTCAGGGATTTCGATCTGTTCCTCCCGCGTGTGGGTCCAACACAATGGGAAGTAAATGATGTATGTATTTAATGGAAAAAAAATTACCTGGAGAAATGTCAGATGTAAGGAAGAGGTTAGAGGTACATCGTAAATGTTTATGTTGGCATTCCACAGATAAAACAGCGATATTCACAATATCATTAAATCTTTTGCTGCATCTTCAATTAGTTTTCTAATTGAAATACATTTTCATGTAGCACGGGATAAAGCCAATCGTATTCTAACATTTCCATGTGGGGGAAAAGAGAGGATGGGGTTGGGGTGGGTACAATGACAACAGTACCATGAACCTGGGGCTAGAGTTACCATATTTTGTGAAATAAAAAGAAGAAATGGCTAGTTATTTGTTAACAACAATATTTTCAAAGCTAAAATACACATACATTAGAACACACAAAGTTATACAGGGCTGCCACAAGTTTCCCCAAGTGAAATTCCCTGATATTTCTCTGATTTCCAGACAAGTTTCAGCACTTTTCCCTGACAAATTTTGAGATCTCAAGGGTAAGTTAAGATGTCAGCTGATAATCTGTCTTTGCATCTATTGCACAAGAAACAATAGTTCAAACAGGGAGACAAAAAAAAAAAAAAAAAAAAAAAAAAAAAAAAAAAAACCTGGCAAGCAGAAGGTGTTTCCTGATGTGAGCAAACATCTTAAGTACTAACATCAACATCTTTTGTAATGAACTGTTTTTAGATGGAGAAAGCAATCCAAATTGTATATGTGTTTCATTAAGACCACTTAATGTATTTTATTTCAACAAAACTAAACAAAAATATGTGTTTCCTTGGAGTCACAAGACAGATTTAAAATACCTTTACTGATTTAAGAAATAACCTCAGAAAAAAGTAGTCCTCTTGAAAGACGTGTATAAGGTGGGAAAGAATTGTGTAAACTAACACGGTAGGTGACTACCAATAAAATGTCGGTTCTACTATGCTCGTTATTGCTGGTTATTACCCACTGTGTTATATCTATTAAACTACTTTTGAAGTGCCAAAATGTACTAGAACAAATAAAATGTCTATAAAATGCCACAATGTAATTGCGTTGAGACTGTTGCAATCCCTGAAATCCATCGCCCATGGCTTCTGGCTTGCTGAGGAGTACCACAGTCCCAGGTTCATGGATAAATCATGAAAATTCACTGCATTCCGCCACACAAAAACAGGCCTGGCCTGCGGGCAGATCAGTGAGACTAGATCCGACAGGCAGAGCCTGCACATTAGTGGGAAAAGAAAGGCTTCAGATTAGCAGTCTCAGTCCATTACAGATACCTGCAAAAACGGCCCGCAGTTTTGGCCCGTTGCGGAAATCCACTCATGTTGCCAGCTATTCGTGAGCCACAGACAGCATGTTGATGAAATGAGACAATGGTGATCAATCCATGCAATCGATAACTTGTTCAAATACTCTGGGAATCAATAATAATGAGGATGGTAGCAATGCACTGTAAAGATGTTTGCTGAGCTGCATGACAGGCATGTAGAAAAGACACTCACACTCTCACAACTAAATTTTCAGCCACAGAAAACAAGAGCACACACACATACACACAATCACTCAGACGCAACTCGTGTGCATATGACCACCGTCTCCGGCTGCTGCATCTACAGTCTCTGAGAATAAGAACTAAAGAAACCACTCCTCACAGTGTAGTGGGACGCGAAATTGAAGTGTCACCCATCCACCAGTGTCAGCCCAGTTTGCAGGTGAATATAAATTTAATTTAGTGGTTTGTTTATGTATTTTTTGTAATCTTTGTAATTGTTGTGAATTGTCTAAAGTTTTGTATTTAATTTTTTTATGTTTCATGTACGGAGAGGGCGGTGCAACGAACAGAGACAGCATCTTCACTGCCGGGACCATAGAGAAAATTGCTGGCCACTATACGTCGCGGGTTGACAGCCAAAGAGCAACGGAAGATCCTGAAACCGAGTTGTTGCGTCGTGCTTCTAAAAACTGGAAAAATAAGAATTTGTAACGTTTCTACAACAATGATGTCATAGAAAGTTTAATCATGTTGTAAATGTTCAGTCCTATCTTGTCAAGGCTCAGGTTCACGTCTATATGTAGGAAGATAATAAACTAGTGGATACTGCTAAAGTTCAAATACGTGTTCCGAGAATTTATTTATGAAGAATTATGTGAATGAATTGATTATTAATTTTGACAACGTTCATCGCGAGTTTGAATCTGGAAAGTTTATTCAATGTGGTTCTAATATTTGTTGAATCAGATAACTTGCATTAATATAATTTCTGAGAAGAAACAAAACGACATCTAAATTGAAAAGGTTTGCACAAACAAATTGGACTGAGTGACGAAATTCTGTGCATACGACTCAAATGATGATGTTTTACAGTTTCGTTCAAGAACCATTCAGAGACAATTTAAAAAGGATTTAAATAATTTTGAAGTGTGTTGTAACTGACGTAGGTGACAAAGTCTGCACATGGTCATATGTCAAAAGAAAATCATTTATACAAAACTTGTGTCGTTACACTAAAACAGCTCCCTGCCTCTCATTGGCAGCTCCTGCGCTAGTGGCAAGAAGTGGTGGCAGCACTGGGTGCAAACTGAGGGGAGTGACAGGAAGGGGACAAGCAGTAGTAATGATGGAGTAGGGAAACGGCGAACGTACTCAGCTGCACATCTCAGTAAACAAATCATTTCATCTACTGAGACAGAAATGAGATTCTTCCAGTTTTTTTCTTTTTTCAAATATCCCTGACTTCCCTGAAGTGTTTGAAATTTCCTGAAATTCCCCGATTTACAAAACCTGTGGCAACCCTGTTATATAGCCCTTCTATATAATTAATAGAGTGCTCAAAATATTAATAATGCTCTAAAGAACACAAAAGTAAAAATTTATCATTTTCAGAGGCTAATCAATCAGATTCACATGGATTCTAATTGTATTTCTCTGAACATCCAGCACTTTTTAATAACTGAATATCACTCTTTACAAATTTAAACATTTCTGAACAGAGCATGCTTTCGTAGTTCAGTGTCACCTGGAGTTCAGCCTTGAATAAATTTGTTTTTTGTGTAACACCACTTATTCTCCACGAATAAAATGATTGACTCCACAAAGGCATCGGAACCAGGGATACTGAACAAAAATCCTATCGCTTTGGAAACATTCGACACACTTTGCTCAGGTACTGAAGAAAATAATTTAAGCCAGTCTGTAATATAAACATCATCTTTGTCCACACTGCTGCTAAGATAAAATCACTGACTGCTGAACTCCCAACACAGGCCATCTGAGCAAATATCTTTACTGATGTGAAACAGTTCTGCAGCCTTTTCAAAATCTTTAACTGTATCCCTTCCTACAGAGAAAATGCTGCAAGGGATGCATAGGGGCTGTCATCTGTCATATCATACCTTTTCGCCTTTTGCAAATACTGAAGCATACCGCTATAAAAACAATCAAGGTCGTCAGTTACGTTTTCTATAACAGAATTGACAATCTATTTAGGAGTTGTTCTGCTTTGATACCAAAAAAGTTGTCTTTCCTTCTCGGCTGAATTTTAAAATTCAGTAGTCGAATTTGTTTACTTGTCTCTAGTACACTTAAGTCAGACTTTCTAGTGTTTTAGCTACCATTTACAGCTAACTCATAACTGAAGAAACTATAACAAAGGCGATTTTCAAGAGTTTAAGTTTTAAGATTATATTCATTCCATAAAATATAACTTGTAATAGACTCAAATACAAAAATGGAGAATTATTCATGTCTGTTAAAAAATTAATGGAGGAAAAGACACTGGGAGAGAAAACAGTTCAATTCATTAAAAAGTCAGAATCTGGCAACTCTACCTAGAACTGTAACAAAAATCTCATAGCATTCTCACATGGAAAAAGCAACAAGAATTTAAGAATGGCACAACACATTGAGAAGATGACTAAAACCTGCTATCATGATAATCTTGTGCTTAAATTTTACAGAAAGTACACCATAATGTATTGAAATGCTAATGAGGAAAACTTATAAAATGCTAAGATGCAGTACTGTCTGGTCAGAACATATTAGGAGATCAAATGAAGTACCAACTCTTATTTAAAGCAACCAAAACCTATATCAACAACATTGTGTTTGTGTGATACACTAATACTTCTTTACATCTCTGTGGTGTGAATTCAATCACAGTACTGAAGTAGTCCTAACTGACATTTTGCCACACTTTACAAAGAACAAATTTGACCACTGAAATACAGTAATCATTGGAGGTACTGACCTAGTTGCAATATTGTAAGAAAATGAAACACCTACCACCATCCTTATGGTCTTATTTATTGTGTAGCTATCAGTTTCGGCACTTAAATGTGCCGTCTTCGGGCCACAGTTGACATCATGAAAGGAAATGGGGGTAAATATCTGCTTCTCTAGCCAAACGATCAGCCAGTTCATTCACCGGGATGCCCACATGACTTGGGAGGAAGACGACTGAACAGCGGCATGCTCAAGGGCAGAGAGCAGGTCATGGACAGCAGAGACCAAAGGGTGACGACAGTAGCATCGGTTGATAGCCTGCAGGCTGCTCACAGGGTCTGAACAAATTAAAACAC
Source organism: Schistocerca americana (assembly GCF_021461395.2). NCBI lineage: Eukaryota > Metazoa > Arthropoda > Insecta > Orthoptera > Acrididae > Schistocerca > Schistocerca americana. The sequence goes on along the minus strand of NC_060122.1, from coordinate 466,619,678 downwards.
TGTGGAGGAAGGCCTGAGAAACAAAAAGGAGGGGCCTGTGAATGGCTAGAAGCTCTGCTGTGGACCCACCACATGATCCCGGCAATAAATGGTGTTCAAAACCAGTAGGAAACGTGAAAGCGTATCCCACCTAATCGATTGTCTTACATCCATCAGTGTAAAAGATGGTGTCATCCTGGAACTCTGCAAGGATGGCACATACGAGACACCGGTGAACCATAGGAGCGACAGACCTTAGGACCCTTGGAATAGATCTGTCCTAATCCGTGGTCTAGGCACCATCTATAAGGGAGGAAAGACACAGGGTGCCGTCCAGTGAATGGAGATGAAGATCCCGACAGAGGGAAGTGAGAAGTATGCCAACCAGCAATCCCACCCATGGGCGGGTGTTAGGAGGGAGACACCTCTCATTGGCGAAGAGCACAGGGTACACAGGATGGTCAGGGAATTGGCGAATGGCGATTGCATAAGAAACAAGGAGTTTGCTCCATCGAATGAGCTTCTGTGAGGAGACTATCAACAGAACTAGGGCGAAAGGCACCAATAGCCAGACGCACCCCACAATGATGGACAGGGTCAAGGAGTTTCAAAGTGGAAGCAGCTGATGAGCCATAAACCCGACTACCATAATCTAGTCTGGACAAGGCCAGAGCATGGTAAAGATGGAGAAGAGTGGAATGGTCTGCACCGCAACATGTGTGTGCCCCAGTGGAGAGCATTAAGCTTCCGCATACATGTAGCCTTTAGGTGGCGAACGCGGGGCAGCCGTGTCAGCTTGTTTCCAAACATAAGACCCAAGAAATGGGACTGTGCTACAAAATCGAGGAGCTAGTTGCCTAAATAAAGTTCTGGATTGGGGTCAACGACAAAATTGCATAACCCAAGTCTTGGAGGGAGAAAACTGGAAGCCACGGGCAGAAGCCCACACAGAGGCCCATCAGATGGCACCTCGGAGCTGGCACTCAGCAGACGCTACCGAATGGGAGCTGCACCAGATGTAAAAATCGACACACAACACTGGGGGAATCAGAGGCCCAACAAAGGTCACAAGCCCATTGATGGCATTGAGGAAGAGTGTGACTTAGTACAGAACCATGTGGGATACCATGCTCCTGAATTTGAGGGGTGCTGAGTGAAGTGCCAACTTGAACCCGGAAAAGCTGGTGAGATAAAAACTTGCGGAAAAAAACCAAAAGGGGAACACAGATGCCCCAGTCATGAAGGGTATCTAAAATGTGATGGCACCAAGCCTTGTCATACGCCTTAATTAGGTCAAAAAAGACCGCAACAAGGTGCCGGTGGTGAGTAAAAGCCTGTCGGATGGCTGATTCCAATCGGAGTAAATGGTCAGCTGGAGATCACACTGCCCGGAAGCCACACTGATACAGGGACAAAAGGCCACGAGATTCGAGTACCCAACATAATCTGAAGCTGACCATCCTTTCGAGCAGTTTGCAAACTACATTCATCAGGCTAACTGGGCAGTAGGTGTCGAGAGATGTTATGGTTTTTCCTGGGCTTAAGAATGGGGATAACTAGACTGTCTCGCCATTGGGACGGAAAAGTACCCATGAGCCAAATGTGGTTGAAGACCCTGATGAGCTGTTGCCTCTGGGGAATGTCCAAGTGCTGGATCATCTGGTTGTGGATGGAATCTGGGCCTGGGGCTGTGTCTTGTGAAGAGCTAAAAGCCTGCAACAAATTCCCATTCAGTGAAGTGTGCATTATAGGGCTCAACGTGGAGTGGGATGAAACAGTGGGGGGGGGGGTCTGTTCAACTCGCATTTCTGCCAGAGAAAGGCAGAGAGGTAGGAAGAGGACGACATTGCCATCGCAAAATGTGTCGCACGGTATTCTGCGAGGACCAATGGATCAGAGCACAGAGTACCTTGGAGGTTCAGACCCTGGATGGTTAACTGTCACTGGCGGCTCAGAAGACTACGAAGCTTGGACCAAACCTGCGATGAAGAGGCATACGTCCCCAGGGAGGAAACATAGCGCTCCCAGCATTCCTTTTTACTCCACCTATTAACGCAATGAGCCTTTGCGTGGAGACGCTCAAAAGCGAGGAGGTTGGTCTGTAAAGAGTGTCGCTCAAATCACTGCAGCAGTCCTGGACAGCGACTGCAATATCCTTGTTCCACCACGGCACCGACTGATAAGGAGGGGGATCTGTGGATAGGGGGACATCAGGCCCAGCAACATGAAGAATAGTGGCACAAATGCCTTGCATGACTACATCAATAGAATTTGAAAGGGAGGAGTCAAAGTGCACAGCAGACGTATATAAAGGCAATTGGCCTGGCGGAATGCCCAATGTGGGGACCTGTCTGCCTGGCAGCAGCAGGGAAGTAATAGAATCACCAGAAAGTGGTCACTGTCACAAAGGCCATCATGGGATGACCAATGTAGGAAAGCCACAAGGGCAGGGGAGGAGATTGTGAGATCGATAGCACAGAAGGTGCCATGGGTGGCACTGAAACGGGTAGGGGAACCATCATTGAGGAGACACAAATCAAGGTCTGTGATAAGTTGGTCAATTAGGATACCCTACCCATTGAAGTGACACTCCCCCACAGTGGATGGTGGGCATTGAAGTCCCCAAGGAGGAGAAATGGGGGTGGGAGTTGCTGGATTAAGGTAGACAGTACAACGTAAGGAACTGGTCTACCTGGAGGGAGGTAGACATTGCAAATGGCTATTGCCAGAGTCATTTGCACTTAAACCACTATCACTTCCAAGTTGGTACGTATGGGGTTCCAGGCACTAATGACATCAGAGCGAACCAAAGTGCAGAACCCATCAGATGCTACCTCGGGGCCAGCATGCTTCCGACAGAATGCCCAATAACCACGAAAAGTTGGGAGAGTGGTCATGACGGAAATGTGTTTCTTGAAGAACGAGACAGAATGCTTACTAGGAGGAGACAAGACATTGCATTTCTGGTTGGAGACGATAGTATTCGTTGTAATTCCACTGGATGATCGTGTGGCAAGAGTCCAAGGTAGATACAAAGAAGCTGAGGAGCAGGTCAGGTCACTCAGTCAGTAGCTGTCATTGACAAGGATGGGGTGATATCTACAAATAAGATGTCAGACTCAGGTTGCAAGGAGGAAGGTAACACCTCCCGGGGCACTGGGGGCACCTTGTCTTGGGATTTATGTTTCTTCTTCTTCTCTTCCTGAGGTGGAAGAGGGCAGGGTACAGGGGAAGTACAGGCTTCTGCAAGATCTGGGATCCAAAGAGTGTGGGCAACCTTGGGGTGCACAGATGGTGAGCCTCATGGCCGAGTGGCGGTAAGAGTCTTCTGGCCTGAGAGACGCCTGGGAAAGGGGTCCCGGGAGGGAGCCTGATCACCAGCAGATCAGCACAATTGACACACACAGGTGGCGGAACACAGGGGCTTCCCTCGTGGCATTAGTGGCCACAGTCGCCGCACAAAGGGTCCACTGTACAGCGGGAAGACATATGTCCAAAACACATGCACCGAAAGCACCACATAAGTCAAGGGACGTATGGCTTCACATCACATTTCTTGCACATAACCTTGACCTTCTCTGGGAGGGTATCCCTCTTGAAAGCCAGAATGAAGATGCCAGTATCGGTGCGATGTCTTTGCGACCCTTCTGCACACATCGAACAAAATGAACGTCACGCCGCTCCAGATTAGCCTGGACATCCTCATCAATTTGCAGGATGAGGACCCTATGAAAAATTACTCCCTGGACCATATTCAGAGATGTTTGGGAGTGATAGACACCGGGACATTACCAAGAGGATCACAGGCCTGAAGAGCTGCAGATTGGGTGGTAGAAGAAGCTTTGATCAACAGTGAGCCCAATCGCATCTCACTAAGAGACTCCACTTCACCAAACTTGACCTCGATATTTTCCATGAAAAACAATGGTTTTCTGGCAGTGAATGTATCCCGATCTGTCCTAGTACAGACGAGGTAATGGGGAAAGGGTTCCCTCCCGAGACGGTGAGCCAGGCCTGCAACATTTGGTGATGAATTTTACATCCATTAACCCAAAGCTATCAGTAATTATAATTAAAGGAAGATTCTTTAATTTAGTATAACTAATGGACATGCGCCTACAGAAGAATCTACTGGAAACCTAAAAGATGATTTCTATGATGCCCTTGAAAAAGCTTACGGTAAGTGTCAAAGGAATGACATCAAGATCGTGCTGGGTGATTTTAATGAACAACTTGGAAGAGGAGACATGTTTCAGCCCATAATTGGAGTCCATAATAAACACGGATCCATTAACAATAATGGAATACGATTGATTCTCTTCACAGCCTTCTGGAATATGATAGTGGGATCTACCAGGTTTCCCCATAAGGAGATACACAAGGGCACATGGAAGTCACCTGATGGTGGAACCATTAATCAAACTGATCATGTACTGATAGGCCAGAGGCATAAATCTAACTTGTTGAATGTTTGAACCTTTCGTGGCCCTAATGTGGATTCAGACCATTTTCTTGTAATGGCCAACATAAGAGCAAGGATATCAAACGCTCAGAAAGAAAGACATACTAGGAAAGAATGGTACAATATTGCAGCACTGCAATTAACAGAAACTTGTGAATTGTACTGTCAGAAAGTTTCTCAGGCCCTAGAATAATAACAAGGAACAATGTGAGACAGTAATGATATAGAACAAAAATAGCCGACTATAAAAAGAGCTATAGACATTTCAACTAAGGAAACACGAGGAATGTAGAGAAAATCAATACGGCCCACATGGTTTGATGAAGAGTGTAAGAGAGTGACTGAAGAAAAGAACACTGCATACCAAAAGACATCACAGGCGAACTGCACAAGAAGCTTGTTGGAGAATTACCAAGAGAAAAGGAGGACTGAAAAGATGACACAGCACCGAAAGTAAAGGAAATGGACTAAGGCTGAAATACAATGCATGGAATTGCCCGAAAAGAAGAATGAAACAAGGAATTTCTTCGAAAAAGTAAACAATGCTAGAAGACAATTTGCTCCAATAACCAGCTTGATTAGAGATGAAGAAGGAAACATAATAAGAGAGAGAAAACAGACTGGAAAGATGGCAAAGATACTTTAATGACCCACTCAGTCAAGAGACAGAGCATGCAGAGGATATCTCTAATGACTGTGAGCAAAGATTGGATGATGAACAGCCACTGGATGGCCTAGGGTTAAAGGACATTAAAAAACCTTTAAGGAAACTGAAGAATAATAAGGCCCCTGGCACTGACAGCATTCCTACAGAGCTGTTAAAATGTGGAGGAGCAACATTAGAGCAGTCTCTGTTTGAACTTATCACTCTCATATGGGAACAGGAAAGGATACCAGCTGAATGGAATGAAGGAACATTGTGTCCCAAACATAAAAAGGGCAATCAAAAGGAGTGTAGAAGCCACCATGGGATCACCCTCCTGAAACTGGGGTACAACGTGTCATCTAATATTATTTTTGATCGGCTACTCCCACAGGTGGATAAAGAAACTGGAATATACCAAAGCGGATTTCGATGAGGAAGGTCAACAATAGACCAGATTTTCAACCTACACCAAATTTTAGAAAAAAACTGTTGAATATAGAATTGGAATACATCACCTCTTTATTGACTTTAAGGCTGCATATGACAGCATCAATAGAAACCAGTTGTTTCCTGCCTTACAGGAGGTGGGGATACACGGAAAGCTCCTGAGAATGGTTAAAATGATGATGTCTGACGTAAGATGCTGCATTCAAGTTCGAGGAAATTATTGAGACTCCCTGTAAATAAAACATGGGCTACATCAAGGAGATGCATTAGCATGCTTGTTATTTAATGTAGCGCTCAAGAAGATGGTTAGGGAAGCAGACCTACAGACCAGGGGCACCATTTTCTACAAGTCAGTGCAGATTTTAGCATATGCAGATGACATAGACATCATAGCACAAACAGTATCAGCACTTAAAGAAGCTTTTACATCCTTAAGTCAAGCAAGTAGGAAGGTGGGTCTTCTGACTAATGAAGGCCAGCCACATGGCCTGTGGGAAAGCATATCAACCCAACATCCTGTCAACTTTCAATGTGAATGGATATACACTTGAAAGAGTTGATAGCTTCAAGTATCTTGGTCCCACAGTCACTTGCTTTAATGATATCTCAACTGAAATTAAGGTTAGGCTGATATCAGCAAATAAGGCATATTTTACCTTGAGTAATTTATTCCGGTCAAGACTCCTCAGCCGCCCAACAAAATTCACTATTTATAAAAGCCTTGTTAGACCAGTTCTAACTTATGCTTAGGAAACATGGCCCTTGAAGGAAACCGATATAAGGCTATCGACGGATTTGAGAGGAAAGTTTTGAGGAGAATAATTGACCCTGTGTATGACAGAGAACAAAGGAGGAAAAGGTACAATGCAGAATTGTACACTATATATACTGATGCTCCTGTAACAAAAATCATATGATCAGGAATGATAAGATGGGCAGGTCACATGGCAAGAATGGAGAAGTCTGAGGTGATAAAGAAGATTCTCTGTGGTAATCCAGAGGGACAGAGAGGGTGAGGTTGACCTCGAGCAAGATGGATGGCTGGAGTGGAAGAAGACCTATGGAAGCTCGAATGCAGAAACTGGAGGGTAGCATGTGACCGTCATGGATGGTGGTAGCTTATTGGGAAGGCCAAGGTTCATCCTGGACTATAGTGCCACAGAAGAAGAAGAAGAAGAAGAAGAAGAAGAAGAAGGATACCACCATTGGACAACATGCCTTGGTGTTTCGACTTGATGGCTCGTCAGGTTCTGTAAAGTGGTTTGATGATGTTGGGCATTGAAGGCGGTTCCCCGTTACAGGAACTTGACAAGCAGTGGGCCCTTGTGGTCAAAAAAGGACATCATGACCTTACTAGAACTGGTGTGCACAGCCTTTGATTTCTTTGCAGGTGGTGAAGACTGATGTTTCCACTGCTTGCTCTGACGCTTGCTTTCCAGTGCAAAATTGTGACACCACGTTTCGTCACCTGTGACAATATGCAACAGAAAGCCGTATTCCTCCTCATGATAATATTGCACATGAGTTAAAGATAGCGCCATTTGAGTATTGTGCTGTTCAGTGGTCAGTTGGTGGGGAATCCACTGTGCACAGATTTTTTGAAAGTTCAAATGTTGATGCATTATGGTGTGGGCATTGCCCGCACTAATACCCAATAACTGATGGATCTCATCCATGGCGATTCTGTGGTTGTCCAAGAATAAAGCATTCACTTCCGCAACCATTTCCGGTGTGATGACACGATGAGCCTTCCAGTGACTCGCGTCCCTCAAGGAATCATTTGTGCCATTCCACAACACTTCAATGAATCAGACTGTACTCATCGTACACAGCCTTCATCCATTGATACATTTCACGGCCTCCAACTCCCTTCACCGCCAAAAATCGAATCACTCCTCGTTGTTCCTGCTTACTTATTTGCATGTTCAGTAGTGGACGATAACTTGTGTGACCACTTTCACTTTGGCGTGAAACCATATTGGCGCTATGCAACATCAAATTGTGTGCACGTGTCAATCTCTCTACCAATAGATGGCGTCATGATATCTGTAGGTACGTGGTGAAACCTTATGTATAAGGCAAAGGTAGACGTAATGACCAGGTTTCAATTGAATGAATCACACACATGCTGCTGGTGTTTACGAAATCAAGTGCAAATGTAGATTAGTATATGTAGGTGAGCTGCGGCGACCCATCAGCACATGGTTATCTGAACATGGAAGATGTATCTGACCAAGACATCACACAAGGATGGGCGCAGCCAACAGATTGATTTAGGAGAAGCTCCGTACTAATGAAACAGCCTCTTAGAAATAGCCGAGCGATCCGCTGACATGAACAGAGAAGACGGGTACCGACTTCCAACGTTTTGGCTGCCAGCAATAATAGTGTTACGGGGCGACAGCTCATGTGAAGCAATACACACAAGTGAGCGAGAGACTGCAGCGGTTACAAGTACCGGGTGATCAAAAAGTTAGTATAAATCTGAAAACCGAACAAATCACGGAATAATGTAGATAGAGAGGTACAAATTGACACACATGCTTGGAATGACGGGGTTTCATTAGAACAAAAAAAATACAAAAGTTCAAAAAATGTCTAACAGATGGCACTTCATCTGATCAGAATAGCAATAATTAGCATAACAAAGTAAGACAAAGCAAAGATGATGTTCTTTACAGGAAATGCTCAATATGTCCACCATCATTCCTCAACAATAGCTGTAGTTCAGGAATAATGTTGCGAACAGCACTGTAAAGCATGTCCGGAGTTATGGTGAGGAATTGGCGTCAGATGTTGTCTTTCAGCATCCCTAGAGATGTCGGTTAATCACGATACACTTGCGACTTCAGGTAACCCCAAAGCCAATAATCGCACGGACTGAGGTCTGGGGACCTGGGAGGCCAAGCATGACGAAAGTGGCGGTTGAGCACACGATTATCACCAAATGACGAGTGCAAGAAATCTTTCACGCGTCTAGCAATATGGGGTGAAGCACCATCCTGCATAAACATCGTACGTTCCAGTAGGTGTTTATCAGCCAGGCTGGGGATGATACGATTCTGTAACACATCGACGTACCTCTCACCCGTCACGGTAGCAGTTACAAAACCAGAATCACGCATTTCCTCGTACAAAAAAGGCCTGATAACGGTAGATGTGGTAAATCCAACCCATACCAAGACTTTCTCGTCGTGTAATGGAGTTTCCACGACAGTTCTAGGATTTCCAGTAGCCCAAATTCTGCAGTTATGGGCCTTGACAGACCCTCGGAGCATGAAATGAGCTTCGTCGGTACACAAAACGTTACTCAACCAATCATCATCTTCCACCATCTTTTGAAATGCCCACACCACAAATTCCCTCCGATTCACTATTGTAAATCGCCAGGTAACAGTTCATGATGCCGACGGATTTTGTACGGATAGCATCGGAGGGTACGCCTAAGTGCCAACCAAACAGTAGTGTATGGAATGCCGGTGCGAGGTGCGACTGCACGAGCACTGACTTCCCCATGCATAGACGAACCTGCTACAGTCTCCATTTCTTCCTGAACTGTCTCAGCAGCATTACACCTTGTGCTCGGTCGCCCACTATGGGGTCTATCGTCTAAACAACCCGTGGCTTCGAGCTTCGAAATCATTCTCGCCACAGCTGCATTTGTCAACGGAGCTTTACCCGTTCGAATCCCCTTCCTATGGCTATAGGATCGTAATGCTGAACTAGCACATTCCCCATTCTGATAACACAGCTTCACTAAAAGTGCCTTTTCAGGTAACGTCAACAGGCTACGACTGCTGGTGCATCTGATTCTCTCTCTCATTACAGCTCCTTTTACACATGATTGTCATGCGCAGTCACTGACGTTTTGCTGTCCAGCGCCATCTGTCAGACATATTGTGAACTTCATTTTTCTTCTTCTTCTTCTAATAAAACCCTATGTCATTCCAAGCATGTGTGTCAATTTTTACCTCTCTATCTACATTATTCCATGGTTTATTAAGTTTTCAAATTTATATTGACTTTTTGATCACCCGGTACATAGAGTACTGGCACACCTCAGCCGGTGCTAGAAAGCAGGAAAACAATGACTTGTCACATGTGCCATTTGGTTTCCCACTTGCTGATTTCCACAATCACAGCAGTAATGCAAACACCAATCAAAACATTGGATTTCCACCAATGAAAAGCACCAATAAAAAGAAATAATAAAAGCACCAATAAAGAACTTCCAACATCCCTCCCCTTGTCCTTAACAGCCTATCAGACTCAAATAACAGCCATGTCTGCAGGTATTTAAGAAACAAAGTTTTCTCATTCACCAGTAAACAAAAACAGCCTGAAGGAGGTCACTTGGAACAGTGACTGAAATGTCGATACTTTTACATATTGACTATGCTGTCAAAAAAAAAAACCACACTTACTGTGACAATGGCGGTGGAAGCCTTACGTTTATAAGTTACAAATAGTCTGGCTGTACATGTTCAATAGATAATCTTCTCAAGATGACCTCTTAGTACATCCGTTTACTTAGAAGTGAATATACATTCATGAAACGACACTTTGGGGCAGTCCAATGGTAACTGTTACACTTAAGCATTGTCCCAATTATCAGTCATGCATTCACTTCCTAAAAGTAGTTTCATTCAATCAAATAATTTACAACTCCTCTGTAAGTTTTCATGCATTGGTATAAGGTACAGTATATCATGAATAATTTCAAAAGCAACACTCTAAAATCAGTGCAAAATATCTGTACTGTTTTCATGAGCTATGTTTCTAAAAGCTGCACAGATGTTCTCTTCCTAAGGTTCCTCAAGGCCAGCAGGCAGTAAGAGAAACAATAATAAATAAATAAATAACAAGCCTTACTGATTATGTTGCTGGAAAAGTTCATCAGGGACTGTGTACTCATAGAGATTGAAAACTGGTCTTGATCGAGGCAAAATACGATTGCATTTGCGCCACAGCACTGAGTCTGGTTCTTCCCGAGGTGTTCGCTGATTTACATAGAAAATGCGTGGCACTATGAGGCGTATTTGATGCAGCTCACTACCCACCAGGGCCCATGCCTTGAATGCTCCAGGCTGGTTCATTTCAGAAATCTAGAAATTAAATAAAAACTGACATTAAGCTAATAATTAACATTTACATTAAATTTCTTATAAGAGTTGACCAAACAGATAAAATAGAGAATAAAATGAGTTGTTTTTGTGTATGCAGCATCAGACAACCAAGTGCCTGTCACACATAAATAGCATTCAGTTAAAGTGTACATCAACATATTATTTATTTATTTTAATTGCAGGTCTAAAATTATGACAAAACATTACAAAGATGGGTAGTATCAACATTGTGGAAGAAAATTCCAATGTAGTTATACAATCAATGAATCAGTCACTTGGTTGCATGTTCCGCACAATCTCTTGCTGTGAAGTGGAAGGAGCCAGTCTTCCAATTATAGTGCACAGTGGCAACATGCTTACCATTTACAAGATTTTTTGCAGCCACTTTTTCCTCCGCAATTGATACTTAAGCATGTTCTCTCTCTCTCCCTCACACACACACACTATATTATTACCCAATCAATTATGAAATTATTCTATGGAGTATGGAGTAGAAGCAACTGTCACGTAGAAATTATACCAGTTTGGTTTTAAGTTAATTTTAGAATTTGTTAAATTTTTTACATCACACAAATGCTTGAAACTGATAAACTGGTATTTTTCACATATACTTCATATAACAGGGAGCTGGAACTAAAACAAAGAGGACTGTTTCTCATAACTTAGCAAAAAGCCTTGCAGAAGTTTCATGTCTGTCTTGTTACACAAACAAAGACAAAGATTCTATTTTGAATTAACTGGTGAAATGTACTTGCAAAAGATACCTTCTCAGTGAAACCTGCTGCTACTATAAGAAAGGAATTGAACAACCCAAAACCCAGGATGAAATAAGGACAATATTATGAAAACAATAGAATGCTATTCATCACATAGCAGAGATAGTTGCAGACATGCACATCGCAAAGATTGCTAAACACATTAGCTTTCAGCCAGAAGGTATTTTTTCCAAAATAGACAAAACACACACACAGCTGACACACACATGACCACTGTCTCTGGCTGCCGCAACCAATCCCTGGCCCTGGTAGTCAGTGACAGAAGTCATGGGTGTGTGGGCCGCATTTGCACGAATGTGTGTGTGTACACTGTCTATTTTGGAAGAAGACCTTCTGGTCGAAAGCTAAAATGTTTAGCAGTCTTTTTGTTGTGCCTGTCTGTGACTCAACATCTCTGCTATATAGTCAATAGCAATCTGTCTTTTCCCTTTAGAGAGGTGCACATGGGGTCTGAAGATGGCATGTCGAATTGTTGAAACTGGTAGCAAAAATAAAGTAAAATAACTTCTCAATATGCATGGCTGGCACTAGTCAGAATTTGTTGTTAGTATACTTTACAGAAGTAGCCTGCAGTGGTTGCTTCTGCCTGCCAATAAAGTAGGGTGAATCACCCCGCATCCCTGGACGCTGCACTTCATGTTGGGACCTGCTGTGTGTATGTATGAAATACTCCTGATGTTCAGTGTCCAATGTATGTTACCACCACTACCTGGTGCTCCCCAGAAATATTAATTTGCAGCCAGTCAAAATCTCATGTTTTCAACTGAAATCCACCCAATGCTCAGTGCAACTTCATGTGTCTATGGAAAGCAGTAAGAAATATGGGGCTATTAACTGACACTGAGTAGTAGTCCTCTTTAGTCACATAAAAATTATGTATGTGCAACTTCTGGTCATAAATGGCAAGACATGAAATCAAATGGATTTCTTAACATCACTAACAAATTTGAAGTTGTATTGCTGTTGTTATGGTGATATAGCATAGCACTGCAGACAATAAAACTGAAATTAACGAACTGAAATTAATAGGAATTGCTAGGAACTTAGATTGGATAGAACAACATTTAATATTTTTGAAATCTAAAAGAGGGACTCATGAAAATCACATGAACTTAGAAATCAGTACATGATATAATGGTTTGTTTTGAGTTTGAACTTCCTCATTTGAAAGTCCTCCTACACTAACCAAAGAACATACCTTCTTTTTTTCCTAAATTTTATAATTAAGAAAACAATATAACTCAAAAATGCTGTTCCATAATATTTCAAATTTTAGGAAACCAATCTTTATAAAATCCTGGATACACTCTTGTAGCGCTAATTTCTCTGTGGAAAAAAATATACTTTTACTACAAAAAGTTGTTAATGTATAACTTAATTTCTAGAAATTTCTTGGTGGGCTTTAACGACCAATAGGGGTAGTACTGCACACCTAAAAATCCACTCAAAACCCTCATACAAGAGTCTTTCTATAGGTATCTTGGACAATGGCAAAGGTCCCGAGTTCGATTCGCGGTCTGGCACACAGTTTTAATCTGCCAGGAAGTTTCATATCAGTACACACTCCGCTGCAGAGTGAAAATCTCATTCTGGAAACATCCCCCAGGCTGTGGCTACGCCATGTCTCCGCAATATCCTTTCTTTCAGGAGTGCTAGTTCCACAAGGTTTGCAGGAGAGCTTCTGTAAAGTTTGGAAGGTAGGAGATGGGATACTGGCAGAAGTAAAGCTTTGAGGACGGGGCATGAGTCGTGCTCGGGTAGCTCAGTTGGTAGAGCACTTGCCCATGAATGGCAAAGGCCCCGAGTTCGAGTCTCGGTCAGGCACACAGTTTTAATCTACCAGGAAGTTTAATATCAGCGCACGCTCCGCTGCAGTGTAAATCTCATTCTGGTAGCAGGTCATCTACTGGACATGAAATGAAAAAGACAATTAAGGTAAGCAATGTTTCAGCTCTTTCTCTAATGTAAGGAGGGAAACTAAGTTGCCCTCCTCCGGAAATCATAATATTATTCTGTATGCCAGCTTTGATTAAATTAACTATTGAGGCTTTTCTTTGCTGGACTATTAAGCTGCAGCATCATGCTATTGTGTCTTTGGTTGTTACAAGAGGTAGTGTCCAGAGGCACTGCCAAAGTGGACTCCATTCACCACATGGAGAAGGGGCAGTTATATTCTTCCTCGTTGCTGGAAAAGAAATCCCAACTGTCTGACTTGGACATCCCTGGAGCATTTTAGAGCACTGCGGCAGCAGGACTTGTGAACTCCTTGGACACTGTTCTAATGATGTTGTATGTAGGAGATAATCCCAATGGATTTCCAACTTTAAAGTACCTAATGGCATGCTCAGCATTTTTGTACCTGAAGTGTACATGGTGTTGGATCCAAGCACACTTTGGCAGTAGCATTGATGAAATGCACTGCCTTAGTCAGGCTAATGTTGTAGGTGTGGTTTGGAGACACCCTTTCATCGTTACATTATCAAGGAATTGTCAGTTTAGTGGTGAAGGGAGTAAGGCAGTAGCAGGAGATCAAAGCTTGAATGCAGAAGGCAGGTTCAAATAGGTGTAAGTTGCAGAGATGAAGATGCTTCCACAGGATAAACTAGTGTGGAGAGATGCATCAAAGCAATCTCCGCACTGAAGACCACAGCGACAACACAATAAAGTGACCAACTGGTTTTTTCCCCCTCCAGAAATCCTCCTGATGCCTTACCATATTTGCGTTTAGCTGATGCAGCAAATGATTTGGTCTGCTAATATTCACTACAACCTATTGTTGAACTCCTTAATAGCCAATCAGGTCTTTGGCCTTGCAACCCAAAAGGCTGTAACGTTATCTACTGTTGGTCAGATTTCTAAGCTTTGCACAGCTGTACTCCTGTTCCTTATTGCTAAGCAACACTCCACACTCCTCCAGGAAACAAAAAATCTATGTAGCTGACCTGAAGACTGTGAAATGCATTCATAAGTGACATAGTGGACAACATCCTGGCCACATAAACCTGTTTTGTTTTCATTTGATGTGTGAATTGTAAATGAAGACAAAGCAGCAAATCACTAAGCGTAAACAAGGGTCAACTACCCGTCTCGCCACAACCCAGGCTGCTCTGAGCATGCGCAAATCTTGCAGCTTAGGTGCGCCAGAAAATTTTTTCTGGGTAGCATGACTGCTTCTTGCTACTGCTGCAGCCACACATAAGTTGCCAGAAGCAGAAGGTACTGCTCATATGCAACTCAACAGTGCATGCACATGAGCCCACTAGCAACTGCTCAAAACGAACTTAATGTGAACCGTTATGACATCTCGCTCATTGGAAGTAGTTTGCTACTGTCTTTGTCCTAAAGCCTTTGACACATTTTGCTTTAGGTACGCGCTTGTGTGTGCACTGTGTTTTGTTGTTGTAAATGGCGCATTTCCTTTGCAGCTTAATTTTTATTTTGTTGTTTATGTTTTATTGCTGCAGTATTATTCTGCAGTAGTGGGATAAAGTAAAATTCTTTGTTAGACTATCAGTTCTTACCAGGCAAAATTACAAAAAGTTCCCACCTGTGCAATTCAGAAAAGCTGGTGTTGGTGGGAAGGAACCTTATGGCATAGGCTGTGAAGCAGTCATTGAGATGAGGGATATCATGTTTGGCAGCATGTTCAGCAACAGGGTGGTCCATTTGCTTTTTGGCCACAGTTTGTCTGTGGCCATTCATGCGGACAGACGGCTTGTTGGTTGTCATGCCTACATAGAATGCAGACATTCTTGGCTTGTACTCTCCGAAATTTCTTCTACAGTATAGTACATGTTATTGCTAGAGTCATCTGCACGATCATCTTCCAAAAAATCAATGCCTCATCAGTCAACATAAGCCTAAGTGTGGAGTGTGTCTGATGGTTTCTTACTTGTACCCAAGGCAGAATTCTGGATGTGAGCATATCACTCCTGCTATGTGGCTTGCCTTGCTGTATCTGCCACATGTTGCCTGCCCATTGCATGGAAGTACTGTGTGGCCTTCCGCACTGGCACTTAAAACATCTCAGGAGGTTTTGTATATATATATGGTCACACATTCAGGCACAGGAAGTCAGCTCTAATATACTTTGGCAAACTCAGTAAGACAAGAATTATAATACAAACAGTATTTTTTCGAAGCTTAGTAGATCTGTATCATAATGTTTCTATCCGTAAATCGTTCACCGAACTATTCCTTCTACAATTTCTTGGCACCTTTGCTTGAATTAAGAGAAGAAAGTTTATTTCCTCTCCACAATAGAGAACTGTGGAAATTTTCGCTGGTCACTTTGATAGGCAGTGGTCACTTCAATCAGCAGTGCGCCACTCTTAAGCCATTTAATTGATTTTACAAGTTTAGTTCTACATTTTATAGCTCTGTTAGATGATTGGGCCTTAGTGTCAACTGGTGGTCTACCTGACCCACTGGTGTTTGTTGGATTTTAAGAATTGTGAGTCATTTGGGCAATAAGTGTCCACACAAACAGAGTGCAGCTTGCTTGGGTAGGCCTTACAATTAAGTTGTAGCAGCTGCCTGGGAGGCTGCTCACTAGCAACTATTTTGCTTCATAACCCAGTACCCAACTGATACATAACTCACCTCTGTGGCACGCAAGGTCCAATGCCACGT
Organism: Schistocerca americana; assembly: GCF_021461395.2. Classification (NCBI taxonomy): domain Eukaryota; kingdom Metazoa; phylum Arthropoda; class Insecta; order Orthoptera; family Acrididae; genus Schistocerca; species Schistocerca americana. Next base: position 466,603,610 of record NC_060122.1, on the reverse strand, counting down.
GGTGCAGTGGTTACTGAAGCATGCAAATAGCTAGTAGTTGTAGAGGACTGGTGGTGCTGACAAGCCCCCACCTCGGGAACCCTGGATTTGGCAAACTCAAACTCAGGCAAAAGATGAGTTTCCTGAGGAGTCCACATTTGGTACCAGTGTGCTACTGAATACCTGGCACGTGGTGTACTTTAGCCCTCCCCACCTTGGAGATTAGTGTTAATACCCTCTCAGTGTTTTGGTCACCAGCAACAAGCATCAACTAAATTAGAAGGTCAGAATTTATTGTTAAACTAACAATCGCAGAATTCATCTGAGAGAAACTGTGTCATTATGGTTCGATAGGAATTTGAAGCCCTTTTCTCCTGAGCCTGTTTCTCCTGCGCTACTCAGCACAACACTTAACTTGAGCATAATGTTGAAGTCACAACCTGCGATGTAAAATTAAGCCAAACACATAACTTAAAACACAGGTAATCAGCTGATATAGCGTTACCAAAATTGCTTAGTATCTTACATCTTTTTTACAATTAAAAAAGACATCCAGCATCCTCTTACTTTCAGGTCCTTAGTGTTAACACCTTCCTGTAGCTACACACACACTATTTTTAGGTATTTCACCCAACAAAATTAGTGGTTGTAGTGAACAAAAAGTGCTTCATCAAACATAAAATGCATTACGCACCTGTATTATCTGCCAATAAGAATCAAGAAGAGTTCGCTGGGCCCTTTTAAGAAAGCCGCCTAGAGTTCCTGGAGCAGGAGCAGAAGTATTGCGAGCCACAGAGACAAGAGAATTTGAACCAACATCAATGTCATCCATTCGAGAACGTTTTGCTGCTTCACGACGAGCTGTACGTTGCTTTGTCTGCCATGCCCATTTCTTTTTCTGGAACTCTATCCATGCTGTTCTTTGCTCCTAAAATACAGTTAATACAACTTTATATTAAATAAAAAGACTTAATTTAGTGCAGCGAATTGTACACATTAACCAACAAAGTTTTTATGTTACAATACTGCTCAAAATGCACATCATGTTTACTTTCACACCATAAATAATTGGAAATATGCTTCAACAAGGTTGCCACAAGTTTCCTCAAGTGAAATACCCCGATTTCCAGAGAAGTTTGAGCATTTTTCCCTGAGATATCTTGAGGTCTGAAGGGTAAGTTAAGATGTAAGTTGACAAGGAATTATCTAAAAAAAACTTGCAAGCAGATAGTTTTCTGAAGTGAGCAAAAATTTTAAGTACTAACATCAACATTTTTTGTAATGAACTGCTTTTAGATGGAGAAAGTAAGTCAAACAGTATATGTGTTTCATTAAGACCACTGATGTTATTTTATTTCAATAGTATAAGACACATTTGGAGCCAAAAATACGCATTTCCTTGGAGTCGCAGAACGGATTTAAAGCACCTTCACTGATTTCAGAAATAACTTCAGAAAAAAGTAGTCCTCTTGAAAGAAGTGTATGAGGCGGGGAAGAATTGTGTAAACCAATACTGTAGGTGACCACCAATAAAATGTTAATTCTATTATGTTTGTTATTGTTAGTTATTATACACTGTGTTATACCTATTATTTTACAGGTATTGTACGATTTTTCTGCCGAGAAATATATGAGTACATAGCGTACAAACTGCCAGTAACTGACACAATTCTCTTCTTATCGTCCACACCTTCTAATATATAAACTACTTTTGAAGTGTAAAAATGTACTAGGACAAATAAAATGTCTAAAATGCCACACTGTGCAAAGTACTTACGACAAGACAGTCGCAATTCCTGAAATCCACCACCCATGGCCTCTGCCCTGGATCCATGAATATGACATGGGACCACGGTGTTCAATCCATGCAAAAGATAACTTGTTCAAATACTCTGAGAATCAATAATAATGAGGATAGGTAGCAACTCACAGTAAAGATGATCACACAGCCCCAGAAAGGCATGTAGAAAAGATAATCACAACCTCAGAACTAAATTTTTGGTCACAGCTTTTGTCAGAAAACAAGAGTGCCCACACGTTCACAAAATCATTCAGGCATAACTCATGTACACATGACCATCGCTGGCCACTGCGTCTACAGTCTCTCAGAATCAGGTACAAACAAACTGCTCCTCACACCTCCCTGGTAGGCTAGTGGCAAGAAGTGGTGGCGGCACTGACTGTAAGCTGAGGGGAGTAGTAGGAAGGGGAGAAATAGTAATAATGAGGGAGTAGGGAAGCTGTATACGTACTCAGCTGCAACCAGCCAGTGACAATGCATGACACCTCAGTAAGCAAACCGTTTTATCTACTGAGATGAGAAAAAGATTTTTCCAGTTCCCCCTCCCCCCCCCCCCCCCGGATATGTTTAAAATTCAATGATATTCCCCGATTTCCAGAACCTTTGACAACCCTGTACAAGTCTACTTCACAGTTCCAACTTCAGTTCTGATTCTTACCTCCTCCTTCATGTTTACTTCATAGAAATTCTAGGACTAGAATGGAATTTTCTTTGTCACTATCAGTACACACTGTGCATAACTTAAGCCTAGTTTACGTGACGACACTAGGCTGCAGGCAACTGCGCTGCCGGCCACTGCGTATGCGCGCCATGCATTTGCGCAACTCATTGATGAAACTCAACACTTTCGGCGTGTTCCAACTTTGGCGACTAGTTGCATAAGTTTTGAGGTTGTGTGTGTTCGTAGAGTGTAGACAAACTGAAATATGAAGTGGGAAACAGCGAATAATGTTCGCTTTTTGGATATCTATGCTTTGCATAGGTGTTTGTGGGATTTCAGTGATGCTGATTACAAAAATAAGCAGCATATTGCTGCTGCTGAGATATATAACATACATGGTTTGACAATATCTGAGCTGCAGTGCAAAATTTATTGAGTTAGGAGCACATATACAACTGAATTAAAAAAAAAAAAAAAAAAAAAAAAAAAAAAAAAAAAAAAAAAAAAAAAAAAAAAAAAGCAAGTGTAGTTCTAGCTGTGGCAATGCTCTTGTCTACAAGACTAAAATCCCATCGTTCGAGTTGACCAACTCTTTGTTAAGGATTATTGTTGACAGGAGGGAAGGCTATACAAATTCATGAAGCTGCATTCTTCATTCAATATTCACCTATTTAAAATGTCGATGCAGTGCTCCCCATTCGCATATGTTAGAATTTTGAAATATTGCCAGTGTACAGATCTATCTTCAAGTCTTCAAGAGAGTAGTTTTGCAAACCACTCTCTTAATGCGGCCTGCTTCAAATAATTATTGTTGCTAATGTTAATAATTATTACTGTTAATGCTAATAATTATTGGAGTTAATGAAATAGCATCATCACCAATTAAAACTGTATCTTATAGCATGCCGAGTGTTCTCAATTGTAATGCATGCAATATGATATGTAATTTCAGTTCTGGCAACAGTGCTTCATGCATTACAGTATCTTTATTCCTTATCACATAACTAACTCTATTTAGAAGAAAAGTGAGCAGTTCTGGTGACATTCTAAGATAATTAAAAGAACTTCCGTTATAAATTATTTCAGCAAGGATGCTGAGCAACCAAGCTGAGGTCTTTTCTTCATCCAGTAACGAATCAAAACACCTTTCTTATTTTTTTCTTATGCAATGATTCCACGCAACAAGCTTTAACTCCATCACAACTCATGCGTCTTGCAGCTGCCAAAACTTTCATTTCAGATGCGACTCAGGGACCCACAAAACGACAAAACTGAAGAGTATACTGGTGTCGCCGTGTCTACAGTCATATATGAAACCACTTGCGTGCAACTCATTCCACGCAATGAGTGGCACAACCCAATGTTGATGTGTAAACTAAGCTTTACTTTGTATAAGTAGCTGAACAGCTAAGTTCCTGGGAAGATGGAGCTCACTTTGTTGGCCACACTAAACACACGAAAACAGCACACAACAAGTGAACATGAACAGAAAATTGATTCTCGGCAAACAAATAATACTCGCAAACAGAAAAAACATAAATGACAGGATCAATCATAACAAAGATGTAAAGCTCTGCTGGTGGTAGCTGTGTGAGTCAAACACAGGCTTACCTCATAAAACACAGCAGCATAAGATCCTGTCTTTATAATCTACTTTGACTCTGGCTACAGCAGAATTATACGAGGCATACACTGCCCTGGAATGAGCTATTGTTTCTCAAGGGTAGCTACAGAAGAAGGTAACACATAGGTGGGAAAACTGATGTTTCTGTACTGTCCACCATTTTCACTGCTCTCAACTATAGCATATTGCAGTTGCGAACAGGGTGTTCTATGAACTCTTTGTCCAACAAATTATGGTCTTTCAATACCAATGTTAATGTTTATAAATTACGTAACACCTTAATTTATTCTTTATTGTGCAACAGGTCTTGGTCAAAATCTAACACCTGCTGTACACATCGTGGATGAAGGAAAATTTGCAGTGAAAAGTATGTTTGAAAACTGGAGTAAAAACAAAAAATTCTTATAGATGTTTGTTAACAGCAAGACTTAAACACAGAAAACACTGAGCAAACTGGTAGAAAAATATGTACACAATAAAAAGAACATTTTAACACCCACAAAAGCAATCCATCAACATTTGCTATACATAGGGACAGGAAAATTTCGCATTAATGGTAACGCGACAAATAACATGAGACTCGTTGTTTTTAGTGACATATCACAAAATTGGCTATTTAAAAGAAGTGTCGCCAAATTTTTCTATGTTAAAAATGTCATAAATCTTGTGACAGCAGTTTATTAATACTGGTAAATAGTAGTTATTTGACGCTTAAATTTGATCTCAAGGTTGACATTCACCTATAAACTTGAAAATGATGATTCCTGGCAAAAACAACTGAAGTCCTACAATTCACTTAAAGCAGTGTTTCTCAGCCTTTATTAGACTGTTACCCCTCAGTGCAAACAGGCATAAGCTAGTAACCCCCTGCTCCCTCATCCCTCTTGCTATCTGTTGCCCCCCTGCCCCACAATATCACCAACTTTAGAACCTAACTAAAATGTAGAATGAAAGACTTTTCTTGGAACGCTTTATTTTTGAAATGATGAAATCTTTGTCCAAACAGTGCAGTAGTTTTCACATTTTGTTGTGTTTTCTCTTTGTTTACTTTGCTCTTGTTCACAGACGCAGCATTGGTAATTGTATAGAGTGCTAAAGCATGCAGTTGCTGTCTAAGAAAGAGCACAGGCATTTGAAGCTGATGATCTGTATGCTCCCGATAAATATATAGTATTCTGTAAATACTGCAAAAGCACGATATCTTGGGACAGAAAAGATACTGTACTGAAACATGTGCAGTGTGAGAAGCTTAAGGAAATAGATCCAAGTTTCACAATGTGCAAATACAGTGACAAGCTTCAATCAGCAGCAGCTTTGAAGCCACCAAGAAAAAGAAAAATGACTGAATATCTGGCTCAAAGGACTATTGAAATGTTTTTGAAAGTGAACGCTCCATTTCATAAACTGGAAAATGAAGTTTTTCACCAGTGGATGAATGAATTCGTCAAAGGTGAGCTGTGGTTATTGATAATAAACAGTCTGATGATGGAATTGTTGTTTTCAGCTTGCCATTGTATATTTAATGAAGTAATAAATTTTGTTGACACAGTCTTAAATTATTTTTAAATCAAATGGTAACAGTGGGGTTAATTTTGTTTAAGGTGCTGGTGACATCCATGCATCAAGACAACGAAGGGAACTGTTGTACTTAAATACAAAAACAACGAAAGAATGAGGTGATGCAGCAACCAGCTTGCAATGATGTTGTAGTGTTAGCAGACGAGACCACTGACATAAGAGGTCATCATGTTTCTTGTGAGACAGTAAAGACTGTTAAGGTGTGGAACGAACAAAAATTTTTTGTTGGGAGTGTACAAGTTCTTGACACAGTAAACCTTACTCAAAGTGTTCATGCAATTACATTCAGTATAATAATGTTAAAACTACTGTCACCGGCAGTGCTAGATATATGAATAAGAGTGTCAATTCATTCATTCATTCATTCATTCCAAACTTTTGAATCTGAACTCAGCTATAACTAACTAAATGAGTGCTTTCCTGATTACCAAGAAGAGAAAACTTTTGCATCAATTGTTTTTAAAGGAAAAGAAGAGGGATCTGAAGGCATTTCCTCTTCCAGTGTTAACGCGTTGAACCCTTGGTTTCCACAGCCACTTATGTGAGAGAATATGTTGAAGACATGGTGGAATTCTTCTGCAGTGATGACATGCAGGAATTATCCAATGCAGGGACTGATTACACTAATTTATTGTCTAGTTATGATGCACGTTCAATTTTTGTGGAGGCTATGCTCATTCAGGAACATGCAAATGATTTGATGAACATCCATGTCCACTTAGTCTTCAAATCATCTTACCTCAAATGAATTATACTAAAAGTTAAAACAGCTGGAAAATGGCTTTGCTATTGTCGCACATGGAATTTTTGGTGAGGAAACCCGGAAGCTTATGAAGAAGTTGAAGAGGCATAATCTTCAGATGGAAGTGAGACTACCGCATAAACACACTGGACTGCATCTCTGAACAAAGCTAACAATGCTCATGTCTACAGATCCATGTAAGTCTGTGTTCTGTCATAGGATAGTGTTTCAACTGCTGGAAAGTAATCACAAACTCTGTTAATGCTGACATGGCAAAGAGTCTCTCATGTATACCTGGCATGGCAGCTCTTAGCACCATAGATATTCTGAAGGCAAACAAATCCTGCTTTCAGCAGGAGCTGTGAACATTGTCAAATGCCTGTAGGCAACTAAACTTGACAACCCACAATTTGCTCAGCTGCATTGAAAGCAATTTGGATTCCATGTTCAAACGTTAGACTCAGAGCGGGCAGTTATTTTCACAATATAATGAAGTACTGGCAAATCGGCGGCACAATTTCCCAGAAGATAACTTAGAACTAATGACAACGATGTCAGATGAAAGACTGTGCTATGTTTACCTTTCTGCACAATAACATAAACACATTTAATGTTTAATGTCTAATAAATACAACATGATTTATTTTCATTATCAACAAAGTACTAAATTACAACAAATAAGACAAAAACAACAACTGTAAATATTTGTTGGGAAAATTACTTTATCTGTCCAAGAATTGAAATAGATTTGATTTTTAATGTCTACCAACATAATGTAATTGAGAGGTATATTTTCATTTACAACATAGTGCTGAAAACAAATAAAACAAAAATAAAGAAGGAATTTGAAAAACACATGTTGAGAAAATAAAACAAAAAATGGCAAAATATAACACAAAAAAATGGCAAAAAGTAACACTAAAAATGGTAAAAAGTAACACAAAAATTGGCAAAAAAACCACCAAAATCGGCCATGAAATAAAACAATTTTCTACTGCCTCTAGTTATACATTTATGAAATAAAAAGCATGTAGTAAATAAAACTAAAACTAGTGCTACTACTTGACATCCAGCAGAGAAAGGCAGATATATGAATCCCATGGAAGAGAGAGAAATTTGTTTACATTATGCTCAAGTTTCAAATTCCATACTGAATAAATAATTTTAACTGAAAAGTTAAAAAAACATATACTGAAAAATTCTCGTGATATATTAGTTTCAAAGGTAATACTAGCTATGAAGGGCATTTGACTAGAACTAACTCCACGGCATTTAGAGATTAGCCATGTTTTACACCAACAGTTACTCATGATTCTTTGCTGTATTATTCTGTATATTACTTGGATAGGGGTCTAAAATTGACACTCCATGCATCAACTTCTGCAAGACTTAACATTATTTATAAATATTGGCGAATTAGGCAATGCTTTGCAATTGCTAAATATGTATGAGCAGTGGACATGTCATAATCTCCTTCTCCCTCTATCTCTACTTCCTCCTCCTCCTCCTCCCCCCCCCCCCCCCTCCCCGCGCCCATCTCCTCCTCTCCCTCCCATTCCTCTGCCCATCTCTTCCTCCTCCTCCCCCCCCCCATCTATCTCCTCCTCCACCTCCTTCACCCCCTCTCTCTAACTTTCCTCCTTCCCCTCCTCTATGTCCAATAATCACCCTCCCCCCTATCCATCTCATCTCATCTCATCTCCTCTCATCTCATCTCCTCTCCTCTCCTCTCTCCTCTCTCTCTCTCTCTCTCTCTCTCTGATTTTGAGCCTAGTTTATTGTTATTGCCAACAAGACCTTTATTGGGAACTGAATTAAAATGAATGGGTCAACTGACTGGGATAATTTGAATACAGTTTATAAGAGACCTCTCTGGATGCGGGATCTATGAGGATAGTAGCACTAATGACAGTATTTTGCATAGTTTTGATCTGCGAACGGGTACAATTACAAAGTTTCAGGTGATTCACATTCCATAGTAGTATTCTAATCATAAGCCAAAAAGCCATAAATACAACTTCCCTGTTTTCTGTTTAAAATGACTGTAGGAAGAAAACAGAACAGCACATAGTTGTGTATAGAATTTTTATTTAATATTATCTATATGGAGAAAGAATATATGCAGGAGAAACAATCTGTCTAATGGTTTAAGTGCCATGCTATTGTAGTTAAAACTGATTGTGAGAAGGAAAATGGAACAACAACTGTCAAAAAGTTCACTGCCCAGCATTAGCAATGTTTAGTATTGCGTATGCTGCTGTTACGTTCAATAGAAGGTGGCTCCAACAGATATACAAAACATGTAAATATTAGAATGCAACATTATGTCAAAATTTCAATGAAGCTTTTGGAGATTTGAGAGTTTGAACAAATGAAAATTTACATTTTTATTTATATAGATTATATTTTTGACATTGTATCTTTGATGATGTATGCATGCAACTCTTCCTGATAACAAAAATGAGTAGATATTGCCAATATTTTTATTACAATTTTCAAACATCGTTTTCCTTGCAAATTTTCTTCTTTCTATGACATATGTACAAAAGGTGCTTGAAAATGGCCTTTGATCCAAATTGGTCATCAATAAAGAATAAATTGCACAGCAGCTTCAGGTATTACATGTTATTTCTACTTCAAAATGTTACTGAAGCAGTTCTTATTCAATGTTGTTGTGAGTAACATTGTCAATATGGGACTAATATACAATTATTAACACTGCCTGCAGGAGCTCAATTTATAAATGTGTCAATAAATGGCCACATAGCATAACATTATCCAGCATCAGAATCAGCAGGATGGGTTACACATTGAAGTTGCCAGCAAGAAATATTAGGTATGTCAAATCTCTATATTTGTCTGTAAAATATTGTCTATTTCTACATTGCAAAAAAGAGCATGTTTAATTTTATACCTTGCTTGTACCATATGGTGGTGGTGCTCCAAGCTCCTCACGCCAGCTGCGCTTTAAAATGTCTGGATCTGTGACTGAGCTGTTTCTCTTTCTTTTGTTTACATGAGCAACTGGTGTTTTTGGTCTCTCTGCAGTAACAGTCTTTCCTGCAGAATCTTCAATATCCACCTGAGGAAAAAAATTAAAATGAAATAATGGCAAGAAAATATGATCAGTATTTGATGGAATATATAGAGAGATTCATATCACTTTAGGACTTGGGTCTAAATACACAAATAATTTGAACTGCTCTCTTTTTCTTGTTAGCGGAATAGTTAACTCAGGGTGAAGATGATATTCCATGTAGAATAAAGCAGCAATAACAATGTGCTAGTAAAGGGAGACGAGATTTATAACGCACTGTAAGAATTACTGACCTCACTTCTAAAATTGAATTTGTTAAATTTATTATATAATAGTAGTTTATGATGGATTCTGCATAGTTTGTAGATGTGGAGGTAGCATAAAATATCTGACTGGCAATTTGACAGTCACTGAGTGTGCCTGGGTGAATGTCACTCCACTCATATGCAGCAGCCTTCTTCATTTGCTGAATACACCAACATGCACTCTCGAAGGCATGAGGGTGTCATATGATAAGCCATCTTACACCGGTGCGGCAGCATACACCTGCCAGGAATCTCTTTTTCCCTTTTACTTGGGAGGAACAAACACCCAGCAGTAGAAGCAACAAGTCACAACCCGAAGACTTTAGCCAGCCTGCAGGTAATAGCAGTTATCTACAAGATCTGAACCTGAAGTGTTAAATTCTGTGAAAAGCAATACAATGGTTTCATTAAAGTTAACTCAACATCACCCACATTTGTCTCAACAGATTTCTTTGTATACCTCATCTTTCCAAAATCACAAAAAATTGGAAAACTCATAACACTTACACAGTTTTTGAAAAAGTCATCAACATTTGTCAGCATTCTGCCCAACACTGCAGTCCTTTTTCTGACAACAAATTAATACAAATACAAAAGAATATACGAAAACGGCTGCATGGATGGTGTGGTATATGCAGAGCTAAGCCCCTGCATGTTTGGTCATCACACTCATAGGATGTGCTTTGTGGGCCACATAGAATTCCTGCTTTCCCTTGGGAGGTTGTTTGTTAACATAATATTCGTTGAGCTGTTTACTGCCACACTTCCTGCAGCTGCCACAGAGTCTAGAGGTGCAAGCCACACTGATACGCGGCATGCACATCGCTGTACACAATGCTGCAGTCACAGTCACCTACTTGCTCCATGCTGTCATGTGACATCCCAATATATTCCTCTGCAAATGAGTACATAGGTTGCCACTCAGCCCTCAATGATGAGTTCATTCCATGCTCTACACTGACTGTCTATGCTTTGGACTTTTACCACAATGCTTGCTGATGCCACTACCCATCAGACAATGCCTTCACCAGGATCATTTAGCTGCTCCACATCCACCACTTGTTCCTGGGACTGGAACTGCATCTTGAGGGACCATGAGCTGACAGCTTGCTGGTACAGTGCCACTGATCATCCACAATAACTCCCAACTCATCAACACTAATGACAACTGGGGACTACTACATAATTGACACCCGCTACAAATTATCGCAATGCTCTTTCCAGTTGTACCAAGTTTAGTACAAGATTAATAAACAAAGAGTTGTTACTGCAACATGTGACTTCAATCACTACCAGTCACACCACTTGACCAAGGTTATAACAGTGGTAGTGAGGGTAATGATTTTGTGTTACAGCGCTTTTCCCTCGTCTACCATGTCCTACAGTGGTTAGTAAGATAATGGTTTCATGATGTGTGACACCTGTAGTTCGTATGGATTCTCAATACTTTTTCTTTGAGTACTGAATATTACAGTGCCAACAAGGAGACTAGTATAGTGATACAATGCCTGCTCAAGATTTGCCCCTCCAGTGCCTGTCCAAGGTTCACTGGTCTGATCTGTCACGTGGCTGCAACTCTCCTCTATGATGAGTTTGATGTTGCTATTCCGTGTTGCGATCCACCCGGTCAAGACATCTGTGGCTGGCCCTCTTCCCAAGGGTGGCACTGCCCAGACAGAACAGGGATGATGAGGCTGTTTCTCCACATGTGTTTCAGTGTCCCTCAAAGTGTCTTCATTCATTTTTGCTGGAGTGAGGTTTTGTTCTTTCTCAGATGTTCATATGCTAGTTTGTCTTGATGAGCAGTGCATTCATGTCCATTGTGTTATGGCAGTCAGTACTCAAATGCTACAATGGTGAGAGAGTATCCACCTATGTAACCAGACATGGACTGTTCCTTTTCTTGGGTGACAGCTGTGTTCTATCGTGTGGTTGTCTTGATTTTGGTAAGCATTTGTTTTGCACTTGATGTTCACATTTATCAGTGGATGCAAGTTTGCCATTGCTTTCTTTTGAGCGTAGTTTGGGTAATCTGTTCACGTGTTGTTCAATGTGAATCCTCTTGCTTGCTGTTGTTGGTTTGCACTGTTTCCAGTAGTTCTTTGGTGTCTTTCTCATCTATAAGTAAATCACATCTGATCAACTGCGGGAGAAATCATTTTCTCTGGCCCTCCCATTCTGGGGTTGGGCAATTCCGGACCAGGGAGGTAGTCTTTCTCTGCTAAGTCAGATTCTAGTCTTTCCCACAATTTTCAAGTGGGTGTGATCAGAACCAGCATTTGGTTGGGGGGGGGGGGGGGGGGGGGCAAGAGTTCGTGTGTGATAACCTGGGCCCCCTATCATCGAGTGTCCTGCAATGTTGACATACCGTACAGCTCTGTTTATTGTTCGCAGAGTTCTCAGGCTGAATTCTCTCCATTATCAGCCCAGCCTTTGCATGTGATGCCATCAGATACCAACTTCTTGTCATCAGCCCCTCAGCTTCACTTCAGCTGTCGCCGGCCTGGTCACGGTCTGCCCTTCTGACATCACCAGTCCTGTCGATGGTGCCATTTGCTCTCTCGAGGGACCTTGCAATGCTATTGTGGCCATCACCACCACTGCTGCCACCTCCAGAGCTGACCGAACTGTTCCGCACTGGCACTGCCATGGCCATCCATGCAGCTGCTTCCACAGTCATCACTGGTCCTCCTGGTGCCATTCCTGACTGCTGCCTCCTCCACAGCTAACCTGACCGTCTCCACTGGTGCCACCAATCCCATTGTGTGTTGTTCTGGGCCATGGAAACTCACTATCAGACCTGCTTATGCACGACCTTACTGTCACCACCTACGGCAACCAGCTGCCGTTCTACTATGCAGGCACGCCTTGCTTCTTTTGTCAGCATCTTTTTTTTCTATGTTCATGGACCGATTGTCCTTTTGTTTTGTTCCAGTCTGTTACAGACACTGCTCGATGCATCCTTCCTTGTGTGTTTCACGTCTCAGAGATGGTTGCACCATCTCTCTTAATAGGAGACAAGTGGAGTACATGCAGGGCTGGGCCTAAGTATATTCAGCAACCACACTCATGGATGTGGTACTGGGGCTATAACAGATACAATGAAATGTAAACTCTTCTGTTTTGTTATTTAGTGTTTCCATTGCAATGGATTTAAAAAAATGTGTGTGTGTTCAGGGTAGTGTCCTCCGTGTGGTGCTAAATACATAATTGTTTTTACTAGAATCCACAACTAATGTGAGACAGACGTTATTTCAAGCACATAAGAATCACTCCAATCATTACTCCAATTGTACTATGGCAATTTAAACACTTTTTTTCATGGCGAACTCACCATCGAACAAGTACCACTTTCTGGTGGAAAAATTTAACAATATGGTTTTTAGCAATGGGGTCCCATTTTAGTGCCACAAATATTAGCAGCGAGGTGACAAAATATTACTCAATTTTGGGATAACTTGAAGGCGAATCTGCTAAGCTAATTTCACATTTCATGTTGAGGGTGTCCACTGGCAACTTGCAGTATCCTGTTGCAGAGCACGCTCTACAACATGACACTCGTGACTTCGGTGCCTGTTTTACCACACGCACCATCTGAATTCTCCCCCCAGACACCTGTTCCTCAGAACTCCACAGGTGGAAACTAGCTCTACAACATGTCCTTGTTTCTCGCCACCCACCTGGCTTTAATTTACATTAATTTCTTCTGTCTCAGATTTTCTTCACTGTAACTACTCTCTGCTTCACTTCGCTTTAGTTTTCTACATCTTTTATTGTCTTTCCCATCATTTTTCACCACCCCCATCCCATCCCTGTTACGTACAATGCACTTACCTTTTCACTCTTATTAACTCGTGCATGATGTCTTGCATATTATCCTGTCTTTCACCTTTAAGCTCTCAGGTTTTCAAATCTTCTCCGATGCAGTCCCCAGCACTCAGTCTTCCCTTCTCATCTTGAATGGTAAGTCTCCCCTGACCTGTGGTTCTGGGTGACTTTCCCAAAATTTACCCCTTTACCTAGACTTCTCCAGTCCTTTTCCTTCACCCTTCTTCTTTCCCCTCCAACCCTTCTGCCTGAAGAAGGCATGCCAATCACAACAGCCTTTTTGTGTGTGCTCTGCCGTAGCTTGGTGAGTAGATTTTTTTATCTATCCAATTAAATAATTTTATCAATAATTTATTGTTTTCATAAAGACTTTAGGTGTACAGCACATCAAAACCACTGCTTACCATCCAGCATTGAATAGGGAAGCTGAATGGTGACATTGCAACATCAAAGCAGCAATAAGAACCTGACTTTCAGATGACTGGGTAGACAACTTATCAAAATTTTTAATGAAAAGGAAATCTGTTACTCACCATAAAGCGGAGATGCTGAGTCGCAGACAGGCATAACAAAAAAGACACACACACACACACACACACACACACACACACACACACACACACACACACACGACTGCAGTCACAGGCAACTGCTGTGTGGTTTCAGTTGCCTGAGACTGCAGTCGTGCATGTCAATTGCATTTGTGTGTGTGTGTGTGTGTGTGTGTGTGTGTGTGTGTGTGTGTGTGTGTGTGCGCTGTGCGCCATCTATTTTTGACGAAGGCCTTACTGGCTAAAAGCTTCACTGTGTCAGTCTCTTAGTAGTGCCTATCTGCGACTCAGCATCTCCACTATATGGCGAACATCAACTTTCCATTTCATAAAATTGTTACATTCCATCCTGGATTTTCTATTGTTTGATTTCAACATTTTTAATGGGTCTCCAAGTTTATGTGGTTCCAGAATAAAACACCATCACTGCAGAAATCGTTATCACATGACAACTAGACTTCCAGTCGATTTTTTTGATCTTACACCAGTGGAGCGTAACATTCCAACTTTCATTTTCAACATTTAACAGCACATGACATCACATAAACCAGTTAAAGTTTGACATCATGCAGCAACATCTGTCTTTATCTATCCTCTACTCATTACCTCTTCACATGTATTCATAAGACATGATGCACACTGAAAACCTCTACAGTCTATGATGGACCATAAAGACTATATTCAAGTCTGAACAGCACTTTGTCATTGAAATACTTCATGGCCAGAAGACCATCTCTATTAACAGACTCAAGCCTACGCTCATGCTGAAGAATATGGATTCTGAACCACCCATGTGAGCTTCATGTAAACAATCTGCTCATGTCCCCATAACTGCAGAGTGCCATCAGCTAACCCAACAAGCTACACATTATGGATGTACAGTGCACTTCACGAAGAAATACCTCAACATTATAGCTTGGGATAGATTAATATGTGGCTGTAACAGACACAGTGGAATGTTAACTCAGTAAAAATTATAGATACACATGTGATCGAGCCATGTGATCTGTTAATGGCTGCACATTGCCCTTACTCACTGGGATGTGCAACACAGAAACTCAACTGTAGCAAGTAGCAGGCACCTGGGAGTAACATTGTACACGTTGGAATAATTGATCTTTTGCTTCCATTACAACTGATATTTAAAAAATATGTGCGCATTCATGGTTGTATCCTTAGTGTGAAGCTACATAAATAATTATTTTCACTAGAAACTACAGCATGTTCTTTTAAGTCTATGTGTAAGTCAAACTAATTTGAATGCACTAGCATTAATGAACTACAGTACAATATGTGTATAAAAAAAACATAACATTACAAAAGAGAGGTAGAAAATTAAATATAACAAAAAATTAGAACTTTACTCATTACCTCTGCGTTTGAGTGTTCTTCTTGAACATCCTTTGGCTTTTTTGCAAATATTTCATTTATTCTCCGTTGTTTCAGAACATCATTTTTTTCCATCATTCTTTTGTGCAGCCAATCGGGGTGCCGAACACGTGGAACAGGATTTGATACCTGTGAAATGAGAAATTATTGATTTCACACGCACTGCCATTGCTAATAAGCAGCTCACATTCAATGAAACTTTATAACCACTATACAAGCGACTAAGTTAAGAAACCAGATGGGAGGAAAGTGGGGAAAGGGTGGGGTGGGGAGGGGTGGGGGGTGGGGTGGGGGGTGGGGTGGGGAGGTCAACAGCAACTATCAGCATTTGATACATCCTGAAAGCACAACAAGGTTAGCTACATTACATTCAGAACTCAAAGGGCACCTGATGACAGAAAACACAGGCTACTATTTCCTTACACAAGGAACAAATTTACACAGGTAATTATATTTATGGGTAAACTCCCATCATAACAGGCTGGTGTCACCTGGAAGGCACATAGCAGGGATCATCAAGTTTCATTGTTGGCCATACAGACATCTTGCATCTTGCACCTTGTGAAAAGTAGCAGGACTCCAATACATAAGTAAAAATGGTGAAAACTGTATGCTGTTGTGCAGCACACTGTTTTTAAGATTTGTGTTAGGTTTAATATGAAGACAAAAATGAATAATTGAGAGAGTTATTACATTAACAAAGGTGCCAGTACCGAAGACTCTTCAATCAATGAAACCTGTGGAAGACTACTTACAAGCTGTGAAACGAATATGGACACAGTAATTTTAATATTGGAAGCTAAAGCAAAAATGAGTGGCTACACAGATAGTAACTTAAGTAAGAGATAGAATGTAGTTCAGTGGAATGCATGAGGTTAAATATTAAGGTTAGGAGTGAGTTTGACAGATTAGAAGTTAAAGAAATGAATATTACATATCGAAAGAAAGTAATGTGAATGAGTATGTGAGACTATAAACATAGAAACAATTGAAATGTATGTTGTTACAGGTCAAAATCCTCCAGTTTTACAAGTAAAACATATTTGTTTGATGAGGTTTCAGGATTGCAGCCGGATCACATTGACTTCTTGCCAAATTTTGGCTGGCAAACGTCCAGCCATCTTCAGGTGAGTCTCCGTCACTGGAGACTGCGAGTTCCTGGCGTCAGCTATATAGCAAAAAATTGTTGCGGAAACACGTGTGCGTAGTCAGCCATCACAGGAGTGTCCTCTATCGAAATCTGCAATCTCTGGAAATAACTATTCTATCTGTGGCACGCAGATGCACGCGTAAAGGTGAAAACTACATGTTGGTCCTCTGTCGGAATGCGCGCTTGTGTCACTAAAAACAGACATCAGGTGTTGCCAGACATGTCCTTACGAATAAACTGTCTTCTTTCAGAAGAAATTAGAGAGATCACCGGGTCCCAAGCCTCGTCCAGTTGAAAACCCCCATCACTATTTGTAAGATTTTGTGCTAGGCGTATCTCCACAGATTCTTTAATTACCGAGTCCCAAAAAGTTTTTGCCGGGGGCCAAGATTTTCACGGCAGAAAAATCCACAGCGGGTCCTGCGGTAATACAATGTTTAGCTACGGCCGATTTACTGGGCTGTGGAAGGTGAGTGTGGCGTTCATGTTCAACACGTACTTTGTGTGTCGCCCGACCGATGTAAGCTTTGCCACACTGGCAAGGGCTTCTGTAGATCCCGGTCTTCTGCAGACCCAGATCATCCTTTACCGAACCGAGAAGGGCACTAATCTTCGCCGGTGGCTGTAACATTACTTTAACTTGATGTTTCCTTAGGATCCTGCCTACTTTAGACGAAAGGATGGCGACGTACGGAAGGAACGCCGTGGACTCGAACAACTCCTTATCTTCTCGATGTTGTGGCTGGTCACGTTTCTTCCTTCTTAGCGCTGTTCTAATCTGATGTGGAGAGTAACCATTACCTCTGAACACCAACTCTAGATGTTCCAGCTCCTCTGTAAGGCTATCTCCACAAGAAACAACACGAGCCCGGTGCACTACCGTTCTGAGGATGCCGGTAGTTTGTGAAGGGTGACGGCAACTCGACACTCGCAGGTAAAGGTCTGTACGTGTAGGCTTACAGTAGACAGAATGCCCTAATGACCCATCCACTCTCCTAGTAACCAAAAATGGCAAGCAACCATCCTCCTCTATTTCCGTCGTAAAGTGGATGTTCTTGTGGATTGCACTCAGATGTTGCAAGAAACATGACAGTTCTTCTTCACCATGGGCCACACTACAGAAGTGTCATCTACATGTCACCAGAAGACTCTCAGTTTTAAGTTCTGCCCTTTCCTCAAAGTCTTCCACAAAAAAGCTCGCCATCAAAGGCGAGAGAGGACTGTCAGTCTGCTCAAAATATTCATTGTTAAATAAAAAGTAGGTCGAGGAGAGGACACGATGGAAAAGTGCCGTTATATCGGACGTGAATTTATTGCCGATGATCAACAGAGAGTCTGTAGGAGGCACCTTAGTGGAAAGTGAGATGACACCGTGGAACCTCTTTTTTATGTATCTTCAGAAGACTGTATAACCTGGGTAGCACAGGACTGTGAGGTCTCAGTCTTTTCACCACTTCTTGCATAATAGAAGAAGAATTCAGCACTGCTAATGTTTTCCTTTCCACTTTTGCTGTGGATCTTTGTCAATCTTCCGATACATCGGTTCACTCGGCAAGTTGTAAATCTTCCGATTATAAACCTCACGTGGCAACAGCACTGTGGCGTTTCCCTTATCTGTGTGAGGATCTTCTTGTAGCTTTCGTAGTGCGGCCCTTTCCGTGGCAGAAATGTGCCGTCGTCAGATGGCTAATATTTGTAGTTACACAGATGTTTTGATGAACACGATGTTGTCTGCTCCACACTGCACAAGAATATTTCGGTATTTAGTGCCACTTTATCAGTTATTTTATTAATAAAAATATGGTAAAGCGCTTGTTTCTCCTGACAATTTCTGAGATCTCAAGAGTAAGCAAAGACGTAAGTTGACAATAAAATGCATGGACTTCCGTACTTCTAAATGTGTCGGCAAATATCTTAAGTACTAACATCAACAACTTCTGTAAAGACTGTTTTTAGATGGAGAACGCAAGCCAAATGGCATACGTGTTTCATTGACACGACTGATGTTATTTTATTTCAATAAAACGAAACACATTTTGTGACAAAAATACGCATTTCGTTGGAGTTGCAAGATAGATTTAAAATACCTTGACTGATTTCAGAAATAACCTCAGAAAAAAGTAAGCCTCTTGAAAGGAGTACATAAGGCAGGGAAAATTTGTGTAAACTGACACTGTAGGTGACAGCCAATAAAATGTCGATTTTACTACGTTTGTTATTGTCAGTTATTATCCACTGTGTTATGTCTATTATTTTACAGGTACTGTGTGGTTTTTCTTTTAAGAAATACGTGAGTAAATAGCATACAAACTTCCAGCGACTATTACAATTTTCTTCTTCTTACCGTCCATACTTTCTAATATATGAACTACTTTCAAAGTGCCAAAATGTACTAGAATAAATAAAATGTCTATAAAACACCACACTGTACAGTGTACTTGTGGTGAGACAGTCACAATTCCTTAAATCCATCGCCCGTGGCCATTGGTCTGCTGAGGAGCACCTCTGCCCTGGACCCATTGATAAACCAAACAGATCCACTGCATTACACCACACGCAAACAGACTTGGCCTGTGGGCACATCAATGAGATTACATCCAATATGCAGGGCCCACATTAGTGGGAACTGATGGGCTTCAGATTGGCGACCCGGTCCATTAGAGATACCCACAGAAACAGCCTGCGGTTTTGGCCCATCATGGAAGTCCACTTGTGTGGCCAGTTATTCACAAGTCACAGATAGCATGTTAATGAAATGACACCATGTGATCAATCTGTGTAACAGATAACTTGTTCAAATACACTGATTAATGAGCATAGGTACCAACTCACTTAAGGACGATCGCTGAGCCACAGACACATAGAAAAGACAATCCCACTCCCACAACTAAATTTTTGTCCATAGCCTTTGTTAGAAAGTGAGAGCACACACACACATTCACACACTTACTCAGACACAGCTCATGCACACGTGACCGCCATATACAGCCATTGCAACAACAGTCTCTCAGAATCAGTTCCGAACAAACCACTCCTCATGCCTCCCAGCCTCTCATCAGCAGCTGCTAGGCTAGTGGCAAGAAGTGGTGGCAGCACTGGGTGCAATCTGAGGGGAGTGGCAGAATTGAAATAAGCAGTAAGAACAAGGGAGAAGGGAAGCAGCGCGCATACTCAGCTGCGCCCAGCCAGCGATGATGCATGACTTCTCAGTAAACAAACCATTTCATTTCATATCCTGAGACAGAAATGAGATTTTTTTTGTGTGTGTGTGTGTGTGTGTGTGTGTGTGTGTGTGTGTGTGAAGGGGGGGGGGGGTTGCATCATTCACCAACTATTGTTGTTGTTATTTTGTCAGTACATTTCTCAGTAATTTCTTTGTAATCTAGATTTCTTTCAAACTGTAGCAGCTTGAGCCATGAATAAGTGAGTTGCAGAGTGGATGCTAATTTGGATTCATCTGTATGTGCAGAAAATTTGAGCTGTACTGAACCAGAGTAAACAAGGTCACTGAGGAGGTTTGCTCTTGGTACTGTGTAACACTACAACAGACTTTTGTTTGGACTGGGATTCCTATTCCACTGATAATTCTTCCCAAGACTAAAGAGTTGATTCTATAATTATTTACTACTCTCAATAACCAATGCATAAACACAAATGTGTGGGGGGAAAATGATACACGACATGCCTTAGAACTCCTAATAATTTTAATAACAATATGGAAAGGACAGTTTACTATTTACCAGACAGAGGAGGCACGGAGTCGCTGAGGGACACAATAAAGTAAAATGCTAAAATATTTAAGCTTTTGGACAAGTCCTTCTTTTGAAATTGAAAACACACACACGCATTCACACAAACACAATTCCCAAACACACGGTTACTGTTTCTGAGTGCTGAGGCCTCCTCAATAAGAGATTCACAAAATCATTCACAGCATGCTCCATCATCGTTAAGCCTGTATTGCTACCAGAGGTGGTTATACCCCATACTGAGCACATTAACCAATTGCCGGAATGTGTGTGCATATCCGTCAAGTTGGAAAAAACAAACAACATTTTTGCTTACTGTCATGCATGTTGCAGTTGTTATGTTCTGTATTCTTTGTATTGTTTCTAATTTACTATCATCTGTTTCAATGCAAGATGAATGCCAATTTGCAAAATTTCCATCGGTTGCTTTAATTCTGGACATCAGTGTATTATATATATATATATAAAAACAAAGATGAGGTGACTTACCGAACAAAAGCGCTGGCAGGTCGATAGACACACAAACAAACACAAACATACACACAAAATTCAAGCTTTCGCAACAAACTGTTGCCTCATCAGGAAAGAGGGAAGGAGAGGGGAAGACGAAAGGAAGTGGGTTTTAAGGGAGAGGGTAAGGAGTCATTCCAATCCCGGGAGCGGAAAGACTTACCTTAGGGGGAAAAAAGGACAGGTATACACTCGCACACACGCACATATCCATCCACACATACAGACACAAGCACTGTATGTGTGGATGGATATGTGCGTGTGTGCGAGCGTATACCTGTCCTTTTTTCCCCCTAAGGTAAGTCTTTCCGCTCCCGGGATTGGAATGACTCCTTACCCTCTCCCTTAAAACCCACTTCCTTTCGTCTTCCCCTCTCCTTCCCTCTTTCCTGATGAGGCAACAGTTTGTTGCGAAAGCTTGAATTTTGTGTGTATGTTTGTGTTTGTTTGTGTGTCTATCGACCTGCCAGCGCTTTTGTTCGGTAAGTCACCTCATCTTTGTTTTTATATATAATTTTTCCCACGTGGAATGTTTCCTTCACACTGTCCCATTTATCTTGACCACCCTAAATAACTGTTTGTCCAGATGCAAATTACAAAATGTTTCAAGCAAATATTCTTTAGCCGTCAGGGGGACATCAATCAGCACGATTGTCTTCGTTGTAGCTTTGTTTTTTTACAAAGATATGAACAGCAGCATGACCTTTTTAAAATGGCACCCTATATTTTTTATTCGGTAATTCATTTCCTCTCCTAAAGACCTATTCAAAAATGTATCACAGTGTACCATTCACTGAAACACAACATTATTAATTACATAACACAACATTAACTTTGAGCCCAGGCTCACAAACTCATCCACTTGCTGGAGTTGTCAGAAAACAAATGAAAACCAAGTAAAATGACCCTCCTGTACCACTGCCCAGGAGTAGAACATTCAAAGGTGCTCAAAGTGGTTATACTGGACACCGATATACTGGTGCACTTGTTGAATGAAAGAATTATTTACTGCTTACAGTGTTGCCTGCTGAAGAGAATTACAAGCAATCATGATACGTTCCTGCATGTCCTCTGGAGTTCTTGGAATATTGCGATACACAATGTCTTTAACGCATCCCCAAAGGAAAGAGTCCAGAGGATTTAAATCAGGAGACCTAGCAGGCCAAGTAACTGGTTCCTCCTCAATCAATCCATCTGGCAGGATACCTTCAGTTCAGAACACGATGTGCACGCAAGGCATTATGTGCTGGACATCCACCGTGTTGATATCACATAGCCATTCTGGTTCTTAATGGCACTTCATCCAGAAGAGGAGGAAGAATTCATCTGAGGAAGCTGGCATACGCTGCGTGCAAAGACTACCATTGATGAAATAAGAGCCAATAATTGTAGTATCAAGCAACCCACACCAGATGTTAACTCTCCATTGATGCTGATGTTCCACCTGTCTAAGCCATCGTGGGTTGTCGCTGGACCAATAATGCATGTTCCTTGTATTTACCTGTCCTTTGTTTGAGAAGGAACATTAATTGGTAAACAGAACATTGGAGAAGTAGTTCCGGTTGGCAGTGATTTGCTGCTGAACCCACTGACAGAACAATACACGATTCTGGAAATCATTCCCATGCAATTCTTGATGTAGCTGTACATGGTAAGGATGGAACCAGTGACGTGTAAGAATACAATGTACACTGGTTTTATGAATGCCAATCTCATGTTCAAGCTGTTGTGTGCTCACATGTGGAGTCATAGCAACGGAAGCAAGAACAGTAACTTCGGCAGCTTTATCTGTGTGAGTGCTACAACAATTATGTTGTCATGGGTTGAAAGTTCCTGTTTCCTGAAGCGTCTCAACAAGACGAGAAAACATCCGTCGGGATGGTGGGTTCTTGTCAGGATATTGCACTCTGCGTAGCATTTCGCCTACCAACAACAACAACAATAAAAGAAACATTATGTTGATGTAGTTAAAGACCTTCGCATGAAAAGTTGCATAAGGTATAGTAATTATTTTGCTCTAAGTTTCTTTCATAAGGAAGGACAACCTTCACTGTAAGCCTACTCTACACAACAATATTTAAAAGGACTAAACTACTGTACTAAATGTACCCGTACATAAGAAAACAGTATTGCAATTACTGTTCTGCTAACTTACATTCCCCATAGTTGAGTAGCATTTCTACCTTCTCTTCGTTGGTGTACATTCTACTCACACAACTCTCCAACTGACGATGGTTGACGGGATGATGGGTGTGCATTCTACTTATGTTTACACTTGTCCTCTGTCAACGTCAGCACGTGGATGTGTTCCATTACCCCGAGGACCTGCACTAACCGCTGGGAACATCAACATCAATGTTATGTTATGTAATTGGGTGGGGTTGTTTGGGGGAAGAGACCAAACAGCGAGGTCATCAGTCTCATCGGATTGGGGAAGGAAGTCGGCCGTGCCCTTTGAAAGGAACCATCCCGGCATTTGCCTGGAGCGATTTAGGGAAACCACGGAAAACCTAAATCAGCAAGGCTGGATGTGGGATTGAACTGTCGTCCATGCGAGTCCAGTGTGCTAACCACTGCGCCACCTCACTCGGTATGTTATGTAATTAATAACGTTGTGTTTCAGTGAATGGTACACAATGATACATTATTGAATAGGTCTTTAGGAGAGGAAATGAATTACCGAATAAAAAATACAGGGTGCCATTTTAAAAGGTCATACCACTGTTCATATCTTTGAAAAAAAACAACAAAGCTACAACGAAGGCAATCGTGCTCATGATGTCCCCCTGGCGGCTAAAACACACACACACACACACACACACACACACACACACACACACTCACTCTTGAAGTGGAAACAGCACTGTTTCCACTTCCGGAACTAGTCTTGGTACACCTCCCATTGAACTACACAAAATACCATCTGCAAATTTTCTTTTATATTGTCTACTGTTGCAAATCTTTGTCCTTGTAATATGGTTTTCCAAGTTTGGTAATAAAAAATGTCTGCAGGGGCCAAGTCTGGAGAGTACGGAGGATGAGGCAACATAGTAATTTTTTGTGCAATAGTCACACACCAAAAGGTATGAATGTGCGGGTGTGTTATCATGATGCAAGAGCCATGAGTTGTATTGCCACATTTCAGGCCATTTCCTTCTCACATTTTCTCACAGGCATTGCAACAAGTCCCGATAGTACCATGAATTAACAGTTTGTCCATATGGCATGAATTCATGATGAACTAATGCTTCAAAGTCAAAGAAAACTATCAGCATGGCTTTGACAATTGACCTGACCTGACGAGCTTTTTTTTTAGCCTTGGAGAACCTTTCCCAACTCATTGTGATGATTGAACCTTGGTCTCAACATTATAACTGTAAACATACATCTTACCACCAGTTATGATTCTTTTAAGGAACATCTTGTTCTCATTTGTGCAATCCGAAAACTCTTGACAGATTGTGAGGCGAATGTCTTTATAGTCTTGACTCATGAGCTGTGGGACGAACTTTGGGATAACACGATCCATTCCAAGATGCTGTGTCAGGATTTCACGACATGATCCAACTGAAATGTTACATTCTTCTTCAATATCTCTGACAGTCAGTCTTCAATTGGCACGTGCACTTTCATCGACATTCCTGACACGAGTGTTGTTGGTAGACATAAAAGGGCCTCCTGAACAAGGGTCATCTTTAACTTCTGTCTGGCCATTTTTAAACCATGTGAACCATTCTTAACACCTAGTATGGCTTATGCACTCATCACTGTAGGCTTCCTGCATCATTTGGTGTGTCTCTCCAAAGGTTTTCATTAGTTTCACACAAAATTTAATGCAGACGCATTGCTCTTTTATTCTGCCATCTCGAAATTAGCAAACTGTGTGACACAACATTCTACTCAATACAGCACTGAATAATTACTAACAGGCATAGGACAATGAAACTTCCGGCAGTCACACATTAAAGACAGGTATGTGCAAGGATGTCGACTGCATTTTGCTCAAACACACCATTGGTGCGAAATTATGAATGTTCTGGAATTTTTTGAACAGACCCCGTATGAGTACAGTATCAGTGAAACTTTACTTAACCCGTTATGAGAGTTCAGCATTATATTTATGAAAATATTTACCCATGTTCATTTGCAAAACAGAGATATAACATTATGAAGTTAACAAGCCTCTGAGATGTCTATTTTTTAACTCAGGATGTGGACGCAGGCTTACAAAGTAACATTACGTATCCCCATGATAATGATATAAAACTAAGACACAGCTATTTTTAATGTTTATTCAATTCTCAAGATATACTAAGGATAGGTATTAAATAAATGGTACTTGATATACGATCAGCAATATTATTTGTTTATGTACTCACCCCCTGCATAGCAGCTGGTATGGTAATGATCTTCTGTATCGTCCCTCCAAGCCTTTCAATGTAATAGTCCCAATCCAGTACATCCCTAATATCAACATCATGTATTGAAGAATCCTTAAGCCACTTTCGCAGATAATGCCTTTTCACACTTGGCTCTGACTGGAAGATAGCCAAAGGTATAGCCCTGATGAAAAATGATATGGTACAGTAATTGATACGCCCAATCAGAAGTAAATTAAATATTTATACAAAACAAAGTTTTTCAATCTATGAGATATGTAACACTGAAGCAGTCAATTGTCAATGTACCAGGCTGTTGTTTACCTCCAATTCGTCAATCATGTCACATATAATGTTAGCTGCAGAGAGTGGAAAGCCATGAAAGAATTATCAAAAATAAATGAAACTCAGTGACTGCACCACTTACAACTCAGGAAAGAAATAATAAAACACACAGTAATTGAAGTTCAGGCACAAAATAGTAATGTGTCTTTCTGTCATCACATTTTATGTGTGACCTTGAGAAATAACAATTATAATTGCTCATTTTACATGCCAAAATTCAGCAGTGTAGTCTATTGGACATTGTCATGAGAATCTTGTCAGCCGATGAAACCCTTCATTTGTTCGACCTTGAGAAATAACAATTATAATTGCTCATTTTAAATGCCAAAATTCAGCAGTGTAGTCTAATGGACAAGTGTCATGAGAATCTTGTCAGCCGATGAAACCCTTCATTTGTTCAACTGAATGGGCAGGCATTACAACTGTTTGTCTCCAGCTCCACAAATGCACAAAGGAAAGATAGCCCTTCAAGCCTTGTAGCATTGTGTTTAGAAAAAAAAAAAAAAATTAGGAAATGTGAAAAAAGGTACATTTGGAGTGGATTACTTTACCTAATTTGTCAAATCTGAAGCAAAACTGGGCCTGCTATGGAAAATTAACCCAATCTTGGAGTAAAAAATTAACACCTAGCATACATATGGTTACAATAAAAATGTAGTCCTCTACATGAATTCCAATTATCTTGTAATTCACAGTGAATAATTTAAACATTACTTGAATGGTGGACGAGCAACATTAAGCCAAGCAAATGTGTTAGGTAGTGGTTGCATTAGTGAGAGTGCACTGCCTCGTGTCAAGTGAATGGCTTACCAGTCTCAACAAAGAAGATGAGAATGCAACTGGTGCAAAGCATGACACTTGTTAGCCTAATACTTTATGGTAGACATCTCTCTAGCAGATCCATAAACTCAGCATCGACAATGAAGCCAGAAATGTACAAAATTTCTGTAAAAGTGAGATACTTGTTCAATCTGCTCTCCAAACTCGCCTATAAACTCTGCCTTGAGGGACATCTTTTCTTCTTCAAAGCCAACATACTTGTCACTGACCTGCTATCTAAAACTAAGTGGAAATAGTCAAGACTGTACAATGATAAAATTTGCTTAAGTACCATTCTCAAAGCCATCCTAGGGCATTACGTTTCCATGTAGTATAGACCTCCTGCAGACTTGAGCAAAAAAGCCCCACTTATTAGCTGATGAGCATGAATTCATGTTAAATAGTTTATGACATTTCTGGTAAAACCACAAATCAATTTTTTTCTCGCACAAGGAATAAATTAAACAGTGGGAATACAACTCAGTACAAGTGTCAATACCCATGATATCAAGGTTCAATTGCAACAGTTGTCAGCTACCTTGCCTAAAGAGAGGATACAACATCTTTTTAAGACATCTTTTCAAACTGAATCAGTCTCTAGGTCAGAATAGATGTAACATTGCACTGATACATGGGCTTGTACAGCCAAATTCTTTGTAAATTTGACTTCATTTTGTAATCACTAAAATAACATCACTTACACTCTTAACTCTTGAAGTTTCATTTTCTTTCCTCGTCCCCTTTTGGGTGCTTTGCTCTCTCTCTCTCTCTCTCTCTTTGTCATGAAGTTTATTTCAATGCCAGTTATATCAAATTTACACAATTGATGCCATGTCTAAGAAATCACGATCTCTTCTGTTGGTTTGTTTATTTGTATCAAATTTAAATACATTTCTTTCTGCATCTATGTGTTTTATGAAACATTCTAATTCCTGATTTACGTTTAAAGTCTTTTGCCAAGAAGAAATTTCATATTTGACTTTTTGTGGAGAACAAATTTCATGTGTGATGTAGGCTTACCCGATGCAAACTGTTGATGAAGGTGTCTTGGGTCTCCAGCTGGGTTCTCCACTAGGCCTCGGGAGGCTGTGGTGGACCAGCAGCGTGTGCGCGGTGGTGGGGAAAGCGGTCATCCCCGGTGGCCGTGTTCTGTTCTCGGTGTAAGACTTCTGTCTGTGTCCGCTGTGGAGGACATTGATGGGTGTGCTCCCGACGGACTGCCGCTATTGCAGAGTTCCATGCTGCGCTGAGTTGGTATCCCTCAGACCTGCTAACCAGGTTGTCATGAATCCTTATTTCTCAGGATTCTTTGATAATACTTTCCCAGAAGCAAGATACTCGGCACAGCACCTTCATGTTTTTGAAGTTGAAGGTGTGTTCTTCATTTATGCTGTGTTCTGCTATGGCTGATTTTTCGGTGTGACCTAGTCGCACACATCTGATATGTTCCTCGCAGCATTTAGATATACAGTGCTGTATTTTTCCAATGTATTGTTTACCACATTCACATGGTATGCTGTAAATTCCTGGTTTGTTAAGTTTCGGGCTGGCAGAACCTAGGAGCTCCCTCATTTTCAGTGGTGGGCGGAGAACGGTTTTGATACTGTGTCTGCCCAGAAATCGTGCAACTTTGGGTGGGAGCGGACCCACATACAGAAGGAATGCCAGTCATTTGTCAGCTTCTTCTTCTGGGACTGTCACTGCTTCCTTCTTCCTTTTAAGCACCCTGTTGATCTACGTTTCACTGTAGCCATTTTGATGGAAGACTTCCCTCCGGATGGTAGGCTGTCTTTGTCACAGATGGCGCATGCCCTATGTACCAGAGGTGGTCAGTATTGTTTGTCTTCGTGCTGGATGGTGGCAGCTTGTTGCATGAAGGTATAGGTCTGTGTGTGTCTTCTTCCTATGTACTGCATGATCTAGTGAACCATCTGCCTTCCTCTTAATTAATATGTCAAGGAAGGGGAGGCATCCATTTTCCTCCATTAACATTGTAAATTTGATTTTCAGATGGATGCTGTTGAGGTGCTCCAGAAACTCATCTAGTGCCTGTTTGCCATGCCCCCACACGACAAAAGTGTCGTTGACATAGCGGAAAAAGTACTTTGGTTTCTGCCTGGCAGTTTGAAGGGCCATCTCCTCAAAACGTTCCGTGTAGAGGTTTGCAATCACAGGAGCCAGTTGGGAGCCTATGGCCACACCATCAATCTGCTCGAAGAATTCTCCACTGCACTGAAAGTAGGTGGTTGTGCATGTTCGAAAAGGCTGGCTGTTTGTGGTTCAAAGTGCTGAGCTAAAAGTGCCAAGGAGTCTTGAAGGGGCACTTTTGTGAAAAGTGACGTCATGTCGAAGCTCACAATTAGGTGCTCCCTTTGTAGTCACATGTCCGGCTGAGTTTCTCACATGGTGGCTGCAGTGTCCCACAAGGGATTTTGAGCAGTGTTGCTAGGTATTTACCTAGTCTGTTGCTGTGAGAGTTGATGGAGTCCACAATCGGTCTCAGAGGTACCCCTTCCTTATGCATCTTGGGGAGTCCATAGAGACGCAGTATTGCTGGCACTCTGTGGTACTGATGCTTCTTCATTCGCTCACGTTAGTCAGATTTCTTCAGCAGAGTTATCGTCTTTCTACTCATCGTCGGGGTAACATCTATATCGAATATTTTGAGGAGGTGGCCCTTCAAACTGCCAGACAGAAACCACAGCACTTCTTCCGCTACATGGGTATCACTTTTGTCGTGTGGGGACATGGCATACAGGCGCTAGATGAGTTTCTGGAACACCTCAATAGCATCCATCCGAATATCAAATTTACGATGGAAATGGAGGAAAATGGCTGCCTGCCCTTCCTTGACATACTAATTAATAGGAAGGCAGATGGTTCACTAGGCCATGCAGTACATAGGAAGAAGACAAAAACAGATCTATACCTTCATGCAAAAAGCTGCCAACATCCAGCATGAAGACAAACAGTTGTGGCCATCTGCGACAAAGACAGCCCACCACCAGAAAAAAAAACTACACCAGCGACACATCATCCGTCTGCTCTTGATGTTCTGCCTGTAGGCCTGATAGACCTGTTGACGAGTTTTGATGGGCGCTATGTTTCACGCATTAAGGAACCTTATCACTGACCAAACCTTCCAGGTGGTGGAAGAACAAATAAGAGAGACAGTTTCGAGGCACTGCTGCCATGGTATTGGCATGATGCAGGACCTGTCTGGCTGGCATTTGACTGTCATATCATAGCTCTGTCACACCTGCACAGCTTTCCTGGCTAAATATGTCTACTTTAAAAGAAACATCAGGAAACTTACTTTCTGGATGTGCCTCATTTCACTTTGCAGTAGCTTTTGGTAATTGTATGCTTGAAGTCTATTACTGCAAAAGAAACAAATGACTCAGACATAAAGCAGCTGCAGATAGAATAGTAATAGGAAGTATGTTTAGCAATGTAGTAAACAAAAAAGATGGACATATTGCCGTCTCTAGCCGCTGCGGATGCTAACAACATATCTACTCTTCCCTTGGTCACTGCACATGAAACCTATAATGGTACTCTGTCCAGTGGCTTACACGATTAATAAATAGTAGATTTCATGCTGGCAGCAACTTATTCAGTCTACCTTCTTTACTCCTTCCACCAAATACTGCTTCAAACAGTGTAACAAAGAGACAAAAAAATTAAAAATATGGTAACTCAAAGAAAGACAGCTGAAATGGCAAGTCTACAGGTTCCTGTTTAGTTTGGAAATTTACTATTCAGGAAAATAATATTGTCACTTGTTTGTGCCTTCCAAGGCATGTGCCAATTCTACATTATACGTCCAGTATACAGAAACTCCTCTCAAGAAGAACACTGGCTACCAGCTTGAAAAAATGTGGATAGGCTTTCCTATTCACATCACCAGGTTGTCATGTCACTTCTTTCAACAAACTGGAGGTTTTGTAGATATGCTTCAGAATTTCATCTGTAGCAATGCTAATGTTTCTTGCAGAGACATCTGATGACTTCTCAAGTTTTTAAAAAAATCAAATAGTTTCCTGTTTCTTTGCAAGAATTTCAGACATGATGATCCCATTATCTTAGTACAGATAAGAAATTACAAGCTTGTGTGTTAAAAATTTATAAATATTGCGCGTTTGTGCAATGTTGTTATTTCTTGTACATAAAAAATGGTTTTGCTGTAACATTTAAAGTAGTTAGAAAAGATAAACACAGATATAGTGGTGATGGTTTAGAGACATCAAGATCACAGAAGACATTTTTAAATCGTCCCAGACAGCTTAATCAATCTTGATTTTCCTCAGAAAAAGTTGCTTAACACTGAACCCCTGTTAAGCTAATGAACTGAAATGTCAAGTTTGCTGTTTCATTGTGTGTCCACATCTTTTAATGACTTGTGCAAGTGTTCTGAATGCAAGATCTTTTTTATAAAGACACCTTGAGAACTTTACATTGCTCCTCTCATCTCCACTCTCTCCCCAAGTCGAGTCCAGAAGCACTATATTGACGATATGGACTAAACAAGATAGTCTCTTGTATCACATTTCACACAGTGTTGAATAAATTGAATGACTGTAATATCTCGTTCAGTTCCAGTTTAATACTTTTTCCAATCCGATAATCTTGGCAACGAACTTTCTGGTTCAATACACCTGGTCCTTATGAGTTCTCTTTCCACTATTAATTTAATGTGTAGTCATTCCCATGTAGTTTATTTTTTTAGTTTATTTTATGATACAAACTGCTCCATACATTCACTGCTGGTGACCCTCCTACATCTCTGAAAATATTCCTCATCTACCTACAAGCAGCTTCATACCGAAGATTGGTGGTTTTCTGTAACTTTCTTGAAGCGGTGGTTTGGTGACGTTCTTTCGCACTCTTAGTGCCATCTCCCAACATCAATAAGAAACTGTACTATTTTTAAAAAATCCAGCTCCACAAGCAACTTTGAAATGTAAAATGTCTTTTCAGACAGCTGAACTTTCTGTTCCTCTTAGTATTAAAGAGAACAAATTAACTATTTTGTCCAGCCTCATACTTATGTTTTAACAAATTTGAAGGCACATTTAACTGTCTGATGCGAGAATACACTTTCTATACAAGCAGCCACTATATCTTTGCTGTTTTCCTTCCCATGAACAACATAACCAAAATTCAGACAAATCAACAAATTCAACTTGGTAACTCAAATTAAACATTATATGAAATTATGCCTACAGTATTAATTTTATTAAAGTACTATCAGAAACATTTACTCGATGCCCTCTTTAGGTGGTCACTCTAGAACAACAAAGCATTAACCGGGCAAGCAGAATCTTCACAAATTGCATGTTGTCAGCACCTAGAACGTGCTTCAGAGATTGCATGAAAGAAAAAGCTGCAGTAACACAGAGCCAGTGGGGGGAGGTAAAGCAGTCAAAGACAGAAGATAAGGGGACATACACAAACATACCTTACAGGTACCTGCATCCTCACGAGCTTTTATTCACAAAAGAACTATTAAGTACCAATGCAGACCACTAAATATAGGGACCGATGACCATAGCAGTCTGGTCCCTTCAATCCCACAAACCAACCAACCACTAAATATAGACATTATTGTCACTGGTATTGAGAAACAGCTGAAACTGGAAAAAAACCAAACAAGAGCCCAGGACCTGATGGAGTCTCTACACAATTATATACAGAATTTATAGGTGAGATAGGTCCTCTATAAACCATACTACACCTTAGACCCATAAAAAAACTGGTTAGAATAAAGTACAGGTCACACTGGTCTACAAAACTGGTAGTAGAAGTGATTCACAAAACTACCCACCCATATCTCTGACATACATTCGTTACAGAATTTTAGAACATATCGGAACACAAACAAAATGAACTCTTACACGTTTAACAGCATGTATTGCAAAAACATTGGTCACACAAAACTCGTAGCCGACTAACCAAACTGTATTATCAATTTGGTGGAAATCTGTTACATTTTTGTTTGCAAGGAAAAAAGCAAAAATATCCTGAAAGGCATAGACCAAGGCAATTACAACGGTGCAGAATTTCTTGATTTCCAAAAAGCACTCTAATCATACCACACCAACACTCTTGGACAGAGATTTTTCTACAGATATAGAAGTACCTTCAAGAATGCTCCAGGAAAGTATGATGGGTCTCTTGCTGTTCATGTTGTGCATTAATGGCCTAGAAGACAATTTTATTGTTAACTTCAAGTACTATCTTACAAAAAAACTTCTAAATATCCAGTAACATTTTTACAATATTTCAATATGGTGCGAAGACTGGTAACTTGCTTTAACTATACAGAAAGGTAAAATGTCACACCTCACAAAACAAATACAAGTATTATACTATGAGTACAATATCAACACGTCCCACTGGAATCAGCAGATTCAAACAAATGCCTGCTTCCACAGCTTACAAGAATCAGAATTAGTGAAACTGAAGTCTTTACCGAACCCTCTCAGCATTTACTCTGTGGCAACAAAATAATGGATCCTGGAAATGGTGAAAAAAGAACTGCAACTTAAGACTAGGTGGATATTAATTCTCACTGAATTTGTCACATTGTACATGTCTCACAACTTCCTCTCTCCCATTGATTTCATTTGTTTTCAAAATGGTGGGCCTAAAATAGAAATCACTAAATATTTGTGTACATACTGGAATTTACAGTGATTCTACTTTCATAAATATGAAGCACTGTGAAGGGATGTCAAACTGATATTATTATTGGTGTGTCACCATATTTCAAAATGCAACACCAAGTGAGTTTACAGTACCATCAAAAAATATTGGTAGTTTCTCCTAACACACAGTAAGTATATTACACTTTCCAGCAGCCACGAGCAAGCATAGTTCACAACATACTTGCTTTGTGAGAGGTGGGAGAATGTACATAGCATCAGACAAATAACCGCAGTAGTTTTTACTGTTTCATGTCCCAAAGCAAAATAAAGAATTCCTGATCCCTTGGTGGAATACATGTGATAGATAGTTGTAAATGAATAAGTCTGATGATTCAATTTTTAAACTTAGTCACTGCTATATTTGGTTTTCAGTTCAATTTTTTTAACTGGCATTATGACATAATTTACATCACAGAACACCTTTCTAGGCCTAAAACAGGTTGTAGATGGGCAGTGCGTACGAAGTGCTTGTTACCAGCATAGCTCTGTTTTGAAAATACAGTTATTTAGCAATTGGCAAATAAAAGTAATGAAGGAACCAGCAAGAGAGTGAGGAAACAGGTAATAATGTGATTTTACATACACTATTATGACTTACCTTTTCTATTACTCCAGCTTATTATTATACCGTAGAACAGTGTATTGTTATAAAGAGAACTCATTTACATTTATATAGCCTTTCAGTCTTTACAGATTTCCCTCACATTTTCCTTTCTCTTCCTTTCCTCTCAACAAATCTACAAACAATATAGCAAGATTATGACATGAGTCCAATGAGTCTCATATTGTAATTCGCTCTCACATTATCCATAACTGAGTTGCACATGGACATATTGCTGTGTATTAAACCCTGGAGAATTATATTTTTGTGTCTCCTTTCAAGTTACACAAAATTACATTCTACACACTTCCCTAGCATATCAGATTATAAAGAATTCACTACATGGCATCAATGAAAGTATTGATTTAATACAGCAAGATGCATATACCTTCATCCGGAACCGTCCTACAGTAAATTCAGCCACACACGCAGGTTTATAATAACACATGGCATTAATATATTCACAAATGAACAAATAATGTACAATTCAAGCACTATAATTACCTTTCAGTAACAGGAGCACCTTCTGGCTTTCTTGAAATTATAAACCTGCAAGCCAATCCCGCATCCTTCACCATTTGGTCACCAAGAAATTCAGCCAGACGTTTAGCTGTTGAGATGGATGTTGATTTTTGTGCTCCATAGTCCTCTAGCTTTCGAGACATAGATCTATTTTCTGAGATGAGCTCAAATAACTCAGAGTCAGGCATGTTGCAAGCCTGAAACATAATAGCATCACTAAGAGGAGAAAAAACTGTTACAGTGTGGTAAAAAATAGAGGTGTTTGTATGTTGGAGTTGCATTGCATTTGTTCATTCGATCAGCTAGTGCAAGGTAACAACACAGGTATTCCAACAACAAATGCAGATGCAAATGTAAAAGGTACAGGTCATATGATGCCTATTGTACTGTGTCACGCACTGCTTGATAAACGTGTTGTCATAGATGCATTTCATGGTAAATGTGCAGAACAGTTCAGAAATAATGAGATTAATCACCAATTTCTGTGTATGCAGATTGTTACCAACAAGAATGGAACTGATAATCTGGCCATTTTGATAGGTGCTGAACAGGTTGAGATGAAGGATGTACTTCTGTGTACACCTTCAAAAAATCTGAGGACGGTATGTGCCCAATCATAGGTTTCATATGGTGGTGGCCAGAAAGTGAGGCAGAACTTTAAATTTCATGTATGCTATGTTCGAAAAGTGCAGCAGTTGAAGATCCCAGTTAAAGACAGGCATCTAGTGTACTGTACAAGGTTTCAGTCATTTGCTGACATACATAGAATCATATAGATTCATAAAAGTCCAGAGAATTAATCACACAAAAATTTCCAAAAGGAGTTTTCTGTGATGTAGGAAAAGAATGGGGTTTATTCAAAGACACTTTAGTCGAAGCAGCACAAAAAGTATGTGGTAGAAAATCTGGAAAGGAAAAAGTAAGACAGACAAGTTAGTGGGATGATACCACAATCCACGCAGTTAGAAGAAAAATGGAGCATGGAGAAAGTGGTGGAAAACTAAAAATGACGCGGAACATAAAAGATATACAGAGGAAAAAAAGAAGTGCAAAGGAATAGTGGAAACAGCAAAGAAAAGGGCATGTGAAGAGCAACAAGAAAATGTTCCATAAAATCATGAAAAATAAAAGGAAGGCTTCTGAAGTACAATTAAAGATGGAAACAGAGGATGGTACTGTGATTGAAGATCCAGGGAATGTGAAAGATCTCTGGAGAGAACATTTTAAGAAACTGTTAAATGCTGAGGAGCAGGTACACGAGGAAACAACAAATAATGGAGAAATTGAGAGAAGTTGGGAAGCAGAATTAGGACAAATTACATGAATGCAGTGGCTGTATAGAGTACTGTGTGTGGAGAAATAGTACAATATCTGATGATTGGAAAAGAGGAGATATTATTTCCATCTTCAAAAAGGCAATAAAAGATTTTGTAAAAACTACAGAGGAATAACCCTTATGAGTCATACAGCCAAGATTTTTGAAAGAATTTTACTAAATTGAATAAGTGAAAAGATAGAAAAGGAGATGAGTAAAGAATAGCATGGGTTTAGGAAAGGATGAAGCACAATCAACCTGATATTTTCTATCTGTCAACTGATGGAAAAAACTTGGGAGTATAACAAAAGGGTGATATTGGTTTTTATAGACATAGAAAGGCCATATGACTCAGTTAAATGAAGAAGATAGGTATAGAAGATGGGTACATTAATGTAATAAAGACAATGTACAGAGGACACAATTGTAGAATTAGAACACCATAGTTTAATAAGTCACAGCTGCAAAATACTAATGCGAATTCTTTACAGACGAATGGAAAAACTGGTAGAAGCCGACCTCGGTGAAGATCAGTTTGGATTCCGCAGAAATGTTGGAACACGTGAGGCAATACTGACCCTACGACTTCTCTTAGAAAATAGATTAAGGAAAGGCAAACCTGCGTTTCTAGCATTTGTAGACTTAGAGAAAGCTTTTGACAGTGTTGACTGGAATACTCTCTTTCAAATTCTAAAGGTGGCAGGGGTAAAATACAGGGAGCGAAAGGCTATTTACAGTTTGTACAGAAACCATATGGCACTTATAAGAGTCAAGGGACATGAAACAGAAGCTGTGGTTGGGAAGGGAATGAGACAGGGTCGTAGTCTCTCCCCGATGTTATTCAATCAGTATATTGAGCAAGCAGTAAAGGAAACAAAAGAAAAATTTGGAGTAGGTATTAAAGTCCATGGAGAAGAAATAAAAACGTTGAGGTTCGCCGATGACATTGTAATTCTGTCAGAGACAGCAAAGGACTTGGAAGAGCAGTTGAACGGAATGGACAGTGTCTTGAAAGGAGGATATAAGACGAACCTCAACAAAATCAAAACGAGGATAATGGAATGTAGTCGAATTAAGTCGGGTGATGCTGAGGGAATTAGATTAGGAAATGAGACACTTAAAGTAGTAAAGGAGTTTTGCTATTTGGGGAGCAAAATAACTGATGATGGTCGAAGTAGAGAGGATATAAAATGTAGACTGGCAATGGCAAGAAAAGCGTTTCTGAAGAAGAGAAATTTGTTAACATCGAGTATAGATTTAAGTGTCAGGAAGTCGTTTCTGAAAGTATTTTTATGGAGAGTAGCCATGTATGAAAGTGAAACATGGACGATAAATAGTTTGGACAAGAAGAGAATAGAAGCTTTCGAAATGTGGTGCTACAGAAGAATGCTGAAGATTAGATGGGTAGATCACATAACTAATGAGGAGGTATTGAATAGAATTGGGGAGAAGAGGAGTTTGTGGCACAACTTGACAATTAGAAGGGACCGGTTGGTAGGACATGTTCTGAGGCGTCAAGGGATCACAAATTTAGCATTGGAGGGCAGCGTGGAGGGTAAAAAT
Organism: Schistocerca americana; assembly: GCF_021461395.2. NCBI lineage: Eukaryota > Metazoa > Arthropoda > Insecta > Orthoptera > Acrididae > Schistocerca > Schistocerca americana. The sequence continues at coordinate 466,566,452 of NC_060122.1, read as the reverse complement.
CATAGAGGGAGACCAAGAGATGAATACACTAAGCAGATTCAGAAGGATGTAGGTTGCAGTAAGTACTGGGAGATGAAGAAGTTTGCACAGGATAGAGTAGCATGGAGAGCTGCATCAAACCAGTCTCAGGACTGAAGACAACAACAACACAACAACATGGGGGAACTCTGAATACTTTGAAATAAGACAAGGACTTAAGCAAGAAAGTATTCTATCTGTTGCACTTTTTAATGTTGTGATGGAGGGAATGAATAGGGCAGTTAAAGATATAGCAGAAGAAAAAAGCAAAAAGATGACCTTTGCAGATGATATGGTAATATGGGGTGATAAAGAGGTGGATGTGCAGTTACAACTTGATGTGTGGAAGGAAACAATGAAAAGGTATGGATTAAAAATAAATAAAGATAAGAATGAAGTAATGGTACAGTTTGACTTAGTTAAGGGAGTGAAATATCTAGTGATGGGAGAATAACCTACGAAATTAATAGGAGGTTACAGAAGGGAGGCAATTTTTACCAAACAATAAAACACCTTATTTGGAATAAGGAAAGTTTCAAAAAAAGAAAACTCCTTACGTATAAGAGTTATTACTTCCACACTGTCATCTATGGAGGAGAAACATGGACAATGACAGAAAGGGACTAGAGCAGACTGCAAGCAGGAGAAATGAAATTTCACAGAGCCGATAAGGGAAAAACAAGAATGGACAGGATAAGGAATGTAGATATTCGAAAGGACCTTAAACAATAAAATATGAGAGAAGAAATTGAAAAAAAGCGATTAAGATGGTACGGGCATGTTAAGAGGATGCGTGGGCAGAGACTAGCACTCCTGGAAGAAAAGATATTGCGGAGACATGGCTTTGCCACAGCCTGGGGGATGTTTCCAGAATGAAATTTTCAGTCTGCAGCGTAGTGTGCACTGTTATGAAACTTCCAGGAAGATTAAAACTGTGTGCCGGACCGAGACTTGAACTCGGAACCTTTGCCTTTCACGGGCAATTGCTCTACCAACTGAGCTACCTAAGCACGACTCACGACCCGCCCTCACAGCTTTAATTCCGCCAGTACCTCATCTTCTACCTTCCAAACTTCAGGAGTGCTAGTTCTGCAAGTTTCGCAAGAGAGCTTGTGTGAAGTTTTTCTCATTTTCACCTCATGGCAGTTCCGAAGTTATCTACTAGGTCATTTATACACATTGTGAAAATAGTGGCCCTGTAACACTCCCCTAGGGAACACCCATAGTTATTTTTACACCTGAAGACTTCTCTCCATACAGAATAACGTGCTGAGTTACTCATTCTCGAATACACACTTGAAAATCATTCACTGCCTTGCAAATGTATCCAATATACCAATAAAATAAACAAATCTACATAGTTTTAGATATTTTATCATTTTAGCTATCAAACTATGCACCATGAGAAAATTAAATTGAACTAAGGCACAATGTTTACAATCTCAGTAAAGGATTTCTAGGACATGATCAATATTCCTTTCGCATCAAACAGGTATGTAAGATCAACTCACTTTGCTGTACAGGACATCAAGCCAATAATCAGCTACTCTGGCAACTGATTCATAGCACTTCTCGAGAGTGTCACCTTTAAGAAATGCTTCGAAGACGGATGACTGAAAAATTTTTACTAGCTGCAGTTCTCCTCGCCGTTTGACTTCGAACCTGTAATTGAGAAATCACAGAATGTTGCTGCATGGCAAAAGCAAGTTCATCACTATATTGTAGCATTGATTTACAGTTGTTCCTTCTGGTTTCTGGCACAAGAAATATTGTACCAGATTTGAAATTACCAAATTAACTTGTAGAATCAAATGATCAGACAATTATCCACAGAAAAAGCTGATAGGAACACCAGCTTTTGGAACCAAAAAACATTTTATTCAGCAAAAGAGACTGTGAATTGAAAGGATCAAGCCTACTCAAGGATTAAGCAGGAAAGTTGATTAAGATCTGGGTTCTGGTTCAAGTGGCACAGGACAGTACATGAATATGAACTGCACAGTGATATCAGCTCAGCCCAGTCATTGAATCCACTGTTTTGAATGGCAATGGAATGCACCTGCCTTTGATTTCTAGTTTGCACTTGCGTCTCATCAATGGAAGATTACTAAATTGCTGCAAACTGGTTTTATGGTAACTTCTCCCATAACATACACAACTTTTAACTGATTTGACTTGTTCCACATTTACTGTCACTATTGACAATATGTTGAGCAATTTCAGCCCCTACATAAAATATTGTTCCCAGACATTTCCAGTTGTGCAGGTTCTTTAAATGGTCTACACATATAAATAATTATTTATAATGATTCTTGTTCACACCATCCTCATGCAGCAAGGATATCACAGGAAGGTACGATTATATCTGAATATGCTGACAGAAAATTGAAACCTGTACAATCAGTTTTTTATGTGCCTCAAATTTCTTTTTCCCCCACTGATCTCGGTGCCTGTTGGTCTTCTGAGCTAGTGCAATAGAGACGTATGTATTTACACTCTCCCAATATTGTGTTAATTAAAAGATATAACATGTGGAAGTTGCAAGTTTTAATTCTCTTACCGAGCTATGTCTTACTCTCCGAATCCCGATGTGACAAGGACTTGCATTTTTAAATGGACCTTTTTATAGAAGAAGTTAACATGAAGACAGAATAGCCAACGAAGCCATGCCAGCACTGTTGTACATTGTTGGGGAGACAAGGTAAATATCAAGCCATACACCAAAATGCAAATGAATTAATATTCAGTGTTCCACAACTGCCACAACGTTTCTGAACATGCATGCATCCATACCTGCATGCATTTCTGGATATACAATTTCTGGTGGGCTAAAGGTGCACTGGCATAATTATGTCAGTTGTGAATAATTCACATTCTCTCTCTCCCTACCTGCTATACAGTATCCTAACAACTAAATTACATACTTTCTCATATTAAATCTGACAGGCAAGCATTCTAAAGTTGTTATCAAATCACACAATTAGTGGACACAGCTCAGTTTGTGATAACTGATGTTACTGCTCAGACATGGATGTAATCAACATGGAGAAAATATCATCATAATATAAATAAGCGGTAATCTAGAAGCATTGTACAAGGGTGGCTTGAAAAGTTCTCAGAACGGAATAGAAAAAAAGAAAGTACTTACATTACTAAACTTTTTAAATTTTTCAATGTAGTCTCCTTGTAGATTAATGCACTTGGTCCAACGATGTTCCAGTGCCTTGATCCCATCTCAAAAATAAGTATCAGGTGAATAAGGTGGGTGGCAACAATTCATACCATAGATCGTGTAATTTTGCCACGACAATGGCACGTGTGCAGATGCGCATCAAGAGTCAGAGCACTCATCTTGCAGATAATTATTTCATTTCTAATTCTTCAGTTAAAATGTGATATAGCCTTTCAGATGACATCTAGCAAGCATGAGCAATTTCACACACCTTCAATTGGCAATCCTCCATGACCATATTGTGCACTTTTGCAATGGTTTCTGGAGTAGTGACACATCTTGGCCAACCACTGAGTGGATCATCATCTAAGCTCTCCCGACCAAATTTAAATTCCTTTATCCACAGTTGAATATGAAGGAGCAGTCCCCCCCCCCCCCCCCCCCCCCCCGTGAAATTGGCATGAATGTCCTATGTCCTTTGCTTTCATACCTTTCTTTACGAAATATTTAATCACGGCTTGAACCTCGATTCTTTCCACCTTTACAAATCACTACACGGGAACAACAACAGAGCCTCGTCATTGCCACAGCTCTCTTCCAAGAGCACTGACGTGGCACGTATTTACTGGCAACAGTCCAATGAATTTCACATGAACAACTCATTGTGTTAGTGCTGACCTCTCGTGGTGATTCCGAGAACTTTTCAAACCACCCTCGGACGGTTGATGGATAGGTGCAAACTGAACTTTGATCACAGAAATTCATAAAGATAATATATACGAAATCACACGATCACTGACTTCAGCACATAGATGCCTTGTGTATGAATGTTGATGACAGACTTCATAATAAACTATGTTGCTTTTGTGCTAGCTCGCGTGGGACTTTACTTTGTGATGTGAACCACTTTATTTTCAACCAGACATTTTATTAGTGTCAGAAAATTTCGGAGTAGTTATTAAAGTCCATGGAGAAGAAATAAAAACGTTGAGGTTCGCTGATGACATTGTAATTCTGTCAGAGACAGCAAAGGACTTGGAAGAGCAGTTGAACGGAATGGGCAGTGTCTTGAAAGGAGGATATAAGATGAACATCAACAAAATCAAAACGAGGATAATGAAATGTAGTCGAATTAAGTCGGGTGTTGCTGAGGGAAGCTTTTGAAATGTGGTGCTACAGAAGAATGCTGAAGATTAGATGGGTAGATCACATAACTAATGAGGAGGTAATGAATAGAATTGGGGAGAAGAGGAGTTTGTGGCACAACTTGACAAGAAGAAGGGACTGGTTGGTAGGACATGTTCTGAGGCATCAAGGGATCACAAATTTAGCATTGGAGGGCAGTGTGGAGGGTAAAAATCGTAGAGGGAGACCAAGAGATGAATACACTAAGCAGATTCAGAAGGATGTAGGTTGCAGTAAGTACTGGGAGATGATGAAGCTTGCACAGGATAGAGTAGTACGGAGAGCTGCATCAAACCAGTCTCAGGATTGAAAACAACAACAACAGTGAAATGGGGAGGTTAGGCTATTAGGAGTGGTACAAGGAGTAAGGATTATTGGGATGGAAGAGGTACTTATAGACTGGCATGATGATATTTAAGTATTTTGGAAACTACACATTTGTTTATAAAATCACTGGGTTAAAATTTACTACAGTAGATTAGCTATATGTTCAAACAATAATTTGGTATGTAAAACACATAGTTAGTTAATAAAGTAAAAAAGTTTGCAGAAGTATTTTGTATGTCTACACTGCACAGCTGCCATTTTGCAAATTCTAATAAATTATGCAAATTTTTGATCAATGACCTAATTACATAATGAAGGATGTCACTCAGCCCAGAAAAGATATAGCAACAAAAGCATTAAGTCAAACTTAGGAACCAAGCAGATACAATGGCACAAAAGATAACTGCAGCTTTGAGTGGGCGAAAACTTCAACATTAGTTATATGATAAGTTGATTAGTTTCAGGGAAATTATAACAAGTTATTTTAATTTATCAATTCCTAGCGTTCTACTGATAGGCATCATCAGTGCCACAGTTATCAATTAGCTTAGTTGAGTCCTCATTATGTGCAGTAGTAAAACTTTCAATTACTCATTACTTTCAATTAATATAGTTTCTAGAAAAAGGACATACATTCCTGTAATCAGCACCTTCAAATCTATCCTCTGATACTAAATCCATGTCATGCTGTCCAGGCAGGAGCTGTAGTTGCTGATCCTATACTCCCATGCACTTGTTAGATGTGGATGTGACCCCATGATTAATTGGCCATACTGCCACACATTTATGTCATCATAATTATTTGGAGACACTTGAAGGTGAAGTTTTAAGCTTCAAAACTAGTCAAGCAACAAATTAAGAAAATTACTGGCAACTGAAGTGGATTTTTACTCTAAAGTCTATAAGTACCATCCCCCGGAATAGTAAATTTGCACAGAATATGGTCTGAATAATATTTGGATAGATTTGAGCACATAAAATATATACACGATGTGTATGATTTAAATGGGAATTAAGGGAAAATGATTATATTTATTATAAGAAGTGTAATAACAGCAAATAGAAAAATTCCAGCTTCCTCTGTTTCAAAGCATATCACTAACATAACCTCTTTAGCACATTAAACACTATCAGGATTGATAGGGATAACTTGTAAGATGTCAGAAACTATTATCAGCTACTGAATTAATCTTTTACACCCTAACATTTCAAATAAAAATTATATACAGCTTTAAAAATGAATGCACATATACAAACCCTTTGAGCTCAGCCAATGAACCATCCAAGTTAAAGACAGCATATCTCTTCTTAAGTTTCTTTCCTTCCTCCTTTGAGGCAGGCAAGACCATTGCCAAATATGGTCCATCAACTTCAAAGAATATGGAATTTTCACTCCGAATTTTGTATTCCAGTGTTTCGCGATTAACAAGTTCATGGTAAACATCATTTGTGAAATGATCCTTTAAACAGACAAATTAACAAATAGTTGTCATCACATTTTCAGGTAACAAAATTTCAAATCTAATGCTGAACTGCAAAATGAAGATGTCAGTCACAATTACTTATTGCACTTGGAAGATGTAGTTAAATAAGAAAAATATTCTCGCTTTCTGTCATGTGTTGCTATCAAAACTAGGCAGGAAAAACTATTCTAATATTTAGTCTCTCTCTCTCTCTCTGTGTGTGTGTGTGTGTGTGTGTGTGTGTGTGTGTGTGTGGGTGTGTGTGTGTGTGGGTGTGTTGTTGTTGTTGTTGGTTTGTGGGGCACTCAACATTGTGGTCATCAGTGTGCGTACAAGTTCCAATCTTCCCATTTCCAATCTCATCACTACCTGAACGATGATGAGGACAACACAAACACCCAGTCTCCGAGTGGAGAAAATACCCGACTCGGCTGGGAATTGAACCTAGGACCCCGTGATCCAGAGGCTGCAAGCTAAGGAAGAGATATATTTTTAGTCACTGGATATTGGTAATCAACAGCTCATTATGTAATGAAATTTCAGTACACTGCAAGTATAAAGAACATAAAGGGTTGGGGCTGCGGGGGCCGGGGTTGGGTTGATTTGTGGGAGGGGACTGAACAGCGAGATCACCGGTCCCATTTGAATAGGGAAGAATGGAGAAGGAAGTCAGCCATGCCCTTTCAAAGGAACCATCCCGGCATTTGCCTGAAGTGATTTATGGAAATCACAGAAAAATCTGAATCACTACGGCCGGACATGGGTTTGGACCGTCGTCCTCCAGAATGAGAGTCCAGTGTGCTGACCAATGTGCCACCTCGCTCGGTAAAGAACACAATGGTTTCAGTACAAAATAAGAACACATAAACAATATCTAGTGATCTGAGGAATTTTTAACATTTCTAGGCATGAAACATAGATTCAGTAAGGCAAATGATATTCAATTCCCCTATAACAGTAGCAGTGAGACAGACAATAAAAATAAAAAACACTGGCCACTGAACTCGATGTATCCTCCATAAGAGTTGCCGAAAACACAGAAAGAAAGGACAGACCATCAAAAGCAGAGCCATTGTACTTACTTAGTCAGGGACAGGAATTGCATACCCCATCAGTAACCATCGGGTTTGCCTAATCACAAAAATCATTTGATTACTGGTTATGTTGGTATTATAATCAAGGTACTAAAATCTTGTGTTGGCTTGATCCTGTTGCCACTTGACTTACTATTGTAGTATGTCGAAAAGTCAGGGCATAAATTTGAAACTTCCTGGCAGATTAAAACGGTGTGTCATGACCAGGCCAAATATCTCACGAAATATGTGTCAAATGAAAGAACTACAAAGAACGAAACTTGTCTGGCTCGAAGGGGGAAACCAGATGGTGCTATGGTTGGCCCTCTAGATGGTGCAGCCATAGGTCAAACGGATATCAACTGCGTTTTTTTAAATAGGAACCCCCGTTTTTTAATTACATATTCGTGTAGTACGTCAAGAAATATGAATGGCTAAGTTTGACCACTTTTTTCGCTTTGTGATAGATGGCGTTGTAATAGTCACAAACGTATAAGTAAGTGGTACCACATAACATTCCGCCAGTGCGGACGGTGTTTGCTTCGTGATACATTACCTGTGTTAGAATGGACCGTTTACCAATTGTGGAAAAGGTCGATATCATGTTGATGCATGGCTATTGTGATCAAAACGCCCAACGGATGCTGCTCGGTATCCTGGACGACATCATCCAACTGTCCGGAGCGTTCGCCAGATAGTTACATTATTTAAAGAAACAGGAAGTGTTCAGCCACATGTGAAACGTCAACCACGACCTGCAACAAATGATGATGCCCAAGTAGGTGTTTTAGCTACTGTCGCGGCTAATCCACACATCAGTTGCAGTCAAATTGCGCGAGAATCGAGAATCTCAAAAACATCAGTGTTGAGAATGCTACATCAACATCGATTGCATCCGTACCATATTACTATGTACCAATAATTGCATGGCGACGACTTTTAACGTCGTGTACAGTTCTGCCACTGGGCACAATAGAAATTATGGGATGATGACAGATTTTTTGCACGCGTTCTATTTAGCGACAAAGCGTCATTCACTAACAGTGATAACGTAAACCAGCATAATATGCACTATTGGGCAACGGAAAATCCACAATGGCTGTGACAAGTGGAACATCAGCGACCTTGGCGGGTTAATGTATTGTGCGGCATTGTGGGAGAAGGATAACTGGCCCCCATTTTATCGATGGCAATCTCAGTAGTGCAATGTGTGCTGATTTCCTACATTATGTTCTACCGATGTTACTACAAGATGTTTCACTGCATGACAGAATGGTGATGTACTTCCAACATGATGGATGTCCAGCACATAGCTCGCGTGCGGTTGAAGGGATATTGAGTAGCATATTTCATGACAGGTGGATTGGTCGTCGAAGCACCATACCATGCCTGCACGTTCACCGGATCTAAAGTCCCCAGATTTCTTTCTGTGGGGAAAGTTGAAGGATAATTCCTATCATGATCCACAGACAACGCCTGATGACATGCGTCAGCACATTATCAATGCGTGTGCGAACATTACGAAAGGCAAACTATTCGCTGTTGAGAGGAATGTCGTTACACGTATTGCCAAATGTATTGAGGTTGACGGACATCATTTTGAGCATTTATTCCATTAATGTGATAATTACAGGTAATCACGCTGTAACAGCATGCGTTCTCAGAAATGATAAGTTCACAAAGGTACATGTGTCACATTGAAACAACTGAAATAAAATGTTCAAACTTACCTATGTTCTGTATTTTAATTTAAAAAAACCTACCTGTTACCAACTGTTCATCTAAAATTGTGAGCCATATGTATGTGACTATTACAGCGCCATCTATCACAAAGTGAAAAAAGTGGTCCAACTAAAACATTCATATTTCTTTACGTACTACACGAATATGTAATAAAAAATGGGGGTTCCTATTTTAAAAAAAAAACGCAGTCGATATCCGTTTGACCTATGGCAGCACCATCTAGCGGGCCAACCATAGCGCAATCTGGTTTCCCCCTTCAAGCTAGGTAAGTTTCGTTATCTGTAGGTTTTTTGCTTGATGCTTATTTCGTGAGATATTTGGCCCGGTCACGATCAATGGACCACCCTGTATATTGGATTTCACTGCTATACTGGGTTGAGAATGTTACAACACCTCTTGCATCCAAGCACACCATCTGCCCACCACTCTCTCATTGGCTGCATAGGACCAGCAGCTGACACACTCCATTTTGTTCCTGTCGAAAGTCACAGCGAGCGACGACAACACTGTAGCACAAAACATGTACATATGCCATTGGCCCCTATATAGACTTTAAGTCTGCTGCAGAAATGAATAAAAACTGTTGAGTATTTGTCAAATTTTAAAGTCAATTCAATTCCAACAGCAAATGGATTCACACAAACTGCAGTTTAAATGCGGTAAATGTTCCTAAAAAGCCAAAGCATGTGGTACAGATTCCCAAAGCTGGCAACATGACATAATTTGCTGCCTGCTCACTACGCCCATGCCCACACTCACCCCTGTTCTCAACCAAGCTGGTGTCACTGTTTCCCCCCAAACCCTTCTGTAGTAACGTGCTTGAGCAACTGTGAAACACAGGCAGCAAAATCTTCTATGGGACAAGTCATACGTAACAACAACAGCTAAGACAAGACTGGAATCACGATTCAGTCCACTTCTTGAACTGCAACTCATCCCACAATCTACTGAGATCTGTTGGTACTATCTCTGTGACAGGTCTTGCCGCTGTAATTTATTTTTGCGGTAACAACTGCAGTCAGTTTAATATAATTTATTTCGTTTCTTTGACATTTCATTCTGGATTTATTTTCCTTCTCGTCTCATTTGAATGACACTATCATGTTCTAAAGCTGATTTAAAGCTGGTAATGTTTTTACTCAGTATTCTAATATGAGACAATGACCAAATTTCTCTTTTGCAACCCACTTAGTAAATCATTACAGTATCTCATAATCAAACAAAATATAGATCTGGTTCAGGATCAAGTGATGTTTTTGGAAGGACAACATTTCCGCTGTTGAATGTTAATTTTATGTAAAAAGTATGTATGAGAACTTTCATTGCAAATCTGTTCAAATATAACAAGACTTGGTAAGATGACAGAATTTAGTGCTATTTGCTCCTGTGTTTCACAAAATTGTCAGATTTTAAGCAGAGCAATACTGTTGTAGTGACTAGTTTCTCGGATATCCCTTGTATTAGCGCCATGTGAGTTAAATGTCGCGTGATTGCTGGAGCAACATTGATACTGTGTCAAGGGCATTGACATATCAGAAGGGCATTGACGTATCAGGAGATCATGAGCCTGTTCAAATGTGAGTACTGTTTGTCCAGCCCTGCCCTTCCAAATTCTTCAAAATAAATCTGCTTGTGACCTCAATACCCAAAGTTTCATCTGTAATTGTAATATGACCTAATATATAGCCTATTAAACAACATAAAAATGTTAACATCAGCAGCAATAGTTTTTGAAGGACAACATTTCCGCTGTTGAATATTATTTTTACTTAAAAAACTTAAGGAAGGTAGGAGGCAAGGAGAGACAAGGTAGAAGACTTAAAGGAAGGTAGGAGACAAGATACTGGTAGAAGTAAAGCTGTGAGGACAGGGTGTGAGTCGTGCTTGTGTAGCTCAGACGGTAGGGCACTTGCCCGTGAAAGGCAAAGGTCTCGATTTCGAGTCTTGGTCCTGCACATAGTTTTAATCTGCCAGGAAGTTTTATATCAGCACACACTCCACTGCAGAGTGAAAATCTCATTCTAGTAATAGTTTAATCTGTGAAGAAAAGACAAACCTGTATTTTCTGAATGACAAATCTGGGAAAAAAATAATTGGGTAAATACAGTAATACAGAAACATGTTTCTGACAATAAACTCTTAAAGACAGCCCGGTATGGCTTCTTTAAATGATACTGGCAGAAGTAAAGCTGTGAGGACATTTTACTATTAGAAAATAGATGGTAGCATTAACAAGAGACATCATGCGAAAAAATCAGAATTGAGAGTGGAGGACCGTTAACTACCCTTGGCCCACTGCTGTACTGATCATGCTCCCAAACACCTCTATACCAGACACAGTAAGCAGAATAATGGAACAAGCTTACATTGTTCACAGCAAACAACCACACTAGATGAACCAACAAGTGTGAAGTTCCCATGCTTCCAGATGAATAATAGACAAGACATGGTACAGGCAGTATTTGGCAATTTCCGATTTCCTGCATGATATGAGGGTGGTTTGAAAAGTTCTCAGAATCGCCACAAGAGGTCAGTGCTAGTGCAACAGGTTGTTCATATGATATTCATTGGACTGCCTGTAAACATGTGCCATGTCAGTGCTCTTGGAAGAGAGCTGTGGTGGTGACATAGTTCTATTGTTGTTTTGTTGTTCCCGCTTAGTGATTTGTGAAGATGGGGGGGGGGGGGGGGGGGGGGGGAGATCGAGATTTGAGCAGTGATTAAGAACTTCGTAAAGAAAGGTATGGAAGTATGAAAGCAAAATCCCGAAATCATTGCAAAAGTGCACAATGTTGTCATGGAGGATCGCAGATTGAAAGTGAGTGAAATTGCTCTCGCTTGTCAGATGTCATCCGAAAGGGTATATCACAGTTTAATGGAATAATTAGAAATGAAAAAATTATCTGAAAGATGGGTGCCACGACAAGACAATGTGAGCCTGCAAACATGTGCCATTGCCATGGCAAAATTACAAGAACTAAGGTATGAATTGTTGCCACACCCACCTTATTCACCTTATATGGCTCCATCAGACTTCCATCTCTTCCCAAAACTGAAATTTTTTCCTGGTGGATCAAGATTCACTTCAAACAAAAAACTGATAGCTGGAGTTGACAACTATTTTGCAGGCCTGGAGGAAACTCATTTTCGATATAGAATCAAGGCACTGGAACATTTTTGGACCAAGTGCATTAATCTACAAGGGGACTACATTGAAAAATAAAAAAAAAAGTTTCAGTGATGTAAGTACTTTTTTCTATTCCGTTCTGAGAACTTTTCAAACCACCCTCATACCTTTTGGCAAACTGTTGTATACTTTTGCACCAGGGTATAAAACTTAGTTCGTAACTAGGTGTGGCCAACATTTTAGCTTACCTGGGCTACTTTGAAAGAAGCAAGTATTTTTGGACTGCATGCATTATACTTAATTAATAACAATAACTGCTAAGCCTCCCCCCCCCCCCCAATGAACCATGGACCTTGCCGTTGGGGGGGAGGCTTGCGTGCCTCAGCGATACAGATAGCCGTACCGTAGGTGCAATCACAATGGAGGGGTATCTGTTGAGAGGCCAGACAAACATGTGGTTCCCGAAAAGAGGGGCAGCAATGCCAATGCCAAAGAAAGCAGGTGTTGACAAATGTGAAAATTACCGAACTATCAGTTTAATAAGTCACGGCTGCAAAATACTAATGCAGATTCTTTACAGACGAATGGAAAAACTAGTAGAAGCCGACCTCGGGGGATATCAGTTTGGATTCCGTAGCAATGTTGGAACACGTGAGGTAATACTGACCCTACGACTTATCTTAGAAGCTAGATTAGGGAAAGGCAAACCTACATTTCTAGCATTTGTAGACCTAGAGAAAGCTTTTGACAATGTTGCCTGGAATAGGCTCTTTCAAATTCTTAAGGTGGCAGGGGTAAAATACAGGGAGCGAAAGGCTATTTACAATTTGTACAGAAACCAGATGGCACTTATAAGAGTCAAGGGACATGAAACAGAAGCTGTGGTTGGGAAGGGAATGAGACAGGGTTGTAGTCTCTCCCCGATGTTATTCAATCTGTATATTGAGCAAGCAGTGAAGGGCACAAAAGAAAAATTCGGAGTAGGTATTAAAATCCATGGAGAAGAAACAAAAACTTTGAGGTTCGTCGATGACATTGTAATTCTGTCACAGACAGCAAAGGACTTGGAAGGGTAGTTGAATGGAATGGACAATGTCTTGAAAGGAGGGTATAAGATGAACATCAACAAAAGCAAAACGAGGATAATGGAATGTAGTCAAATTAAGTCGGGTGATGCTGAGGGAATTAGATTAGGAAGTGAGACACTTAAAGTAGTAAAGGAGTTTTGCTATTTGGGGAGCAAAATAACTGATGATGATCAAAGTAGAGAGGATATAAAATGTAGACTGGCAATGGCAAGGAAAGCGTTTCTGAAGAAGAGAAATTTGTTAACATCGAGTATAGATTTAAGTGTCAGGAAGTTGTTTCTGAAAGTATTTGTATGGATTGTAGCCATGTATGGAAGTGAAACATGGACGATAAATAGTTTGGACAAGAAGAGAATAGAAGCTTTCGAAATGTGGTGCTACAGAAGAATGCTGAAGATTAGATGGGTAGATCACATAACTAATGAGGAAGTATTGAATAGGATTGGGGAGAAGAGAAGTTTGTGGCACAACTTGACTAGAAGGACATGTGTTGAGGTATCAAGGGATCACCAATTTAGTATTGGAGGGCAGCGTGGAGGGTAAAAATCGTAGAGGGAGACCAAGAGATGAATACACTAAGCAGATTCAGAAGGATGTAGGTTGCAGTAAGTACTGGGAGATGAAGAAGCTTGCACAGGATAGAGTAGCATGGAGAGCTGCATCAAACCAGTCTCAGGACTGAAGCCCACAACAACAACAACAACAACAACAACTGCTGCTGAGAAAAAAAAAAATGGTTCTTGCTTTGGGATGCATGTGAGCAGTGTGTTGGACACCCTTGTTCTAAACCATAGGCAGTAGCACATAGCCTATATGAAATTTTTTAGTTCTAACATCATGGTTCTGAATTTCACAGATCACCCTAAATACCCTCTTATTATTTACTGCAAGTGGCATTACTGAATGAGCAGTATAAAAGGCTTAATTATGCCTGCTTTGCACCTATAAATCATCTCACTGTGTTTCCCTCAGTGCTGTCCTACGATATTATCTTCTGAGACAATGAAGCTAAGGTCAAGACAAATACGTTCTTCAGAAGTGTGTAGTAATACTATTGTGTACAGTAGATATCTGAACATCTTCCAGAAGCCTAGAAGCCTCTCCAGGCACCTCAGTATTCTTACAGTTTATTCCATAATGTTATTTGCAGTTAATAATAAAAGTCAATAAAGACTGAACTGTGAAAATTCCAAACCACAATTAAAAAAAAAAAAAAAAAAAAAAAAAAAAAAAAAAAAAAAAAAGGGAGAGATTACATATAGGCTAGTGCCACTGTCTGTGGTTTAGAATGGTGTTTTATACATGGTGGAAAAATCTGCAACAGGTTGCCAAAATATCAAGCATGAAACCAGAAAATCCCAAATATTCACTCCTATAATGTTAAGGTACCACCTCCAGGACGGGGAGCAGCAGTGCCCCAGATCAAATCTGCCCAACAGATTATGACGAGGGCTGATGTGCTGGCCGGCTTGGTTGTGGATTTTTCCAGTTTCCCCACATCCCAAAAGGTGAATACTGGGCTAGTGCCCAAGTCCTGCTTCAGTTACACGATTCACAAATATTTAGAAAACTTTCACTCACTTTCATATGCATAACAATATTTGCAGACAGTTGGAGTACACTCATTCCATTCTGGGGGTAACTGAGCGGTGACAGGAAGGGCATCCAACCACCCTTTAAATTAAATGAGCCATGTCTATTAATAATTGTGTCGAATCTGCGCCCAATATGGGACAGACACACAAGAGAAAGAAGGAAAAAGAGATTCACCTCTGTAATTTAACAGAGGGTGTATATGCAGACAAGAAAAAAAAATTCCCGGATTTCTCTGTTAAAATTACACTTTCTCCCAGGTGAAAATACACTTTTTCATTGTTAAGTGACAGTATACTTTTCCTCGGAACTGTAAAACTTATCAATAATTTCAATGGTTATGGTTTTATACACCGGCATAGAACTTCCCGCACCTTTCGAAAACCAAACTCAGTAAAAAAAAAACCACACACACAACCACAACAACACACGAAACATATTTTGGAAAGATCTTTTTTTGTGCAGCAACATGTATGCTGCATATATTTGTATTACGAAAGTGTAAATTTAAATTCCACCAAATGCTGCATGTTACTTTCTGAAGCATTGAAATCAAAATTGCAATGCACTTTTGTAGCCAGTCATGGCTTATCACGTGATCTCGCCAGCCGATGACAGTGGGTCTTCTAGCGTAGGGTACATGATGTAGTCAGCCAATAGCAATATCACTGTTAAGTAGCGCGTAAACACAAATAGGAAAAGTTAATGGTTTAAATTAACATACTCAGCGTTACTACAAGAAAAGCAAAGCTTTCACATACAATATTGGTCTCGAAGATTAATACGCTGCAAGAGAAGCTAAGCTTTCACATATAATATTGATTTTGTTTTTTGCGCATGTTACAACAACACAATAATGTGTCATTAAAGCTTTTAATAAAGATATAAATGTCTGATCTTCTAAACTCGAAATTTTTCTAAATGTATGTCCTCAAAGACTTGATTTTTAAATGAGAGTCAAACGCTCTGTGATTTAAGAAATTCATCATACATTCTCGCACATAATTCATCTTGCATAAAAGAAAATTTACTTTGAAAGTAACGCTTTTCAAACAACCATTTACAATATTTTCCCATGACCTGTTAGAAATAGTTTCGTTTCAGTAGAGAGCGCCAGAAACAGGCGTCACCGCACTTGCGCAGCTATGATGAAGCAGGAAGCCCATATGTTCGTAGGTGTAAAACATTAAAAGATCTTACACTATGTCATAAAAGAAACAAGACATAAGAGGATACTCCAAGAACATCGGAATTTCGTGAACCATACTACAACGCATAATTCGGCTTAAAGTGCACATTCATATGTCCAGATTTTGATGTAAATTTTCTTGAGTACTAGTACTGTATTATCTCATGTTTGGTTCTTTATTATGGCATAATGCCATACGTGCTAGAAGATGAAAACATGCACATTTGAAATGCAGTGAACAGTTGAAACTAGCCCATTGTGTGGAATTAAACACTTTGTTTCAAATAAATTGACTGCCCCTGTGGAAAAGATTAATAAAACCCTAACTTCTTTAGCAAACCAACAAAATAACTTCATTGTTCTGCAAGGCGATTAATGCTTGACTGTCAGAAAGGCGGAGATAAAACCTGAATCTAATAACATATTTTAGCTTTCCGCAATTATGCGAATGTATTTTAATTCATTTGATAGCTCACAGCCATAGATATCCGTTTTGTTTTCGTTTAATGTGGGAGCAATAAATGAAGAGGAAACAGCAAAATCACTAAACGTAAACATGAGTTACGTGGAGACTCCCCACTACAACTCAAACTGCTCTGTGGATCAGCGCTGTATCTCCGAACCGGAACAATATTAGATAGTGGCGGCCAACCACACGTCTGTAGCCAGAAGCGGAAGAAGGTACTTCTCATACGCAACTGAACTGCACATGCACAAGAGCCCGCCCGCAACTGCTCAAACGAATCTAAAGTAAACAGTTGTGCTGTCACGCTCATCGGAGACAATTTGTTGTTAGGAAGCATTGCATAGTCTTCCCAAAGCCTTTGACACACATTGCAGTTGGCAAACGCTGGTATGAACAATGTGTTTTATAGTTGTATATGGCGTATTTCTTTTGCAACTTAAGTTTTATTTTCATTTTTTCTCTCGCTCGTGTTTTGTTGCTGCAGTATTATTCTGCAAATGTGGGATACAGTAATACCATTTGTTAGAGTATTGGTTCTTACCCGTCAAAATCACAAAAATTTAACTGAAAACTAAAACAATGAAAAATTCCCGGAATTCTGAAAAATTCCTTGGTTTAACCCGGTTTTCTCCCGAATGAAAAAATTCCCGGGTTTTTACCGAATCTCCCGGGTCATATACATCTTTAAGCATAAAAATTGTGGTGGACACTGATGTTCCAGTTAAACAAGCTGTTTTTTCCTTTGTAGTACAGAGACAACTACAGAGGTCTCTGAAATCACAAAAATTCATAAATGCTTAGTATGAAGTAGTGGTAAAAAAAAGAAAAAAACAGCCGAGTAGAGTAAGAGGAAGAGTAGTGTTTTTCCTAAAGAGGTTACTATTCCCCTAGCATTCATACAAAATAATTGAGAAGGAATTGCTTTCATTAGACATTTGTGTTGTGTATAGTCTGACTCACTCCACATTCCTGAAGACTCTCCTTACAAATATTTACAAAACACGATGTGTGAGTGGATTAATGACTTAATTATAGAATACCACAAAAAACATAAAATTTCGGAAGGTCACCCATTCAGAAGCACTAGACATTTAAAGCACTAGACACACTCTGAACTAAGGGAAGTACAACAAAATAGAATGACTATTACAAGACAGGTTTTGAGGAAATAACAATGACATGCAAAAGATGTGCCTGATGAACATTTCCTGTGAGTTTGAGCCATTATATATTAAGCAATATTTTGTTGAAGGACATGAAATTTAGCAATCTTGCACAACTATATGCCTTCTCTTAAGAAAAATAAAGGAGAGAATGAACATGAAACTTGCCATATAGTAGCCTAACAACACAGGGTTCTCAAATGTAAAGTTTCGTTTATGTGCCACTTTCCAATACTGAGTAAATTAAGTGCAAAGTTGAAGATTCTGTAAAATGGTCAAAAATGCCCTATTTTTTACTCAATATTGCAAAAAACTGAGTTCTATATAACTTTCCAAGCTGGGCTCATTAGGAAGACCATCCTTTAAACCCCAAAAAAGGTGTACTTGATTTTCCAGTGCAAGTGAACACTGCTAGTTAATTTAAATCAAAGGGGGGTGTAATAATCGTGGGATAAAAAAATGTAAACTTCAGATTCTTATATCTTGTAGAGTCAATGCATGCTGAACATGAAACTTAATACCAATAGCTTGGTAGCAAAAAGGTGTTGTATACAAAATTTCATTCAAGTACAATTTTCCAGTAGTCCACAAATTTGTCAGTACGATGAAGATGTTTGTGAAAAGATGAAAATAGGATATATTCGACACTTCTTTTACAAATTCTGTTTTCTATTAAAGCTTCAAAACCAGTCTCACTCAAAACAACTTGTTTTAAGCTCCCCAGAACAGTGGGTTTAATTTACGACATGAGCTAACAATGCTACATAAACTGTGGCAAAGGATCCAGGAAAAATGTGCTGCAAATAGAGTTTTACCTTTGGCTTCTTATATCTCATTGATTAAATGCATTGTAAACATGAAATTTTGGAGACAACAATTTGGCAACATAAGGTTTTCCAGTACGGAACATCATTCACATATTGCAAAAATTAGTTGCAAAAATAGTCCAAATACACTTTAATTTTAGAAAATCAGTTTTCTGTAACTGATTCCACACTAATCACAATTGGAAAGAGCATGTACTCAAGCATCCAGAAAACCACATTCAATTTTCCAATGTGTACTCACAATACCTGAAAATAACAGACAAATTTGAGGCAATGTACCATGGCAACAGACTACATTGCAGCAACCTGTTGTCCGTGTTTCGTTGCAAGTTGTTTTTATGTTTACATTGCCAAGTAATATCTTACTATAGTGGGCTGGTCCATGATGACATTGTCACTAACGTGTCGAGAACATGAACCAACAACCCCATTGCAATAGGGATCACGCCCAATAGCTGTGCAATACCAGCCAATGGAGGATTCTTCATCCTGGTTCACAAGTCTGTAATTTGGTTTCTTAGTTTGGGTTAAAAAGCCTTGTGGTGGTACCTATCTGCTTACACAGCCATTTGCTAAGTACCCTATCTCTTATTCTCAAATCTGTAGGAGTATCTCACACAGGCGGCAAGCAAAAAGTAATATCAATTTTGATTTTAAACTTAACATTGCAGTTCCCATTTTTTGAAATTTTTGAACCACTTGCTGCAGTTCATTTTCTGGAAATTGATACTGCAGGCCAGATGATGATATTTAAGAAACACAGAGAATGGACTGATACAACATAGTGAGATACTATTTGTCAATACACAAATACAAAGTGCATGCAGCAAAATGCAGTCAACAGATTGTTGAAATGTTGCCATGGTACTTTCCTCCAAATCTGTCTGTCATTTTCACGTATTGTTAGCCCATATTGGAAAACTGAATGTGATTTTTTTTAAACACTCCAAAACATACTCTTTCCAACTGTGATTAGTTTAAAATCAATTACGCAAAACAGATTTTCTGAAAGCAAATTGAATGGATCTATTTTTGTAATTTTTATGAAAATCATGTCTGAACTGATTTTGTAGAAATTTGGAAAGCAGTATGTGAATGACATTTCATACTGGAAAACCTTATGTTGCTAAGTTGTCACCGAAGTTTCATGTTTTCCATGCATTTAAGCAATGAGATATAAGAAGCCAAAGATAAAACTCTATTCAAGAGTGATTTTTCTGGATACTTTGCCATAGTTTATATGGCATTGTTAGCTCGTATTGGAAATTAAACTCACTGTTCTGGGGAGCTTAAAACACGTACCTTTGAGTGAGACTGGTTTTGAAGCTTTAATAGAAAATGGTATTATCATCATCCTATCGATGAATTTGTAGAATACTGGAAAATAACAGGTGAATGGAATTTTGTATTCCACATCCTTGTGGAATTCAATGATATATAAGAATCTGAAGTTTACATTTTTTGGGGCCTCGATTTTCAAAGCCAACTTGGATTCAAATTATCCAGCATTGTTAGCCCATGTTGGATAATCATACACACTTTTTTTTTTGTTTAAAACCACTGTCTTTCTAATGAACCTAGTTTGCAAAGTTTTATAGAACAAAGTTTTTGCAAAATCAGATTGAAAACACCACACTTTTTAATTTTTTTTTACAAAATTTTCAACTTTGCACTTAATTTATTCAGTACTGGAAAGTGGTATACGCATGAAACTTTGTATTTGAGAACCTTGTGTTATGTTACTACATGAGAAGTCGCAGATAGGCACAACAAAAAGGCTTTCAGAAAGTAAGCTTTTGGCCAACAAGGCCTTCATCAGAAAAAGAAAACACACACACACACACACACACACACACACACACACATACACACACACACAAATGCAACTCACACATATGATCACAGTCTCAGGCTGCTGAGGCTAGACTGCGAGCAGCAGTGCATGATGGGAGAAACAACTGGGTGGTGGGGTAAGGAGGAGGCAGTGACAGTAAGGGGGAGGGGTGGGGGACAGTAAAGTGTTGCTTGTGGGAGCATACAGAGACAGACGAGGTGGAGAGAGGGTAGGGCAGTTAGGGACAGTCGGGAGGTTAGACGGAGGGCGAGGGCGGGGGGAGGGGATGGTAGCGGAAAAGGAGAGAAGTAAAGAGACTGTGGGTGTGTTGGTGGAACAGAAGGCTGCATAGTGCTGGAATGAGAGCAGGGGAGAGTTAGATGAGTAAGGACAATGAACAAAGAAGGTATATTGCAGGGAGCATTTCCGCCTGCACAATTCAGAACAGCTGGTGTTTGTGGGAAGGATCCAGATGGTACAGGCTGTGAAGTGGTCACTGAAACGGATAACATAATGTTGTATGGCATGCTCAGCAATGGGGTGGTCCATCTGTTTTTCGACCAGTTTGTCGGTGACCATTCATGCAGACAGACACCTTTTGGTTGTCATGCCCCTGTAGAATGCAGCATGGTGGTTGCAGATTAGCTTGTAGATCACAGGACTGGTTTCACAGGTAGCCTTGTCTTTGATGGAACAGGTGATGCTTGTGACAGACAGGAGTAGGTGGTGGTTGGAGGTTGGATGGGGCAAGGTCTTGCATCTGGGTCTATAACAGGGATAGGAGCCATGAGGCCGGGAGTATATTCCATCCATCCTGGATTTTCCATTGTTTGATTATTCCTAAGATATAAGAAGATAAATGATGAAATTTTTCCAGCCGTCAATTTTTACAGAAGAATTTGGCTAAAATTTTCTGGCTGAATAGAGCTCATAAAATTCGTTATTTTTCTTAAGAGAATGCATAAAGATGTACAAAACAGCCACATTTCATGTCTTTCAACAAAATATTGCCCAATATGTAACTGCTCATAACTATCAGAAATTCACGCTCACTCTGCACAAAGTCAGGCAAGGAGGCAAAAAAGTTGCTATCTCTCGGCCAGTATTGCTTGATGACGTGTGAATTTTCACATAAAATTTAATCAAAATCTTTGATGATTAAGCAGGAAAATGTTGCAAAACTAGGTGACTTGATATGGAATGACCCAAAGATAAAATTATAACCACAAAACGGGGATGGACGCAGACATGTATAGTATCAAAAAGAATGCAGACAAACTTGCTAAATTTCTCCAAAGGCAAGACATTATGTTAAATACTGAAAAACATGATAACAATGATTCAGTCACATCACTGAATCATCATACAGAAAAAATATTGAGATTTACACATGTACATAAATATGTGGTGTGAAACTTGTCAATATGGAGATTCAAAGAGACAGTACTGAAACAAGAAAACTGAATGTGTGAATGGCACTGGAAATGGAGCAGAGCCTCCAATAAATTCATTTATGAGATCTTGAAACTGATTGTTCTCTGCCAGCTACAGATAGGAAGTGGGAGGTGAGAGATTATTAAAAGACGCACATTTAGCACAATGAAATAACTCTCGTACAGATGAGTCTTTTGCACGTATCTATTTTGATTTCTCTCTACACCAATTGTACATTTTCCATTTGTGTCTCAATAAGTCCTGGTTCCATTAGTGCAGTTATTTTCGACTGCCACAGGCTATATTAGAGTCTAAAGTACAATCAATAACAGTACATGGCAACAACAATGATTATTTAATTTTGCAAACTTAAGCTTACAAAATAATGTAGCAGATAACCAACCTTAACCATTGCATTCAGAACGGCATTTGTATATGAAATAGTCACTTTAGACTTCTTTGGGTGTGTACTCTCAATAACATAATTTTCTGGAAAGGACTCTGGCAGTATACACCAGATACCATCTGTATCAAGTTCAAGCGGTCGACCAACTTGTTCTATGATTTCACGAGCCTTTGTTATAATTGCTGCTCCTGTGTAGCATACTATACCAGCCATTTCCATGCTGTGCCAGCGGGCTCTAAAATATAAAATTTCATGTAGCATTTACTTGAAAAGTATCTACTTAGATTGAAAGAGTCTAAATGGAAATATGACAGAGAAATATGAGCAATAAACTCACCCTCTTCTCATTACATAACCATAGAAAGAATTGAGAATACACTTATGAGCCAGCTGCAGGGAATCATATAGCACCTCTCTGTTTTTTGCAGACTTAATTTCAGCAGCATCTCCTTTGGCTACAGCTTCAGAAACTTGTTTTTTTGCGACCTGAAAATCGTTATAAGCATCGATTTATAATTATTTTACAAACACTCTGGAAACAAAATATATAGCAACTGGTGCATAAATTAATGTACACTCCTGGAAATGGAAAAAAGAACGCATTGACACCGGTGTGTCAGACCCACCATACTTGCTCCGGGCACTGCGAGAGGGCTGTACAAGCAATGATCACACGCACGGCACAGCGGACACACCAGGAACCGCGGTGTTGGCCGTCGAATGGCGCTAGCTGCGCAGCATTTGTGCACCGCCGCCGTCAGTGTCAGCCAGTTTGCCGTGGCATACGGAGCTCCATCGCAGTCTTTAACACTGGTAGCATGCCGCGACAGCGTGGACGTGAACCGTATGTGCAGTTGACGGACTTTGAGCGAGGGCGTATAGTGGGCATGCGGGAGGCCGGGTGGACGTACCGCCGAATTGCTCAACACGTGGGGCGTGAGGTCTCCACAGTACATCGATGTTGTCGCCAGTGGTCGGCGGAAGGTGCACGTGCCCGTCGACCTGGGACCGGACCGCAGCGACGCACGGATGCACGCCAAGACCGTAGGATCCTACGCAGTGCCGTAGGGGACCGCACCGCCACTTCCCAGCAAATTAGGGACACTGTTGCTCCTGGGGTATCGGCGAGGACCATTCGCAACCGTCTCCATGAAGCTGGGCTATGGTCCCGCACACCGTTAGGCCGTCTTCCGCTCACGCCCCAACATCGTGCAGCCTGCCTCCAGTGGTGTCGCGACAGGCGTGAATGGAGGGACGAATGGAGACGTGTCATCTTCAGCGATGAGAGTCGCTTCTGCCTTGGTGCCAATGATGGTCGTATGCGTGTTTGGCGCCGTGCAGGTGAGCGCCACAATCAGGACTGCATACGACCGAGGCACACAGGGCCAACACCCGGCATCATGGTGTGGGGAGCGATCTCCTACACTGGCCGTACACCACTGGTGATCATCGAGGGGACACTGAATAGTGCACGGTACATCCAAACCGTCATCGAACCCATCGTTCTACCATTCCTAGACCGGCAAGGGAACTTGCTGTTCCAACAGGACAATGCACGTCCGCATGTATCCCGTGCCACCCAACGTGCTCTAGAAGGTGTAAGTCAACTACCCTGGCCAGCAAGATCTCCGGATCTGTCCCCCATTGAGCATGTTTGGGACTGGATGAAGCGGCGTCTCACGCGGTCTGCACGTCCAGCACGAACGCTGGTCCAACTGAGGCGCCAGGTGGAAATGGCGTGGCAAGCCGTTCCACAGGACTACATCCAGCATCTCTACGATCGTCTCCATGGGAGAATAGCAGCCTGCATTGCTGCGAAAGGTGGATATACACTGTACTAGTGCCGACATTGTGCATGCTCTGTTGCCTGTGTCTATGTGCCTGTGGTTCTGTCAGTGTGATCATGTGATGTATCTGACCCCAGGAATGTGTCAATAAAGTTTCCCCTTCCTGGGACAATGAATTCACGGTGTTCTTATTTCAATTTCCAGGAGTGTATTTGAAAATCATTAAGTTGCACTATTAAAGTTTATGAACACAGTCTAAATATAATTTAATAATTATTCCAGCCAAATACCAGAATTCCTTAGAAACATTATAATTTGTATGGAAAATTCTTGCAGAAAATTCTTACTTAGGAGTAAAGGAAACCATTCATCAAATAGCAGAATCATTGAGTCAAGCACATACAAGAGAGATAGAAAACTTATTATCTTTCGGACCACAGGTGTGTGTGTGTGTGTGTGTGTGTGTGTGTGTGTGTGAGGGGGAGTGGGGGAATTGCGCCTTTTTGAGTATTTGCACTCAAGCTCGGCAAAATATGTATTCCAAAAGCCAGCAAGCTTTCTTTCTCTTTTGTACGTGCCTGTCAATGCCTCAACACTTCTGCTATTCGATGAGTTGTGTTAGTGTTTCGTGTCTTATGAAATATATCATACAAGTTTCTAAGAATCAGTCAAGAAAATCACTAACTTCTCTCTTCAGTTTATTAGTATGCACTTAGATAATATAAACTGATTTTGAGTTAACTCTTGCTATGTTTGTTGTATCAGATGTTGTGTTTTATAGTATTAAACATTCTTGTATTCAGGGAATAACAGAAGAAACAATATCTATTGATTTTCTGGCAGTGTCATCACGTTTGATTGTCTTGCGATGGCAAACTATAGAAATTAATA
The DNA here is from genome assembly GCF_021461395.2 of Schistocerca americana. Classification (NCBI taxonomy): domain Eukaryota; kingdom Metazoa; phylum Arthropoda; class Insecta; order Orthoptera; family Acrididae; genus Schistocerca; species Schistocerca americana. The sequence goes on along the minus strand of NC_060122.1, from coordinate 466,541,666 downwards.
ACTGAATAATATGCATCACAGAACTCTTCTTTTGAAACATCAACATCTGCTTTTTATGAGAAGGATAGTTGCTACCCAGCACAGAATGGAGATGCTGAGTTGCAGACAGGCACAACAAAAATACTGTCAGAAAGTAAGCATTCGGCCAACAAGACCTTCTTCAGAAATAGATTCTCTCTCTCTCTCTCTCACACACACACACACACACACACACACACACACACACACACACACGCGCGCGCGTGCACACACACACACACACACACACACACACACACACACACAAAATCTCTGGCTGCTGTGGCCAGACTGCGAGCAGCAGCGCAGGATGGGAGAAGCAACCAGGTATTGGAGGTAAGGAGGAGGCTGGGGCAGGGTGGAGGGATAGCAGGGTAGGAGTGGAGATGGTAAAGTGCTGCTTGTGGGAGCAGACAGGGACGAGGTGGAGAGGGGGTAGGGCAGCTACGTGCAGTCGGGAGGTTCGATGGAGAGTCTCAGTGAGACCCATGGTATATGTCTAGAAGGGCCGATCGTCACTACAGGTGTGACCAGCACAGGTGGCTAGGCTATATGGATGGGACTTCTTGGTAATGGAATGGGTGGCAGCTGTCGAAGTGGAGGTATTGCTCATGGTTGGCTGGTTGGTTGGTTTGGGGTATATAGGGACCAAACTACACGGTTGTCAGTCCCTTTTTCCTGACGCAAGTGAGGCTCAAGGTACAAAAACATCCAAAGTAAGTTTGAGAAAGTAAAAGGAAATATAGAAAAAGGTATTAACACCATAGAGCAGATGGTCTGGGCTGGTTGATCACAATAATAAAAGAGGATGAGCCAGCCACTCTCCAACACATTAAAATGTCCACCCCAAAAACACAAGGCGAGATGAACACATGTAGGGAAAAAACGATCACCAAGACAAACAAATCCAAAGAAAATGCAACAGAGTTAAAAATAGAGGGAGGGTGGCAACCTCAGAGAGAAGGCTAAATGCCCACCCTTAGATGGTACGATAAAAATTCCCCTTACGAATAAAACGTAAAACTAAATCTGCTGTTGAGGTAAGGTCACCCAACACCAAAGGTATGGTGCTGGGAATGTTTAAAGTCCACAGCAGAGTGGCTAAAAGTGGGCATACAACAAGATGTGGACGACAGTCATATGTGAGCCACACTGACACCGAGGTGAGTCCTCGCGACGGAGGAGGTAACCATGTGTAGGCCATGTATGGCCAATGCGGAGCCAGTAGAGAACTAGTGTGTCCCTGCAAGAGGCCTGCATGGAGGAATTCCACACATCTGTAGTCTCCTATTTTTTTAAATTTTTTTTAGTGCGGCCAAACTGCTGAGGTCATCGGTCCCTAAGCTTACACACTAGTTAAACTAAATTACGCTAAGGACAACACGAACACACACCTATGCATGAGGGAGGACTCGAACCTCTGACAGGGGAAGCCGCGCGGACCGTGATAAAATAGTCTCCTTAATGGCATGCAGTTTGCTGTACATACTGCATACATACTCCTTTTGGAGTACTGTCCAGTCTGGCGAGCAGGGGGAGTGCAGCTCTCCACAGCTGATGCAAGTGGGAGGTCGTGCACATGGAGTATTTGGGTGCAGTGGAAGTCTGCAGTCTCGACATTTGGTGCAAGAAGTGCAGCGGGAAGACATACCCAAACTTCCACCACTTAACGCACTGCATAGTGGGAGGGATGTATGGTTTAATGTCAAGCGGTAAACCATCACCTTGACCTTTTCAGGCAATGAATCACCCTCATAGGCCAAGATGAAGGCACCGGTAGCAACCCTGTTGTCTTTGGGGCCACCGTAAATGCACCAGATGAAATGAACACCCTGCCATTCTAAATTGGTGTGGAGCTCGTTGTCAGGCTGCAAGAGGTGGTCACAATGGAAAATAATCCCCTGGACCATGTTGAGGCTTTTATGGGGAGTGACGGAAACAGGAATATCACCCAGCTTGTCACAGGTGAGTAATGTTCAAGATTGGGCTGGGGATGCTGTCTGATTCAAGACTGCGCCGTTTCGCATCTTGGACAGTGTTGTCATTTCTCCAAACTTATCCTAAAGGTGTTCAACGAAAAGTTGCGGCTTCGTTGGTAGAAAAGAGTCCCCATCGGTTCTGCTACAGACTAAAAAACCAAGGCGAATATGGCCCTCTCCGTTCTGTAGCTCTACATTCCCTGCATGGTGTAGTGAGGGAGGGAAATGATTTAGGGTCATATCTGTCGGCACTGAACTCAATCTTGCCCTTCTTAAAGACTGCTGGCACCGTAGGGTCACCAGTACGAGATGACTTAGTCTGCTTCATTGTGGGTCATCCACCCTGATACCACCCACTTCGATGAGGAGCTCTCCCCACGGGTACCACCCAGCCACAGCAAAGGCCACCTGACGTTGCTGGGAGTCCTCATGCCCTCGGAAGACAGGCATCTACTCCTTAGCATACGTGGGGAGTTTACAGCTCAGGCATCAGCAATGCGGTCCCTGTGTTGTCAGGGGCTGCCAGCAAATGGGTACATGACAGCCCCACCACAACAAACTGGCTACCGTGCCGGAAATTGGGCGCAGAAAAATCTAATATCATCAGGGGGGGTGAAAGGGGACAGGAGACAGCCGAAGAAGATGACATACCCCAGAAAGTCTCCTTGCCCAAATAACTGAACTACAGGTGGTGATGCAAAGCCATGGCAAGAGGTTCAGGAGATCGAATCTAAGGGCACGTAAGGCATCCTTCCCCATATGGCTCACACTTCTGTAGAATGTGGAATGTGGCAGGTCAACCATAAAATGTGACCTGAACTTATAAGGCCAAAAAGTGTGAGACTCCATTTAGTCACCTCTTATGACAGGCAGGAATACCTTGGGCCTATTCTAAATCCTGGACCCACAGGGGGGATTGCTGGTGTTGGTAGGTTTGATATGGATGAAGGTATTGATGTGGGCATCTTTGAGATGGAGGTAAATGTCGAGGAAGGTAGAGTAGGACCAGGTAAAGCGATGAGGGACAAGGTGTTGAGGTTCAGGAGGAATGTGGTTAGGGTATCCTCACCCTCAATCCAGATCACGAAGGTATCATCAATAAATCTGAACCAGATGAGGGGTTTGGGATTCTGAGTGATTAGAAAGGATTCCTCTAGATGGCTCACAAATAGGTTGGAATAGGATGGTGCCATCTGGGTGCCCATAGCCGTACTGTGGATTTCTTTGTAGGTGATGCCTTCAAAGGAGAAGTAGTAGTGGGTGAGGATATGGTTGGTCATGGCAACTAGGAATGAGATTGTAGGTCTGGAATCTGTTGGGCATTGGGAAATGTAGCTTACAATAGTGGTAAGGCCATGGGTATTATGGATGTTAGTGAAAAGGGAGATGGCATCAACAATGACGAGCAGGACAGATGTGGTAAAAGAACAGGAACTGTGGAGGGTCAGTGGAGAAAATGGTTGGTATCTTCACGAGGGTAGGTTGTGGGTAGTAGGATGAAGGTGTTGGTCTGCAAGAGCAGAGATTCTCTCAGTAGGGGCACAGTAACTAGTCACAATGGGACACTCTGGGTGATTGGGTTTATGGACATTGGGAAGCATGTAGAAGGTAGGAGTGCAAACTGTGGTAATGAAGAGAGAGACGCACTCCAGGGAGTGGTTCACTGGTGGACCTAAGGCTTTGAAGACAGACTGGAGATGCTGCTGAATTTCTGTAATTTGGTCACTGGGGCAGTGTCTGTAGGTGGATGAACCTGATAGCTGGCGGAGTCATTTTGGCAGGTAATCCTTGCGGTTCAAAACAACAGTGGTGGAGTGTTTGTTGGCAGGTAGAATTATAAGGTCGAAATCAGTTTTTAGGTGATGGATTGAGTTTCTATATGCAGATGTAAAATTAGCCTGCTTGTTGTGGGATTTGGGGAATGATGGTGAGGCAAGGTTCGAGTTTAAGAAATTCTGCAAATTTAATCGGGGTTTGTTTGGGGACAGTGGGGGTGGATCATGGTTGGATGGAGGAGTGAACTGAGTTAGGTAGGATTAAACATTATTCTTTGGTTGAGTCTGGTTGGTAGAGTTGGTGGCGGAAAAGTGTTTCACATTAAGGACCAGGACAAGAAGAGAAGGTCCTTAACAAGTCCCGCATGATTGAATTTGGGAGTGGGGCAAAAGGTCAGGCCTTTGGAGAGAACTGATGCTTCTGTGGGGCTAACACATTCAGGTGCAAGACCTTTCCCACACATCCTCCCACCAACCACCTACTCCAGTCTAGTTGAAAGCATTACCTAACCCATCAAAGGCAGAGCTACCTGTGAAACCAGTCATGTGATGTACAAGCTAAGCTGCAACCACTGTGCTGCATTCTACGTGGGCATGACAACCAACAAGCTGTCTGTCTGCATGAATGATGAGCAACAAACTGTGTTCAAGAAACAGCTGGGCCACCCTGTTGCTGGGCATGCTGCCAAACACAACATTCTTCATTTTAATAATTGGTTCACTGGATCCTTCCCACCAAAACCAGTTTTTCTGAATTTCACAGGTGGGAACTCTCCCTGCAATATATCATACACTCCTGGAAATGGAAAAAAGAACACATTGACATCGGTGTGTCAGACCCACCATACTTGCTCCGGACACTGCGAGAGGGCTGTACAAGCAATGATCACATGCACGGCACAGCGGACACACCAGGAACCGCGGTGTTGGCCGTCGAATGGCGCTAGCTGCGCAGCATTTGTGCACCACTGCCGTCAGTGTCAGCCAGTTTGCCGTGGCATACGGAGCTCCATCGCAGTCTTTAACACTGGTAGCATGCCTCGACAGCGTGGACGTGAACCGTATGTGCAGTTGACGGACTTTGAGCGAGGGCGTATAGTGGGCATGCGGGAGGCCGGGTGGACGTACCGCCGAATTGCTCAACACGTGGGGCGTGAGGTCTCCACAGTACATCGATGTTGTCGCCAGTGATCGGCGGAAGGTGCACGTGCCCGTCGACCTGGGACCGGACCGCAGCGATGCACGGATGCACGCCAAAACCGTAGGATCCCACACAGTGCCGTAGGGGACCGCACCGCCACTTCCAGCAAATTAGGGACACTGTTGCTCCTGGGGTATCGGCGAGGACCATTCGCAACCGTCTCCATGAAGCTGGGCTACGGTCCCGCACAGCGTTAGGCCGTCTTCCGCTCACGCCCCAACATCGTGCAGCCCGCCTCCAGTGGTGTCGCGACAGGCGTGAATGGAGGGACGAATGGAGACGTGTCGTCTTCAGCGATGAGAGTCGCTTCTGCCTTGGTGCCAATGATGGTCGTATGCGTGTTTGGCGCCGTGCAGGTGAGCGCCACAATCAGGACTGCATACGACCGAGGCACACAGGGCCAACACCCGGCATCATGGTGTGGGGAGCGATCTCCTACACTGGCCGTACACCACTGGTGATCGTCGAGGGGATACTGAATAGTGCACGGTACATCCAAACCGTCATCGAACCCATCGTTCTACCATTCCTAGACCGGCAAGGGAACTTGCTGTTCCAACAGGACAATGCACGTCCGCATGTATCCCGTGCCACCCAACGTGCTCTAGAAGGCGTAAGTCAACTACCCTGGCCAGCAAGATCTCCGGATCTGTCCCCCATTGAGCATGTTTGGGACTGGATGAAGCGTCGTCTCACGCGGTCTGCACGTCCAGCACGAACGCTGGTCCAACTGAGGCGCCAGGTGGAAATGGCGTGGCAAGCCGTTCCACAGGACTACATCCAGCATCTCTACGATCGTCTCCATGGGAGAATAGCAGCCTGCATTGCTGCGAAAGGTGGATATACACTGTACTAGTGCCGACATTGTGCATGCTCTGTTGCCTGTGTCTATGTGCCTGTGGTTCTGTCAGTGTGATCATGTGATGTATCTGACCCCAGGAATGTGTCAATAAAGTTTCCCCTTCCTGGGACAATGAATTCACGGTGTTCTTATTTCAATTTCCAGGAGTGTATGTTCCTGCACTGCTCTTGGCCTCAACCTTCATTAGTCATTGTCACCCACCCAGCCCCTTCCCTGTTCCCATTCCAGCACTACACAGCCCTCTATTCCACCACCACACCACAGTCTTTTTATTTAGCTCCTTTTCCATTATACCCCACCTCCTCTGCTCTCCATCTAGCCTCCCAACTGCACCTATCTGCCTTACCCTCTCCCCACTTCGTCCCTGTATGCTCTCACAAGAAGCACTTTACCATCCCCCAACCCTACCCAGCTATTCCTCCACCTCCCTGTCCCAGGCTCCTCCTTACCCCACCACCCAGTTGCTTCTCCCATCATGTACTGCTGCTCGCAGTCTGGTCTCAACAACCAGAGACAGTGGTCGTGTGTGTGTGTGTGTGTGTGTGTGTGTGTGTATGTGTGTGTGTGTGTGTGTGTGGGTGTGTGGGTGCGCTGCTACTACTACTACTACTACTACTACAATTTGTAACACTTCTAATTGTGCAATTATTTTGAGGAGATACTGATTGTAGCAAAGTGTGTGAAAATATGCATAACACCAACAAAAAGAGAAACTGGTAACGGAGCAAAATAAATCGATCTGTCATATCAAAGAAGTGAAAGAGAGAGAGGAAAAAAGGGAACAAAGAGGAGGAAGACAAAAGCACCAGAAATGGGAATACAGGAGCAATGTGGAAGAAAGCAGAGGAAATACTACTACTGACTGAAGACAGACATGAAGGAAGTTCTGGGCGGTAAGTTGCAATACAGAAAAGAATGGAATGAATGGGTTTGTAAAGCACTGTGAAAACATTCTTGATGAAATGTACATAATTTTCGAGAATTTCACAGATCTAACTGAGTATTGTTGAAATAAAGACACATGTCTCTTTGTATATCTATTCCTGTACACAAACGTGTAGATTATGGAAGAATATAACTCGTGTAAATTTAAGCTGTAACTGCTAATTGAGTATAGTAAGTGATGTTCTAAGTAAAAAGTTACCTCATTTATCTACCATCTATTGTGTTTATATTACCAATACATATGTTTTCCATTTTATTTTCTGGTTTTTACTACATGCAATATTATTGCTTGTTTTAGAAACCTATAACTTTACCTTCCCAACTCACTGTCCTTGGTACTTGCATGGTACTAAGCTTTAACCTCTTCATTTTATTTTAAATATTTATTTATTTTTGCCTGCAGCAAAGAGCATCAGTATTTTCAATACTATCAGACAACTACTCTAGTATTTTTATAACAAAATTCTCTTTTGCTTCTTTCATGTCCATAACACTGGTCAACAATGAATATGTTAAATAAATAATTTCAGCTGATTGTTATGTATCTGCGCTGCCAAATCCAAAAATGAGGGCAGAAATGTTCCATTGCCCACCAGTTTTTTGTAACATTAACCTTTAAAAATGTTTATTAAGATGAGGTGCAAAATCCAGTAACTAAAAGAATATAATTTTATTCAACTGGGTCAACAACTCGCATATTTGTTTGAGGCAAATGTTGCCTGTGAATTCAGGAATGATAACAATGTTCAGCAATGAACTTTTCCTCATAATATTGGCTTTTCCCTACCCAGGTCAAGGCTTGTTCCAAAAAACAATAAAGAAGAAGATATATTACATATTGAAGGTGTCCTGCTTAGTTGCCAGAGGAGTAGAAGCTTTATTTAGTAAGAGGAGCTAATCCTGTGTGTTATTCAGCTATGAACTGACAAGTGTAGCATTAGATGATAGTGTGTTTTCTTAAGCACTGTGTTTCAGGAGGAGGAACATGTCTCACTAATGTGTAAATGTCAAAAACAATTTTTGTTATGCTTGTGGCGAATTAAATTGAAAAGCGCAGAGGCAAAATCTGACTCCTAAAATTAAAATAATTTACCAACATTATTTTGACAGTAAAACAGACCAGAATAACTTTTGGGCTTCACAAACCTGTTGTGCCAAATGTGTGACATGATTAACTGACTGGTTAATAGGATCCCTTCATATACCTTTTGCAGTTCTATGATATGGCAGGAACCTAAGGGTTATGTAACAGACTGCCACTCCTGCTTGACAAATACATCTGGCATTAGTTCATTTGTTAAATATCCATCTTTAGAATCAGTCATCGACCAGCACCTCCTGGACCACGCCTTCCCATACCAACTCCACTAAACGGCAAAATTGTGACTGAAAATTTTAGAAGTGTTGATGATATCAGTGAATTACAACAACAGAGGTGCCCAGATTTTATGGAAGGATTAACTACACATAGTCATTTTAAAACTGGGGCTACCACAGCTAAAATAGTTATACATGGCTGATTGACAATTCACACAGCAAACATTTTTCTAATACAGATACTAAAATTATTAAATATAAAACTGAATGAAAAGTCCAACATTCCACTGTAGCCGTATAGCGTCAGTTATAGACCCACACAACCAGTTTCACAACTTTTAAGTTGCATCTTCTGGTGTATATAAATGTTATGTCGTATAGTGTGGGGAGTAATTTCAGAATGCTGCAGAGTAGCTGTTGGTGTAGCTAGGCAAAGTTCTCAGTGCTCCTCAATTGATAAAAACCAATCATCAACTGATAAGAAAACCATCATCTATGATGAATGTTATGTGTTGTGTTAAAATCACAAACTGTCATCACTTTACTAATTAAAATTTGTTCTTGTCGGCCTATGACAAGCAACAGACAATGCCTCTCATAGATGTTATCCAGGAAAGTACTGGGCTGAACAGCTGACACACTCATGTGTTTGTCACCAATACAGCAGCTGACAACATAAGCTGCAAGTGTCCCATGTGTTGTCGAAGCATGTGCTGTGGCTGCCGTCTGGCTACTGAGATGGTGATGAAAATTGGTCTAAGGAGAGCTGAGAACTTTTCCTAGCCACGCCAACAGTTACTCTGCGGCATTCTGTAACTACTACACTCTTCAAACATGTTCCTTGCATTTCAAAACATATCAAACACGGTTTGGTGAAAATGACGCTGAGACTGAAGACAATAATGAACTGTTCTATGTGTGAATACATAGGTAAATGCAGTCAATAGAAGAACAGATTTGGAAATACTAAACATGAAACTGTGATATTGTGTACAACTTTGAATGGAATTATTTTCTGGAGACTACTGAAGCACGTCCATATTTTCCATTTCAGACATAGTTGCAGCCGCCAATGTTTTTTCTCCGTACTCCATTTTTCAAAGAAAAAGTGAAGTACAATTGTCTGTTTCAAAATAAAATAAATTTATGTTTGTAAAGTTTATGCCAATTTTTTTCCAATATATATCTTTACCTCCAATATCTCAGAAATGCTTTCTTTGGACTTGCTCCACTTCTATTCTGATTGCTTCAATTGTCAGATATGTTATTGATAAGATTACTCAGAATCTGTGGATGACTGAAAAGTAATTATGTAAAAAGATTTGAAATCAGCACAATAAACTCAGTAAGAATCACCAATTACATGCCCTTTAACATTAAAAAAAACTTAATTTTGTTGACCAGTGTTATTAATCTCCTATTTTTATTTTTAGCCATGGATCTTTTCATTTCTTTGCTTTTTCTTCATGTTGAAGAACTCTAATGAGTAGTGCAGGAAGAAAATACAAGAATAAACTTTATTTCAGGTTTAGCCTATTATGAATAAACCTTTTGCTTCAAGCACTACTTTTATAAATTGTGTCTTGTCTGTTTTCTATTTTCTAAGTTATAGTGTTATAGAGGTTTTTTTTATCAATAAACCTCACATGAATGTTTACGACAATGCAGAATCATTCAGATTTGTAAAATTAGGACACAACATTCAATTCAAAATTCACAAATCCATTCTAATCCATCCGCCTTTACAGTAAGAGAGCATTCCTTTTATTTTTTCATAGCAAGTTACCTATTCTCACCTTTGAAAGACCCTTGTATTCATAGCGACGATCTCGGAATGCTCTAACAGTGTCAACATAGAAACTATTCTCCTTTTGACAAATTGTGGTGAGTCTTTCTTCAGTCCTTGTAACATGAATTTTCTTATAAGCTTTTCGGCAATATTCAGTGAGTCGTTTTTTTTCATGTGCTGCTTGGTCTTCACGAGATAACTGATGAAATGCACGGTGGGGACCACCTGGCACCAGGGGAGGGAATTTTTCTGTCTCCAACTGCTGCCTGATGCGCTGAAATTCGCTACGTGATGCTGGCACTGAAATAATCACAGCACATACTTTATTTACATCATGATCTGGGCTTCAACAAACTTTTCATTAACAAACTTTCAGAATGTAGACACAACCAATTACTTTTTGAAGATAATTGGTAAACTCTTACAATTTGAACAGTTATTAGCAGCACAGGCTACACATGGAACAATCTAGAGGCTTCTCCCAGTTCTAATAGAACTATCTAGAGATCTTTCATAAGACTAACTTCTCCACGAGAAGGGACATGATGGGGAGTTCGGGTCTCTACAGTTTCAGGATTGTTACTGAGATGGGATTATTTCATTCTACTTAAAGTCGTGTAATTGAAAAGCCTTTGTCTCATCAAATTAGAGGTCTCATTTTAACAATTCCAGAGATCACGTTCTGACAGTTTTAGAGGTCACCTTCTGACAGTTTCTATGGATTGCACAAATAAGAATAGCAACAAATGCTGGAAATAACTGAATTTTAGAAGCAATTGCCGGCAACAGAAAAGAAGAAAGCATTTAGTGATGTGCAAACCAGCTATACAAGTCACACAATGCTCTATACTTCTGTGAGTCTATTCATTATGCATCACCGAACTTTCAGAACATGCTAGTACAGCTTGCCTTTTTTATCATCTCTTGAAGCCTTTAATCTCTAATAAGTTATTAATTGACATTTATTTATAATAAATTGTACTAAGAGAACGCATTTTTGATGGATCTTCAATGTGCTGACAGCTTGAAATAACATACTTTCATAGCAGACAAGTATTAATACGGAGCTTCTTTAACTACCAATATGACATTTCCTGCCATTTTATTACCATAAATTGTACGAAAAATTATGAGTTTTCAGGAGATCCTGAATGTACTACTGCTTTGAAACGGAATACATTCATAGGGCATAAGTTACAAAACCCACTGAATATGGGCTCCAACTGAAATTCGATATGCATCTCCAAGCTCTTTGGCTGAAAAGAGAAAGAGATAGCTTGCATAAATGTGTTCTTCCATCTTATCTAAATGCACATTCAGAATATCGCCATGCTTGTTATTGCTCTTCATGTTGGGAAAGACTCCAAGGTGTCCTTTTTCTATGCTATAACGTCATCTACTTCGGCACACTCCACACTAACATTTGAATGTACTGTAAATGTGATAATATCTTTTTTTTTTTAATTACACATCTAGTTCCGTAGGACAAAATTGAGAAGAAAATCTACAAGGTCATGGAAAGTGTCAGTACAAGAAATTACAACATAAAAGTAATGTTTAAACCCAAAATAAGTCAAGTCATAAGTTTAAGTAAGTGAAATCAACAATATAACACAGGAATCAGATTAATTTTTCAAGGAACTCATCAACAGAGTAGAAGAAGTGACCCACAAGAAAATTCTCCAGTTTCAATTTAAAAACGCGTGGATTACTGTTCAGATTTTTGAATTCTTGTGGTAGCTTACTGAAAATGGATGCAGCAGTATACTGCATTCCTTTCTGGACAAAAGTTAAGGAAGTGCAATCCAAATGCAGACTGGATTTCTGCCTAGTATTAACTGAGTGAAAGCTGCTAGTTCTTGAGAATAAGCTGATATTGTTAACAAGAAACAACAGTAAAGAATACATATATTGAGAGGCCAATGTCAGGGTACCCATACTAGTGAATAGGGGTCAACAAGAGGTTTGTGAACTTACACTACTTATTGCCCAAACTGCCCATTTCTAAGACAAAAATATCCTTTGAGAATGGGAAAAGTTACCCCAAAATATAATACCATATGATGTAAGTGAATGAAAATAAGCATAGTAGACTAATTTCCATGTCGAATGATTGCTTACTTTATGTACTGTTCGAATATTAAAAATGGCAGCATTAAATCTTTGAACAAGATCATAAATGTGGGCTTTCCACAACAGCTTCCTATCTATCTGAACACCTAGAAATTTGAACTGTTCAGTTTCACTAATCATATGCCAATTCTGTGAAATTAAAATGTCAGTTTTTTTAATTGTCTGTTAGAAACTGTAAAAACTGAGTCATTCTGTGATTTTGAGATGGTTTATTTTCTGCAAGCCATGAACATATGTAATGAACTGCACTATTTGAAACCAAGCCAATGTTGCACACAACATCCTTTACTACCAAGCTAGTGACATCAGCAAACAGAAATATTTTAGAATTACCTGTAATACTATAAGGCATATCATTTATACAAATAAGGAACAGGAGTGGCCCCAACACTGATCCCTGAGGCACCCCCCATTTGACCACACCCCACTCAGACCCCACATCACAGCCATTCTTAACAATGTGAATAATGACCTTTTGCTTTCTGTTGTTAAAGTAAGAGGTGAACCAATTGTGGGCTACTCCCTGTATTCCACAATCGTCCAACTTCTGGAACAATAGTTTATCATCAACACATCAAACGCCTTAGTTAAATAAAAAAAAAATATGCCTAATGTTCGAAACCTTTTGTTTAATCCATCCAGTACTTCACAAAGAAAAGATAATACAGCACTTTCAGTTGTTAAATGACTTCTAAAGCCGAACTGTACATTTGATAGGAAATATCCGATACAAAATGATCAATTATCCTTACATACACAGTCTTTTCAATTACTTTAGTAAACATTGATGGCATAGAAATAGGTCTAAAATAGTCTACATTATCCCTTTCTCCCTTTTTATAAAGCGGCTTTACTACTGAGTACTTTAATCATTCAGGAAACTGACCATTTCTAAAGGAAAGATTACAAATATGGCTAAGTACAGGGGTAACATGTGCAGCACAGTACTTTAATATTCTGCTAGGCACTCCATCATACCCATGAGGGGCTTTAATTTTCAAGGATTTAATTATTGACTCAATCGCCCCCTTGTCAGTATCACAGAGGAGTATTTCAGAAACCAATCTCAGAAAGGCATTTTCCAAGAGAGTTATATGATTCCCTGTAGAAACCAAGTTTTTATTTAATTCACCAGCAATGCCCAGAAAATTATTCTTAAATACTGTACATATATCTGACTTATCAGTAACAGAAATATTTTTACTATAAACTGACTATATCGTTGACCTTGTGCTGCTGACCAGGCATTTCCTTCACAACTGACCATATGGTTTTAATTTCATCCTCTGAATTAGCTATTCTATTTATGTGCCAAATACTCTTTGTCTTCCTAATAACATTCTTAAACACCTTACAATAATATTTGTAATGGGCTACTGTAGCTTGATTGTGACTACTTCAAATATTTTGATGTAATTCACACTTTGTTCTATATGATATCCTTAACACGCAAGTCAACACCCAGGCTGCCTTTTACTGCTAGTACCCCATTTAGAATGTTCTAAAGGAAAGCATTATGAAACTTCCTGGCAGATTAAAACTGTGTGCCCGACCGAGACTCGAACTCGGGACCTTTGCCTTTCGCGGGCAAGTGCTCTACCATCTGAGCTACCAAAGCACGACTCACGCCCGGTACTCACAGCTCTACTTCTGCCAGTACCTCGTCTCCTACCTTCCAAACTTTACAGAAGCTCTCCTGCGAACCTTGCAGAACTAGCACTCCTGAAAGAAAGGATATTGCGGAGACATGGCTTAGCCACAGCCTGGGGGATGTTTCCAGAATGAGATTTTCACTCTGCAGCGGAGTGTGCGCAGATATGAAACTTCCTGGCAGATTAAAACTGTGTGCCCGACCAAGACAGGTCCCGAGTTCGAGTCTCGGCCAGGCACACAGTTTTAATCTGCCAGGAAGTTTCATATCAGCGCACACTCCGCTGCAGAGTGAAAATCTCATTCTGAAAGCATTATATTTGTCATCTATGTTATTGGCACCACTCTTGTTTCTTAATGAGGTTTAAAAAACACTCTACTACCTCTGGATTAGCTTTGCTACATAGTTTGTAATTACATGTGACACTTGATTTGAGTACAAAAGCCTTTTAGTGTTAAAATATGTGCTTCATGGTCTGAAAGGCCTTTTACTAACAGAATGCCCAGCCAGTAATGAAGAATGAATAAAATTATTGTCTATGGCTGTGCTACTGTTCCCCTGCACCCTAGTTGGAAAAAACACAATCTGCATCAGATCACAGAAGTTCAGGAGATCTACCAACATCATTTTTCTTGCACAATCATATACAATATTAATATTGAAGTCACCACATATAATTAATTTTTTATACTTCCTATAAAGTGGACCAAGAACGCTCTCTAGCTTGAGCAGAAATGCTCTGAAGTCAGAGTTAGGGGACCTGTAAATAACAAGAATTAGAAGTTCAGTTTCACCAAATTCACAACATTCAAATATCTGTTCAGTGCAGTGCTGTGGTACATCTACAGACTCAAATGGAATACGAAATTAGAATTATATTAATACCGTCAGCTGCTGACGGGCATTGATATATATCCCCGGGGACAGGTGAAAAATGTGTGCTAAGACTGGGACTCGAACCCAGGATCTCCTGCTTACATGGCAGACACTCTAGCCATCTGAGCCACTGAGGGCACAGAGCATAGTGCGACTGCAGGGACTATCTCACACACACCTCCCGCGAGACCCACATTCTCCCCTTCTATGTACACACACTACATTCGTAGTGTCCCACCCCAACACACCCATTACTCAGACATGTCCGAAAGAACAGACACCATATCCATATAAGCAATAGTTCTGGCAATACCGGCAACGACCTCCTTCTTCTGTGCGGATGCACACATATTCCTCAAACTCTAACAGGACTTGGTAAGAATGTCTTCCATGAGTAATGAGTGTGTTGGGGTGGGACACTACGAATGCAGTGTGCGGACATAGAAGGGGAGAATGTGGGTCTCGCGGGAGGCGTGTGTGAGATAGTCCCTGCAGTCACACTATGCTCTGTGCCCTCAGTGGCTCAGATGGATAGAGCGTCTGCCATGTAAGCAGGAGATCCCTGGTTCGAGTCCCGGTCAGGGCACACATTTCCACCTGTCCCCGTTGATATACGGTATAACAATGCCCGTCAGCAGCTGACGGTATTAATATAATTCTAATTTCGTTCTAGACGGCTGCAGGTCACTAATGGTGTCTGTTTTTTACGTTCATGGCCACTCCTCTACTCCGCAAGGAACTCCTTGAAAAACAGCCACCTACTCTGTATCCTGCTAAAGGAAGCCTCTGAATTGTCAAATTATTTAAGTGGTGTTCCAATATACCTATAATGTCAGAGTAAACATCTATAAGAAGTTCACTAAGTTTATCTCTAACACCTCTTATATTTTGATGAAATATGCCAATTCCTTCTGTAGTTGGATACCTGACCTCCCCTGAAGGTGATTCCTCTGTTAGAGAGACTTCCTTTAAGCAGGTATACTTACCAGCTCACTTCAATCTAAAAAAGGTGTAGCTCTAAAACAAACTGCACTCCAATCTCTGTTGTGTCCCTGATTGTAGAGTGACATTCGTCACTTCATCAGGGAATGAGCTACCTTATAAGCTGTCCTAAAGACTTTAGCACAAATGCAACAGTTGCACAGTGGATTGGATTGTTGATCCAATTCACTCATTCTCAAATGTCACACTCTTCACAGAAGGCCAGCTGGCTGAACACTGTCCAGATCACATTACTGAGCAGCCATCTGAATGGATTACTATCAGGCACTATTTGGCCCAGCAGGTGTGTTTAGAGAGGAATATGGTCAACTTGTGTGCAAATGCTAGTGATTTGGTAAAGACTGGGAGAAGTGAGGAGCAAGCAACATCTACAAAGACAGTTTATGACTTTTTATCTCTTTGTTGTTCTGTGGAGAACTTACGATACGTATATCGGATTTTTAAAATATGCTTATCAGTGAAGTGCAAGACTCCACGCCATGCTGTTCCAAATGAAGTGCCCATCCATGGGCAGCCAAGTGCCCATGGGCAAACAGCTGACAGGTGGGCAGTTGGGCAACTGGGCTGACGTCTACACGATTGTACTGTCCTGTCAAGAGCCCATTGGTGCGGGTGGCCACGTGGCTCTCACATGTGCAGAATGCACGCAACACGACTGTCTGGTGGGTAGCATACACTCCTCGCACCTACTTGCAGGCAAGCAAAGGAGCACCAGAGAGTGCCCCTGACCTATTCTGTACACCAGCTGCCTCCCTCCAAGCCAACAGCCACCCTTCTCGAAGTCTCTCTTCTCCTCACTACAACCTTTCTCTCCTTGCCCTCTCCACCTAACACAACTCTTCATCCCAGTCAACCTCCAGAACTGCAGTCACGACATTGTGTATTCAAATGGCTCAGTCTTTTTTATGTGCTTGTCAACAATTCCACACCCCTCCTATTCAATAATTGTTACCCATACTCCTAAATTATTTACATTCTGCTACAACTTTTCATTACCCTACTGACACAGGAGGTACTTATATATAAAATAGTGTTACCAAGGTGAAAATTAATGAGAAAAATCAGAATTCTATAGAATAAAAACACTGAGTTGAAAGAGCAGCAAAAGGGACAAATTTTGGTAATACAGAAAGGTACAACACTGTAACACTTACTATATTCTCCACGCCACATCCATGCCATTTTACGTTGGCATAAGGCTCCTGGACGATTAAAATCACATGCGGCACAAGTGACTTCATCTACCATTGCAGATGGCTGCAGCCTATTAGTTAAAATTATGTTTGGATACATAGCACCTGAAAACAAACATTTTTTTAAGATGAATATTTGTTATTGACTGTAAAGAGACTATATGCAAATATTATAACATTCGCAAGCTACAGTATGAAAGCTTAACTGCATTCATTAATACTAACCTACATCCAAGTGGTATATGATTGGTTTCTCATTGCGTAAAGGATTTTCCTTCAGATTTTGTAATTTAGCCTTTATATCAGCCACAACTTCATCAAAATTAGTAACTAAATCAATAGGAATTTTCTCTTCTTCCTCTATGGCATGTGTCATTGCCCTTTCAACACCAGCAATAAGTGTATCAAAGGCCTCTGGTCTCTGAAGCACAAAAAGTAATATGTAGAACAAGCTCTTTGGATTCATTAAATGAAACTTACAGCTAACCTATGTATTAATACAATATTTGTAAAAAAATATGGTTTCATATTGTTAGTTATCAAAGAAGGAAGAAAACTGGAGAGATGCTCAAAGAAGGAAGAAAACTGGGGAGGTGCAAATGTAAAGTATTACAACAAGAACAAACAGTGAACCACTGAAGAAACAAAAATGAAAAACCAGAAATGTACAATGAGTTTGATGAATTTATGTTACTTTCTCAGAAAAGAAATAGGATGTTACCAGCAAAGAATGAACTGAGCAGAAGACCCTGTTCAAAACATAATGAGACATAGTTCTCACATCAGTCTTGCCATTTCTTTTTCTATTTCATGTAGTGATGCAGAATTTTACTGGGAATGATCTGGCTCCTCTCAGCTAATGTAAAAATTCTAACAATGTGCACACCATTCTTCTAGGAGAGCTAGTTCTGCAAGGTTCGCAGGAGAGCTTCTGTGAAGTTTGGAAGGTAGGAGACGAGGTACTGGCGAATTTAAAGCTGTGAGGACGGGGCGTGAGTCGTGCTTGGGTAGCTCAGTTGGTAGCGCACTTACCTGGGAAAGGCAAAGGCCCCGAGTTCGAGTCTCGGTCCGGCACACAGTTTTAATCTGCCAGGAAGTGTCATCTTATAATTCTTACGAGTTTTAGTTATCGGTTCTTCACGAAGCAACATAGTTGAATTCTATAGTCAGTGTCAGCCAAGTCAAATGGCTGAGACAGATCCGAATCTGAAGAGTTACTGTTGTCATCACTGTCGTTCGCAGAGTCAGTCCTACCTATGCCTATGGACACATCATCTACGGTGTCATCTATTAACTAGTCTTTTTCCCAAAACATATTCTCTGTTTTGATTATGTGTTCATCAAATTTCCCCTAGTCTGCTATGGTCACAGATGCAGTTATGTTCTTTGCCAATTCTTGCTGTTTCTCCATGGAAATACCCCCCTTTATATTCTGCTTCCGTACATGTCCTATAGTTTTCGACTAGGTCATTTCTATGGAATTTGATTCACACACATGTGGGGGTAACCAGAGGACTGAGTGCCCAAGACTTTTCGTTGATTCGTCAAACCAATATGGCTTTTCAAGGGCTTTTAAACTTTTGAATCTGTTCAAACAGTTCAAGTGTATTTTTTTCTGTGATTTTAACTGCTTATTGTGAGGGTTCTTTTTTTCTTGCACACTATTAGCAGCATCACACACTTATAATCCTAGCTTTTGGTAGACAGGGAAGCAATTTTTCCTGCATCTCACTTCTCAAGATTGGTAGCTTTGATTTGCCTCAGATAATCTCCACTGACTTTCCGATCCCTAAAGAATCAGTTCTGTTCCATTCATAAAGTCATTCCTTTAACCTGCATAGACAAGGGTAAGTCTATTTGATGAGCTGGTATTTGTTGTGAAAGCCACAATTTTTTTGCTCTGCCATTATCCACCAAATGAAAGATTATTGTCCACACAAGTTTTACATAAGTAAAAATGTTCTGCACTGGGAATGATAAATTTTGACACACCTCAAGTATTTTGCTCACAAAGTGACAATATAAGAGCACTCAATGAAAATGTTTCTGTTGCTAGCACGTTTTCCATTGGAACTCATCAAATGTAACAGCCTCCTTAATGCGTCAACAGACAATGGAAATCCCACTCTTTTCACGAATGTTGTGAGGGCACGGTGAATACTCCAAGTTATTTATTCGAGAGAGAGAGAGCGAGAGAGCAGATTTGGAGAGAAAGATGATGCTATAAGAAGCCCCTAATAAATGTAGGAGAGGTGGGGGGAACCATACCTTAATAATGACTTTTCTTTCCTCACAGCTGAGATATACTACCCAAAAAGCAGTACTTTAATCATAGTTCTTGAACACTGATAATTTATATGTTATAATTTTCATATAATTAACACACACTGAAATATTAAGTATTTTAAGAATTGTGATTTATAAAATGCAAGAAAATTAATTAGAGTGCTAGCTTAGAAACATAGAATTCCCTGCAATTTCCCTGATTTTTCCATACAAATCAAATTGTAATTCACTAATAATGCCAGGTTTTCCAGAGAAATCGTCACCCTGGAGGAGCTTTTTATATATATATATATATATATATATATATATATATATATATATATATATATATATATATATATATATATATATATATATATATAAAATAGAGGGAAACATTCCACGTAGGAAAAATATATCTAAAAACAAAGAAGATGTGACTTACCAAATGAAAGTGCTGGCAGGTCGACACACACAAACAAACACAAACATACACACAAAATTCAAGCTTTCGCAACAAACTGTTGCCTCATCAGGAAAGAGGGAAGAAGAGGGAAAGACGAAAGGATGTGGGTTTTAAGGGAGAGGGTAAGGAGTCATTCCAATCCCGGGAGCGGAAAGACTTACCTTAGGGGGCAAAAAAGGCGGGTATACACTCGCACACACACACATATCCATCCACACATATACAGACACAAGCAGACATATTTAAAGACAAAGAGTTTGGGCAGAGATGTCAGTTGAGGGATATGACTTCCTCAAATCCTGCCCTGAAATGAGATCCATCCTTCACGAAATCTTCCCCACTCCACCAAGAGTGTCTTTCCGCCGTCCACCTAACCTTCGTAACCTCTTAGTTCATCCCTATGAAATCCCCAAACCACCTTCCCTATCCTCTGGCTCCTACCCTTGTAATCGCCCCCGGTGTAAAACCTGTCCCATGCACCCTCCCACCACCACCTACTCCAGTCCTGTAACCCGGAAGGTGTACACGATCAAAGGCAGAGCCACATGTGAAAGCACCCACGTGATCTACCAACTGACCTGCCTACATTGTGATGCATTCTATGTGGGAATGACAAGCAACAAACTGTCCATTCCATGAATGGACACAGGCAGACAGTGTTTGTTGGTAATGAGGATCACCCTGTGGCTAAACATGCCTTGGTGCACGGCCAGCACATCTTGGCACAGTGTTACACCGTCCGGGTTATCTGGATACTTCCCACCAACACCAACCTATCCGAACTCCGGAGATGGGAACTTGCTCTTCAATATATCCTCTCTTCCCGTTATCCACCAGGCCTCAATCTCCGCTAATTTCAAGTTGCCGCCACTCATACCTCACCTGTCATTCAACAACATCTTTGCCCCTGCACTTCTGCCTCGACTGACATCTCTGCCCAACTCTTTGTCTTTAAATATGTCTGCTTGTGTCTGTATATGTGTGGATGGATGTGTGTGTGTGTGCGCGCGCGAGTGTATACCCGTCCTTTTTTCCCCCCTAAGGTAAGTCTTTCCACTCCCAGGATTGGAATGACTCCTTACCCTCTCCCTTAAAACCCACATCCTTTCGTCTTTCCCTCTCCTTCCCTCTTTCCTGATGAGGCAACAGTTTGTTGCGAAAGCTTGAATTTTGTGTGTATGTTTGTGTTTGTTTGTGTGTCTGTCGACCTGCCAGCACTTTCATTTGGTAAGTCACATCATCTTTGTTTATATATATATCTACCAACCCAAGTTCACCACAAGATCACCCAGTCTCTCCTCTCATTGCACACAGACCCAGTCTCTCCCATCTACTCAATCTCCCACTTCCAGCTCGACTCCCCCCAAAACCTCAAAATTCCAATCAACACAATCTGGAACCACAACACCCTAATTCAGTAGTTAACCTTTCCTCCAAACCTCTCTCCCAATCCGAAACCTCTGTCCTATCCAAAGGCCTCACCTTCAGCCCCACTCCCAGATTCAACCAAACAGCCCTTGTCAAAGATTTACTGTCCTACACCCATACTCTCTGCTGGAAATATCACTTTGCCACGAAGAACAATGATCCTAATCCTACTCCTAATGGTCCAACTCCCCAAGACACTATCCAAATTGAACCCTGCCTGGAACAGTTCCGTCCTCCATCACAGCGGGACCCACCTCCTCTTCCTCAAAATCACCCTCTCCAAACCTTCCAGGAATTTCTGACTTCCAGACTTGCCTCTCAATCCTTCTTAAAAAACCTTAATCCTACTCCCAACATCACCGCTGCTGAAGCCCAGGCTATCCGTGATCTGAAGGCTGACCGATCCATCGTCATTCTTCCGGCGGACAAGGGTTCCACAACCGTGGTACTTGATCGTCGGGAGTATGTGGCTGAGGGACTGCGTCAGCTTTCAGACAACACCACATACAAAGTTTGCCAAGGTAATCCCATTCCTGATGTCCAGGCGGAGCTTCAAGGAATCCTCAGAACCTTAGGCCCCCTACAAAACCTTTCACCTGACTCCATCAACCTCCTGACCCCACCTACACCCCGCACCCCTACCTTCTACCTTCTTCCTAAAATTCACAAACCCAATCATCCCGGCCGTCCCATTGTAGCTGGTTACCAAGCCCCCACAGAACGTATCTCTGCCTACGTAGATCAACACCTTCAACCCATCACATGCAGTCTCCCATCCTTCATCAAAGACACCAACCACTTTCTCGAACGCCTGGAATCCCTACCCAGTCTGTTACCCCCGGACACCATCCTTGTAACCATTGATGCCACTTCCTTATACACAAATATTCCGCACGTCCAGGGCCTCGCTGCGATGGAGCACTTCCTTTCACGCCGATCACCTGCCACCCTACCAAAAACCTCTTTCCTCATTACCTTAGCCAGCTTCATCCTGACCCAGAACTCCTTCACTTTTGAAGGCCAGACATACCAACAATTAAAGGGAACAGCCATGGGTACCAGGATGACCCCCTCGTACGCCAACCTATTCATGCGTCACTTAGAGGAAGCCTTCTTGGTTACCCAGGCCTGCCAACCCAAAGTTGGGTACAGATTTATTGATGACATCTCCATGATCTGGACTCACAGTGAAGAAGAACTCCAGAATTTCCTCTCCAACCTCAACTCCTTTGGTTCCATTAGATTCACCTGGTCCTAATCAAAATCCCATTCCACTTTCCTTGACATTGACCTCCACCTGTCCAATGGCCAGCTTCACACGTCCGTCCACATCAAACCCAACAACAAGCAACAGTACCTCCATTATGACAGCTGCCACCCATTCCACATCAAACGGTCCCTTCCCTACAGCCTAGGTCTTCGTGGCAAGCGAATCTGCTCCAGTCCGGAATCCCTGAACCATTACACCAACAACCTAAAAACAGCTTTCGCATCCCGTAACTACCCTCCCGACCTGGTACAGAAGCAAATAACCAGAGCCACTTCCTCATCTCCTCAAACCCAGAACCTCGCACAGAAGAACCCCAAAAGTGCCCCACTTGTGACAGGATACTTTCCGGGACTGGACCAGACTCTTGAATGTGGCTCTCCAGCAGGGATACGACTTCCTCAAATCCTGCCCTGAAATGAGATCCATCCTTCATGAAATCTTCCCCACTCCACCAGGAGTGTCTTTCCGCCGTCCACCTAACCTTCGTAACCTCTTAGTTCATCCCTATGAAAGCCCCAAACCACCTTCCCTACCCTCTGGCTCCTACCCTTGTAACCACCCCCGATGTAAAACCTGTCCCATGCACCCTCCCACCACCACCTACTCCAGTCCTGTAACCCGGAAGGTGTACACGATCAAAGGCAGAGCCTCGTGTGAGAGCACCCACGTGATTTACCAACTGACCTGCCTACACTGTGAAGCTTTCTATGTGGGAATGACCAGCAACAAACTGTCCATTCGCATGAATGGACACAGGCAGACAGTGTTTGTTGGTAATGAGGATCACCCTGTGGCTAAACATGCCTTGGTGCAAGGCCAGCACATCTTGGCACAGTGTTACACCGTCCGGGTTATCTGGATACTTCCCACTAACACCAACCCGTCAGAACTCTGGAGATGGGAACTTGCCCTTCAGTATATCCTCTCTTCTCATTATCCGCCAGGCCTCAGTCTCCGCTAATTTCAATTTGCCGCCGCTCATACCTCACCTGTCTTTCAACAACATCTTTGCCTCTTTACTTCCGCCCGACTGACATCTCTGCCCAAACTCTTTGCCTTTACAAATGTCTGCTTGTGTCTGTATGTGTGTGGATGGATATGTGTGTGTGTGTGTGTGCGCGCGAGTGTATACCCGTCCTTTTTTCCTCCTAAGGTAAGTCTTTCTGCTCCCGGGATTGGAATGACTCCTTACCCTCTCCCTTAAAACCCACTTCCTTTCGTCTTTCCCTCTCCTTCCCTCTTTCCCGATGAGGCAACAGTTTGTTGCGAAAGCTTGAATTTTGTGTGTATGTTTGTGTTTCTATCGACCTGCCAGCGCTTTCGTATGGTAAGTCACATCATCTTTGTTTTTATATATATAAAGAGAGAGAGAGAGAGAGAGAGAGAGAGAGAGAGAGAGAGAGAGAGAGAGAGAAACATTCCACGTGGGAAAAATTATATATAAAAACAAAGATGAGGTGACTTACCGAACGAAAGCGCTGGCAGGTCGATAGACACACAAACAAAGACAAACATACACACAAAATTCTAGCTTTCGCAACCAACGGTTGCCTCATCAGGAAAGAGGGAAGGAGAGGGAAAGATGAAAGGATGTGGGTTTTAAGGGAGAGGGTAAGGAGTCATTCCAATCCCGGGAGCGGAAAGACTTACCTTAGGGGGAAAAAAAGGACAAAATATATATATATATATATATATATTTATATATATATATATATATATATATATATATATATATATTGTTTTTTGTCATGAGCAAAGAAAAGTGTTTGATTCTGTGACTATTGAATTGGTAGTCACCGAGGTTACTTTTATTACCCTCTTCAAAACATAAAAAGAGACAGATGATTCATAGTGAGGAGATATATATATATATATATATATATATATACATATACCAGGGCAATAATGGAAGAATCGCCCGACACAAATACCATCTTCTCAAATTTTTGTAACAGTTCTTATGGTATGCCACTACAGTTAGCAGCTCACAGACTATAAATTTCACATCTATTTCAAATTTCCTGCTCTAGCTTCCAGATCACAAGATTTTACAGTGTTCCTTAGTAATTCCATATCCTCACTATGAATCATCTGTCTCTTTTTATGTTTTGAAGAGGGTAATAAAAGTAACCTCGGTGACTACCAATTCAATAGTCACAGAATCAAACACTTTTCTTTGCTCATGACAAAAAACAATGAACAGAACAGCAAAACAACACAGATATAAGTAATTAGAAACTGCAGTGGGCCCACGAAAGGCAACTGTAGAGATTATGTATCGAACAACAAAACATGCCACAGAATAGTAGCCAATGAAGTCTACCAGTAGACCAATAATGAAATGCGCCACAGCAAGGCAACAAAGAAGTCTAACAGTACGTCAACATCAGTCAGAAGGGCAATACAGCTGATGTCTGGCAGCTGTAGGACAGAAGGGACCAAGGGGAAGGACTATTTCTCTGTGCCTCCCTTACCCCTTGCAAGTATTCCTCTGAGCTACCAACTGCAGCTTCTAAGTAATTTATGTTATGACATGACGATGTACAGTAGCCAACTGTAAATGGACTACTGAGCGAGCATAACAAAACCCAACTGTGTCTCTGAAAGTAAGTTACTTGTGTCTGCGAAATACGATAGTGGCAATCATTGAAAGCTTCAGTTTTTGTTCAATTTTTATCCAGAAAGATAAGACTTTCCAAGGGCCCAATCAAAGGGCCTCTCTGGTTCATCTGACAAACAGGCCTTGGACTCTATCTGTGGCTCTCATAGGTCTTGAGCCAGATGCATTCGCTTGCACTGATCCACATGAAGCCTCTCAGCCCACAAGGTCTGGGCATTCACTGAACGTGGGATTACTGGTAGCTGGGAGCTCTCATGCCAAGGGAATAATGGGGCCCCTGGGAAATGACTGCCTAGGAGGGAAAGAAATCCGGTGTGCATCCTGTGTATTCTGGGAGGAGACATTTCAGATGTGAAACGAGTTCTGCCGAATGCCACAAAGAACGTAGGGTGAAGCCAACTGCAGGTGGTGGCTCATGTCTGAATTAATGACACGTGTTGCTTTGGGTTGTACAGATTCTTACTTGTTTTATGAAGCTAGCTGAAGTGGTAAAAACTGTCAGTCTTGATTGCAAAATGAAGGTAGAGTTCACCATCTGTAGCATCATCTACAGGACTGATTGGGGATCTTTGGTACAGAGCTGAGTGGAGGGTCTGGATCAGAGGCTCAGACAGTTCTGTGACCATGTCGATAGCAGATTTACTCTATAGGGTGGTCGGGTTTTGGGTTTCACTTAATTGGGTTATGCTTATAGTTCAGGTGTCCACTATACACGTCTCTACATGGGTAGCAGTGGATGTGTGAAATGGACTAAGGAGTTTTTAGGTTAGAAAGTCTCAGGAAAGTACAGAAAGGGCTTCAGTGTCAAAGGGTGCAGGAGAAACACAGGAAGAGGGTAGATCTAGCAACAATCAGTACTGCAGTTGTAAACTGTCACAGCTCGGTTAGGAAAGAAACAGAGCTCCAAGCACCAACAGAAAGTACTGAAGCTCCCAAATCCTTGTAGGTACCAAAAGCTGACTAAGGCTAGACGTAAGCTCAGCTGAAATTTTTACAATGGGCCTAACGGAGTTCAGACAGTTTAAATACAATTGGTGTTTGTTGCTGTTAGAAGTAATTTATCCTGTATCGAAAATGAATTAGATAGTTCCTGTGAGTTAGTATGGGTAAAGTTTATACTTGACAAACCAGAATAAATTAATAATTGGTTTCTTTTACTACCCCCAACTCAGATGATTCAGTTACCGAACACTTCGAAGAAAACTTGAGTATCATCTCAAATAGTTCTTCCACTCATACAATTTCATTTGGTGGTAACTTCAATCTATCCTCATTATGATGGTGAAAATACAAGTTCAAAACTGGTGGTAGGTATAAAACATTGTCAGAAATTGTACTAAATGCCTATCTAAATATTATTCTGAAAAATTAGTTCAAAAGCCCACCAGAAGCATTAATGGTTGTGAAAACATACTTGACTTCTTAGCAACTACTAATCCTGAGTGAATACGGGGCATCATGATGGATACAGAGATTAGTGATGGGAAGATCGGTTTAGTGAGACTGACCACATCATCCAAACCCACTAAAATTAAACACAAAGTATAGCTATTTAAAAAAAGGAGATAAAAATTTGCTTTGGATTCCTAAGAGACAGTCTCTGCTCCTTCCCACCTAACTATGTAAGTTTAGACCAGATGTGGCTTAAATTCAAGGAAATAACATACGTGCCAACTGACACATTCATACTGAATAAACTAATAAAAGAAGAGACTGGCTCCCATGGTATACAAAACATGTCAGAAAATTGTTGCAAAAGCAACAAAAAATGTCAAATTTAACAGAATGCAAAATTTCCAAGACTGGCAATGTTTTAATGAAATTAAAAACTTTGTGAGACCTTCAATGTGAGATGCTTTTAACAACTTCCACAACAAAACTCTATCTCAAAATCTGACAGAAAATCTAAAGAGATTCTGGTCATATGTACTGTACTCCAGCAGCAAGACACAATCAATACCTCCAATGCATGATACCAATGGCAAAATTACTGATGACAGTGTCACTGTAGTGGAGTTATTAAACGTAGTCTTACAAAATCCGTTCATCAAAGAAGACAAAGTAAATATCCAGAATTTGAATCAAGAACAATTGCCAATGTGAGTAATTTAGAAGAAGATATCCTCAAAGAAGTGAAGCAGCTCAAAGCACTTAATAAAGGCAAGTCTTCCAGTCGAGATAGTATACCCACTACATTCCTTTCAGAGTACACTGATACAACAGCCTTATACATAACAATCATATACAACTGCTCATTTGACAAAAGATCAATGCCAAAAGACTGGGAAGTTGCGAAGGTCACACCAATATTCAAGAAAGGAAGGAGAAGTGGTCCACCGAATTACAGATCCATATCACTGACATCAATTTGCACGATTATGGAACATATACTATATTCAAACTTTATGAATTACCTTGAAGAATATGGCTTACTGACACATGGTGAGCAAGGATTCAGAAAATATCGTTCTTATGAAATACAACTACCTCTTTACTCTCATGACATACAACAGGGGATCTCAAATTGATTCCATATTTCTAAAAACAAAGATGATGTGACTTACCATACGAAAGCGCTGGCAGGTCGATAGAAACACAAACAGACACATACATACACACAAAATTCAAGCTTTCGCAACAAACTGTTGCCTCATCAGGAAAGAGGGAAGGAGAGGGAAAGACGAAAGGAAGTGGGTTTTAAGGGAGAGGGTAAGGAGTCATTCCAATCCCGGGAGCGGAAAGACTTACCTTAGGGGGAAAAAAGGACGGGTATACACTCGAGCACACACACACACATATATCCATCCACACATATACAGACACAAGCAGACTTACCCTCTCCCTTAAAACCCACTTCCTCTCGTCTTTCCCTCTCCTTCCCTCTTTCCTGATGAGGCAACAGTTTGTTGCGAAAGCTTGAATTTTGTGTGTATGTACGTGTCTGTTTGTGTTTCTATCAACCTGCCAGCGCTTTCGTATGGTAAGTCACATCATCTTTGTTTTTAAATATATTTTTCCCGCGTGGAATGTTTCCCTCTATTATATTGATTCCATATTTCTCAATTTCCAGAAGGGTTTTGACACCCCTCCTCACATGGGACTTCCAATCAAATTGCATGACTGTGAAGTATCTCTTCAGTTATGAAACTGGATTTGTGGTTTCCTGTCAGGAAGGTCACAGTACATAATAATCAATGGAAAATCATCAAATAAAACAGAAATGACATCTGCTCTCTGTTGTTCTTAATCTATATAAATAATTTAGGGGACAATCTGAGCAGCCCTCTTAGATTGTTGACAAATGATGCTGCCATTTACCATATAGTAAAGTCATCAGAAGATCAAAACCAATTTATAATGGTTTAGATAAAATATCTATATGGTACAAAAGTGGCAACTGAATATGAATAAGGAGAAGTGTGAGGTCATCCACATCAGTACAGAAAAAAAATTCCAATAAATTTTGGTTACATGATAAATCACATAAATTTAAAGACTGTCAATTCAACTGTCTACCTAGGAATTACAATTACAAACAACTTAAAATGAAACGATCACATAGAAAATGTTGTGAGGAAGGCAAACACAAGAATGTATTTTACTGGCAGAACATTTAGAAGATGCAACAGGTCTAATAAAGAGACTGCTTACACTACACTTGTCCGACCTCTGCTGGAGTACTGTTCTGTGGTATGGGATCCTCATCAGATAGGATTAACGATGGGCATCAAAAAAGTCCATAGGGGAGAGAGTGTCGGCGATATGACAACCAAGTTGGGGTGGCAATCATTAAAGCAAAAGACTTTTTCGATGCTGCAAGATCTTTTCACAATTTTTTTTATCACCAACTTTCTCCTCTAAATGTGAAAATATTTTATCGTCACCAACATACACACGGAGAAACGATCATCACAATAAAATAAAATAAATTATAGTTCCTACAGAAACATCATTCACCATTTTTCCCATGCACTGTTAGAGAGTGTAATGGTAGATAAGTAGTCTCATGGTGGTTCGAAGAACCCTCTGCCAGGCACTTAAGTGTGAATTGCAGAGTAATCATGAGAAGTCAATGAACTGTCAAAATTAAGTTGCCTTAGAGTACATTCACTAGACAGATAGCAGGAGCATTCAACATGCTAAGTTTTACCATATGTTGTTCTTACATATACTGCTATGTGATAATGGCTTTAAGAGGGGTAGGACGTCAAACTGGGCGACTTGGAGCAGGAGAGGCACCACAGGAAATTTTAATTTCCACTGTCTATACTTTTACAAATAAATTCATAAAACTTTGTCAGCATGACCAGGAAGGGTTCAGGATTCATGCTCCCAGCAGTGGAAGTTCAAAAATATAACAAAATATATTTTTTTTACATCTGAAATGTCATCATTTTTTCACTTACTATTGGCTGCATTCGTTGCCATAGGTACACTTTTCTTCATAAGTAAGGGAGATTCTTCGATGAATTTTGCTCAGCATACAAACCATACTTACAGGTGTATGAAACTCTAGAATTTTCCAAATCTATTATAAACTGTGCTAAAAATTGAGATAATTAACTATAAAATTTGAGTTTTTTCTAAACATGAAGTTTAAAATGTAACAGCTCGTTCATTTTTTCAGTAATTAAATAAATTCTAGAGTTTCATACACCTGTAAGTATGGTTTGTATGCTGAGCAAAATTCATCGAATAATCTCTCTTACTTGTGAAGAAAAGTGTACCTATAGCAACAAATGCAGCCAATAGTAAGTGAAAAAATCATGAAATTTCACACGTAAAAAAAATTATTTTGTTATATTTTTGAACTTACATTGCTATGAGTTTGAATCCAGAATACTTCCTGGTCATGTTGACAAAGTTTTATGAATTTATTTGTAAAAGTATAGACAGTGGAAATTAAAATGTCGTGTGGTGCCTCTCCTGCTTCAAGTCGGCCCGTTTGACGTCCTACCTCCCTTAAACTGAAACTGGCTGTGGCTGAACAACACATTATGATAAATAAAGTAACTGTGATATTTAGTCATGACCAAGAAATTCAATTTATGCACTGCATTTATTAAGAAAACAGCCTTCAACCTGTATTTATTAAACTAATTTGGCAAGAGAATTTTCTTCTAAAATTTTTTGAAAACTGAATTTACTTTTAATCTTCCATTTTTCCTGATGCAATCAAACTTCAGTCCTCAGTAATACCACTGATGTACATCATTGTATCTGGAATATAGCATACACTAAATTTATTATTATAATCCAAAGTCTTACCAGGCGGAAGCGACAAGGCAAGTCTGCACGGAACACTCCAGACTCAAGAGCTTCCACATGACCTCCAACATATGTCTCTTGGTCAAGAACATGGCCATCATCTGTCATTTTATTAAGCTCTGATTCTTGTTTGTTTGGGAAAATGATATTTGCATGGAAAGCTTCCACCATTAATAGTGATTCACATAATGTGCCTGATCCTTTGCGCAATACCTGCAATAAATGAAGCAATTAGAAGGCAGGTAAAATTAAGCAATATGCTGGAAATATCATATTTTAGACACACTGATTGAGACAAAAACCTACAGGCAATGTGTAAGGAGATGCACTTACAGGCGGCAATATCCTTCATTTTACTCACTTATTTTACTATATTACAATATCATTTTCATCCGAATTTGTGTAATCTGTCTTTCAGCAAACAAAAAACAAGTAAGAACATGATATATCATTTTGTGATTACAGAGCTGTGCCATAAAAATAGTGTCTGTATTTCAGCTGTTCATGTCAGGTGCTCCATAAACTCATAGCACTTACATCAATGCTGCAACTCTCATGTAAACAATAGTATCAGTATCAAACACTAACTGAACATCTACTACAGCCAGCTTTCGTAACTTAAAGCTCGTACCACATATTTTACAAACTAAAGACAAAGTGCATGAAAGACATAAGAAGAGTATTTGAAACAGCAGCAAACATTTATTTTCAAAAGGGGAAAAAGGAATACAGAAAACAATGTGGTTAAATTACATGAAATGGTAAAAGTTCAAATAGGGGCTAGCTGTCAGCAAGTACAATTTCAAAATTACGATAAAATATGAATAAAGGAGTAGAGGGAACTCAACTTATAATTTCATTAGAAACATGACATAGTGTGTATTTTTTATATCCTTTGAGTTCTACAGCTGCATGCCAGCCAATTCTACATCCACATTTACATCTACATAC
Organism: Schistocerca americana; assembly: GCF_021461395.2. NCBI lineage: Eukaryota > Metazoa > Arthropoda > Insecta > Orthoptera > Acrididae > Schistocerca > Schistocerca americana. Next base: position 466,510,657 of record NC_060122.1, on the reverse strand, counting down.
ATACTCCACAAGCCATCATACGGTGCGTGGCAGAGGGTACCCTGTAACACCAGTAATTTCCTTCCCTGTTCCACTCACAAACAGAGCAAGACAAACAGAGCAAGGGAAAACGACTATCTATATGGATATGAGCCCTAATTTCACTTCTCTTCATAACACTTACATGAAATGCACGATGATAGCAGCAAGATTGTTTTTCAGTCAGCTTCAAATGCCAGTTCTCTAAATTTTCTGTATAGCATTACTCGAAAAGAATGTCACCTTCTCTCCATGGATTCCCACTTGTGTTCCCTAAGCACCTCAATGACTTAACAAGTTTTATAATAACTAACAGGAATTTACCACTTTCACAACATGCAGATGTTTCAGGCTGATTGCCTGGGTTCATAACATTTCATTTGTTATTACTATTTGTTAGGTAACACCTTACTCTTTGGTTGTTTGTGTACCGAATTCTTGTCAGACCACAATTTACAGTTTTGTCACAATGTGACTGTTATAAACAAGAATATTTGCAAATCGCATGTAATTAGAATCAAAAAGTGCGTCTTCAGATGTAAAACACACACACACACACACACACACACACACACACACACACACACACACCTACTGTCTACTGCCAGTTGGGCCCAACTGCAGGCTACGTCTGACAGAACAGCAATCCAGGGTGAGGGGTGCGCAGTACCAGGTTAAGGGCAGGGAAAGATGATGTGCTGCTAGGTGCAAAGTCAGGAAGCAGTGCTGGGTGAGGGGAACGGGAGACGTAGAGTAGAGAAAGGGAAAAGATTGGTAGATGCATTGGTGGAATGAAAGGCTGTGTTGAACTGGAGTGGGAGCAGGGAACGGGACATGGATTACAGAGACGAGCGAGGGCTGAGGTAAGGGGAGTTATGAGAATGAAAGATATCTTGAAGGTAGAGTTCTCACCAGCACAATTCAGAAATGCTGGTTTTGGTAGGAAGGATCCATATGATGCAAGCTGTGAAGCAGTCACTGAAGTGAAGTACATCATGTTGGACAGCATGTTCAGTAACTAGATAGTCCACCCGCCTCTTGGCCACAGTTTGGCAGTGGCCATTCATGTGGACAGATGGTTTGTTAGTTGTCACGTCCTCGTAGAAAGCAGCACTGTGTTTACTGCTTAGTTTATAGATATGGCTGCTTTCACTGGTATCTCTGCCTTTGATGAGATAGGAGATTACTTTAACAAGACAGATCACTTTTTATTTCTTGAGTTGTAACCAAAAACACGCATGCTATAAAACTAACAATAACTAGAACACTTCTTGGCTACCTCCATAGAACTGGACTATTGAGTCTGAAGTCCTGGTGTTGTCATTGTCTTCCTTCCTCCCCCCCCCCCCCCCCCCCCCCCGAAGTCTTCAAAACATTACTTATGTGGCATCCAAGATTCCTTCTAATCATCAACTTTATACTTTCTTTAAAAAATCTGTATTTTTCTCTGATTTTTCTTATTAACAAACCCACCGCAAACAGTTTCTCATGATATATTCTACCCAGTGCCACAACTGCCACTAAAATTGCAACTTTATATTATTAACTAGAACTGTATATGAAATACATATAATTAAAAGGGATTTTGTTTCTTGTAAATAAATGGTGGAAGGTACTGCTATTTTGTTAGCGTATTAGGATAATGTAAAAACCACAAGAACATGTCACTTTCATTTTCAAAAAAATTCCTACACTGGCCTGTGTAAATTTACAATTTGACATACTTAGTGAAGTATCTGCCTTTATAATTGACTTAAACATATTGTGAGAATGATAAGAATACAACTACAATAGTATAAAGTTTAGATGTAAGCTGTCACTGCTTTATGTGGCACAGTTCTTCATACTTAGTGCCATTTAACAGTGAGGTCTGATACAGAATAAGCATGCATATTTTGGAACTCCTTTTGGTAGAAATTCAACAATTTCGGAACAAATTTTGAGGGCAACTGCCCCAGGCAAGAGCATGGGGTCGGGAGAGAAAGCCAACATTCTAAGCAATCTGTCTGATATTGATGGTCAATATATACTTTCACTTTTTCAACTTTATTTAGCTGGTTGTTCATGTGCTGTAGTAGACAGATATCCACTTGCTTGAAAATGTTCGTACCTCTTATAAATTATCATTTTATTGATAGAATATTCACCAAAAGCAGCATTCAACATTGTGCTGCATTTTACTACAATGTTAGAACAAAAATAATTGCCAGTTGTTAAATTTATTTTTTTGACAAGTTGCAATTCTCTGAGTATTCCAACATGTGTACAACTTTATCAAAAGTCAACAACAGAGTAATCATCTGGCTATCAATATGAAAATACATCAGGAACTAGAAAAATTACCCTGCCCCCCCCCCCCCTTCCCTCCACACACACAAATTACAAAAAAAGTAGTTTCACAGGTTGGCAACACTCACAACATAAACGAAAACAAACGAATAGACATAAACATTGTTACTGTGCAGAGTGAGAAACACACATAACTTTAGTTCAATTTACAAAAATGACATGCAAATAATGCAGTGCAAGAAATACTGCAGACTGGCAAAAACTGACAAGTGCATATTTGAATAGAAGTCTTTCGCTGTCAACTGCTGCTAGGAAGGAGGGAAGAAGCAGTGGTTTGGAGAATACCGAGAATGTATAAACTTATGTATCCAATTTGCAAAATAACCACGGAAGGTGCATAATAAATAAAAGCAAAACTTCTCTGGTGTAATTCTCTTTAATGATACTGCAGTAAGCTCAAGACGGAAATCCGACAATAACTGATTATCACTGATTTTAACAACTCATCTACTCATTTACATCCATACTCTGCAAGCCACCTGACGGTGTGTGGCGGAGGGTACTTTGAGTACCTCTATCGGTTCTCCCTTCTATTCCAGTCTCATATTGTTTGTGGAAAGAAGGATTGTCGGTATGCCTCTGTGTGGGCTCTAATCTCTCCAATTTTATCCTCATGGTCTCTTCGCGAGATATACGTAGGAGGGAGCAATATACTGCTTGACTCCTCGATGAAGGTATGTTCTCGAAACTTCAACAAAAGCCTGTACCGAGCTACTGAGTGTCTGTCCTGTAGAGTCTTCCACTGGAGCTTATCTATCATCTCCGTAACGCTTTCGAGATTACTAAATGATCCTGTAACAAAGCGCGCTGCTCTCTGTTGGATCTTCTCTATCTCTTCTATCAACCTTATCTGGTACGGATCCCACACTGGTGAGCAATATTCAAGCTGTGGGTGAACAAGTGTACTGTAACCTACTTCCTTTGTTTTCGGATTGCATTTCCTTAGGATTCTTCCACCGAATCTCAGTCTGGCATCTGCTTTACCGACGATCAACTTTATATGATCATACCATTTTAAATCACTCCTAATGCCTACTCCCAGATAATTTATGGAATTAACTGCTTACAGTTGCTGACCTGCTATTTTGTAGCTAAATGATAAAGGATCTTTCTTTCTATGTATTCACAGCACATTACACTTGTCTACATTGAGATTCAATTGCCATTCCCTGCACAATGTGTCAATTCGTTGCAGATCCTCCTGCATTTCAGTACAATTTTCCATTGTTACAACCTCTCGATATACTATAGCATCATCCGCAAAAAGCCTCAGTGAACTTCCGATGTTATCCACAAGGTCATTTATGTATATCATGAATAGCAACAGTCCTACGACACTCCTCTGCGGCACACCTGAAATCACTCTTACTTCGAAAGACTTCTCTCCACTGAGAATGACATGCTGCGTCCTGTCTTGGAAGATGCCAATGCAAACAAACGTATACTTTTTACAGTGTTTAGCAATCTATTTTGTGTGTGGTTGTCTCTCTTCATTATTTTGCAGCACACTTTCATTGTTTTTTGACACACTTCTATTTTTGAATGGTTTTCTCTCACTATTTTCTGATTGTTTTTTCGTTCATTAGCCAATTTTTCTTGCTTTCCTTGCAATCTTGCCTGCTTAACAGCAATATAGTACATTTAACAACCATCTCTTGTTTCAGCTCTACCATATGTATTATGCAAATCCTTTCACCAGCCAATTTATCTGTCTACAGGAACTCAGCAATTTTGATTATTTCTTTAGTGATCCTTCCCTCCCCCCCCCCCCCCCAACCTCCATCCCTCTGTTCAGTGGTCTTTTTTCTGTACTCAGTGATCCACTTTCTTTGTTTGGCAAGTTTTCTATTTGTTTGTTAATCTTTTTTAACAGTTCTATTATCTCTTTCCACTTTTTTTACAATCCTGTTCAGCAATCATTTTCCCTTGCTTATTAACAATTTATGTTATTTGGCTACTTCATTTGGTTTTCTCCCATTTTCTTGCATTTACTTCTGAGCAATCTTTACATCATCGTTAACAACTCTCTCTTAAGTCCACCTCCTGCACATTACTGCAGCATCTGACTTACTCCTATATTCAATACATCCTATCGTCTGAATGATCTGTCCCTCTTCTTTATCCTTCTCCAACCTATCCCTCTCCCCACTCGCCATTGAAAGAATAGTTATGTCCAAAGCTAGGACAGTGTCATATAGTTTCTTTCTGTGTGTGTTTATCTCAGTATTAGTGTGTAAAATAAGGGAAAGGCAACTACTAATTTATAGTGTACTGATGTGTGGTGCATAGAAACACACAACAGAAAACAGTACTCACACTACATTGGAGCTTGTGCTCTTTCTCCAGCAAAATTACACACATTCACACATGCAACCACACCCAGACACACACTCCCCAGCAAGCAATCAGTCTCACTGGAGGAGCGTGTCTTGGTTCCTGTGTGTGTAAATAATAAATAACAAATTGTGTGTGTGTGTGTGTGTGTGTGTGTGTGTGTGTGTGTGTGTGAATACCGTATTTACTCGAATCTAAGCTGCACCTGAAAAATGAGACTCTAAATCAAGGAAAAAAAATTTTCCCGAATCTAAGCCGCACCAGAAATTTGAGACTCGAAATTCAAGGTGAGAGAAAAGTTTTAGGCCGCACCTCCAAATCGAAACAAAGTTGGCCCATTATAATATGAGACATAATTTAGGTCGAATGAATGACGATACAGCTACAGTATTTTGATTCAAGTCGTAAGCTTAGCAGTTAAGCTTTACCAGGTAGCCATTGCTATGCGTCAGGCGCTCCGTCTGTATTTTGGGTACCCTTCCTTTTTCACGTGCTTCGTCTGTTTCGAATTGATTGCTTATTTTTCTTTGATCTGATAAGTGCCGTTCTCTTTGTTATAGTTGTTTACGTCACTCTAAGCTGAAAATGCATTACTGTATTGTGCCATCCATTGTTTATCGCTTTCTGATAATGAGTGTTTACGGCCTGTCGCCGCTCGCCGCATTGCTTGCTTTTGTGCACGGTACCGCCGCTTAAAAAAAAAAAAAAAAAGAGGAGTCGTCTCATTAGCAAAACAATGGCAAGAGACTGCTATTTGTTGTTACTTACACTGCCGCTTTCTTTGATAATGATCAACAAGAACCAAATAATAGACTGCGTATGATAGAAGATGTTCTGAACGAGAGTTTAGCGAAAATTTTTCTCCGTTTGAAAATCTTTGTAGACGCCTCTTTTAGAACATTACATTCTGCACCGAAATTAGAGTCATCTTAGATTTAAAAATCTAGTCAATTGCCGTGCTTCATTTCTGACTGTATCACTATTAGGCATAAGAATAATACGAATATAAACATGACATGATGTGATGATATGTGTATTCTTCCGCGTTTGCTGTTGTCTCACTCTAGTTTCGTAGTTTATTAGGCAGACAGGATTTAAATAAGACAGCTGCAAACACGAAAGAATACATGACAAAATGTTTATATTCGTATTATTCTTATGGTGAAGAGAATAATGCATGTGATTCACAGTTCATAAAAGTTCCTATTAGCAACCATCTCTTCTCACAGGTAGGAAAAAATTCAGGACGTAGAGTTTCCCATATTGACAAACACCCAAACAGTCTTGCCAGTCGGATTTTGTAGTACATTGAAATGTTGCTACATTCGAAGATGAACAATACGAAATTTGTATTTCCTTCATTGGATAATGTATGAAAATGCAGTGGTCGAAACTCGGGGCGGAGAAAAAAGCTCGTCTCCCACTTTTTTTATTTTTATTTATTTACTGACGCAGAGGTTTTGGCGCCAGTATTTATCTTTGTGCCTGCAAAGCATGCCTGTCTAGCGCTACATATATTCGACGGCAGAAGTTAGTTGTGGCGGCACCTACCAACATTTTTCAGAACTTCCGCTTACTTTGCACTCGATTCTAAGCCGCAGTCGGTTTTTTGGATTACAAAAAACCGGAAATAAAGTGCGGCTTAGATTCGAGTAAATACGGTATGCTTACTTCTCCTAAAGATGAAGCAAGAGCTCAAAAGCTGATATTGATAGTTTCCTGTTTTGTGTTTCTATGTACTGCATATCAGTTTGCTATAAATGTGTGTTGTCTTTGCCCTACTTTATATGTTATTAAATCCAGGAATTTCCACAGCTGTTATTTGCCGCATTATGAAATATTTTGCCTCCTGTAGGTATGCATTAGACAGCAATTATGTCTCATAATTTTGTAGTTTTCTTGACTAAGTTTTCCTTTTGAGACAATTCATACTCCATTTGTTGCATATAACTGAATGAGCACTGTTTTTTAAAATAAAGGGATGGCTCTCTTACAGATAACTTAATAATTCTGAACAAAATATATTTTACAATTTCCTATTTTGTCATCTCTCTAATGTGTCTCTAATGTGATTACAACAACATCTGAAGGTTTTAAAAAAGTACTATGTTTCATGTATGCTAACTGGTATTTCAGTCTCATACAGGAGTGCACGTAGCATAGGACTCTAAAGAATTCCACCAGCGAGTCTCCCTAACACTACAAATCTTAAACACTTGAAGGGACCTTTTCGCTTCCCATTTTTCATTTACAGGATTTGGTATATCACTGTGTCCCAAAAGTGTGTGTGTCTCCTATGCTATATAGCAGGAATGCACTGAACAATTTATTTATTTATTTATTGACATGTAACAGGTAACAATGTGAACTGTTCAAATACTGATTTGGGACTATTCTGCCACGTATATTGCCAAAAATTCAGGTTTAATCTGTATAGGACATTATTAAGAAAACTAATAAATTAAGTATTCCTTGGATAAATATTTTCACATGTTGTACTGAGTCAGAATCTTCAGAGACAACCCCAACAGGGAATTAATGAGGATGAACACAAAAATAAGGCTAATAACGTACATTTGATCAGAAGCTATAATAACTCTGACCTCTTCCTAACTTGACAGAAAACAATAGGTATATTACATACCAGTATCAACTGTCAACACAACTAGCAACATATGAGGCTTAAATATTGCTCACCTCATCAGGTTCCATTGGAATAATAGTGCACAGAGCAAATATGAAGGGATGAACATACTTCATGTACAGGTAATATGTGGCAACTGCATCTGACACTGAATAGTTGGACAAGACTTGCGGTTGTTCTGAAGCAAGTCGGCACATATCCTCCGGATCCAACTCTACAGGATCATAACGCAGTTTTGCCTTGGCCACTGCTTTCAAATTCTGGGAGCCCACAGGGAGATATGAATCACGTTTCACCCAACTGGAAGAAAATCATGTTTACTATTCAGTCCAAATTTCCTTCCTTCATTTTCTAAACATGTACATACAATTTAATATTTGATATCAACCTATTACTTATAAATCAGTAATATTCTGAAAATGTGGCATTAACACAATCATTACTTAGTCTACAGCCCTGTTTTAAGTAAATCTGATTATTGACACCCATATTAAAATTTCATATTCACAGCATCCACATAAGCAGAAAAAAACATTGCACGTTAAGCTCACATTCATTAAATATAAAAGGCAACATCTGACTCACTCACTCACTCACTCACTCACTGGCTCATCACTGCCCAGCCTAAACTACTAAGGACAGAAACTTGAAATTTGCAGAGACTGCTGACATTATACTGTAGGTGTCATTTAAGAAGGGACTTTTTACAATTCCACTTCCAAAGCGGTGAAATACGTGGTGAAAGTTTTTTGAAAAATGTCAATATTACGGAAATTTTGAAGCTAGGCAATAAAAATTGGTATTTAGTTTCTTGGTCAGAAATTAAAAAAAAAACACACACACACATTTCAGCATTTTTTGAAATTCAACGCCCATGGTGGCGAAATAAGGAATGAAAGGCTTTTTTTGAAGATAAGACATCATTAAAGAACTATGAGAGTAGTTTTAAAGCTACATCCATGAAAATTGGTATTTGACTTCTCGGTTACAAATAAAACAAAAAAAATTTGTTACAGTGTTTTCGAAATCCAAGCCCTAAGGTGGTGAAATAGGGGATGAAATGTTTTAAAATAGAGGATGAAATGTTTTATGAAATTCTTTGATTATGAAAACATTTTTAAAGATAAATCTATGAAAATTTGAATTTGGTTTCTTGGTTAGAGATAGATAAATACGTGTTTCACTGTTTTTGGAAATTCAGCCACTAAGTGGTGAAATAGAGGATGAACACTTTTAAGCAAATATTTCGCTATATTAAAAACAGTTAAAACAAAATCTATGAAAACTGACACTTCACTTCTCAGTTTGATAAAAGAAACTGTGTGTTGGAGGATTAAGGTTTGTATGAAAATATCACCACACAAACACAAAAATCTACGACTCCGGCTACCAGAATCGCATTTTTGTCAGAAGTACATTCAGAAAAGACCCGTTTCTATGGCTCTCAATTAACTTGAAAAGTTTAGAAGGTTATGCAATTTGTGAACATAAAAAAAAAATGATGAAATGTCCGGCTATTACTTACTGCAAGAGAGAAAAATTCCTTGTACAGGACAACAGAAACACTTAAAATAAAAAATACTAATCCAAACTTTTGGAATTTGTATGTTCCTTCTTCAGGGGTCAAAGAGGAACTGGTTGGGGTATGCAGGAAAGTGAAGGCAAGTCACTCAGACATTAGGTTGAGAGAGATCTAATTCAGCTATTATGAAAATGAGGGGAGACCCACAACAGGAGGGACCCTCTCGACATACGGACTGAGTAATCTATTACCCTTTCGACCAATCACTCTTTCCTCTCAACAGAGGAAACATACTGAGTGTATCCCTTAAGTGTCACTGATGATTTTTCTGATGTTTTGGCATATATCTGCAATTTCATTTTTCCAGTGTCAAGGTAAAGTCAACCAAAACAAATTCTGCTCATCACAGCTAAATGGTTCTCTTTCCATGCAAAATGTTTTTAAAGTAAAATTTTATGCACCCATTAGATAGAAAATCCCTTATCAGAAAAGTGTAAAATTCCATTTAACAACATCTATAAACAAGGACAAAGAATCACAAGGAATAACCAGTATTTCAGCAGCAACTGAGTAGTGCTACTATATGTGGGTACCAGACAGGATAGCAATGTAGTGGGCGGCACACAAGACTGGACAAATCAGGCACAGAATCTGTGGCGAAATAATGTTGCATGAAATGTGGGCTGAGCAGTATTTGTTGGTTTGATTTCATATATGCATTGAAAAACTGAAATTACAAAAATCTGCCAAAACACTAAAGAAAATGTGCTTAACTACTCTTAAGACAGACACCTAGTATAAGATTTGAATAGTATGATTACTTCTTGATACTTTAATGTTTCTATTGACAGTATTACGATTTTCATTTCCAAAAGTACTGGCCAGCCACTCTGCCTCTTTGTAATTTTAACAATTTTCTCACATAAATTTTGTGTTTTGAGACGAACGTGGGTCAGAAACTGATATTATTCTTTTTTATTTCTACATGAATATTTATGTTTGTGATGCATGTGTCAAATTATATATGGTAACGTGACTACTTGTTTCTGCATGGTACCATATTCATCACTGTTTACGAAAGTGCTGATAATCAAATTTCACTGGAGAAAACCTGATACACCATTTCTGTAACTGACTCTTTTAAATAAAAATCTGCCTAAGCTTGGTCCAAATAATGAGCAATCTCTGAACATGTGCAATATTTGCTACATGTTAACAGCTGTCAGATTCAGTTTAGCTACTTTGTAAATAAAGACTGTAATTTTCTGCAACTTTTTTTTCAGTCTATACACTTCACTCTACGAGTAACAAATACATACAAAATAATAAAAGTTTGTTCTTAATTTGTATTATCAAGTTTAATAAGAAACATTTTAATAAGAACAGTTTAATAAGAAATCATAATGTTACAAAAACTATCATACCACAGACAGTCCATATGCATCGCAGGTCGGCAAGCATATACACCGTCTCTATTACACGAAAATCCAATTTGCTGTTTCATATCTAGTTCATGAACTGCAGCTCTTGCTTCAACAAATGGCCAGTCAAAAAAGTCACCGTTGTAGGTAACAAAAATGTGTGGCTTGATATCAAGGATGTGGTCAAAAAATCTCTGCAACAACCCAGCTTCATCAGGTTCATTAAAAATTGTAAAGAGTCCCTCAAATTCTGGTTTAGGTGTATATTCAAAGTCTTCTATGTCTGCAGAGATTATTTCACGGTTAGTAATGAGATACCCCTGAAATATTAGAATAAATAAATAAATTATATCACCTAATTCAGGCCTTATCAGTTTAGAAATCTTAGCAAGAAACAAACAAAAATACGTTAGAAAATAATGTCTACCAATACTATGAAAATTAAACAATGAGTACTATTTTCTTGATAATATTATCCAAGAAACCAAATATGTTATCGGTACCATGGTGACTGTATAACAATGAAAAAATTTTGAAAATACTCTAGTGAAAAATGCAGTATTTAGTTTTCAGCTCTTGAGTTAAGATGTTTTAGGGATCCACAGGAAAAATGAGAAAAATGCAGAAAACTAGCACCTTTAAAAAGAAGAGAAGAATATTAAATAAAAGATAAGATTAATGTCCCTTGAAAAAGTATTTGTGACTATTACTTGACCATTTCAACACTCACCACCTTTTCCATCCATCCAATGATTTTGGTTTGCAGAGGATAAGTGGTTCCATAAACATAGGATTTCAGTATCTCAGCTTTCATGTTTCACATTATTTTATGAAGTATAATTCCTTCAATCTATCTCAAAATGACAGTATTTTCAATGAAGTTCTTACATGAACTCTTCTGAGTCAATTTAGTCAGGTAGAAAAACCAGAATATGTGTTTTTGAGTAGTTTATCAGTATTGTCCATTTAAAATGTAAAAGCAGATTATCCACGTTTCGAAGGTGGCCGGAGTGTTAGCCACATCAAACAGTATATCTTGCACTCACAGAACCCGTTATGTCCTTTGAAGCAGTCTTTTCCTCTCAATCTTTATCTGTCAGTAGCCAGATTGTATAAAAATAGATGAGAAATAATTCGCTCCTTTCAGAGTCAAAGATGTCATCAATTTGTGGCAGTGGGTATATATTCTTTGGAATGATACTGTTCAACTATTGGTAATTGACGGAAAAACGCGATGCACCACCTGTCTTCTTCGCAAGGACCAAAGGCACTCTGAAGCATGAATATCGTCATCAGACAGTGCCTTTTTATGAATTATCTATCATTCAGCAGGAGATACCATTTACAAATATCTAGTGATGGAGTCATGATTTCTGCTGTTGACAAAATGCTCCACATTGGGACATCCAGCCTGCTTGTTTCTGGAGTAAGACTTGAACACTCTCAAAAATTTATGCAGAATAGACAATCTTTTCCTCGGTCAGGTGGCAAGCTTCTGGTCGCTGGACAGTAGATTCCTTCAGTGAGTAGTCAATAAAGATAGCGAAGCACGGCCATTGAGTGGACCTTCCAGGACTGGTTCAATGTCTCTAAGCACATCCCCTTAGGGAAGAGTTACCACTGTTCATGGCAACTGGTGACTCAAAGATCTCTTTGTCCACTTGTGATGGTTGTGATCATCATTGACATACAAATCTCTTTGGTGAAGCAGAGTACTTAACTGAGCATCCAGACAGCTGGCTATAACTCAGCTTGTAGATGGTAGTATAAATGTGTCTTCAGTGATAGACAATCAGCCAGAGCAATCATTGTATGACCTTGAGATCTCTAACTTCATCAATCTGAAGCTCTAATATTCCACAGTCTATGATTATCTGTGACGCCTGTCAGCTGGATGTATTTTTCCATTTACAACCATCAGCAGACAGATCTCGAATCTCAAAACATAGTTTGATTCTGACAGTGGTGATAAGTATGTAGCATCACAGAAAATGATACCTAGGAAGTGACTAGTGCATGAACACAGGTTCCTGTCAGCTGGATGTATTTTTCCATTTACAACTGTCAGCAAACAGATCTTTGAATCTCGAAACATTGTTTCGTTCTGACAGTGGTGATAAGTATGCAGCATCACAGAAAATGATATCTAGGAAGCGATTAGTGCGTGGATAGGTCAGTCAATAATGATATCTTCTGATGACTTGGCAACTGTCATCCCTGGGTGATTTTTAACAGTGATAGCCTCACCTCCATACTGATAACCTTGTTTAATTTTCCTGATTTTGATGGCTGGGAGAGAGGATTTCCCTCTGAACGGTGACAAACAATGACTGGCAGTTTGGAAAGCGGTCTCAATCAAGATAAGCAAGAGGTTTCAGTCCACAGATGAGCAATAATCATTTGTAGTTTCTTGGTATCCACAGAACAGCTCTGCTGTTAGATACCTTGCACCATAATAGCTGCTAAAAACTCTTCTTCTTTACAGCAGCATACGAAGTGATAAGGACATCGACAATGGAAATGTACTGAAGTGCTATTCTCTGTTCTCAAAGTGTACATTTTTCTGCACGGTGACTGAATTGGCAAAGGAGCTGGTTGAATTAGTGCCAGTGAGAACCTTGGATGTTGTCTTGACAGTTGTGGCCCAAGAGATCATAATTATCAAATGAGAAATAATTGCAGGAGGTGGGAATCTGTGACCTGTGTGTCGCTAGCCAGTGTCTACAACTGCTACACCATGGAGGACAAAGCACTTCATGCAGTAACATGTTTGGGAACATGCAGCAGAGCAGTTTTGGTGGTTTTCAGGCTTCAACAACAAAGATTTTGAACTCTGTCTAGCTAAGAGATTGGACATTGCTAAGACTTAAGAGAAGTAAATGGGTAGTCACTGGAAGTGGAGCTTTCAATACTGATTTCATTTTGAGTAGTACTGACTTACAGCACCTGGAGTTAATGATGTCAATCTTTCATATGGTCCCTACAATAAGACTACCAACAAGAATGGAAAGATGTGGCAAAATAGTGCTGGACAACTCATTTTAAAATTAACAATCTTACCCCTACCAATCAGGTTTGGCTAACATGGGAATTCTACAGTTTCACAGTTATAGATGTTGATTCAGCCATACTATTCAGAGAGAATTTACTGGATGACCAATGGGAAGAAGGTAATGAGGTGCACAATGTTGATGAGAAATTTAATTTTTTCCTACAAAGATACTAAAAACAATAAGAATCAAGTTTTTCTTTATACTCGACCAAAGCCAAAAAGAGTGGAAAGTGAAGAAAATGATGACTAACATTTGCCATGAAGCAAAAACTTTATTTACTGTGAACTTGGAAAAATTCTTCACTATGTTATCAAAACAGCAAAAAATGTCAGCAATGCACAAAAATCAAAGAACAGAAAAAATATGGTTTGAAATATTATTGGCATGAAACAAATAAACTTAGTACAGAAAATGATATTTAATTCAACAATGACAGTAGCTGTGAGACAATTAACAATAAATTCAACTCATTAGCAACTAAAATCAACAAATTCTTCCTAACAATAGCTGAAAACACAGAAAAGAAAAAATGGACTAATGAAAACAGATCCGTTATTTACTCAGACAGGCACTGCAGACTCCACCAGAAAACGTCAGATTTACCAAATCAACAGCCAAAGAGACTGGGAAAACAAGGTCACTGGAAAGTAACAACTGTTTTGGAGAGGAAAGTATTTCAACCAAAGTATTTTCTATGATCTTGTCAAGACCTTCAGTTGTGCATTGCATAGAATTGTACTATGGAAACTAAATAGTTCCGGTGTAAAAGGCTCTCTTTTCCATGGATGGAGTCATACTTTAATAATAGAAAACAGATTGTCACATTAACAAATGCTACAACAAGAAGCGGCCTGAATTCTGATAAGGGAAACATTAAATATGGTGTCTCATAATGTTTAGTGCTTTGCCCACTCCTGTTTTTGACTTGTACAAATGATTTCACAGGGATACTGCAGGGCTCCTTGATAATTGTGATCTTGCTGAAGACAAGAGTATACTGATGAAGGGCCCAATCCTGTATACCAGACACAGTCAGGGTAATCATGCAAAAGGCTTACAACTAGTTGACAGTAAATTGTTACTTTTACAAAGATTAATGTTATGATATTCTTAACAAATAAAAATAAATTCCAGAAGTGGGGATCAATGGGAATACACTAGCTGAAATACCATGTGTGAAGTTCAAATAATGGAAAGTCCAAGATGGAGTAACAACAATATGGAAAGAATAGATTGCTATTCACCTTAAAGAAGAGACACTGAGTCACAGAGAGGCACTACAAAAAATATTACTAAAATATTTAATGCATTTGGACAAAGTCCTTCTTCTGATGAGGAAAATGAAGACACATTCACACAAGCACAACTAACACACACACACACACACACACACACACACACACACACACACACACGGCCACTGTGTCACAAATTTGTCTAAAAGCTTTGATATTTTAGTAGCCTTTTTCATTGTGCCTGTCTGCAACTCAATGCTTCCTCTATGTAGTGAGTAGAATCTATCCTTTCCATCTTACATGTGTGGGGTTTTGCAGGTAATAAACAGCGGTAGCACCATCACGAGGAAAAGTTAAAGAAAAAGCTCAGTTCTGCCTACTTTGCACTTATAAGTCTCTCTAACTGTGTCGACCTGCAGAAGGGATTGCAAACATACTCTTATTCCACACAATAATGTTCTGGGGACATGCAGCTACCTGTGATGAAGTATTTATTCTACAGAGGTTTGCAGTATAAACATTAAGTAAAGTTGATAAGCAAACATCTTGTACCAGCATCTTCAGGGACATTGGGATTCTCATGCTTACATGCCTGACACATTTAGTCCCTAAGGGGAAATTTTCTATTCTGGCATATTAGTTTAATACAAATGGCCAGTAGCAAATACGGCATTCTCAGGTAATTTATCTTGTATTCTCATATTTATGTTTGTGTTTATTCCTTTTGAAGTTATTAATTTTCAACTAACACTATTAGGATTAATTAAATATTCTCTAAAGTGAAATGTTGTTTATTGTATTTCATTTACAGAATCACAACAATTTGGAATTTCATGCAGGCATGTTCCTACTTTGTTAAAACTGTGTGAATCCTTGGTAGCTGGGGGTTGGGTGGAATGATGTACGGACACCTTGGCAAAGAATTCCACACTTTATTGCAACTATTATACACTGAATGGATACAAAACATGTTACTGTGATTACCTACCACACAAAAAACAAATGGTAACTAATGAAAAAAGATCATATTTTTGGTTACAGATAAAACATGTTCATAGCTGCTGCAGCCAATATGTTGGACAGAGTCAATCCTGAAGATCAATGCCATCAAAGAGCATACCCCCCTCCCCCTTACCAATGCAGAGCACCGCATAGGTGAGGGGTGGGGTGGGGGAGGTGGCCTGCTGTTGACTGCTGCATGTAGTCCCGTAGAAATGATGAGGGGCTGAAGGAATCTGCCACAGAAGGAGTGGGGAAAGTCACCATCTGCGATATGTGTGATATGTGGACATCTCTCCAGTCCTGGTGTTGAAGCTGTCGTGTAGGTCTGACGATCCACACAGGAAGTGTTGGGTATGGGAGAGGTTGACATAAGAGGGGTGGAAAGATCTTCATCCTGCTCTTCTGTTAGGATACAAGCAGGTTTGAGATGGCGGACAGATACTGTTGTGGGTTTGTCTTTCAGTAGTATAGAAAATGTTTGTTCCCCCACTGGAGTACTTTGTACGGGCCCATGTATGGTTGCTACAGTCAGTTGCAGACTGCATCATCACCAAGCATTACACGAGAGCAATCGCTTAGCCTCTTGTTGACCAAGATAGGTCATAGCCGTTGCGTGTGAGGCAAGAATGTGAGTGTTGTTAATGTAGTGTTGGATGTTCTGTACAAGCAAACGTAGTTCTGCTTGCGTTAATGGTGGGGAAGATAAGGGAAAGTCCGCTGGGAGAGTAAACCATTTGCCATATAGTGCCTCTGCAAGCAACAACTTCAGGGCATCTTTGCATGCTGCCCAGGTGCCTAGCAGAACTCAGGGTAGAGCAGTTGACCATTGTGTATTGTGGCACATTAAAGCGGCCTTCAATGTCCAATGCCATCTTCCCACTAACCTGTTGCTCTGTGGGTGGTAGGCCACGGTGTGAAATCATTGAAAGCTGCACAGTTTGCACAGCTCAGCAAAGAGGAGGGATTCCAATTGTTGCTCCTCACTGTATGGTATAAATAGGAGGAAACTGAAATGGAAAATCTAGATGTTAATGAAAGTCCTTGCCTCTGTTTCAGTTGTTACATCATCTAAAGGGATTGCTTCTACCCTATGGGTCATGCGATCAATGGGCGATGGAATGTATTTATATCCTTTGGCCTCAGGTAAGGGCCAGCTAGGTCCACGTGCACATGCTGGAAATGTCCTTTCAGTACAGGAAATATGCCTTGTGGGTGGAGTGTGTGCTGTCCATTCCTGCTACACTGGCATGGAACACAGGTCCTCGCTTATTTTCTGCAGTCTTCTGTGATCCCAGCCAAAAAAGAGATTTGGTAATAAACATCATGGTGGGGTGAACTGCAGGGTGTGACAGGTTGTGAAGTTGTTAAACATTAATTCCCTAAATAGCATGGAGATCAATGGGCGTGATCTGCTATGTGAAGAGTCACACCATAGTTTGACACTAGAGTTGGGTAACTTTATTTGTTCAAGTCACAGGCCAGTGTTGGGGTCACCTTTTAGAGTTCATGTAAATGATTGTCTTTTCCTTGTGCATTCACTGGACCCTCAGCTCCTTGCTGTAGGACAGTGTTGATGGCAGTGTCACTAGCGTCAGTACTGGTCAACCGGTCGGCTATTGGAGAGGGGTGGTCTAGGCTCATGGTTCTCTGTACAGACTGTTTTATTACACAAATGAGTACAATCTCAGAAAAAACTGGATGATTTATTCAAGAGAAAAAGCTTCACAAATTGAGCCAATCAATAACGTATTGGTCCACCTCTGGTCCTTATGAAGCTGGTATTCAGCTTGGCATTAATAGATAGAGCTATTGGAAGTTCTCCTGCAAGATATTGTGCCAAATTCTGACTAAATGGTGCATTAGACCCTCAAAGTCCCAAGCTGGTTAGAGGACCCTGCCCATAATCTTACAGATGTTCTCAACTGGAGAGAGATCTGACAACCTTAATGACCAAGACAGGGTTCGGCAAGCACAAAGACAAGTAGTAGAAACTCTCACCATGTGTGGGCAGGTGTTATCTTGCTGAAATGTAAGCCCAGGGTGGCTTGCTATAAAGAGCAACAAAACGCACATAGAATATCATCCACTTACTGCTGCGCTGTAAGGATGCTGCGGGAAACAACCAAAGGGGTCCTGCTATGAAAAGAAATGACACCCCAGACCACCACTCCTGGTTGTCGGACCATATGGCGGGCAATGGGTTGGTGTCCCACTGTAGTCCAGGGCATCTACAGACATATCTTTGCTGGCCATCTGGGCTCTGTTCACAATGGGACTCGTCACTGAAGACAATTCTACTACAGTCAATGAGAGTCTGGGCTCATCCACAGCATCCTTACAGCGCAGCACTACTTCAACGATATTCCATACCCTGTTTTGTTGCCATTCGGGACAAGCAAATCTGGGCTTGTATTTCAGCAAGATAACGTCCGTCCACAAATGGCGAGAGTTTCTACTGCTTGTCTTCATGTTTGCCAAACCCTACCTTGGCAGGCAAGATTGTCAGATCTCTCCACAATTGAGAACATCTGGAGCATTCTAGACAGGTTCCTCCAGCCAGCTTGGGGTTATGACAATCTAATACACCAATTGGACAGAATTTGGCATGACATTCCTCAGGAAGACATCCAACAACTCCGTAAATCAATACCAAGCCGAATAAATGCATTCATAAGGGCCACAGATGGAACAAACTGTTATTGACTTACTTGATTTGTGAAGCCCTTTCTCTTGAATAAATCATCAATGTTTTCTGTGATTGTAACTATCTGTTTGTCTGTACATGTACATTGAATCTACTGATTTCTGTCCATTTGGTTAATTCCTTTGTGGTGTGTCTTTCTTTTGTGTTAGGGTGTGTCTGGAACGCTTGTAACATCTCTTCCAACCATGGACAGTTCGGCTGCCCGTAGTGTTGTTTGCGGAAAGGGAGTTAGTGAGGGGTGCCTTGATTTTGGTTGCCCATGGAGTGTAGTGCCAGTAGAAATGCATCATTCCTACAAATCTGCATAGCTCCTTGTAGTAGGTCGTAGGCCTGGGAGTGAGCTGTATGAATTCAGTGCTCTCTTCTGTTGGCCTGATCCGCGGTGATGAAATCGAATGTCCTAGGAAAGTTACAATCTGCTGATCCAAGTGGTCTTCTTCAATACTGATAATAACAGCTAGCTGTTCTAAGGTATGGACAGCCTGTCAGATGTGGTCTTCATGCTCTTTGGGCATAGCAGAGAATAACAGTATGTTTTTCACATACGGGAAACAGAACTGAATTTGTGTACAGCTGAGATGATGAATATCTGCCATGTTTGAGCTGCATTTTTTAATCTGAATTGCATGAACAGATATTAAAATAACCCGGAGGGGATGATAATGGCAGTTTTAGAAACATCTTCAGCAACCCTTGGTATTTGCAAATACGCATTTCAGCACTCTACGATGCTGCAGATCGTTGTGCTTGATAACAAGTGTGTTAAGTCCTGTATATCAGGTGCCGGGCAGTGCTCGGGGATTGTCCGAATGTTGAGTACCCTATAGTCCCTGCACATCCAGAATATACCGCTTTTTGTGTGGGCCATATGTATTGGTGAAGCCCAGGTCCAAGGGCTGTTTGAAGGGTTGATAATGGCCATCTCAAGCAACTCACCAACTGTGGCTTTGTCAGGAGTGTCCCTCTGTCATTTCAATTCTGTGTACAGTCACCAACAAGAACGAACGTGTTTGTAATAATTTTTTTATTGCACAAACACTTGCTGCACTGTCACCAGTTGGATCCTGTGTAACATTTACCAAAGAAAGGTGTTTGCTGATGGTGACTGGGCAATGTTCATGAAGACTCAAGCAGATTGAAGCGATGTCGGGCATAAGTTGCAGTCTAGCCTCCGCTAGCTGGTTGTGACACTTGTACAGTAACCTGTGATGGGATGCGTTATTCTCTTGTAGTGCGAGGTGCTCATTCCTGGCTTCAATGTACGGATGATCAGTTGCTGTCAGCTGATTCCTGGTGGAGGACCATAGCAGATGGAGCCTTGTGTCCCAATGAAACGTAGGTGTCCTTGTGCTGTGATGTAGCTGATATATGTGGTCGTCTGATAGTACCCTCAATGGCGATATTATTTGATCCACAGAGCAGTAGCCCTTCCTGAAAATCTGGGTGTAGATGGAACTGGCATAGGAAATCGGCCCCAGTCAGTAGTTCATTCACGTTGGTGTGTAGGAATGTCCACGTGAAGTTTTGGTCACCTCCGAGGTCTTGTCCACTGCAATATCAATGTTGTGGGTGACAATTCCATAAGTTGTGATAATCAATCCATTTGCCACTCATAGTGTAAGTGCAGAGTCAGGGCCACGATGTTGGTATCCAGAATCGTATAATTTTGGACCCCAAGCCAACAAAAAGTGGTGTTTGGTGTGATGATCTCACCCACAGAGCAGGAAGCTGTTGTGGAGGGGTGGGTGGGGCGAACTGGTTTGATTTGCCAGGTACAGTGAGTGATGAACTTGGGTAATGGTGTGGCCTCTGATGCCTAGTGAAGGTTGTGGGAGGTATTTGGATGTTGGCAGGGCTGGGAACACTTGCGTGCGGTGGTGCCAAAGTGGGCATGAAACCAGAGCCACTATGCGATCTGTTGGGTGTTTTTCATATCCTGCAGTGTAGGTGGTATCACACCATCTGTTACCATCAGCTATGCGAGGTGTGGCACAGTCGGGTGGGCTCAATGACATGCTGTGGTGGCAATGGGTGTCATAGGGTAGGTATGCAGGATAGAAGGGCAAAATGACTGCCAATGCTCTGAACATGGCGTGTCAGGGAACCTCTGGTGAGTTGGGTGCTGCTCAGTGGTGGCCTGACAAAGAGGGGGGCAAGATGGCCATTGTTGTTCCGTGCTTGGCATACTGGATAACTTGAGGAGGGATCAGTGTCATTCAGTAGCAATCTGTCATCTCTGTGGGCAACAAGGCTGCCAACAATATGTAGTGCCATGGCTATGGGTAGTGAGGGTTGCCATTATGCAAAGTGTGTACGCGATCTGCCAACTGTAATTTATATTCCAGTGAGAGTCCTGCACTGCATATTACCACAGCTTAGATCTCATGTGGCAATTTGCTCAACCATGGTGCACTGACCAATGCTGAGTCTAACTACTGAATTGTAAACGGTCAGTACATAATAATCTTTAACATGGTTAATAAGGTAGTTGGGTATGCCAAATTATGTAACTTCAACATTGAAGCCTTTGTACATGGTGGTACTGAAAATAATGAAGTAGTTCAGCACCAATCTGGATATTGTAATATTAATTGTTAAAGGTACTCATGGCGTGATATCCAACACTCATAGCTTCTACATTTTAGAAAACAATTTGTTTAAAATGTGCCTTCGTTCTCTGATGACTCTGATGTCACATGTGGAATTGCTTGTATTGATATTTTTTTCATTGTAATTAATATATAGTGTAAATGCTAATGATATCTAAGTTTGCTCACGTTGGCGTAATGTTATTTAAGGGACCACGGCTGTGACTGCACAGTTATGCAGTTTGAGTCCAGTTCAGTTTCAGGTATGACTTTGCTCAATTCATCACAGGTAGGTATGTATGTATGTATGTTTGTTAATGAAAAGTTACAAATAAATCACAAGATTTAAGAAAGAATAATGGTTGTAGAAAAGTCACTAATTAAGTCACAAGTATGCACGAACACTCCAAGAGATTCATACCTACGCTTTCTGCTGCAAATGAATAAAATATGTTAAATTCATTATTAATAACAGACAGCTTCAACTGGGCAAGTATAAATTTTTCAACCACATGTTCCTACTCAAAAAGACTTCATCTAGTTTCTTGCAAATACTTGAATTCAATATAGAGTAACACATGTTAGTATGTGTCATAATTTGTTATCAGTATGCAGATCATTAAAGAAGGGCTTCTGGCTGTTAATGCATAGCTCGACTCATTCTAAACTCTCCTTCATTATGGGATTATCAGAACTGTGTGAATGAAGTCATGATTCAACTGAAGCAAATTCATTATCATGGATACCTACCCTATGGGAGAGCGATATGTCACATGGAGCTCAGTTTGGACAGAAGCCTTTTGGAGATGGATGTTGATATCCATGAAAGTAGCTCAGTATTTGGATAATGTCAGTTAAGAAAAATTGTTGCAATGTTGAATGTAGTTGAGTTCTTCGACATCACAACTCCAAACGACAAAGATACACCATAATCAATAAATCTGTAGCAAGGCAGCAGATGCAATTTCCAGTAATTAAGGAACACCTCTTCTATTTAGCCATTATAATGTTGGCACAGAGAAGATCCCCATGATTTATTTACAGGTCTTGTGCTCATCGAAAAAGAAGTTATTACATATCATTTATAATGTATTTTGGTTCACTGGAAAAGAAATGAAAACTATTCACTGAAGTACCAGTACTAAAATTGTGTTAAGAAATCAGAACAAGATTGCACAAAACTTACCTGTCCATCAATCATATATGATATCATCATAATTTGATCACTGCTGGCATCAGGAAACTTAAGTGGAAGTTTAGTTGTTTCAATGTCAAACGCCAAGACAATGGCATCAGGCCGCTCAATGATATCATCTCGTTTCTTTATTATTGGTGGTTCAGTGCCTCTACTCTGCACTGAGTACCACGAGCCACAGAAGATCTTGTTATCAAGTGACACTCTTATGTGGTATGGTACATCATATTCCCTAATAAAAAAGACAACTGAACATAAAGATGGAGACTCAAAATGGAATTATAAAATAAATTCTGCATGAGAGTACAAGCTGGATTTAATATTAAAATGTGAAGATACAAATTTTTTATTTGGCTACTATTGTCTTATCTTAAAAAGTTTATAAAAGACAGAAAAGAAGAAAAAATTGTTAGACTCTTAACTCAACTTACCCCCACCACTTCCCTTCTCCAGTTCCAACAAATCCATAAGATGTGACAGTAAAGAAATTGCATTGCTGCTTGAGGAATAAGCTAAGTTGTGGAAATACATGGAACTTGTAAATTGTGAGAATAGCAAAAGCAATATGAGCTGGACTATCTGATACAGACATCACCTGTACTACAGCAAGAGCAAGTGTAAAAGTTAAGCTAGCAAATTATTGTTTGTATGTGTTCAGTCATTGTTTGTGATTATCACTTATTTCTGATGTTCATGTACACCAATCATTTAGTAAATGCTAAAATATCTATTTTATTTGAACAATGAGATATAAGCTGTCTTCAGAGAAAGCATGTAGTATTATTTCATAGGATGTCTTGGCACATCCATCACTTACAAAACTGAAATTATCCCAATCAAATGTAGGATCATTAAAGACTTTCCCAACTACGACAATAAGATTGGGGAACATACATACTTGTGAGTTGAGATTCCCTTTAAAGCTTTCATTTACATAAGTCTGGTGGTCAATAAAAAGACCCAGTCATAAGTTTAAGCTAATCCTCCATAATAGGTCTTGCCCGAGGAGTCTTAAACGGAGCTTGAATTATATCTTGGTGGATTCGACATTGACTACTGAGGCAGATACACCACATCTATTTTCCATTTGCCCATCCTTTTGATGTACAGGAGGTACATAAAGTTCAGGAACACTTTCAATTATTTATTGCACAAGAACCAAACATTGTACAAATATCATACATATGTCATTTTGAAGAGAAACCCTGAAAGTTTTTTTCACGTATACCGCCACAGCGTAGTTTGGTAATTTGCCGATAGCCAGCACTAGTGGCAAACACGGTGAGTTCAGGTGCCAAGCAAGTTTTCTGTGTGTTGAAGTTCGAAAAAAAAAGTGTGTTACAGCTGTTCAACAGATGTTTAGAACAAAGTATGGTAAGAAGCCACCAACAAGGAAGGCCACTTACCACTGGCACAACAAATTCATTACAAGGGCTTGCTTTCGCCCGGTAAAGAGAAGCGGACGTCCCAGTGTGAGTGAAGTGAATGTGGAGCACGTACGAGAGACAATCATAAGGAGTCCAAAGAAATCAGTGCATTGTGCATCCCGTGAAATCGAAATGGCTCCAATGGTAGTGTGGAAAGTCCTGCTACAGAAGCTGTCTATGAAGTCAATCAAACTGGAGCTAGTGCAGAAGCTCAATGACGATGAAAAAGACAATTGTTTTGAGTTTTGTTTGCAGTTGCAACTACTGAATGAGGCTGGGAATGGCATTGTTGATCACGTAATTTTTAACAACGAAGCCCCACATTAATGCACTGAATTTGAGAGTGATTCCCCAAAGGTAAATGTTTTTTGTGCTTTGTCACGTCGAAAACTGTACAGGCCATTTCTCTTCGCTGAGAGCACTGTCACTGGATATTCCTACTTGGACATGTTGCAGCAAAGGCTGATGCCTCAAACACAATCAGATTCTCCATTCATCTTTCATGTCCATTATAATTATCCGGGCTGTTATGCCATGGTCAGTTGATGAATTCTGTGTCAATTCCCAACGTTTCGTCCCCGTCTGCAGAGGACATCTTCATCTTCAAGGGGGTCTGTAGCTTGATGGAAGGTCCAACACACCCACTGGCTCGCTACTGACTGAGTCAGTAGTGAGCCAGTGGGTGAGTTGGACCTTCCATCGAGCTACAGACCTCCTTGAAGATGTCCTCCACAGATGGGGACGAAACGTTGGGAATTGACACAGAATTCATCAACCGAACACGGCATAACAGCCCGGGTAATTATAATGGACATGACATTTCCGGCCGTGAAAGTCTACATTTTAGTATCATTTATCTTTCAGCATGATGGGGCTCCACCCCATTTTCATCATGAAGCATGTGGGTACCTGAACACGGAGCTGCCGCATCGATGGATCAGCCATGCTACAGAAGGGGACAGCTGTTTCATGAAATGGCCTCCCCAATCACCAGATCTCACTCCGTGTGACTTTTTTTCTGTGGAGACACATTAAAGATCTGGTGTATGTACTGCCTCTACCACGTGATGTAGCAGAGCTCCAAGAGAGAATACTGCCACAGTCAACAATATCAACAATACCATGCTGAGACTAGTATGGCAAGAATTTGATGACAATATATTGATGTCTGCCGGGTCACTCATGGTTTGCATATCGAATGTTGGTAAAAAAAACTTTCAGAGTTTCACTTCAAAATGCAATATGTATGACATCTGTACAAATTTAGCTCTTGTGCAATAAATAATTGAAAGTGTTCCTGGACTTTATGTACACTCTGTACACTTAGATCTACCCCAAAGATATCATTGCTGCCAATTTTTGGTTTTAGCTAGCTTTCTGTCCCTAGAAAACTCTCCATTAAGTTTAGACCAAGATTATCAAATTCAAAAGCTGGCATGGGCCATATAACCAATTTTCACATTTAGGTAGAAAAAAAAAGAAAAGAAAAAAAAAGCATGGGGGGAGGCCTTCAACTTCAGTTTTCATACTAATGTAAATTTACTAAGAAAAATACATTACAACACATAACTAATGAATATGACCCTGACAAGCAAGATATAGCTCCATCTCTACTTGCTTTCTTAATTAATACTGGGCACCCTTTCACCAAGCATCTACAATACTACACATGTTTGAACGCTGTTGACACCAGTTGAAAACGTCATATCACCAACACTGCCAACTTGTAATGATATGTGTCGAGCAGACCTACATAGCAAACCAATACAGCTACATCATCAGATTGTGCTGACAAAGACATGGTCAAGATCAGTCTATTGCTTTTGCCTGAATCCCCAGCAGCGAACTTTTCAGTTTTTTAAAGCAAACACTATTGCCCCATTGGCCTGACAGCAGTGCATTCTGAAGGAAGGAGTCTGCAAAACACCCAACTGGAATCTTCTCCTATACTCTTTGAGTCTGTCGTATAGTAGTCGCCTACCAAAACATTCACTGCTGTAGCTGAGTCAGCATTAAGTTGATTCCCAACAGTTGCATTGGGCTTGGCGGGCCTACCTCAACCAATAACGCAATACAATTTTGTAAATGCCTCTATGGCAACACATCAGTGTTGTCACAACTCTGTACATGGCTGACATTTTCACCTGCATCCATTAGTGTTTCACGACTATGAGCTAGCAACAGCCCTGCAAGGTGATAGGAATCTTCTTACACCAACTCAACTATTGTCAGGTTTTGTATGCCAGTCATAAGGTGACTCAGCATTTACATATCACTAGACTGGTGCAGCATATTGCACATATAATTTTTTTAAGAGCCATTTGCAGCCTGTGGGCTGTGAGTTTGACACTATTGGTCTGGATAATAGCTGCAGGAGACACCAAAATGTTAGTACATGAGCCAAAGAGTCTTCAAATGTCAGCACATTTGTGATGAAGTCTCCGAGTTTAATGTACTTTTAATTAAGTTTTATTGCTTTTTAGGAGTGCTTCAAACAATGGGGCAACATTGTGAATTCGTCTTTACTCTGTAGTTCATTAATCCCACCCCAATTTTTCTGATCATTATTGCATACTACATACTCCTCTATCTTTATTCTGTTCACTTAATGACCACCTGTCTGGAAGTTGCCCATTTCACTATGCAAGCTATTTCATCTTGGGATTTCTCCTACCAAGACAGTGATGCCTTGGATGTCAGTTCTTCAAAGTATCAAGGACAATACTTCATAATACTAATATACTAATTTATTGTTATATTTCACTGCAATTACATATTAAAGCATAAAAAAACCTTCATTACCTTATGTCCATAATACTCTCCAGGTGATCAGTAGCAGTACGCTTAGTTGCAACATCTATACCTTCCTTGTTTGCCAGAGCATTGCTCAACATTTCTGAGTAGACTGTACGTCCTTTGTGCCGTTCACGATTTTTACGAACAGCAGCCAGAAGATCTTTACGAACTTTCATTAAGTCAGTAATGCTTACAAATGAAAGTTTCAGGTATTTTTGTTGAAGGCCAATTAAATGGTTTGGCTGCTCACACAGAGAAAAAAAAAGTTTATTAATATTCAAAAGTATTATTATCCATTCTCTTTTGTCATCAACAACATGAACACAACACTTCACTTACGTGCACTCATTCTCATTACAGTCACACTTAGCGCATAGCTCTCACATATTGCAGTGAGTGCTAATAAAGAAAGCCTTTGCGAACACCTGGAGGATAATCCAGCCAGCAATACCACACAGCATTTACATTTTTTACAGCACGTAATACATATCTTTCCTGCAGTTTAATATTACAAGCAAAACATGGCTACAATTCTATGAAATACGTCTGAACCGTACATCAAGTACAATAACCAATAAAATGCTCCTAACCACTACTCAACAAATACACAAATGTTCAGTGTTTCACAAATTACAAAAGAAATATCTGTTTTAAAAATGCTTTGGCAATGTAGAACACAGTTGTTATTAGGTACATATACAGTGGTCCATAAAGGAGTTACCCTACCTCCAGCACAATGAATTATGGGAAAGCAGTCCTTACCTGGGTCAGTAACTAATGCTTCATATGAAAACATCTCATAGCTTGAATACCTTATTCATAAACTATGACCTGGTGTCAAGTGGATTACGCGATCGACCTCAGTCTTCTCCAGATACCTACCCCTCACCCACCTCTACCCTGCTCCAAGAACTGCACTTCAAGTCATCCTACACCACACCCACTTCCCATTATCTCCCCCACCCAATCCACTCCTTCACATCATTGTGTACTACACTAGATCACTTGGTGGTGTAATGCCCATATGACATTCCTAATTCACTGTACCCACTACCTCTCTCTCTCATCCATCAGCTCCCATTTCCTATCCCCCCCTCCCCCCCCCCCCTCCTTTCTCTCAACGATGCACACATTCTATATGGATTGAAAAGGAATTCACCCAAAAGCTATGTAAGTTCTCAGTGGCTTGTTTTGACAACTCAATGCCTCTACTATTCAGTAAGTTATTACTTTTAAATCTTTAATTATATATACAGGGTGGTTCCTTGATAATGTTACAAATGTTCAGGGATGATGGAGAAGGGTAAATGTATTAATTTGAGGTAAGGGGCCCCAGTCTGGAAACAACCAAGTCAAAGTTATCAGTGAAAATCGTTCTGATACCTCTGTCAGAGAAATACATGTAATAGTGCTTTTGTTTCTCAGATTGTTGGGCAGACAATTTTAACAGGTGACAGTATGGACCAAAACAAGAAGAAACATACAGTAAACATGGACTCTAAAATGCATACCTTAAGAGCTATGAGCAGTTGTTCATATTTGGTACAATGAAACGTCTCTCCTACTGAACTAGTGCCCAAAGCTATGAAGGTATGCATTTTAGAGACCATGCTTACTGAAGGTTTTGTTTATTGTTTTGGTCCATACTACCATCTCTACAACTTTCCTACCCTACAGACTTATCAACAAGCTAACCGATATAAGCATTCCACTGTCAGAGGTATCGGAATGATTTTTGCTTATAACTTTTGACTTAGTCATTTCCGGACCAGGGTCCCTTACCTCAAATTGATAAATTTATCCTTCTCCATCATTAATGAAAGTTTATAACATCATCACAGACTCATCCTGTATATGCCACAGCATGCATGAAACTTCTTCAGAACAATGAAATTACAAGAAGTTTTCATAGCTTTAAGCTGGGAACACAAACAAGACATACATGTTAATGAACCATATTCATTTTACTAATGACATTACACTGATCAGAAAAAACATAATGATAAGCACTTTAATAGTGTGTTGATTCATCTTTGGAACACATTATAGCAACTATTCTGCCTGATATGGATTCAGCAAGTCCTTGGCAGGTTTCTGGAGGCATGTGGCACAAGATGTCTATGCACAGGCCACATAATTCCCGTAATTTATAGGTCAGTTGGTTGATGACATGGAGTTGATGCCCAATAGTGTCCCTTTGGACTCGGAGGCAAATTTGAAGGCCAAGACACCAACATGAGTTTGCTATCATATTCCTCAAACCACAGTAGCATCATTCTGGCCTTGTGACATGCATAGTGATCCTGTTGGAAGATGCCATAGCCATCAGACACAATCTCAACATGAAGAGATGCAGGTAGTCTACAACAATGTTCATGTAGTCTACAGGTGTCACAGCATCTTCAATTACTGCAATAGGTCCCACGGAAGCCCAGGCAAAAGTCTCCCACAGAATAACACTGCACACACATGCCTGCATCCATGGCATGGTGGATGTTTCAAGCACCCATTCACCTGGATGTCAGCTATTAGGACACAGTGACTCGTCTGGTGCAACAAAAAGCATGATTCACCTTACGAGACATGTTTCTATTGATGCATGGTCCAATACTGATAATACTGAGTCACCACACTCATAATTGAGAAAGTCATGGGGTCAAAATGGGAATATATATTAATTGTCTGTAGTGGAGCTCCATGTTCAACAATGTGCAATGAACCATGTGCTCCAGAATATATGCCTGCACCAGCTGTGTACTCTGTTCTCAGATTTTCCACAGATTGCCATCTGTCCTGCTTTACAATGGGCAAGCCACCTACCTCTACATTCTGTAATGAAGCATGTACATTCAATATCTTGTCGTCTATTCGTGGTTTCACTGTCCTTCAATCACTTTCCATCAATGCTCATGACATCAGCAAGCAAACAGCTGACAAGCTTCACTGTTTCTGAAGTTCTTTCCCAGGTGCTGGACTGTAATGGTTTCCCTTTGTCAAAGGATTTCCCCATTCATGCCCTGTACAGTTGTTAGGATGATTCCCCATTCATTTCTGGTCCACTTATATACTTTCTTTACTGTATCACATGCCTACACGGCCA
Source organism: Schistocerca americana (assembly GCF_021461395.2). Taxonomy (NCBI): domain Eukaryota; kingdom Metazoa; phylum Arthropoda; class Insecta; order Orthoptera; family Acrididae; genus Schistocerca; species Schistocerca americana. The sequence goes on along the minus strand of NC_060122.1, from coordinate 466,481,269 downwards.
CCAGGCAGGATTTTGTCTCACAGTGGGCTGTGGTCATAGTGTTTTGACTCACGAGTATATACACCTGCCCTCCAGGGCAGACAAACTTAAACAGCAAATGGAAGCACTTTAGACACGAGTTTTGAAACTACCTTAAAAATCAATTGCAATAAGACTCAAATAATATATAACAAACATACAAAAAGTAAAACAGTTCTAATTAACAATGAAGTCATAGATCCACTGCATTGGTTTCTATACTTAGGACAGTTTAAGTCAAAGATTGAACAATGAGAAAAATAAACAAACAGAAGAGTTAAATTGGCCTGGAATTCCTTTTGGAAAACTGAATGGAGTTTTCAAAACTTAGCTTCCAACGCATCTGAAAAGGAAAATTACAATCTGGGTACAAAACTACCTTTAACTTATGGTAGCAAGACATGAACTTTAAACTATAAAAAACCATTCAAAAACTTAGGGCTGGTCAATGAGCAATGAATTACTTGGGGTAACACAAGAACAAACAGATAGATCAGTTAACAGACTGAAGTGGAAGACTGAATCATGACTATAATGAAAATTTGGAAGTGTGCAGAACATGTGGACAGATGATGGACGAAGGAAATTATTTGCTGGGTTCCAAGAGACCGAGATGGAGAGCCCACAGCACTAAGAAAATTATATTGTTACTTATTTTTTACAAAATAGCACTACTAATCTAAAAGATTATTCAGTTAAGGAAATAAATAAGTGCAACACACCATATCTAAGTCATCTTTTGGTATAACTTCAATTTTTGCTATTGTGCCACTATACTTTTTGCTCAAGTAGCCCGATATTTCATTGATACACTCCCGTTTTGGTAGAATATAAAAATAAGGTAAATAAGCCAGTGATGCCTTGAACCTACTTCCATCTTCCTGAATAAAATAGTAATCAACTGCGCTTACAAGCCTTTTGTCTTCATCTAGAACTTCAGTCTGCAAAAAATAAAATTCACATATATTTGCAGGGAAACAACATTTTTTGAATAAAACAGAACAAATCATAAAAAAATAGTTTCTATTTTACTTACTGTGTGCATGTTAATAAGGAAACCAACACGTTCCAGATGATCAGATACACGTTCAAAGCCATATTTACTGTCAATTTTATCATTTTCAACTGCTTCACGAATTCTAAGCTCTGAAGTATCATCTCTGAAAAATAAGCCACACAAATGAACCACTCATGGGAAAATGTTCACATTCTAGTGTTATACATTGCTATCACTGCTAGTGTGGTGGTTGTTGCTGTTGTTATTGTAGCAGTAGTAGTATGAATCAATCTTCACTGGTCTCCTAACAACACACCTTTTGTTCTCTCAACTATCTCCTCCCCTCCCCATCACCTGTTTATTAGTCCCTGTGCTTCACTCCCGTCATGATCCCACCACATTCCAGCCTTCTGCCCTTGTGGAAGTATCACCCTTCCTCCTTTTACTTTCTTACTTTGTTCTAAATGACCAGAACATTCTTTAGCTTATTTATTTCTTTTAGTTGATCTTCCACACTCTCCTGATACTATTTTCTCAATGTTTCTCCTAGTGGTGCCCTACTACACCAACTGTTGTCTCCCTTTGCAAAAGCCGGTCACCTACCTTAAATACACCTAAATATCTCACACATAAGCTTTCCTAAAAACCTCCCCTAAAGCAGTGATTTATCCTCATATACATAAAGAAAGAGCATCTTTCCTCTAAAAAAATAAATGCATTGAAACTAGGACTTCTTTTATTATGACAGCTGACATACTTTCATTTTTTAAATGCAATTATAAGTAAGATAATGGAATTTCAGTTCAATACTTTGCAGATTAACTACCCGACTTTCATGCTAAATTTTGCCTTCATTTTCGTAAATTTACATGAAACAATAGTTGTCCATTATCTGCTGCACATGGTTAATCTGAAGTTAACAAAATACAACATGTACAGCAATTATGGATTTCCCAAATGGGGAACAGCTTTGATGATACTCATTATGAGAACAGTCCTGTGTGGTGAAGTATTGTCATCTTGTACACAAACTTAACCCCCACTGCACCACTGTTAAGGATGTAGATCAGCATCAATGACATCCTCTGTAAGCCTGCAAAGTCACAGTTCAAAGTGCAAAAATACTAAGCAGCCTTCAAATACATAACATCTTCATAAAATCTACTGTGCACAGTACTCTGTATTGCCCCACAAGTGGCTTTGGTAAGAGTAAATTGTATTTGGGGTGTGGTCTCAGTAACAGTCCTTCAAGTTGTCCTCTTTGTCTAGAAATAACTGGAAGATGAACAATTAACCAACTGGTTTCCTTGCCTAAGCTGGCACTGCCTCCAATTTGCTAAAATTCCTAGAACTCAGTTCGTGCATCAAATGATGGCTCAGTGCCATTCTAACAGCATTTTTTCTATCCTCACAAAACCAACTTTCATCCTACTCTCAAACATGCCATTGTTTGACAAATGCTTGGCAGGTAGCTATATTTTCTGCAGAGAACAGGTACAACAATTGTAGAACTGACTTTCCCATTTCACAGCAAGAGGTTACAATTGAGATCCAGGGGACATACAAATAAGCAATAACAGCAGCAGTGATGTACTCAGTTAGTTATCATTTAAACTGTTTCATGTCTTCATGATAAGGCGATCATAAAATCTACAACTATGATTAGGCCTACTTAACATGGAACTGGGGAGGAACAGAAACTATTTTCTTTGCATGACTTTAAAAAGCAGATCAGAAATAAAACAATATTTTATGACTGATGCCACAAATGTTGCAACATCAGCTAAAATGGAAAGAAAACATACATTAACTAACAACATTTCCTTTTGTCACAATATAAAACACAATCACTTAAAGTGTGAGACAGTACAATAAGTACATCGCTTGCTATTTGTATCTCTCCAGGTTAAGCAGCACTTCATTCCACCATGCCAAGCTGACAATGGAAACAGTACATTCTGTGGTTCAATTCTCAATCTGAGAGCTGCAATGCTGGAGACAACAACAAATATATCTGCTAAGCAAGCAGATATCAGTAAGACATATTGAGTGAGTATGGAATGTCAGGGTCAATGGGCATGACTGCGAATAAAACAATGTTAAATGTGTATCAGTTCTTCATTGTTCTGATCAGTGGAACTATAAATGTTCAAAATGAGCAGGCCCAATATTGATGGATCAGAGCATCCAGTGTTTGGAAAATGTGTTGTGTTTTCTATATCTGCATGGCCATTGCAAGAATTCTTCCACCCAACTCTTCCTCTCAGTCTACACGAATAAAATATACTTCTGTTTCCACATACCCCCAGTGAAAAAAGGTTAATGGGGTGAGATCCAGGGATCTTGGGAGGTCAATGTACAGGTCACTCCTGATTGCCTGAAGCATGGTTTAATGCTGCATGCAATGGTTCTGCAGAGTGAGCACAGTTCCATCATACTGGAACCACATACATCACATACTCCCTCTGATACATAAGGGAACTCCTTCAATAACATCACCAGGTGCTCTTACGAATAGTCTGCACATTCTACATATATGTCCACATCATACTCCGCATGCCACCTATGGTGTGTGCTGGAAGGAACTTTCAGTGCCACTATCTGATCCCTCCAACCCTGTTCCACTTGTGAATAGTGTGTGGGAAAAACGATTGTTGGCAAGCCTCTATGTTGGCTCCAATTTCTCGAATTTTCTACACGTAGTCAATATGCGAGATGTATGTGGGGGGGGGATGTAATATGTTGTCCGACACCTCCTGAAAAGTGCTGTCCCAAAATTTCAATAGTAAATCTCTCCATGATGCACAATTCCTCTCTTGTAATGTCTGCCAGTGCATTTTTGTTTAGTATCTCCGCAACACTCTCTCACCAGCTAAGCAATGCTGTGACAAAACTCGCCGCTCTTCGTTGGATCTTCTCTATCTCCTCTATCAGTCCTACCTGATAGGGATACCAGATAGATGAACATGGATGAGTTACATTTTATTAAGATTCTTCTGATGAGTCTGAGTCTGGTGTCTGCTTTTCCCACTATCTGTTTTACATGGTCATTCCACTTAAAGTCGCTTTGGATAGTTAAGCACAGATATTTTACAACAGATGTTATCTCCAGCTGTCATCAATAGTGTAGCTGTACAGTAGTGGATTTCTTTTCCTAGGTTTGCGCAGTATGTTACATTTATTTATGTGCAGGGTCAACTGCCAGAGCCTGCACCATTCATCAATTCTCTGCAGGTTGTTCTGCAAATTCTTACCATCTTCTGGCGTCACTACTTTGGTATAAACAACTGCATCATCTGCAAATAGCCTTAAAGGGCACCTGACGCTTTCTACTAGATCATTTATATATACTGCCAACAGCAACGATCCTATCACACTTCCCTTTGGTACTCCGGGTATTACCTTTATATCCGTCAATTTTGTTCCATTAAGAGCGACATGTTGAGTTCTATCTGCAAGAAAGTCTTTAATCCAATCACAAGTCTGCTCCAATACTCCATAAGCTCATATTTCTTTCATTAAACAGCAATTCAGGACGGTCTCAAATGCCTTACTGAAATCAAGGAACACGGCATCAACCTGAGCACCCTCGTCCACTGCGCTGTGGATCTCATGAAGGAATAAAGTGAGCCGAGTTTCACTGGATATCTCTTTGCAAAATCCATGTTGATTTTTATAGAGATGTTCATTTTCTAAAAACATCATAATTCTTGAGCATAAAACTTGTTCCATAATTCTACAACAGACTGACGTCAACGATATAGGTCTATAATTGTGTGGGCTTGTCTTATGGACTTTAAAAATTGGAATGACCTGTGCTTTTTTCCAGTCATTGGGTACCTTTCGTTGCTCAAGCGATCTACAATAAATTACTGCTAGAAGGGGAGCAAGTTCCTTCGCATAACCTTTAAAATAGAACCTTATAGGTACCTCATCTGGTCCTGACACTTTTCCACGACTAAGCGATTGTAGCTGCTTTTTAATTCCACAATGAGCTATCTCAATATCTGTCATTTTGACGTTTGTACAACAATTGAAAGGAGGGACTGTGTAACAACCTTCCGAAGTGAAACACCTTAAGAAGGTCGAATTCAGTATTTCAGCCTTCTCTCTGTTATCTTCTGTTTCAGTGCCATTGTGGTTGCTGAGAGAATGAACAGATAATTTTGACCCACTTACTGATTTTACATACGACCACAATCTCTCAGGTTTTTTACTCAGTTCAGTTGACAACGTCTTACTTTCAAAATCACTGAACATTTCTCTCCTTATGCTCATTTTTGCTTCATTCAGTTTTTGTTTGTCAGCTAGGTTTTTACTTCTCTTGACTCTGAGATGAAGTGCTCTTTGTTTACGTAGAGCTTTTCTAACATGGCTATTACACCAGGATGGATCTTTTCCATCCCTTAAAAGCTCTTTTGGAGCATACTTGTCTAGGGCATACTGAATGATGCCTTTGAATTTTTTTCCATTTGTTCTCCACATTTTCGTCTTCATCACTGAATATTTGATGCTGACTTCTGAGATCTTTGTATCCTGTCACCCTTGCTGAGTAAATATATCTTCCTACCTTTCTTAACATTCCTTGTAGAACCCGTCGTCATAGATGCTGTCACAGCCTTATGATCACTTACACCTTCCTCTATGTTAACTAAAGTCTGGTTGTTGCCAGGAGGTCCAAGATGTTACCCTCACGATTTTGTTCACTAACTATCTGCTCAAGGTAATCTTCGGCCAAGACATCCAGAACAATGCCACACAAACCCCAGTCTCTGGCACCAGTTTTGATGGCATAACACTCCCTATCTATAGCTGTCAAGTCGCCCCTATTACAATGGCATGATCAGCAAAATTACTAATGATATTCTGCAAGTTCTGTCAGAACCACCTGAGTAAAGGAAACAACACATAGATCCCAGGAAAGTAGTACTCCACAATAAAAGCGAACATGTATTCTTTGATGACCTCGCAAATTTGTTTTATGTGGGTTTTCATCCACCGTACAGGCAAGTTTTGACAGTTCTACATTCCTTCTGAAGCAAACTGATCCTCACATGTAAACAGAAAACTTTAATAGGAAACTGAAGCTCATTACAGAAATTGGCATACAGCTGCATCCAAAGTGCATAAGCATTTGGTCACAGTGTCCGTTCTCTGGAAGGACGAAAAAATGAAGCAGCCATTCATATAACACGTTCTATATTTAACTATTCTGAACCCTGAACTGAGCAGCATTTGCTCATGTACTTGCCTCCAGTCTTTTCTCAAAGCATAACAGCACATCTCCTACAAAGGTCGGTGTACGCACCACCTGTGGTCTGTTTGCACTGGGTGTGTGAACCATGAACATGCCAGTATTGTCTAATTGAACATGGATTGCAATAAATGTGTGATAATGTGGACATCTTTGTGCAGAGAAATGTTTGCACAACATTCACCGAGGCCTTTGATCATTACCTTCAGCTGCATCATTTAAACAAACTGCATATGTCAAAAGTTCTCTCTTTACTTACTTCACTTCATGTTATCTACTAAAACTATCAGGCAGGCCCTTCAGCACTACATGCAGTTTGTCAGCTGAATGTGAACATCAGGATGTCAAAACACAACATACCTCAAATCACCTTTGATGTACAATGTTTTCCTTAGGAGTACTAAGGAAGGTTTAGTATTTGTGACACCTGGTTGCTCAACGAAATATATTTTTTGTTAGATCCATAGTGATATCTGTCAGTTTGGACACAGATTTTTTTTAACATCCTTTACACAATGATTGCTTTAAGATTAGAATTGTGGAAGTGATGAAAATGAGTGCTTTGAAATTTTGTATGACTAAAACAATAATATTATTTTAAAATGAAACTTTGGAAATTCATTAATTTTATTTATATCTAAAAGAGATGTCACTTTAGGAATAACAGATCTGTAGTAAAATCCATTGTATTTATTTCTAATGTTATACCTAGAACTGTGGCAGTGCCTGTTCTGATCACTTTAATTTTTATTCACGCATCTATGTCACCGGAGAGTGCTGTAAATGCTCAGTTGCATTGCAAATGCATATGAAGTGATGCTACAACACATGTTGTGGGCTCTGAGCTGATTATAGAATCTGACTATACCTAAAATGTTTGAATGTGTGTAAGGCATGATAAAAATATTGAAAACGTCCTATAAATGGCTAGGCAAGGAAGTAACGGAAAATTTAGAACACTTGCAAGAGTTTCACAACAAAACTTCAAAGGTAATGAATATTAATGACAAGAACAAACTATGAGTGAGGATTATATTGTAACCAGTGTTTAATCACATGAATGTAAGTGCAGTGTGTTCAGAGACATTATAATAATAATTGTTACAGTGGCAACGCAAACTCCTCCATCAAAACCAGCATGTCATTCAAGAACGGATGATATACAATAAAACAGAGAAAGATGGAGAGCAAGAGGTATCAGTCAGTTACCTTCACCAATTTTTGTGTGCCATCCAGAATTCGCAAAAGACGGAACAGAATGGGACAATTGGCATTATACCTTGAATCCACAAAGAACTTTACAAAATTATAATGTTTAACAGCAGACAGTTGGAGCCACTGCCCTTGTGAAGAGAAACAATAAAATTCATAATATTATTAGTTCTTGGCCATTGTTTATATTGACTCAGTGCTAAAGCACACAAAACTGTGTACAGAGACAGAAACTAACAGGCAAAATGCAAACAGTAGTTAGTGTCTGTCTGAACTGAACACGTTCACTGCTGCGGTATACGACATTAGGTCTTTTTGTCTCAAAAGAATAAAAATGTGTAGCGAGTGGTTAGAAAACTGGCAACTACAGTTATTTCACAATAAAATGTCGAGGGAGAGATTTATAGATATTATGAAGTTTTTATGCTTTGATATCAGGGAACAAAGCTCAATTAACTCAAAACAGACAAATTTGCTGTGCTACCAGTAAGTTGGAAGTTGTTCCCTGCTTCATAGTCTAGGGCAAAACAACACAACTGATGAACAGGCCAGATTCAGATTTATGCAATACATAGATACTAAGCTCTCAATACATCACTATGAAGCTTAAAGGACCATTTCTTAATACTGGATGGAAATGAAGGTGGCAGACTGAATGAGGAACTATGTGGCATAGTCACATCTCATCCAATGAAATGCACCCAAGTCCTGCACACGTTTTGGATAGGCAAATATAAAGGAAATATTCAGGGAATGCAGCATAGCATTAAAAGGTGTGTCCTGTTCAGAGTCATCAGAGTGAACTACTTACTATATAGTGGTATGTAAGTAACAAAGACGGCGAATATTGCATTCTGTGCAGTGAGTGCCAAGGCATACTTTGCAACATCTCAAGTGTGCTCTCTGACTTTTAATTATGGTACACTCTCCAGCTGTTGGCTACACATGGTAACATTTGGGGCAGTACTACATTGGGCTACTGTTTTTGCTTCTGCCTGCCTCTGACTCCCTCTTCTACTATCGTTATACTGTCTCAAGACAGTACCTCTAGTGTTTACCTTCTCTCATGCATACTCTACACTACTGGGTTAAGTACCTTCATCATAGCTAAACATACATGACACTCTAAGCTAAATGTTCTACACAAACCCACAAGCTACAGAGAGATGCAGCAGAATCATCCCAAGATTCACCTTCGGCATTGCATATAACTTTTAAAAATGTGCTAATAGGTATGTCACTGGTCAAAGATGAACAACAATATTCAATACACTTTCTATCTCCACTAAACCTAAATATTTCTAACGCAAAACATGATCTAAGCCACCGCCCACAACTACTAAATGATGTGCTAGAAACAGAACACAACGGCTACAACTGAAACACAAAGATAAAAACAAAAGACAGCATCTACACAAAACTTCAAACCTTAGGGCCTAAACTTCAACAAATATACCATTGGCTCACAGTTGGTCTTGCAAAATATATAGGAATGAAGATATCCATCTCTCACACTAAAAAAAAAAGGTGTGTATACAAGTACCGTATCCTTAACAGCCAAATCGGCTGATACTAAGAAGGGCGAATTCTTTTATGCTGCTTTGGACCAATGCCATTATAAATTCTTTGAAAAAAAAAAGAGACTATTTTCAACAGCAGACATTCTACGAACTTGAGAAGCTTTGACACAAAGAGTTTTAGTGTCAATTGTGACAAGCATGTCATCATGTGGAATAAGGTAAACATAGATTTCTCATGAATCAAAAGATTCTTTTGGAATGTTTACACAATTTGGAATTTATGTGCAACAATGAAGGTTTAATTTGTTGTGTGCAATATTCGTCAAGAATGCTTGATTTCTATTAAATATGCACTGCAAAATCATAAAATTTACTAAATCCGTGTTGGAAAATTTGCAAATAAGATCTCTTTTTGTTGGGTGGGGGGAGAGATAAGTGGGAGGGAGCACAGCTTTGGCAGTTTGGCCAGGGTGTGCAGGATCACCTCAGCATTGCCCAATGAACAATATATCACTAATTTTGACCAAATATGGATTCATCCAGTCACTAGGAAACAGCAATTGTAAGGTTACAATACTGTCAGAGTGAGAAGGTGAGTCATAAGAGTCCCCCCTCACATATAATGCAGACCTCAGGTATTTATATGTGTCACATTTTCTGCTCCCTTGTACATGTTTCTTAACATTTGTGATAATGTTTCAGAGAATTATTGCAACTATTCTTTAATCTTCCATTAGACACACCTCTTTTTCCTCCTACCCACCCATAGCCACACTGCGCATGTGAGGTGCTGTATCAATCTTTACCAGCAAAAAAAGTCCTGAGCTTTGTATACTCATGAATAAAGTAGAAAAACCCAATATGTTATTTACATAAATAATAAAATTTGTTGCATTTTAGAGTGAAGAAATTAGTAATTTACAAAGAATACGTCAGTATCTCTCTCTGACTTCTAAAGCAAAGGAGGTTATGAGGCTTGATGAGATGGAAGGGTGCCATGCAAAAAATCAAGTATATCAGATACCACTGATTCACAGCAAAGAGTCTTATTTATTAAGATACACTTTATGAAATTCCTAATACATGAAGGTGACCAGCCTACCCCCGAAGCAGACATTAATAGTCATACACTAGGCCTAATTGAAACATTCCGTGAAGATTTCTTACAGAATGACATGTAAAAATGTTGTCACTAAATAGATAAGCTAATAAAGAAACTCAGATCAAACGGTTTTAGTCTCAGATACACCTCTAATGGCGAGGACCTGAAAAGTCCTGTTTGCCGAAAATTCCTGTTAGCTACATGACAAGCACGAGTGCCCATTCTAGGACTGTGTGACAAATAGGAGCTATGGCATTGCAAACAAAGCCTGTAATACATATCTTTTGAGTTACAAACTAAAAGTAAACAGCAGCTATTTAACATAACTGATGGAGCAGTTACTTAAAAAAATAAAGTAGTGGCTTTCCTTGTAATTTACTAGATACATATCTCTCGCAAATGCACAAATAACATTAACCAGTACATCGACAGTGTAACGTTAAAATAGTTCACCGATTAAGTTTCTTCTCTTTTGTTAATGGTGACACTGATTCATTCCACTTCCCTGAAAGTTTACTTTATGACACTATGGAACATAGTGACTACAGTGCAGAAATTTATATAGAAATAATAAACTCAGGCCATCATTGAACCACCATGAGAAGCAAGTCAGTAAGTGTTTCAAAGAAAGAAACTAAACCACATTACCAATCTGTGTTTCATAGGAGACACGACCACGTTATTAACAGGTCTAATTTATAACCCATTCTGCAGACCAACTGCTGGTACCGACTAACTATTCCACAGGTCCACCACGCACAAGACATTCGCAACCATTTGCAGCTTCCACACCAGGGCTGAACTTTCTTTGCGGGTCTGCGTATGCCTTTGGCATCCCGTCCAGAGTGCTGTCATAGTGTGCGAAACGTTCTATGTGTGGCTCTGCAAGTGGAATGAAATAGCCGCGATGTTTACCATTGATTAACTCTAGCACACATTCGACTCGACTCGCAAAAATAATGGAAACCATTGTGTGCTAATAATGGATTAGAAACATTTTGTCCTCAACATTGCCGTTGTATCGGAGCGCAGAATCTCACGGTATTCACCCAGTTACGTATACATTGCGTTCAACCAATGGATTGGGGAATAACGTGTTGGGCCTTCAAATATATCAATGTTTACGTAGTCAACTAAGGTAGTGTGTTTCTTTTTCTGTTTATCAAATGTTTGCAATAGAACTGTTTATGTACTCACTTAGGAAAACCAGTCCCTTTTGTTGTTACCTCCTTTCTTTCAGGTCTGTACTTTCCAGTATTTTCTAACACCATACTTGCAACTAATTACTAAATCTTCCTTACGCACGTATCTTCAATACCGCAAAGTAAATGCACCACACTGTGTCGTGTACACAAAAACAAATACTTTCCCGCGCAATCAGTGAAAACAGTAAAGATATGCCTGTATGTATCCGGTAAATATCAACAGAAAACATTTTTCCACTACCAAAGAGAACATGAACATGCATATAAACAGCTACTATCAAAATTCTCAAAGCAAAAATTTTCGGGCACACAAGTCACTCAATATACAGTTTTCTACGGTAAGTTGATGATTGGCGTGATGGCTATCGGGAACGGCGGTACCCACTCATTATGACTGTCAAGAGATGAGGAGCGGTAACGGGAACGCAGCGTCGGCTGTTTGCAGAGTGCCGGCACCACTATCAACGTCTTATGCTTAACAGGAAATCGGACGCGCCTCTCACGAAAATACGACCGGTTAAGTAACACTCCCGTCGTACCGGAAATCACCTAATTTGTTGATATATTCATGCTCAAGAGTTTCAACAACAACTTTTGAATTTTTTATTCCTCGCAAATAAAGAAAAATGAAAGTACATGAAAGTACAACTTGCGACAAAACTAGTAGAAAGTCAAGTACTGATTTTTGGAATATGTTTGCACATTGCAGTTATTAAGCATACCACACCAGTAATGTTTACAAAGTGTAATTAACAGTGCCTGAAAGAAACGTCAAAATGATGTTCACTAAGGATCACTGTCATTTGTTTTTGATTCAAAATCATCATCATCATTGCTTGAGGGCGTGGTATTTACGGTACCTTAATCAATTAACACTTCCATTATTCCATCTCTTGTCCAATACTCTTGCCACAGCTGCTGCACTTTCTTGCAGTAATCTTGCCAGCCATTTGCAGTAACTGAAAGAAAAGCGGCATTAACAACATTCTTCAATCTTTCCTTCGACATGTCACCAGTGACAATATTCTCCCTGAAATTGTGCTGTATTTTGGCCCATGCCGGTTCTATCAGATCTAGATCGCAGTTGTAGGGCGGTAAAAGGACCGTTTTGTCGCCTCTGCTCTCAACGATTTCATGCGTGACATACAACTTTCACGGATGTTTTGTTTTCCTTTTTCGGCAATAGTTCAATCTTCCTCATTGAGTCGTTACGATTTTTTGCCTGTCTCCAACCACCGTAACATCGTAATCCTCAAATCATATTTATCAAGCATCCTGTCGAACTTCCTGCTATACTATGGCACATTATCGATAAAATCAAATAATAGTGTGGAATATAGGAATCACCATATCTGCAAACACACCCCCCCCCCCCCCTCAAGTCAACGACCAATAGTTTTGTCGACTTCACTTCAAGAAATTCGCCAATTAGTGAATACAGTTTCTTGCACGAAACTTCCTGACAAACTAAAACTGTATGCGAGACTGGTTCCCAGGTTCGAGTCCCGATCTGGCACACAGTTTAAATTTTCAGGAAGTTTCAAATCAGCACGCACTCCGGTGTAGGATGAAAATTCGTTCTACTTTCTTGCATATTACAGCAAGTACTTCCCAAACGTGTCATTCTGTGGAAGTTTTTCTCAAACTTAAAGAAGTTGTGTGTGCAAAAACGTCAGTGTCGAAAATGACAATGGCACAAAGACTACCACTGGAAATCTTCAACACATATAATTGGCACCACCAATCAAGGAAGTGCGAAATAATTTGTTTCAACGAAATGGTAAGCAGAATGGCAGTATAGACATCTTTAAATTTTAGCAATTTTGCAATGTTACTGTAAACAAAAAAGCATTACGTTTATCATAAATGTAGTAAATTCAAGCGTAAGTGAAAGGCAGTCCCCTGGTGAGATACCATGGTTCGTCTTTTTCCTGTTATCGAATATTTGCTTATACATTAGACAGAAGATGTTCAAACTTGCACATGACATCCTCAAAGTTTTTAATCTCAGTGAAATTTTAGTGCACTGAATAGTTATTCTTGGTGATACCAATACATACGCCTCTAACATTTTTTTCTGTTTTGTCACAATTTTTAGTCATTAACAATAATGCAACACCTGTGAAGACTGATTAGCTTTTTAAGAATAACTGCACTTCTGCAATAAATACATTCAGAAAGTTCCTGAAATAAACTTACCCCATGACTCGAACAAGTAAACTTGAGTAGATTTTGTTCTAATGGAAACACCTCAGCAATTGCTTACAGAAGTTACTTGCTAATAAACACAAGCCTTTCGTAATATTTAGCGTCTAAGGGCAGCTTGCTGTTCGGATATTTTTCAAGTTGTGATGATTTTCTCCACTCCTGGCAGCATTAGCGCAGTTGTCAAGTTATTGTGGCCAAACAGTAAATCCAATCAATATCACAACCAAGATATGAGCTAAGGTTCAGGGATCCTCATATTAGTTTCTGGGAAGGGGGAGTGGTCAATGAAGTGAAGAACGATTTCTAACAAAATAGTTGCTGCTAAAAACTACACTACTGGCCATTAAAATTGCTACACCAAGAAGAAATGCAGATGATAACGGGTATTCATTGGTCAAATATATTATACTAGAACTGACATGTGACTACATTTTTAAGTTCTAGGGGACTGATGACCTCAGATGTTAAGTCCCATAGTGCTCAGAGCCATTTGAACCATTTGATTACATTTTCACGCAATTTGGGTGCATAGATCCTGCGAAATCAGTACCCAGAACAACCACCTCTGGCCATAATAATGGCCTTGATACGCCTGGGAATTGAATCAAACAGAGCTTGGATGGCGTGTACAGGTGCAGCTGCCCATGCAGCTTCAACACGATATCACAGTTCATCAAGAGTAGTGACTGGCATATTGTGATGAGCCAGTTGCTCGGCCACCATTGACCAGACGTTTTCAGTTGGTGAGAGATCTAGAGAATGTGCTGGCCAGGGCAGCAGTCGTACACTTTCTGTATCCAGAAAGGGCCGTACAGGACCTGCAACATGCAGTCGTGCATTATCCTGCTGAAATGTAGGGTTTCGCAGGGATCGAATGAAGGGTAGAGCCACAGGTCGTAACACATCTGAAATTGACGTCCACTGTTCAAAGTGCCGTCAACGCGAACAAGAGGTGATGGAGATGTGTAACCAATGGAACCCCATACCATCACGCCAAGTGATGTGCCAGTATGGCGATGACGAATACACACTTCCAATATGCGGTCACTGTGATGTCGCCAAACACTGATGCGACCATCATGATGCTGTAAACAGAACCTGGATTCATCCAAAAAAATGATGTTTTGCCATTCGTGAAGCCAAGTTCGTCGTTGAGTACACCATCGCAGGCGCTCCTGTCTGTGATGCAGCGTCAAGGGTAACTGCAGCCATGGTCTTCGAGCTGATAGTCCATGCTGCTGCAAACGTCGTCGAACTGTTCGTGCCGGCCGTTGGTGGCTGTGCGGTTCTAGGCGCTTCAGTCAGGAACCGCGCGACCGCTACGGTCGCAGGTTCGAATCCTGCCTCGAGCATGGATGTGTGTGATGTCCTTAGGTTAGTTAGGTTTAATTAGTTCTAAGTTCCAGAGGACTGATGACATGAGATGTTAAGTCCCATAGTGCTCAGAGCCTTTTGAACCATTTTTTGAACTCTCTTGCAAACGTCTCCATCTGTTGACTCAGGGATCGAGACGTGGCTGCACGATCCGTTACAACCATGTGGATAAGATGCCTGTCACCTCGACTGTTAGTGATACGAGGCCATTGGGATCCAGCATGGCATTCCGTAT
This sequence comes from Schistocerca americana, assembly GCF_021461395.2. Taxonomy (NCBI): domain Eukaryota; kingdom Metazoa; phylum Arthropoda; class Insecta; order Orthoptera; family Acrididae; genus Schistocerca; species Schistocerca americana. The sequence goes on along the minus strand of NC_060122.1, from coordinate 466,466,144 downwards.
TACCCTCCTGAACCCACTGATTCCATATTCTGCTAATAGTCTTTGGATCTCGACCAACGCGAGCAGTTATGTCGTGATAGGCTACAATCCGACCTTTATCAAAGTCGGACTCGTGATGGTACGCATTTCTCCTCGTTACACAAGGCATCACAACAACGTTTCACCAGGCAACGCCGGTCAACTGCTGTTTGTGTATGAGAAATCGGTTGCAAACTTTCCTCATGTCAGCACGTTGTATTTGTCGCCACCAGCGCCAACCTTGTGTGAATGATCTTCTTCGTGTCGGTTAAATTTCGCGTCTGTAGCACGTCATCTTCGTGGTGCAGCAACTTTAATGGCCAGTAGTGTATTTTTATTAAATATCAAACCTACTGGAAGGGGGGGAAATTAGTGTTTAATGTGCCACTGGCAATGAAAACATTAGAGATGGAGCAAAAGGATCATATTAAGGAAGGCTAGGGAACGTAATTGACCACGCTCTTTCAAAGGAAGCATCCCAGCATTTGCCTTAATCGAATTAAGAAAACCACAGAAAATCTAAATCAGGCTGGACAGGAATTTGAACCATTGTCCTCCTCAACGTGAGTCGAGTGTACTAACCAATGCATTGGCTCTCTCAGTAGCTAAACATACCAATACAACATAATTTGTTTTCTTGCATTAGGTGTAAGTTTATTTACATCAAACCAAGCCTCAATACTTTTATCAATAGTGGAATGTAATGAGTTTTTAAGTCACTCACTATTAGACTTGTGTCATCTGCTTATAATACAGTTTTGGCTGTATCATACTGTAACAGTACATTATTCACAACATGATACAGAGTAGTGGCCCTAAGACGCTGCCCTGGGGAATTCCGCAAGGAACTTCTTTTCCTTTTGAAATTAAGCTTATTTATTGAAATTCAATTCACCCAGGTGAGCTCTAAAATCTGAGATCTGTTTTTGAGATATGACTAAAACTTCGTTTTAACACTTTCTTTAATACCCATTGCTTCCAGATGATCAAGAAGGGTTGAATGGCAGTCATGTCAAAGGTTTTAGATAAATCCAAACTGACTCATATTACACTTTTCTTTTTCTCCAAATTTTTAATTATTTCTTGGTTGCAGTATACAACGCACTATACAACTGCGTTTTGCACTAAAATTGTGTTGATTACAATTCCAAAGTATGCTGTTGTTTTCTGTAACTAATGATGTGCAATTTCACCAGAAAGAAGTGGTATGGGACAATAGTTTTCTATTTTTTTCTGTCTCCATTTTTAAATAATGGTCTCACAAATTTCATACAGTATGGTAAAATAATTCAGCATGAGGACATATTTACAATGGGATAACACTCTAATACAGAGAGTTCAGTTTGAAAAACTTTTGGGAATGTGTATAGATAAAGCTATGGACTAGGAACACAATGTAAAATTCCTTGCAAACACACTTAACTCAGCCTGCTTAGCACTGAGAGTTATTGCAAACATTTGCACTTTAGAAGACATCAAATTGGCACACTTTGTATATTGCTATTCCATTGCTTCGTGTAGAATAGCACTCTGAACCAGCTCAAAATCTTATTTAAAAAAAAATTATCTTATAAAAATGGACTGTTCAAATAATTACCTACAGTCCTACACGAACTCACTGCAGATGGCTTTTCAGGGAATACAAACTCTGACAGCAGTCTATATATTTAAATGCATCCTCTTAACCAAAGCAAATCTAAGCAGTCTCTACACGAATGCTGAGCGTTACAACTACATCACAAAGAATAGGAAGCATGTAAGCTAAATGGGTATTTAGTTCCACAATGCATTGCCTCAATACATTAAAGATTTAAAGGATGCCATAAATTTTAAATTAGAACGTAGACACTTTTAATAGATAAATAGTGCTACTCAGTTAACAAATATCGTAAAGATCAAGGAATGATTACATAAATTAATCACCAATATATATAATGCACTTGAGTGACAAATCCCATGAGAAGCTTCTATTTTTGCATTTTTCAGTCTATGCTATACTCCTTTACTATCTATATTACTATTTATTCTACATGTAGTTATTACTGGGAAAAAATTATTATACACGATCTGCATGCAAAGAAATTCTAATTTTACTGGTACATGTTGCAGGCAATTTCATTAGGTACATTTTATTTTTTAATTTCTGTGTTTGACAAATACAATTGCATAGATGCTAAACAGATAAATCAATAAATACTATTACCTTACAATGTGTAGACTACTACACATTATCAAGAAAATGATAAATGTTACTTCTGATACATGATTCAAGATGTATTCACCACACTTTTGTAGAAATGTCCCAAAACATTACATTTATACTAAAAATCAATGTTTACTATGTAACATTCTTTCTGGGTTTTTCTTTTTGGAATACATTGAATGAATGCTTAAACTGGCATTGCATACAAAACTGGAGTTACCATGTAGCGTGTTGTAACTGGAAGTGGTGTGCTTACTCTGTGTTATTGTTAGCAAAAACGTTATATGAACTGATTGGGAAATGCAACTCCCACTACCAATAAAGAAATACAGTCACTAGATAATACATTCTCTCCCGTAGGTACTGAATCCTCTGTCCCTGCTCAAAACTAATAACTTTGGTCCCTGTACACATTGTTGTGATCTTCAGTCCTGAGACTGGTTTGATGCAGCTCTCCATGCTACTCTATCCTGTGCAAGCTTTTTCATCTCCCAGTACCTACTGCAACCTACATCCTTCTGAATCTGCTTAGTGTATTCATCTCTTGGTCTCCATCTATGATTTTTACCCTCAACGCTGCCCTCCAATACTAAATTGGTGATCCCTCAATGTCTCAGAATATGTCCTACCAACCGATCCCTTCTTCTAGTCAAGTTGTGCCACAAACTTCTCTTCTCCCCAATCCTATTCAATACCTCCTCATTAGTTATGTGGTCTACCCATCTAATCTTCAGCATTCTTCGGTAGCACCACATTTCGAAAGCTTCTATTCTCTTCTTGTCCAAACTATTTATCGTCCATGTTTCACTTCCATATATGGCTACACTCCATACAAATACTTTCGTAAATGACTTCCTGACATTTAAGTCTATACTTGATGTTAACAAATTTCTCTTCTTCAGAAACGATTTCCTTGCCATTGCTAGTCTACATCTTATATCCTCTCTACTTCGACCATCATCAGTTATTTTGCTCCCCAAACAACGAAACTCATTTACTACTTTAAGTGTCTCATTTCCTGATCTAATTCCCTCAGTATCACCCAACTTAATTCGACTGCATTCCATTACCCTCGTTTTGCTTTTGTTGATGTTCATCTTATTCCCTCCGTTCAAGACACTGTCCATTCCGTTCAACTGCTCTTCCAAGTCCTTTGCTGTCTCTGACAGAATTAAAATGTCATCGGCGAACCTCAAAGTTTTTATTTCTTCTCCATGGATTTTAATACCTACTCCTAACTTTTCTTTTGTTTCCTTAATTGCTTGCTCAATATACAGATTGCATAACATCAGGGATAGGCTACAGCCCTGTCTCACTCCCTTCCCAACCACTGCTTCCCTTTCATACCCCTCGACTCTTATAACTGCCATCTGATTTCTGTACAAATTGTAAATAGGCTTTCGCTCCCTGTATTTTACCCCTGCCGCCTTCAGAATTTGAAAGAGAGTATTCCAATCAACATTGTCAGAAACTTTCTCTAAGTCTACAAATGCTAGAAACGTAGGCTTGCCTTTTCTTAATCTTTCTTCTAAGATAAATCGTAGGGTCAGTATTGCCTCTCGTGTTCCACATTTCTACGGAATCCAAACTGATCTTCCCCGAGGTCAGCTTCTACCAGTTTTTCCATTCGTCTGTAAAGAATTCTACCAAGGACATCAGCAGTTCTAATGGAATGTTGTCTACTCCGGGGGCCTTGTTTCGACTCAGGTCTTTCAGTGCTCTGTCAAACTCTTCACACAGTATCGTATCTCCCATTTCATCTTCATCTACAACCTCCTCCGTTTCCATAATATTGTCCTCAAGTACATCGCCATTGTATAGACCCTCTATATACTCCTCCCACCTTTCTGCTTTCCCTTCTTTGCTTAGAACTGGGTTTCCATCTGAGCTCTTGATATTAATACAAGTGGTTCTCTTTTCTCCAAAGATCTCTTTAATTTTCCTGTAGGCAGTATCTATCTTACCCCTAGTGAGATAAGTCTCTACATCCTTACATTTGTCCTATAGCCATCTCGGCTTAGCCATTTTGCACTTGCTGTCGATCTCATTTTTGAGACGTTTATATTCCTTTTTGCCTGCTTCATTTACTGCATTTTTTTATTTTCTCTTTTCATCAATTAAATTCAATATTTCTTCTGTTACCCAAGGGTTTCTACTAGTCCTCGTCTTTTTACCAATTTGATCCTTGCTGCCTTCACTATTTCATCCCTCAAAGCTACCCATTCCTCTTCTACTGTATTTCTTTCCCTCATTCCTGTCAATTGTTCCCTTATGCTCTCCCTGAAACTCTGTACAACCTCTGGTTCTTTCGGTTTATCCAGGTCCCATCTCCTTAATTTCCCACCTTTTTGCGGTTTCTTCAGTTTTAATCTACAGTTCATAACCAATAGATTGTGGTCAGAGTCCACATCTGCCCCTGGAAATGTCTTACAATTTAAAACCTGGTTCCTAATCCTCTGTCTTACCATTATATAATCTATCTGATACCTTTCAGTATCTCCAGGGTTCCTCCATGCATACAACCATCGTTCATGATTCTTAAGCCAAGTGTTAGCTACGATTAAGTTATGCTCTGCACAAAATTCTACCAGGCAGCTTCCTCTTTCATATCTTAGCCCCAATCCATATTCACCAACTATGTTTCCTTCTCCCCCTTTTCCTACTCTTGAATTCCAGTCACCCATGACTATTAAATTTTCGTCTCCCTTCATTACCTGAATAATTTCTTTTATCTCATCATACATTTCTTCAATTTCTTCGTCATCTGCAGAGCTAGTTGGCATATAAACTTGCACTACTGTAGTAGGCGTGGGCTTCGTGTCTATCTTGGCCACAATAATGCATTCACTATGCTTTTTGTAGTGGCTTACCCGCACTCCTATTTTTTTATTCATTAGTAAACTAACTCCTGCATTACCCTTGTTTGATTTTGTATTTGTAACCCTGTATTCACCTGACCAAAAGTCTTGTTCCTCCTGCCACCGAACTTCAGTAACTCCCACTATATCTAACTTTAACCTATCCATTTCCCTTTTTAAATTTTCTAACCTACCTGCCCGATTAAGGGATCTGACATTCCATGATCCGATCTATAGAACGCCAGTTTTCTTTCTCCTGATAACAACGTCCTCTTGAGTAGTCCCTGCCCGGAGGTTTGAATGGGGGACTATTTTACCTCCGGAATATTTTATCCAAGAGGGCGCCATTATCATCTAATCATACAGTAAAGCTGCATGCCCTCAGGAATAATAACGGCTTTAGTTTCCCCTTGCTTTCAGCCGTTCGCAGTACCAGCACAGCAAGGCCGTTTTGTTTAGTGTTACAAGGCCAGATCAGTCAATCATCCAGACTGTTGCCCCTTTAACTACTGAAAAGGAACCACACGTTTGTCTGGCCTCTCAACAGATACCCCTCCATTGTGGTTGCACCTACGGTTCAGCTATCTGTATCATTGAGGCACGCAAGCCTCCCCACCAACGGCAAGGTCCGTGGTTCATAAATGAGCAGTTCATGGCTGATAAATGAAAATATTTAAGAAAAATTCAATCTCTTTGGAAAACATATCGACTGGACAGGAAGGCAGTAGCGATTTGGGTGAACTACTAACACTGACTTTCCCAATAGTGGAATTGTATTTTAAGTTAAGTTTGGCCTTTCAAAACATCTGACAATTGAAATTACATTAGTCAGAAAAATCCCATCCTTTTTACTAAATGAGTCAAAAACGATATGCAGCAAGTATTATCTAACTCACTAAAAAACATAATGACAGATCATCAAATTAGGTATACCTGTGTTAACAAATCTTACAAACATTACAAAAGGGAAATATCTAATTAGCCAATACATCAAATTTGGTGTTACTCAACATAGTACTCAGTGTTACCAATTATCAGCAAATCCATTTACACTAATGCTCTGGCAAAACGAAAGTCATAAAAATTTAGCTTCTTTGCTTTTCTTGTGAAAAGACTTCTGCTTCCATATTTATATTTCCAGTAATGCATGTACTCATAATTCCTACATTATACTCTAACACTTGGTGGCATTACAGAGCACACTACAGAAATTGCCTACTGCATCCTCTTTCGATCACAGACAGATATCCACTGCTGTGCGCCAAACACTCTCTTACTCCTACACTACAGTCTCGGGCCAGAAGCAGTATCTTTGGCTCTGAGGACGTGCACAATCAAGGATCCGCTTTATGGAAGCTTTCAGAGACATACATATTTTATAATATAATAGTTTCATTTTAGTTTATATTAGTATCATTACAATATTAGGGTGTCCCGTGTAAGTGCACCCCAGTAGATTCATTTCAACTGTAAGCTTTAGATTGAGTCAAATGTTTTCCACTTGTTATACTCACCTGAACTATCATTAGCTTGTGGAGACAACATAACATGCCCAGGAATAATGACTCATAATGACCATCTCATAGTGTATTGTTAAAGATATTAATTATCCTTAGATGTAAACATTTTTGTGTGTGATTTCAAATTTATGTGTGTATATTTTGATGTGATTTGAAATGTACATGTCATAACTGCAAATACACACATCAAAAAAAGTTTTACATCAGCCCGGTTCAGAGAGTTCGGAAACCTGTACAGAACATTGGAATAGAGATCAACATGCTCATAAAAACAACACACTGCATGTTATACCACCATACAGCGAGGCCTTCAGAAGTGATGGTCCAGACTGGTATACACACCAGTACCTCTAATGGCCAGTAGCATATCCTCTTGCATTGATGCATGCCTGTATTCATCGTGGCATACTATCCACATGTTCATCAAAGCAATGTTGGTCAGGTTGTCCCACCCCTCAATAGCGATTCGGCGTAGATCCCTCAGAGTGATTGGTGGGTCAATTCGTCCGTAAACAGCACTTCTCAATATATGCCAGGCTTTTTCGATAGGGTTCATGTCTGGAGAACATGCTGGTTTCTCTAGTCGAGCGATGTCTTTATCCTGAAGCAAGTCATTCCCAAGATGTGCACCATGTGGCGCGAATTGTCATCCATGAAGACGAATGCCTCTCCAATATGCTGCCGATATGATTGCACAATCAGTCAGAGGATGGCACTCACGTATCACGCAGCCGTTAGGGAACCGTCCATGACCACCAGTGGCGTACGTCGGCCCCACATAACGCTTCACTAAAACAGCATCGAACCTCCACCTTGCTGCACTCGCTGGACAGCCTGACTGGGTTGCCTCCAAACACGTCTCCGACGACTGTCTGGTTGAAGGCATATGGGACACTCATTGGTGAAGAGAACGTGATGCCAATCCTGAGCAGTCCATTCATCATGTTGTTGAGTCAATCTGTACAGCGCTGCATGGTGTCACAGTTGCAAAGATGGACCTCACCATGGACAGTGGGAGTGAAGTTGTGCATCATGCAGCCTACTGCACAAAGTTTGAGTCGTGATATGACGTCCTGTGGCTGCACAAAAAGCATTATTCAACATGTTGGCACTGCTGTCAGGGATCCTCCAAGCCATAATCCGTAGGTAGCGGTCATCCACTGCAGTAGTAGCCCCTGGACGGCCTACGCGAGGCATGTCATCGACAGTTCCTGTCTCTCTGTATCTCCTCCACGTCTGAACAACATCGATTTGGTTCACTCCGAGATGCCTGTACATTTCACTTGTTGAGAGCCCTTCCTGGCACAAAATAACAATGCGAACGCGATCGAACCGCTGATTGACCATCTAGGCATGGTTGAACTACAGACAACACGAGCTGTGTACCTTCTTCCTGGTGGAATGATTGGAACTGATCGGCTGTCGGACTCCCTCTGTCTAATAGGCGCTGCTCATGCATGGTTGTTCACATATTTGGGCGGGTTTAGTGACATCTCTGAACAGTCAAAGGGACTGTGTCTGTGATACAATATCAACAGTCAACATCTATCACCAAGAGTTCTGGAAACGGGGTGATACAAAACTTTTTTTGATGTGTATATATTCAGAGTCTAATAAAAACTATAACTCAAATCGGGAGACTACAATGGAGACAGAAATATTGTCAATGAGAAAACACTGATTTCCTTTTAATCATATGTAGTGGGCACTAAGGTTATACAGTGTGCAGGCAACTGTAAGGGCATTTACGACTACTTCTATGTACTATAGGTCTAAATGAGTTTGATAAAAAACATTGAACCTAAGAGAACAAATGTTGTCTGGTAATAGACTAATTAAAATAATTCATTTCTCTTTATGAAAAAGCACCTGCCATGTAATAAAGAGAAAGACATATTTATCTTAGTTTTAAACGCTTTTGGAAGGTGACTATTAACAGCCATCAAGTAATGTATAAAATGCGTGTTTGACCATTAGTTGCATTTTTATTTTAAACCCAAATATTGACCTGTTCCCATCACATACCATCTTAATGTATTTGGGTTAAAAACTTACCTCGTTGTCTTCATCAAATGTGCAGCAATCCTATGCAGGTAATGTACTTTGTAAAAAACAATTCTAGATCAGAAGATCGTAGAACAGGCTTCAGTACTCTCTGCAGCTGTCAAGATATTTTGCTTTCCCTTGGTCAGCTTCTGAGCAGATTGTCAAAGTGGTTTTTCATCTTTAAGTATTTCTTAAAATTTATTTTCGACTTGCACAGTAAAACTCAGTAAATGACTGGAAAGATTTTGTCAGTCCTAAAATAATGTTGTTTTCCTTTCATAAGAAATATTTTAATTGAGAAAGCAAATTATAATTTGTAGTCAGGTGCCTTAGCTTAAACATTAGGTTGCTCCCACACTGAATGAATGTTTCATCATTGAGACTAGATGTGTTTATGCTATAATGAACTTTCATAGATCTTTTTTAGAAATATTAGAAATGGTGCTAAAATATTAGTTGTTATATGTTCTTTAATGAATGAAACTAATTTCACTTTGTTAGCGTAAAACTGAAAATCAGGTTATTTATTTTTTTAAAAAGGCAAAAAGTTGGACAAACTTTGTAAATACTGAATCACGATAATGAATGAATAATGAAAATCACTTTACTATTTTAAAGAAGAATTTGGTTTCTAAAATAATGAGCTATGTTCCAAATGCAATTTTCAGAAGGTCTAAACTCAAACATCACACTAAAAAACATAGTAACTTAACACTACTTATTTCTGATTCACATGTTTCTCATGTCAGTAAGTATTTTTCTTGTCAAATGCAGAGGGAAATAAGATGAGCAAGTTATTTAAATAATTTCTTTCTTGTAATATGGTTCACAGATTATGTAATTTATCTTTAAATTGTGTCATCTTGTATTCATCTTTTAGTCATGTAAAAGTCTAACAGCTGGAAGCAATATGAGACGATTTAAAAATATTTAAATAAAAACTGGTGAAAATTACGAAATAACGAAAAACATATTGAGCCCTGTGTCGACTCGTGCTACACCTTGTGTTTAGATTGCATTGGTTTTCCTTTTCTTCCCCTGACATGTTCGTTTGATATGTTGTCTGTCATTAAGTGGCTGCTTGGTTGTCTTTTCCCTCTGCTATCGGTATGTGCGTTTTTGCTTCCGGGAAACTGCTATGGAGGAAGTGAGATCTTTGACTGGTTGTAACCTCGTGTGGTGGCGCGGAAGTAGGGGCATTGCGCGTGGAGAGTGTGGTGGACACGAGAGGGCAGTGTGGCTGTCCAGCGGAAGCAGGCGTGGTCGGTTGTACCGAGTCACCATGTGATGTATGTCGGTTCTGAGTAACGAGCGGGTCGAGTTGACATAAGAACTCCCCACGTGTTAGTTGTATACAGAATCGCCCCATGAGTAGTTCTTGTTCATTTCGCCTTGGTGGGACGTTAACAAGATTCTTTAAATCCTCCGTTTCAACACTGGAGTTTAAAAGGAGACACCTAATATGAAGGAGCGCTCACTACCCGTCAACGTTGCAGAGAAGACGAGAACTCCGGTGACAGAACGTGTTGTCGCGTGACCATGGCGTGTTGGGTACGCTGGCACCGCGTGCGCGGTCGGATGTGTGGATCCTTGCCATCGGAGGTCGTGTACTGCCTGTTGGAGCATAATTGCAAGTTAAGTTTGTGAAAGGTTTAATCATTAAGTATTAATTCTGTGTAAACAGCGTCCCTTTGGCTTGTGGCCTCCGGCGACCGGGTTTCCTGTCCCTGGCACCGGTGTAATTGAAGACAGTGATCTTTCCTCCTCCACTCGTTACTGTGCGATGGGAGGTGTAGTTTTGGCAGTTTAATTGTTTCGCTATTCTGTCGTGGGTTATGAGTAAATTCATGCTTCTTGTTGGTTGATCATGTGGTCGCTCATTCAGGACTGTGTGGTGTAATGTTTCCTTGCACGAGGTTAGCTCTAATTCTGTCAGCAAGTTAAGCCATCTTATAACAAGTTTTCTCTGGCTAAAAGTCGGTGCAGTGACCAGCCTGAGAGTGGCAATTGTCATTCTCAAGTTTGAAACGCTCAAGGTCCCATGTCTGGCAACAATAATTAAAATACAGTGTGAGTGCTAGTTTCAATTAAATGAAGTATGGAAGAGATCAGCTTTCTATGACATTGAACTCATGTCAACTGCCAGAATTTCATTAACCACTTTTAAAGTTTCAACGATTTTACCATCTGAAATACTATGTACTTGATCAGGAATTTTACACAAGGGACGATGGGATTTGAGAGGTGAATGATTATAATTCATATCAGCAGCATAGAATCTGGCAAGAAGTCTAGACACTTGATGGCATAGGAAACTGGTGCTGGTCCATCTAGTTAGCTAACATGGAGATGGCTAACTGAATATTTCGAAGGAGTTATGGAACCTGGTTGGGAAATATATTAACCAATAAACAAAACTTAAATAACTATAATCTTTAATTCTCGTCTGAGCGAAAATGAGTAGGTAAATTCAACAAAAGTATGTCATCCTGATTACGAATTCCCTGGAGCGAAATACAAGACTAAGTATGAACGCAAACAGAGCCAGAGCAGAGACTTAAAGTCCAGGCTCAGGGGCTGACTACACAGATATCCCTCCTAGGCACCCATGTGAACTGTACTCTCTTTTGAAAACCACTGCCTCGACCTGTATACTGTGTGGCAGGCTATGTCCCCCTTCCACATAGGGGCTTCTGGTGCTTCTGTGAGGCCTCGTGTTCTACCATACATGGTCACCACCATTGCATTGCTGCGCCTCATGACTTCTCCACATGTGTTCAAGACCCTCACAGGTCCAAACAACATGTTTTATTTAATTAATCAGAAGCATTCATATTTGTTTTACAACAGCACTCAAAGGACATACACAAATGCTTTCCAGTTCTCCATAACAAAAATAGATACAAATCAATCAGTGATATTTAACACGTAACTTAAGATGTTTTCAGCAGTCAAAACATCAAGCTCAATAATTCTGATCAATTGGTAACTGGTGTCGGGCAGAAAGCTGGCAGGTAACCACTTATCCCTGAAGCTATCTTTTATCAGTTCTAGATATTTAATGCGCTAAACTCGATTGGTCAGGTGCAGTTCCAGAAAGCCTTTCTGAGCGTTGACAGTCACTGATATTATCATATCGTATCCCCATTTTAGCTCAATGAAAATGCCCGCGAGCTGTATGCACTGTTTGTTTACAGATGAAGATGACTTCTCTCTGCAACCTTTTGTCAGTACAGTTCTCAAATTCTACTAAGTGCCAGCTTAATTGTTTCATTTCTTGCGTTATAATCTCTTCATTTTTTGCTATGTAGCTTACTATTTGATTAAAACCAGTCAAGGTCGCTTTAACTATGGTCACTTGTTCCTTCGAGAGTCTGAGAAGCTATTTCTGTTCCTTAGGAGGGGAACAGCTATCTTCACCTTAAAGGATGTGACGTCATCTTCGTCCAGTGTTCCGAACAAAATCTTACTGACCTCACACACAAAGTTTAAGATCCCTCACTTCTTTATATGGGATTCATGCCATGCTCATTGTCCAAATATTCTGTTCCTTTACAGTTATTCCGTGTTAAAGTGGCACATTGGTTCTGCACTTCTGCATTTTCCTGCATTCATACTACATGACTTCAACTAGGAAAACTTCTTCAGCCAGTTGGCATTAACTGTAAGATACTTATTTCCTCTCAGACAGATTACTCCACTAGGCCCTTTGTTCATACTACTGTGTATGGAACTCCCCACTGCTTACCTAAATTAATGCGATCTTCCTTGTCGTACACTATCATCATACAACAGTACCTTTTTCCCACACCAGAATTCCTTTGCATTCCATGTTCCATCATAGTGTTCTTTATTCTGCTCTCTCGCAGGTCAGTGCATTTCTTGCATGTATTCCCTTAGGTCTGCCATATAATCATCAAAATTATACCTGATCCCAGCTGGATCTTTTCGCAGTATCCCTGGAATGTTACATGTTGTTCCAAAGAACAACTCATCTGGCGAACATTTGTCTCACTATACGAAATCATATTATTCACAAATAATGCAAACGCTACCCAACTGTCCCAGTTCATTTGAGCTCTTTTTGCAAAGTGCTCCAACATCTCAATTAGTGTTTGATGCAACCTCTCTAACATTTCTTTCATTTGAGGATTGTAGCCGCCTTTCTGAATCATCTCAAAATAACATTTCCACATCATGATGTATTTGTTTTTGCCAATAAAAACTACAATTAAAACTTAAAGTTTAAATCTCTTTTCCCTATTTCCAAATCCAACGTCACAAATAGGGGTTTCTATGAAACAAAACTGAACCTTCAAATGACCTCCAATAACTGACTTTAAGATTATAGTTACTGGTGACCCTTATGCCGCTTCCAATTTGTATCTAGCATTGTTTTTTTGTTGTTGTATTCCTTCTCTATTCTGATTTAATCCCTAGCAGAACCAAAAACATATTTGCTTATTTGACTTCATTGAACCTTATGATGACCTTGTATAGTGTTTCATTTTATATGTAAAATTTGCCACTCTTTTCAAATCTTAAGTCAAATATTAGGGTTCCCATTTTTAAAAAATTCCTTGAACTCCAAATCTCCTTGAAAATCACTTTCAAAGTCATGGTCATTAGCTGCAGTGCATGACCCTGTTTGCCACATACAAATTTTATGTAAGACATTTTGCTGCATTCATCTCTATTTCCAGTTATTCCTCATTTTGGATTGCAATGGTCCACACTGTGTATATATGTGTGTGTGTGAGTCATTCTGTATGGTTTGTAAATTTATTTCACTTTCTTTGAGAAACATACTTCGTTGTTTAAGTAAGCTACATATCATTTTGTACATAGTCTTACATTTTAGTTTGTCTTACACTTTAGCACACATAAAATCATTTATGCATAAACTCAGTTCTGTATCCAAAATGTATTGAGATTTTTTGAAAATATATTTATTGTTGATGTCAGCTGTTTAGAAAATTTACCATACACCCTTTATCAAGAACTTCTGTTGTGAGTTTACATTGGCTACTAATAGTCCCTTAATTCTGATGCTGCATGGAGAGCCAGTTGTGGTCAGAGCATACCCCTAGGATGCACAGCACCAAATTCTGCTTACAAACAGCATGAGGAACCACCCCAAGTGACCACACAAATAAATTGTAAAGAAGGATACTGTCATGCAATGGAAAATGACTTATTTAAATTAGTATTAACAGGAGTGGAACAATTAAGTATGAAACAAATGGGCTCCACACAACTCACATAGGTATAATACTGGCAGGAGCGATCTTCTAGCTATGAATGGAAAAATGGACACTATAACAAAATGATTTATTGACTTTGTATATTAAAGTCACCCACTGACATTTTAAAAATAATCATTAATAACTGGACAAAGAATACAACTCAAAGTACAACCTCACCACGGGTGGGCAGGGAGGAAAAAATACGATTATGTTATTATTTCACTGACATGGCCAGTGTGTTAGTTCTTAGTTAGATGTAGAAAGTACATGCAAAGATAAGAACGAACGCTTTAAGATTGTCGAAATATGTATTGACTGCAAAAATATGTTGACATGACTTTACGATCGTACTCGGCTCCTGAAGGGTGTGCGTTAGATTCGTTTCTAAACTGCTGAAGTCGCTGTGACGACGTGCCACCTTACCAATCGGGCACTGCATACATAAACAGGCCGGCGAGAGTAGCGGCTGAAAGATGTGACTTCAGCTCTCCTTTTGTACTTACTGCTTAAGTGTAGATACCCATCTAGTGGCAGCAAGCCTCATGTCATCAGTCATCCCTCCTGTCCTAACCTGAAGTCTCTACTCTAAAAAACTCTAAGACAAAGCCATACTGTATGAAGCCTAACACGAAGTGTTTGCGCTGCAACAACCTGACAAGAAGTGTGTTCTCCAAGCGGCGTCTGAAATTAGCCTGTTCTGCTGCCAGAACTTGAACTCGTCGTCAGAGAGCGCGGAGATTTCGAATTCCGACGAATGAAAATTGCGTAACAGCGTTAAACAATCACCTGTTCTTTTCTATCTCATTATACTTCAGCCAATCGCTCAGAGGTGAACTACTAGAACCAGGAGATTTCTCCCACTCCATGACATGTTTCTGAAATTGATATATGAAAGACTCTGCAAGTGGACACAACGTGAAGACGCAGGCTCTCCCGAAAAGTACAGAATGACCCCACGAGAAGGCAGTATTCTGAACGTTTAAACTGAACTTTACTCCAAGCCATCATAACGAACACTCACACGCTTTGAGAGAAACCACCGTAGAGATCCCTTATGTGGTTAAAAGGGCTTCTGCGAGGAATTCCATGTTTCCTTTGAGTGAGAAATGTGTGTTCTCCAAACTTTCTGCGTGTGTGCTGGGTAATCCCAAGGACAGCCCCCCCCCCCCCCAAACCTGCAGACGAGGGCGCACCCATAGAACAACACTTTTATAAGGATAAATTTCTTTTTTAAGAGGACCCTGATGTCGCACATCCAACTTGTGAGCTTTCAAATCTATGAAACCTTCACCAGCTAAATAAGAATAGCAGCAGAACAAACAGTGAAGGGAAAACAGCAAATGCCAATGCTTATCCAGATCTGCAATTGCAGAGCAGTGCAATAAAGAGAATTTGCATACAAACCTTTCAAATATTTTAGTGGACTTTTCACAGAAAATTGGCCGTGTTACACTGTATTCCAACTTTTTGTATCATGGCTGGTATCTCATAACCCTATGTTCACCGCTTAACATTGGGCTAGGGAAGCGACTTGTGTCTAGCCCCTGTCGTGCAACTATGACTACACAAACTCGATTTCTGATGTATCCTTAATTTCACGAGAAATGAGACGAATGTGATGTCATTCTAATGTGTACACTCTGCATCAAAGAGGACAGTGCCCATGCATTGATTTCATGACGAAAGAGACATCTCCTTGTTCGAGATCCTAAACTGCAAACTATTCTAGCAGATGAATTAAAGAAGCAATTCCTTAGATCTTCAATTGGTACATTCATCCCAATTTCGAAAGCTCTGGCTGCCTTCTCTTTCTTTGAAAGTGAGAATATGCCAATTTTACGAAAAGTATCTAACAATAAGCTGCCTAGATAGTAAATCAGTTATCAGCATAGTCATGAAAATGTAGCTCAGTCGGTATGTGCTGCTTTTACACTGCTATTGGTATAGTACTCAAAACTACTGTGTTTCTAGTATTTTTTCTTTAAGCGATAAATTCCAAGTTTTACGGCAATACATAATCCACATTAAACTCGATAAGCTAGTTCTAAGATTAGAAGAAGTGGGAGTATTGAAGAATGTATGAGAAGTGTCGAAAGCGTGTTGCAAGTTTTCAAGAACACACATACTTGGTGTCATATTTTTTATGCATTATACATCCAACGCCTGATAAAGAGTTAAACTGTGTCCAATTTGCAAATAAAAATTCTGTAATAAAATCACACCAGAAGATTTTCAGTAACACTTCATTACTCTGTAATATGAGTTTGAAAGATGGCAGCTTTCAAAAGACTTTGTCAAAAGACCTCAGACAAATAGGAAACTACTTACAGATATGTAAAGCAGTGTGTTCCAGAAGCTATTAAAGAAGGATTCTACAAGAGGGCCTATTTACAAATCCTCTCTGTTGAGAATACTGTTGAAAGGTGTGGGGAACTCTGTGTCCTTGCCTCAGAGGGACCAGTCAGAACAGATCGAATGCTGTGTCATCCTCAGCCACTAGTGTCATTTGGATGCGATAGGGAGGAGCTAGGGGTCAGCACACTGCTCTCCTGGCCATTAATTGGATTTGTTGATCTTGGAGCTGCTACTTTCTATTCAAGTAGTTGTTTCCTGTGTGGACTCCATTCCAGTCCTCCCATCAAGGATAAATACCTGGCCATACCAGGAACTGATCAAAGGGCCTCTGCATGGCAGATCATTGATCATTAGGATACGGAGGCAGACAAATATGTGGGACACATATCATATATTACTAACAGAGTATACAAAGAAGGATATCATGAATGCTGTCAAGTCTGTTTGAGTTGTGGAAAAGCGCCAACAAAATGCTGAAAAACATCAATTAGCAGAGTCTTAAAGAGAAAATCCATCGACAGCCTACTTACAAAGATTCAAGAATCAATATTAAGTGAAGAATTTACTAACGTTCTCTAGCTCTGTGTATATGGTTTTGTAGAGACCGCGATGACAAAAAAGTGCACAATAGTATTATACTGGAGATAATGTTACATGACACTGACAAATTGCCTGTTGGCTTCTGTCCTGGATTCTTCACCCGATTTTTGTTTGACGATTTTCTGCCGCCTCGCCAGCAAGAGTGGCTGGCATTGTCAAACCTTCTCCCTCCATTGCTGCTGGTGAACTGGAGTGGATCTCCCGGTCGCAGATTACATGTACCTGGCGCGAACGTCCAAGGGCTTTTCAATGGTCATTTCCGCTCTGGTCCATCCCTTGCTAATTCCAACAATCGTCCTATGTAGAATGGGAATCCAGGATCCATTTACCTTGAGGCTTTATTCTTTCTTGTTGAAGCTATTGTCATGTTTACGTATTTCTATAGATTCTCTGAACAAGTGAGTATGATGGGTCTTATCTACAGTGAGAACTTCTGTGTCGGCGAATTTCGTTATATAATTAGTCTCATACAGCACATGCCCCAACACGCCCGATTTCTCCACTTACAATGCCGCTTATGTTCAATGACCTTTTGCGACTGTCGAGTCATTCCAACATAAATAGTCTTTACACCGTGTTTGCACGATTTACAGGCAGTTCTGTCTGTCTCTCTGGAAATGTATGGCAGAAAAGCCGTACCCGTCATTTCTTTTTCCGATGTATCATTTCACCGAGTGTTCGAGTCTATGACACCTATCGTTCGTCAGAACCCTTTCTAGGTGTTGCAATTGGCGTCGGAGGTGCTGTAACTCACATATTCTTCTTGCTCACAGTACGAGTGTGTTAATCACGACTCTTTTCTGGCTCGGATGATGATTTGACAGTATGTGCAGGTATCAGTTCGATTGTGTCGGTTTTCGATACCCACTGCGTCCAAAGTTGTATGGAGCCATGGTGAAGAACAGCTCAGTGACTTCCTGAAACACCTGAACAGTCTCCATGCCAAAATAAAATTTATCATGGAGGTTGAAAAGAACCAACTGTTATCCTTTCTAAATGTGCTGGTCATGGGGATAATCCAGCAGTTGCAGAATACGTGTCACAGAATCAAACACTCGACAGACTGAAAAGAAATGTCGGTTAGGCTTTTCTGCCATACATTATCAGACTGACGAACGGAATCGGCCGTATATTGTGCAAACACGGCGCAAAAACTATTTACAAACCGACAACGAAGATCAAACAGTGTGTCAGATGGGCAAAGGAGAAAAGGGACGCATTTGCAGTGTCGGGAGTATGCCACATACGTATGGGAAAGTCTATGTTGTAATGACCAGGCTCACGCAATGTGTGAAACCGACGACACAGTAAAATTCGTTGACACGAAACTTCTTTCTATAGAGACGAGCTATCACACCCGCTTGCTCAGGGGATCTATAGAAATACACAAACATGACAATAGTTTCAACAAGAAAACGAAAACCCTCAAGGTGAGTAGATCCTGGGTTCCCGCGCTACAGCGACGAACGCTGCAGTTACCAAGAGGAGAACCACAGCGGTAATGACCAAGGAAAAACCCTTGGACGTTGGCGCGAACCTTAAATAGAATCTGCGGCCGCGACGCCGACTCCAGTACACCAGCACCAATGGTAGGTGAAGCTTTGACAATGCCAGTCGCTCATGCTGCAGAAGCGTTAGAATAATCATCAAACAAACATCGGCCGAAAAACTCGAGATAGAATCCAACAGGTAATTTGTCGAAAAGTGGCCACAAAAGCCTTGACAATTTCTTCATGATATATTTTGTTACCATAATGATCGACATAATGTATCTTAAAGTAAGGCCATACACCACATGAAAGGGCAGGGGAGTAATAAAATATGAGGTTTATGTCCAGCCAGCATTGAAATAACCACAATTGGACATGGTATGAAGCAAAATCAAATGTATGACTTCTTGTATGGATCTTCTGAATGTTAAGCTATGCTCACACTGAGAGATTTGTCTTGTATACTTGTGCCTGTCACATGCTGTCGGGGTGGTGTGGCACAAGCGGCAAGTTCCGAGAAATGCTCTGTTCTGGTACATGTTCCTGTATCCATTCTCTCATTAAAAACATATCACAAATCTCTGATATATTTTCTACTGTGCAACTGCATTTATTTTACAGGCAGACTTGTGGTGTTCCATCTTGGGTGTATTTGATCAGCTGTGTACATTCAGTAGCAGTTTGTGAAGATAGGACGAAAAATAATAACAATAAAATAACTGAACATTTTGATGAAAGTGTCTGTTATGGTATCTTACATTCTCCGATTACAAAAACCGCACCGCCAAAGACGATGGAGTTCACCAATTCGTATCTTTATTGGGCTTTTTGGGTCTGGAATTGGACAGCAGAATTCACAACCTCAAGTCACAATTCGCCCGTGGATTTAAAAAATGTTCATCCTTGAAGACATCAGGTTCGGGCAGAGAAGAGCTGTACATACAGACGTGCTTTGCCTATAATTCGCTGTTCTTCCTGAAGGATGTAAATAAACCAAAAATGAGCTAATTCGCATCTGAGATAAGCTAGAGCACATTTATTTTACATGATTTTTATCAAAAATATTTATTAATGTAGAAATGAAGGATACTATATTGTTTATAGTTGTGCACAAAAAAAGAAAGCAGTTTCGATGAAGCCGATAATTCGACACTAAGCAAACAAATATTGTTACTCCACTTGTCATTCGGTGACATAATATAATTATAGGTTTCCAGAGTCGAAACTGCCTGATGGTGAATAAATTCCACTAATTTGTCAATTTCGTCTGAGCAAGTTCTGAAAATAAACGGAGCATAAAGTCACAATCGTTGCTCTATGGGTATCAAGACGAATAGGTTATTGTAGAACACCAAAAACAGACGATAGTATTCCAAAGGCATTTTCGACGACTTGTCGGACACTGTTGAGCCTGTAATTAAGTATTCTATCTTTTCCGCCTTTGTTACTATTACCTAGGAAAGATTACATCACGTGTTCTTAACAGTTATATGGGGGTGGATACTGCTCTTCTAATCAAAGGTTCCGATTTTGGTATTTGTAGCTCATGTGCTTGAAGAGCTTATGTAAAGGTTGTATGGTTAAATACACCTCCATCTGAAATACATCTTTGCACTTCCGCATCTGCATAAAGAAACTGGTAATCGGCACTCACTAATGTGAGAGTCATTAGTGTTCCCAGCATGAGTGGGATTTACAATTTGCTAACGTTTTTTATCTAAATTCGCTGTGGAGTGAGGAAAGTTCCAGGGAAACAAAAATTCCTGCAAAATTTCCTTCCATTGGGATTCAGAATTCTGTACTTAAAAAGAAGAAGCAAACAACCTGAAGAACTTTTTTCCTTTTTTTAAGGTACGAGGGTTATTCCAAAAGTAAGGTCCGGTTATAAAAAAAAAATCAAAACTAAAATGTTTTTTTCAAAACAATATTTTTATTTACATTCCTTACATCTTTATCTATTTTTCTACATAACTTCCATACTTATTTAAACATTTGTCACATCGTTCAACAAGCTTTTGAATGCCCATGTTATAGAAATCGGCCGCCTGTGACGATAACCAGTCCTTAACTGCTTCTTTCACTTCATCATCTGTGTCGAAGCGCTTGCCGCCGAGAAACTCCTTTAAGTAACGGAACAGGTGGAAATCACTTGGCGCCAGGTCCGGACTGTAAGGAGGATGGTCCATCTGTTCCCATCCAAATTTCTTGATCAGAGCTTGCGTTTCATTTGCAGTGTGGGGTCTGGCATTGTCATGCAACAACAAGATTCCAGACGACAAAAGACCACGTCGCTTATTGTGGATTGCACGTCGAAGTTTAGTCAGGGTAGCGCAGTAGGCGGCTTTATTAATCGTTGTTCCTCTCTCCATAAAGTCGACTAACAATACTCCACGTCTATCCCAGAACACAGTCGCCATAACCTTACGTGTTGAGATTGTCTGCTTTGCCTTGACCTTGACTGGAGATGACGTGTGACGCCATTGCATTGACTGACGTTTAGACTCTGGAGTGATGTGAGAAACCCATGTCTCATCCCCTGTGACAACATTGTCTAAAAGACTGTCACCTTCCTTATGATATCGCTCCAAAAAATCAAGAGCAAAAGCCATTCTTTTCATTCGTTGGGGCTCAGTAAGCAGCCTGGGAACCCAACGGGCACACAATTTGTGAAACTTCAAATGTTCAGACACAATTCTGTACAAAGTTGTTCTACTCACATTCGGAAAATGCATGTCTACGTCTGTAATAGTGAATCGGCGATCTTCACGAATTTTTTTGTCAACCGCATTGACCAAATCGTCTGAAATCACTGATGGTCGGCCACACCGTGGTTCATCGTGCACATTATCCCGTCCTTCATTAAAAGCTCGCACCCACTTGCGCACTTTACTGTCGCTCATTATGTTAGGACCGTACACTTCAGTAATCTGCCGATGGATTTCCGCCGCTGAATTGTTTCTTGCAGACAAAAACCGTATCACTGCCCTTACTTCACAATCGGCGGGCTGATCAATTGTCTTAAACATTGTAAAGTGACACTGTGAACTACACTCAGCAACAGTAACAAAGCGAATGGCGGCGTTTTACGCGCAAGGCTTGCCGGGAGTCGGCGCGCATGCGTGTTTTGTCATTGGCGCCAAATTTCAATAGTTACGGCGAATCGGACCTTACTTTTGGAATAACCCTCGTACATCAGAAGCGATATGTAGCAAAGAGATTGTCCTCAGTACATCAGCGCCATTGGAAGACGAAGAAATACTTCGAGTACTCATTAAGACCCTTATACACATCCACTTCACAAGAAGCCAAAAATAATAAAACTCTACCGATGATGCTAAAGAAATTTCGAAGCTTGTAAGTGACTAGATTAGATTTACTTTCATTCCAATTGATCCATAGTGAGGAGCTCCTCCAGGATGTAGAACAAGTCAGAAAAACAACAATACATGACAAATATTTACAACTAAAACAAGTGAGCTAATGTACCATTCCACAGGTCCCAAGTGGAATGATCGTCATTTTTTAATGAACACTGTATTAAAGAGTCATTTTACAAGTACTAATGCACTGAATTTAAAATAAAAAAGTTTATTTACTTATTTATAAGGTAATAAAAGTGTAATACAACTACTGTAATACATATTTACAATGAACCCATTACAGCACTGAAATAGTGCAGAAGTTAGATTCTACTGATATGTATATACACAAATCAGTTGGTTTTACTGAGAAATTCATCAATGGAGTAGAAGGAGTTGGCCACCAATAAATCCTTTAGACTTCTCTTAAACTGAATTTCATTGGCTGTTTTTTGTACAAGACTAAGTGACTTTAAATCCTTGTGAAGATTATTATTATTTCTAGTATTGATTCCATGAATTGAGGTGTTGGTTTGAAAAAGTGATATATTTTAATGACAAATTTCATTAAGGAATAAATATATTGGGAAGCAGTAGTTAGTATCCCTAGTTCCCTAAACAGGCTTCTGCAGGATGTTCTTGAGCTCACACCACGTATAACTCTTACAGCACGTTTTTGTGCCCAGAAAACTTTAGCTTGGCTTGATGAATTACCCCAAAAAATAATCCCATGTGACATTATGTAATGAAAGTAAGCATAGTATGCCAGCTTTTTAATTTTTATATCCCTATATCTGACACAATTCGTATAGCAAATAGAGATTTGTTAAGACGCTTCAGCAGTTCTGTGGTGTAATCCTCCCAGTTGAATTTATTATCAAGCTGTAATCCCAAGAATTTAACACTGTCCACTTCTTCTATCTGCTTGTCATTGTATGTTAGGCATATACTCGTGGGACACCCCTTACAAGTTCTGAACTGCATGTAGTGTGTTTTTTCAAAGTTTAGTGACAAAGAATTGGCTAGGAACCAGTGATTAATGTCCATGTCCTGAGGAAAAAGAAAGACAAGTTTACCTTGTTTGTAAGATATGTCGAATGTGGACAGTGAACTTTCGCAATAAAAACATCTTTCTGTCCAGAAGAGAATACAAGAGTTGATTTTTGATGCAAGAGTTGAAGAACTTGAAGAATTTGACAGTGAGGCTTCTGCAAATACAAGTGCAACAGTGGAATTAGACTTTTCACCTGTAGTTAATGTAAACGAGAGGCATCTTAAAACTGTTTATATTTCAACCAAGAAGAATTGAATTTTACTATCCAAATCTTTATTATGTGTGCCAAATAAAGACTCTAACTGGAGAACTGCATCGCGTTTGGTTTTTATAATCAGAGAATGTAGGAACACCTTTCCCGAAATCTTTCAATTTGTTTAGTGGTATTGTAATGTACGGTATTAATTTGAAATAAAAGATCAATACAGATAACAAGCTTCTACCTTAATTTCTCTTTGAAGTGCCTTTACTGTAGGATGACACACTTTTGATATTTTCACACTGATTCTGGATTTGGAAACTTTATGCATGTGCATTAAGGAGCTGTACGAAATTTCAATCAGTAAAAAACGTAATGTAACAACAATTTGTGTAGCAGGAGTTACAGCTATTCGAAAAATTGTATTCTATAATCTGTAGTATTGAGGTGCCATACTTAGTAACACTTCAATGTCTATCATAGACATACGAACAAATTTCTTAAACCCTGTATGTCTTTAACTTATTGTTCACTGATTACTGGACTCTAAGCTTCATGACTACAACATTTACCGAGAAAGTTACGCATTTATCACCTACATTTCTTGCTCCTACTATCCGCCCATCTTACTGTTACTTCACAGCGCTAACGCAAAGAAGTAGAAAAGCATCAGACAGAATGCTCCATGAAACTGACTGGTCACATGTCGCCAGTGAGAACACTTATGTTGGATACTTCTGCTGCACACATGTCTCTGAACTAACAAGGAGAACATGGCAAGTGCCATAATTCGATTTCCCAGAAACTTCGCTTGGTGGAAGAGGGGTCAAAAAGCAAACACGTGTCCCGGCTTATCAGTAGATACTCGACCGTTTCTGAGAAGACGACAGTCAAAGTTTCTGAAATACTTTATGTGCCTTTAGTGAGCAAAGCCGAGCTCAGCCCAAGCACTGGCATTGTGGCTTCACACTTTTGCGCTGTGTTCGAAAAACAATTACTGTTTTTATTTTTATTCTTGTTTTTCATCTGTCTACCCATGTCCATAAAAGATTATTACCAGAATGTTTTCCATTGAATACCAAAATAACGTTGTCCTTATACAATCATGTCAGGTGAATGAATTAAAAAATAATAATAATAATGAAAAATACATGAATGAGGAACTAATTTCAAATTGTTTTCGGCGAAATTCCTGTAGTATATATTGATTCATCAGCAATTTCAAGTGGCAGTTTGTGGAAAAGTGATCCGTTATACCTGGTTTGCCACGAAATTGTTGCCAACGCATGCAATCTTTATCAATGTTAATGACATTTATTTCCCAAGTGAAATTCATATGAAGAAATGTCACACCGGCAAACCTGCCTTTGTGTGACACTTTGGTGTTCAGAATTTCTATGTTTAAAATGTTTGTACAATCGGCATCATCCAAGCAAATGCATCAACTCTTCCTGAAGAAGTAACATAAGTGTATAGTATAAGAATTAATACAGACTTCAAATAAGAATGAAATGTAAGGGTACCAGAATTAAAAAAAATTGTAACCCTTGAAAAAACCATATGCATATGAATTAATAATATAATTTATCTATAAAAAGATCTATATAACAACGAGTAACAAAATAATTTACCTTCAAATGCCAAAAGACGTAAAGAAAATGGTACCAATGTGGAAGCATGAGTTAACAAGATCAACACTGGCAAAAACACTTGTGTGTTATAGTATGCAGTAGGTGCATGTGGCCAATGCAAGAAGAGGAGAGGAGGTGCATGAACTGGTGCAAAGTCACACATGCTTCTGAATTGTGCATATGGGTCACCATGTGCAGGTGTTCCCTATCCCAGACAGGTAGACACATGCAACAATCATGCACCTGTCCACGGTTGTCTCCAACTCATGCTCTATTGTGCGACGTATACAGATTCAGTTTCTCGCATGTATTTAATTTTGTCTTTGTGTTAGCACTTTGACTGAGTGGTCTAACGAGAAACACATGAAATTTCTCAGTATTCGTATTATCATGGATTTCCTTCTTTCTGGCTGGTTAATTCCATTACTTATAAAGACAGAGTGAAATTAAATAAATGTCTATAGTTCATCACAAATAAGAACAACCTGGAAACAACGATGGCAAATCTGAACACCCAAAGCCGTCTTAGTTCCTTTATGAGATACTTTAATTTACAAAAATTATTTGTGTTGATGAGAGCAAATAAAAGGACACTGAAATCTACACCAAAAATACTCATCTATACATTACCTTTTGATTTACATTTGGAATCAGAAATGTTATATCTACCATCTGATATTTCTTCCCTAGCCATCAGCCAACCTGTGTGTTGCAGATCCATATACTCATATTGCAGTAACTGCTCCCCTTCATGTTTCACAAATTTCAGCTCACATTGCACCCATCTTAGACAGTGAATAATCAAAGCAACAACAAAATATTCAGACATTTCAGACACTTTGCACTGCTTTAATATATGACCTCTCCGAGGCAAGCAGACAAACGTATTCATGATGCATTCATGACATAAAGTTTCCTCATGTTTAAAATTCATCATTACGATTACACATTCTGCGAGATAAATAGAATACACATACTTACATGTTCGCGACCTGTTCATTATAAATGTTAAGACTTCAGCAAATGTTTTGTTTCTTGCAATAAGTAATGTTAGGTAGTTCTAAGCCTGCCTTTAGAGAGCAAGTTTATGTTGCGGTCTCACTGGTTGCAAATATACCTGATGGCTCTGAAGAAAAAAGAACAATGTTCACTGCCAGTCACATGGTGTACTTAACCTGCAACTGCAGGTTGATTAGTGGAGCAGTGTCTTTGATTACCTCTAGATGCGAATAGAATCACTCATGGACATGCGTTGAGTAAGAGGCATGCACCGACATGCACCCAGTTGCAAGTGGGGCAAACACAGGTGCATGACATCTAGCTGCAAGACACACAGCTATGAATACACCTTAGGGCATTCAATCCTGAGAAAACGAGACTTTGTTCTTATTGTTGTGAGGAGGGTCAAGGTGAAAAGCTGAAAAAGTTATGCAGTGACTGTACTAGCATAGATGGAATCAATGGTTATGGTCTAAATTAATTATGACTTTCGTTCTTGACGACGTGAGGCAAGGTTTTCGTAGTGCTTATTTCAAACACTTCAGATCAAGAGATATCACCCTATGAGGACTTAAAGATGTAGCCCCATATGCAGCTCAATCAATTTATTGTGTTCTGATTCCATATATTGAAGAACTAGTAGAAGGCTATTTAGGCCATTGCAGCACAGATATTTGCGAAAATGTCAGTGCATGCAATAAATTGTTGCTAAGATAGTGTTTTCACATGATGTAATTTTCAGTCTACTGTTTGCCCACCATCTATTGGTCCAGAAAAGAAATTTCAGCGGCAAGCACTGCAGCAAGTTACCAACATGCCAGCACCACCTCAGTTTGATGAAATGGTCTCTATCAGTATCATCTAAAAGATGAATTGGGTAGAGATCTATGCTAATATCTGCAGCCATCTCCATCTGGTGGTACTAGCATGTCTATTATCTTGTAAATAAATGAATGGAGCTGCAAAAGACAAGCAATTGTCACTGTTGTGTATAAGATAAAACTTAAACTGTGTTTCAAATGGTGCATCTTCATTGTAATCAATCAGAGAGCACTTTCAAAATACCACAAATCTAGCTTATATATTTCTTTGTCCCCAGCACCAGATCGAACAGATTTCATTACTTTGCTTATCTATTTGCAGTAAACAATCCACAGGGATTTTTTTATAGTTATTACCATTCCCTTGATGGTCGTAGGATGCTAATTTCTCTGTTAAAGAATTATAAGCAACTGTCTTCATGCCTCAGTACCTGTATTCATTCCTCTTAATTTTCCACAAACGTGTGTGAGCCTTATGCATTTCAATAAATTCAGCTATGAACTCTCTAGAGCACAGTGACGCATTTGTATTTCAAAATTTACTGTGTGACAAAACAGAGAACACTAAGCTGAACAATCAGCTGACTCAAACATGTTTCATGAGCCAGATTTGCAGCACTCTCCTGTCCACGCACTATGGTCTGTCTGTGCAGATATGTTTGGTGCCCACAGATTTGATCAATTTTGCTCAAACATCCAAATTCAACTTACAGGTTTGTGTACAACTCAAATCTGCACAAATCTCCTGTCCACACAGGGTAATCTCTGTATGCGGATATATAGTTGTGTGTGGACAGGCCTTCAGGCAGTGAGAAGTCTAATGTAAGAGGGAGAAATTGAAGAATTTGCATTTTTGCTTTGCTCATTGTAGGACAGTGCTCTGTGTGTGTGTGTGTGTGTGTGTGTGTGTGTGTGTGTGTTTTTCTTAACGTATATATTTTCTACTGTTCTCATATTTGAAACAGAAGAAAATGATCTTCAGGAGATTGAGTGCCAGTAATATTCAAGTTGAAGGGACTTTGTGGAGCACAATTTTGAAAATGTCTCTTTTTCAGCACAGATAATGAATGTGTAATAAAATATTATGATTACACATAAAAAAGAGATTATGACGAAATTTGATGAACATGAGCTTTTGGCGTCATTATGCAGTTCATCATACATACTGTCAGTTGCATCAAGTTAGCCGAATGTAGTAGGTTTAGTCTCACAGTTATAGTTAGATAAAAATATGATGTACACTGAGAAAATGGGTGAAGTCTATCCAAAACATGGACAGAAGGAGTGAGGTCTTGTGAGATGTGGCTTTCTGAGCTGTATTTATTTATTTTTTGTTTTTGGTTTTATGAAAGTTTCATTGATGACATTGTTAAATGCAATGTCATTGTCGATTTTTCTTTTGTGCTGTCAAAGTCTGTGATTTCTGCTAACACAGAGCAGACTTGAGACTAGGACTTTGCTTTGTGGTGTGGTGGAGTAAGCTGTTTTCCTATGTTAAAAATATGGTTCGTATTGTTGTTATTCTGATTGATTGTAACATTTAAATAGCATTTACACTCAGAATTCTCACAATTTATCTACCATTTTAATGTAACTAAAGCTTAAAATTCATTAACTATCGAGATTTATTTGTGTGATCAAAAACACTCTGTTAATGTCTGATGTTCCAGTGACGCCACAAACTAGGAGTAGGTGAAGCAATATGTGGGAATAGGAGCGCTATGAAGTTTTTACGTACTTTTTCTGCAAGTAGTTTAGTTATTTAGTGATCGAAAACGCAATTCCAATTTTTAAGTAACAATAGAAAGGAATATTGTGAATGCTGATAGTGGAAGCCTTGCAAAAGTTGATGCATTTATGCTCCACCCACTTAGAGTGGTGTAACGATAGAAATTCCTTTTCCTGCCCCCTTGCAACATCATTAAACTCGCTCAAAGCTAAGGAACTATAGAACTTTTGCAAATGTGTCTGTATATGATAAGCAGATTATCCACTGTTAGTCATGAGCTACGACCCAAAGCACAACGAAATTATTCTTGGCAAAACTTAGTGCTACTTTCCTTTGTAGAACACATTCAGCAGAGATATTGCATCCAGGAAGCGATCAGTGCCAGCACAGTGGCTCGGCATGTTTAGTCAACTTGAATGGATGAGTATACCGAGCCAAAAAAAAAAAAAAAAAAGGTGGCAGAATGGCAAGCATATCGAATTGTAAAAGGATCATACATTTTTAAAAGTTTTTACATGAATCACGAAAATAGCGATAGCAAGAACTGATTGTAGCAGTTGTTTTGATTGTGGGATATATTATACATAGCTTAACATTATTCTTATTCTGAGTCTGGGAAATGGACAACAAAGGATAAATGCATTTATTTTGTGAACAAATTCACTCTTGCCAATAGTGAGGATACCACCATGTGCCCATAGTACAAGAGGTGGAGAACAATGAGGTTATGTGGAGGATATAAAGTGTGTATAGCATACACATGATACAAACGTAAGGGTGCTGATGTTTCAGAGTGTAAAATAATGTTAGTGTCTGAAGCAGACTTACTTCATCCTCATGTAAGATGATGAAACTACAGAAGTTTAAACGATGAGGATCCTAGCTGGACAGTAAGAAGATAAAATCATTGCTTCTAATAAAGTAAAAAGTGTATGATCTCACTAATTAGAAAATATCTTTTTGAACATGATGTCAGCAATTGCAAATGTAAGTGCAAGCAAACAGCAAGGAAAACACAATAATATTCTGTTTCTGATAGCTGGGGTGAAGTTTTATAATTGTGATTTGGTTTTCGTATCGTGTCGTGTCGTTTTGCAAATAAGTTAAAATGTTCTTTCAGGTTATAAAACCAACGATCTATGGACATCATTTTCTAGTTGGACAAAAAGACACTTTTCACTACGAGTTTAATTTCGTTGAATGATGCTATCCTTCCTTGTAACAGTGGGAAAGCATATCTTGCAGGTAAATTAATGTTAACTTCACAGTGCAATACATTTTTAATTAAGTTAATGGACAGCAATTTGCCAGTACAGTGCAGCCAGCCAGAATGAGATTTTCAGTCTGCAGCGGAGTGTGCGCTGATATGAAACTTCCTGGCAGATTAAAACTGTGTGCCCGACCGAGACTCGAACGCGGGACCTTTGGCTTTCGCGGGCAAGGATATTGCTGAGTGAAAATCTCATTCTGGAAACATCCCCCAGGCTGTGGCTAAGCCATGTCTCCGCAATATCCTTTCTTTCAGGAGTGCTAGTTCTGCATGGTTCGCAGGAGAGCTTCTGTAAAGTTTGGAAGGTAGGAGACGAAATACTGACAGAAGTAAAGCTGTGAGTACCGGGCGTGAGTTGTGCTTCGGTAGCTCAGTTGGTAGAGCACTTGCTCGCGAAAGGCAAAGGTCCCAAGTTCGAGTCTCGGTCGGGCACACAGTTTTAATCTGCCAGGAAGTTTCATATCAGCGCACACTCTGCTGCAGACTGAAAATCTCATTCTGGAAACATCCCCCACGCTGTGGCTAAGCCATGTCTCCGCAATATCCTTTCTTTCAGGAGTGCT
Source organism: Schistocerca americana (assembly GCF_021461395.2). Taxonomy (NCBI): domain Eukaryota; kingdom Metazoa; phylum Arthropoda; class Insecta; order Orthoptera; family Acrididae; genus Schistocerca; species Schistocerca americana. The sequence goes on along the minus strand of NC_060122.1, from coordinate 466,436,183 downwards.
AGTTCTGCATGGTTCGCAGAAGAGCTTCTGTAAAGTTTGGAAGGTAGGAGACGAAATACTGACAGAAGTAAAGCTGTGAGTACCGGGCGTGAGTTGTGCTTCAGTAGCTCAGCCGGTAGAGCACTTGCCCGCAAAAGGCAAAGGTCCCGAGTTCGAGTCTCGGTCGGGCACACAGTTTTAATCTGCCAGGAAGTTTCATATCAGCACACACTCCGCTGCAGAGTGAAAATCTCATTCTAGATTAGAAGCTGTTAGGAATTCCCTAAAAATTAAGGCTGTCTCCAGTTGACAAACGAGGGAAACACAGAAATCAAGCTCATACATTTTCAGCAGAAACAGAACAGAAAGTGTGGACTCACATCATCATTACAGATAAATGGAAAACAGAAACTGTATTTGCCTGAAGAATTAAATATCAAGAAGATGTTTAAGATGTTTCAAGAGACACATCCTACCCATTCAGCGTCATATGAAACATATCCTAAAATATGTAATACAAAATTTAATACTGAGTTCGATTTCTCGTTAAGTAATACAGGCAGTATTTGTAATAAGATTTCTATAACTTTCAAAGCTCTAGATGCATGACTCACACATGCAGCAGATGGAAATGAAAGATATTATCTATTATAAGCATCAGATTTCTCTATACCTATTTAACTTACATCGACTCTCACCATAGTATGCAGTATTTTATGTTCATCCTGAAACATTAGGAAAAAAGATTCAAATGAAGTAGTCTTTTTCCTTCATCATTATGTCACTATGATACTGGACCCAGAGGTTAAAAATTTGGAAGTCTTCTTTCGCTCAGAGGTGGGGGTCAAATCAAAAACTACACCCTAACCAGATTCCTCCACTAAATAGCCCATCACACAAATTATTTTGAATGTGTTCATGTGACATTCCCAGTTAGAGGACATTCATATCTTGAAAGTGATGAAGACATTTACCTCATCACACATAAAACAAAAGCTAAGCTTCCAAAGTACTGGTTGGATAGGATTAAAGATGTGTGTGGGAAACCCACGCCTTTTAACTTTGCTGAAGTTGATGGCTCAATGATACATGGCTGGATTAATTTATTGCAGCCAAGATACAGACCAAAATGTCCATTTCTATCTCCAGTCAGTAAGGAGATGAAGGTAGAATATAGTCTTCCAAGACTTATCACACATTGGAACACTTAGAATCGATCTTGGATCATATCAGTTATGCTGCACCTGCTGGACAAATGGTAGAGGAACCAGAACTTGCAGGTGGAGAATTTTGTTCCCATCATCCTGTTATGAAAGTAAGCTATTAAAGAATTTAGTCACAGATAATGTAATTAAGATGGACCAAATCGTTTCTAAAATAGCAGTTCCTATTTTATAAGAATAAACCTGCTGATACCATGCTAATAGGAGATCATACACCTCAGAACTGCTACCTAGTGGCAAAAAAAGTATTGTGATCTGCAGGAACTGAAGGTCTTTTGTGACACAGTGACCCAATGGTAATTAACAAACATCTCTTTTGGATAGGGAATTTATTGTTTTATCAGTCTCATTTTATATTGTGTGTTTTCTATGAGCAAAATGTGAAACATGAACACTGCAGTATATAAAAACTGTGATTTATTCTTAATAACTGAAGTTTGTTCCATTGACTATATTTTAATTGTATGTTGTGTAACCCTAGATTGAATGGTTACTGGAAGTAATATACAAGAATATTTAACAAGGATACAGAAAATGAGACACTGCAGCATCTCACTGACCCTTTTTTGTTATTCTACCGACTGGTTTGATGCAACCCCTACGAATCCCTCTCCTGTGTCATCCCCTTCATCTCAGAGTAGCACTTGCAGCTTATGTCCTCAATTATTTTCTGGATGTATTTCAATCTCTGGCTTCCTCTGCAGTTTTTGTACTCTACGTTGTCCACTGGTACCATGGAAGTCATTCCCTAATGTCTTAGCAGATGTCCTTTCATCCTGTCCCTTCTCCTTGTCAGTGTTTTTCACATATTTCTTTCATCTCCGATTCTATGTAGTACCTCCTCATTTCTTACCTTATTATCCACCTAATTTTCAACATTCATCTGTAAAACCACATCTCAAATGCTTCGATTCTCTTCCATTATGGTTTTCCCAAAATCCATGTTTCAATACTGATGACATATTAATCGTTATAAATCACTCAAGCCCATTCAAAATAAAAAGAGAAATTTGATAAACAGTATTGTTCTAAAACCCATTTAGCAATGAACAACCTGTAAGACAGATAACTAGATGCACAGATGAATAGAATTTTGTTGTGGGAGTTGCATCGAGGTATGATCTCAGTATTGCATTAAATTCAGAATTTCATAATCTGATTTGAGGGTTATGCTAAGAAACTGAAAAATATACATTCAGAAAAATACACACCTAATCCAATAAACAAAATTATACCTTTAACGAACACTAAAGAATGGTCATTCAAAGCACTGTAAAAATTGCACAAGCATATTTCAATAAACACTGAAACGGTAACGTTTCAAACTATAAAATTACTCCCATGAAAAATACACTCCTGGAAATTGAAATAAGAACACCGTGAATTCATTGTCCCAGGAAGGGGAAACTTTATTGACACATTCCTGGGGTCAGATACATCACATGATCACACTGACAGAACCACAGGCACATAGACACAGGCAACAGAGCATGCACAATGTCGGCACTAGTACAGTGTATATCCACCTTTCGCAGCAATGCAGGCTGCTATTCTCCCATGGAGACGATCGTAGAGATGCTGGATGTAGTCCTGTGGAACGGCTTGCCATGCCATTTCCACCTGGCGCCTCAGTTGGACCAGCGTTCGTGCTGGACGTGCAGACCGCGTGAGACGACGCTTCATCCAGTCCCAAACATGCTCAATGGGGGACAGATCCGGAGTTCTTGCTGGCCAGGGTAGTTGACTTACACCTTCTAGAGCACGTTGGGTGGCACGGGATACATGCGGACATGCATTGTCCTGTTGGAACAGCAAGTTCCCTTGCCGGTCTAGGAATGGTAGAACGATGGGTTCGATGACGGTTTGGATGTACCGTGCACTATTCAGTGTCCCCTCGACGATCACCAGTGGTGTACGGCCAGTGTAGGAGATCGCTCCCCACACCATGATGCCGGGTGTTGGCCCTGTGTGCCTCGGTCGTACGCAGTCCTGATTGTGGCGCTCATCTGCACAGCGCCAAACACGCATACGACCATCATTGGCACCAAGGCAGAAGCGACTCTCATCGCTGAAGACGACACGTCTCCATTCGTCCCTCCATTCACGCCTGTCGCGACACCACTGGAGGCGGGCTGCACGATGTTGGGGCGTGAGCGGAAGACGGCCTAATGGTGTGCGGGACCGTAGCCCAGCTTCATGGAGACGGTTGCGAATGGTCCTCGCCGATACCCCAGGAGCAACAGTGTCCCTAATTTGCTGGGAAGTGGCGGTGCGGTCCCCTACGGCACTGCGTAGGATCCTACGGTCTTGGCGTGCATCCGTGCGTCGCTGCGGTCCGGTCCCAGGTCGACGGGCACGTGCACCTTCCGCCGACCACTGGCGACAACATCGATGTACTGTGGAGACCTCACGCCCCACGTGTTGAGCAATTCGGCGGTACGTCCACCCGGCCTCCCGCATGCCCACTATACGCCCTCGCTCAAAGTCCGTCAACTGCACATACGGTTCACGTCCACGCTGTCGCGGCATGCTACCAGTGTTAAAGACTGCCTTGGAGCTCCGTATGCCACGGCAAACTGGCTGACACTGACGGCGGCGGTGCACAAATGCTACGCAGCTAGCGCCATTCGACTGCCAACACCGCGGTTCCTGGTGTGTCCGCTGTGCCGTGCGTGTGATCATTGCTTGTACAGCCCTCTCGCAGTGTCCGGAGCAAGTATGGTGGGTCTGACACACCGGTGTCAATGTGTTCTTTTTTCCATTTCCAGGAATGTATATAAAATTGACTTTAACCCTTCTTCCCGTGTAGTCTTCATATGTGTAATAAAAGACCAATCCTTCGCTAATTTCAGTGTGTTTATGCGTGCTTTCAGTTATAATATAGGCTAAGTTTCGGATAAAGATGAAAGTGAAACCCTGTTGCAAAATTAGTAAAATTGTTATTACCCATCTATTTCCAACTCCCTTCTTAGGCCTTGAGACATATTTGCAGGTAAGCTGTTAGGAGCAAGACTCAGGTAGCGAAGTGACATCATATTGATATCCCTTCTTAGTGAGTCCAAAAGTCAGTTCACACACACAACTGTCACCATGGCTAGTGGCATTCTGCAGTTGCATGTGTGAATTCCTAGTTTTTAGTGGTGCAACTCAAGAGACGCAAATTTTGTTATGCCAGAAAAGATTCTACTTGGTTGTACCTCGTTGCGCCACTTTCCTTCCACCACTGCTCCCTGGTGCCAGTATTTCTAAACACAAGCATTCTGTCACAGTTATCGTTGAGTAATGGCTGCTGTGCTACATTCGATTTCAGTGTGTTTTCACTTTATTACTGAAAATATGGAAAACAATAGTCGGCATGTACACTGTCGCAACTTCTGGATTTACAAGAGCAGCGGCACATGTTTGATTTTCTGCAGCAGTGTGTGTGTGTGTGTGTGTGTGTGTGTGTGTGTGTGTGTGTGTGTGTGTGTGTGCGGGGGGGGGGGGGGGGCAACAATATTTGCTAAAGAATGACGTACCCAACAATCTTTTTGGCCGAATAAATTAATACATGTAACCTAGGAAGCGAGTCATATAAACTTGGTGATTTGTGAAACCAAGCATTATACAAGCTGTGTATTACATGCACGAAATAGTGTGTGATGTGGCTGCTGTTAAACTAAAAGTTAGTTTTTCGAAATGCCTATGTCAACGAATACAATAAGATTCTAAAATCTTGGAAGAGTGACGTGTCTGCAGGCGATATTTAAGTGCCAGCTGTTGGTTAGTTTGTCATTGCAGACGGCATTTCGTCTCCGAGTGTTATTTCTTTTATAAATGTGTTTGTGGCCCCTGATTTATCCCTGTGCGAAATTTATTTTCGGATCCAACATTTGGGTCTCGTCTCCCTTGCATTTAACTTTGTCACAGCTCTAATGCCACAACCTACACTGCAACATTCATACCCGTCCACATGATTTCAATTGACGCCATACTAAAGTTGTCAGCTGTGCAACTACTTAGAATTTGTGGCGTCCTGTGTGAACAGTAGCTCACGATACCACTACAGTAACTCACAAACAGTGGCGCCACGTGTTACCGGTGTTAGTTGGCCCTGCCTGAACTATAAGCTCACAGTCCCTTCTAGCGTGGTGTGAACACACCCCTATTTGATGGTGACGTAGCCTTCCGATCCGTAGAAAAGAGTCAACACATTATAAATTGATGTGAAACTAACACAGCCAGCGCAGAGAAGACACACGAAAAACATATATAATGACAAAAGCAAGCAGATCATGTTCCTTTTCGAAATATAGAGGATGTGAACATTTTTCTGGAAATATTTAGCTGGCAAATTTCTTTACTTTCACTTCTTATGTTGGTCATACTGACTTCCACGTATTGCTTGTCAGAGATAATATACATTGTTGACAGTTGTGTGGTTGTCGGTCTTGAATTTGTGTTAGAGTTTGAAGTAAAGTTTGTTACTGTGTTAGAACGAGGCGCAGCAATGGTATCCGTGCTTAACTCAATTGATACTGGGCACGAAGATCTGATACATGATGCCCAAATGGACTTTTATGGCCTCCGCATGGCGACATGTTCGTCAGATCATTCGGTAAAAGTTTTCGACGTTAAGGATGGAAATCAAACACTGACAGCAGATTTGAAAGGTCACTACGGCCCAGTTTGGCAAGTGGCATGGTCTCATCCAAAGTACGGGAATTTATTAGCAACTTGCTCATACGACAGGAAAGTCATCATATGGAAGGAATCTGGTACCTGGTCTATACTGTATGAGTATACAGGTCACGAATCATCTGTGAATTCTATAGCTTGGGCGCCTCATGAATATGGTCTTATACTTGCTTGTGGTAGTTCAGATGGTTCGTTGTCCATTTTAAGCAGTAATAGCGATACGGGAACCTGGGAAGCGAAGAAGATACCAAATGCTCATACCATCGGATGCAATGCTGTTAGTTGGTGCCCGTCAACTGCACCAAATCCATTGTTTGATGCCTCTGCTTCTGGGAAACCAGCTGTGAATACGAAGAGATTAGCATCCGGGGGTTGTGACAATCTTGTGAAGATATGGAAAGAAGAAGGTGATCGCTGGGTGGAGGAATCCAAGCTAGAGATGCACTCAGATTGGGTGCGTGATGTTGCATGGGCACCATCCATCGGTCTCCCGAAGAGCGTTATAGCAAGCTGTTCGCAAGATCGGCGAGTTGTCATTTGGTATAGTGATGATTATGTTACGTGGAATCCCACAGTGCTCCACACATTTGATGATGTTGTGTGGAATGTCAGCTGGTCTTTAATAGGAAACATTTTAGCTGTATCATGTGGTGACAACAAAGTTAGTTTATGGAAAGAGAGCCCAGAAGGACTATGGGTAAGCATAAGTGAGATTGCCAAAGGACAGGCTCATATGGTTGGCAATGAACAGAGAGCACTTTAAAAGTTGTCGTGTGACCATAAGAGGAAACATTTTTGTAACATTAAACAGTAATTTGTGGTAAATGACTTCCTTCCACTCCATTTGCGGATAATACTGTTGTATACAATCATATGACACCAAAGGAAACAGTATCCAAATGTTACAGTGCATATGTTCTGTGTATGATTCATGAGTTAGAAACCAAGTATTTTGTGGCAAATATTCACCAACTTTTGAATTACATGTTGTTTGTTTAATAAATATTGTTGACCTTATTTGTTATGTGTACTCAAGTTCAAACTTTTTTTGTAAATGGTATCCTTGTGATGAACCTTTTTCCTCCTGTTTGTACCGTCTTTTTCATTGTATTGTTTAATATAGTACTCAACATTGGAAAGAACTAGGAACCTTGTCATACCACTCTTCGAGACAATAGGAAATCAGAAAAGATATGTGGTCTTTTAGTGATACCCCTAATTATTTAGTAGAATGGGTAATGACCTCGATGAGTGAGTGAATTCGTATTTGAATAGAACTGGTGAATTAATTATTTTGTGTCTTGCAATTTTGTCATAAATATGTTACTTGCAATTACCAGAAGTATAAGAATTGCACAGAAGCGTCATTAAAAAAAATTCAGCCTGTCCCCGCTCCATCACAATACTTGCTAGTCATAATATGATTTGTGCACATAAACATATACTGAGTGTATCATTGGAAAAGTAACGACCTGTGTGAGACCAGGAGAGTACAGAGTGTGATAGTTGCTAGTGTTTCCAGTTTTTGAATGGCTGTAGGACTTGAAATTTCAAAATGTGTTCACGATGTGCATATGCGCTCTCTCTCTCTCTCTCTCTCTCTCTCTCTCTCTCTCTCTCTCTCTGATCTGTCAAGAAGTAACGTGTTTTGAGGGGCATATTTTCTCAAAATCTCCAGTAGACCTACATAAATTGTGAAACCTACAACCTTTTGTACATTCATTAAGGAAACAATTTTAAAAACTTTCATATATTGCCTGCTATGTGTAAGACTGTATTGGGATTTATAAAAACTAGCTAAAAAGAAGATCGGATTCAATATTCGATGACGATTAGGTCATTATAGACAAGAGTATAAGTTTGGATTGGGGAGGGAAGTTGACTGTGCACTTTATGCGGATTCATTTCAGTATTTGCCTGAAAAAATCTAAGGCACTCGCAGAAAACCCAAATCTGGATGGCCAGGTGGAAATTTGAACTGCCATTCCTCTGAATATAAGCCCGAGTCCATTGTCAAACAATTGTGCCATCCCACTCAGTAATACACAGTTTAATTATTGATTACAACAAGTTGTTTGCTGTAGTTTTAGATAAGATGGGTGCTGCATGGAGAATGTTTTATGTTGAGTTAGTTGTCTACTTAGATAGTTTCCACAGTTTACCAGATACAAATTTTGTGCTTTGAAAGAGAGTTATATTCAGTCCAAGCAAATTCTCAGCTCAAAGATAACTTGCTGTCTGCAATATTAATACCTGTCCAATCATTTCAGGACATCCTACTTAGCAATCAAATTTAGAGGACGGGGTGACACTCTGTTGAATACTAGAGCATGTAAGAATTCAAGGCAACAAATTAGCAGATGCAGCAGCACAGAGGCATGTACAGAACCTACAGTTGCAAGTTGACAAGCATCCTTCCTACTGTAGAACCTTTTTGTTGCGGATCATTTTGATGTGCCAGTGGGAGGAGAGGTTCAGATCGATGTAAAACAATCTATAGTTAGTGAAAATATGCATGGAACTATGGCATAGCTCCTTATAATCACTGAGGTGGGATGAAGTTAATTTGATTCCTGGTAGGGCACATGCCAATTTTGTTAGAAATGTGTTTCTGCTGCTGTCATTCTGATTATTTATTGTGTGATAGATCTCTGTGTAACATGAAGAAATGTCATTTTCTTTGTTCCATGGAACTGACTTTTTAAAAGATAAAATTAAATTGCATTCTCCTTATAAACAATTAGATCTATGTGTAGCTCAACTGTAAAATCAAATGTGTTGTTCTGAGAAGATTTCAGTATGACAGCTGTTTCATAAAACATTAAAATTTTTGTAAATGAGCTTTTTAAAAGCTAATAAGTGTCATTTTTTGTAGAAGCAAGATTAGGCTTTAATGCCCCATGGCCAACCAAGTCATTGGAGGTAGAATGCTCGAATTGGGAGAGGAAGCTGACCCCTACATTTTCAAAGGATCTGTCTTGGCATTGACTGAAGCAATTAAGATAACTATAGAAAATCTGAATCTGGTTGGCTGGACAGGGATTTAAACTGCTTTCGTCCCAAATATGAAGTAAAGTATTAACCATTGTGCCACTTTTACATTGCTAATTACTGCCCCACATTCATGAGATATGAAATGATCCCCCTGATGTTCCTTTTACAGACTATTGCATATCCTTCACAGTATGATCTGCTGTATATGGAATGTGCTGGAGCTCTCTTGACTATATTAATACATGTTGATCACTTATAGAAAGTGGTGTATCTGTAATAGCATCAAATTTATCAATTAAAATTAATTATTTGAATCAAACATACATAAAGAATTATAGGAAGTTTGTTAATGTACACTACAGTTAGGTAGATTAACCTACACCCTTTGCTAATATATCTATCAACTTCAGTTTAGCTAATTGTCAATATTTTTTTGAAATTCTATTTTAGATATACACTTCAGAGATGCTTTTCAAATGGTTCAAATGGCTCTAAGCACTATGGGACTTAACATCTGAGATCTTCAGTCCCCTAGACTTAGAACTACTTAAACCTAATTAACCTAAGGACATCACACATATCCACGCCCGAGGCAGGATTCGAACCTGCAACCGTAACAGCAGTGCGATTCTGGACTGAAGCACCTAGAACCGCTCGGCCACAGTGGCCGGCTAGTATCTTTTATGATCAGTGTTATTTTGTATCATGTTGACTGTAGTTTCATGTTTGTCGTAGTTTTCTTTGTTTACTCTGCCAGGAGATCATTCAGTGATGCTGTTGGAAAAGCTACTGATGTATATGAAGAACAGTAAAAATTCTCTTGGACACAGTGGCTTATTTAAGAGTAATATGTAGTTAGCTGAGCTAAAAAGCCTCAAGTAGGTATAAAAACCAATTAAACAGATGTTCATATCCAGGGCTTAAATTACAAATTTGTCAACTTTACTAAGGGTAAAATTAAGTAACTTTCAATTCATTTATATGTTAATTTACTCTCTTCCCGCTAATAATGGTTTTATATTTACAAATATTTTATATTATAGAACACAGTGAAAAATGAGGCCACATACTTAGCATTTAAATGATTCCATTAGGCCACTTCCTTCCCAGAAATTTTAGACCTTTTAGAAGAAATTATTCTTGCATGAGAGATTATTCACTTGGGAATTAGTTAACCATGATATGACGCCTTAGGTTTCTGTCTCAAAGCTTTCAAACGTTAGCCTATTTGCCAGTACACAGGAGCTAGTTCCAACATGTGGCTGTTTCCCATTTCAAACAACTTTAGAACACACACATTTATGCATGTCTTCCATTGTCATGAGTGCATAACCTATCTTGTGTTTCATGCTACCATATGTGCATCTCCATGTCAGACCTTTTAGAAGAAATTATTCTTGCATGAGAGATTATTCACTTTGGAATTAGTTAACCATGATATGACGCCTTAGGTTTCTGTCTCAAAGCTTTCAAACGTTAGCCTATTTGCCAGTACTAAAATCTTGCAGCACAACTTAATGTTTAGTTATTAGATGATGGCTGCCCACTACTACAATTTCATAGAACTATTCTACATGCTCTTGCTCAAATATCATCTCATCTCTCTCTCTCTCTCTCTCTCCCCCCCCCCCCCCCCCCCCGCCCCCCCCCTCCTCGCTAGTTATCATATCTACCCAGCTGATCTGCAGCATTCTAACACAACATTTCATCTGCTTCTATTCTTTTCTTGTGTTAACTGTTTATCATGCATTTTTCACTTCCCTACTAGGCTACACTCCAGGCAAATACCTGGGTCATTTCATGTCTAATCAACACACTTTAAATAAAAATTTAACGTCACCCTCTTAGATTTTGCTGAAAGTTGGTATACTTATAGTGGGTGCTGAAACTAAGAAAAATACCAAATTTCAATTTTTTTTACATCAAACCATTCCTGAAGTATGGTCATGTAAACTTTTCAAAAACTGGCCAAAAATGTGTAAACGGACTTTTTTAAATTGTTCTAGGAGCTGCCCTAATTGAGCTAGAGAGCTGGGAAAGGTGTCATTTTGCAGCATTTTTCATGCTCTTTCCAGGGATACACAACGAAACATAGCTTCTAATTAATAACCTTTTTCAAAATACTAATTAATATTTTGATTTAATTTTTTTACTAAAAGTACGTAATTGAAAATTTTCAAAATATTTCCATAACAACTTCATACTGTTGTAAATCACATGGCAAAATATAAATGTGGGATAATGATGGATTCATTGTTAAAAAAAATTATTCCAGACTCTTGTTTTTCACTAACAGCTGTAGTGACCTTTAACAAACAGGAATTTCATTAAAATATACTGAAAGGTAAATAAAAAAGTACTAGAAATATCAAAATATCACCATCTTGAAACTAAACTAAACAACATTTTCTGTAATTGATTTCTTATCTTTTTAGTTTCTTGCGGTTTAAACTAATAGTATATCAACTGGTAAAACGAAATGTTGAGTGTGGGACCTATAGCTAAGATTTAAATAAGGTGTGAAAAACTTGTAAGTAGACTATTGATGTAATATTTCTGGTCCAAAAATGCACATTTCATTAGCACAGACTTTAGTCACTGTATTAAGGCTGAGCGTGTTTGTGTTCCTGTCTATGTACACAGCAGGCTGTGAACAAGTTGAAACAAACACAGTGCTTGATGTCTGTACAATCATTCAGAGACTGGAACCATTGTTGAGAGGGTATAAGACTGTTACTGTCTAAGTCTTAGTGTGCCTACAGCATTATTGTGCAATGTGGTTTTAGTGCAAATCAATTGTCAGCTCTGTGTTGACCAGTTTGTATCTTGTATATTTAATAGTTCATTTACAAGTAAATCTATAAATTGAAGGAGAGTTTATAACTGGTTTTTGTATCAATATGGAACCAAGTAAAAAGTGCAGTGCTCTAAGAGTGCAGTGCTGTAATCCATGCAGTGTTTTAATCCATTGAAGAAGTCAAATCATTTTATTAGAGACAGAAAAAAAACAAGAAATGTCACAGCATGGTTGTTCAAATTATTTCCACAAATACCTGGTGGTGGCAGGATTTGTGATAAATGTAGGAAAGATGTAACCACATTGAAAAATACACCAGAGCCCATCAGTGATAAATGTGTTGAAGAAGATTCTTCTGGATCAGAGATAATCATCCCAGACCAAGACCCTGACTTCTCTGCAACTCCAGTGATTGTTCAGAAACTTAACACATCACTTAGAGAAATGGGTGAGTCCCCTATTGATAAGAAAAAAGTATCATCTAGGCGTTAAGCCAAATCAAAAGTGAAAAAAATCTCATCATCAGTGACACACAAACTTTTTGTTGCTGCTGAAACTTCTTCGTCAGATACTGATACTGATGAATCTATTCTTCAAAAAAACTTTAATAATTCTATAGTTATAATAGAGGGAAACATTCCACGTAGGAAATATATATCTAAAAACAAAGATGATGTGACTTACCAAATGAAAGTGCTGGCAGGTCGACAGACACACAAACAAACACAAACATACACACAAAATTCAAGCTTTTGCAACAAACTGTTGCCTCATCAGGAAAGAGGGAAGGAGAGGGAAAGATGAAAGGAAGTGGGTTTTAAGGGAGAGGGTAAGGAGTCATTCCAATCCCGGGAGCGGAAAGACTTACCTTAGGGGGAAAAAAGGACGGGTATACACTCGCACACACACACATATCCATCCACACATATACAGACACAAGCAGACGTCTGTGGTAAGTCACATCATCTTTGTTTTTAGATATTAATAATTCTATAAGTAGAGAAAAAAAATAATGATTCTTACAAGTTTACCAGAAAAGTGGAGTGTCAGGAAAATAATGTGGGGATTTAATGCTCCTAATTACGTTGTTGAGCAGTCCAAAAAAATTTTGATAGAGAAAGGATTCATGGAAGGTACAGACCCAAAACCAGGGAAGTGTTTACCAACAGAAACTGTCAAAACTGTACATCCATTTTATGAAAATGATTAAGTTAGCTGGGCAATGCCAGGTATTAAAGATTGTGTGACAATTACAAAACAAGTGGAAGTAAAACAAAAATATCAAAAAGGCTTATTTTGTGTAACCTTAAAGAAGCTTACAAACATTTTAAAGACAAGTTCCCTAACATAAAAATAGATTTCTCTAAATTTGCTGTGTTGAGACCAAAAGATTGTGTATTTGCTGGCTGGAGTGGCACACACACTGTCTGTGTGTGCACAACTCACCAAAACCTAAAATTAACGATAGAAAATGCCAAACTAAATACAGTAACAAACAGCAGCTTAAACAATTGTAAGCAGTGCATTGCAAAAATGCTTTGCAACCCATCATCAGTTGATTGCAAAATGGGAAACAGTGAATATTGCCCAGAAGAAATTGTCATATGTAAAATTTTACAAGGCTCTTTTGATGAAAAATTAATCGAAGAAGTTCATTTCTGACAGTGGATGTCAGTTGCCCACTGTAATCTGGAAATTGTTCAAAAAACGTCTGAAGAATTCATAGATTTATTTTCTAGTAAGGTGTCTACTTTGATTCGGCATGACTTCATTGCCTAGCAACAACAAACATTCCTTAACTCCACAAGAGAAAACCTTATGGAATCTGAATTTGTTGTCATATGCAATTTTTCAGAAAATTATAGTATAGTTCTACATGATGAAGCTCAGAGTTACCACTGGACAAGACAACAGATTACCTTTCATCCTTTTGTTACAAACTGGAAGACAAAATTGAGCATATGAGCTTTGTCATTGTTTCCGATTACCTGGAGCACAATATAGTTGCGGTTTACACCTTTCAAAAGAAGCTTATTTCTTATCTAACAAATAAAGTTCAAAAGCTTCCAAAAAAGATATACTATATTACAGTTGTGCTGCTCAGTACAAAAATAAGAAAAACTTCCTGAACCTTTACCTTCATGAGGAAGACTTCAACATAAAATCTGAGTGGCACTTTTCAGCCACAGCACATGGGAAAGGGCCTTGTGATGGAGTAGGGGATTCAGTTAAGAGATTGGCAGCTCGTGCAAGTTTGCAAAGGCCATACCAAAATCAGATCCAAACCCCACGTGATGTCTTTAAGTGGGCAGTAGATAATATCACAAATATTGATTTTGCGTATTCCACTCAAGAAGACTATGTTGCTTCAGAAATATTATTAAAAACCCGGCTTGAAGAGGCATTGACAATCAAAGGAACACAGCAATTTCACACTTTCATTCCCAACACTACATCAAAATTAATAGTCAAACACTTTTCAGCTGATATGCAGAGTTGCGAGAGGGAAGTAACTACATCACCAGACAAACTGAAGTTACAAGATGTATCAGGCTGTGTCACCACTGTATATGGCAGAAACTGGTGGCTTGGGTACACTTTAGAGAGAGAGAGAGAGAGAGAGAGAGAGAGAGAGAGAGAGAGAGAAACCACACACAAAGAACTTGATGAAGTGAAAAAATTTTCTTCATCAATGTGGACCAGCTAAGTCATTCTCCTATCCTGCACATGCAGATGTCCTGTGGGTGGCAGTTGTGGGGTAGTGGACGTTCTCACAAAAGTAAATCCATTTACTCTGACAGGGAGAACATACATTCTTAATGAAAGTGATGTAAACCAAACCCAGTCAGCTTTATTAAAATGTAATCTATGAAGTTCCAAGACAATTTATTGGGAAACTGCTTTCAACTCAATACTTAATTTTTGTCTCAGGTATAGAAAGTTGTTTCAAAATTACTGTTAGTACCTATTGTATTAAATTTAGCTATGTATAGATACCTGTTACTCAAAAACAAGCATTATGTATTTAATTTTTTTAATAGTTTCATTCCAAATGTCATGGACCAGAACTATTATGTAAATACTTGTAATTTTTCATTCTTTATTTCAGTTTGTAGTTAGATGCTCAAACTTTTTCGTTTTATCAGTTAATAACTGTTAGTTAAGTTGTATGAAATTAAAATAAGCAACCAATTATAAAATATGCTGATTAGTTTTGTTTTAATAAGATGATGTTTTGATATTTCTAATAGACCTACTTTTTTTACTGATCTTTCAGTATATTTTAATGAAATTCCTGTTTGTTAATGGTCAGTTTGGTCAAACTATGGCTGTTAGTAAAAAACAAGAGTCTGGAATAATTTTTTTTTTTTAAACAATGAACCCATCGTCATCCCAAATTTATATTTTGCCATGTGATTTACAAGAGTATGAAGTATTTCTGGAAATATCTTGAAATTTTTCAATTATGTACTTTTTGTAAAAAAAATTAAATCAAAATATTAATTAGTATTTTGAAAAAAGCTATTAATTAGAAGCTATGTTTTATTGTGTATCACTGGTAAGAGCATGCAAAATGCTGCAAAATGACACCTTTCCCAGCTCTCTAGCTCAATTAGAGCAGCTCGTAGGGCAATTAAAAAAAAAAGTCCATTCACACATTTTTGGCTGATTTTTGAAAAGTTTACAAAGCTATATTTCAGGAATGGTTTGAGATAAAAAAAATGAAGTTTGTAATTTTTCTTAGTGTCAGCACCCACCATAAGTATACTAAATTTTAGCAAAATCTAAAATGGTGAGGTAAAATAGGTATATTGGTTAGACATGGAATGACCCACCTTTGAAAAAGTCTTCTTAACTTTATATTTATATTCAGTGTTAACAAACGTCCCCTTTTGGAAATGCATTTCTTGTTACTGCCAACTGAATTTATTATCCTCTCTCCTCTGGCCATCATCAGTTATTTTGCTGCCCAAATAGCAAAAACCATGTACTAATTTCAGTGTCTCACTTTCTACACTAATTTGCTCATCACCATCTGATTTAATTTGACTACATTCCATTGCCCATATTTTACTATTGTTGATGTTCTAATTTCAAATTTTTTTTTTTTCCCCAAGACACTATTCATTCGATTCAACTACTCTTACAAGTCCATACCTGTCTCTGACAGAATTATGATGTCATGTACAAAGTTTTTATTTCTTCTCCATGAACTTCAGTTTCTTTTCCAAATTTCTCCTTTGTTTCCTACACAGCTTGCTCAGTGTGCAGCTTGAATATAATCGGGGACAGACTACCACCCTGTCTCACTCCTTTCTAAAGTACAGTTCCCTTCCATGTTCTTTGACTCTTGTAACTACAGTCAGGTTTCTGTACAAGTTGTAAATAACATTTCGCTCCTTGTAATATATCTCTGCTGCCTTCAGAATTTCAGTGTGGACCAGTAAACATTATTGAAATCTATCTACAAATACAAAAAAATCTAGCTTTGCCCTTCTTTAACCTATCTTATAAGATAAATTGTAACATCAGGATTGCTTTGTATGTTTCTAAGTTTCTTCTGAACCAAAAGTGATCTTCCTCAAGGTTGACTTCTGCCAGTTTTTTCATTCTTTTATAAATAATTTGTGGCATTAATTTATTACCATGGTTTATTAAGTTGATGGTATGATAATTTTTGCACCTGTCAGAACCTGCCTGTTTTTGCAATTGGAACTGCTACATTCTTCTTAAAGTCTGAGGATTTTTCACCTGTTTCATACCTTACGTACCAGTAGAACTGTTCTGTCAGGCTGTCTGCAAAGGACCTCAATACTCCTGAGGGAATGATGCCTACTCTAAGAGTCTTCTTTTGGTTTAGGTCTGTCAGATCATCCTTGCAGTATAATATCAGCAATATCATGTCTCCCACCTCATCTTCAGCAACTTCATATTCCATTTTTATGATACTGTCTTCAAGTTCATTGTCTTTGTAGAGCCCTTCTAGAAATTCCCTCCGTTTTTCAACTGACCCTATGCTTTGCGGTGGTTTGCCACTTGGACTCTTGGTATCCATACTGCTGCGTCTCTTTTCTCCAGAAGTCTCTTTATATTTCAAGAGGCAGTATCTATCTTTCCCCTTGTCCTGTATACTTCCACAGCCTTGCTTTTGCCCTTTAGCCATTCTTTGCCATTTTGTACTTTCTGTCAATTCCATTTTTTTTTAGATGTTTCTTAACCCTTTTGCCTACATCATTTGCTACATTTTTACATTTTCTCCTTTGCCAGTTAAAGTCAGTGTCTTGTTTTTCATCGAGGGGCCTTGTCTTTCTGCCTATCTAGTCCTATGCTGGATTCAGTTTCATCTCTCAGAGCTACCAATTCGTTTTCTGTGGTATTCCTTCATCCTGTTTCTGTCACTTGTTGCCTAATGCTCTTCCTGAAACTTCCAACAAACTCTGTGTTTTTTTTTCCTTTCTTTTTCTTCTCTCAGATCGTCTCTCTTGTTAATTTCCTAACTTTCTGGATTTTTATCAGTTTTAATCTTCAAATCACAAAAATAAATTCAGGTTTGGGAAATGTTTTGCAGTTTAAAATTTCATTTCAAAATCTCTGTCTTACCATTTCATAATCAATCTGAAACTTTCTGATGTTCCTCAGCTACAATATTCTTTTGTCATTCTTGGAGTGCCATAATGGAATTTCTCTTCTCATTTGCAAAGCTCTGCATATGAAATTATAGATATGGTTTTTGACTAGAGTCATCTCTTTCAGCAAAGTTGCTTGAATCTTAAAATGTGCATTCACTCCATGGAATAAATTAGCTTTAAGATCACTACTAAACATGGAAAAATATGTTCTAATGGTGTATGTAGTACTGCACATAATTAACTACCCTTCAAAATGAAGGTGATGCATTTTGATATATTTTATTTATTAGAAATAGTTACTAATACATGAACTTCATTTATTGGTACATAAGGAAATTCATTAAATACTTGCTACAAAATTTACAATATTTAAACAAGAGAGGAACCTTTACCCAAATTATGTGTATTTTGACTTTTTTCTCAATTTTTCAGACTGCAAAGTATATTACATGTTTGTATTGATTATTTACAGCCCGAGAATACCAATGTAATGGTGCAAGGAAACACTAGAAATTAAAATCTTGATAAGTTGTCTGCAGCATAATGACAAGCACTAAGCAGGCCAGTGAAAGACTGGTTTATGTTTTGAAAATTCTCGTATTTTCCAATTTAGTCCTCCTTGAAATTATTGAATTTAATCCAACATTTTACCAATGAACAGATTATATTTTCAATGTCCAGTTCATGAAGATCTCCAAAATACCCATGTAAGTGATCATAATTTTTTCATAGGATTCAAAACATTCTCTAATTACATATTTATGTAGACCAGAAATAGGGAAACATTTCTAAAGAAGTGCTATGTATAACAGAACATTATTTGAAAGTCACAGAAATTCAAAACACACACATATTTATTTGTTTAATTATTTATTGGTTTCAGGCAAAGCCCACTTCACCATATACAATTATGTGACAAAATGATTGAGACAGGCTATTTGTCTGACACCATTACAAAATTTGCTTTTACAAAGACATATGAAATGCCAAATATATTTGGCAACAGACTTATTCATGGAACCAAGAGCTATAGCAAAGAAAAATAATCCTAGTTTTTTTAATTGTTTAGCGTAAATGTTCTTTGATGATAGTATTTATCACTTTCTGTTTGTATATGTACATTGTCCTCTTCAATGAGGCAGTATTCACAGTTATTAGTTCTAACAAATGTCTTGTTTTATTAATATTCATGCGACCTGCTCTTAGCCTGTTACTAGGAACAATTTCTGTTCTCATGTTTGTATTCTTTGAGATCTTGTAAAACACACACAGTACTATGTGGCTAGGACTGTACTTGTTGTGAGCGAACACAGGGAGAATGGGCTTCTGTCTGCAAAGAGCTGGAAGCTGCATTGGCCACAGTCGACAGGCTTCTGGCTAATGCTCAAAGTTGTGGTGACATCGGGGCGCCAGTGACGAGAGCTGCAACACCTTTGGTGCCTTTGGAATTGCCTGGTAACCTAGTTGTCGCAGTGTCTTCCAATACGCAACCTCTGACTAGTCAATCCTCACTCCAAAAGAGTGGTGGGTTTGCGTGTCACTGGGCACAAAGTGAAAGGGGGAATGAGCTGCACTGCTGGCTCCTTACACCTTAGCAACATGTACAAGTGGCTGATAATACATGGTGAGTCAGAAAGAAAGAATAGAGTTCAGTTGTTTATTTCAGACACACTGTGAAAGATAGAAACACATTGTGCATGTCAATGGATAGAGGAAGGTTGAAAGTTTTGACACAGCAACATGACGACTACACCACAAGAGAAATAATTTTGTGTGTTGGAATTTGCATGAAGTTAATCCATTGTCAAAATCAATGTGCAGTCTGTCATTGATGCAGCAAGAAACCGCCTCTGCACAAGCAGTTTTATGATGCATAATTGATTTTTGGAAGTTGGTTGCATATGCAAAAGGAAGACCAGTGGTTGGTCACACACGTGTGATGAAAATATGAAGTGTAGCCGAGATGCATTCACACAGAGCCCTCAGTAGTTCACAAGATGAGCAGCCAGGACTTAAAGTTCCTCAAACAACAGTCTGGCGAGTTCTGAAATGATGCATGTAAATGAAGCTTTACCAGTAGCACTTACAACAGCAGTTGCGTCCTGGCGACCATAACAGAAACTAAAAATTTTATGTTGCAATTCTTTAGGGTATGGCAAATGACACTTTTTCCAAATGACTTATCTTTTCAGATGAATTGATGTTTCATCTATCAGATAAAGTAAACTGCCATAATGCATCTAGCTTCGCAGGCGAAGTGCAGGTTAAACTTAACTATTTGTAGCATTGTACCCAGGGCCAATTGTGGTCCTCTGGTTTGGGGCAGAGTGGAAGTTCTAAACCAGAGGCTCAGGTGACTCTGCAATACTAGTGGATGCTAATTTCTCAAGCTCCACTATCGGGTGGAAAATTGTAGGATTTCTCTTAGTAGGTCTGCCTACACTATGCACATTCATTCTCTGCTGGAGTGTTGCTGTATTGTATGGGATCATTACCAGGTAGGATTAATGGAGGACATCGAAAAAGTTCAAAGGGGGCATCTCATTTTGTATTATTGTGAAATATGGGAGAGAGAGTCACAGATACGATAAATGAGTTGGGATGGTAATCATTAAAACAAAGGCTCTTTTCATAGTAGTGAGATCTTTTCATGAGATTTCGATCACCAATTTTCTCTTCTGATGTGAAAATACTTTATTGTTGCCAATGTACTGAGGGACAAAATAAGAGTAATCAGAGCTGGTCTGTAAAGATTTAAGTGTTCATTTTTCCGAGACACTGTTAGAGAGTGCAACAGTAGAGAAATAGCCTGAAGGTGGTTTGAAGAATCAAGCACTTAGATGTGAATTGCAGAGTAGTCATGTAGATGTATACATCAGGTGTGCATTATGTACAGGAAGTGGTTACTAGAATAGCGGAGTACATGTGGATTTTTTTTTTTTTTTTAGGTTGGAAACTCCCCCTTGGGATCAGAAATGAACTGCCCACCAGAAATGAAGTTATGTCAGCCATAATGTTCTCATAAAATGCTTATGCTCATAGATCGGATTTAGAAAAGGTCAATATGATATTAGTAAACTGCAGGAGCAGCCAAGGAATGATCCCAGAATTAGTATCATTTATGCCCAGGTAATACTAGGAACAGAAAGTGGGCTGAAACCAGAAGTGAATAGCGATGAAATCCTGAGTTTATATTGGTATATTTATCATAAGGATAGGCTTGTCACCAATGGTGGTGGAGTATTTATTGCAGTAAAGAACTCAATAACATCTAACAAGATTACCACAGATTCTGAGTGTGAATTAATCTGGTTGAATTTGAGTGTCAGAGGTCAGTCAAAAATGGTAATTGCATGCTCTTGTAGACCACTGGGATCAGGGGCTGTAGTGGTACAGCACTTTAGAGAACACTTGTAGAATATAGTTAATATGAGGTCCTTTGAAAAAATTCTTGAACTTCGTCCACAAAATTTTTCTGTGCTTACCGTTTACTTATAGGGCATGGTGTCCTTCAAAATACTCTCCTCCACAATTTATACAGTACACTGCTGCCAGTGCCACTTCCACTTCCAGAAGCAATCTTGATACACCTCTTGCTGTCTGAGAATGTTCTTTTATCTCTTATATCATTGCAAATCTTCATACTTTCAACGGATTTTTCAACCTTGGGAATAAATAAAGTCCGCAGGGGCCAGATCTGGAGAGTATGAAGGATCAGGCAGCCCAGTGATTTCGGTTTTTGTCCAATAGTCACACATTAACAGGGATGAATTTGCAGGTGTATTATTGTGATGCAAGAGCCATGAATTGTCTAGCCACATTTCATTTGCGGGTGTATTATTGTGATGCAAGAGCCATGAATTGTCTCGCCACATTTCAAGCCATTTCCTTGTCACATTTTCTCACAGGCATTGTAACATATCCCAATAGTTCCATGAATTAACAGTTTGTCCCTGTGGCATGAATTCATGATGATCTAGTCCTTCAAAGTCAAAGAAAACTAGCAGCATGACTTTGACATTTGATCTGAACTGAGGAGCTTTTTTTAGCTTTGACAACCTTTCTCAAACTATTGTGAAGATTGAATCTTGGTCTCAATGTCATAACCATAGACCCACATCTCATCACCAGTTATGATACTCTTAAGGAACATATTGTTCTCATTTGAGCGATCTGAATGCTCTTTACAGATTATGAGACGAAGATCTTTCTGGTCTTGACTCATGACCCATGGGATGAACTTGACGGCAGAATGATGCATTCCAAGATGCTGTGTCAGGATTTCATGACATGATCCAACTGAACTTTTACATTCTTCTACAATCTCTTCGACAGTCTGTCTTACAATTTCGTTGATGTTCCTGACGATCCTCGTTGGTAGACGTTGAAGGTCATCCTGAACAAGGGTCACCTGTAACTTCCGTCCAACCAATTTTAAGCCATGTGAACCATTCATAATACCAAGTATGGCTTAAGTACTCATCATTGTAGGCATCCTGAATCATTTGGCGTGTCTCTGTAAAGGTTTTATTGAGTTTCATGCAAAATTTAATGAAGACAGATTGCTGGTCTAAGTGAAAGAACTTGCTCTCAATCCAGCAACAGTTTATCATAGATCGCTGGAGCACTGAAAGCTACATAGCAACTAAAAAAAAAAGGGCAGGTAATTCTCATTTTCTAGAAGGGCCTAGGACAGATACAACTAATGATAGGTCTATATCATTGACATCAGTCTGTTATAGAGTTATTCGACTTGTTCTATAGTCAAGAATTATGACTTTTTTGGAGACCAAAAGCCTTCTCCATAAAAATCACCATGGAAAACTCTGCTCATTCTGTTCTTCCACCAGATCCAAAGTGCTGTAGACAACAGTGCTCAGGTTGATGCCATGCTCCTCAATTTCAGAAAGCATTTGACACTGTCATGCACCCCCATTTAGTGAAAAAGATATGAATTTCAAGTATTAAATCAGATTTGCAAGTGGATTCAAGACCGTCTTGCAGACAGAACTCAACACATAACTCTTAACAGAACAAAATCAACAGAAGTAAAGGTAATTTCCAGAGCACCAGTACCCCAAGGAAGTGTTGTAGTACCATTAGTGTTAATAACGTAAGTAAATGACCTAGTAGAAAGCATCGGAAGGTCTATAAGACAGTTTGCAGATGATGGAATTGTCTATAAGAAAGTAGTAACACCAGAAGACAGTATTGATTTGCAGAATGACCTGCAGAGGAATGATGAATGGTGCAGGCTCTGGCAGTTGACGCTGAGTGTCAACAAATGTAACACATCGTGCATACATAGAAAAAGAAATACACTACTGAACAACTGCACTATTGATAACAAACAGCTGAAGACATTATCCATCATAAAGTATCTAGGATCAACTATCCTGGCCAACCTTAAGTGGAATGACAACATAAAATAAGCAGAAGCCAGTCTGAGATTCATAGGAAGAATCTTAAGGAAATGTAACTCATCCACAATGGAAGTCACTTATATGGCTCTTGTCCAGCCAGTTCTTGAGTTGTTCATCAATAAAGGGTCCTTACCACATAGGACTGTTAGAGAGAGAGAGAGAGAGAGAGAGAGAGAGAGAGAGAGAGAGAGAGAGAGAGATTGAAATTTTGAAAGAGTACTTTCTGGGAAGAGTCAGACAACACATTACTTCCTCCTGCATACATCTCGCAAAATGACTACAAAGAAAAAATTTGTGAAATTAGAGCTAATGCAGAGGCTTACCAGCAATCATCCTTCCCCTGCGCCATTCACAAGTGGAACAGAATAGTGGAGTTTGTTAGTGGTACCAGAACTACCTTTGGCCACACACTGTTATGCGGCTTGTGGAGTATGGTGTACATGTAGAATGCCAAGTGAAGAAAACAGGTGTGACAATTTGTTGCTGAATTGCCCGGTACTATGTGCCTTTGATGTTACTCTCCATATGCACTAACATTGTCCATTTCAGTTTTGTTTGGTTGGTGAGTATACTGTGAAAATTACTTTGTGGTAGAGGTATGTCAGTGCACCATTTTCACAGTTGGTCTGCACATCTGTTGCCCCTAATAACAACATGCCACATTAAATGTTAACGGTGAATCAGTTGTTGCAGCTCCTTTGCTTTACTGAGACTTCTCAGTGTGTATTGTATGCCAAGGGATTCACAGTTTTTCCTTTGTCTGCTGTCATAAGAGACTGTAGGACACTTGTCAAGCCAATACATACTAGAACTTCATCAACTTGTAAACTGATGACATCAAGAATAGCTTGATGAATGATAAATAACTCTGTTGATAGTACCAATGCTTTTGTAGGTAGCAAGGAGAATTTTCCCCACCCTGTTTAGTCATAAGAAATACAGCTCCTGCAGAGACATGCATTTTGGACCATCCATGTACAAATTGTACCAACTTTGCCTGTTACAATACAATTTTTACAATGTGAAGGCTATCAGTTCACCAAAGAGCAGAGATCCTTTAGTTATTTGCCCATCATAGACAGCACACTGAATTTTTGGAGAGAGAGTGTTTGATTAAAGCCATATGTCTGAAACTCATGCTAACATTGTGCTGTCAGATGTTCCAGGATTTCACCATACTATATGACATTGGTGGTAGGGGCTTATGTTTCTTTGTCCTGTATGACTTACATTAGTCTATATCAGATTTAATAATCAATGTAATTCTCATTGTAATGGATGGTTTGTAGATCTGACACTCAAAGTTCACGAGTCACATAAAGAGTTTTCATCTTGTAACGTGTGAGGGAATTGCCAATTCTGCTTGTGTGGCAGATATGTGTATCATTTTAATATCACCTCCACAAATATGTAGAGCTGCTGAATGTATATTGCCTAGAACTTTCGATCGTGACATGGGAGCAGAATCATGCAACAAGCAGCCATATTCCATCTTGGTCTTTATTAACTGTTTGTAGAGATGTAAGAGGGTCCTAAAATTGGTTCCCCACTAAAATTGCAGGAAAAAGATTTCAAAATGTTAATTATTGTATGTATGTTAGACTGGCATTCACTGGTATGTATTTTCCATGTTAGTCTAATGTCTAGCAACATTTCCAGAAATTTAAGATGAATAGGTTCTAAAATAGGACAGTTATTAATTAGGAAAGAATTTGCTTCAGAGTCTATACTGAGTCTGATAGAAACATTGAGATGGCACTTCTTAGGCACTGAATACGTTCCTATCCTGATGAACCCAGTTACCACTATATTGACACCTCATTGTATGTAGTTCAAGTCACAATTCTGGTCCTTGTGGATGGTATACATCACAAAGCCAGGAAAATATGTAGAAAGGTGACAGGACATCATCATCATTTTCAATTCTTCCTAGCATATAAATTATAACAGCCTTAAGGGATCCCTTTATGGTAAACCTTTATAGATGGTTCTGGAAGTCAGTTATCCATCTGCCTGACTTTATCTTAAGATCCTGTAGTGTAGTAATTGCAAGCACCAGTAGACTATTTTGGGTGATACACTCAGATTACATACAGTTTGTCAAAATATAAAAATATCAAAATTGTTGTACGCATCCTTCAAAACATATACAAACTGTTAGAGAATTTCAATTGCATATCTTGTAAAACGACCAACCTAGTCTGCTCAGCCTCTAGAGTCTGGTGCCTTGCTGTAATTTGGATTAATGGCAAGTTGATGCAACACTTAGTTAGTTAGCTTGAGACATTTCCACATTTATTGACTCATGCATTATTATTATTATTATTATTATTATTATTATCAGTTTGCATACTATAATTTACACAGTATATTTCTCACATGCCAGCGTCTACATTCTACTATAAAGCATTTGACACTGCTGTCATATTTCCAGTATTCTTTCCCTACACAGTTGTGGTGAAAACACAACATGGAGTTAGGTTCATTTACATATTCACTGCAAATAAATTTTGCTCAATTTTTCGTTACCAGTGGACAGAATAATATTAAAATAGTCAATGAACTTGTAATGACACAGAATTTTTTACATCTAGATAGCTGATGAGGGCTTACATGAGGTTCGCAAAACAACAGCTACCCTAAAACTGACTCAAATAAGTTCATGAAGATTTGTAGTATAAGTGACAACATGATATTACTGAAATGAATAACATCTGCAGTCTGACTCAATGAAATATCAAAGAGATGTTGCCAAAATAAATGTAAACCATGAACTCTGCGCACAGACGTTACAATTTGATTACCAGTTGCTAACTGACTGAAGCATTGTCCAGTACAATATTTATAGGATTCTGTGTGAATAATAATTCAGGTTTATTATTACCTTTTGATTGATAAGAAGAAAGGTAGCAACATTACAGGATATGGATTTACAATCATCCAAGAAGTAATCTGGTTTAACTATGGGTTGGATAAATGGAAAATTGACAAAATTATGTGGACTGTATTGTGAATACACTGTATACTCTCACAACGAATCACAACGCCTGCCAAAATGGCTGATACATACAATTCTCTAGATTGAGTAATTAGCAAACTAGCATGTTCACTTAGTGCAGGTGGAACTTTTGTAGTCAGAAAAATTAGGGCTGCAAAACCACATAAATGAATTTTGGAAAAAATCACTGATTAAAAATGGAACATTCTGGAAGATGAGACCTTTAATTATGACTTATTTTTTGAACATGATGCGTTTGGGATAAGCAAGGTATTTACCAAAAAGAGGAAAGTAAGGCTTTCAGATGAGGTATTTGCTTCAGTCAGAGTCACTTATAAGCTCATTCCAAATTCTATTTACATGTTTTACTGCTCCCCAAATTAATAAATAAGAAAATGAATAGTTTGTGTAACAGTCATACATGAGTTATTCATACCAAATAAAGAAAAAAAAATAATACTGTAAGGAGTATTACAGGAACAGGTGGATGTATACAACATGCTCTCTTCCAATACGTAACAGATACAATTGGTGAATCTATTGTGCTGATATTTTTCTGGGATCCAAATATCCTATTGTGAAGTATTTTGTCATGTTCTACGAATAACTCTAATTTGATTTTGATCATTTTACTCATAATGTTGCAGATAAGCGAGATGAAGGATACCTGGTGTAAAGAGTTAACTGATGCTGGATATTTTGCCTGTTCGGGTGCTGGTGTCATTTTGATTAGCTTCCATTGCTCGGACACACAGAAGTTTTGAAATAAATTGTTGTAAGCTCAAGAAGAGCGGTCTGTATTTTTTAGGTGAAAGTGCAAAATTTTGTCTGAGCCTGGTGCCAAGTCTTTCATTTATTATTGGGTGCATACCCTTGATGGAAGGTTGATAGCTCAATGGCACTTTGTTGCACATAGGCTGATGATGACAGGTCCATGAATGACTCTGTGTAGGCCCTATATTATTATTATTGAGAGTTCATCCTTTAAAGAAATTACTCTTCTCAGAAATTTTAATGCACAAATATACAATCAAAGTTTTATGGGATCTTCTTTGCCGAAGCTATGTTCTTCCGCATGCCTATAAAATTATTATATGTAGATTCATTTTAAATATCTTGATTCAAACAGTCTTTTGACAATTGTAAAAGAACATCCTGCAGTCCACAGATTCCGATTGTGATATCTGTTAGCTGACTTGTTCATGGGTGTGTTTTCAATGGCAGCTGTCCAAATTGTATTCTCAAGGATCTTGTATTTACCTTTAAGGCAATCATTGGGTGTAGAAGCATGAAAACTCTTGTTTAATTTTGTTTGATGCCCATACCAGTTAATAAGTTTATAGCTGATGCCATCTTCCCATGTGTTTTCTAGTCAACAGGGAGTTATGTGCCACCACAGACATTTTAATAACATGGCGGTCATCGCCTTGTGTGTCACTGAGTGGTTTCCAGTGGCATTTTAAGGACAATGCTGAGGATACAAGTGAAATATCTGGTGGGCATGGGTGTTGTGACTGACTGCATAATCTGGTTGGTTGTTTAATGTTTAATAAAACTAGATCTGATTGAGTGATGGAGTTCAGTAGTTCATTACTGATGAAATCATTTAACTGATCATCCCACATGTGATTGTGTGCATTGAAATCATCTACAAAAGTGCAATTCCTTGCTAGCTGGTTGAATTTTTGTATGTGGTTGCAGAAACTTTATTATGAGGGGGACATTATTAGCTTAACATTCAAAATGTTTTGCAAGTTCACTATGCTAGGTGATAAGATCTCTATGAAAATATTATTTGCCTATATACTGTAAGGAGTGTAGTTCAAGTTTTATTCCTTTACAACCATGACTCCTCCTTTTCCATCATCTCTGTCCTTTGTAAAAAATTTAAAACGGTTGTACTTTGGCTACACATTTGCAGTAAAACATCTTTCGGAAATGGTTGCCATACTAGCATGCAGTTCACTCATAGTAGCAACCAAGCAATTCCACTTGTGACCAAAGATCCTGGCATTCCACTGTAGAACAGTAAAAGGTACATCCTTTCTGTTGTTTTGTAGCCAAAAGTTCATTCTGATATGAAGTGGTAATGTATTTGACGTATTGTGCATAATGCAGTCTGGCATATTTGATCAGTATCAATCAACTTCTGTTGGTCCACAACAGCACCTGTGGAAGTCACAGGTGTGTAGCAGTTTTCTGATCAGTCTGAAGGGTCCGTTATCTGTTATACAGGGTGTCTATGACCTGGGACAACCGGGAGATCCGGGAAAAACTCGGGAATTTTTTCATCCGGGATAAAACCGGGAAAAACCCGGGAATTTTTATGAATTCCGGGAATTTTTCATTGTTTTTGCTCTCAGTTAAATTTTTGTAGTTTTGACTGGTAAGAACCAATACTCTAACAAAGGATATTACTGTATCCTGCTACTGCAGAATAATACTACAGCCATAAAACGTGAACGAGAGAAAAAACTAAAATAAAACTTAAATTGCAAAAGAAATGCGCCATGTACAGTAACAAAACACAATGCTCATACAAGCATCTGCCAACAGCAAAATGTGTCAAAGCCTTTAGGAAGGCTATGCAATGCTTCGTAACAACAAATTGCCTCCGATGAGCATGACGTCACAACTGTTAGCATTAGATTTGTTTTAGCAGTTACGAGTGGGATCATGTGCATGCGCAGTTCAGTGGTATCTTCTTCTGCTTCTGCTTCTGCCTACAGAAACGTGGCTGTTGGCTGTGCAAGCATCTTCTCAGTGTATCCAAGAAAATGAAATTTTGACAGAAAATTTTTGGCCAGATAGCTCTACTAGCAAGGGCCAGTTGTACAGTCTCCGGCTAGCAGTCGGTCTAGCAGCAGGTCTATTTTGGAAGTAGCGCAGAAAACTCGTTCAAATGGCTCTGAGCACTATGGGACTTAACATCTGTGGTCATCAGTCCTCTAGGACTACTTAAACCTAACTAACCTAAGAACATCACACACATCCATGCCCGAGGCAGGATTCGAACCGGTGACCGTCGCGGTCTCGCGGTTCCAGACTGAAGCACCTAGAACCGCATGGCCACACCGGCCGGCCAAAACGTGTTGTACGAACACGTAACAATGCCTAACGGGAGAATAATTGCGGGATAACTAAACTGGTGACTCTGGCAGAGTTAGTGAAGTTAACCTGCGAATAACCTTTGACATTGGCAGGAATAGATACAGAATTAGTGATGACAACATTGTTTGTTAGAACGAGGAAGGAGAAGAAATGGGGACATAACACAAATTATGGAAGAATAAGACGATTCCAAATTTCTATAAAAATTTCGCACTACTACTTTCCGATCTCATGCTTGAGAAACCAGAGCATATGAGTGAAGTGTAAAACTATTTCCTAACGTAAAGGTTTTTGATTGTAGTAGTCCTATTAGGCATTTGATATTGGTACTTCGTGAATTATATTCTGCCGTGTTATAAAAATGACCATTTCTGCCAAAAAAGACTCGATTATTTGGCGTGTGTTACAATTGCTGCACTATTATAAAGGCCTATTTTGTTTTATCTAGCAGACAGTGACATAATATAGGTAATCAGGTCGAGAACCACACCAGTCTTGGGCCTATTTGTGCTTACAGCTTTTTCAGTATTAGACAACGACATATGATTTTTCATGTAGCAAAACGTATGACGAACTTTGATGAGGTAACAGATCCTTTCGCCGAAAAGAAAGCACGCCATGTAAGGCTGTAGCAAGATTAGAGAGAAAAAAATTTTAGGAGCTAAGGATTAAAGAAATGTGTACTGTCTTGCTTGTCTCTTTTCTTACTGGCTTTATGTATCCTATACTAAATTTTATGTCACACAAAGCAGCAAGTTGTTAGCTAATAGTAAATAAAGAGTGCAAATTTTCTGAAGAGTTTTTTTAAAAAAAAAAAAAAAAGAAAAAAAGAAAAAGAGGGGCAGGATGTCAAACCGGTCGACTGGAAGCAGGAGAGGCACCATAGGACATTTTAATTTCCACTGTCCTGAATATAGTTTGATGGCATCCAGTACAAAATATACATGTTTCAATTCCACAGACCGAAATACAGTGACGTGTGTTAGAAGAATGCTGTATGGAGAGGAGTGGCACTGCACTTTGGCACACTTAAGATCAGATAACATGTCTTACAATTCCTCGGACATGTATGTTGTACGTATCAGAGTCTTCAGAAAGATGTGCGCTACAAAATGAGCGTATTCTTGAAAATTCGATTTTTTTTAAAATTTTTGACGTCCTATCTCAAATGCTCGAGGGACGCCACCATCTTCCATTGCCCTGGTTCGAAAATATCGTAGATACGGGTTTGATGTGCAGAGCAGTCTGAGTTATAATAGGGAAGCGGGTAGTCTCCATGTTTACATTTAGTGATTTTGCTGTTTCCTCTTTGTCTACTGCACTCACGTCAAATGAAAACAAAATTGATTTCTTTGGCCGGGAGCTATCATGTGAATTAAAATACATTCACATAATTACGGAAGGCTAAAATGCGTTATTAGTTTCAGATTTTATTTTATTTCCACCTTTCTGACAGTCAAGCATTAATTGCCATGCAGAACAATGAAGTTTTTTTTATCGGTTTGCTGGAGAAATTTTCTTTTATTAGTCTTTTCCGCTGAGGCAGTCAATATATTTGAAACAAAGGGCTTAATTTCAAACTATTGGCTAGTCTCAACTGTTCGGTGCATTTCAAGTGTATGTTTTCATCTTCTAGCACGTATGGTATTATGCCATAACAAAGAACCAGACATGAGATAACAAAGTACTGGTACCCAAGGAAATTTACATCCGGAAACCACTTTGAAAAGCTTAATATCAGGTCGACGTGTACTTCACTGGGAATCTGGGACTCATTTAAAAAATCAGCTCACTGATGACGAGCCACTTTACTGGCACATTTGTGTGATATATCTTAAATGTAATATGTGCATAAAAGACCAACATTATATGTGAAAGCTTAGCTTCTCTTGCAGCATATTGGCCTTAAAGGCCAATATTATATGTGAAAGCTTTGTTTTTCTTGTAGTAACAATGTATATATTAATTTAAACCATTAACTTTTCCTGTTAGTGTGTTCGCGCTACTGAACAGTGATGTTGCTATTGGCTGACTGCACCACATGTCCAAAGCTCTCAATATCTGCTGTCATTGGCTGGCGAGATCACGTGACATGAGTTATGACTGGCTTACAAATATGCATCGCAATCTCAATTTCAATGCTTCGGAAAGTAACATGCGGTGTTTGGTGGAATTCGAGTTTATACTTTCATAATACGAAAATATGCAGCGTACATGTTACTGCACATCAAACATCTTTCCAAAAGGTGTTTCGTTTTCTAAAGCGCCGGGAAATTCTACGCCCATGTATAAAACCATAACCATTCAAAGGATTGATAAGTTTTACAGTTCCGAGAGAAAATATACTGTCAATTAACAGGGAAAGACTATGTTTCCACCCGGGAGAAAGTGTATTTTTAACCGGGAAATCCAGGAGAAATCTGGGAATTTTTTTTCCTTGTCCACGTATACATCCTGGTTATAGCAAATGCGCCACATTTAGGATACTAAATTGTCTATGTACTGATTAATTTGGGACAGACCATGGTCTTGGTACAGACGTGAAAAACTGTTTAGAAGAGAAAACTGTTGTCATTTGAGACTGCTCATTCAGGGGAGCTGAGATAGTGGATCTGTCATGAGCTCTCAATGTAATTACATCAACTGACAGGAAATTGGATCCATTGCCTCCGAGTATAATGAAACGTAGGTTCGTTATGTCTGGGTGCTGAAAATCAGCCATGGCCACTGTTTGGGATATAATGGGCAGTTTCAGGTTGAACATAGTATTTACGAGAGCAGTACAGGCAACTAGCACTAGACATTGCCATTCAGCGTGTTAGATCATGATCACCACCACAACTGGCACAACATGGTTTGTTCCAACAATGTACATGTATATAATAAAATCAGAAACAGATATAACAACGGCAAATTGGTGATCTGTAGGGTTGAGCCTCTCAGGTCATACACCTAGGCACATTCTGAGAGCCGATGAGACCTGAATGTCACCTGAGCTACCAGTGAAGGTCAGTAGGTAGATTCACCATCGCCCACACTTTTTTAAGCCTGTTTTAATTTTAACAATAGTAAATGGGGACTATGTATCAGCTAGTATGCCCTCATCATTAATATCCATATCAATGGTGTGAATAATTCCCTGTTTATGTATCATGTGCTGTAGGTACATTACATTCCAGAGTTTTCTCTCTCAGTATTGATGATTTCACAAACGAATTAGCTGCATTGACAGACTTGAGTTCAACTTTTGTCCTATTCCTTCCCACTATGTTGATATTAACAATCTTTACTTCCTTTAAATAAGAGTCTGCCTACAGCCATAGGATGAAGTTTTCTCATGGTGTTGGGTTGTTTGTGGGAGGAGACCAAACAGTGAGGTCATCAGTCTCCAAGGATTAGGGAAGGATGGGAAAGGAAGTCAGCCATGCCCTTTCAAAGGAACCATCCCGGCATTTACCTGAAGCGATTTAGGGAAATCATGGAAAACCTAAATCAGGATGACTGGACGCAGAATTGAACTGTCATCCTCCTGAATGTGAGTCCAGTGTGCTAACCACTGCGCCACCTCACTTGGTCTGAAGTGTTCTCATGTTTTGGAACTTATTCCCAATGTGACTACATCTTGATAACTGTTTTTAGCTATGTACATTGCACTCCCATTTTGTACAAGCTGAGTATTGTAAACTATTGCTAACACTGTTATTTTTAGTGGAATTGTTGCCATAATTGTTTGCATGGACAACCATGTGACCACTGTGATCATCTTCAGTATTTGTGAGCTGTATAGAACAACTAACTGTAGCTGCTGTAATGAAATCAATGAATTAGCTTGTTTAGTACCAGTCCACTTGCTGGTGCTTTCCTCTGTTGATGACAACCTAACATGAGGCTTTTGCCACATTAGACTGCTGTTACCAGAAGTTATGTTGACATGCCTCTGCCTGCTGCCACTACTACTATTTTAAAGCTCCTGATGGGTTGATGAAGTTCTCTATGATTGTGTGCCAGCAGCTCCAAAGGAGTGGGCTGCTTTACCTGTGGTTCTTGTTGGCACTGCTCATACTTTTCGGCTTCCGGGAAGTCACTGTGGTGCACCTGATTGAATTGTTGTTGTTGTTGCTGTTTTTGGAACTGTGGCTGGTATAATTCAAATGCATATTGTGCTGCTTGTCACATTAGATATTTGTTGATTTTTAGGTTATGGTCAGCTTGGTAGGCACTTTGATTTACAAGGGTATCATTCCCAGAGGGGTCAGCATAACTCACCGTGATTCCAGTACTATCTATCAGGGGCTGGGGTGGATTCAGGTGTTCATGCTCGCTAGTGCCAAGGAAGAGGAATTAGCTCCACTCATGGCTGCTGCTCATGCATGCCTGAATGGTTGCATTTAGACAGATACAAGTTAATATCTCGTTACTGTATGCATAATATGAGCAAAGGGTGAGTGGCTATGTGCACAAAACTGTAATGAAATCCCAGGCTACATAATTCAGCGAGTACTTTTTGTGTTGTTCTTCAGTAATGATGTAGAAACATGCAAATTAGGAGTTCTGACAGTTAATTGGGCCCCAACAGAAAACAAAAATGTTTTAAACTTATTTATTAGCCAATTAGTGGGGCTGCTAGTAACACTTAGTGGAAATATCTGGGAATTGACAGTACCAGTGATTTAAATGTTGATTCAGCTTGAATGATTTAATCAGGGGCACTTTCAACTACTGATGTACATGTTTGGTTTCAGCCCAACAGTAACACTTGCAAAAACAGTTGAAGAACATAGTGCAACAGTGATTGACAGTTTATTTCTAGATCCAACCCTCCATCATCCCTTGTATGTGGGCTACATAATAAATAGCTTACCTACCCATGATGGTCAAATGGCAGCAATAAATCATTCCCATCAGTCAGGTTTGATAAAGAGGGAAATATTAATAGTTTGCAGAATTGTAAAAGCTAATTCAGTTGCATTATTCAGGGAGAATTTAAAAGACGAAACATTTGAGGAAGTTTGCCGGGGATATATAGTAGAAGACAATTTTATTTTTTCCTAAAAATACTTTTACGTCACTGTTGTGTTGTGAACTTTAGTCTAATGGCTTGTGTGACACTGATCTCCATGCTACTCTATCCTGTGCAAGCCTCTTCACTGCTGCATAATTACTGCAACCTACTCCCATTTGTTTACTGCAGTCAAGCCGTCATCTCCCTCTGCAGTCACTCCCTCCTCCCACAACAACAAGCTTGCTTACTCTGTTACCAAATTGACACTTCATTGATATCTCAGATTGTGTTCTATTGACCAGTTTAGTCAAGTTGTGCCATACATTTCTTTGTTGTGCTTATCTGTGACTCAGCGTCTCTGCTTACATGGTGAGTAACAACTATCCTATTCCTAATGTCATTTTAGTACTACCTCATAAGTCACCTGATCTACCTATCCAATCTTCAGCATTCTTCTGTAGCATCACATTTCAAAAGCTTTATTATCTTCATGTCTGAAATGCTTGCTGTCCATGTTTCACTTCCATACAAGGCTATATTTCACACAAACATCTTCAGAAGAGACTTTCTAACATGTTATATTTGATGCTAAAAAATTACTCTTTTCAGAAAAGCCTTTCTTTCCATAGACAGTCTTCATTTTATATGTTTTGTGCTTTGACCATCATCAGTTTTTTGCTGTCCAAATAACAAAATATCTACTAATTTTACTGTCTCATTTTCAACTCTAATTCCCACAGTATTATCTGATTTGATTAAACTACATTCCATTACCTTTGTTTTACTTTTGTTGATGTTCTTCTTTTAAGCTCTTTTCAATACACTATCCATTTTGTTCAATTACTCTTACAAGTCATTTGTTTTCTCTGGCAGAGTTACAATGTGATCAGCCAACCTTAAAGTTTATACAGTATTTCTTCTCCCTGAACTTTAATTCCCTTTCCAAATTTCTCCTTTGTTTCCTTCACAGCTTGCTCAATGCACAGATTGAATAAAAGTGAGCATAGACTACAACAATTCCTCTCTCCTTTCTCAGCTACAGTTCCCTTTCATGTCCTTTGACTCTGATAACTGCTGTCTGGTTTCTTCATGGTTGTAAATAA
Source organism: Schistocerca americana (assembly GCF_021461395.2). NCBI lineage: Eukaryota > Metazoa > Arthropoda > Insecta > Orthoptera > Acrididae > Schistocerca > Schistocerca americana. The sequence goes on along the minus strand of NC_060122.1, from coordinate 466,401,246 downwards.
CTTTGTGCTCCATATATTTTTATCCCTCCTGTTTTCTTATTTTCACCAAGTCTAGGCCAGTCAACACTATCAAAAGCTTTTCTAAATTTACAAACACTATAAATGAAAGTTTTGTGGCCTTGGCAGCCATAGACTGTGGTCGTGTGTGTGTGTGTGTGTGTGTGTGTGTGTGTGTGTGTGTGTGTGTGTGTGTTTGATGAAAGTTTTTTTGGCCAAAAGCTTTCTTACTGAGAGTCTTTTTGTTGTGCTTGTCTGTGACTCAGCACCTCTGCTTATATGGTGAGTAACAACTATCCTATTCCTAATGTCATTATTCCATCCTGGATTTTCCATTGTTTAAGTTTTATTTTCTTCATTCTATCTGCTAAGGTAAGTTATAGGGCCAATATTGCTTCGTTTATTTCTATATTTCTCTGGAACTCAAACTGATCTTCCCCTAGGTTGGCTGGCTTCTAACAGCATTTCCATTCTTCTGTAAATAATGTCTGTCAGTATTTTGCAATCATGACTTATTAAATTGATGGTTTGGTAGTATTCACACTGTCAGCTTCTGAGTTCTTTGGAATTGGAATTATTACATTCTTCTTGAAGTTTGAGGGTATTTTGCCTCTCCCACATACCTGGGTCGAATAGTTTTGTCATGGCTTGCTCTACCAAGTATCTCAGTAGTTGTGAGGGAATGTCATCTATTCCAGGGACCTTACTTCCATTTAGGTCTTTCAGTACTCTGTCAAATTCTTCTTGCTGTGTAATAGCTCTGATCTCATCTTCATGTACTTCCTCCTCCATTTCTATGACATTGTCTTCTTGTTCATTTGTCTTGTAGAGCTCTTTTACATATTCCTTCCATCTTTCAACTTCCTCATGTTTGGTATCAGCTTGTCATCTGACTTTTTGAGATTGATGCAGCTGGTTCTTTTTTCTCCAAATGCTACTTTAATTTTGCCCTAGTCATGTATGCCTCTAGAGCCTTGCATTTCTCCTTTGGCCATTCTTTTTTAGCCATTTACATTATCTGTCACTCATTTTTTAGATGCTTGTATTCTCTTTAGCCTGTTTTACTTGTGACTTTTTCATATTTTCTCCTTTCGTCAGTTACATTCAATATCTGTTGTGTTATCCAAGGATTTCTAATAGGCCTTGCCTCTTTACCTGTTTGATGCTCCACTGCCTTCACCGTTTTGTCTCTCAAAGCTACCCATTTGTTTTCTATTATACTTTCAAATGGACTGAAATTAACTGAAAAGTTCAAATAATATTTTATATAAATCAAAATAATCATTGTTGGAAAATATAACATAACTGAGTGATTAAAAATTTGCTCACCAAGCAGAGATAGGAGAAAACACATATGCAAGTTAAGGAAATGTGCAAGCTTTTGGAGTCAGTGGCTTTTTCTTCTAGGAGAAGGGCTGAAGGGGAAGGAAGTGGGATGGAAGAACTTCAGTAACTTTTCCCACTTCCTAAACCTCACCAGTCCTTTTCTTTCATCCCCTTTCCTTCCTCTTCAACCATTCTGCCACTGACTTCGAAAGCTTGCACATTTCCTTAACTTTTATACATTTTCTCCTGCTGTCACTTGATTGAAAAATATTTTATGTTGAATAACTACACATGAAAACTACTTTATTTTAGTTATTATATTTACTGTTCAGAAGTTCCTGATTCATGGCAATGGCTACATGTATAATATTCTGAACCTCTGTCCAATCATTTTCAAAATGATTGACTTTTTTAATGAGCTAAAACTTTTGTTTGTGGCTGGCATGGAACAACTCTTGTATCTAGGTTTTATGTATGTTGTGCATTAACCTTTCACAATTATAACTAGAGCAAAAACAAAAGTTAATCTGTTATAGTTACCTATTTATAGATACATAAATAAGACATTGAAAATTCTTGGTGGAATTGGGGTAAAGCTGACTCTCTATTCTTGAGAGATTCTTTTATGAAATAACATTCATGAATTTGGCAATAAGTTGATCTAATAAAAGCAGCAACAATGTGACACAAAGGATGCAGCAACAGACTGGCGGTAGATTGAGGAAGGCTTGTTGCAAGCAGCTGTATGTTAACTTATGAATATGTCACATAGCCATAGTTTTGATTATATCATACAGCTGAGATCATCACAGTTGTCAGTGTGAAAATGATGCATGTGTCCAAATGCAAATCAGGCAAATCAAATAAATATAGCCTGGGTGTTTTAGACCTGTCTCTCAGAGAATTTTTAAATGGAAAAATAAGCATTAACAAGGTGAGTCGAGTGTATAAAATTTCCAAAGGAACCCTGATAAACAGGATTCATGGTCATCATGGTAAAACACAAGGTGGTCAGTCAGTTTTCAGTGCCAAAGAAGAGGCTCTACTGATGGGACTTCCTGATCATCTAAATTGGGACCTCAGGCATTCAGTTAAAACTTACAAACAATTTTCCAAGTCCTCATTGGAAAAGAGACTGTGTGTTCCAACACAAAGATCAAATTTGTGTTCGACTTAGTAACAATATAAAGAGGGCTAGAGCTGGTGTGAATCACTAATTTGTCAGATTTCCGTGACAAACTTGCAAAAAGCACTCCATGCAGTAAGTCCTGATGCAGTTTTTAACTGTGACAAGAGCAACTGAAGTAGTGACCCCAGGAAAACCATTCAAAGAGCTCAGTAACTATTACATAGTGCATATCAGTAGCAGTGAAGCATTGCCTCCTTATGTTGTGTATAAGGCAGCCAACGTGTGAGATTCCTGGTATGAAGGCTGCTCAAAAGATGCTCAATTCTGTACAAAGAAATGCTGTTCAATAGCAACACATTACAGTCATACCAGTCATTTATGGTTTGACTGTTCCATGTTCAGCGACCGTTTCCAGAAAGTAATTTTGCCTCACACAAAGTTATTTGAAGAACAGAAGTTTTAATTGGTGATAATCTGTCATCCCAATTTATGAGCAACGTTTTTCAATCCTTGCACCTTTCAAGAAATTCTGGAGGGAAATTCTAACAGACTTGAACAAGGCAAATCCTGCCACATCTGCTGTTGAAATGAGAATGTTTTCTTGAATTCTGAGGCATCTCTTTTGTGTCCTAGGAAAGGACTGAATTAGGAAGAATGCTGCAAGTGGATTTTCAGTTTGTATTCACCCACTTAACAAACACAAGTTAATAGAGAGACTGCCAGCATTGCACAACACTGACTAAGAATGACGTAGATGAAAAGAATGTACATAAAGATACCTGAAGGAACTGAGACACACTACTAATGAGGATACCACATCAGTGAAATGGAAGAAACTGAATATAATTCCAGGAAGATCTATTGCAGCTGAGGACACTCCAGTGAAAATTGGTTACATCAGTTGCAAAGATGACACTTCAGTACTGAGACACCTTTTAAGAACTTGTGCCAGGACTTGTCTTCCAAGTCTGATGATGATGATGATGATGATGATGATGATACTCATGGCGCTGGTAATGGAGTGAGTAAGAAAGGTGGCTGTACATTACTATCTTTTCTGTGCTTATAAAAAAATTTATTCAACTTTAATTCTTCATATCTATTCTGAGTCCGCCCCCGGTAGCTGAGTGGTCAGTACAAGAGAATGTCAATCCTAATGGCCTGGATTCGATTCCTGGCTGGGTCGGAGATTTTCTCCACTCAGGGCTGGGTGTTGTGTTGTCCTAATCATCATTTCATCCCCATCGGCGCGCAAATTGCTGAAGTGGCGTCAAATCAAAAGACTTGCACCCGGCGAACGGTCTACGCGACACGAGGTCCCAGTAACAAGATATTATTTTTATATCCATTCTTTCCAGATAAAAACTCCAAATCGGTCTGAATGGGAGCTGGTTCAATGCTGCTCCAAGAAAACAGTCAAACAACATATGGGGAAGTTCTTATGAAATGCTGACAGAAGTTACATTCCTTCACAGAAGTCAGTCTCATTGTATGTGACCTGTAACTGACGATGTTGTTGTTGTTGTTGTTGTTGTTGTTGTTGTGGTCTTCAGTCCTGAGACTGGTTTGATGCAGCTCTCCGTGCTACTCTATCCTGTGCAAGCTTCTTCCTCTCCCAGTACCTACTGCAACCTACATCCTTCTGAATCTGCTTAGTGTATTCATCTCTTGGTCTCCCTTTACGATTTTTACCCTCCACGCTGCCATCCAATACTAAATTGGTGATCCCTTGATGCCTCAGAACATGTCCTGCCAACCGATCCCTTCTTCTGGTCAAGCTGTGCCACAAACTTCTCTTCTCCCCAATCCTATTCAATACTTCCTCATTAGTTATGTGATCTACCCATCTAATCTTCAGCATTCTTCTGTAGCACCACATTTCGAAAGCTTCTATTCTCTTCTTGTCCAAACTATTTATTGTCCATGTTTCACTTCCATACATGGCTACACTCCATACAAATACTTTCAGAAATGACTTCCTGACACTTAAATCTATACTCGATGTTAACAAATTTCTCTTCTTCAGAAATGCTTTCCTTGCCATTGCCAGTCTACATTTTATAATCCTCTCTACTTCGACCATCATCAGTTATTTTGCACCCCAAATAGCAAAACTCCTTTACTACTTTAAGTGTCTCATTTCCTAATCTAATTCCCTCAGCATCACCTGACTTAATTCGACTACATTCCATTATCCTCGTTTTGCTTTTGTTGATGTTCATCTTATATCCTCCTTTCAAGACGCTATCCATTCTATTCAACTGCTCCTCCAAGTCCTTTGCTGTCTCTGACAGAATTACAATGTCATCGGCGAACCTCAAAGTTTTTATTTCTTCTCCCTGGATTTTAATACCTACTCCAAATTTTTCTTTTGTTTCCTTTACTGCTCTCTCAATATACAGATTGAGTAACATTGGGGAGAGGCTACAACCCTGTCTTAATCCCTTCCCAACAACTGCTTCTCTTTCATGTCCCTCGACTCTTATAACTGCCATCTGGTTTCCGTACAAATTGTAAATAGCCTTTTGCTCCCTGTATTTTACCCCTGCCACCTTTACAATTTGAAAGAGTGTATTCCAGTCAACATTGTCAAAAGCTTTCTCTAAGTCTACAAATGCTAGAAACATAGGTTTGCCTTTCCTTAATCTTTCTTCGAAGATAAGTCGTAAGGTCAGTATTGCCTCATGTGTTCCAGTATTTCTATGGAATCCAAACTGATCTTCCCCGAGGTCGGCTTCTACCAGTTTTTCCATTCGTCTGTAAAGAATTCGTGTTAGTATTTTGCAGCTGTGGCTTATTAAACTGATTGTTCGGTAATTTTCACATCTGTCAACACCTGCTTTCTTTGGGATTGGAATTATTATATTCTTCTTGAAGTCTGAGGGTATTTCGCCTGTTTCATACATCTTGCTCACCAGATGGTAGAGTTTTGTCAGGACTGGCTCTCCCAAGGCCATCAGTAGTTCCAATGGAATGTTGTCTACTCCCGGGGCCTTGTTTCGACTCAGGTCTTTCAGTGCTTTGTGAAACTCTTCACGCAGTATCGTATCTCCCATTTCATCTTCATCTACATCCTCTTCCATTTCTATAATATTGTCCTCAAGTACATCGCCCTTGGATAGACCCACTATATACTCCTTCCACCTTTCTGCTTTCCCTTCTTTGCTTAGAACTGGGTTTCCATCTGAGCTCTTGATGTTCATACAAGTGGTTCTCTTATCTCCAAAGGTCTCTCTAATTTTCCTGTGGGCAGTACCTATCTTACCCCTAGTGAGATAAGCCTCTACGTCTTTACATTTGTCCTCTAGCCATCCCTGCTTAGCCATTTTGCACTTCCTGTCGATCTCATTTTTGAGACGTTTGTATTCCTTTTTGCCTGCTTCATTTACTGCATTTTTATATTTTCTCCTTTCATCAATTAAATTCAATATTTCTTCTGTTACCCAAGGATTTCTACTAGCCCTCGTCTTTTTACCTACTTGATCCTCTGCTGCCTTCGCTACTTCATCCCTCAAAATTACCCATTCTTCTTCTACTGTATTTCTTTCCCCCATTCCTGTCAATTGTTCCCTTATGCTCTCCCTGAAACTCTGTACAACCTCTGGTTCTTTCAGTTTATCCAGGTCTCATCTCCTTAAGTTCCCACCTTTTTGCAGTTTCTTCAGTTTTAATCTACAGGTCATAACCAATAGATTGTGGTCAGAGTCCACATCTGCCCCTGGAAATGTCTTACAATTTAAAATCTGGTTCCTAAATCTCTGTCTTACCATTATATAATCTATCTGATACCTTCTAGTATCTCCAGGATTCTTCCATGTATACAACCTTCTTTTATGATTCTTAAACCAAGTGTTAGCTATGATTAAGTTGTGCTCTGTGCAAAATTCTACCAGGCGGCTTCCTCTTTCATTTCTTAGCCCCAATCCATATTCAGCTACTACGTTTCCTTCTTTCCCTTTTCCTACTACCGAATTCTAGTCACCCATGACTATTAAATTTTCGTCACCCTTCACTATCTGAATAATTTCTTTTATTTCATCATACATTTCTTCAATTTCTTCGTCATCTGCAGAGCTAGTTGGCATATAAACTTGTACTACTGTAGTAGGTGTGGGCTTCGTATCTACCTCGGACACAATAATGCGTTCACTAAGCTGTTTGTAGTAGCTTACCCGCATTCCTATTTTCCTATTCATTATTAAACCTACTCCTGCATGACCCCTATTTGATTTTGTGTTTATAACCCTGTAGTCACCTGACCAGAAGTCTTGTTCCTCCTGCCACCGAACTTCACTAACTCCCACTATATCTAACTTTAACCTATCCATTTCCCTTTTTAAATTTCCTAACCTACCTGCCTGATTAAGTGATCTGACATTCCACGCTTCGATCCGTAGAACACCAGTTTTCTTTCTCCTGATAACGACATCCTCTTGAGAAGTCCCCGCCCGGAGATCCGAATGGGGGACTATTTTACCTCCGGAATATTTTACCCAAGAGGACACCATCATCATTTAATCGTACAGTAAAGCTGCATGCCCTCGAGAAAAATTACGGCCGTAGTTTCCCCTTGCTTTCAGCCGTTCGCAGTACCAGCACAGCAAGGCTGTTTTGGTTATTGTTACAAGGCCAGATCAGTCAATCATCCAGACTGTTGCCCTTGCAACTACTGAAAAGGGTGCTCCCCCTCTTCAGGAACCACAAGTTTGTCTGGCCTCTCAACAGATACCCCTCCGTTGTGGTTGCACCTACGGCACGGCTATCTGTATCGCTGAGGCACGCAAGCCTCCCCACCAACGGCAAGGTCCATGGTTCATGGGGGGAGGTAACTGACGATATCAAAACAATTCAGATTTCAGATGTAAAATATTTGCCAAACCCGGTAGTTGCAAGAAGGGTGGATTTTTCTTTGAAGCTGAAATGCCAGGGTTCAGTGTACAGTGAATGAGTTTTTTGTGTATGTTTCTTCAGAATTTCATTAAGTAAATCTATCATAACATTTTCTTGTCCTTAAACTTTCTTTGCATCTTACTCTGAAATTAGTTAAAAATATACTTATTATGCCAGATTTATTTTTCAACTATTGATAAAGTTTCAGAACAATTCAAGTCATCCTAGAGTCATAAACAATCCGTAGTTGTCACATAACAGATATTTAGTAAAATTCGCCCCATTTTAAATATTCCACTCCGTTAGAGCAAAAGTTAATAAAGACCAAAACTTTTGTTACTACAGCTCAGTACCCAGGCTCTGAAAGAAAAACCAATATACTAATTTTATGGGTTTCAGGAATTTTAAGTTTAAAGTCCATAATCAGTCTATTTCACCATTCAACAGTATTCCTTTCCTGTTTCAGACGACTTTACCTAAAGCTCCCTTTGAAACTCTCAATAACCTTGAATTTCTAGAATTCATCTGCATTCATCTCCTTAATTTCCTGCCTTTTTGCAACTAATTTAGTTTTAATATGCGGTTCATAATCAATTATTTATGAGCAGAGCTTATATCTGCCCATGGAAATATTTTGCAGTTTGAAACTGGATTTCGGAATCTCATTCTTATCACTATGTAATCCATTTGAAACTTTCCCATGTCTCTTCCACATATACAACTTTCCTCCATGATATTTGATCCAGGTGCTTATGATGATTAAATTGTGCTTTGTGCAAAGTTCTTCAGGCAGGTCTCTCTTTCATTCCACTCTGTGTTTCCTTCTCTTCCTTTCCTGTTTTCTAATTCCAGTTCTCCATCACAATTAAATTCTTGTCTTCCTTAACTATTTGAATTATTTCTTTTATCTCATCGTACCTTTCTTTTAATTTCTCTCTCTCCATCATTTGTGGAGATAGATAGTGTATAAACTTGTACTACTGAGGTAGCTGTTTGCTTTATGATTATCTGGGCTACAATAATGTGTTCACTCAGCTGTTGACAATAGCTTACCCACACTCTTATTTTCTTGTTCATTATTAAGTCTACTCCTGCAATACACCTATTTGATTTTGTATTATAAGCTTGTACTCAACAGACCAGAAATCCTGTTTTTCCTGTCACCTCACTTTACTAATTTCCACTGCATCTAGCTTTAACCTATCCATTTCAGTTGATAAATTCTCTAGTCTACCTACCCAATTAAGGGATCCAACATTCTATACTCCAACCCATTGAATACCAGTTCTGTTTTCTTATGAGAACATCCTCCTGAGTGGTGCTCACCCAGAGATACAAATGGCAGACTGTTTAACCCCAGAATATTTTACCCAAGAGGATGCTATCAGCATTAAGCCATATGGTAGACCTGCATGCCCTTGGGAAAAATAATAGCAGCACAGCAAAGCCATGTTGGCTAATGTTACAAGAACAGATCAGTCGGTCATCTAGAATGCTATCCCTGCAGCTACAGAAAAGGCTGTCACTCCTCTTTATAAACCACAGGTCGTTTGGCCTCACTACAGGTGCTCTTCTGTTGTGGTTGCACCTGCAGTATGGCTGAGGCAAGCAGGCCGCCCTACCTTGGCAATGTTCATGGTTCATGTGGAACTATGGCATAATCTCTTATTCTACAGAAACCAGCAATAAAAAAACATTGCTTAAAGTTGATAACTGAACATTTTGCAGAACCCTATTCAGTAACCAAGGGATTCTTACAGTTATACTGTAGTATTTGTGGTTAATATAAAGTATGGACTTAGGATTAGCTCTGGAATGATCTAGTCATAGGCTCAATGAGACTATTTACAGATACTGCAGTTGCAATGCCAGAAGACTGACAAAATGCTGGAAGTCCTTTAAGGGATCAACGATTGGTGCAGGAGCTGGAAGTTGACACTGAATGTAAATAAATGTAACACATTGTGTGTAAATAGGTGAAAACATTCACTTCTGTTAGATTACAGTGCTCTTGTTTTCAGTCTGGAGACTGGTTTGATGCAGCTCTATGCTACTCTATCCAGTGCGTCCTCTTCATCTCTGAACAACTACTGCCACCTACATCCTTCTGAATCTCTTGGTCTCCTTCTACAATTTTTTGCCCCCACACTTCCCTCTAATACTAAATTGAAGATCCCTTGATGTCTAAGAATTGCCCTATCCTTCTTTTAGTTAAGATGTGCCTCAAATTCCTTTTCTTCCCAATTCTATTCAGCACCTCCTCAGTATTTAGTCCATGTACCCATCTATTCTTCAGCATTCTTGTGCAGCTCCACATTTCAAAATTCACTACTCTCTTCTTATCTAAACTGTTTATTGTTCTTGTTTCAGTTCCATACTTGGCTAAATGTCAGATAAATGCCTTCAGAAATGACTTCCTGGCACTTAAATTTATATTCGATGTTAACAAATTTCTTTTTTACAGAGATCCTTTTCTTTCTATTGCCAGTTTACATTTTATGTCCTCTCTACTTCAATCATCATCAGTTATTCTGCTACCCAAATAGTGAAACTCATCTACTACTTTTAGTGCCTTGTTCCATATCTGATTTCCTCGGCATCACCTGATTTAATTCAGCTACATTCCATTGTCCTGGTTTTGCTTTTGATGATATTCATATTACATTCTCCTTTCAAGAGTATGTCCATTCCATGCAACTGCTCTTCCAAGTCCTTTGCTGTCTCTGACAGACTTACAATATCATATAGTGGAGATGCTGAATCACAGCTAGGCACAACAAAAAGACTCTCACAATCAAAGCTTTCAGCCATTAAGGCCTTTGTCAAACACACACACACACACACACACACACACACACACACACACACACACACACACGGCTGCAGTCTCAGGCAACTGAAACCACACTGTGAGCAGCAGTACCAGTGCATGATGGGAGTGACAGCTGGGTGGAGGTAATGATGAGGCTGGGGCGGGGAGAGGGAGGGATAGTATGGTGGGCGTGGCAGGCAGTGAAGTGCTGCATGTTAGATGGAGGGCAGGGGAGAGGTGAGGAGGGTTGGAAGTAGTGGAAAAGGTGAGAAATAAAAAGACTGGACGTGCTGATGGAATGGCGGCTGTGTAGTGCTGGAATGGGAACAGGGAAGAGGCTGGATGGATGGGGACAGGGACTAATGAAGGTTGAGGCCAGGAGAGTTACGGGAACGTAAGATGTATTGCAGGGAAAGTTCCCACATGCGCAATTTAGAACAGCTGGTGTTTGTGGGAAGGATCCATATGGTACAGGCTGTGAAAGCAGTCATTGAAATGAGGGATATCATGTTTGGCAGAGTGTTCAGCAGCAGGATGGCCCACTTGTATCTTGGGCACAGTTTGTTGGTGGCCATTCATGCGGGCTGACAGCTTGTTGGTTGTCATGCCTACAAAGAGTGCAACACAGTGGTTGCAGCTTAGCTTGTAGATCAAATGACTGGTCCAGCTATAAGGTTACATAACTACTAGTTGGTGCATAAGTTGTAACATTTTTCCACAAGTTTAATAACTCAACAGATGCATATAGAGACATTACTCATCAGCAATATAGTCTCCTGCACTATTTATATCAGTCTGCTAATGCTGGGATAGCTTTTTGATTCTGTGGCTGTATAAATCATGTGGTTATCAGGCGAAGAACTCATCGAGCCATGTTTGGAGAGCATTTTCATCTGGTAAGGAAGTTCCTTAAAGGCTATTCGATAGAGAACAGAAAAGGTGAAAATCTGATGATGCAAGATCAGGTGAACAAGGTGGGCGCAGAATAACTATGCAACCCAATTCCTGTATAGTGATTTTTGTCAGTCTAGCAGAATGCAGGTGGGTATTATCATGTAGTAGCATCACTCCACCCACTCTTCCTGTTCATTGTTCTTGGATTGCATCTGCAAGACCTCTCAGTTGATGACAATAAATGTCAGCAGTGATGGTTACATCTCAGAGAAGCAATTCGTGGTACACCGCACCACTGCTGTTTCACCAGATGCATAACATTATCTTTTGCGGATGCCCCCAGGTCTTCATATGGGGAGTTGCTGCTTTGTTTGGGCTCATCCATTCCTTGCTGTTCCTTACGTAAACATAAAAACACCATTTCTCATCACCAGTAATGATGCAGGTTAGGAATGGTCAGAGTCGTTCAAGAGCAAATTGATGGAAAGCTAGAAGAGATGCACATACAGAAACCTGCCAATTTTTGTGATTTTGGCTTTTTTAGAGCATGCAGTCCCCACACACTTGATTTTTAAACCTTCCTTATTGCGTGCAAATGTCGCATGATGACAGAATGATCACAGCTCATCACATTTGTCAGTTCTCGAGTACACTGACGTAGCTCATTGTGGATTAATGTGTTTAAACAATCTTCGTTGAATCCCATAGTTCTTCCTGAATGTGGAGTCACTACTGTCAAAACGATCCTCCTCAAAACAAGAAAACCATTTTCTTGTCATGCTCTGTCCAATGGCATTATCCCCATACATGGCACAAATGTTTATGGTTGTCTCCACTGCTGTCATCCCTTTATTGAACTCAAAAAGAAGAATATGTTGGAAATGTTCCAATTTCTCCTCTTGGCACTTTATTTTCTAGCATCCACATCTCCACTGAATATCTCCAGATGAGAAAATGGCAATATCTAAATTCAAATAGCAACAGTGAACTACAAATAAAAATTAACAATCAATAAATAAACCCATAGCAACCCGCAAAACAAAAATGCTATGAACTTATGCGCCAACCTAATAAAGAAAACCCTGAAAAAAATGGACCCTATTTAGATGGGGATAAATGCTAGGGGAGAGAAAGAAATAAGCTTAATATTTACTTGACTGCAATGGTGCTTTTCAAAGAAAATATTTTTACATCTGCAAATTCTGAGTCCTCTTTAGAGCACATTATTATGTATGTGCCATATAGCTTTATAACAAACATTACTACTTGTTATCTGGCTGACAAGACCTTTTCGGTCCCTGAATCTAGGTATTCAGATAATTTAGAGAAAGAGTGGCTAATGAGATACGTTATTAGTTTTCTTTTGAATTGGCATGAGTTATCAATTTCTTGCTTTATGTTAAGTGAGAGCCTGTTAAATACCTTACCACCAGTACATAACTCTGTTCTGAATTCTGGGCAAGGAGGCAAAAATCATTTTTGTGTCTTGTATTCTGACTGTGTGTCTCACAATTCAGCTGAAATGGATTTTTATCACAGCACCAAAACCATTCAGGAGTAAATGTATTGGGAAGTGAGTGTAAGAGTCCTAAGCTCCTTAAGAAGGCTTCTGCAAGATGTCTAATTACACTGGTCAACACTCATTTTCTTGCCAAGGATATTTGAGTGGCTTTAGGATGGGTTAGTGGTGCTGAGGACGAATGTAGCAACCATTTATGCAGTTTGGCTCTAGTTTTTGAGATAATGCATGATTTATTCAAAAAATTAGAAAAAATTGCTAATACTGAACTCGAGCGCTACAAACTACAATGAAAAAAGAAAATAATCTTTATAAATAGCTTCTATGAAAACCTGATAGGCATTTGTCCACGTATAAAACATAATTGAAAAGTTTCTCTATAAGTATATCATTTTCCGTCCATGACGAACCGCTTCCTGCACGCTTTCCTTTTATAGGTCTCTTCAGAACAGTCACGTTGCAGATTCCAGCAATAATCTGCCATCATATGCCTGTCCCATCTTCCTTTATATCTTTCCTCTATTCCTTTCATATCTTGATGGAACCGCTCTCCTTGTTCCTCACTGAAATCACCTAGATTACGAGGAAATCGATCCAAGTGGCTGTGAAGGAAGTGCAATTTTATGCTCATGTTAGCTCCTAAGTTCTGAAAGTTAGTGAGCATGTTTTTGACCAGTTCCTCGTAATTGGGAGCTTTATGATTGCCCAAAAAACATTTTACAACAGCGACAAAACTGTTCCAGGCCGATGCTTCAGTGACAGTCATGACACTGGTAAAATTGGTATCGTTGATGAGCCTGCGAATTTGAGGACCATCAAATATTCCTGCCTTAAGTTTTTCACTACTGAGTCCAGGGAACGTATTGCATATGTATGTGAAGCAATTACCATTTCTGTCTAAAGCTTTGGTGAATTGCTTCATTAGTCCTAACTTAATATGTAATGGTGGAAGAACAATCTTGTCCCTACTAACCAGAGGTTCATTAATGATGTTTGCTTCACCAACAGCCATATGTTCCCTTGGAGGCCATGTTTTCTGCTTCCAATGTTCGTGCTTTGCCCTACTATCCCACATGCAGATAAAACATGAGTGCTTTGTGTATCCACTTTGTTGTCCAAGCAAGAAGTTCACCATTTTCAAATCAACACAAATCAACCACTGGTGCTGCATATACTGAATTTTCTGCAGAACCATCTTGATGTTAGCATATGCTTCACAAAGTTTTGTTGAGTGGGCAATTGGAATAGATGCGTAACGATTGCCATTGTGTAGGAGAACACATTTTAAACTTCTAGTGGAACTGTCTATGAAGAGACGCCAGTCCTCTGGTCTATATTCTGGCAGCCCCAATTCAAGTAAAAGTCCAGGTATATTGCTGCAATACACTATAACCTCTTCTTGGTTGAAGTATGGAAGAAGGTTTTCTTCTCTCGTCCGGTAAGCTGTTATTTTAACACTTGGATGAAGACAGTTCTTTTCCTTAAGCCTGGATGCTAAGAGTTCTGATGCTTGCTTTGAAAGATTGAGTTCTCGTATCAAGTCACTGAGCTCCTTCTGGTCGAACTGCTGGGGTTGTCTCTCACGTCCTTCGTATTCCGAACCACTACTTGTACATTCCTCGCCGTGCACATCGTCATCTGATGATGTTAGCGTGGGTAATGTTGTGAAGGTTGGTACAGGAACATCGTTGCTGTGCACCACCGGTCTTCTTGCTGACTCCAAATCGGGATATTCCCACTTTCGTTTTTAGAACCTATTAAAACCTTTCACATTAACAATGCAAAAATAGCAATCATCTGTATGGTTCTTCTGCTCTCGCCATACCATAGGCACTCCGAAGTTTAAGCTTTTCCTTTTTCGTTTTGTCCACTGCCGTAAGCACTCCACACAGCATTTACAAACTTTATGGGGTGCCCACGCCTTGTCTTGATCTCCAAGTTTAATTCCGAAATATGCCAGATACGCTTCCTTCACAAAAGGAGTGATATTCTTCCTGTTCATTTGAAGAACGTATTCACCACAAATGTAGCAGAACTCATCTGGATGGTTCACGCAAAGACGGCGTGAAGAACTCATGTTTTCCTAAAACAAAATTGCACAAATACTACATATTATGCAGAACTTTCTTGTATTTGCATGTCAATCACATCCAACAAACATCATTAATTGTTTTGTGTGAAATGAATACTCACCTCTTATTTGCTACATCACGATGAAAAGGTTCTATCTCCTTGAAGCTGCACTGCACATGTGTGTGACTTTCGACCATCGCCATTTTTCTTGTTTACACTGAACGCTACCTATCGGCTGTTGCGGGGATTACCTCGGCCAACAAATGAATGTCGAGTACCGCCGAATTCAAATCTGCACAACCCTCAATATCTTCAACACACGCACCGCACAACAGGACTGAACACATGCTGACAGTGTGATGTTTGCATGATGTAATCCTCAACCACACAGATGCACTCCCTGAGCACAATTGTTTAATAAAGATAGTACAATGTCACTAATTAAAAAACAGGTAGCAAATACATTACACCATATATGGACCCTGCAGTTGATATTATCCACATGAAACTCTCATTTCCACAAATAACCTATACCTCAAAAACCAGAGCCAATTTGGAAAAAGTACAAATATACTCGGAATGAGTATCATAACAATATCCCATTTTCGTTCAAACTTCCCTGGCAACAAAAAAAAAAAAAAAAAAAAAAAATTATTTTGTAGAGCTGTGTTATCTACCTTATACAGTGTTATTACTAGTCATGTTTACTCAACACTTTATTTACTTTAGGTGTTCTATCCCTGATGGTATTCTATGCAACAAGAAGTAGAGAAAATATGCAAAACAAGCCAAACTCTTCTCCATAAGTCATCAAAATGGGAGAAGCTTCTAGAGGGATAAGATCCTGATCAGAGTTTTTTGATTAGCTTATCCACACTTTGCCTCAATTTTAATTTGTTATGCAACTGGATCACAAGGAATTTTACAAAATGTGGTTAATTTAGTGTATGACTATTAGTGTATTCTGGTGCTAAAAGGCCATTATTGCTTTCTGAAATTGCACAATATGATTGTCTGCAAAGTTAAGGTTTAAATTGTTAGCTGTTATACACTTACAGGACTGTTTAGCTATTACCTGAGCTTGTCTGCTAGATTTGAGTTTGGACCTTTGATTAGTGTACTTGTATCATTAGCAGACATTACGGTTTTTGAATTGTTCTTTAAAACTGCTGAAAAACCCTTTATGTAGGTTAGAAACAAGAGTAGGCCCAGTACCGAACCCTACAGCATTCTACCTGTTATGTCCCCCACAGTGACATTATTTGCACGTCTGGGATACTGCCTGTTGATGAGACCTCAGCTTTTGTTATGCGGTTAAGATTCCATTCATGCAAGAGGGATGTCACCGAAGCTATCAGACTTCAGTTTGCTAAGTAGAATCTTATGATCCCCACAGTCAATGGATTTGGTAAGATCACAAACTACATCATCAGGATAATTTTTTTGTTTAGTCCTGCTAATACTTCATTTGTGATGTTCTGTATTGCTTTCTGTGAAGAGAATCCATTACAAAAGCTAAACTGAGATGTGGTTAACAAGTCCCCACATAAAAAATAGCAGAGGTATAATAAGAAATTACTACTTAAGTACAGAGTATACATTTAAACAGGAATGAGAGATGTTACTACGTGACCAATTTCTGTAGACATGAAAGCAACAGAAAAACATAAGGGATTAAAAATAAATTTTTAAACAGAATATGAAACTATTAAAACACAAACTACCAGTAAATTGAAGTGAAGAACTATTTTAATAGACTATTTATAACTAATAATATTAATAAGTAAAGAGGAAAAATATCCACTCATGAAAACGATGTAGTAGAAAATTTTTAAAAATAAATTAAATGATAAAAAGAGAACCAGTCTAAACTATAAGCAAACAGCAATTAATATTAACTACTGGAAAAACTAAAAAATTGTTACCATTCAAACAAAAAGTCAGGTTATTTGGTATTTAACAAATCAACACTGCTGTTGACACTTCGCTCGCCATTCACAGATTTCTCAACACATTAGTCTTCTGTCTGAAGTACAAACACTTGTTAAGCTGAAATGCAATATAGCTGCATTTAGTACTATATTGAGTCACTAGGACATGAAGTCTTCACTAACACCAGTTTTTGCAAACTTTATGTGGAAAACATCAGTTCCCTTTTGGAATGAAACAGATTTGACAGTAACAGGCCTCAGGACAGCAGCACTGTTTTTTCTCCAACTCTGTGATTCCCATTCATAACAGTTGTCAAAATATGCATGCCTAGTTTATCACAGGCAATTTCAGTATTTTTGTTGAAGTTCTTGAGTACTCTGAAAATGTCAAGCTCTTGAATTGTTGGTATTGTTCCAGACTGCCCATGGACAGTTCTGAGATTTTGCTTTAGCTTGCACACACTGTTCTCACATTCATTCAAGAATTTGGAATAACGTTACAACCAGTCTCAGTTCCTTCATAGTCATGTCTGTGTACAAAATAGTATTTCATGTATACCTGCAGTGTAAAGGTTTGTAATAGACTGGCACAATAACACTGCCTTTAACAGTCATTCATGTGCAGAATTAATGCCATGACAGTCAACTTGGCTGTTTCACTGGTGACAAGGGGATTTTGATATTTGCAAGAAAAATGCAATGACTAACCTCTGCCTTATGACTAGGCACAAAGATGGAGACACAGAATGTAAAGAGAAACATCAGTACACTGTAAAAATGTTATGTTGGACAAACTGTATGGCAGTTAACAGATGGCTATATTAGGGATGACAAAATTGGGAGGAATGATTCACTAGCACATCAAATCAAAACATTGAATAAATTTATTTCTTTGTTTTGTTAATATAATTAACAATAAAATAAATAGTGTACAAAATTTACAGTCTTTAGAACACTGACATTCCACTAGTGTACAAGCTCGCAGCGAACACTATATCACGCTTTATAGCATTTGCTGCTTCTTCCATTTTCTGACATAAAACTGTGTCTCCAATCATTGTTGCTGCATCTTTGACATCACGCAATGTATCATTCAATCGCTGAATGCATCGAACAATTATTCCCTCCTGAACATCTGTCATCTCCATGATTTCTGCGAAAGGCTGTAAACAAAGTGAACAACATACTAAAGTAGATGAAAATAGTCATTGCTTTAAAATAATGACTGACTGACATTAGAAAGATAACATTTTACATGTTTCAAATTCTTTTTCTTGGGACCAGCTCAAATTACTCAGTGGAGTATTCAGTCAAGTATTACACTGGGAGAAAGATAGGGTGAAGTTGTGATCAATATGACCAGTATGGTACATTAATGAGTAACAAACATAAATGTAAGTCTACTTATGCTATTAAGAAGAGATTCTGACTACACTTTACAATCCGAAGCAGTTGTAAGCAAACACCTTAATTAGCCTGAAATTTTCTTCGGTGAAAAAGGTGGCTTCATTTTCAGTAATAATATCCACCTCCTGTTTGTTTCCTTCTACACTTTTCACACTTATAAACGAACACAGTCCTGTTGTTATTTGCACTGCAAAGACTGTATGGATACTTTAATACTGACATTATTTGTTATTGTATTACTGTGTCCCTTCTACAAACCTTTTTGGCAGGTCCAATTGCAACCCATACTGCTGCAAATTGGAGAAAACAGAAAAATTCAAGTTGCACTGAAGTTTCTACAGTTCCATCTCCTTCAAATACTTTTCAGGATAGCTGGCTTTAGTCTAATGCAATATGGACACACAAATAAGCAACAGAAATACATTGATTCTCAAATGCTCAAGTGCCTAGTTCAAGTCTTAAGTTAAAACTCTGTTCAAAAACAGGTCACAGGAAAACATGGGAAATTATTACTCTGCTTTTGTTCTTTCAATTCTGTCAAAAGTTTTGGAAAAAGTAACTGCAATCCATATTCAAGATATTATTGTAAAATGTATTACATTAAGTAACCACTTTGTACTGGTTGGTTGGCTGGTTGATTTGGAGGAGGGGACAAAACAGCGAGGTCATTGGTCCCATTGGATTAGGGAATGATGGGGAAGGAAGTTGGCTGTGCCCTTTCAAAGGAACTGTCTTGGTATTTGCTTGAAGTGATTTACGGAAATCACAGAAAACCTAAATCAGGATGGACAGAAGCGGGTTTGAACCATTGCCCTCCCGAATACCGCTTTGTAGGAAAAAGTACTGTGGAAGTAGTGAAAAAATTTGTTGAAAAAGTAAGTAAAGCATTAAATCAGAGGAGTAAATTTGTAAGTAAATTATACAATCTTACAGAGACTATCAGATCAGTAAACAAACCCTAGTTTATCTGGAAATTAGATAACTATGGAATTAAGGGCAGTGTTCTTCATTAGCTTACCTGCAAAACAAAACATACAGAGTAATTATCACTTTGAATGCAGTGAATTATTATTCTACATGGAATGCAGTACCACAAGGTGTGCCTCAAGGCTCCATCACAGAGTCAATTTTGTTTATAATCTACATAAAATACTTATCCGAAAATATAAATTCTTCATCAGTTCTGTTGGCAGATGATAATTGTGTGTTAATATAAGTTAATATGCATAAAATCTTCTGTGTTCTATTGTGAAAACCCTGAATACCACAGACAATAGTACAATTCAGAATCAAACTTTCAAATTACCAGGATAATTACTGTAAGATCTAACAGTCAGTCAAGGAGACACATGATTCATAATAGTTCACTACAAATTTACTGGTCTTGATCACAATATAAAGAAGAGTTAAGTTGATTATAGCAATGCATTTGAATTTCCTGGCCTACTAAAATTTTATTTTATCTAGCTTCTTCTTTATATTGTGATTAAGACAAATTTATAGTGTAGCCCAGAAAGTAAATCAAATGATGAGGAAGCCATTGTGTGGGAGAGAGCTATGGCTGAGCACGCGGTTTCAGTCATTCTGTGAGCTGAAGCATGTCTGCGATGTCTTTCCTGAGCATTTGGGTGGGGTTCTAAGGGATTCTCCACACTTTGGAGTTGCAAGCTTAATGAGGCACTGTTTGTCTAGCAGTGCCATATGAAATGCAGCAGACACATATTGAGAATAAAGGGAAGGCTGTGAAACTGAATAAAATTCCTAAGATTAAATTTTATCAAGAATTTAAGCTGGAATACACATGCTGAATTTCTAGCAAAGAAATTAAGCAATTTTGCATTTGAACTGAAAATACTAGCAAATGCTACTGGTGTCAACACAAGAAAAATAATTATTTTGAATTTGTCAGTAGGTGTGTTATAGTTTTCTGGGGAAGTTAAAAAAGCAATCTCAGGTACAGGAGTTGTAGAATGAAAAATATTAGATGTGTATTGTACAACCAAAGACTTTTGTTGCCCATTATTTCAGAAACTAAAGCTACTAACTGTGCTCCCTACACCTTTATGAAATTTAAACGGTTTTACACAGCAGACCATAATTATTTGAGGAAAACTTTATGCTTCCTACGTACTAAGTGAATTTATAAGCACAGTCATCACATTATATGGGGTATGAAAGCATATACTAAATCAAATGGCAAAAACAAATTCATTGTGACACCTGATCCACCGTAATAAGTCTACAGAACAGCCTGAGGGAGATATATTGTTATTTAGTACAAGAATTCATAAACTGATAATTTAAGTAAAGTGTCACTTTGTATTAGATTTATTAAATAACTTTCTTTTACTATATTACTTTTAGATTAGTCTTTCTAGCATTGGTTATACACCACTTGTATGAAGTTTTATTACAAATTTCTGACATATCACCTGTACCCCAATCATATGGTTCAGATGTGTATACTATGAAACTAGTAAATCACCATTCACACAGTTCACAATTCTTATTTTATGAAGATGGTGAAAGAATGATAAGACAGTTTTAAATGGTTGGTAGTGACCAACTTTTACTGAGAACACTGAAAGTATTTGACACACTACAACTAGTCACACTAAATCAGTATGATGTATTAAGTAGCCAAATGAAAGGTTGCAGGAAGGGCAACATCTGAAAACTTTATTGTCACTGCAGTCAAATTTTAAATGCATTGTGCCTTAGAATTTCACAGTGGGACTGAAATGTACAATTAAAACTGATTTTACAACTATAATTTGATCATCATCTTCCAGCATGTCAGTTAGTACCACTGCTTCATGTAGCATAAAAAGAATAAATCCTGTATTCAACTGCCTCCTGCACCACCCCCCCCCCCCTTCCCCCACAGCATCACCCACTTCTACATACAGACTCCACAGGCAATTGTACAGTGTTTGTGGAAGGTACCTCATATCAGTATTAGTGATTTTCTGTCCTAAGCCATTTGCTTATTGCATGAGCAAATAATGAGTATCTATACACAGAGGTGACAAAAGTCATGGGATAGTGATATCCACATATAAAGATGGCAGTAGTATTGCGTACGCAAGGTATAAAAGGACAGAGCATTGGCAGAGCTATCATTTGAACTCAGGTGATACACATGAAAAGGTTTTCAGTGTGATTATGGTTGCGCAACATGAGTTACTGGCTTTTGAATAGGGAATGGTAATTGGTGCTAGATGCATGGGACACTCCATTTTGGGAATTGTTAAGGAATTCAATATTTTGAGATCAACAATGTCAAGAGTGTACCAAGAATACCAATCTTCACACATTAACTCTCACCACAGACAATGCAGTGGTTGATAGCCACCACTTAACAACCAAGAGCAGCAGTGTTTGCATAGAGCTGTCAGTGCTAACAGACAAGCAACATTGTGAGAAGTAACAGCAGAAATCAATATGGGATGAATGATAAACTTATCTTTTAGGATAGTGCCATTAAATTTGGCATTAATGGGCCATGGTAGCAAATGATTGATGTGAGTGCCTTTGCTAGCAGCAAGACATTACCTGCAGCACCTCTCCTGGGCTTGTAACCCTAGACTGCGGCCTGGTCAGATGAGTCCCAATTTCAGTTGGCAGGAGCTGATAGTAGGGTTTGAGTGTGGTGCAGATCCCCCAAAGCTATGGACTCAAGTTGTCAATAAGGCACTGAGCAAGCTGATGGTGGCTCCGTAATGGAGTGCACTGTGTTTACACGGAACTGGGTCCTTTGGTCCAACTGAACTAATCATTGATTGCAAATGGTTATGATCAGCTACTTGAAGACCATTTGCAGCCATTCATGGACTTCATGCACCCAAACAATGGTTAACTTTTATGGCTGGCAATGCACCCTGTCAACGGACCACAATTGAAGAACATTCTAAACAATTTGAGCAAATGATTTGGCCACCCAGATCATCTGACATGACTCTCATTAAATATTTATGGGACATAATTGAGATGTCAATTCATGGACAAAATCCTGCACCAGTAACACTTTTGAAGTTATGTATGGGTGTGGAAGCAGCTTGGCTCAATATTTCTGCAGAGGACTCCTGATGACTTGTCGAGTTTCTGCACTACACTGGGCTAAAGGAGGTCTGACTTGATATTAGGAGATATCCCACGACTTTTTTTCATCTCAGTATACACCTCTATATACATGCTAATGTCTCTTATCCTATCATAATGATCCCTAAGCAGGAAATACAATGGTAGCATCAGCATGGTTCCATAGTCTTCCTTGAATACCGGTTCTCTAAATTTACGCTACAAAGTTCCACAAGAATTATATAGTCCTTCTTCCAAGGATTCCCATTTAAGTAACGCGTGCATTTCCGTTACTCTACACTATCTAGCATCTTGTATGAAATTTCCTTTATAGATGCGGTGTGCTTTCCAATAGCACTTTGAACAAATTTAAGCTTTTCATTTGCTTTCCCTACTGCTGACTTTACATGCTCACTGCATTTCATACAACTTGTTAGTATCACTTTTACATTTCAGAATAGATGAAGTATTATGATGCCAAGGAAATTCAGGACATGGTGTTTCAATTGACTTCCCAAAAGCATGCCACTGAGGCACAGCTGACCCACAGAATGTGTATGTTGTTATGTATGTTGTTACATCATTACATGGCAACAATCTTGTAATGACCGTCAACACAGTATTGCACCAAGTGACGGTGCATTCCCTCACTGCCAGACAGCCAAACAGTCACCAGGCTATTATTTATAAGTGCTAATTGAGCCACCCGGCAGAGGTCTGAGTCAGCATCAATAACCAGTGGCTGCTGGACCCTCCAGCATCAGCTGGACAGCCATCATCACGATCAGCCCACCACTTGTACGCCAAAGTCTGAAGTTTGGGGTGCTGTGTTGCCTCACCTTTGCACTACTGCCCAGTGCTTTGGGCTTCACAGGTCAATGCCTGCTGAGTTGTGGGAGTCCTGACCACCAGCTCCTGCCTCAGCACCCAGTGTGACATCACCGCCAAGACACCATGCTACAATGCATTGTTACTTCCCATGAGCGAGAAATTGACAACAGACTATGCTGTAAAGTTTGGATGCCATGGATTGACAATGGGATGCACCATGGGCCAAGAATACACAATTGCATCTGTTCTATCCTTGTTGGAACAACTAGGAGTTAATGAGTGTACCACCTGTCTTGTTGGAGCCACCTTCATCTCTGATGGACTCCTGCATTCCTTGCCAACCCACTGAACCCACCATTTCCAGGTGGTAGGGCCCAATGTCATCCTGCAAACTAGCACTAAAACCTTTTATACCTACTTGCTTACAGGATGTGAGATGCTCAATATATTCCCCACAATCTTGTAATTGGGTATCATCAGATTCTTCCTCTTTGGTAAAGCCATTATTTTGCAACCAACCGCATTTAAAGAAATCTGTCATTAATTACACCAAGCAGTGATTTTGAAAAAGTTTTCTGCACTGACAATTGTCCACTGACTTTACTTTTGTGTAGACAACAACATCATCAATAAAAAATCTTATAGTGCTTTTGATCATTCCCGATAAATTGTTTATGGAGATGACTAGAGGCCCTCTTAGTTTTCTTTGGGAACTTAAGATGTTACTGTCATTTCTGTTCAACATTCAATATTCACTATACCATAATGGGTTCTATTAGTCAGATATTCATTGAATCAATTATATATCTATGAAGATATGATAGTGTCTTGGTTAGTAGTCAACCATGCACTACAGGGTTCCACCTGTTCGCCTGCATTTACTGTTGGCAAGATTGCAGAGTATAAATAGGGGAGGCTGTGATACATATGATGTACTTTTCCTGAATCCATACTGAGAGAAACTTGTTTCCATCCAGGAACATTATAAAGTGTGACCTTAGAATATGTTCTAAGATCCTACAGCAGATAGTTATCAGCAATACTGCTCCATAATTCTGTGCATTCAATCTTTTATGGTTTTTAAACAGGTGTGCTGCACTCTTTTCCAGTTGTAAAAGACTAGTTGCTGCACAAGACATTCTCGAGCTGGGAAAAAGAGCTAATTCTGAAGCACATTCTAACGAATTTGACCAGGGACAGGTATCTTGTTTGGTTTTGTTCAATACTGCAATACTAATAGGTATACCCCTCATTCATAACATTTGGTACAGTAGTGTCCTTGTGTGTAAATACATTTTTAAATGCAGGATTTAGAATTTATGCTTTCCATTTGCTGTCTTCAGTTTCAATACCAGACACAACCAAGAGAGATTGAATGGAAGTTTTGGATCCATAAACTGACTTTACATATGACGACAACTTCCTACAATTTTCTGATAGATTTTTCACCATCATCTATGAAAACTATTGTAGGCTCAAGCATTACACTTCCGATGAATGGATGCATTGCTGCTACGTTTTCTTTATATGTTTCCCTACAGCCTCTTTTGTAGCAAGATAGTAGTAGTCTCTGCTTTCTGTCTTTTAGTACTTGATACATATTTATCTAGCCTGCAGTTTATAACATCTTTCAGCTTTAACCACAATTGTTCTGCATTTGCCAGATCAGAACTAAATGTTCTGAGTTGTTTTTTCATACTTTTATGACTCAACCATGAAAATTGTTTGCAATGCAGTATCTGGTATTGACCAGCCAGTGGTCACTATGAGACTAAAAGAAGGTGGTGCTCATGGTGACGTAATGCCACGATTGTCACCAATGGCAAAAAGGAGTGTTGGTGGAGAGTACTTTATGTACCTTTGTCTCCTTCCCTCACCCCCTTTTTCTGTTCTGGTTATGAATGGTTCAATGACTGTTGACGAGAATATGTGAGAACTTGATCACCTAAATTTTACCTGTGTGCTTTTTTCACAAGATATATTTAAGAGGAAGCAATATATTGGTGAACTCTTCTAGGCAAGTATGCTCTCTCAATTTTTACTGCGAACCAAATTGTAATGCACAACACGTTTTTTAGTGTCTGCCACTGGAGTTGGACAAGCATACTTGTGACACTTTCACGATAACTAAATGAACCTGTGATGCAACGAGTTGTTCTTCCTTGAATTTTCTGTATTTCTTCGATCAAGTCTTCATGGCACAGGTCCCAGATTGACAAGCAATATTCGAGTATTTGTTCAATGAGGGTATTGTAAACTACCTTCTCCGTGAGTGGACTACACTTCCGAAGGGTTCTTCTAATAAATCTCAATCTGGCATCTGAATTGTCTGCAATTATTTCTGTGGAGTCATTCACTTTAAATTACACATTATACATACTCCCATATATTTAACATATGTGACTGATTCCAGTGATTGTTCTGCAATTGTGTTTTCATACAATAATAGGTCTTGTTGACGGGCAATTGCCAATACTTGCACTAAATGTAAATCCTCTGCAGGTGTTCAAGCATTTCACTACAATTCTGTAAGAACAGACTCATCTGGGAAAACCTTCATGCAACTTCTGACTTTACCCACTAGGTCATTCATATACATTTTGTGAAAAGTAATGGTCTTATAACATTTCCTTCAAGGTTGTATGAAACTTTTATGTTTGAAGATTTCCCTCCATTAGGACTCACATGCTGTGTTCTACTTGCTAGAAACATTGGAACTCAATTAAAAATTTGGTCTGCTGATATTCCATGGATACATATTTTGCTCACTAGGCATCAATGTGAACTACATCAAATGCCTTTCGAAAGTTAAGGAACACAGTATAAACATGGGCCTTGAAATACAGTGACTTACGGGTCACTTGGACTAACAGAGCAAGTTGAGTTTTACGTGATTGTTATTTGCAGAATCCATGTTGATTCTTACAGAGGAGATTTTTGGTCTCCAGAAAAGTTATATGTAATATGCAAGCATAAAATGAATTCCAAATTTCTACAGTATACTGATGTCAGCAATGTAGACCCGTAGTTCTGTGTGTGTGTTTGGCCATCCTTCTTGGAAATGTGCACATTTTTCAAATCTTTGAGAATGCTTCACTCCTCCAGCAACCTACAGTACACTGATGGTAAAGCAAATTCTTTTACATACTTTTTGCAGACTCATATAGATATCCAATTAGGTCCAGTCATCTTTCTTCTGTTGAGATATTCCACTTGATTTTTCTGTCCCCCATTCACTTATATTGACATTTGTCATTTTGACATCTGTGTTTCTTCTCATATCTGCTAAACACAAATATTGTTCTACCTTTCTTTACGTTCCTATTTACTGCTGTATTCTTTGAAAAAAGTGTCAAATATTTTGTGAGGTGGTAGTGGGGGGAACTCAGTCCATATTCGTCTCCGAAACTGTAAAACACATCTCTTCTACTGCAAGCTCTTTGTTTTCCATGTTATGGGAGGACATAGTATGGACAAGAACAAGAAAAAAATGTCCAGTAAATATGGGCTCTAACTTGCATATCTCTTGGGGTATGAGCACTTGTTTATCTGTGAAACAAGTCTCTTCAGCTGAACATGTGCTTGTGTGAGAAAATCCTGCACCTGAACTTCCATACAATCAAAGACGAGATGGAACTTCAAACAGATTTATTAACTCTCCACATTTGCAGTGTTACTATAACAAGAAGAATCACTGAATCTCTGCAAACAACAAAGAGTAAAAATCGGTAGTTGCTCTGCTATTCTCAGAGCAAATATGGCGCATCGCTGCACGCGAATCACCATGCCCCTAGCAGTGAAAACACTCGGCGTAAGGACGGCATTCTACAGTCTTCATTTTGCACTTACGTGTGAACTTTGACATGACTATTCCACATGCCGACTGCAGTGTCAGTGTGTAGTAGTCACTATAGGAGCCCCTTTGGAGAGAGTGGAGCGTGGTAAGTCTTCTCTCTATCTGTCCGGAAAATGAACATGTCTTCCTGAGCGAGTCATGCAGTTTGCTTCGTCTTGATGTGGTTGAAGTAGTAGTGAAATAAGAAGCTGGATTATAGTCTCTTCCTTCTCTTCTCTTCTCTTGAAATCTTTGGCAGTGAAGTCGGCACCTCTTTGAACATGTAGGCTGGCTTAACTCTATTCATTGAAACTGTAGGTTGTTTGCTATTAATAAGAATGTCCATGGTATGTAAACTTCTGCGCAATGCACGGTGTGGTCCAGAGTAATGTTGTTTCAGTGGCAGTTTGACAGCATCTGTGTGAAGCATAATGTGCGTGCATGTGTCCAGACTTTTATGCATGAACGTCGTGTGCTGTCTGTACCTAGTGGCTTTCCCTGGTTTCACGCAGTCCACAGTCTCCTGTAAAGTATGTAGGAGTTGTGGTTGATTGTTAACATTGCATATCTTTGTGGCATTGACGAATTCACCCAGTAGACGCAGCGACTCTCGATATACAAGTTCTGTTGGGGAAGCCGCAATGTCTGGTTTGAATGCAGTCCTTAGGCCAAGTAGAACAATGGGCAGTGCTGAAATTAATGGGGTCCCGTGGCACATCTGTGCTGCCTTCAAAGTGCAGTGCCATCTTTCCAGCATGCCATTACTAGCTGAGTGGTAGACAGTGGTTGTATGCTGTGAGTATCTGCAGGACTTGGCTAGCAGAATGAACAATTCAGACTCAAACTGCCTCCCTGTTGGTTGTTATATGGAGAGGGCAACTGAATCTGGCAGCCGTGATGACATGAAAGCTGCTGCTAGCATTTCTGCTGAAATGTCGTCAGTAGGTACTGCTTTCGGCCAACGCGTGTACCTGTCGGTCATTGTCACTAAATAGTGACGGCTGTCTGAGGGAGGCAATGGTCCTACCACATCTCAGTGAATGTGAGCAAAATGCGAGCTGACATCCGGGAACTCCCCTATTGGAGCATGCACTTGGCGGGCAACTTTACATAACTGGCAACACACACAAACTCTAGTCCACTGATGACAATCTCTGTCCATGCCCAACCACACAAACCTCTTTGACACCAGCTTAACCATTGCACACACTCCTGGGTGATACAGGTTATGGAGGTTATCAAACACTGTTTGGCGGTACATATGGTCGTGATCTGCCATGCACTAGACCTTGCTAGTTTCACCCGGAATGTCGACCAATGCAATTTTAGCGAATTTTTGTCATCGCAAATTATTGCTTGTAGTTCAAGGTCTTCTTGCTGCACAACTGCTAGCTCTGTCATGTTCAATGGTTGTGAAATACCAGATACTCTAGATAAGCAGTCGGCCACCATGTTGGTCAATCCGGCAATGTGCAGCAAGTCTGTAGTGAATTGCCTTATAAACTCGAGTTGAGAGTACTGACATGGTGAGCACTTGTCACTGTTCTTACTGAATGCGTATACCAATGGTTTGTGATTGGTATAAACCGCGAAACCCCGTGCCTCAACCTGTGGTCTGAAGTGCTTGATTTGTCCTCTGGTGCAACCAGGATCTGCGTGTAAGCCTTCACACAGTCAATGACACTAAATATTGTTGAGCCAGGAAGAACATGATTGTAATCACGTAATAATGGTACTGGGTAGTGGTCAGGAATAGTCATGGCATTCAGCTCTCGATAACTGCCGCCACATGGACACTGGGCTCCACCTTTTTTACTTACTAGGTGTAATGCTGATGCCCACAGACTGGACAATGGGCGAATAATTCCCTCCTTCAACGTAAGATCAAACTCTGCCTTTGCTATTGTGAGGAATCTGGGCACTAATTTGGGCATAAGGATCTGGACACGTGCACACACATTATGCTTCACACGGACGCTGTCAAAGCGCCACTGCAACCATCCTACACTGGACCACACCATGTGCTGCGCATGAGTTTACATACCAGGGACATTCTCATTAATGGCAAACAAGCTACAGTTTCAATGAATAAAGTTAAGCCAGCCTACATGTTCAAAAACGTGCCAATGACACTTCCAAAGATTTCCAGAGAGGAGAAGGATGGGACTACAATCCAGCCTCCCAGTCCACCACCACCTCAACCACATCAAGTTGAAGCAAAATGCATGACTCGCTCAGCAAGACACATTCATTTTCCTGCCAGGTACAGAGAAGACTTATCGCACTCTGCTCTCACCAATGGGGCTCCTTTGGCAACTGCTAAATAGTGACAGTGCAGCTGGCACGTGTGATAATCACTCGCATCGATGTACGCACATGAGTGCGAAATCAAGACAGTAGACTGCACTCCTTATGCTGAGTGTTTTCCATCAGAGAAGCTGTTATAATGTCTTGGGCCTCTGTGGCATATCGCTGGTCGAGCTGGCTTACAACCAAAGAACATTTTGTGTTATCAGCGATTATTCCAGCATAGGAAAAGCCTGCCTCTACCTGAGCAAACCACAATATGGGATTGTGGGCCAAATGGGTGGCCAGGTGTGATTCTGTAGATGATTCCATCGATGTTTGCTAGTTCCATAAGGCTAAATTTTGTTGGGGTCACCACTGACGATAGGTATAACTGTGAGAGAAAATCCCACACTTGAACTTCTGTACAATCAAAGATGAGATGGAATTTCAAACAGATTTATTAACTCTCCACATTTGCAGTTGTGTGCAACCATTACTGTAACAACAGGTCACAGAATCTCTACAAACAACAAAGAATAAAAATAAGTAGTTGCTCTGCTATTTTAAGAGCAAATGTGGCGCATCACTGCAGACAAATCACCATGCCCCTAGTGGTGAAAACACTTGGCGTAAGGAAGGCATTCTACTGTCGGGTCATTCCATGCCAAGTGGTCTAAACCTTCCCACCATCATGTCTCCAATTTTCTTCAAATTTTATCTGTAGCACTAGTCAAGTGCTAAATTAAGTTTCTCAAGATTTCAAGCCTCTAGCTGCAATACTTGCTGATCTACACCCCCTTGTCTGAAGGGTAGTAAGTTCGCATGCGCGCGACATCAGACAAAATGCCATTTTTGGGGTCTCATAAAATTGAAACCAATTCATAAGAATGGTTAGTAAGATGAGACCCTGTACAGTTTTTTGTGCTGATTCAAACGAAATTAATTATAAGATTACTGATGCAAAATCCGGTCAAACAAGTCGACTCAAAGTGTACCCCTAATTCTGTCGTGACTTAATGCGACAAATTTTGACCAATATTCAGACTGCAATAATTTCCTTGCAGATAAAGATATGGACTTGAACTTTTTACCAAGTCTTATCTTTGTGCTGGACATAATACAGCTGGATTTCCAACTACCCAGGCTTTATAGTCGCCTTGCAAAATCTCTTCAAATTTGGCAGTGTCAGCGCAAATGGCTTTATTTACCAAAGTTCAAAGCCCATTACTACAAAATAGTCAGCCTGGATTTAA
Organism: Schistocerca americana; assembly: GCF_021461395.2. Taxonomy (NCBI): domain Eukaryota; kingdom Metazoa; phylum Arthropoda; class Insecta; order Orthoptera; family Acrididae; genus Schistocerca; species Schistocerca americana. Next base: position 466,370,980 of record NC_060122.1, on the reverse strand, counting down.
TTGTGAATAGTATCATCTGAAAGAGAAACTCTTGCTCTACAAGATGGATATATTTTTCTTTTGCAACGCTTCCATTAAGTGCTTATTTACTCAGGTCAAAGTATCTTATATTTTGTGTGCGCAGTGCCCTGCGTTGGTCCATGATGGCTGAGCCATTACTGGTTATCACAATAAAACCAGCATCCCCATCGCCATAGGGGCCACGCCCGATAGCCATGCAGTAACAGCCACGGGTGGGTATCTTTACTGCAGGTTCCCAAGCCTGATTACAGGGTGTCTTTACCACAGGATCCCAAGCCTGATTGTGGGTTTCTTTATGCAGGTTCCCAAGCCTGTCTTCCTCAGTTACTTCATCATTCTGGAAGCATCGTTGATTTGCAAGAGAATGCTTTCAGGAAAACTGTATTGCCGACCAGATGATGTCACTGATGGAGCTGGAATAACACCAATGATAAGTTGTTCTGGAATCCAGCAAGTATCACGTCTTAAGGGCCAATAAAATGAACTTGCAGGACCATGAGGATGCATAAAGCTTATGAAAGCATCTTTCTGTTCGACTGAGATTTCAACGATGTTTCCAATCCACCATTTCTTTTCATAAATGCAAGCAACATACTGCCCAGGCTGAAGATCCATGACTTGAACTACTACTTCAGCAGCACTAATTTTGGCCAAAAAAGATGTCGCATCATTAGAAACTCTACTGACCTTAATTGTCGTCATATCAATGGGCAAAAATGGTGGTTTTCTCTTGTGCCAGCTAGAGTGTGCCCTTGCAGGAATCTTTCTTCTTGAGAAGCTTTTTCTTCTTCAACTTCCTCTTTGCTGATGAAAAAGAATTTGATTCCATTGATATTATCATTGCAGAAGTTGAAAAGATCTTTGGGTGTTAGAATCTGGTTTTCATATGGACGTTGCAAACTTGCTCTTGCTGCCAACCGTTTTGTTGTGCCTCCAATGCCATCACAAGGCGACTTTCCATGGCTTGTTCCAAAGAAATTCCATTCTGCTGTTATTTCAAAATCTTCTTTGTGATAGCATAAGTTGAGAAAATTCTTGAAATTCTTATATTGTGCAGCTGAACCATCACTGAAGTAGTGGATGTGGCTTATTTTGGAAAATTGCATCTTCAGGTAATTGATTACTTTTCCAATGTAAACATGGACAGTAATCGTATCGTGTCGAAGGCAGTCACTAATAACACAAAGATTCACACATTGCACCTCTTCGTTTTCACAGTAGTAGACTACAAATGGATGAACTGTTGCTTGACTGTTTTCCCAGTGAAAGCCTTGCACTGCATCTTGAACAATAAATGAATAGTTTTCAGCAAAATCCATTAGTATTATGAATTCGCCTTCTTTCAAATCAGTTTTGAGAGCTTTCAGGTGCTGGCTTTGATGCTTGGCAATGTAGTGATGACAAGACAGGTTCCAAATTTTTGCTGCAATATCTTCAACATACTCTTCTGTTGAAAGCTGCTTTGTTTCTAAAGTATCCCTGTCGGTATGAATCCATTGTTTGTACTCAATCAGTTCTTCAGGGTCATTATCTTCAAAATATGTTGCAATAACTGCTTCTACACCTTCTGGACCAGGGCAGTTTTCACAACGATGAAGCATACAATCCTTGTTTTCCAAGCTGCAAACAGCTTTGCTAAGAATTTCCTTGTAGTCTTCATTGATTGATGCACCAGTGAGCATAAGCTTGACATTTTGGTGTATTGTACAGACACAAACTGAGTGCATTCCAGCAGAGCCAACTGTAACACACCATTTTGGTCTAAGCTCGCAAAACTTTGAGAAGCCAATTTCTGGTCCATTTTGCTTCTGATAAGACACGTACATTTCCTTCAAATTGCAAAGCAACAACCGCTTTTGCTTGTACACCTTTGTTCCTGAAATTCTCACAGGCACACAGTCTTTCTTCCCTGGACAAAGTCTGCTGAATTCGTCATCTTGAAAAAAGTCATGTACTTTCTGGACAACTTCATCTGAAAGCTTCCTTCCTTGCCGATTTGCTGGAAAAGCTAGAACACCTTGCTCATTCTTCAGTTTTCTCGCTTGCTTTACCATTCTTTCTGATACATTAAATGCTGTTGTCGTATCTTTAATTGTCCAGCTTCTTGGAACCAAGGTCAATATTTGAACTTTTGTCCTACGATTTGACACTTTACATTTTTCTTTCAACTCTTCTATAAGATTATCAAGATCTGCACAATTATTGCATGGGCGACTTTTACTTGAACTTGGCTGTTCATCGTAATTGATTCCTACAGCAGCAGCAATTTGATTCCCAATTAAACTTTGTGCATCCAAGATCTTTCTTTTTGCATAGCTTTGCTTATCTCTTTTACTTAGTTGTCTTCTTTTCAATGGTGAAGCACCAATAAATGATAAACTTTTGTTGATGGCTGGTTCAGTTTCATCCGTTGTGAAATCTTGTTCAGATTGGGTTGATAGTGATGATGAATCTTCTAGCTTTTGGTTCAGTGCCGACATGCAGCGAGGGCAAAGCTTCTGACCAGGTTTTATATCAATCACTTCTTTTTTCTTTAACAGGCAAAGTTTGGCAGCTGTTTCATTATCAAGCAGTCTAAGTCCAGCTTTTACATTGTGATTCCTCTTCTTGAATGGATTGCAACATTTCTTTTGCATCGCTTGATATTCATGTAGGAAGAGGGCTTCATGGTGGAAGCAAATGATGGAATTTTCGTCAAGTTTGGCTTCTGAACGCGAAACAAGCAATTTCTGGTCACATTCTGTGAAATCACTAAACGCTTTGAATCCAGTCTTCTTAGCATAGAAGATAACATGGCACTTCGATGCAGCAGCATCTTTTCCAATTGAACAGGGGGCCAACGATTCTTCTTCTTCATTAACTTCTGACATCTCTCACTGGCCAATCACTGAATAAAACACGAATGAAATATCCAATTATATCAGTAATTCTAAGCGACTATTAAGATTCAAATTCCTAGAAATGAAGAAAAATTAGTGCATCGCGCATACAAAATATAACAACTTTGATGTGAGTTAATGAGTACTTAATGGTCGCGTTGCAAAAAAAACAAATGTCAGTCTTGTAGAGCAAGAGTTTCTCTTTTAGGTGATACTATTCACAAGCAGATTCAGGCCAACTATTTTTTAGTAATTGGCTTGAAACTTTGGTAAATTTTACCGTTTGTGCTGACACTGCCTAATTTGAAGAGATACTGCAGGGCGACCATATGGCCTGGATCATTGCAAATCCGGCTGCATTATGTCTAGCACAAGCATGAAGCTTGGCCAAAAGTTCAAGTCCATATCTTCAACTGCAAGGAAATCATTGCAGTCTTAATATTGGTCAAAATTTGTCGCGTTGTGTCACGACAAATTTTGAAGTATACTTTGAGTCGAGTTATTTGACCGGGGTTTGCATGAGTAATGTTATACATAATTTCGTTGGAATCAGCAAAAAAAACTGTACAGGGTCGCATCTTACTAACCATTCTTATGAATTAGTTTCGATTTTATTAGACTCCAAATATGACATTTTTTTTATGTTGCATGCACACGGACTAAGTACACTTCAGACAAGGGGGTCTAGATCAGCAGCTATTGCAGCTAGAGGCCTGAAATCTTGGGAAACTTACTTCAACACTTGACTAAAGCTACAGTTAAAATTTGACGAAAATTGGAGACCATGATGGTGGGAACTTTTTTCAGTTTTAGACCACTTGGTGTGGAATGACCCTGTCTTCATTTCACATTCAAGCACGAACTTCAACATGAGTGACTATCCTTCCTCTAAAAATATTTGATGCTTCTTTTTAAAACCGTGTATAATGGTCCTATGATCACCGATTCCCTGTTCTACATGAACTGAGTCAAACAGTTTGGGTCTGTAACCAGAAGATCTAAGATGTTACCTTCGCAAGTCAGTTCTCTGACTGCTCAAGGTAATTTTCAGTTGAGGAATTTGGAACAGTTTCACACAGTTCCCTGTCCTCATTATTTGTCATAATCACCGAGTCTCCCACTCTACAGATATTATGTTGAAATCTTCTCCTAATGTTGTAAAATGATCAGCAAATTTACACATAACATTCTCCAAGTTTTTCGTCAAATGGTACACTACTGTGGCTAATGACGAAAAATCTCTGAAGAAAAACATTAAATCACACAAGATAAATTGTATAAGTTTAAGTATTTCAGCCACAAGTATTCTTCTTCATTAACCAATTTATTAAACATAAGAAACATTAAGTAGGTAATTGTTTTGCGCGTTCTCTACATGGATTTTTCAGAGTAGAATTATTATAATTTTAATACAACGATTAGGTGACAAGCTCTTATTGAACAACACTGTTTTATAAAAGAAACAGATACAGCTAATACAATATGGCATGGGGCTTTTGAAGGCAATGTAAACAATGGACAAAGTGGAACACCTAAAATTTTGTTACAGATCAAAAGCTTTGCTACAATCTGGTAATCCTGCAAGAATTTACTTTTAGTACATTTCATTCCTTTGTTATGTGATACTTATAAGATATATAGCAACAAAAATATGATGTATCATTACGCAGTATATAAAGTCATAGTACTTTCATGAATCACAATTAGGTTACATTACGCACCGTATTAGGACACTAATCCTAGAAAGATATGATTCAATTACTGCTAAACAAAGTTTGAAATACAGCATTATGAAGTGGACGTAAACTAAAATGACATACCTTTCCCATTGCCCATTCATAAACAACTTCCATTAGTCCAAAATTAAGTTCTTCAACACTGGACTCGTCATCCTGGTTTCCAATATTAAGGCTGATTTCGGCATCCCTTAATTCTTTCTCAGTTTCCATAACTTTCTGTTTGGCCTATAAGAACATCAATAATAGACACATCTCTGTAGCAAATATAACAATACATTGTTTTTAAAAGAATGCCAGTCTTAATGCCAGATCTCCAAACTTATCCAATGGTCATTAGCAGACATACATCTTTTTATATACATACGATATAAAAAGACTTGTCTCACATTACAACATGGACACAAACTTATGAAGTCATTATTTATAGTTAAATCTCCAGTTTAATAACAGAAAGCAAAAATGCTAACCATACAAGAAGACAGTTAGTATAAAGCATTTACACAAAACATGGCATACAAGCACAATGACTACAGCCTGAATTTTTATGCACTATCAAATTGTAAAAGATGAATTCATACCTGCTGCGTCATACCATTAAACACGCAGAATCACAATGTGGCAGCAAAACAATAAAAATAGTACACAACAACAGTCAATTTCTTCAAATCCTTTTAACTTAGCCTCATTCTTTTATCAGACAAAACATTTCTGTACATAGAAAATGACCTTACTATGTCACAAGAAGTGACAATACGCAATTAAGTGAAGACATTTCAGATAAAGTCAAATCAAGTTGAAGGTAATTTACATTTTTTCCTTTTGCTGTCATCTTCATAAACTCAAAACCACGATTTGATCTTATCTTTTGTTTCAACACCCACTTCTCTTCAGTAATTGTCAGAGATTTCATGAGTTGCTTTGTTATTGCCACAGGCTAATGTGCAAAATTTGATAGGATGTGAATTGGTCTTTCTTCACATGGTTTTCTTGAATGCCACTTCTGCAAGTAGTATTAGTGGCTTTGAAAGTGTCTACAACCCAAAACTGGAAGAAAAAATAGTTACGGGGCAGTAATGGAAGGCTTTTCAATAGTATGAAGTAAACAGTTGTTAACTCCAATAAATATGGGGGACTGTATGGTCTTTTACCAACTTAACTTCATCAACATTATCATAGTGAAAGAGGGCTGCATTTTCCAGGAACCCAATCTGGTTAAAATAGGTTGTGGTGGAAAAGCTAAATATCTCAGTGTATCTCTAAATGTGGCAATACAAATAAGTGCTTTCAAGAATATCTTCAGTAGCAAAAAAGTCAGCATACTGATGTAATTAATACTGTCAGAAATAATATCAAACATTTGTATTTTGTCTGTTGTTTACCTTGTTTGTGCCTTCACATTGTTATATTGTAGGCACACTGTTTCAGCTACATGACATTGCACATATGCTGAACATGTAACAAGCTTTAGGTTAGCATCAAATATTTTAACTGCTATCCTGGTCTTCATCAAATATGGGGTGGCACCACTTAACAACAATAATCCCTTTTTTTATTTAAATTTATCAGCATGAAGTATACTGACTTTTATGAACATCAACCAAGCTGAAGCATGGTATATGGGCTCACTATGAAGTTTACAGACTGCAACAAAATTTGCAAAACTGCTCATGGTCTGTTCTTTTGGTACAATTCACATGAAAAAAGAAACCTCCAACAAAGGGGATATGATAAAAATTATTGCAATATGTGTACTAAGGCCATAAAAATGATATACCATGCATATAAAGATCTAAATTAATTTCGTTGTACTGATGAATTCTTCAAAACATGCATTTATTCCCCAAAAAGGCCAAAATGATAATGACTAATGGGATCTAATACATAAATGTTGTAGAGGTATTAAATATACAACTTTGAACTGCAAATTGCTGTCATTTTTCTTGCAGCACATTTGAGTTACAACACTTGCAATTGGTAACCTGGCAATATTATGGTGCAAAACAACAGTGTTAGAAAAGAGACAGAAAGCTCAAACATTTCTTTCATCCATCCTATGAGCTTCCACAGAGTTTGCACCAACCTCCATTCCTGGCCAAAGCCAGAATCTGCACACTCTTAGAGATGCGCAGTGCACGAGTCAAACTAAGTGATGTACTGCTCTGCGCATTTACTGACAAAGATTTGAAGGCAAACATAGGTTAATCCTCTGCAGAACTACACTACTAAATCAGCCTAGAAAAGCTTTCCCAGCCCCGTTTTAACTTGTGAGATGATAGAAAATTTAAAAAGTCTAATAGCTATGCAACTAGTCTTGATCAGTTTCCAAGACCTGACCACTGGACTGGAATATGTACTCTACTAGTGGTTCGCAAATTGACTCCAACTGTATCCCAAACACTTCTGCCAATTACAACCATGAAAAAAAAAAAAAACGAATAAGTGTTTGAAGTCAATAGCAAAAATATTACAGAAATCAACACTCAAATTTTCACAAAATGAATGTAATTTATAGGGTTTAACTAAACTTTGCTAAATCTGCCTCATTCACTGAATATCACCTCCAGTCAGCTATTCAACCCATGATCTGGTATAAGGGCTTTGCCCACTGAACACGTGCGTGCTCACAGAAACACGGCACTTGTCTTGATGACTGGAAATAACAAGACCAAAATTCCACATCCGCAAATGGGAACACATTCGCAGGTTCTTTGAGGTTTTCCATATTTGAAAATAAGTTGGTTGATCGCTGGGGATCACTGACTACCAATTTTAGAAACAAGCTCTGAAAACACCTTCACCCTAAAATGCCCAAGACATCCTCCTCCTCCTCCTCCTCCTCCTCTTTCTCCTCCTAATATGAGACCTGTCGACTGACTCCTTGATTTCACAAGCTCCGAACCACTATATGGAATTATTTCAACATTCAGACTTTCTGCCAGTCACAGGTAATGTGCAAGCCTTTTAGCCCAGTCAATAAAGACCAAAAAAAGTTCAATTAGGGGAAAAAATCGTATAGATGCAAATTTTCGCACAGTGCTAGGAGAGAGTGTCCTAATAAACATACCAAAAATCCTGACCAGTGGGGTGTGAGAGTTGGGGTGGGGGGTGGGAGTGGGTGTGGGGTTAAAGATCAGGTCACTTAATTACGATTTTCTCGAATAACTCAAAAACTGCATCTTCTAGCAAAAATGTTCCCAGAACAAAACTAAACTACATTAAATTTCCTACAATAATGTGTAACAACAACAACTGTATATATAATAATTTTTTCTTCTGATTTTCGATAAATTAGTGTAAGCAATGTTTTGATTTCTTTTCTTGTTCTTTTCATGTCGTTATGTTAAAGAAACTGTAAGCAACTTTCGATGTGAATGTTAATATTTATGTCAAATTTCAAGCAATGCTATAACAGAATTGAAGTGTAACCCATGTTGAATCTATTGTAACATGTTTAAAATTGTAATTGTGCGCCTGGTCCATACGTAGGCAATGTATTAGGATATGTGGAATGTAAAACCTTTGGTGAATACCCTGTCTGTAGGGGGGCAGTAAAAGGTGGATGGCAGGTGAGCGCGGGAAAATGCACACGGGCGCGGCACGGCATAACGGGCTCAGCAATACAGTCGGAGTTGGGCATCGGTCTGAGGAACACGTTCCGGATCGAGGAGGCTATCCTGGAAAAAGTGGTTTTCATTGAGCCTCGGAGGTGCCGTTTCCGACGATTATACAGCATGGCTATATTCTATAGGCACTGAATTGAAAAGGATTATGACGCTAAGAAGAAGCAAAGTGCCAATACAGCAAGAGCCATAGCTGTGATTGTATGTGTGCTGTGCGCCTCGCCATCTCGTCGCCCGCCTACCGCCGCATCAACATGAACAGGTTGAATCTTTAGAATTGTATTCGTGTGGACCAGTGTTAATTTTGTTCCTGACTATTCAATAATAACTTAACTTTTACCAGAATTGCCCTATCAATTAATTATCCTCATCACTAACCGAGACAGGGTCCTTTCCACATGTTGTGCAATCCGAGTGTCCCGAAATGAAGATTTAAAGTTTATGTTAATAAGAATTACCTGCAGACCTATCCATGCTAGAAAGATGTTTAAGGAGCTTTATTGTTAATGAAAATATAAGCAAAGAACAAAGGTCTGACATAGTTGGAAGATAATTTTGGAATTGGTTTAGCAATGAAGCTTAATTAATTTGAGATAAAAATAATGGTAGTTAAATGAGGAATTAATAAGACAAAACAGAATAGTAACTCATATATTGTAAATCTTGAGTGCTTAATGCTCCTAATAGTCAATAGTTTCAACACAGTGAGCATAACAGTTTTAGGATCCCCCCCCCCCCCCCCCCCCCCTCCACTCTTTCTTTCCTATTCATTTAAATTCTGAAGTGTACTGAACTGATTTGACCAGTAAAGTTAAAGTCAATATAAAAACCTAAATTTATCAGTGTTTTACCCTTATAAAAATTGACATTGTATGTGTGTTTCAAAAGTGCTATTTCTACGGTAACCTATGCCCGATTTCAGTCAGATCCATAGACAAAACGCAGTTTGTAGTAATCATTATAGTGTGATGTTGTATATTTACAGCTTGTCCAAATTAGTACAGAAAGAGAAAATATTAGTTCAGTAGATTTTTCTGGTTCTAAAATTTACCATATAATGCAGTAATACTACGTGTTGTTATGCTTGTACGTACATCCACTTGTACAAGGAAAAAACTTACTTAATGCCTAATTAGGCTGGCGACCGTATTATTAACAATTGGTAGCATCTGCTGTATATGTTTCTTGCCCGTCCTAACGTGTAATTGCACTTTAGACTTGCTTGATGTATCATTGTTGTTACTGAGCTGGTGTAGGTCTGATTTTGCCTTCATTCAGGTACACGGGGTCAACATATTTACTAAAATCCTTTCTTATAAGGTGAAGCCCGTCAACTTACTATAGTACAGGCTTTAAAGAGTTAACGTACACCCGAGCGTAGACGTTACAAATGGCGCTATTCCTTTTTTTCTCTAGGACCCATAGGTTCTGTGTTCAGGAGAAGAAAAAAGTGCAGATTATTAAAAAATATTGTTCTAATTAAAGGTTATGTTTAAATGAAGTGGGTTAGAAATAAATATTCAATGTATCACATTTAAATACAGTAGACCCATATTAACTGATGATTGTGCAACAGGGTTGAGGGGGGAGATGTGTGTGGCAGAAGCACAAGCAAAGGTAGTTTGCTGGATTGTGTTCATACATGTCCCGCCTTCATAGGTCTGCAGACTAGAGGCTGAGCATGTGATTCCTCACAAGAAGCAGCTATAGGATATTTTGCAGGGTTGTGCAGGTGCTCCGTAGTGCGTCTTATTACGAGGGCTATCCACAAAGTACATTACATTTTGGAATTAAAAATAAATAAAGTATTGGAAATTTTTTTTATTATATACAGATGAAAGCCACACTTAAATACTACTTTTCTACATAGTTGCCATTTAAATTAAGGCACTTATCATAGTGATGGATGAGCTTGGAAATTCCTTCATCGTAAAATTCGGCCGCCTGCACCTTCAACCAGGTGGTTAATCAGTAACCCGGTAAAAATACGATTTTTGTGGATTTCCTGGAAAGACAGCTACAATAAACTCTCAAAGGTATTGCCAAACTCTGCACAACCTCAGAAGAGCAATACAAAACAAGCGCAGGGGAAAGTTGGGCTCAAAGATCTTGCTGATTCACAACAACGCCCGGGCCCACACGGCAAATGCCACTCGTGAAGTTCTTGAATCTTTTAAGTGGGAGTTGTTTCCTCATCCGCCGTACAGTCCCAACCTGGTACTGAGCGCCTTCCACTTATTCCCAGCAATGAAGAAGTGGTTGGCTATGCAGCGTTTTGATGACGATGCACAGCTTCAAGAAGAGGTAACCACGTGGTTGAAGGCGCAGGCGGCCGAATTTTACGACGAAGGAATTTCCAAGCTCGTCCATCACTACGATAAGTGCCTTAATTTAAATGGCAACTATGTAGAAAAGTAGTATTTAAGTGTGGCTTTCATCTGCGTATAATAAAAAAATTTTCCAATACTTTATTTATTTTTAATTCCAAAACGTAATGTACTTTGTGGATAGCCCTCGTAATTACTGGTGATGCAGTGTGCACACATGCTCGGGGGTGTTTATTTTGCACAAAATGTGTCAACACTACATGGAATACAGATATTAGCTACCACCAACACTGAAACAGGTCATGCTCATGGAAGGAACACATGTAAATCTCTGCATGCTGTGCTACGCTCCTAGAGTAGAAATTAATTTTTTGTCATCTTGCATGGCAGCTGCAGTGTTCTTCCAGGAAAGACAGCTTTCTCCAACATGAGTGCTGCTCAGACAGACTAAAACTCCCCAGCATTTCATGTCTAGGTCTCTTAAGTGAGCAGACAAAACTGCACCAAGCTCGTGTTTACATATTGGAGTTATTTTCAGTTTATTAAGTGAGTACTTAAGTGCTGCTATTAATTGAGGTATTATGTAAAATACATTCCTGTGTGTTTATCTTTTTTAGTGTGACATTGACAGTGCATATGTGGTGATGGTGGCAAACGAATTGCACTGATAAATGTGGCACCTTCCTGCTGTCTATCATTGACAGAATATTGTAAAGCCCTGTAAATTGTTTTAATGTCATGAATGACCAAAAAATTATTGCACTTCTCTCTTCATTAATTGCGTTAGACGTGGAATGCATAAATATGTTCCATTAAAGAATCGCTGGCACTTGTAGAGTGGGCTGCACTGAGTGGAGCCACTTACGACACATCCACAGTATATCTTCCAAAATTGGTATGAATATATCTGATAGAATGAGATTGATCATGTTCAAGTCTAGAACAGTAATCTGCTGTAATTGACTGTTTGAATTATGTTGAAATATAGGAGTTCTTTAACATCTAGTTGACCTACTTCTATTGCAGAGGGAGCCAATTTAAGCTTCTGGCCCTCTTCAGATTGTGGTAGAGCTGAGAATGGGGTAATACCCCTCATCCCGTGAAAAGTATTCCAGACAGTGATAGTGGAGACAAATGAAATCAACAGTGTTGATTACATATTGACAGCATGTTACAACTGGAAAAGGTTCTTCAGTGTGGAAGACAGTTAACAGCTCCAGCTGTTGAGCTTTTTGAAATAATAGCTCATTTAACAACTGCAAATAAGCACTCACTCAATAAACTGAAAATAACTACACTGTACACATATAAGCTCAGTGAAGACTACTTAGGAAAGAGAACTGGATACGAAATGAAGGAGTAGTTGTCTGACAACTGAAAAGCTAGCTGGGCTCAGCCATGCAGAATGACTAAGGATCAGTTTCTCCTCTAGCAGTGCAGAACAATGTGCAGAGATTTACTTATATTCTGTCCATACACATGACACACATCAGTGCTATTAGTACCTCAAATATTCTTTCCATGTGGTGTTAATGGGTTTTGTGCAAGATAAACACTTCCTGGACACATCTGCACACTGTGTCACCAGTTATTCGTATGGTGCACACTGGAGGATCCGTGCAACTTTGTGAATCACACTATTGATGTAGTGGGGAATCCCTTGCTCAACCTCCAGTTTGCAGACTTATGAAGGAAGGAAATACATGAACACAATCCGGTGACATGCCTTCCCTCACACTTCTACCCCACACATCTCCCCCCCCCCCCCCCCCTCCCCAACCATGTTACAACTCTGGAACATGATTTATCCCTTAATACAGATCTACTGCAGGTGTGGTGCCTTTATATCACTCCTGTCTGGAGCCTGTGTATTGGGAGAATGACTCATGCGTGCACAGTGATAGATGGTCTGACGCACGTTCTGTCGAGTTCATAGTTCTAATAACCTTCATCCACCAGAGTACATTAGCGGACAGAGACATTCAAGAAACAGGTCAAGAGGATGTTTTTGTGAATTGTTCTGTTTTTTTCTTGAAGGTTTTTTTGTTTATTTATGTTTGTACAGTTTTGTGTATGTTTTTAAACGTGTGAATGATGTATGAATGTGATCTAAAGCAAATATGTCGATCATTGTTATACTGACAAATGCTGCATGAACTAGCATGAGAAATTTTTAAGACAGTGTGAATATAGACAAGGGGAATTTTGTGTCATAATATGTTAAGTATGTTTATGGTAAAAGGTAAGCTAATTTGAGTGCAAATGAAAATAGTCACTAACGTTAAGTATAAATAAAATATCAGAATATGAAATATTTATGTCATGAAAAAATACAACTCGAAAGTGTGTTATTTGTTGTGATTGGTTAGTCATGAAAAGCGTGGACTAACACGGGAGAATAATATTTCTCTATTGGCCTTAAAGAAAATTGACCAATCAGAATGGAGTATCCTTCGTGCGTCTTTTCTCTTAGAGATAGAGAATGGTTAGAGTAGTCTAAGGAGTCAGAGCCCAGCCTTTCAACGCCATGTTCGTGTGTAGTATGAGCTCAGAATGAAGTTATAATTGCCGGTTTTAGTTGTGCCACATGCCTCAAAAGTGTTTTAAAGTGAAGGCAAATATATTTCGGTGTGACTTCTGAAATTTTCCCGGCGTATTTCTTTTTCTAATAATTTCCGGGTATGCAGCCGGATCCCGTCGACATTCTGCTCTTTTTACCAAAGTGCCTTTAATGGAATCATTACATCTTATTGGTAACTTATTCAGTGCAGAAATGACAGCCTTGTTTGAACATATACTCTCCTCAACGTACTTTTTATTCAATGACGAATTCTTTGAACAAACAGACGGCGTCGCCATGGGGAGCCCTTTGTCGCCTGTGGTAGCTAATCTCTTTATGGAGGACTTTGAGGAGAAAGCACTTGAGTCTGCTGTTTTAAAGCCTACGGTCTTCTGGCGGTACGTAGATGATACTTTTGCTGTATGGCCTCATGGCAAACAGGAACTGGAGAAATTCCTTCATCACTTAAACTCATTACATGAGAACATCAAATTTACGATGGAGATTGAAAAAGAGGGCACTTTACCATTTCTAGACGTGCTAGTACGCCGTAAGAGTGATGGGTCATTAGGACATTCTGTGTACAGGAAAGCGACTCACACAGATCTGTATCTCCAGGCGTCAAGCTGCCATCACCCAGCACAAACAGCCGGTGTTCTCGGTACCTTAATACATCGAGCGCATATAATATCGGATGATGAAAACCTCCACGCAGAATTAGAACATTTGGAGAAGGTTTTCAAAGAGAATGGCTACACTTCTCGCCAAATAAGGAAGGCCATGCGCAACTATCATAACAAGAAGCAACGCACTGAGGACGCAGATGATGACTTTAAATCAACTGCGTTCCTTCCATACGCCGGGAATGTGTCGTCGAAAATAGGCCGATTACTGAAGAAAAATAAAATCAAGGTTATCTTCCGTCCACCAGCAAAGAACCGGGCCCTGGTTGGATCTGTTAAAGACGATTTACAACTGAAGAAGGCAGGCGTCTACAAAATTCCCTGTGAATGTGGCGCTGCATATATTGGCCAGACGACAAGAACTGTCCATGAACGATGTATAGAACATGAAAGATACACCCGTCTGCGGCAACCGTCAAAATCGGCAGTAGCAGGGCACTGTATTTCTTTGGGACATTCAATGGAATACAATGTAACAAAAATTTTATCCCCAGTTTCTGGTTTTTGGGACTCCGTAATCAAGGAATCAGTGGAAATACGTCTTGCCAATAATCTTATAAATCGAGACAACGGCTTTCAGCTGGATAAAAATTGGAATCCTGTTATTAAAATTATACAATCACAGCGGAATCGACAATGTCATTCGATATTCAATGACTAGATGAACCTTTATTTCCACCACCGAGGGCAGCACGTACAACTCGGCTATGCTGCGCATGTCAACACCTGACGCATGCGCTGTAGGATGCCAGTACATTTCACATGCGCGAGATTCGGCATAAATACCGCGACTGCACCTGGGCTCTTCAGTAGTTGTGTACTCACCTGATGATGGCCGGACGTCTCTGCGCCGAAATATCGTGGCAGAATCTCGACGGGATCCGGCTGCATACCCGGAAATTATTAGAATATTCCGGTGTGTTTTTTCTTTAGAAAGTATGGATTTTTTAAGTAATTTTGTGTATGAGAAAAGACAGTAGTTCCACGTGGCATATTGAGCAGATCGGTGACCAAAAACTTGAGTGAATTTTCATTTAAGAGCATTCTGTACTTATTAGCTGTTCAGATTTTGGGAAATACATTACCATGAACTTGCTAACGTGAATGAAAGGGTTTGTGCATGACTGTGTTAGGATTAGCATGGGCTAGGCAGTGAACTTGTAATTCTCAACTTCAGAATATACCAAAGTTTTACCAGTATTTCCACCCTTCATTCATAGTTAAGACCTTCCCCCGATTTTTAGAATAGTTACATTGTATGCAGCCTTGTGTGAGTTGCAGTATGGAAGGTTTCTACTCGGCTTTCCTACCGGTGATCTGCTGCGACGAGTTCACAGGCAGGTGCTGGTATAATGCCAGAAACGAACTACATCGCCACACACGGTACATTGGCTGGCAAAACAGACGGAGTCATGGTGGTATCAATGAGCAGCAGTACAGCAGGGTAGTGCTGCCAAGTTACATGATGAGTGGGGACCCTGAAACTAGTTCAGCAGATGGAGGAGGTTGAGCTCGCAGTTTCAACACGCTGAGGCTACAGCATTCATCGAAAGATAAGTTAAGCTGCGCGCGTGTGTGTGTGTGTGTGTGTGTGTGTGTGTGTGTGTGTGTGTGTGTGTGTGTGTGCACGTGCTGAAGGACTGAGTAGCATGGAAAGCGATAATGATTTTATAAATATGAATAATGAGGAAGTGCTTCACAAACTACCACATCTGAACAGAGAGAAGGAGTAGATGTTAGAATAAAAGAGGAGGTTTTTGGTGATATTTCTTTGTTATTCATGGATGGTGGAGTAGACTCTGCTTCAAGTATGTCTGTTAATGTAACCAGTGGAGATAATGTAGATCCCTAAAGTGACATTAAGCATGAAATCGGTAACAACCAATTGTGTGATAACAATGTTGGTAGTGTTACTGAATCAAATGTGTCAGATGTGGATACCAAATTTGGTATAGTACTGGTGGAACAAGATAAATAGGAAACAGTAATGCGGAAAATAGAACCAGGAAGTATGCAAGAAATGTTTGCAGCATTAATGCGTTCTATAAAAGATGGACATACTAATTTGGCTGAAACAATTGTTCAGAAAATCAATGAAAAACTTGAAAAGTAGACTGTGGTTTTAAAAGAAATGTGGGAAAACAATTTGAAGTTGTTAGAAAGTAAAGTGGATGGAAAAATTTCTGAAGTTGAGAATAACTGCCAGCAATTAACTAAAACTGTAAAAATTGGATTAACAGATACCTTGCAAAAAGTTGCTATTGGAAACAAACAAAGGGTAGATGCGATAAAAGAAAGTGTGCAGAATGTAGAGGTCAAAATAGTGGCGGTAGAGTCTATAAGTGTAAATGATCACAAATTGTTAGACAGTAAAATTAGTTCTGAATATGCCAAATGTATGAATGAAGTAAAAAGTGTGTCTGACTGAGTGGGTGTGTCTTAAGAAAATGTCATTCAGCTAACTAACCAGGTAGAAGAGGTTGAAAATAGTTGGATGAGCATAGCAGTAGATTATGCCAAGTTGAAACCAACCTCAGACATGAAACTGACAGTAGTGGGTGTAGTTTTGTAGCAGAATTGTCTGAAATATCGTATGTCACTAACAGGCAGTTTTTACGTTTTGACCCAACAGGAAATGTACATCCAAAAGAATTTTGGAATGACTTTGAAGGTGTTCTACCTAGTTTGTGGTCAGGCAGAAAAAAATAGGGTTCATTACATCTAAATTCTTGGGAGAGCATAGAATTTGGGGGAATATCGCTATTGCACAGTACAATACTCTAACGTTTTTTAAAGAATATTGGGGCAAGCTAAATAGCTTCTGGACTGGGGAAAAGTTTAATCCCAGAGAAGAAAGCACAAGAAAGTTTCCGTTAAAATGGATGACAAACTTGTCACATTTAAACAATGAAGTCGAGCCAGAACAGATTGTTATGGGTCTGGAAGGTAAACTGCCCATGAACTGGTGAAACAAAATTATTGCAGCTCCGAAGGATGACATTTTTCATAAATTCATTAGTTATTTGGAGGGAGTTGAGAAGCTCTCGCATGAAGAGGAGCATGCAAATCGTAATGTACGACCACCAAATAATGCAGAACCACTGCAGAATGTAAACTTTAAAAGAATTGGTTTGTACTGTGGAAACAGCAGGAGCAGAGGTGCCGGGATGTGGCGCTATCCAATAAAAGATAGGCGAAATAATGGGGAGCAGGTGCACAAGTATCGCTCGTATTCTCAGGGCGCGAGAGGATGATGTTGCGCCAAGGCGACAGCAAATGGAGGTAAACATAAGACATGGTACAGAGTCCCAGAATCCGTGAAACTAAATGCCATCCATGAAAGAGCTAGCATTTACAAGACGGGAAGTAGTAATTTGAATATGCAAGCAAAATCCTTTGTATGTTTTAGCACTAAACAGGCAGGGATTATATGTGAGGAGCCGAAGAAGGTAGTAACAACAGACAAAACGAGCTACATAAAAATCTGTACATCTAGCAGAGGTTTAAGTGAGTTTTTGGACAGGCATAAACAAAATAAGCGCTGTATTGCACACAAAATGGGTGATGTATTAGCGGAAAATGTGACAGAACCTGATTGCCAGAATCTCTTTAGCAACCAAGTTGAGTCATATCCTGGAGAAGGAGAAAGTACAGAAGCTGCAGAATTACAGGAGATTAGTGATGTCAGTGTAGAAAAATACTAGCATCTATAAATGATAATATTTGTGAAGCTATAAGGGAGAGGCAGGAAAATGGTGACCAAAATGAGGGTCAGCTAACTAACTGTAGAAAAAGGGGGGGGGAGGGGGGGGGGGGAGAGAGAGAGAGAGAGAGAGAGAGAGAGAGAGAGAGAGAGAGAGAGAGAGAGAGAGAATGGAAAAATGCTGGTAAAATTTTTGGAGCTGTCATTAGTGGACAGATGATCCGAGGCATGTTCCCTTCTTGAAAGCAGTTGATTTATCCTCTACTGGCTTGCTAGGCCTATCGCAGCTTCACCAGAGCCCCGTTAGCCGTCATGTTTCAGGGTTCCCATAGGGCCTTCCCAGCTACCGTAGCGGTCCTGGGGCACACGAAGTCCCCGCTGTACATCGCCCCTATAGGCAGTCCCCTACTTTGTGCCGTTGCCCATCTCCCACGACTTGGACGAGGGGTTGGACTTATGGGAGACTTATGGACAGACGACAGACCCAGCCAGTGGCTGGAAACTGTCCAAGATGATGACGATGATGATGATGATGATGATGATTAGTGGACAGAATAATTAGTATGGGAGAGAAAGTGATGTGGGTAATTCTGCAAAAAAACTGTGTAATTTCTGGAAACAGGGAAGGTTTAGACAAAAGGGAGGTTGTGAATGATTTGATGGAGGAGGGTTCTGACACTAGCAATGAAAGGAAGTCCAGTAATTAGTCTGCAAGTGCGTGGCGAAGAAGTACAGTGTTTAGCAGATAGTGGCAGTGATTTTTGTACTGTGAGTAAAGTTGGTTGAATCATTGCCAAATAGAAATGAACTAGTAATCATGCCAGTAATGGGGATGCGATAATTGTAGCTACAGGAAAAGTTAAAAAACCTATTAAACACGAAGTTTTGTTGCCAGTAAAAATAAATGGTAAGCAAGTACTCCATAACTTCCTTGTAATCCCTGATCTATGTACAAAAATGCTAATTGGCATAGATTTCTTTAACCAGTACAAAGGGAGATTAAATTTTATTGAAAATGTAGTAATTTTTGAAATAAATGGGAAAGATGTGGTTGTACCATTTTTCAAAAAAATAATTTGGCCAAAGAAGAAGTAGCCAGTATACCAATTAGGTACTGTACAAGGGTGGGGGATGTAGAGGGCTACAATGAGTATGGGAATGTTTTTGTGTGTGTGTGTGTGTGGGGGGGGGGGGGGGGTGGAACCTGAGGAAATGAAGGTGGTACAAGAAAAAATAGTGAGACCTCAGAGAGCATTGCAACCTACGCAGTGCTTGGTGTTTGACGAACACCAGGCGCTCCAGTTATTGACAATGCTACTACTTCAGTTTCTTTTCGTATTGTCAATCTTCCTCTTCCATCATTCTCAACTATTCAGACTGCCAACTGATACTTGCAACTTATTGAGTACACTGTACAGTTGCTGTCCATGGTCAAATATGCTAGTGCAACCTGCACGCTTGGCTGGCATCTGCATTATGTTCAAGTACGCATTTCTTGCAGTGTTTCCATACTTTTGTCTGACCCCTATAATAAAACTGTGCAGTCTTACTAATTATGTTTTTACTAACTCTAGGTGAACTATTCACTCTACATCTGACTGTGACACATCGGATTAATCAGCACACAAGCATGTGATTAGATTTTAGTTAGTAATAAGAATATGGAAAATGAAATTTGTACTGATGCAAATTTTGAGCTTAAGTACTGGTAGTTACTGAAAGTCTGGACAGAGCCTTGGACTGGGCATTCAGAATGAGACTATGGTGGATGCTGGATGTGCAATACTCTGTATGGACTATTAGTTACAACTTTCAGTTTCGATTTATAGTCTTTCATGTGTCTGCCCTTATCACTCATGAAATTTGTGGAGTTGAGTCATGATTAGACTGTTGTTTTATTTAGTGGCTTCTCAAACTTTGCCGATTATTTGAGTGAGACCGATGAGAACTTGTGACCGTTTCAATAGTGTATGTTGAATGAGGATTTTACTTTTTCATACGTTAGCCACAGAGGGGACTTGCATTTATTTGTGGCTTTTTTGGACAGTGATTACTCTGAGTAAGAGTATTTGGTATTTGTAGTGTTGTCTATATGAAATAGGGGTTCACAAGTTGGTCTATGGACCTTAACTTCTCTTCAGGACACTCTTTGTGCAGGAATTAGCAATCAGTAGTTGACTTTGCGTCAGGTTAGTATCCATGATAGGCTCAGAGTTATGCAGCAGCCACTAGTTCATGTGATTTTTAGTCAAATATACTTTTAATTTCATCACAAACGGGTGCTTTTTGACTACAGTGATTTATAGTAACTTGCCCCCATCATTAACTTAGCAGTTAATTACTGCTTACTTGAAAGAAATTGGGTGCAGCTGTTTATTAACTGAACAGACAATGATGGATGGGAAATTCTCTAGGCAGTAGAGAGCCAAGGACATTAATTGTGTTTGTATTTTTAGTTCAAACGGCAATATGTAAGCCACAAATTGCAACATTGTCGCGTCGCAGTTTGGCTCTTGATTAATATTATTGTGTCATTAGTGAACATTAGATTTACTGAACAGCCACAGGAAGGCCATTTGTGTAAGCAAAGAATAGTTGTGGACCAATACTAAATCTTAAGGGACTCGATGTTTTATATTTGCCAAATCACAAAACAAACTTTATATTTCAGTACTTTTGAATTCAACTACCACAAAAAAGAAAACATTGGCATCAACAGTTTGAAAAAGGTCACTGAGTGTTTGGAGGATACATGAATAAATGGATACATTAGAGCTCTGAAGATATGGAAAAGGTATTTTCATAATATAATAAGGGCTGTGCAGCTGAGTAATATTGATAATGAAATTACTAACATGTTAGTGACTGGGACACGTTTCCCCGAGTCCATATCATGAAAGATTTACTTGTGGAAGTTGTCAGTCATGTGATCCAAGTCATGGAAGGCAACAGTGAATTTAAGCACAAAAATAATGTGTTAGCACATTCTGCAGAATGCATAAAAATTATTTGGGGTGAAAGGACAAAGACGAAATTATCAAGGTGTGAAACTTCTGCCTACACTGTTACTATATAAGTCAGCCTCCTTATGAAATACAAACCAGTGTTATTTATACAAAAATATGTCTATTCAAACAGAAAACCAAACAGCACATAGAACTTGATTATAATCAAATAAATTCCAGTAATATTCATTGCTGCTACCAGCGACTCGCAGGACAAATTAACACCAACAAATAACCCAGGAAACCTCACAACAATCACTTGAGTAGTTAGTAGATTTTAAGGTAACTGTCTATTTAAAAAGAATATATGTATACAAGGATTGGAGCATTCCATACATACCACTGCTAGGGCAACGGCAGCTACTTCCTTCGGTTCAGTATCAGTCTTTCCTTCAAAGACCAGGCTAGACAGCACTGCTGCAATCTCTGCAGGTCGAAGGTTTGTTAGTATGTTACGTAACACTAACTCTGTGATCATCAGTTCATGATTGCGCATTTTGATAGCAACACGACCTTTCAATTCCACTGCAGGGAACAATACACAAACTATTAACAAATATATGAAGTTTTGGAACTACTAATAATAATCACACAACAAAACAACTTAACAATATTTTTCTAATATTTTACTGTTTCTTTAAGTAATAAATAGTATAATTACCACACTTGTTGGCATCTATATATTTTAATTTTTGCAGTAACTTCACTTTTTTCTCATATTCAGGAAATAAGGTCATGCTCCTATGTGACTGACTAAACTTCAAATGTTCACGTTTCCTTTCCAGTTCCTTTCTTGCAAATACATTTTCAAACTGTAATATAAAACAAAATACAGAAACTGAATTTTTCGTTTTTAAATTTGGTCATATTGACTGTTTACTTTACCATTAAAACTACACGATATGATTAATGTAAGCTGTGTGCAGTTAGCAACTTATAGCTACAAATTCAACTTTATGAAATTTGCTTTTAAATTAAGTTCAACATAAATATATATGGCTTGAGAGAAGTAAGCAGTTTTTAATACAGAGATAATATTTTATAGATATAGCTCTCTTGGCCACATTCAGCAGTTTTGTAGGAAGCCACAGCATCAAAGGTGCAAACAGGTGAGCTCATCAATATAAAAAGTTTCCAGGCATGTAGAAGGTGGAATCAGGATAACATTTACACCCCTACATTAAACAGGACAGGGAGCAGTGCGACCACTGCACAACCCTTCCAGAAACTATGACTGTGGGATACATCTTTGTGAAAGCAGCGGCAGACATTTGTCTAACTGGCTACGTAAGAGGGTCCATGGCTAACCAGAGTGTATTTGGTGTTATAAATTTGAACCCACCACACCATAAATTATGTGATATAGGTGGTAGTAGCTTTCCCTTCCTCAAATCAGCATTACTGGATTTCGATGTGAGAGGATATACTTCCATGTGCACGTGGAAGTTCTCCCTAGGGTGAACACCATGTACATCATTCCTGGGTTTGACTTTTTAGTAAATAATCATCCCAAAGTGGATCTACAACAGCACATATTGGAGGTGGATAGGACAGCATTCTGTCTCAGTTTTATTGCTGAAAGAACTGAACTGTCAAGAGGAACACCTGAGGCATCATTTAAGCTAGTTAAAGTGCATATTTGGTCTCTTAGGCTTGACTAATGGGACATAATACTGAAAGGTACAGGAAGGTTGCTTTGGATGAACTTATCCACCAGTTAATACTTTATATGTAGTGGACGCCTAGCCAGAAAAAGAGGAACTGGGTCTGGCACAATGTTGCATATAATGTAGTTTATCTTTTGTGCAGGAAACTGATAGAAGCTGGGTAGTGCCCATCAGTGTAGACAATTTTGGTTTAGTAGAGGCATGTCCATCAAAATGTGCACTGATATCTAACTTAGAAATGTTAGAGGAAAATGAGCTGAATATTTGTTGTAGAATACACAAAGCCTGGAAAGTATGTCGATTTAACCGCACTAAGGGGAAATGTGTCGCATCTGAAAGGGTGCATGGGAGAACGCAGACTGCTGCTAAATCCCATGCACTTTGCTAATAGATTCAGTGTCCTATCTGATGCTGGGGGAAGGGGGGGGGGGGCTGAGCCGGATCTGAATGCACCTTCTGCCAGGATAGTGGCCACTCCTTCAGCAAGGTCCGGACAGGCACGTGGGGGTAGGGGTTTGTTAGTTATTGGGAGCTCCAATGTTAGGTGGGTCACGGTGCCCCTCAGGAACATAGCGGCTAGGGTGGGGAAGAAGTCCAATGTTCACTCGATGTGCTTCCTGGGGGCCTTGTCTGGGATGTGGAAGAGGCTCTTCCGGCAGCTATCGAGTGTATGGGGTTCAGCTAGCTTGTTGCTTGATTGTTGCGCATGTCAGCACCAATAATGCCTGTCGTCGGGGTTCCGAGGAAATCATTGGGTCCTTTCGACGGCTGGCTAAATTGGTGAAGGCGGCCTCCATCTCTCGTGGAGTGGAAGCCAAGCTGACAATCTGCAGCATTGTACCCAGGGTGGACTGGGGTCCTCTGGTTTGGAGTCGAGTGGAGAATCTAAACCAGAGGCTACGTCGACTCTGTGACGAAAATGGTTGTAGATTCCTCGACCTATGCTATGGGGTGGAAGGTTGTAGGACGCCACTCGATAGATCAGGGGTGCACTACACACAGGAAGCGGCTACATGGGTAGCACAGTACTTGTGGCATGCACATGGGGTTTTTTTAGATTAGGGTCCTCCCCATGGGCAACAAACCGCTGGCCTGAAAAATTACCAGTTCCTTACACTGATGTGTGTGTGCCAATCGCAAAAATTGTTAGTTCACCTAAACAGGTCATTCCAAAGGATTTAAATATGCTTAATCTCATGTTAGTAAATTGTCTAAGTGTCTGTAGCAAGATCCCCAAGTTACTCTCTGAAATAAACAGTAGCAATGCCAATATTGTATTAAGTTGAAACCAGACATAAAAAGCAGTGAAATTTTGAACTCTGATTAGACAATGTTTAGGAAGGATAGGACTGATGCTATGGGAGATGGTGTGTTCATTGCAGTTAAAAGTTGTTTAAACACAGTTGAGATCGATACTGGGTCGGACTGTGAAATAGTCTGGTTAAAGCTGTTAATCAGACAAGGATTGACCATTGTACGAGGGCGGTTCAGAAAGTAACCTCCGATTGGTTACAGCGCGGGTTGTGGGGGGAGTAGCGACGCCATCTGTGCGTTCACGCACTCAACAGGTCAGTCGGCATCAAGCTGTGGTCGAGTGAACGTCGTACCTGCGCTAGTTTAGTTTTTGTGGCAGTTTGAAATGTGTGCTGCAATAGAAAACCCCGCCAAATGTGAAGTGCGTGCTGTCATAAGGTTTTTTACAGCCAAAGGATATTCTGCAGCAGCTATTCATCGTGAGCTTTGTGCCGTGTACGGACCAAGAGTTATGAGTGAAGGAGTTGTCCGTGAATGGGTACGTTTATTTAAAAGTGGACGAGAAAACGTTCATGATGAAGAGAGGAGTGGTAGACCATCATTGGTGACTGACGAACTCGTTCAGACAGTTGATGCAAAAGTTCGTGAAAATCGACGTTTCTCAATGTCGGAGTTGTCTACTGGTTTTCCACAGATTTCTAGGACTCTCTTGTACGAGATAGTGACAGCAAGATTGGGTTACCGTAAGTTCTGTGCACGATGGGTGCCCAAAATTCTTACCGACCACCACAAAACTCAACGAATGGCCTCTGCGTTAGACTTTCTGTCACGTTATGAGGACGAAGGAGAACCATTGTTAAACAGAATCGTGACCGGTGACGAAACCTGGATTAAGTACGTGAACCCTGAGACAAAAGAACAATCAAAGATGTGGGCACATTCAAATTCGCCTACCAAACCAAGAAAAGCCTCGCAAGATTTTTCTGCCAGAAAACTGATGGCAACGGTGTTTTGGGATGCCAAAGGGGTGTTGTTGGTTGAATTCATGGAACGTGGTACGACCATTAATCAAGACGTGTACTGTGAAACAATAAAAAAGTTACGACAGGCTATACAGAACAAACGCCGTAGTATGCTGACTTCCGGTATCGTTTTTTTGCACGATAACGCCCGTCCTCACTCTGCTCGCAGAACAACGGCCCTTCTTGAGTCCTTGAAGTGGGACGTTATCAACCATCCACCTTACAGCCCAGACCTGGCGCCAAGTGATTATCACCTCTTCATGCATTTGAAGAAATGGCTCGGGTCACAGCGGTTTGATGACGACGAAGAGCTCAAAGATGCGGTCACAGGTTGGCTCCAGGCACAAGCGGGTGATTTTTATGCAGAAGGAATTTCAAAGCTTGTGAAGAGATACGATAAGCGCATCAATCGCTATGGAGACTATGTAGAAAAATAGTGCAAAGATGTAGTTGTAAGATGTATATATTAAAATATTTTTATTTAACTTGGTGTATTTTTTTAAATCAACCGGAGGTTACTTTCTGAACGGCCCTCGTATTTTTTTATAGACCACCAGCATCCACAACAAATGCCATAGAACATTTCAGGTAAAGTCCTGAGTACAGAGGAAGTAAATATCCAAATTATCCATTAGTTATAGGTGGAGACTTTAATCTAGCATCCACTGACTGGGAAAATTACACGTTTATCACAGGGGGCAGAAGCAAAGATACGTGTGAAGTTATTCTAGGAGCGCTCTCAATGTACAACCTTGAGCAGTTGGTTAGAAAACCAACTCAAGATGGGAACATGTTAGATATCATGGCGACAAACAGACCTGATTTTTTTGAGGAAGTTAATCTAGAAAAAGGTATTAGCGACCATAATGTCATTGTGGCTTCCATGTCAGTGGAGGTTACAAAAAAACCAAAGAAACAGCATAGAGTTTTCTTGTTTGGGAAAGCAAATAAAAGTGTCATTAATGAATATCTTCATAGTCAGCTCCAAGCATTCACCGTGGGACACAAAATATTGAGCATCTTTGTGGGACACAAAATATTGAGCATCTTTGGTTGGAATTTAAAGATATTGTCCACGATGTGCTAGAGAAGTATGCACCTAGCAAAAGTATAGGGGAGGGAAAGGATCCACCTTGGTTCAACAAACATATTAGGAAGTTGCTCAGAAAGCAGAGAATTTTGCACAGTCATTTTAAACATAGTCACTGCTCTGCTGACAAACAGAAATTATGTGGAATGAAAGCAGCTGTCAGAAGAACGAATTTGAAAGCAATATTTTATCTGCAGATTCTAAAAATAACCCCAAAAAATTTTGGTCGTACGTAAAATCTATGAATGCTACAAATAATTCAATACCTTCGCTTGCTGACAGCATGGGTAATGTAACTGATGATGATAAACAGAAGGCCAAAATTCTAAACCTAGCTTTCAAAAACTCGTTTATGATAGAAGACTGCAGCACCATTCCCCCTTTCAATTATCGAATAAACGAAAGGATGGCTGACATAGTGTTTAGTGTATCTGGGAAGGTAAAACAGTTAAGATCCTTAGATGCCAGGAAGGCATCTGGCCCTGACGGTATCCCCGTAAGATTTTACGTTGACTATGCTACAAATATAGCACCATTCTTATCTGCCATCTATCAGAGATCAATGGAACAGCAGAAAGTTCCACGGGACTGGAAGAAGACCCAGGTCATAGCAATCTATAAAAAGGGTAGAAAATCGGACGCACATAATTACCGGCCAATTTCACTGACATCGATTTCTTGTAGAATCATGGAACATATTTTGTGTTCAGACATAATGACCTTTCTAGACTCTGAGAAGCTCATCTGCAGAAACCAGCACAGTTTTAGGAAACAGCGGTCATGCGAGACACAGCTGGCCCTCTTTGTGCATGATATACAACAGGCTCTAGATACCGGCTCCCAGGTTGATGCCATATTTCTCGACTTTCAAAAGGCGTTCAACTCAGTTCTGCACTGTCGCTTTGCTACAAAAAGTGCGCACTTACGGTCTACCCAATTACATATGCAGTTGAATAGAAAGTTTTCTAACAGACACGAAGCAGTATGTCATCCTGAACGGGGCGACTTCAACAGAAACAAGCGTAACTTCAGGTGTGTCCCAGGGTAGCGTAATAGGTCATCTGCTTTTTACGATTTACATAACCGATCTGGTTGATGGTATTGACAGTGACCTTAGACTGTTTGCCAATGATGTGTAGACTACAGGAAAATAGTATCACATGAAAGTTGTGAAAAAATCAATGAGGATTTGCAGAAAATAAATGCGTGGTGTAATGACTGACAGTTGTCTCTCAATATTAGATAGTGTAACTTACTGCATATAAAAAGGTGAAAATCCCCATTAATCTATGAGTACAAAATAAATGCCCAGTCTTTGGAAGCGGTAGCATCAGTCAAGTATCTGGGTGTTACTATTTGAAATGATCTCAAATGGAATGATCAAATTACACAAGTAACAGGTAAGGCAAACTCTAGATTGCGGTTTATTGGTAGAATCCTGAAGTGATGTAGTCCTTCAACAAAGGAAATAGCTTACAATATCTTAGTGCGTCCAGTCTTTGAGTATTGTTCATCTGTATGGGACCCTTACCAGTTGGGTCTGATTCAGAGATTGAGAAGGACCAAAGAAGAGTGGCAAGATTCATGACTGGTACATTTAGCCATCGCAAGAGCGTCACAAATCTCATGGAAAGTTTGAAGTGGGACACACTTGCAGATAGATGGCGCGCTAAACAGAAGGGGCTGCTCACTAAATTTCGAAATCCAATCTTCACCCAGGATGTAGAGCATATATTATTACCACCAACTTTCAAATCACGCAACGATCATGAATCAAAGGTAAGGGAGATAAGAGCTCATACTGAGGTGTTCAGACAGTCGTTTTTCCCTCGTGCAATCCGCGAGTGGAACAGAGGGGAGGAAATAATACTTTGACGCGAATTGTGCCCTCTGCCACACACCGCTGCTTGGTGGCTAGCGGAGTATGTATGTGGATGTAGATGTAGACATGACATGCGGATGCCCATTGGCATACCCTGGGGTATGGGCAATGGGCCACCTAGAGGAATCCTTCCTAACCAACCAGAATTCCAAACCCCTCACCTGGTTCAGATTCAGTAATGCCACCTTCATGATCTGGATTAAGAGTGATGACACTCTATCCACATTCTTCCAGAACCTCAACACCATCTTCCCCATTCGCTTAACCTGGTCACCTCCACCCAACAAGCCACCTTCCTTTATGTTACCTCCATCTCAAAGATGGCTACATCAGTACCTATGTCCATATCAAACCTACCAACCACCAGCAACATCTCCATTTTGATAGCTACAACTCTTTCCATACCAAGGAGGCCACTTGTGGCCTTCTGGCCATCACATCTGTTGTGATGAGCAGTCCCTCCCGAATATAGCAAGGGTCTCTCTGAGGCCTTCACAGACTGTAATTACCCTCCCAACCTTGCAAAGAAATAGATCTTCCATGCCTTATTTCTCCAGTCACCCACCACTTCCCAAAGTCCCACCATCTGGCTATACAGGAGCATTCCCCTCATGACTGAGTACCTCCCAGGACTGGAGCAACTGAATCACATTCTAAGCCAGGGTTTTGACTAACTTCATCATACTCTGAAATGAGGAATGTCTTACCCACTATCCTTCCCACCCCTCTCACAGAGCTATTCCGTCACCCACCAAACCTGCACAATATTCTTGTCCATCACTATTCAACCCTTGCTCCCAACCTCTTGCTTCATGGCACATATCCCTGTAATAGACCTAGATGCAAGGCCTGCCCTATACATCTTCCCTCCCACCACCACCACCACCACCACCACACCACCACCACTTACTCCAGTCCAGTCACAAGCATCACCTATCCCATCAAAGACAAGGCTACCTGTGGAACTAGTCATTTGATCTAGAAGCTAAGCTGCAACCACTCTGCTGCAATCTATGTGGGCATGAAAACCAACAAGCTGTCTGCCTAGATGACTGGCCACCAATGTACTGTAGCCAAGAAACAGCTGGACCACCCAGTTGCTGAGCATGCTGCCCAACACAACATTCTTCATTTCAATGACTGCTTCAGAGCATGTGCCATCTGGATCCTTTCTACAAACACCAGATTTTCTTAATTGCACACACGGAAACTCTCCCTGCAATACATCCTACATTCTTGTAACCCTCCTGGCCTCAACCTTCATTAGTCACTGCCCTTCACCCACCTACCCGCTTCCCTGTTCCCACTCCAGGACCACACAGCCTCTATTCCACCAACACACCCACAGTCTTAACACTTCTCTCATTTTCCACTCTCCCTGCAATCTGCTTAACCTCCCAACTGCACTTAGCCATCCTACCCTATCCCCACCTCGACTCTGTATGCTCCCACAAGCATTACTTTACTGTCCACCACACCTACCCTGCTATCCCTCCCCTTCCCTGCCCCAGCCTCCTCCTTACTCCTACCACCAAGATTGTTTCTCCCATCATGTGCGTTGCTCCCAGTCTGGCCTTGGCAGCCACAGACAGTGGTCATGTTTATGAGTCGGGTTTGAGTGAATGTGTGTGTGTGTGTGTGTGTGTGTGTGTGTGTGTGTGTGTGTGTGTGTGGTCTAATTCAGAAGAAAGCCCACTGCCTGAAAGCTTACTTCTTTAGAAGACTTTTTGTTGTGCTTGTCTGTGACTCAACATATCCACTATATGGTGATTAGCAATCTATCCTTTTCTTAATACTGTCATTATTCTTCCTTGGATATTCCATCATTTAATTTCAAGAATGTTATTTGAAAAATATGTAAAAATCTGCCAACCAGTTGCATAGGTTTTCTATATACCTTGACCAGATTTCTTCACATCTAAGGGTGACTTCATCAGAAGGTAAGGTAATTACATGAAGAATATTATTAATTTCTGAAGCGTAAAAATGATTTTCCATACACTTCTCACCTTAATGAACATCATGAGCAGTGGGATGTTTGAAAAGAGGTGTGACAGGACTATCTGTAATCTTTAATATTTTACTTTCAATGATGTTTTGTGAAAATTATTCATAAAAGTGATGATAGAAAGGAGAATCCATTTTTTTATCAAATGTGTGCTCAATGTGGAACATGCACTTTAAAGTGACCATTACCAGTATAACCACAAAGAAATTTTACATCGCCATCTAATGCCTACGTTGTTAATGCACTTCAAATAGCTTGCGCTTGGTCTTTTTGAAAAGAATTTTGTGTTTTTTGAATGAAAAATGAGCTGCTCTTTTTCCCTGAATGAAACCACTATTGCCAGACTTTATTCATTTGATTTCCTAATACCCTAAGGCAGGCAGCAATTTGGCACCCTAAAGAGCAGGCAGAATTGTAGGAATATTATTATTAAATAGTTTCAGCATGGTTCTATCTCACCTCCATCAGTTTTAATGAATACCTAGATTTATTAATAGGAAGATGGTAAATATAGTGAGCAAGTACTTCTGCTGCAGGCAGAAAAATATCAACACTGTACTGACATCAGTCTAAAGAAGACACTAATTGTGCAGTCAAAAATATTTATAATGTTGTTTTCAAGCACTCTGACCCGGAGTAGTAAATTAGGCCAGAAACATTCTCCTACCACTTTACCAGAAATGAGAAGTATTTTGACTGAATCATCAAACAATGACTCAAGTGATGCAGTTGTGGGTGTGGATGCTTCAATTTTCTGTTTCTCATGTGTTTTCTGGTCTTCTATTTTCTTCTTCCTTGTTCTTTGTTCTGTGCTCTTTTTTGAGAGCCTTGTGTCTACAAGTTGAAGACAGACTATTCTTTCTGGTTCTCTTTATCATAGTAAGAACTTGCAGCACAAGGTCATAAAGCACTATATGATTAACTTGACATGCCCTTAACATTGCTTTGGGTCACTAAATAACAAGAATCTATCTGTTACAAAAACTTTATTGACATATTCTGGGCACAGCTCATCATAAACATATCAGAAACCAACTTGATACAAACTATAATGTCAAGTAGTAACTCTACTAACATTGGTGCTTAAGCACAATTATCATGTGACATGATACTTTATATCGAGTTTGTTTCTGATATTTGATGACGGCCCATGACCAAAACACACCAATTAAGTTTTTATAACAAGTGTACTGTTGTTATTTAATGATCGGTTACAGGTTCTATCATGTTTGATAGTTTGCAAAGCACTGCCATGTACAACAATAACACAGTTGCAATACTGCCATATTTTGTACAACAACTAGTTGATGAAGTGTGTGTGTGTGTGTGTGTGTGGGGGGGGGGGGGGGGGGGGGAGGGGCAGCATGCACCAAAAGATTTTGAAGTTGTTGAATAAGGGACACTCAAATGTTTATTTAAATGGAACTCAAAGTAAAACTGATTAAAAGTGAAAACCCACCTGTTTTTCAAAATGTGGAACCCTTGAGAAATCAAAAGTTTTGATTTCTTCTTTTAACCTATGTAATCTCTGGAAGTCATCCATATTTGTTGCAGCGATTTCTCTGAATGTGTCAAAAAAGAACAAAGTTTTTTCTGCAATATGAGAGTGGGTTATTCTCAGAAGTTCTTGAAGAGCATAGTTGCATGATTCTCCAACAGGTGCATCCCTGGTAAAATAAAAATTACTTCAACAGTCATTGTGAAACAAAACTAAAATTGTAATAATGAAAGCGATATTGGCACTAGGCTTGTGAGGAAACTGCATTGCATATCTGCTGTTGTCCATGACAAATTTGTAGACTTCAACAGTCATGTGAATCAATTACTGCACTTCAGAGGGAGATTAGATACTGCGAAGGTGAAAATAACATTTAAGATCTCTCACTACAGATATGTCAGCTATTCCATGAAATGGTTTTAGGTTTTCCTGAAATCAACCTCTATTAAAAACACAATTGTCATGGCACCGCATAATTCATAAAACATAATATTACATATTTTTGCAGTAAAAAATGAGAAGGTGACTCATGACACATTTTTGATTTGATTTGATTTTTTATTGGTCCAGTTTTATCATATAGCACAAATTGTAAAATTGATATTGGACAGGTCAAAGATAAGTTACAATAATACATAGTATTAGCAAAATAGTGGGCAAATTAAAATTAGGTACCTATTACAACTAATTTTGTTACTTATTCAGAAATTCTCTGACAGAATAGAAACAGTGCTTTATTAGAAATGCTTTTAGTTTAGCTTTAAACATTGGATGAGCAGTATTTTTTATTTCCTCTGGTACCTTATTGTGCAGTATTACACGAGTGTTAACTATGCTCCTCTGATAGGTGGTTGTTCTGTGATATTTTTGATGTATATTTGATTCACTTCTGGTACATTTTTGTTCTGTATCAGTTTGCCTGTTTTCAGGAGGTAGTCCCTAGTGAACAAGATAGTTTCATAAACGAATAAACTTGGAACATTTAGAACACCAAACTCAGTAAAATGGGATTTACAGGACTCTATCTTTTTAAGGCCACAAATTATTCTTAAAGCTCTTTTTTGCATTCTAAAAACTTTTACACTGTGAGTTGAGTATCCCCAGAAAATGATCCCATGTCGGCTTAGTGGTTGGAACTGTGCATAGTATGCCTGCAGTACTGTTGTTTTGATTGTTGTAGCCTTTAAAATTCTTAGGCCATAGCAGACAGGTGATAGTTTTCTACACAAGTAATTTATATGTGTGTCCCACTTTCAGTCTTGCTGAACCCAAAGACCCAAGAATATTGTGACACTTACATTTTCTAGGGGATCATTTTTTAATTGGGCTTGAATAGACATTTGATTAGTTGGAGGAATTAAATGAAAATCGACACACACAGTTTTTTCAGTATTTATAAAGAGTATGTTTTTCGTGAACCATTCAGAAAGTCTTTTCATAGAACTTTCTGCTGTGGACCGCAAAGTTTCTGGACTGGATCCAGTGAGCAATATGCTGGTGTCATCGGCAAACAGGATAGTTTTTGTGGGACTCGTATATTCAACTAAGTCGTCCACATAAATCAAGAAGAGTAGTGGACCTAAGATCGAGCCCTGTGGTATGCTATATTTTATTGGTAATTCCCTAGAAAGAAAGGAGTTGTTTCTTGTTTTATTAATTTTGTTGAATTCATACTGAAGTGATACTTTCTGCCTACTGTTTTTTAGGTATGAACACAACCAGCTATGTGCTACACCTCTTACTCCTCGTATTTCTAATTTTTCGAGCCGAATGTTATAGTCCAGGACGTCGAAGGCTTTTGATAGATCTAGAAAAATACCTGCAGCTAATTTATGTTGATCAAGGGATTTTAAAATGCAGCCTAAGAATTCGAAAATTGCTGTCTGTGTAGATTTAGACTTTCTAAAGCCATGTTGTTGTACTGTAAGAGGTGCATATTTATTTATGAAATTTAAAAGCCTGTCATAGAAGAGTTTTTCTAGAATTTTTGAGAAGGAACTTAACTGTGACACAGATCGGTAGTTAGATATTTTTTCAGAAAAACCTTTTTTTAGCAGTGGTGAAACTTTTGCTATTTTAAAAGTATCTGGAAATACACCAGTTTGTAAAGAGAGGTTGAAAATTTTTGCCAAGGGGTTTGCTATGCGGTGAGCACATGCTTTTAATATGAAATCAGGTACTTCATCAAGACCACTTGACATTTTATTGCTTAATGATTTAATTTTACTTATAATTTCATTGGGGTTTGTTTCATACACATACATAGAAGCAGTCGAGACCACTGACTTTCTGGAGAAACTTGGGACTGGTACTTGACAGTGTACTTGAATGAGGTCTTCAGCTAGTGAGGTGAAGTATTCATTGAATTTTTCCACAACTGAATTTGGGTCTGTGACTTTTGAGCCTTCTAGTGTTAATGATACATTCTTTTTCTTTGGCACTGAACTACACTGCAGAAATCTGTTTCTCTCACTGGAAATTTTTATGCTTTTAGTTACCCATTGCTTATTATTGTTAGGTTTTACTGTTTTTACTACTTTTGGAATGCTACATTAAAATAGTGAAGAAAGATGCTCTGAAAACTCATGTACATACTATCACATTGTTCTGAGTGGCAATGCTTTCCCAGTTTTCCTTTGCCAGTAAGAGATTAAAAATTCTAATGTTATCTTCAGAAAAGGTTCTTTTTTCAACTTCTTTTCTGGAACTTCCACTACTTGTTGGAATTTCTATACACAGCAACTGTGCCTCATGATCACTATAACCCATGCTCAGTACTCTGCTTGAGAATCTAAATTTTAGATTAAGAAGTAAGAAACTTAAATCATGCTTGCAAAGTTCAAAGTTCAAACTCCAATTTAGGTTTACTGAGGTTTTCTTGAATCACTTCTGGTAAATGATGAGACAGTTATTTTAACGGGGCTATTGCTGGTTTGATATGGAGTCCTTGCATGGCTAGAATACTGTTCTTTCTCTAGCAATCTCAAGGCCTACCAGATGTTAAACTCTAACCTTTGCAACATATCTTCTTAGTTGTAAGCAAATGTTATGGCTGTTAACCTCAGCCTGTTAGCCAGACATTTGAAGAAAATAATAAATTTAACAACGACATGCAAGAAAAACCAAACTGAGGTGCCTAGAGTCAAAGGGAAGTAAGTGCAATTTGCACTAGATTTTCTCAAAATGAGGTAAAAACAAGTGAGTGATACACTCTTCGGCTGCATGGTTGACACCATTTCACAGGAACCATGATGTCAGTTATATTAATAAATGAAAAAAATACCATCACAATCACAGTGTCATTTATTGGCAACTACCTGTTTTGATGCGCCCTGCAGATCATTTTCATGCCCGATTCTGCAAGGTGCGGTTTGTTAAGAGTGGTGCAATTGATAAAAAAACTAGTTGTATATCATTTGGACCATTACTGCTTAACCACAAATTATGGCAACAGACCTGAAGGTGATCTGCAGTGCAGATCAATGCTGGTAGTAACCAATAAAAGAACTGTGATCCAAACCGTGTTATATAATTTATTAATACTCTTTGGCTGCATTAATCTGATACATAATTTGGTTTCCATTTTACCTATACACTGATTATTTGTACCAAAGACTTAAATCTACTAAATATATTATACTACCTGGTCAATGAATAGTGACTATGTAATAGTCTTTTGCACTTATCTTATTTGGCTTCAGTATTTTAAATCTTCATGTTGTTGTTGGTGTTGTTGTAGTTGTTGTTGTGGTCTTCAGTCTTGATACTGGTTTGATGCAGCTCTCCATGCTACTCTATCCTGTGCAAGCATCTTCATCTCCCAGTACTTACTGCAACCTACATCCTTCTGAATCTGCTTAGTGTATTCATCTCTTGGTCTCCCTCTACGATTTTTACCCTCCACACTGCCCTCCAATGCTAAATTTCTGATCCCCTGATGCCTCAGAACATGTCCTACCACCGGTCCCTTCTTCTTGTCAAGTTGTGCCACAAACTCCTCTTCTCCCCAATTATATTCAATACGTCCTCATTAGTTATGTGATCTACCCATCTAATCTTCAGCATTCTTCTGTAGCACCACATTTGGAAAGCTTCTTCCTCTTCTTGTCCAAACTATTTATCGTCCATCTTTCACTTCCATACATGGCTACGCTCCATACAAATACTTTCAGAAACGACTTCCTGACACTTAAATCTATACTCGATGTTAACAAGTTTCTCTTCTTCAGAAACGCTTTCCTTGCCATTGCCAGTCTACATTTTATATCCTCTCTACTTCGACCATCCTCAGTTATTTTGCTCCCCAAATAGCAAAACTCCTTTACTACTTTAAGTATCTCATTTCCTAATCTAATTCCCTCAGCATCACCCGAATTAATTCGACTACATTACATTATCTTCGTTTTGCTTTTGTTGATGTTCATCTTATATCCTCCTTTCAAGACACTGTCCATTCCATTCAACTGCTCTTCCAAGACCTTTGCTGTCTCTGACAGAATTACAATGTCATCGGCAAACCTCAAAGTTTTTATTTCTTCTCCATGGATTTTAATACCTACTCCGAACTTTTCTTTTGTTTCCTTTACTGCTTGCTCAATATACAGATTGAATAACATTGGGGAGAGGCTACAACCCTGCCTCACTCCCTTCCCAACCGCTGCTTCCCCTTCATGCCCCTCGCCTCTTATAACTGCCATCTGGTTTCTGTACAAATTGTAAATAGCCTTTCGCTCCCTGTATTTTACCCCTGCCACCTTTAGAATTTGAAAGAGAATATTCCAGTCAACATTGTCAAAAGCTTTCTCTAAGTCTACAAATGCTAGAAATGTAGGTTTGCCTTTCCTTAACCTTTCTTCTAAGATAAGTCGTAAGGTCAGTATTGCCTCATGTGTTCCAGTATTTCTGCGGAATCCAAACTGATCTTCCCTGAGGTCGGCTTCTACCACTTTTTCCATTAGTCTGTAAAGAATTTGTGTTAGTATTTTGCAGCTGTGGCTTATTAAACTGATTGTTCGGTAATTTTCACATCTGTCAACACCTGCTTTCTTTGGGATTGCAATTATTATATTCTTCTTCAAGACTGAGGGTATTTCGCCTGTCTCATACATCTTGCGCACCAGATGTTAGAGTTTTGTCAGGACTGGATCTCCCAAGGCTGACAGTAGTTCTAATGGAATGTTGTCTACTCCCGGGGCCTTGTTTCGACTCAGGTCTTTTAGTGCTCTGTCAAACTCTTCACGCAGTATCGTATCTCCCATTTCATCTTCATCTACATCCTCTTCCATTTCTATAATATTGTCCTCAAGTACATCACCCTTGTATAGACCCTCTATATACTCCTTCCGCCTTACTGCTTTCCCTTCTTTGCTTAGAACTGGGTTTCCATCAAAGCTCTTGATATTCATACAAGTGGCTCTCTTTTCTCCAAAGGTCTCTTTAATTTTCCTGTAGGCAGTATCTATCTTGCCCCTAGGGAGATAAGCCTCTACATTCTTACATTTGTCCTCTAGCCATCCCTGCTTAGTCATTTTGCACTTCCTGTCGATCTCATTTTTGAGACGTTTGTATTCCTTTTTGCCTGCTTCATTTACTGCATTTTTATATTTTCTCCTTTCATCAATTAAATTCAATATTTCTTCTGTTACCCCAGGATTTCTACTAGCCCTCATCTTTTTACCTACTTGATCCTCTGCTGCCTTCACTACTTCATCCCTCAGAGCTACCCATTCTTCTTCTACTGTATTTCTTTCCCCCATTCCTGTCAATTGTTCCCTTATGCTCTCCCTGAAACTCTGTACAACCTCTGGTTTAGTCAGTTTACCCAGGTCCCATCTCCTTAAATTCCCACCTTTTTGCAGTTTCTTCAAAGGACAATAAAAAGTATTCTAATAAAATTTACTGTAAAAGTCCACAACTTTATATATGTTCAGCACCTATCCTTCTGATTTGCAGAGGCTTGTCTTGTGTACATTGTTCTCCACCATAGTCTGCTTGCTGGGTCTGTTAATGACATGGGTGACCATTTTGGTTCTTTTTGTGTGGATGACTTCTGTGGAAAGGATGAAAAATCAGTAGTATGAAGGACAGTAAATCAATAATGTTCTTTTATTTCAAGTGCTTTATCTTCAACTTAAGGTGTCTTCAAGGCCATTCCACAGGAAGTACAACTAGTCTATGCTTCTTCAATGAATGTGCACTTACAACTTGTTCTCAAACATCCAGGATTGTGTTCACTTGTTAGTTACAAAACAGTCTTATTGGTCATTCTTTCTTAAAAAGATGCTGTGTATGCCTTTCTCTGTAACATTAATGCAATGTTTCAGGGACTGTTTTGAATCTGTCTGTTCCCTTCTTGTGGCAGTAAACCAATTGGAAGCCTTTGCAACTATCTGCTGATTGTGTTCTGCTACACATTTACCACTAACAATGATGTTGTGTGTTCTCAATGATCCAGAAACCCTGATCTCACTCATAAAAAGGATGTCCCACTCAGCAAGTTCTTATGGTTAACTGTTTCAGTCACTGTACTGTTCACAAGCATAGCCAGCTTTACAGCAAGGTGGGTTTTGTTTTGCCTCCCACAATTATAACTGTCTTCAGACCTGGAAGTAATGTTTGCAGGAAATTCTGTAACCCTAAAATTATATCATGTTATTTTCAAAAACTTGTGCTTGAAAAATGTACATCTTAATATGTTTTTAAGTTCAGAATCCATCTCAACATCCATATTAACCACTTTCAAATTTCAGCACACTTTCTGAGAGTAGCAATGTAGGGGACAATTGGGTTATGCATTTATCTCCTTTGGTGAACAAGTAGTACAAGTAATTAGACTTTGTACTTTTTTCTGCCATTGGATCTCAGCACTTGCTGGATTCTCAACACATTTCCTCATTCTCTCAACAGATGAGAATTGAAAATTGTAATCCATTCAATGCTGTACTAACTTCATAAATCTGGAAAACTGCACTTACTTCCATTGGCTTCTATGCACCTCAGTGCAATAAAGGGTGTAAGTCATTGAAATGATTAGAAAAAGGCATTTTTTCAAATTATGGGCACAGGCAAAGTAATGTCAGTGAAGAACCTAAGACAATCCAAACTAACCAAGAAGAGGAATTTTCTTCCTGGGTATAATTATTTGAACAGACTTAAGTACAGATCAGTTTATCAGTTTTTTGTTACGACTGTTTTACCGCGGCGTAACAATTACGTATTGCATATCCTTTATTAGACCACATTTTCAGTACTATCACACTTCCTCCAAAAAATAAAGATGAAACCCTTATTATTGTTGTCTTATTCAAAATTTTATTGCTTGAAAATTGTAATCTACAAGTGTTCATGGTACTTGGTCTTGTGAAAAGAATTGAGATACAACTTTTTTTCATTTATAGTACATTATAGCGTAACACTCTGAAGCAGAAACAAAAGTCAGGTGATTGATAGCAAATAATTTTAACTCCTATTTCTCTGAGGCAGCTGAGATTCTGGTGAAGCAAAACTTTCAACATGCTGTCACTGCAAATCAGATTAAAACTATCCCTAGTAACAAGTCTCTCTTCCTATACCCAACAGATGAACAGGAAATGCTAAAAACAATAGGGGAGCTAAAATCAAAATTTTCCTCTGGTACTGACAACATACCAGGCCATACCATTAAAAAATGTGCACCCTTAGTAGTTAGGCCCATGGCAGACATATGCAATAGTTCACTTTCTCAAGGAATCTTCCCAGAAAGGTTAAAAATGGCTAAAGTGAAGCCATTGTACAAAAAGGGTGAAAGAAACAGATATAACAAATTATAGGCCAGTCTCTCTACTATCTGTTTTTTCTAAAATAATTGAAAAAATCTTTTATAAAAGACTCTTAGATTTCATTGAAAAAAAATAAACTTTTCTCAGCTACACAGCAGGGTTTCCGAAAATGTAAATCCACTGAGACAGCTATTATCGATTTCTTAAATGAAGCTTTAAATGCACTATATAAAAATGAACACATAGCAGCAATATCCCTAGATCTTTCAAAAGCATTTGACATCATTAACCATGGTCTATTGCTTAGAAAATGTTGGTGTCAGAGGCCCAGCCTATGAGTGGGTAAAGTCATATCTACAAAACAGACACTAAATAGTTGAAGTCTTGTACAAAAAAGGAAAAAATTTAACTTCCTATCAATCAGAAAAACAGTGTGTTAAATACGGTGTGCTGCAGGGTTCCGTACTGGGACCAATCTTGTTCTTGTTGTTTGTAAATGACTTGGAACCATCCAGCCCTAACTATAAGTACATTAAATATGGCGATGATACAAATATACTTATCAAAGGAAAGACCCCAGAAGAGCTCCAAAATGAAATAAAAAAGAGCACTTCACATGTATCAGAATGGTTCGCAATGAACAAGTTAATAATAAACACACACAAAACAAACACTATGCATCCACACACGTGCAGAATAAACAGCCTTTAACTGCAACCATAGAACTGTTAGGCGAAAGACTTGAAATTGTAAACAGCGCCAAATTTTTGGGAGTTTGGATCCAAGATGACCTAAGATGGCACAAACACACACAACACTTATGTAGTAAATTAAATACCATTTGTTATAGTATAAAAATTCTTGCTGGATGCACATCAATGCAAGCCACAAAAATGTGTACTATGCCCAAGCAGAATCACTACTAAGATATGGTTTAATTTGCTGGGGAAATTCACCACCCAGCAAAAGCTGTTTTATTGTACAAAAAAGAATTATAAGAGCCATGGAAGGCTCAGAACCTCTTATCTTCATGCAAACCCTCATTTAAAAAGCTTCATATTCTTCCATTACCATGTCTACATATCCTAGAAACAATAATGTTTATAAGGAAAATCGTAGATGAAAATAGCAAGATTGCTCCCAAAAACCAAAATATCCATTCATACAACACAAGGAATAATCAGTTTACATATGCAGTTTTCACATACAACACATACAACCCTTGCAAGCAGGAAGAAAACTGTATAACAAACTACCTAAAAAAATTAAGGCAATAACTGGCATGCATAAATTCAAAACTGCAGTGAGTGACTACTTGCTACAGAATTGCTACTATGGTGTTGATGAATTTTTATCTACAATATAAATATGTGAAAAATTTAGATAGCTTATACAATTAAGGCCAAAATAAGAAAGGTGTACATGTAGATTTATCTGTATTATATGTGGTCTATTACATATATGTGTGTGTCTGTATAATCAAGGCTGAAAGTATGAAATGTGTGCGTGTAAAATTTGTGTATTTGTGAAATGTTATTCCTATATGTTAGAGTTATATTGCTGTATACTGAAAAACATACAACAGTTTTTCTACTAAACTTTATTGCAAAATTATTTGACTTGTCCTATATCATTATGTACCCCTGTAAGGTGTATGATTCACAGGACCAATAAATATACAATACAATACTCACACACCTAAATCTTGGTAGTTGCCGTTTATCCCAATCCTGAATTACACGTTCAACACTAATCCTGACAGTTTTATCAGAAATTTCGAGAATGTCAGCTGGTCCAATTGCAAGTACTGCATGACCACCAACTCCATCAGGTACAAAAACACTTGTACCCCCTCCAATCAAGCCCATCATACGATACCAAATTTCAGGTTTTTCTGGAGGTTCCTTCCGACTTTTATCTTCATTCCTCACCTTAAAAAAGGAGAGAACACATCAGTTAATTTAAAAGTAATGATATGATATCTCTGGTGCAAATACTTAGTTTATTGTGTTTTACAAGCCACAACAAACACAGATAATGTAATGTGAACAAAATGGTATATGAATCAGTACTTTTAGCATATAATTTGGAGGAACAGGGAAAAGACAGTGAAATAATGTTGGATATGGAGAATTCTTGGGAACAGGACTGCCATTAACCAAATGAAAGTCACACTAAAGTGTGATAGTTGAAGCTTTCAGAGCATAGATTCAAGATGAGGCTGACATCACAAGGGTACTACATTGGAATTGGAACAATGGCATATGCCCAGTACAGACAATAAAACAGATACTTTGCGTTTGCAAGGAAGTATGAGGTCCACACTAGTCTTGGTGAGTTTCTCTGGTACATGTCACAACGGTAATGGAATATACACACCAAAGAGGTGAGAAACATTATAGCTCAGAGATGAATAGAGAGACTGAGAAGTGCTTAGAAGAGGAAGGAAAGTTTGTGTAGCTTTCTCTCAATGCAGAGAACAGTGCCTCAGTCTGATTGGTTGCCCATTACTTACCTTCAGGAGATACAACTACCAATACAGTCAACAGAAAGAATAGCATGCGGTCACTGTACTTACAAAAGCCATTATTTTTTACTGTCATTATTTTAAGGTTTACAGCCCATACTGTTGTTTTTCTTGAAAGCTACCAATTGTGATCCCACCTTTGGTGAACTTGAGAATTTCTAACAAGAGATGCTGATGATGTTAAAGAGCACACATCTACAGAGCAAGCAGTTGCTGTCACAAGCAGCCAACTTCCTCCACACAATAAGTTCAGACAACAATAACCTCAGTGTGTACACTATTTCCTATGGTCCTAAGGGAATGCAGGCTTTCTCAATGAACTTCACTGATAAAATCTTGGGTTATCAATCATGTGGCATTACCATCTTGAAGCAACATCTCAATGATTCAGCTGCTTATCACCTTGAGGTGAACTGACATTTCAATAAGTTTCTTACTCTTCATCTTCAGCAAAGTGACTCTGCCAGAAGATGATGAGCAGGAAATCCACTGAAAAGCTGGTTCAAAACAACGTTGCCACTCAGTTGACAAACTAAGAAGATTTCATCCATTGCTTGACAATGTAAATAGGTGTGTGCCAATACTATGTCCATATGTATCACATAACAATTTACCTGTTACCAGTTAGTTAAATTTTGAGCGACGTTAATGATTACTCAATGAAGTAGCTTCTGTGGTATTTCAGATATGTATTTAAATTTGTTTTTCTAGATAGATGATGCTCATCAGAATGCACATCTTCAGTTATGGTACTGGAACTGAGCTTTCTTTGCTCATTTCCCCATTGTGACAGGTTTGAAATGATTTACATTTGTGGAACTATTACTCTGCATAATACAGATGTCATCTGACACTATGAGGACAGATATCAAATGTGATGTCACAGCCACTATACCAATACTATATTAGTGCCAAAGTAGTTACATATCATACCTGGGGTGCTGTCCCCAACTGTTGATGCAATACATAACACAAAAGCTAAATCTCAGCATAAAATTTGAGAAACACTTTAATAATATGAATCAATACGTGAAAAAAAAAATTGTTGCAGACAGTATATCATGACACTGTTTTAT
This sequence comes from Schistocerca americana, assembly GCF_021461395.2. Taxonomy (NCBI): domain Eukaryota; kingdom Metazoa; phylum Arthropoda; class Insecta; order Orthoptera; family Acrididae; genus Schistocerca; species Schistocerca americana. Next base: position 466,328,662 of record NC_060122.1, on the reverse strand, counting down.
GTTCAGCTATCTCTTTAAAAAAATCTATTCATAAGTAGTAACTGTGCAATTTTTTCTCACATGAAACAACAGATTTCAGTTGTTATATGTGGAATTTACTCATATGAACATTTTTTCACTGTTATGATTTTGATGGTATGTTTTATCTTTTCCCCTTTATTGTGAAATCATTTGTGCAGGTAGATTTTAAAACTACCTAACTGATCAATTCATCACTCACTTATGCATCCATCAATCCACCCATCCATTATATTCCATAGATTCCACCAAGATCGAGAACCTCCAGGAATGTGGTGCAAATCAAGGTATACTTTAACAACAGATAAATAGTTTGTACAAAATAATCTATACATTATATCTAAAAACAAAGATGACGTGACTAACCAAACGAAAGTGCTGGCAGGTTGATAGACACACAAACAAACAAACACAAACACACACACAAAATTCAAGCTTTCGCAACCAACGGTTGCTTCATCAGGAAAGAAGGAAGGAGAGGGAAAGACGAAAGGATGTGGGTTTTAAGGGAGAGGGTAAGGGTCATTCCAATCCCGGGAGCGGAAAGACTTACCTTAGGGGGGAAAAAGGACAGGTACACACACACACACACACACACACACACACACACACACACACACACACACACATATCCATACGCACATACACAGACACAAGCAGACATTTGTAAAGGCAAAGAGTTTGGGCAGAGATGTCAGTCGAGGCGGAAGTACAGAGGCAAAGATGTTGTTGAAAGACAGGTGAGGTATGAGCGGCGGCAACTTGAAATTAGTGGAGGTTGAGGCCTGGCGTATAACAAGAAGAGAGGATATACTGAAGGGCAAGTTCCCATCTCCAGAGTTCTGACAGGTTGGTGTTAGAGGGAAGAATCCAAATAATCCGGACGGTGTAACACTGTGCCAAGATGTGCTGGCGGTGCATCAAGGCATGTTTAGCAACAGGCTGATCCTCATTACCAACAAACACTGTCTGCCTGTGTCCATTCATGCGAACGGACAGTTTGTTGCTGGTCATTCCCACATAGAAAGCTTCACAGTGTAGGCAGGTCAGTTGGTAAATTACGTGGGTGCTTTCACGCGTGGCTCTGCCTTTGATCGTGTACACCTTCCGGGTTACAGGACTGGAGTAGGTGGTGGTGGGTGGGTGCATGGGACAGGTTTTACACCGGGGGCGGTTACAAGGGTAGGAGCCAGAGGATAGGGAAGGTGGTTTGGGGATTTCACAGGGATGAACTAAGAGGTTACGAAGGTTAGGTGGACGGCGGAAAGACACTCTTGGTGGAGTGGGGAGGATTTCAAGAAGGATGGATCTCATTTCAGGGCAGGATTTGAGGAAGTCGTATCCCTGCTGGAGAGCCACATTCAGAGCCTGATCCAGTCCCGGGAAGTACCCTGTCACAAGTGGGGCACTTTTGGGGTTCTTCTGTGGGAGGTTCTGGGTTTGAAGGGATGAGGAAGTGGCTCTGGTTATTTGCTTCTGTACCAGGTCGGGAGGGTAGTTGCGGGATGCGAAAGCTGTTTTCGGGTTGTTGGTGTAATGGTTCAGGGATTCTGGACTGGAGCAGATTCGTTTGCCATGAAGACCTAGGCTGTAGGGAAGGGAGCGTTTGATGTGGAATGGGTGGCAGCTGTCATAATGGAGGTACTGTTGCTTGTTGGTGGGTTTGATGTGGATGGACGAGTGAAGCTGGCCATTGGACAGATGGAGGTCAACGTCTGATGGAACCAAAGGAGTTGAGGTTGGAGAGGAAATTCTGGAGTTCTTCTTCACTGTAAGTCCAGATCATGAAGATGTCATCAATAAATCTGTACCAAACTTTGGGTTGGCAGGCCTGGGTAACCAAGAAGCTTCCTCTAAGCGACCCATGAATAGGTTGGCATACAAGGGGGCCATCCTGGTACCCATGGCTGTTCCCTTTAATTGTTGGTATGTCTGGCCTTCAAAAGTGAAAAAGTTGTGGGTCAGGATGAAGCTGGCTAAGGTAATGAGGAAAGAGGTTTTAGGTAGGGTGGCAGGTGATCGTCGTGAAACGAAGTGCTCCATCGCAGTGAGGCGCTGGACGTGCGGAATATTTGTGTATAAGGAAATGGCATCAACGGTTACAAGGATGGTTTCCGGGGGTAACAGATTGGGTAAGGATTCCAGACGTTCAAGAAAGTGGTTGGTGTCTTTGATGAAGGATGGGAGACTGCATGTAATGGGTTGAAGGTGTTGATCTACATAGGCAGAGATACGTTCTGTGGGGGCTTGGTAACCAGCTACAATGGGGCGGCCTGGATGATTGGGTTTGTGAATTTAAGGAAGAAGGTAGGGGTGCGGGGTGTCGGTGGGGTCAGGAGGTTGATGGAGTCAGGTGAAAGGCTTTGTAGGGGGCCTAAGGTCCTGAGGATTCCTTGAAGCTCCGCCTGGACTTCAGGAATGGGATTACCTTGGCAAACTTTATATGTAGTGTTGTCTGAAAGCTGACGCAGTACCTCAGCCACATACTCCCGACGATCAAGTACCATGGCCGTGGAACCCTTGTCCGCCGGAAGAATGACGATGGATCGGTCAGCCTTCAGATCACGGATAGCCTGGGCTACAGCAGTGGTGATGTTGGGAGTAGGATTAAGGTTTTTTAAGAAGGATTGAGAGGCAAGGCTGGAAGTCAGAAATTCCTGGAAGGTTTGGAGAGGGTGACTTTGAGGAAGAGGAGGTGGGTCTCGCTGTGACGGAGGATGGAACTGTTCCAGGCAGGGTTCAATTTGGATAGTGTCTTGGCGAGTTGGATCATTAAGAGTAGGATTAGGATCATTTTTCCTCATGGCAAAGTGATATTTCCAGCAGAGAGTACGAGTGTAGGACAGTAAATCTTTGACGAGGGCTATTTGGTTGAATCTGGGAGTGGGGATGAGGGTGAGGCCTCTGGATAGGACAGAGGTTTCGGATTGGGAGAGAGGTTTGGAGGAAAGGTTAACTACTGAATTAGGGTGTTGTGGTTCCAGATTGTGTTGATTGGAATTTTGAGGTTTAATGGGTTGCTTAGAGGAAGCCTTCTTGGTTACCCAGACCTGCCAACCCAAAGTTTGGTACAGATTTATTGATGACATCTTCATGATCTGGACTCACAGTGAAGAAGAACTCCAGAATTTCCTCTCCAACCTCAACTCCTTTGGTTCCATCAGATTCACCTGGTCCTACTCCAAATCCCATGCCACTTTCCTTGACGTTGACCTCCATCTGTCCAATGGCCAGCTTCACACGTCCGTCCACATCAAACCCACCAACAAGCAACAGTACCTCCATTATGACAGCTGCCACCCATTCCACATCAAACGCTCCCTTCCCTACAGCCTAGGTCTTCATGGCAAACGAATCTGCTCCAGTCCGGAATCCCTGAACCATTACACCAACAACCTGAAAACAGCTTTCGCATCCTGCAACTACCCTCCCGACCTGTTACAGAAGCAAATAACCAGAGCCACTTCCTCATCCCTTCAAACCAAAAACCTCCCACAGAAGAACCCCAAAAGTGCCCCACTTGTGACAGGATACTTCCCGGGACTGGATCAGACTCTGAATGTGGCTCTCCAGCAGGGATACGACTTCCTCAAATCCTGCCCTGAAATGAGATCCATCCTTCATGAAATCTTCCCCACTCCACCAAGAGTGTCTTTCCGCTGTCCACCTAACCTTCGTAGCCTCTTAGTTCATCCCTATGAAATCCCCAAACCACCTTCCCTACCCTCTGGCTCCCACCCTTGCAACTGCCCCCGGTGTAAAACCTGTCCCATGCACCCTCCCACCACCACCTACTCCAGTCCTGTAACCCGGAAGATGTACACGATCAAAGGCAGAGCCACGCGTGAAAGCACCCACGTGATTTACCAACTGACCTGCCTACACTGCGAAGCTTTCTATGTGGGAATGACCAGCAGACCAGCAACAAACTGTCCATTCACATGAATGGACACAGGCAGACAGTGTTTGTTGGTAATGAGGATCACCCTGTGGCTAAACATGGCTTGGTGCGCGGCGAACACATCTTGGCACAGTGTTACACCGTCTAGGTTATTTGGATACTTCCCACTAACACAAACCTGTCAGAACTCTGGAGATGGGAACTTGCCCTCCAGTATATCCTCTCTTCTTGTTATCCGCCAGGCCTCAACCTCCGCTAATTTCAAGTTGCCGCCGCTCATACCTCACCTGTCTTTCAACAACATCTTTGCCTCTGTTGATTGGTTGGTTGTTTGGGCAAGGAGACCAGACAGCGAGGTCACCGGTCTCATCGGATTAGGGAAGGATGGGGAAGGAAGTCGGCCGTGCCCTTTGAAAGGAATCATCCCGGCATTTGCCTGGAGCGATTTAGGGAAATCACGGAAAACCGAAATCAGGATGGCCAGACGCGGGATTGAACCGTCGTCCTCCCGAATGCGAGTCCAGTGTCTAACCACTGCGCCACCTCGCTCGGTATTGCCTCTGTACTTCCGCCTCGACTGACATCTCTGCCCAAACTCTTTGCCTTTACTATTGTCTGCTTGTGTCTAGTATGCGCGGATGGATATGTGTGAGTGTGCGCGAGTGAATACCTGTCCTTTTTTTCCCCTAAGGGAAGTCTTTCCGCTCCCGGGATTGGAATGATTCCTTACCCTCTCCCTTAAAACCCACATCCTTTCGTCTTTCCCTCTCCTTCCCTCTTTCCTGATGAAGCAACCATTGGTTGCGAAAGCTTGAATTTTGTGTGTATGTTTGTGTTTGTTTGTGTGTCAATCAATCTGCCAGCGCTTTCGTTTGGTAAGTCACATCAACTTTGATTTTAGATATTTTTTCCCACGTGGAATGTTTCCCTCTATTATATTAATCTATACATTATATTACAAAGAAGCTACTACTATACAACTCTACACAATTTGTGCTTATGCTAGCTAAATGTAAAATAGTAAATCAGGAGAAAAGCCACAATTTTGGAGAAAAAGACTGTTGCTTCCTTAGTTATTTAATTAACTGTTTTTTTTTTATATCCAACTGTTAGCTTAACATTTACTTGCTATTTTTCAAAGAAAATTGTGAGAACAGAGACATGTTTACAATAAATTTACAGTTGCTACTTACCTAACAGTGATTTTTAATCTTTGAACCTAGATGATAAAATAATTTGTTGAAGGAGTGGCTAAAGAGGTATGTTTATAATTTTCTTTCTAAATGGTATGGATTCCCAGTTTTGCACTTTATGTTAGATGACAGCTTTGTATTGAATAAGTAAAAGTTCTACAACATTATGAAACATTTACTATTCACTGTAAAGATGACGTCTTGAGTTGGAAACAGGCACAACGAAAAGACTCTTACAAAATGAGCTTTTGGCCAAAGTCTTCTTCAGAAAGGAAAACACATGTGTTCACACAAGCAAGCACACCTCATGCAGACATGGCTGCTATCTCTGGCCACTCCGCTATGGTGTACTTGCTTTGTGTGTGTGGGGGGGGGTGGCGCAGGGGGGGGGGGGGGAGGTGGTTGTGTTTATTTTCTGCTTCTGAAGGAGAACTTCTTTGTCCGAAAGCTAAAAGTTTAGTAGTCTTTTCATTGTATCGGTCTGTGACTGAAATCCTCCTCTATGTGGTAAGTAGCAATTTATCCTTTTCATTTTCTTGTTATTCCAGACTGGACTTTCCATTGTTTGATTGCTACATTTTCATTTTTTTAACATCATACAAATTTCTTTTCACTTGTGTTGCATATTGTCTTACAGTGGGTTGCCTGTCTTATGTGATTCAACATTCAGTAGTTCCCACGTGAATTCACACCATAACAAAGTGGTGAAAAGGGAGAAAGTAAAAAGTCGCAAAATGAGTTTCATCTCTGAACACAGTAATTTTAAATGAAGTTAAGCTCTGTCAACCAGGAAGTAAAACGATTGTAGTAAAAAGTTTTAGTATGATACTGCAATAATTCATTTGTTATTACTGACATAAAATTAAGTTTTGACCTTTAAAGTGGCAGCTGATGGCCCTGAGACATGCTAGAGAATGAAGGAAAATGTGCACTGGCTTTTGCATTTAGTAAACTGCATTACTGAAATACTGCGTGCACAATAAATAAAAATTACCACTGTAGCATTTGGCTTTTTCTTCAGGAGAGGAAATGTAGATGTAGTTGGTGTGTGGTTGGAAGGAGAATGATTATTCAAAAACTGATAGCTATAAGGCAATAGGGAGGCAAAATTTATCACTATAAGATAGAGGTGTCAAACAAGGAAAGAAGTACATACAGACAGACAAAGGTCACTGGGCAGATGGGAAGTAAACAGTAACTGATCTCTATCTCCTTCCCTCTCATATTTTGTGAGTCCGTATCTGGATTTTTAGTTACCTGCTGCTCATCTACGACTTCACACAAAAATTTTCTCTTTGCAATGAAGAAGAAACACATGGTTCAAAAGCTGAGAATATTACTTTTTATTCATTCTGATGTGTTTCTATAGCCTGTGTTGAGAGCTGCATCTGCTAAAATTAGATACTAGCCAGCTCATCTGTCTCATGAATTAAAACAAATTTCTTAAGTAAATTTTTCTTTAAATAAGTAATCAACAATTTATCCATTTATAAGAGTTTTGATCTGTGAAAAAGTACTAGATACTACTTATACAAAGTAATTGCTTTACATTTATGTCATTGTTACTCCATAACCAAAAGAAAACCAATACCGTAATATTTGATAATTTAGCAATTGGAAGACCAGACAGCAACTTTCACATTGCAACACAGCACTATTAGTGCACACCAGATACAAAAGAAATTTAACTTGGAATGAGGTAGGAAAATGTCCTTTATGCAAGCTAATCTCATTTTAATTACGACTCATTCAGTTCTTTTACACTACAATGATCTTGAAAAGTCAATAGAACTAAAACTTGAATTAAATGATGTTCTTACTTTTTCTTTGTATTTTTAATAACTTGATAATTCTTCCAAAAGAACCAAAAACATATTTATATATCACACAAGTTTTTAAGTTCTGTACATAAACCTTAGATGATGAATAAAGAAATTTATGGCCAACATATAACTGAAACACTTCCAGTTTCGAATTATGCAATCTGGCAAAAATTACAGGGCAAGAAACAAACATTAAACTCACCTCCAATCGTATCTCTCCTGAACTGTTTTGTGATATGGAATCACAGAGTACAAGTACTTTATATAAAGAGCGTCTGTAGTCTGATGAGAAAGATAGCAGAAGTGCTAACTTATTGACGTGTTCTTTGTGAGAAATCAGTAACACTCGTCCAGGCACCATTTCACGAACTACTTTTGGCCTTGTCATTGTTTTCACCTAAAAATAAAATAGAATGAGTTTTCTTATGACCAGCAATGAGGAAGTTCATAAGTGATAAAACAAATGACTTCCTGTAAGCATAAAATAAACTAAAAGACATGCAATCATCTGCAGTTAAAATAATAGTGCAGTAAGGCTTTACTAAATCTTCATCTCTTAGGTATAAATATTTCTCCTTCATTCATTTGTCATATACTATAGATCCCTTGACGGAAGAGATACTTCAGGGATGTCAAAAGGGTCAATGTATCTATCAACAAAAGAGAAGCAATTATTGTAAACTAAATCTATGTACTTGGAACTAGATGTATACACTTACTTTTTTCACACTTATACAACTAAATGGTACAGAAAAAAAAAGACACACAGTCAGTGTATGTGAATCCATGGCTTCAGTTTAGTCTCAGAGTAAACTCATGACTACCTGTTATTCTACTAGTTTACTAGATAAGGTGATATCTCTGATAAGATTTTAATTTTTATTGCTTTTAATGGTAAATATTGCTTTAATGCCTTCATCACTATTTTTCCAAGTTCATAAAATTACTAGTTTGTTTACTAATTATAATCATCTGAAAAATTGTAGTATCTGGCTACAAGTAAAATAAATAATAAGTTTAAAAAGTGGGTAAATGTTTTACTACTTCCTCATGAACTTCAAACACCATGATTTAAAATAATATTAATAATCATAAAATTGCTATTTATAATTTAAATATCTCTAGAATCCACTGACTTTTCAAAAGAAATGTTTCATTTGTAGGGTTTACAGAAGCTGTGGAAGGTCTGTCATGTGTTACTAAAACTGCTATAAACTCTGGTGATTGTATACTTTTTTCTGAAATATCTACTTCTTATAGCAAGCTTGCAGTTTTTGAATGTTGATTGAGTATTGTTCATCAGATTTCACTTTTCACTGTATAAGACTGCCAGTCTAAATGGCTTCCCTGGACCACTTAGCTTCACTTTACTCACCAATTTATTTGCACACCATGTTTGATTTTTTAATAGAGAAGGAGGAACTTCATGAACAGAGAGCGGATCACGAAGTAAATTATAGGAGAAGAGGAGCTATTTATGGTACCTGTTGCCAAATTAATGACAACACACCTCTTATGACATCAAAAAATATTGTAATGAGACACTGACTGTGTGCTGATACAAGATGATTCTTACTGAAAGTAAAACAGCCACAAGTCACTATTAAATATTGTGTGTCAGTACTATCACCTGTTTCGAATCAGCTCATTTTCAGATGACAGTTCTAGTTAAGATATTCTATAATTATTGCAATTGACATCATTTGGATGTTGTATGGTGTGTGGGACAACAAAGTAATTTTTTTTTTCTTGTTTGCTAACAATTTAATCAGTCAACAATTACAAGGTAACAACCTGATCAAACATTTTTGCCATTTGTGGCATCTTCTATTTCTGTGAACTGCGGGGAAATTCATAATACAATTTTTCTCCTTGTTGAAAGTGAAACATTACATTTCATTCTGCCAACTTTTGACACACAGTTTTTTCTTTGGTTATCAGCTAAGTGTTCAGATGAATGACTTACTCCATCATCATAGAAGAGAGAGCTTTTGCTAATTTCTTCTTCTTCTTCTTCTTCTTCTGCTCCTCCTCCTCCTCAATTTTCTTTAGTATTAATGGCAACTGTGATGGTCAGCAGTGTTTTCTTGCTTTATTTGCAATATTGCTTTCATCATGGAAGTGAAGTGAAAAGTAGGTACAGATCACAAGGAATATATAAGGGTTGGAACTTAAATAGTGGCAACTATTTATTCACAATCGATACAAAAGAGTTACATGTTTGCACCTGTTCCTGTCCTTCAAAGTAGTCACCAGCATTGTGTAGAACCCATTGCCAGTGATGTGGAAGGTGTGGTATACCGTTAGCAGAGCCTGTTCTGTTGATGGTGCGAATGGAGCGGTCTACTGCCTGTTGAATTTCTGGAACAGTACTGAAGCGAATGCCATGAAGTGGTTCCTTCATCTTCAGAATCAAATCAAAGTCACAAGGAGTTAAGTCCGCTGAGTAAGGTGGATCGTACAGTACTTCCCAGTCCCATCGACTAAACAGAGCAGCCACAGCTTGTGCTATTACATGTGCCCGTGAATTGTCGTGCAAAATGACAGGTGGGTTGTGCAGACAGGTGGGTTGTGCAGAAAGTGTTGCCGCTTCTTTTGCAAAGCTGGTTGCAGGTGATGCTCCAAAAACAAACAGTAATACTGTGCATTGACAGTATGCCTGGAGGAACATAATGCGTTAGGATAACACCATCGCAGTTGTACACGAGAATCACCATAACTTTAGACCGCTCCATTCGCATCATCAACAGAAAAGGCTCTGCTAACGGTATACTACACCCTCCATATCGCTGGCAACTGGTTCTACACAATGCTGGTGACTACTCTGAAGGACAGTAACAGGTGCAAACATACTCTTTTGTATCAGTTGTGAATAAATAGTTGTAATAATGAATACTCTGTTCAAGAATCACAGGAGGAGGAAGTGTACATGTAAAAGGTGCAGAAACACTTAAAGATTCCAGCTGGATTACATCACGCTCAGGCAGAAATTCCAAAATCAGATATTGCATTGTGAGGCATACCCCGGAACATTTTCAGCTTTTCGATGAAGTCCTTCTTCCAAAGTAGAACTCTCAAGCATTCACACCACAACAGCTCACATATACATGGCCAATGTCTCTGGACACAAGGGTGTGGCTATGTTTGATGTGAGCAGCAGTTCAGCTGGGGGTGGGTAGTAGGGTTAAGGAAGGGGCATGGGGAGCAGAGGGGGAGGCACAGCAGAGTAGGGGTAAGGAATGGGCATGGGGTGGCAAGGGCAAGGCATAGCAGAGTACAGGTGGGGGAGATGCTCATGCTGCCTGTGGAAGTGTGCATAGATATGGTGGGGACAGGGTAGGGCTGCTAGGTGCAGCACAGTGAAGTTGTGTGGTGTGAGGGAGAGGAGAGGAGAGAAGCAGGATAGACGAGAGAAGTAGGATAGAGGAGAGAAGCAGGATAGAGGAGAGAAGCAGGATAGAAGAGAGAAGCAGGATAGAGGAGAGAAGCAGGATAGAGGAGAGAAGCAGGATAGAGGAAAGGACCTGTAGGTGCGTTGGAAGCATATGTATTGTAGTAGGGGTAGGGAGGTCAGAGGGGTTATGGGAATCAAGGATAAAATGTTGTAGTGAAAGAATTCCCACCTGCACAATTCAGGAAGGCTGTGGCAGCTGGTGGTGGTGGTGGTGGTGGTGGTGGGAAGAATCTATATAGCACCACTGTAATGCAGTCACTGAACTGAAGCACATCATGTTGGGCTGCATGCCCAACAAATGGATGGTCCACCTGCTTGTAGACCAGTTTGGCGGCGACCATTTTCAATATGCTGAATCTGTCCTTCCAACTGTGGCTAAGCCATGTCTCCGCAATATCCTTTCTTTCAGGAGTGCTAGTTCTGCATGGTTCGCAGGAGAGCTTCTGTAAAGTTTGGAAGGTAGGAGACGAGATGCTGGCAGAAGTAAAGCTGTGAGGAAAGGGTGTGAGTCGTGCTTGGGTAGCTCAGTTGGTAGAGCACTTGCCCGCGAAAGGCAAAGGTCCCGAGTTCGCGTCTCGGTCCGGCACACAGTTTTAATCTGCCAGGAAGTTTTATTTACTGTGTTTATAGCTTTTTAAAATGTGAATCTGAAAGTGGGACTCCTATTTGACATTTTAGTCAACTTTTGAAGATACAAGAATGAACTGTACAGAGAATAGCTGTGGAAACACCAGGAAATATTGATTTCATGTTGCATGAAAGCTATAACACAAATGAATGGTTTTGAGAAGAGTGTTTTAAGGCACTCCGTATTTGGTATGTATGATCACAAAAACTTGTTACAGTTGAGCATGATAAAATTGCCTTCAAAGCAAGCACTTCATCAGTACAATGAATTTTAAAAGGCCTTGGTTTCAACTATGTAAAAAGGAAAGATGGGCGAAAGTTTTCAATGGAAAAGGTGATAGCACAAGCCACATTCCTTGGAACAATGCACATAATAAGAGAAGAAGGTCATTCAACAGCACATCACCTTGGTGAGACATGGGTGAATCAAAATCGTGTGTGGTGGTTTTAAGGTCCTCACAGGAAAAAGTTCTTGGCAATTATTAAGCATTACGGCTCTTCTTCTAGTTTTGTTCTTGAGATAAAACTTGTATTTAGGTGAGAGGGAGGGAGGGAGGGGGGAGAGTGGGAGAGAGGGGGAAGGGCAAGGGGGGGAGGGAGGGAGGGAGGGAGGGAGGGAGGGAGGGAGGGGGGGAGGGAGGGAGGGAGGGGGGGAGGGAGGGAGGGGGGGAGAGGGAGGGGGGAGAGGGAGAGGGAGAGAGGGAGAGAGCACCAGCGATTAAAATGTGGAAATGAATGCTGTCAATTTCAAGAACTGGTTCACTAAATAGTTCTTGCCATATCTTGCTCTGAAGTTGGTTACTGTAATGGTCAATGCTGTTACAGACAGAAAACGAAGTACAAACACCAGAAAAGCAGGTATTGTGCTCTGGCTTAAAATATAAAACTGCTCTGCACAGTATAAATCAGGCTTGCATCGAACTCCTGCAGCTCGTTAATTTAGACGAGTTGTTCGACAACATGTACAAACTTTGTTGTTTTCTTTCTTCTTCTTTTTTTTCACATGAATGGGGTTACACAATTTTGTGTTTAACCCATACCCCTCTCAGTATAATCGGGTTGGATTAATTTGGGCACTGGTTAAAAATTATGTGGTGGAAAAGAACAAGACAATGCAGCTAATAAATGCTTGAGCATGAAGTAATAGACAGCATCTTCCCTTCAGCATGAGCAGATTGACGCTGCATGCTGCATTGCTTTTGGAAGAGGTCTTTGATAAAGAGGTGAAGGCAGATGTTGGTGGTAGGCAATGAAAACCTCTTAACTCCATATGTCTGTGAAAATCTCTTAATTCCAGAAACTAGTAGCTTCTTTATCAAAGAGAGATTTGAAAGTGTGTGGGATTTTCTAATTTGTCAATAACTAGGCTTCTACTATGTAATTACTCATGTAGCAATGTTACGTCTATCACTTTCTATATTTTAATATAATAGAGGGAAACATTCCACTTGGGAAACGTATCTCTGCCTACGTAGATCAACACCTTCAACCCATTACATGCAGTCTCCCATCCTTCATCAAAGGCACCAACCACTTTCTCGAACGCTTGGAATCCTTACCCAATCTGTTACCCCCGGAAACCATCCTTGTAACCATTGATGCCACTTCCTTATACACAAATATTCCGCACGTCCAGGGCCTCGCTGCGATGGAGCATTTCCTTTCACGCCGATCACCTGCCACCCTACCGAAAACCTCTTTCCTCATTACCTTAGCCAGCTTCATCCTGACCCACAACTTCTTCACTTTCGAAGGCCAGACATACCAACAATTAAAGGGAACAGCCATGGGCACCAGGATGGCCCCCTCGTACGCCAACCTATTCATAGGTCGCTTAGAGGAAGCCTTCTTGGTTACCCAGGCCTGCCAACCCAAAGTTTGGTACAGATTTATTGATGACATCTTTATGATCTGGACTCACAGTGAAGAAGAACTCCAGAATTTCCTCTCCAACCTCAACTCCTTTGGTTCCATCAGATTCACCTGGTCCTACTCCAAATCCCATGCCACTTTCCTTGACGTTCACCTCTATCTGTCCAATGGCCAGCTTCACACGTCCGTCCACATCAAACTCACCAACAAGCAACAGTACCTGCATTATGACAGCTGCCACCCATTCCACATCAAACGGTCCCTTCCTTACAGCCTAGGTCTTCATGACAAACGAATCTGCTCCAGTCCGGAATCCCTGAACCATTACACCAACAACCTGAAAACAGCTTTCGAATCCCGTAACTACCCTCCCGACCTGGTACAGAAGCAAATAACCAGAGCCACTTCCTCATCCCCTCAAACCCAGAACCTTCCACAGAAGAACCACAAAAGTGCCCCACTTCTGACAGGATACTTTCCGGGACTGGACCAGACTCTGAATGTGGCTCTCCAGCAGGGATACGACTTCCTCAAATCCTGCCCTGAAATGAGATCCATCCTTCATGAAATCCGCCCCACTCCACCAAGAGTGTCTTTCCGCCTTTCACCTAACCTTCGTAACCTGTTAGTTCATCCCTATGAAATCCCCAAACCACCTTCCCTACCCTCTGGCTCCTATCCTTGTAACCGCCCCCGGTGTAAAACCTGTCCCATGCACCCTCCCACCACCACCTACTCCAGTCCTGTAACCCGGAAGGTGTACACGATCAAAGGCAGAGTCACGTGTGAAAGCACCCACGTGATTTACCAACTGACCTGCCTACACTGTGATGCATTCTATGTGGGAATGACCAACAACAAACTGTCCATTCGCATGAATGGACACAGGCAGATAGTGTTTGTTGGTAATGAGGATCACCCTGTGGCTAAACATGCCTTGGTGCACGGCCAGCACATCTTGGCACAGTGTTACACCGTCCGGGTTATCTGGATACTTCCCACCAACACCAACCTATCCGAACTCCGGAGATGGGAACTTGCTCTTCAATATATCCTCTCTTCCCGTTACCCACCAGGCCTAAATCTCCACTAATTTCAAGTTGCCGCCACTCATACCTCACCTGTCATTCAACAACATCTTTGCCTCTGCACTTCCGCCTCGACTGACGTCTCTACCCAAACTCTTTATCTTTAAATATGTCTGCTTGTGTCTGTATATGTGTGGATGGATATGTGTGTGTGTGCGCGAGTGTATACCCGTCCTTTTTTCCCCCTAAGGTAAGTCTTTCCGCTCCCGGGATTGGAATGACTCCTTACCCTCTCCCTTAAAACCCACATCCTTTCGTCTTTCCCTCTCCTTCCCTCTTTCCTGATGAGGCAACAGTTTGTTGTGAAAGCTTGAATTTTGTGTGTATGTTTGTGTTTGTTTGTGTGTCTATCGACCTGCCAGCGCTTTCGTTTGGTAAGTCACATCATCTTTTTTTAGATATACTTTCTATATTTTTTAAGAAATCATTTTTGCTTATCCTGTAAAATTTAACAAAATAGAGTTACAAGGTTTTCATTGTCTACCACTGATATAACCTTGAACCTATCATCACAAATTTGTAATCATAAGTTCAGATATGGACTCAGACAGCAGTCATGATTGTATTACGATTTAGACATTGGTACAAGGTAAGGTAATAATAAATCTTGGTTTTAATGACCCGTGAATTAAAAAATGTTTTTGTTTGTCAACACAGCAATTTAATAGTACATGAGAATTTCGTATCATTTATTGATTGGTAATTTTCACCCTAAGGAGTATGCAGGCATTCGCTTTTGAGTGTTATAACTACAATTTTGAACTTATTGCCCAAGGAGAAGGAGCTAGCTAATTGTGAAATTTTAGCTTTTCCCAGCATGCATTATGCTCTAATGACTTGCAAGAATGAAAGTAATCAAAAACTCTGATATCTTGACAGGTAACCCCAGTCATTTTTAAGGCACAAACTGGAAAACGACAGAGAGATTACCCGTTGAGATATCAGTGGTTCTCAATGTTATCATGAAGCATTCCCTTGACTTATTCTAAGAAGATGATTAGTTGTTTGCTTCTTCCATTTATCATAAATGTGGTCTCTCACTCAACACACTGACCATTTACACGATAGTCTTTTGCCCGAGTCTTTGCTACCAGTAATTTTATTTTGTGTACAGTGATTTACACGTAACTGCAGGCAAAAATACACACACACACAAACAAACACACACACACACACACACACACACACACACACACACACACACACACACACACACACACACAAAATTAATAATGATTTTGGTTGGTGTTTGATGATAAATCTTGTAGCCAGTTTCGATGACCTTAGCTTTATACAATTCTCTTTTTGAGAAAAATTGCATTTTGACATATTCATAAAGTTGTGTCAGCTGTTCTTGCCTTCCAGCATCACACGCAAGCTGTGGAGCAGCACATCTCTCATGCAGACAGTTGATTCAAATCGGTTTTAAAATTTATTTTCTTCTCATAGATATGAATGTATAATACCATGTTCACAGGTAGATGCACCTGACAATTGTGTGCAGCAACACACACTGGCAAAGTGGACATGGTTTGCTCACACACTGCCACTGCGCTACAGAAACATCATCCCCTCCAAACTCACCTGTTGCCGTGACTCTCTGCCTTCCTACATGGCATGATCTATAAAAGAAACACACACTGGGTCATGGACCCAGTGTGTGCTTTACCTGAGAGAACTGGACAAGTGGTAGCACGAGAAGTTACTCAGAGAAACACTGTCAGTTGTAGTTACTAGGCAAAATATTGTTACCCTGCTTGTGATGTGCTTTAACAAAAAATAATCTACAATGGCTGAAGAAATTTTGTGGGAGGTGTATCGCAACATTGAGTGAGAATAATGGTTCAAATGGCTCTGAGCACTATTCGACTTAACTTCTGAGGTCATCAGTCGCCTAGAACTTAGAACTAATTAAACCTAACTAACCTAAGGACATCACACACATCCATGCCCGAGGCAGGATTCGAACCTGCGACCGTAGCGGTCATGTGGTTCCAGACTGAAATTTCCACATCATTAGACAAAGATCAATTGTAAAAACCATTAGCTTGTGAAATAACATATGCATTCTGGAATAAGTTGAGTTTTGTTCAAAACTAACAATCAGAAACAAGTAAGTTAACATTAATGTAGCATTTTCATGTCCATCAGATAGATACAAATGATTTGGTCATTATGCACATAGCTATAGTCCAAAATCTGCCATCGCAGCTCCAAAATGTTTGAGAAAGTGTATCAGACGTAGCGACAATGATGCAAATCACCGTATCATTGACTTTAAGGTACAATGCATTTAAAATAGCATGCCAACTGATCAACAAAATGTGGAAATACTGATGGAATGCTTATTACAGTAGAGTACCAATTGGTCATGGATGATAAATTCGGTAAGTTTTCGGCACTTGTGATCGCTAAGCAAAATAAAAAGTCAATTTAATCTCATAAAACCAACTGTTAGCAACAGCAAAAAATATGAGTATTCTTACAGCAAAAAGTGTGGTCATTTTGCTCAGGACTGCTGGAAGAAAAAGTGATGTGTGGCGAAACATAAATGTGTCAAAGACATATATGACAGTACACTTATTGTCTCGACAGATAAAATATGTCCTGTTGCCAAAATGTCATGTGAGACTTGTGTGAAACGATTCGAATACAATCTGACGTATAGTTGATGGATAGTGGTATGTTATGTCACTTGATATTTCAATGGGTATATTTCTCGTAGTTTTGGTCTGTAACAGAACGTGTATCACTCAACAATAATAAAGAATGTGAAATCACCTGAATGGGAACTAAAATTGTCAACAAATAAGTTGACGATAAATGGAGTGAGGTACATCTTATACATTTTGTATTTTGCACATAGTAGCTACTAACAAGAACTTGTTTAGTATCAGAATATGTACTTCAGAGAAAATCTCTGCATTTTTTGAAGAAGATCAAGTTATATTACTGCACAACAATGATACTGCGGCAGAAGCTGTGCAGCAAGGAAACACTATTTACAGGTTGTTTTTCATTATGAAATCCATTTGAGCAAGTGATGAAGTAATTGTTGCAATGTATAGCCTGAAACAGTGGTATGCAAAACACGCACGTCAATAAGATTGACACTTCAGCATATGTTGGTCAAGGCGATTGTTGAAGGCCTTAATATAGCCCTGTCAGCTAGACTTCAACACCTAAGACATAATTTGTTCTTCAAACACTTGTGAATTTATGCTTTTGTACATCTGCAGTTCAATATCACTTGAATCAGTTGGGGGTGCAAAGTTTTTGTCACATTAAAAAATGCAACTAGATACACAATCATTTATTTTCTCAGAAACAAATCAAATAATACTTATCAGTTTCATGAATTTAACACTCTAGCATTGAACAAGTTTGGTGAAAGAATCAAAACACTGTCTGTGAACAATACTACTGAGTGCATTAATTGTGACATGAAACAGCTTCTCAGAAACCTTGCAGTATAGCTGGAAATTACCACTCCATACACACCACAACAGAATGGCAGATCCAAGAGAGACAATCTAAAAACTGTTGACACAATGCCAGAGCCCAAAAAGTTATATTTGTTGAGTACCAAGGAGAACTGACAAAAGCTTTTTACCCCACAAATCAGAAAGTTTATGTATGGATCCTGAGATGTCACATTCAATTAGTAGCAGCACAACACCAGCAACACAAGAAGTTGATGACATATGCCTGGAGATCACTTATGATGACAAACGAGAATTCATGGATCATGACGAGCAAGCTCACATTGGGCCATTACAAGTACAGGAAGAGACAGAGCCTCCACAAACTGATATAAGAGCAGCACAACAGCTAACAAAAGAGCAACCTAGTCAAATACAATCGACATGGCTACAATATCTCTCTACCATTTGCAGGTATTGCCTAGCATGGCTTACTGTGCTGATACAATGTCTTTGTCTACCTGATGTTCAACTATCTTTGCTGCTGCTGACCAGCACACGGTCTTTATTCTTTTGCATATGTTTACATTGTTTTCAAGGAAATGTTCTGTGCCTTGAGTGTGTTTGTTTTATTCAAGAAATGAAATTCATTCATCATATATTGTTACAATTTAATCACAGCCTGTCCAATAGGTAATAACACCAGAAAAACATTAATTTACTGTGATAAGGCTTTACTTTCTTTGCATCAATCAAATCTCCAAAGGGCATTCAGTTACACTGAAGGCTTTACTTGGAAAGTGAAAAAGTAAAAGATGTAGTGAATGAAGCTTTTCAGCACCAAAAAATCTGATGGAGGTAATTTTCATTTATGGAAGTATCAAGCTCTGAGTGCAGAAATTAGGAACATTTCAGCTACTAATTGTGAAAATGTTTGACTTGCTGATAGCACTACATCAAAACACATGATGTCACACAAGGAATGGTTTTTAATGCTTAAACCACAAGAGAAGTTTGAAGTTCCTGTTCACATAAGAGATAATTCAAACGTGAATGCTCAAGGTATTGGATCAGTCAAGTTGAATGCACTAGTAAATGGTGTAAGGGAACCTCGTACACTGGAAAATACATTGTGTGTAACTAGTTTGGAAGTCATATTTAACAAACAATAAGATCAATGTACTTGGTGAGGGGCTGGGGGCAAGTGGTGTAAAAGCTGAAAATCAGTGTTACGGGATGTTATTTTGTATGGGCAATGTGGAACAAGAAATTGTGCATCATCTGACTTATTGCACAAGAGGTTGGGAGATGTCCATTCCAAAAACTTAAAGAAAGTGCCCAACTGTGGTTTGATTCCAGAAATAAAATCAAATGCCTTATGTAAGCTTTTAAGTTTTCTGTGAAACATGTCAATATGATATAAACTGCATAGGAAGGGATTTAGATCAAGTTTTCAGACTCATGCCTGTGCTCCAGAAGAACTTATTCATGCTGATGTATGTGGAGAGATACCACACACATCACTAGGTCACATCACTAGGTGGACCCAACTATTTTGTTGTATTTGAAGATGACTGTACTTCATATGGGTTTGTATATTTTCTCAAGACCAAGTGATGTTGCTTCTATGTTCTCAGGGCTTCAACAGTTGGGGGAAGGGAAAGAAAGGATTAAGCTTTAAGTTATTAGTACTGTAAATGGAACAGACTTGGTTAATTATAAGCTTCATAACCACTTCAAGAAGCCTGGTATCATCCATGAAACTGGTTCACCATATACATCAGAGCAGAATGGTAAATCTAAATCTGAAATCAGATCTATAGTGAAAAGTGCTTGAACAATGCTTATCGATTCTGGTCTTCCAAATACTCTTTGGACAGAGTTGGCAGTACAGCAGTCTGTACATTAAATCACTGTACATGTAAGCCTAATTGTGATGAGGTGCCTTATGATTGGATTGTTTTGTTTTCGGGCACAGAAACAACTGGGGTCATATGAGCCCAAATCAAAACTATAGAACACGAAGACAGAGAGGAGTTAAAAACGACTACATGTCAGTCCCAATAGACGCAAGAGAAGACAGCTAAAAACAGGGACATGGAAAAAGGTCTATAAAATACATTACAGAGAAACGGAGGTTCAGAACTAAAAATTAAATGGCCTTTGCCATATTGCTATGAAGGATAAAAAGTAAAATCCCGGTTGACAGCCCACGTGCCGTTCACTAAAACAGCCAATAACTCAGATGGAAAACCCAAGTAGGAACGTAAACAGTTAAAAAATGGGCATTCTGTCAGGAAATGGCAGACAGTTAAAATATGGGCATAATGTACGCAAAGTGGTTGGGGAGCACCACTTCACGAAAGGCAACGGCTAAAAATGCAGTGCCCAGTATGCAATCTAGTTAAAATGACTTCCTCACAGCAGGAGGGCAGAGAGAAGGTCGTCCAAGCCGCTGGGAGAGGCTTAATAATGTGGAGCTTATCACGAAGGGAGGACCAATGGTGATGCCAAAGTGACACCACCTCCTGACAGACAGCATCACAGAGATCATCAGTGGGAATATAGGAACTAGTGGGCTGAGGTATGAGGACTGCAGCCTTGGCAGCAGTGCCAGCAGCCTCATTTCTTGGCAGACCCACATGACCAAGAACCCACATAAACATCACAGTGCCTCTATATAGAGTGAGCAAGTGACCGTTTTCCTGGATCCGTTGCACTAAGGGATGAGCAGTGTACAGTGCACAGAGACTTTGAAGGGCACTGAGAGTGTCTGAGAAGAGGACATAATTGAAAAGCCTGTGTCGCTGGATGTACTCTGCGGCCTGATACAGAGCAAAGGACTCTGCTGTAAATACTGAGCAGTGTACCGGAAGCTGATACCGAAAAACGTCAGTGCCAATGATGAAGACGCACTCGACACCATGGGCAATCCGAGAGCCATCAGTGTACACAAAAGTACTACTGCAAAGTTCCATGCGAAGGTCATGAAATTGAAGGTGACTGAGCGAGGCTGGAGTAAGCTCTTAGGAAGCAAATGAAGGCCAAGGTGAACATGGGCCACTGCACAAAGCCAAGGTGGTGAAGGGTTCACATCACCAGGAAATTGCAGATAGTGTCAAGTTAAGCCACCAGAGCAACAGCCAAAAGCAGACTCCAGGAGGCAACAGAGAAGAGGGACGCACCCCCTACTGGCAATCAAAGGAGTCATCGAAGGAGGCGGCGTAGGATAGCTGGCCAAGCATGGCAAACGGCATGCATACCTCCTGAGGAGAAAGTCACAGTGGAAGTTCTGCAAACAGACTCTCAACTGAGCTAGTGTAAAAGGCACCAGTGGCCAAATGGAGGCCATCATTATATGTACGGGTGGTGGGAGAAACCAATTGCCCCACTAGAAATTCATACAAACGGTTTTGTCAGTGGAGGTGCCTTATGAGAAATGGTTTAGGAAGAAATGAGCATTAAAGCATATGAGAAGATTTGGTGCTGAATGCTTTATGCATACTGGCAAACAATTTAAATCTAAATTTCCAAGTAACTCAAAGAAGATGGTACTGATTGGTTACAATAACAATTACAGGCTGTAAGATCCTGTAACAAGGAAGACAACTGTGTCACAAGATGTTATTTTCAATGAAAATGCCACAGGATATCCTACAGAACTCAAGGCCAACAACATTATATACGAATACAGTTTCCTGACATGAATTTCAACAACCTGTTGAAAACAAAGAGGAATTTGTGCAAGACCATGAAGCCTATGTTACTGATTAGGCTTCTCAAACAGGGAAAAAACTTCAGGCATTATGAGGAGTTTTGCGCTCCTGTTCATTTCTGAAATTATCTGATTTATGCAGCAATTATTGATCATGAGCAAACTTTCAGGGACGCAATGGCACGGAGGCTCTGAAAAAAGATGTGAAGCAAAGAGAGATGCAATATCTTCATTGGATCTAAATAATACCTGGGTTTTAGTGTATCTATCTCCAGACTGCCACACTGTTGGTTGTAAGTGGTTTCACAAAATTAAACGTAAAATAAGTGGTAGCTTAATGAGGTATAAAGCTAGATTATGTGCAAAAGGCTATTCTCAGAAAACTGGACTTGATTATGGAGAAACCTATTCACCTGCTGTTTGGTATGGATCAATTCACATTCTTTTGGCTTTGGCAGGAGTGCACGATATGGACATGAAGCAATTTTATATGAAAACTTATTTTCTCAATGGTGATTTGCAAGGAGATATTCATGAAACATCCTGAAGGCTTCATTAGTGAAAATGCAAATTTAGTACAAAAATTGAACAAAAGGATTTTTTTGCTGAAGCAGCTTCCTTGATGCTGGAATCAAAAATTTTTTTCAATTTTTTTAAGTGTTTTGATTTCAAACAGCTTCATTCAGATAACTGAGTATGTAGTGCTCAAGCTGACGACCAAGAAGTATTTTTGATTATTTTTGTTGATGCTGGACTGATTATGAGTAAAGCAACAGCAATTACAAATAAAATACTTGAATAACTCAAAATGTGTTTTGAAATTGTGGCTGACAATCCCTGTTACTCTTTGGGATTGGAAATCAAGTAAGACCATGAAAGTAAAGAACTGTTTATCTATGAAGAAGGCTACATTAGTCATCCTCAGAAAAATTTAACATGAACAGTTGCAGGCCCTATGCAACATCCACTGATTGCAGTTTAAGGTTACTGTTGCATTTAGGATAGTGCCTAGTGAATGAAGACAAGAAATCTATGGAAAATGTTCCATTTCATGAGGCTGTAGGTAGACTGACGTTTGCTGACACAGTGACATGACCTGATATTTTTCTGCCAAGTTAAGTCAGTCAGTTTCTTAACAACTCTGGGTCTGAGCATTGGACTGGTGTTAAACAAATCCTAAAATATCTTCAAGGTACAACAGACAGCAGAATTGAACACTATAGTAATCAACTAAAACTTCATATGCATTTAGATGCTGATTTTGCTGGAGATATTGATACTCGCTATTCAACAACAGGCACTGATCAGCGAACACATTACATGGACATCTTGTAGGCAAAAATGTGTAGCCAGATCTATGAAAGAAGCAGATTATGTTGCAGCATCTGATACAGTTACTGAAATCAACTGGCTTTGTACACTGTTAAAGGAGCTTGGAGTTAACATGGGGCAACCTACACCATTTCTTGTTGACAACCAAAGTGCATTACTATTAATGAGAAACAATGAACATCACAAAAGGATTAAATATATCGATATAAAGTCCCATAATGTTCGTGAAAAAATAAATTATGATACTGTTATTGTTTCTTATGTTAAGCCAGAAGATCAACTGGTACCTGGTTTACAGAAGCACTGTCAGAAGGAAAGTTTCAGGCTAATTGTAAATCATCATTGTTTGAGTCTTTAAAACCAACAAACAAGAGTGGGAGTGTTGTGTAGTATACCCTGTTTGCTGATATAATGTTTTCATATGCCTGATGTTTTACTATCTTTGCTGCTTCTGACCAGCACACAGTCTTTTATTCTTTTGCACATGTTTACATCATTCTCAAGGGAATGTTCTGTGTCTAGAAATTTTAAGTGAGAAAGATGTGAAGCTGATTTCATCAAATATTATGCGTCTAATAGTTTCAGGGAAGCAGTTTCTGTTCCTAACTCAAAATGCTCAAGAAACACAATGTGCAAAGGAACTGGAATCTCATGAGGAGAACAAAACTTGGAAGATTGTTCCTAAAACGAGTAGTCAGCAAGTTACTGGTTCAAAGTGGATCTTTCAAAGTCTTATCTGATGCCAAAGGGAATATTGCTCTCTAGAAAGAACAGCTTTGTGTGAAAAGCTTCAAACAGGAGTATGTCAACTATACAGTATGACTCTTAAAGAGTTTTCCTGGGAACTGTCACATAATAAAATCTAGAGATGATACAGTTCACATTTGCACTGCATTTCTACATGGCAACTATCTGAGGGGGTGGTATTGTCACAAAGTATCCTGTGGTCTGAAAGCTTGAGATGTCACTATACAAGCTCAAGCAGGTTCCTTCATGCTAAAACAAGAAGTTTTTAAATATTCTTTTTCAGCTTAATTTTCAAACAGATGACACTGATCCCCATTTGTTACATGGTAAAATCAGTGGTGTAGTTGTTATTTTAGCATTATATGCAGATGATGGGCTTATGGCATCAAAATAGAGAGAAGCAATTCATAAAGCTGTCACATCACCAGACAAATCTTTTTGTATTATAATCAGAGATGATCATTGTTTCGTGAGATTACTATCAGAGATGGAAGTGGGAGTGAGTGAGACCACGCATGAAAGAAAATGTTAATATTGTACACTGACACAAAAATAATAATTGAAGAGTTTGGAATGAGTGATGCAAATGGTTTAAGTGTTCCAGCCGATCCTAATGTATATTTATTATCCACCAAGAAAACAATCCAAGGTTGAGAAAATACTGTACCATGAGCAGTAAGATCACTTATGCTTTTGCCTCTTATCCACCCACAACCAGGCATTTCATTTGTCAACAGTGTGAGCTGGTTTCTGAATGATCATAATAAGGCATATCAGCAAGTGGTAAAGAGAGTTTTCTGGTATCTGACTGAAACAGAAGATGGTGGTATAAAGTACTCCAGCAGTGTTCGATAACTAAAGTAGTTTGTTCAGATGCTGATTAAACTGGTGACATCATGTAGCAAAAATAAATTTCTTTATTTATTTGCAAAACTTAATAATGTAAAAGGACATACACAATTGCTGAAACAGCAAGGGTGTTGTAAAGGTTTTCCGTGCTTCCAATTAGCTTCAGCATGCTTAAGGGTAAAGTTTCTAGTTTTCAGAGATGTGTACACATTTACTCTTTGTTCATCATTATATGCATTCTCTGTGTTTTGTCATTCATTCTAAAGGACACTAGTTCAGTGTAATAAATCTGATACTAACAACTAGTTTATATGCTTGAAGAAGGATAACCTCATATCTAAATTTAGAAAGAGAATGGATAATATATTTTGGACCTGTGTACCGTTTTCTGTCATATGATATTTTACTACGGGCGAAACATGTCAAATATCCATGAATGAAGTCTTCGTATTGCAGAAGGAAGCATTGAGCATAGTAGCTAAAGTCAAATTGAGAACTACATGCAAAGATTTATTTATAAATTTTAATTTTCGACCGTATATGCAATGTGCATGTACTAAACAATTAAAATAGTAATAGAGGACATAAAATTTACTAGCAGAAATATGGAATTTCATGATAAAATACATGGAGGAGAGAAGATTTTCACTTATACTCGAGAAGAGACAGACTATGGAAAGCAATCCATGAGTCAAAGGAGTCATGTACTACACTCCTTTTTAATCACTGAGCTCAAAAAGGGGGTGGTTGAAAAATTTAAGAGGGCTCAGAAGAAATGGCATCTGTAGGTGTCCATTTGACCCAGAACTGAATCATGGAGCTGAGTAAAAATAAGATCTAAAGCACTGTACTATCAGTGCTTTTTCCTATAAATGTAACTGTGTAAGTTAAGAATGTGTGCATTTTAAATCCACAGTGTTATGCTGTTAACTTGGGTTTCAAAAGAATTATATGTACAGTCTCATACTTTTACGCTCGTACATGTTTTGTCACATTTAAAAGCAAATAAATAAGTAAATATAATAGAGGGAAACATTCCACGTGCGAAAAATATATCTAAAAGCAAAGATGATGTAACTTACCAAATGAAAGCGTTGATATGTTGATAGAGACGCTAACAAACACAAACACACACACAAAATTCAAGCTTTCGCAACCCACGGTTGCTTCATCAGGAAAGAGGGAAGGAGAAGGAAAGACGAAAGGATGTGTGTTTTAAGGGAGAGGGTAAGGAGTCATTCCCATCCCAGGAGCGGAAAGACTTACCTTAGGGGGAAAAAGGGACAGGTATACACTCACACACACACACACACACACACACACACACACACACACACACACACACACACACACATATATATGTCTGCTTGTGTCTGTGTATGTGCGGATGGATGTGTGTGTGTGTGTGTGTGTGTGTGTGTGTGTGTGTGTGTGTGTGTATGCGCGAATGTATACCTGTCCCTTTTTCCCCCTAAGGGAAGTCTTTCCGCTTCCGGGGTTGGAATGACTCCTTACCCTCTCCCTTAAAACCCACATCTGTTCATCTTTCCCTCTCCTTCCCTCTTTCCTGATAAAGCAACCGTGGGTTGCGAAAGCTTGAATTTTGTGTGTGTGTGTGTGTGTGTGTGTGTGTGTGTGTGTGTGTGTGTGTGTGTTTGTTAGTGTCTCTATCAACATACCAATGCTTTCATTTGGTAAGTTACATCATCTTTGTTTTTAGATATAAATAAGTAAATAAATAAATAAAAAAAAGTAAGAAGAAGAATTCAAACACAGAATTACAAACATGGCCCAAGGGAATTTTTCTCTTCATGTCAGTCTTGTCCTTTTATCAACTAACAGCAAAGACAACAAGTACATACCCTCAATGTGTTCAACAGTTCAATATATTCTGTAGCTACATCATAAAATGCTGCCATTTCTGAGAAGAGGGAGCCAAGATATGACTGTGAAGGTTGCTCAGCCAATTTACTTTCCACTTCCTGCAAATCTTTCTTTATCTTCTCCTCTTTTTGCTTTTTCCCAGATTCCATGAATGATCGGGACATCATGTCTTCCACAGAAATCTTCTCTACACGTAAGAGTCTCAGTATCATTGAATAAGTCAGTCGAAATTTGGACACCAATTCCTTTGGACTGCCTAAAACAGTGAAAAATTCACATTCTTATATACACTTGTTAGTTCCACATGATATATGCAAAAAGAAAGAACAGAAACAAATGCACAGTAAAAGGTTAAAAAATAAATATGTTCAATGTGATAACGGAAAATCCTGGGTGAGTACGAAAAATGCTATGAACATAGACAACTGCTCACAGTACACAGAAGTGCTGAGCAGTACACTGACAGACAAAGACGAAACTAAGCACTGCAGTTCATCATTCAAACTTTTGCAGTGAGTGGTTGTCTTTATTCGTTATATTTCAAAAATATGGTATGGTGTGGTACATTAATTTTTTAAGCATTATAGACAAAAACCATTACATAATAGGGCAGCAGTAGCAGAAACAGAAAAATAAAGTTAGTAAGGTATGCATGGATGTGTGTTTAAGTGCACATTCATGTAAAGCTAGCACAAACGGTCCCATAGGACTGTCACTAAATATTTTTAAGTCTCTGGTCTGTTTTCATGTAAAAGAGCAAAGAAATTATATTTGCCATAATTTAAATAAGTTTACAGAAGAGTGTGGTAGTGTGAACATATTGGAGAATACCTTCAGTGATTTAGATGTAAAACCAATATTTTATTTGACCATGATGGACAGATGTTAACAAGATCGAGAAGAAAAGTACTGTATCACAGATTCATGAACAGTGACTCGATCATGGTGTTCAAAAAATGCAGGAAAGAGATTTATAAAACAGAGTGGAGATGGAAAATTTAACTCTTTTTTTTAAACATATTTTTACAGCCCTATGAATCTCATTTCCTCTGAAACCAACCAAGGGTAAAACTGAACAAAAGCAAGGATAACGGATGGATAATTTCTCAGATTAACATATTCTATCCAGAGAACAATCCTTTGAATGTGTGGGTCACAATATTCTACTTAGCAAACTAAAATTTTATTGCATTAATGGCACCTCTCTTCCATCGATGGAATCTTACCTTCACAACAGAAAGCAGATGTTCTCATTCACAGGCTGTGCCACAGGTATGAAACAAGCCGCAGAACGGAGCAATGTAACAGAGGCTCCACAATGATCGATACTGGGCCCACTCTTGTTCTTAAGCCTTCATAAATTATTGAGCCTGGCACAATATTGCTGTACAGAGGTGTGTGTGTGTGTGTGTGTGTGTGTGTGTGTGTGTGTGTGTGTGTTTTAGTAAGTTGTTCCCTTCACTTCATGAGAAATTAATGGTAACATACAAAATGAATCACTATGTGTAAAATATTCCCTGTGGCCCAGCTAGATAAGTTAAAATGGAGTGAAAGTATAGAAAAAAATATTACATTCAGTCCAGTATGGTATGTTCTTAGAATTGTCTCTTTTAGGGTATCGGCTTATTTTTTCGTATTTCACTGCCTGATGTCTTGTAGAATAATTCTTGTAGGCAGTGCATCTAAAGTACATGAAATATTTATTCAGCAGAAAAAAAGCTGTAAAAATATTGTATCAAGTAGATAACTGCAGAAGGATGCCCTTATGTTGTTGGGGAGTAGGGGTGTGCTAGACTTGTGAGTGTGGAGTATTTTAGAATTTTGGAAAGACTGATGGCAACTTAAAAGTAGCAATAAAAAAGGTTCCAGTTTCAACTCTGTTAAAAACCTGTGTAATACTGACTTTTAAATGGTTTTCTTGGAAGAAAAACATCTGACTATTTTTTCCTTTCCCTCAGAGCTAAGGGGGGATGTGTGGGATGGGGTGCCCTCTTCCCAAGCCCCCAGATATGGGTGCCCTTGAACTGCAGAGACCTTTTTAAGTACCTTTGAATTCATGAAATCACTTCCACACACATTTGCGTATACACAAACAAAACACATTAATTGAACACTACTACTATCAAGTTTGGATACTTGCATCTAAGTGAGACAGAAAATTATTAATTCTTGGGCATGATGGTGGATATGTACTTGAGATGGGAGAATAATATAAATAACAACTGTCATAAAATATGTTCAAGGGTATTTTCACAGGAAAAATACCATGTCAGTAAACACACAAACATTACTAACATTGTACCACAGGCTAGTCCTTTTGAACTATCATATGATATCCTGCTTTGGGGAACTACTGCAAATGTGCATATACAAAATATTACTGAAGCTACAAAAGAAAGCTGTACAGTATATAACAAAATGATTTCCTAGGTAATCCTGCAGAACTGAATTCGGGGAAATAAACATACCAACAGTATCATCACTATAGGTGTCTGAAACAATTATTTCCGTAAAAACTAACTGTGCTGCATTGTTAAACAGAGATACACAGGATTGTAAGATATGTAAAAACGATTATTACAGTGATGGAAATCAGCTCAAATTAACTGATGAGTAGCCTGCAAATGGTTATTATCTATCCATATAGTGTTGAAGAATGTTTTGCAGCTAAAAATTAAAGTAGTACATTTGTATGTAACAGTATAAATGTGTGTAAAAATTTTCAGAAAGCACCAATTGACTTTAATATATGTTATATTCATCTGTATGCAATCATTGTTCTTTCTTGTTATTTCAACATAGATAAGAACCAGTAAACCCCTGATTGAACAGTCAAGCTCCGGCATATGAAACAGCTTCAAACATCTGATTACAAATGAGTTAATACAGTGAAACCTCTATATAACGTTTTTCAAGGGACCACAAATTCTTAACATTGTATAGAGGAAAACACTATAAAGAGGAAGGCTTCCAAATAATAATTATCGGGCATTACTGAAGATCGGGATACCACTAATAAGCTTTGACAAATGGTGCCATAGATTACATTTTAAATTTTCACAACACTGTAATATGATGTTCATTGCAAATTATCAATGTAACAAATGATTAGTTTTTTGTGATTAAAACATGGAGCCCAGTAGGTGGATGGGTGAAAGGAAATGGATCAGTTTGTACTGTAAAAAGTTATAACAGATTCTTAAGATATGACATCATTGTCCAAAGCTGACAGGTGGTATCCCGTTCTTCAGTTGATCCAATTGTAGAATATGAGCCAAATTTTGTTTATGATATACTGAACATACTACATAAAAACACAGTAAATGGTACAGATTAAAAAAAAGAATTAGTTACAAAAAATTACTTTAATAATTAAATTATGAAATGGAACTTAAATTTGCACAAACTCTAGGAACCTACGCAACCTGAAAATCACATACCTACGATTTTTAAAATATTCGAGCACGCATGTTTGTTTTCTATTTCTCCTAGACACTATGGCAATCTTTTCTTGCTCCAAATGATCAAGTTGAACTACTGTTCTGTCCTCAAGTCTATGGGTCATCATATATCTCCTAAATGTTTCAAAGCCTTCAGCTGCCTTAGTATATGAGGGCACAGGGTCATCTTCCTTGTCACTGTCACTTTCACTATACTATTATTCTCCAAGCTTCTATCTGCAGTCAGCTCCTCAATACTTTGTACGCCTGTGGTTGCCACGTTGTCATCCACAGCCACAAAGCCCTCAAAAGTGACAGAATCACTGCCTATTAATTCCTAAAACTCTTGCAAATCACTTGCAACATCTTCCACAGGAGCTGCCATCTGATTCTGCCAGAATCCCACATTTTTTAAACAGTTTTTAATAGTCTCAGCACTGACTCCCCTCCACAAGTACATAATTAAATTCATTGCCTGTAAAATACTTTCACATTTCTCAGAAAGATACATCTGGTGGATGTGCCGCACATCTGTCCACAAACAGCAGCACTTTTCCTGCAGCACTCCCCATTTTGGCATCAAATTCTCCGAGAAACTGAAATGGCGCCAAAAAGATTGTAAGCAGAATGTGCGTCACGTATCACATGACCGGGTTCTGCCGCTGAAAAATGAAACACTCTGAGTGCGGGATTTCCGAGCCGGTGCCAACTGTGAATCCACAGAACAGAAAATGATGCGTCTAGATCCAGTCACTTAAACGTTATAAAGAGGTAAATAATTGACCAGGGTTCCAAAAATGTGAGTGTTACATGGAGAAAATTGTAATATAGAGGAAACGCAGTAAAGAGGAAAATTTAACATTGTTTATATGGGCTTTTAGTCGGGACCGAAAAAAACGGACGTAACATAGAGGAAAACGTTATATGGAGGAATGTTATAAAGAGGTTTCACTGTATGTTAAATATTTGACATTACACATAAAAACCACGAAAGTTTATAAAAGATTTGAAATGATGCTTAAACTTTGTTGGGAGTCACAAAGTTCTGTAATTATTAAACACTGGTTGGATATGGTCGAGACAATTTATGCCCAATTCCAAGCAAAAAGCAAGTTTTTCATAGTTCTCAATGTTTATGGTGTCATATCTCCTGAACTATGTGCCATACAACAATGTAATTTTGTAGATACATTCACTGATGTAGGTACTGTCTGCATAGCGTGTTGCAAATAAAGTTAGTAATAAAGAAGTAATATATCAAAACTCCATGCCTGATGTAGAAGTTTTACTGCAGAGCATTTTAAGCAGAAGCTAGTTTTTTACACCTCTAAATGTCTATAATGTCCTATCTCCTGACTTAGGTGTCATACAATGATACAATTTGCAAGTACATTTAGTAGTATATGTGGATACTGTCTGAAAACTGTATTGGGCAACAACAAAGTAATAAATTAAAATGCCTTGCCCGATGTAAAGTTGTACTGCATCAACAGCACAAATGTAGTATGTGATAAACTTTTCTCCTTTCATCATTTTGTGAAGGTTTGAAATTATATGCAAAGTTTGTTGTAAGTTCTTAAGTGCTCTCATTCTCAAGCAATGGATGAATAAAGCTCAGGTATTCAATCACTGCCAGGTATGCTGCCTCAAGAGAAACACACAGTTTCTAACTTTAACACTTGGCTTAGTGTGTTAAACTTTTAACACAAGAATATACCTCTTAATGAGTACATTATGAAAGAATTTTAAATTTTTAAATTCTATCAATAACTGCACGAAGTATTGAAAATCAAATTCTTGTTGGCCCTGGAAGATGTCAGATAACCAAACTGCAACTAGATCCAGGACAATCGCTTAGTAATATAGGGCTAAATGGAATTCGTTGAAATATATTTGTGTAGCTCCATGAATCATACTAATACAATCTGTGTGTTTATCAGTGTTTTTAGCTTCTTATATTAAGATAACTATATATTTTATTGACATATTCATATAATTTAAAATAAATAAATAAACCTCCATGTAAACATGACATATTGTACAGAATGGTCCATAGACAAATAAAACTTTTACTATTTACTCATCAGTGACTCTTAATTTGAATTGGTCAACTCAAAAATAGGCTGGTGTAACAATTTGTAGGGATGGAATGAACACACATGTTCAGTAGCAGGTAAAGTAAGTGGGAGATTATGGGTCATGGGTAAGACTCTAAGAAAATGCAGCCAGTATACAAAATTGCTTACAAACACATATCTAACTCATCCTAAAAGACTGGTCAAGAATGTGGGACCCAAATCAAATAGGACTAACAGGAGCACTGAATGTACACAAAGAAGGGCTGCACAAACAGTTGCAGGTTTGTTTGACCCATAGTAAAGTGTGTCAGAGAGACCGAAAAAACTGAACTGGCAGACACATTTGTTTGTTTATTTTCCGTCCGTATAACACGAAGCTAGACACAAACTGTCCTAATTATAAAGTTCCAAGAACCAGTTTTAAGTGAGGTACTTTGTAATGTATTATACTTCTCCACACATGGTTCACACAGTAATTGCAAAGACAAAATAGACTAAGTACAGCATGCACAGAGGTGTTTATGCTATCATTCTTCCAGCATTACACATGCAAATGGAACAGGGAGAAGCTTTAATATGTGGCACAGTGGGAGGTTCCCTCCACCATACACCTCACAGTGGTTTGATGATTATTTCATGTTGACTTTGCCTCCTTGTCTACAGTTCAGAGTGGAATTATGTACTCTGGTGCACAGATATCCCACAAACCCCTGTCTAACATAAAGAAAGGGGTCAGGAATGTCAATCACTTTTAAAAAAATTAAAAACAAACCTCACTAGTCACTCCTACCCGTTATCTGAATCGCTAGATAAATCGATTGAAAAGTTCAGTTAAGTGTTCATTCTAAAATTACATGCTAAGTGGTAATGTATTGCGAACAAGATTCAGTATTTACATATGTAAGCAACCACTTTCTTTGAAACCAGAGTAAACAAGTGAATACTAAGCTGACGCACAAGTAGTCAATATAAATGATTACACAGCAGCTCTGTTGAAAGAAGTATTTTCCTTCTAATTTATTCGCTATAAGCACAGCTAGCATTAACAATTTACACATAAAACTTGAGATTTATGAATTGCTTGTCTTATGTTAATGCACATCTAGATTTGTTTCGCATCTCCGCATTTCTCCCTTCGTTGGAATCTATGGAATGGAATGGAATGAATGAATGTACACTGAAACATATATTCCAGTAAAATAGGACATAAAGAGGGAGTATCTGAGGGACATGACATGCAGGGGAAGAGTTGTGTTACTGTTGTGGTCTTCAATCCTGAGAATGGTTTGATGCAGCTCTCCATGCTACTCTATCCTGTGCAAGCATCTTCATCTCCCAGTACCTACTGCAACCTACATCCTTCCGAATCTGCTTAGTGTATTCATCTTTTGGTCTCCCTCTAAGATTTTTACCCTCCACACTGCCCTCCAATACTAAATTGGTGATCCCTTGATGCCTCAGAACATGTCCTATCAACCGATCCCTTCTTCTAGTCAAGTTGTGCCACAGACTCCTCTTCTCCCCAATTATATTCAGTACCTCCTCATTAGTTATGTGATCTACCCATCTAATCTTCAGCATTCTTCTGTAGCACCACATTTTGAAAGCTTCTATTCTCTTCTTGTCTAAACTGGTTATCGTCCATGTTTCACTTCCATATATGGCTACACTCCATACAAATACTTCCAGAAACGACTTCCTGACACTTAAATCTATAATCGATGTTAACAAATTTCTCTTCTTCAGAAATGCTTTCCTTGCCATTGTCAGTCTACATTTTATATCCTCTGTACTTCTCACCATCATCAGTTATTTTGCTCCCCAAATAGCAAAACTCCTTTACTACTTTAATGGTCTCATTTCCTAATCTAATTCCCTCAGCATCACCCGACTTAATTCGACTAAATTCCATTATCCCCGTTTTGTTTTTGTTGATGTTCATCTTACATCCTCCTTTCAAGACACTGTCCATTCCATTCAACTGCTCTTCCAAGTCCTTTGCTGTCTCTGACAGAATTACAATGTCATAGGCGAACCTCAAAGTTTTTATTTCTTCTCCATGGATTTTAATACCTACTCCGAATTTTTCTTTTGTTTCCTTTACTGATTGCTCAATATACAGATTGAATAACATCGGGGAGAGTCTACAACCCTGTCTCACTCCCTTCCCAACCACTGCTTCCCTTTCATGTCCCTCAACTCTTGTAACTGCCATCTGGTTTCTTTACAAATTGTAAATTGCCTTTCGCTCCCTGAATTATACCCCTGCCACCTTCAGAATTTGTAAGAGAGTATTCCAGTCAACATTGTCAAAAGCTTTCTCTAAGTCTACAAATGCTAGAAACGTAGGTTTGCCTTTTCTTATTCTAGTTTCTAAGATAGTCGTAGGGTCAGTATTGCCTCACGTGTTCCAATATTTCTACGGAATCCAAATTGATCTTCTCCGAGGTCAGCTTCTACAAGTATTTCCATTCATCTGTAAAGAATGTGTGTTAGTATTTTGCATCTGTGGCTTATTAAACTGATAGTTCGGTAATTTGCACTTCCTGTCGATCTCATTCTTAGACGTTTGTATTCCTTTCTGCCTGCTTCATTTACTGCATTTTTATATTTTCTCCTTTCATCAATTAAATTCAATATTTCTTCTGTTACCCAAGGATTTCTACTAGCCCTCATCTTTTTACCTACTTGATGCTCTGCTGCCTTCACTACTTGATCCCTCAGAACTACCCATTCTTCTTCTACTGTACTTCTTTCCCCCATTCCTGTCAATTGTTCCCTTATGCCCTCCCTGAAACTCTGTACAACCTGTGGTTTAGTCAGTTTATCCTGGTCCCATCTCCTTAAATTCCCACCTTTTAGCAGTTTCTTCAGTTTTAATCTACAGTTCATAAGCAATATATTGTGGTCAGAGTCCACATCAGCCCCTGGAAATGTTTTACAATTTAAAACCTGGTTCCTAAATCTCTGTCTTACCATTACATAATCTATCTGATACCTTCTAGTATCTCCAAGATTCTTCCATGTATACAACCTTCTTTCATGATTCTTGAACCAAGTGTTAGCTATGATTAAGTTATGCTCCGTGCAAAATTCTACTAGCCAGCTTCCTCTTTCATTTCTTACCCCCAATCCATATTCACCTTCTACATTTCCTTCTCTCCCTTTTCCTACTATCGAATTCCAGTCACCCATGACTATTAAATTTTCATTCATCTCCCTTCACTATCTGAATAATTTCTTTTATCTCATCATACATTTCATCAATTTCTTCATCATCTGCAGAGCTAGCTGGCATATAAACTTACACTACTGTAGTAGGCGTGGGCTTCGTGTCTATCTTGGCCACAATAATGTGTTCACTATGCTTTTTGTAGTAGCTTACCCGCACTCCCATTTTTTTATTCATTATTAAACCTACTACTGCATTACCCCTATTTGATTTTGTATTTATAACCCTGTATTCGTCTGACCAAAAGTCTTATTCCTCTTGCCACTGAACTTCACTAATTCCCACTATATCTAACTTTAGCCTATCCATTTCCCTTTTTAAATTTTCTAGCCTACCTGCCCGATTAAGGGCTCTGACATTCCACACTCCGATCCGTAGAACGCCAGTTTTCTTTCTCCTGATAACGACGTCCTCTTGAGTAGTCCCCGCCCGGAGATCCGAATGGGGGACTATTTTACCTCCGGAATATTTTATCCAAGAGGACGCCATCATCATTTATCCATACAGTAAAGCTGCATGCCCTCGGGAAAAATTACGGCCGTAGTTTTCCCTTGCTTTCAGCCGTTCGCAATACCAGCACAGCAAGACCGTTTTGGTTAGTGCTACAAGGCCAGATCAGTCAATCATCCCAACTGTTGCCCCTACAACTACTGAAAAGGCTGCTGCCCCTCTTCAGGAACCACACGTTTGTCTGGTCTCTCAACAGATACCCGTCCATTGTGGTTGCACCTACAGTACGGCTATCTGTATCGCTGAAGCACGGCAAGCCTCCCCACCAAAGGCAACGTCTATGGTTCATGGGGGAGGGGTGTAAGAAAGCATAAAAAGAAAATTATATTAAACACAATTTTTACAGCTAATTTAAAATTATCATGAGCAGTTGTGGAAGGCTCGCCACCTTCACACATTCTCTAGAACGTCATCTATTTCTAAGGATAGCATTTTATGACTTAGTATAATGTTAAGGTGAAATTTAACTTACTCAGATCTTAACGAGATAAGGTATTTTCATCACCAGTAAATTGACAGAAGACCAAAAGAATTGCAATATACATTCCCAATTACAAAACTGTATGTCAGAGACTGGAGTCTTTGCACTAATGGTGGTCAGGACATGCATCAAGCTTGCTTGTAAACTTGGTATTTGCTCAACAGAGGGGCAGGGATTAACTCATGGCTTGTGTACACGTGCTCACACATAACTTGGTCATACTCTTAACAGAAGGGAAATCAGCAAAGTGCGATAATTAATTACCTGTGATTAAAAACTGAATGCATGATACATAGATGTTGAATGAATACATTATTTCATTATCAAAATATTTCGATTTTTGCATTTACTTGCTCTTTTGTTTCTAAACATCATAGTATCAGAAAATGGTCACACAACTCATTTGTTGAGAATGTCCCTAGAAGCAACACTTTTGTTTGTTATCATACTCAAATTATAAAGTCATTTCATGACTATTAAGTGGAAGAAATAATATAACAACATGACTGCTACGTATCTAGATTGCATTAAAAGTATTTTCAGAATAGAAAACTGTGTTTTCACAAATTCTTTGCATTTTATCTCTTATGGTATGACTGTCTTCATAAAATAATCTACTTGACCCTGTTATCGTTATGAATTAAGGGGGGTAGGACATCAAATGGGCCAACTTGGAGCAGGAGAGGCACCACAGGACATTTTAATTTCCACTGTCTATACTTATACAAATAAATTCATAAAACGTTGTCAGCATGACCAGGAAGGATTCAGGATTCACACTCATAGTATGGGAAGTTCAAAAATATAGCAATATAATTATTTTTTTTACATGTGAAATTTCATCATTTTTTCGCTTACTATTGGCTGCATTTGTTGCTATAGGTATACTTTTCTTCATAAGTAAGAGAGATTCTTTGATGAATTTTGCACTGCATACAAACCATACTTACAGGTGTATGAAACTCTAGAATTCATTTAATTTATGAAAAAATGAATGAGCTGTTACATTTTAAACTTCAATTTTAGAAAAAAAATCAAATTTTATAGTTAATTATCTCAATTTTTCCACCCATGAACCATGGACCTTGAAGTTGGTGGGGAGGATTGCGTGCCTCAGCAATACAGATGGCCGTACCGTAGCTGCAACCACAACGGAGGGGTATCTGTTGAGAGGCCAGACAAACATGTGGTTCCTGAAGAGGGGCAGCAGCCTTTTCAGTAGTTGCAGGGGCAACAGTCTGAATTATGGACTGATCTGGCCTTGTAACATTAACCAAAACGGCCTTGCTGTGCTGGTACTGCGAACGGCTGAAAGCAAGGGGAAACTACAGCCGTAATTTTTCCCGAGGACATGCAGCTTTACTGTATGATTAAATGATGATGGCGTCCTCTTGGGTAAAATATTCCGGAGGTAAAATAGTCCCCCATTCGGATCTCCGGGTGGGGACTACTCAAGAGGACGTCGTTATCAGGAGAAAGAAAACTGGCATTCTACGGATCGGAGCGTGGAATGTCAGATCCCTTAATCGAGCAGGTAGGTTAGAAAATTTAAAAAGGGAAATGGATAGGTTAAAGTTAGATATAGTGGGAATTAGTGAAGTTCGGTGGCAGGAGGAACAAGACTTTTGGTCGGGTGATTACAGGGTTATAAATACAAAATCAAATAGGGGTAATGCAGGAGTAGGTTTAATAATGAATAAAAATATAGGAGTGCGGATTAGCTACTACAAACAGCATAGTGAACGCATTATTGTGGCCAAGATGATAAGATAAGACACAAAGCCCATGCCTACTACAGTAGTACAAGTTTATATGCCAACTAGCTCTGCAGATGATGAAGACATTGATGAAATGTATGATGAGATAAAAGAAATTATTCAGATAGTGAAGGGAGATGAATGAAAATTTAATAGTCATGGGTGACTGGAATTCGATAGTAGGAAAAGGGAGAGAAGGAAATGTAGAAGGTGAATATGGATTGGGGGTAAGAAATGAAAGAGGAAGCTGGCTAGTAGAATTTTGCACGGAGCATAACTTAATCATAGCTAACACTTGGTTCAAGAATCATAACAGAAGGTTGTATACATGGAAGAATCTTGGAGATACTAGAAGGTATCAGATAGATTATGTAATGGTAAGACAGAGATTTAGGAACCAGGTTTTAAATTGTAAAACATTTCCAGGGGCTGATGTGGACTCAGACCACAATATATTGCTTATGAACTGTAGATTAAAACTGAAGAAACTGCCAAAAGGTGGGAATTTAAGGAGATGGGACCAGGATAAACTGACTAAACCACAGGTTGTACAGAGTTTCAGGGAGGGCATAAGGGAACAATTGACAGGAATGGGGGAAAGAAGTGCAGTAGAAGAAGAATGGGTAGTTCTGAGGGATCAAGTAGTGAAGGCAGCAGAGCATCAAGTAGGTAAAAAGACGAGGGCTAGTAGAAATCCTTGGGTAACAGAAGAAATATTGAATTTAATTGATGAAAGGAGAAAATATAAAAACGCAGTATATGCAGCAGGCAAAAAGGAATACAAACGTCTCAAAAATGAGATCGACAGGAAGTGCAAAATGGCTAAGCAGGGATGGCTAGAGGACAAATGTAAGGATGTAGAGGCTTGTCTCACTAGGGGTAAGATAGATACTGCCTAAAGGAAAATTAAAGAGACCTTTGGAGAGAAGAGAACCACTTGTATGAATATCAAGAGCTCAGATGGCAACCCAGTTCTAAGCAAAGAAGGGAAGGCAGAAAGGTGGAAGGAGTATATAGAGGGTTTATACAAGGGCGATGTACTTGAGGACAATATTATGGAAATGGAAGAGGATGTAGATGAAGATGAAATGGGAGATATGATACTGCGTGAAGAGTTTGACAGAGCACTGAAAGACCTGAGTCGAAACAAGGCCCCGGGAGTAGACAACATTCCATTAGAACTACTGATGGCCTTGGGAGAGTCAGTCATGACAAAACTATACTATCTGGTGAGCAAGATGTATGAGACAGGCGAAATACCCACAGACTTCAAGAAGAATATAATAATTCCAATCCCAAAGAAAGCAGGTGTTGACAGATGTGAAAATTACCGAACTATCAGTTTAATAAGTCACAGCTGCAAAATACTAACGCGAATTCTTTACAGACGAATGGAAAAACTGGTAGAAGCGGACCTCGGGGAAGATCAGTTTGGATTCCGTAGAAATGTTGGAACACGTGAGGCAATACTAACCTTACGACTTATCTTAGAAGAAAGATTAAGAAAAGGCAAACCTACATTTCTAGCATTTGTAGACTTAGAGAAAGCTTTTGACAACGTTAACTGGAATACTCTCTTTCAAATTCTGAAGGTGGCAGGGGTAAAATACAGGGAGCGAAAGGCTATTTACAATTTGTACAGAAACCAGATGGCAGTTATAAGAGGCGAGGGGCATGAAAGGGAAGCAGTGGTTGGGAAGGGAGTGAGGCAGGGTTGTAGCCTCTCCCCGATGTTATTCAATCTGTATATTGAGCAAGCAGTAAAAGAAACAAAAGAAAAGTTCGGAGTAGGTATTAAAATCCATGGAGAAGAAATAAAAACTTTGAGGTTCGCTGATGACATTGTAATTCTGTGAGAGACAGCAAAGGACTTGGAAGAGTAGTTGAACGGAATTGACAGTGTCTTGAAAGGAGGATATAAGATGAATATCAACAAAAGCAAAACGAGGATAATGGAATGTAGTCAAATTAAATCGGGTGATGCTGAGGGGATTAGATTAGGAAATGAGACACTTAAAGTAGTAAAGGAGTTTTGCTATTTAGGGAGTAAAATAACTGAGGATGGTCGAAGTAGAGAGGATATAAAATGTAGACTGGCAATGGCAAGGAAATCGTTTCTGAAGAAGAGAAATTTGTTAACATCGAGTATAGATTTAAGTGTCAGGAAGTCGTTTCTGAAAGTATTTGTATGGAGTGTAGCCATGTATGGAAGTGAAACATGGACGATAACCAGTTTGGACAAGAAGAGAATAAAAGCTTTCGAAATGTGGTGCTACAGAAGAATGCTGAAGATAAGGTGGGTAGATCACGTAACTAATGAGGGGGTATTGAATAGGATTGGGGAGAAGAGAAGTTTGTGGCACAACTTGACTAGAAGAAGGGATCGGTTGGTAGGACATGTTTTGTGGCATCAAGGGATCACAAATTTAGCATTGGAGGGCAGCGTGGAGGGTAAAAATCGTAGAGGGAGACCAAGAGATCAATACACTAAGCAAATTCAGAAGGATGTAGGTTGCAGTAGGTACTGGGAGATGAAGAAGCTTGCACAGGATAGAGTAGCATGGAGAGCTGCATCAAACCAGTCTCAGGACTGAAGACCACAACAACAACAACAACAACAACAACAACATCTCAATTTTTACCACCGTTTTTAATAGATTTGGAAAATTCTAGAGTTTTGGATTAAGGAGTTTTGTGTTTAATAAGCAGCGCAAAATTCATTGAAGAATTTCTCTTACTTATGAAGAAAAGTGTTCTTATAGCAAATGCAGCTGATAGTAAGTGAGAAAATGATGAAATTTCACATGTAAAATAAAAAAAATAATAAAAAAAAAATATGTTGTTGAACTTCCACTGCTATGAGTGTGAATCCTGAATGCTTCTTGGTCATGCTGACAAAGTTTTATGAATTTATTTGTAAAAGTATAGACAGTGGAAATTAAAATGTCCTGTGGTGCCTCTCCTGCTCCATGTTGGCCCGTTTGACGTCCAAACCCTGTTAGCAAAATGTCATCAACATCATCTGGATCGATGCAGCAATGCTCCTTTGATACAATTAAGCTTGTCTTGATAAAATTTCTTTTGTTTGCAGCACTAATGGTGTCAACAAACAGAACTTCTTTTGTCACTTTGGAGAGGGCACGGCCACTGGCTTTCCACCAAGATAGAATGTTTTTGAATTCATTCCCTGGGCTATCCATGTTCAAATATCTCACACATTCATCTTTAAGTTCACAAGTTGATTACTGCCTGCTCCAAAATGTTTTCACATGAGAGAAGATTATATCTTGTTTCGAGTTCTTCCTCAACTACGCTATCTAGCTTTCAACTAACAGTTGGATATATATTTTCTTGCTTTTCCTCACTCATGACTAAGAGTTGCTTGAAACATGAGTGGAAAAATGTAGCCATGTAGTGAGAATACTGCGGTTCCTTAGCGACCTTCTCCTTTAAGAAGTCTTCTGTATGCCCTATCAGCAATTTAAGTACGACAGTCATCTTTACTTTGACGTTGCTATATAAACCAAATGTGCATAGTGCTACAAAAGACAGGGTCAGTACCGTTTCACCCTCCATATCAATTGTGGCTTCTTGAAAAGATTCCAGGAATTTAATTATACCATCTATTAGATCAGGCTGATGCAAGCATATCATTTCCTCTTTGTTTTTCCCAAACAGCAAATTCTCAATGGTTTTTATTCTTTTTGTGCATGAATTGAATTTATTCAATATCTTGTACATGCTATTCAATCTAGTTTCAACGCCTTGATGTAATATCCTACATTTCTACACAATCTTGATGGATTTATAAACATCAGGAAATTCTTCACTAAGAAACTTTTCATCTTATCTGTGCCTTAGTGTTATGTTTATGCAGATATTTTTATGTCCGTCCCTTGGTCCCTTACAAATGTCATTTTGCTCAGTACCAGACAAGATACATCTATCTCAGACACTTTTTTCATGTAAATCTGTAAGAATATATCCATTTGTTTTTATAACAATTGGAAACTTTGTTGAGGGAAGCATATTGTTCCTTAGTTCATACCTGTCTTCAGAGACTACAGTAAAACTGGATGTGACAGTAAGATACTATTTTTTTGCAATAATTGTCAGTCTAGAGATTGCACGTCATAGCACACTCATTCTCATTCATTCATTTCCATGTCAGGTCAGCATTTCTAGATGGTAGCAACTGTGATGGCCTTGCTGGTTCCCTCAATCAGGTCCTGTGTTGTGCAGGGTTGTTCAAGTTGAGAACATATTAGCAGGTGGGCCGGGTCTTGTGTTGTTCTGCACTCACAGGATGTATCTCCATCAGCTGGAAGAATGCCCCATTTTCGCACATTGGTCTTGCATAGAGAAATGCCCACCCTAAGACGATTGAGCAATCTCCAAATAGGGTAGGGCAAGTCGTTTCCTGGAGCTAGCTCTTCCTTTACAGGAATATCAGGTGGTAGCTTGCTCTTCCATCTGGTGATGCGGTTAGACTCTGGTGTTCCCTCAAGTGGCTGAGTCCTGGCGATGAAGCTCTTTCTCGACTTCAGTCGAAGGACTACAGCCTGATGATCATGCAGTGGATGTTGGATGTTGCTTAGCCCTCTCTACATCAGCAGCTACAGCCCTTCTAATAGTGGGGGGAGCTATTCTAACAATCGGGTAGATTTTATCGACTGGAGCTTCATACATCCCGACAAGATTCGGACAGTCTCATTGATTGCAATATCTACCTGTTTGGTGTGAGTGGATGCACTTCACACAGGAGAAGCATACTCTGCAGCGGACACACACAAAGCAAGAGCCGAAATTCTCACGACGGGAGGACTTGCTCCCCAGGCGGTGGATATGAGCTTCCTCAAGATGTTATTCCATGAACTAACTTTCAGCCTGGTGTTATGGCAATGTTTCTTGAAGGTCAGAGTTCGGTCGGATAATACCCAGATATACTGGTGTTGAACGATGCTCCAGTAGTTTGCCTTTCCATGTAATGTCCAGTTCCTGCCGAGCTTCTCTATTCTTCAAGTGAAATGCGTACACCTGAGACTTGTTGGGATTTGGCTTTAGATGATTGACTTTGTAGTAGGAGCCAAGTGTATCTAGCACAGAAGTCAACCTTTCCTCTACTTCTTCAAACATCTTTCCCTGAGCAACCACTAAAGTATCGTCAGCGTAGATGAAAAGCCATTCTGATCAATGGCTTCCTTTTGGGTTGTTTGGGGGAGGAGACCAGACAACGAGGCCATCGATCTGGGGAAGGAAGTCGGCCGTGCCCTTTCAAAGGAACCATTCCAGCATTTGCCTGGAGCAATTTAGGGAAATCATGGAAAACCTTAATCAGGATGGCCAGACGCGGGATTGAACCGTCGTCCTCCCGAATGCGTGGCTTCCTTTACTTCAGGCAATAATGAAGGATTTTTTTTTGAAACTAGA
This sequence comes from Schistocerca americana, assembly GCF_021461395.2. Classification (NCBI taxonomy): domain Eukaryota; kingdom Metazoa; phylum Arthropoda; class Insecta; order Orthoptera; family Acrididae; genus Schistocerca; species Schistocerca americana. Next base: position 466,285,809 of record NC_060122.1, on the reverse strand, counting down.
GGCAAGGAAAAAGCAAAGCAGAAAATATTATTATTATTATTATTCCCACAATGGTGCCAAGTTGTAAACGTGGACAGTTCCTTCAGTTAATACGAAATATCACTCAAACTGTTTGATGGGATCAAAGGAACACTTTATCTAATTCCATTCCCAAGAATTATTTTCTGTTTTAAATTTTTGTAACTGCCACACATTGTGATATCCCTTTACCATGACTGAATTTTTCAGTTTTATGTGAAACATAGATTCCTTCAGTTAGATGATGAGAAAAAGAAATAGATTAGTTTTTATAGTTGTAATTCACTACTGTTCAGAAACTACAAGAGGTATGAACTTATGCACTCTTACAAAGAGTTGTAAGAGCAAATGAGAAGCTTCAGGAAAATCTGGTAACTCAGTCGTGTACAGCTCTGCCACCTAACATGAAATGACCTAAATTCCTAATAAAATTAACCAAACAGTAGTTTGAAATTATTCCAGCTGGGACTATACCAGTTAATTCTGGGTCTGTCCAGTAGAAGGTCCGCTACAATTCATAGAAGGTGCTCCATCATCATCATAGCTCTGTGACAAATGGCACTCAAGTGTCTATGAGTCACATAAGTGCAGTGGGAATGCATAGGTTCATCACGCCCAGTTTCCATCGCAATCCTGCTCCATTCCATCTTGTGGCTACAGGTACACAACATGGTGGCGACATGCTTATAATCTAATCTGAAGGCTGAGATGACAGACTCTACTATGCATATCATAATCTAGCGGATACAAGGCACTATTACCTAATGATATGTACCTTGTGTTTGCCTATACTGCTCTGAAGATAAACCTAAACTTCAGTAAGGTAATGTACAACTCTATTCCTCTCTAACTGTATCAGGTTGGTTAAGGAATGCTAAATAGAGCTGAAAGAGCTTGATGGTTCCCAGTTTACCTGACCTCAATCTTACTCAGTATATCTTAAACCCCATCAAGTAAGATGGTGTGCCTGAAATGTAGCTTTGGTCAATCTCCATGGGTTGCTGGTAGTTTAGTTTACATGGATTGCTGGTGATGGTTGAGCAGCATGGATACAGATGGCTTCCCAATGTCTTTGTTGTCTCGGAGTCCATGTCACAATGTATTGTACTCATCATCAAAGTGAAATGGGGTGCTGCAGGGTTCTGAGTCTATGTGTATAAATCAGTTGCTTGCGAGTGTGCTATTAGATAAAGGAAGGTCTCAGGTCAACCTATCCTTAAATGGAATTATTGTTGTTGTGGTCTTCAATCCAAAGATTGGTTTGCTGCAGCTCTCCATGCTCCTCTATCCTGTGCAAGCCTCATCATTTCTGACTAACTACTGCAACTTACATCCTTCTGAATCTGCTTACTGTATTCATCTCTTGGTCTCCCTCTATGATTTTTATCCCTCACATTTCCTTCCCGTACTAAATTGGTGAGCTCTTGATGCCTCAGAATGTGTCCTACCACCCGATCCCTTCTTCTAGTCACTTGTGACACAAATTTCTTTTGTCTCCAACTCTATTCAGTAACTCCTCATTAGTTACACGGTCTATCCAGCTAATCTTCAGAATTCTTCTGTAGCACCACATTTCAAAAGCTTCTATTCTCTTCTAGTCTAAACTGTTGATCATCCAAATTTCACTTTCATACTTTGCTAGACTCCAAACAAATACTTTCGGAAAAGACTTCCTAACACTTAAATCTATAACTGATGTTCACAAATTTCTCTTTTTCAGAAATACTTTTGTTGCCAATGCATCTATATTTTCTATCCTATTTTCTTTGACCATCATCAGTAATTTTGCTGCCCAAATAGCAAAACTCGTCTACTATTTCAATTGTTTCATTTCCTAATCTAATGCTCTCAGCATCACCTGATTTAACTGAACTTCAGTCCATTATCCTTGTTTTGTCTTTGTTGGTGTTCATCTTCTATCCTCCTTTCAAGACACTGTCCATTCCGTTCAACTGCTCCTCCATGCCCTTCGCTGTCTCTGACCTCCCCCCATGAACCATTGACCTTGCCATTGATAGGGAGGCTTGTGTGCCTCAGGGATACAGATAGTCATACTATAGGTGCAACCACTTTGGAAGTGCAACCATAATGGAGGGGTATCTGTTGAGAGGCTAGACAAATGTGTGGTTTTTTAAGAGAGGCAGCAATCTTTTTAATAGTGCAGGGGTAACAGTCTGGATGATTGACTGATCTGGCCTTGTAACACATCAACAAAAATGGCCTTGCTGTGCTGGTGAAAGTACAGCCTTGGATAACACAAGAGGTACTGAATTTAATTGATAAAAGGAGAAAATATAAAAATGTAGTAAATGAAGCAGGTGAAAGGGAATATAAACGTCTAAATAATGAGACTCAAGGAAATACAAAACAGCTACCCAGGAACGGCTAGAGGACAAATGTAAGAATTTAGAAGCATATATCACGTGGGGAAAGATAGATGCTGCCTACAGGAAAATTAGAGGCACATTTGGAGAAAAAGGACCACCAGTATTAATATCAAGAGCTCAGATGGAAAGCCAGTCATAAGCAAAGAAGGGAAAGCAAAAAAGTGGAAGGAGTATATAGAGGATCTATACAAGGGTGACGTACTTTAGGGAAATATTATGGAAATGGAAGAAGATGTAGATGAAGATGTAATGGGAGATATGATACTGTGTAAAGAATTTTGCGTGGCACTGAAAAACCTAAGTTGAAACAAGGACCAGGGAGCAGACAACATTCCATTAGAATTGCTGATAGCCTTAGGAGAGCCAGCCATGACAATACTTTTCCATCTGATGAGCAAGATGTATGAGACAGGCGAAATACCCTCAGACTTCAAGACCAGAATAATTCCAATTTCAATGAAAGCAGGCGCAGACAGATGTGAAAATTACCGAACCCTATCAGTTTAATAAGTCATGGTTGCAAAATACTATCATGAAGTCTTTACAGAAGAATGAAAAATTGATAGAAGATAACCTCAGGGAAGATAAATTTGGATTCCGCAGAATTATAGAAACACATGAAGCAATACTGACCCTATGGCTTGTCACAGAAGATAGGTTACAGAAAAGCAAACAAACTTTTGTAGCATTTATAGACTTAGAGAAAGCATTCGATAGTGTTGACTGAAATACTCTCTTTCAAATTCTAAAGGTGGCAGGGGTAAAATACAGGGATCAAAAGGCTATTTACACTTTGTGGGGAAATCAGATGGCAGTTATAAAAGTCAAGGGGCATGAATGGGAAACAGTGGTTCAGAAGGGAGCAAGGCAGGGTTGTAGTCTATCCCTGATACATTATTAAACCTGTATATTGAGCAAGCAATAAAGGGCACAAAAGAAAAATTTGGAGTAGGAATTAAAGTCCAGGGAGAAAAACAAAAAAACTGAGGTTTGGCAATGACACAGTAATTCTGTCACAAACAGCGAAGGACTTGAACATGAAATTATTTTTCTGATAATTTTGTGCCATGCTGAGCTGGTGACCTGTGACCTCCTTCAGAGAGCCATATCAGCATTTTTATGCAACTGTTTAAAGGAGTAGTGTTTGTTTCCTTGGCAACAGTTTTTTTGGTGTTTGAAGAATATTTGTACATATGTATATTATGTAGATATGTATTATTTATTGTGTGTCTGTTTGCATTTTCACTCCAGAGTGAGAATCCACAATGCACTTGCATCTACATTTTACATGCCATCTTACATTGTTTGGTGAAGGGTACATTGGGTAACACTAGCATTTCCCTCCTACCTTGCTTGTTCTATTTGAAAATGATGTACAGAAATGAATGACTGTTTATGAGCCTTGGTATGAGTCTGAATTTATCTGATTTTACTACCATGATCATTGCACACAATACATGCAGTGGGAAGGGCATTTTTGGAATTGTGACAGTAATCCACTTTATGAGGTTGAACACCTCTCTTTTGACACCTGCCATTGGAGTTAGATGAGCAATTCTGTGATATTCTTGAGTTTACTAAATGAAACTAATGATGATACCTGCTGAACTTCTTTCAATCTTCTCCATTTCGTCTATTAAATTTTACCCATTAAGGGTCTCAGTCTGCTGAGCAAGGTTCAAGAATCAGTTGAATGAGGTTTCTGTAAGCTCTTTCATTGGTGAATGATAGTTTTTTTGTTCCTGTGTCTCAGTGCTTTTAGCTAACAATTAATACTTTATATATGTTCACAATTATACTTTTTTCATGTAAATCTTTACCTTGTGTACATCTTTCTACTTGTCACTTTTCCAGCAGCTTGCATATAAAGTCTCCTAAGAGTAAATGGCTGTGATGAATGTGTGTGGAGTCTATCTTGGCGAAAATGCTAGAAGATGACGGAAAGAGAAGAACTTGGAGCTGGCACACAGACTACTCCTTTGGAAGAGGATCTAAGTGTCTGCCTAGAAACAAACAAAGCTCCACAATGCTGGAAATATGTGAAGATAAGTTTAAAATATTACCGAATTACTTGAGAGCAATGGAAAAACGCCAGAGGGAGCTTTCCACTGCAGAAATTTTTTGTACTGGAAAGTATATTCAGTTTCTGCAAAAACTTCGAATTCAGTACCATAAATCTTCAGGGGTGGATCCAGCAAATCTCTCAGATTACAAAAACACAATCATTACTTCTATGGAAAAAATTTGAACATCACAGGAAAAAAAATAAAAAAAAAATAAAAATAAAAAAAAAAAAAATGTTTCTTCATTTTGTATGCCTACACATTTTCAGTGTCCTCAGCATGCCATTGAAAAAGTCTTCTTAAGATTCAAGTCACTAGTACAGAAAGCTGCTGATGAAATGCTAAAGAATTGTTCTCTGATAAAAAATTTATAACATTCCTATCTACTCTAGTTCTTTCTTTCGTGAAGAAATTTCTTCTACCAATCTGTTGAATGTGGCTTTCAGAACAAAATCATCATTCAATCTAAATAACTAAGGCATCAATAAACATTCTTGAAAAATAAATTCTTCCACTAGGATGTCTTCCAAGAGTTTCTTTGGACTTCAGCAGTGGCTATGTAATAGTTGCAGAGATTCCCTGCCACTCACCCCTTTCCATTTAAGTATGGACAGTGCGCCAAGCATTCTTGTTTCCAATAATGTCCGCTCACACATTTTACAATAAGAAAATCTGCTACTATGTACAGGACACATTACATATGATAGCAGAGGTTTACAATGCTAATAAATTAACTGGTGGATATTCAATCTTTTGATGACATTTTCACTGATAAATCAATCTTCCTTCTCTCAGATTTGTGCTGTGAATGTGCAATCAAAACATAAATTCCAGGTTCTCCTACGATAGTGTTAGACACACTCCAATTCTTTCCTTGTTGAACAGAGCTAGTAACAAATCTGCAAGAAAGTGACTTTACAAACAATGCTAGGAGTAAAGGCAACTGTTCACCATATAGCTGAAACATGGAGCAGATGACATATGCATAAACAAAATTGGAAAAGTGGCTGAGCTTTCAGACAATGTCCTCCTTTGCGCGCGCGCACACACACACCCACACACACACACACACACACACACACACACACACACACACACACAGGTACATTTTCTCGGCACTGGAGACTGACTAGGGTGAGGGGTTGTGTGTCAGGTGCAGAGGAGGAAGGTGATAGGCAGGAGGAGTGATTGGGTGAGGAAACAGTTGCAGATGGACCCACTCCAAAGGATTCGAACTAGCATGGTGCAAGGTGCACTCATCCTGGCACTGACAGGGAGTTGTGTAACACATATGATGAGTTGGGAGGGGCAGGGGTTAGAGAGGACAGTGGAAAGGAATGAATGTGGAGAATGTGTAGGTAACGGGGAGATGCGAGGGGCACAGAGACAGGGATGGAAGTGGGTGTGGGTGCGAGTGTGGGAAGGGGCTAGAGGAGACAGAAGCTAGGAGCCTCTGCAGTCTCCTCCTCCCTCTGCAAACCCCTCTCCCCCACTTCCCAATCAACTCCTCAACCTCATCATATATCACACGTAACTGATTCTGTCTGCTTCAGATTGAGCTCACAGATGTCACATTTGTGTCCTACTCCTTGCAAGCTGTCAGCTATCCTTCACAACCTTCCCCTTCCCACATCCTTCCTCCTCACATCCACTACACCAAACACAATCTTGCTCCACAGTTGGGATGTAGCAGTGGAATAATTTAGCTGTGTGTCTTTATTCCTTGCATTATTTATATTCCAGCATGGATTTTCTACATCACACCGACTTTAAAAATGATATTATTGCCTATAGCTAACCAGGAAACTTATATACAATATTTCTCAAATGGTCTGTTATAAATTTACTAATTACAGTGTGAACTTTAATATAAAAGGAACTGTCATACATAAGTCATACAACTTACCCAACATCATATTCTTAAGATTCATTTCTGTAGGAACATCAGTTTTGCAAATTATGATCACAGTTCCTGTAGCATCAAGACCTCTTCGGCCGGCCCTTCCTGCCATCTGAATATATTCAGCTGGTTGGAGATCCCTTGACTCTTTACCATCAAATTTGCGAATGGCATCAAATACCACAGTACGTGCAGGCATATTCACACCCATTGCAAATGTTTCAGTAGCAAATAGTAACTGCAAAAACATAAATCATATGTCAGAAAAAGAGTGCCATATTTCAAACTATTAAGGAGTTTGTGAACAGACGATTATAAAAATTGAAGGACACTGTAATGGTTCCACCTCAGCTGTTGTTTACATCCATTTACTTTATTTTCACCTGATACGCCAATTTTGGCTGTATATGCTAACAAGTCATAATTTGTCCAATTACTTAGCAGTAGACATGGCAGTTTTGAAAGAGAGCACATATACTTGCAAGTGCCAAATTTAAAACAGAATGTTGACTGAATACAGTAAAGGACACAACACACACTTCTATCAACCAAAATAAGATTATCTTTCTCTGGCAGTGCAGTTCATTTATGTGTTTTCTTGTAATTTTCTCCACTTACTACAGCAACAATCTGTACTATCCTACACAGAAATCAATCAGTATCTCAAGCAGTCTGTTTCTGCAGTCTCAACTACATGCAGGCTGTAAACACAGAACATCTGCAACTGTATGGTTGTCTTCAAATCTCTTATCATCCAGAATGCATTAACATGACACAAATGCTGACAATCCCAGGTGGCATGGGCAAGTGATGATAGAGAAAAATAATAATATCTGATGGGTCATTCCATACTTTACTTAAAACAAAGATGTAGCTTAGTAGGAACTCATTTAAATAATGGAAAGTCCAGGATGACAAAACAATATTCTACTTCCAAAGAAGGCCTTTTGTCTGAAAGCCTAAATGTTTAGTAGTCTTTTCGTTGTGTCTGTATGCACGTCAATGCAACGTGTGCGTGCGTGCGTGCGTGCGTGCGTGTGTGTGTGTGTGTGTGGTGAGGGGGGGGGGGGGGATGTTTTATGCAAACTACTGCATCCTATGATAAAGATGCTTTGCCCCATGAAATAATGCTTTCTTTTGAGATGGAAATGCTTAGATTTACACTAGTAGCTCTGTTTTGATGATATTTGGCAAACACAGAAACAAATATTTCCTTCACTCTATTCTTTCTCTGAACTTTTAACATTACCTAGGATCTGTGGCCACATAGAATAGAAAATGAATGGCATATTTCCTCTCTCATCATTGTAAACAGTACTATTTGATGAAAAGGTTGGCAAATGGTATAAAATACCTCTCTAAAAATTTTACAAGTTGTGTATATCTATTATATGGCCAATTACAGTCGTAAAATTGGCTACAGATGATCCAGTGCCATAATACTTGTATTATTCTTTCAGATGTTTACTTTAATTTGATAATCATTTGTATATTGTAACTGAGACAAAAATTATAATAGTTAATATTATGAAAATGAAAAATTGCTAATAACCATCTACATGAGATGCTGAGTTGCAGAAAGACACAACAGAAAGACTGCCATACATGTCGAGCTGCTGGTCAAAAGTCCTTTTTCTTAAGTACGTACACACACACACACACACACACACACACACACACACACACAAGACTAAGACCCACCCACCCACTTTCTCTGGCTACTAGCTGTGACAGTAGTCATTCGTGTGTGTGTGTTTGTTATCAGATTTAGAAAAAGGCCTTTTGGCCAGAAGCTCAACATGTGTAAGTGTCTTCATCATATCTGTCTGCGACTCAGCATCTTCGCTATATGGTGAGTACCAATCTCCCGTTTTCAGAACATGGCCATTATTCCATCCTGGAATTTCTATTGTTTGACAATAAATAGATATACAGCCACATGACTAATGGTGTAGAGAAGTCATCATCTTGGCTGTTAACTGCAAACTCTTCATCAAAATTACAATGGCTCCATATGGATGTAACATTTTAATAATCTGTACTTTTCACAAATGTGTGAAAGACAGTCAGTCACAACTGAAGTTTCAGCCAGTAACAGTGTGTAATCATTGTGATTTCATCTGTTTAGTAACTGATCATTTGCCTTTCCTCACAGTACTTGCTTCACTATTCTACGTATTAAATTAATTTGTATTTACAGAAAGTCAAATATAAAAGATCACAAATTAACATGGTCTACATGCAGTAAATAATGTCTATCAACCAAAATTAAATTAAATACTGAAAGACGGTGGTTCAACCAGAGGTAACATATGAAAGTGAAACTATTTCCTAAGTCACTCAGAAAAACAGAATCGACAAAATCCTAAAAAGAGAGAGAAGAATAACTAGAAAATGCATAAATAATAAATATCAAAAAGATAAACAGTGGCAGGTAGTGCCAAATGAAGTGGTGCACTGTGAATAGGGGCCAACTACTGATACCATACAGAAGAGAAGGATCTCTTTTTTTTTTCTTTTTCTTCTTTTTTTTTGGTCACATTTTGAGGACACCAGAACCCAAATTACCAAGAAAAATTGTAGAGATACTTTGGAACATGAACCAACAAGTAGCATGGAATAAGGAAATCAGGGAGAATAAGAAAGAGCTAGGATTAACCCTGAATAATTTTCAAAACAAAACAAAAAATTTAAAGCAACTGAAAAACATAAAAAAAACAGAAGCAATGAAAAGATATTGGGTAATATGGAAAGAAAACTTAATTAAGAAGATAACCAGAAAGTGACTGGCTGAAATAGTCCAATGGTGCCATAAAAAAAGGAAGAAAAGGAAGAAGAAGAAGAAGAAGAAGAAGAAGAAGAAAAAAAGAAGAGGAAGAAGAAAGGAAATTTTCTTTAAAAACATATAAAAGCACAAAATACTATTGCTCTGTATTATCATTGTACCTTCACTAACTCCTTTTGAAACAACATTTCCACAATTTCCTTCAGGATGGGCAAAATTCCACTGTGGTGAATACCTATGCCTCTTTGCAGTAATTCTTGCATTTTCACAACCTGAAATGGAAAATTAGATATTTTTAACACTGTGATTTCTCTACTCTGAAATAAATGTGCTGTAATATTATAGTAGTGTAATAAAAAGGAAGTAACTGTTTGCATGACTTCTTGATTTCAGTAACAACAAAAAATGGAATGTGAAAGAAAATAATATAAACATTTTTAAAAAGTTTTGCACTGCCTACGCATCTTGAACTTGTCTTGGCCTAGATTCAAAGAAATTATGGAATGAAAGAATAAGCTACACAGAAAAAAATCATAAAAATAATAATTTGCTGCACAATAAAATGGAACAATAATCGAAATTAAAGCATTCTATTAAAAACTGCACATCTTTTACACACTTGTTAAATCAAAATCTACAGCTGGGTAAAATTCAATACAAAGTTGCTCCAGCTTGTGCACTGTAACATGCTTGGAACCTCTTTGGCATGCTGCCCATAAGGTGGATGAGATGTTGCTGTCCAAGCCTGTCCCATTGTCAATGGCAGCTGTTCTAAGGTCATCCAGTGTGTGAGGACAGTTCCTGTGACAATGCACTTCAAGTTTCAAATGGTCCTAGATATGTTCAGCCATGTCAATGTCAAGATTTTGCAGGCCATTTCTCTCATTTGATTACTACCTCCAAGATGCTTACGATATAGGCTGCTTGTGCATCATTGCCTTTAAAGATGAACCCATTACCAGATAGTCGGCTGTAGGAGTGGACAATTGTTTAGGGCTGTGTTTCACAACAGTTTTTTCTTTGGGGCTCACCAAAATATGTTTCAAACTTTTGCGAGTCCCTAAATGTGATTTTTTAGCTAGATGCAAAAAAGCAAATGCCTAAAGTACATACCCTTTTATTATTATTATTATTATTATTATTATTATTATTATATTATTATGTTTATAATCACATACAATGATGGGCGATTTCTTGCAAATTGGGCTACTCCGAGAATTGATGTGGTGACAAATCTTTTATATTCTAGATATTTTATTTGTGGCAAAAAAGGAAGACATTAAATATCTCAAGGCACACCGATATGTGGTTGAGAAATGCTGTTTTAGGGGATCCTGTCATACCACTGCACAGTCCTCACATTATTCTCGAAAGTGGCAAGAAGCGCTAACATCTGTACACAATACCACTTCAATAAATGACTGAGTCATCTCTGTGTTGAAGCTGTGGAACTACAGGTCTGAGAAATGTACTGGTCACCTGGTCACCTCCACAATCTCATATGATCATCAGATGTCAGGCAACCCCAGCACTTGTTGGTGAAGAGCACCTGACACAACTCAACCAGGTTCCATTCCGAGTGCATCCTTATTTATCTTTTTTGCGTGCCACAATACTGTGGAATTTGTATTTTTGTTTGTAATGGACCAATTGATCATGTGAAGATGGTTGTATACCATATGGGGTGATATAGCTCTTACAGTTGCAGTTCCGTTGCATTCTCCTTGGGATACGTAAGAGTGACAATTTGTAGGTCGTGAGCACCAACTGAGGTTGTTGACTATGGATGACTATTATGAGCCAGGTCTTTAATATTTTGTGTCATATGATAGCAATGTTCAAATGACATTAGTGTGAGTGCATGCCAATCTGTCCCATGTTGACACTCCTTTTTTTCCATGGAGTTACAATGCACACACAGTCTAAGCTTGAAGTGAGCCCTTCAAGGCATTCTGAAAGAACTAAAAGTGTACACAAGCAGCATTGTCCTGTTCACGACAGAAGATACAGTGTGCTCTATGGGACTGCACTGAGAATGAAGATGTGGGGACGCAAATAGTTGATGATTACAACAAAAAGTGTGAAATGTCTTCGCTTTGACTGATATACTTACTCTGGAGTACTTTCCATTTCCTGCCTTGTCTGTGTGTACTTACTTGCTTAAGATGAATGTCTTCTGTGTGTTACCAATATGAAAAGAATTTTTTTTGTTAACACAGTTCTGATTTAAGTGTGGAACGTAGTTCTCACAAAGACATATTTTTACTCCTATACCCAGGTTGTGGCTTGTAGCTTTTTTCTGTCATCAAAAGGATGCTGAGAAAGATTTAACCGATTTTTATAAATGTAAAACACATGGAAGTCATGAGAGTGGTGTAAAGCTATTTTGAGCAGGTTAGTACAGCTGTTAGGAAATGCTGGAATAGATGTAGTGGAATGAACGGTGGTGGTGGTGTTGGAGGTGGTGGTGATGGTGGTGGTGGGATGGATGGGGGGATGAGGAAGAGGCAGATCTAGAGCAAAGTCCTTGGTGTAGTGAGAAAATAACATTTTATAATAGATTCACACCTGTGGCAAAATCCGGTCTGGTTCCTTCAGTTTCTGCAAACATTTCTGGAAGAACTGTGATATTTTCCACTTTTCTTTCTCAGTTGTGAAATCTATGCCTTTAAGGTTCTCAGCATTGGTATCACATCGCTTTCGAGACAAAGTAAATGCAATAACAGGTAATTTCTTCTCTTTCTCAAGGTTCTGTAGTAAGTTCACCCATAACGTAGTTTCTTGGTTGAATGTAAGTCGGTATCGAAGTTGCCCACGGGGAGGTGGGGCATTCTGTTGCTTGCCACCACGGCCCTTTGCTGCTGGTTGTGCGGGGGGCTTCATTGCTTCCACTGCATGATAATACCTGTAATGGTGCACAGACTGAATGAAACCATCCTTACATACAATGAAATGACACAAGACAGACAGTCACTATAAAATAAGAGTTGACTGAATGAGAGCTTACGAAAGCAATGTAATAAGAAACCTTGCAGGAGAAAATTTTTTAACCAAACAAACACTGCTTTTTGGCCTGTTTCACAATTTTATAACTAATGTTACTGCACAACCAAGGTTTCAGGTCATAAGCCCATTTTCAAGTAAATTACTGATTCCCAAAGGTGATAATGCACAGATAAACATGGCGACAAGGCAAAGATAATCATCTCAATTTCTTAAGATAACGATCCCTAGCTTAATGTAAAATTACACCAGGGACGATTTTTATTAAATTACATACGTTATTACACAATTCAGAAATTACACTTACATGACAGGACTAAAGTTGTGCATGAGTCAAGAACTTTTTAATTATGATCGACTGGAGCACAAAGCTTTCTTTGCTTCTATCGTGGGATTGTGATCTCATCTAACAGAGGTGAATAATTGAATTGGGTTTGCTTGTTTAATAATTGTGGGGATGTACAATTTCTAAAATTTCTAATTGGTTGAGTGTAAGAGTTGTACATCTATTACGTATTTGTGGTTATTGTCCAGGCAATGTTTTGCAAAGGCTGAATCAGGCTTCTTCAATCTCCAGTTTCTGTGGTGTTCTTTAAACCTGGTGCAGATTAATCTCCCTGTCTGTCCATTAAATTCACATGGATGAAGCAAGTGAGTAAGCTGCATATGTACTAGTTTCTGGTGCATACTCACATTATCAGGAACTCTATATCAATGCAACATTTCTTGTTTAATCTATAGTTTTTCTGCTGCCTTCTTCACATGTCTTTGGGAAGCTGATGTTTCTTTGATCTTGATGGTAGCAGTTTACTCACTTGCTTCATCCATGTGAATTTATGTGGTTGGGCAATACTCTTCAAACAGTTTCAAACATCATTAATAATATCTTTCTTCGTATAAAGAAGAAGTTAGAACAGTTATTATCAGTGAAGGAGAGAATCTTAACCCCAAAAATGACAATCCACTTTGCAGATAGAATTGTTAATTTATCAACATTAACCCTTTCAGAATCAGAAGAAAAGTTATTATCATAAGGTCACAAATACGCCCCAGATATGATAACAAAACCTCAAGTGTTAGACCATCTAAGGGCATATCTGGAACTAGCCCTACAGAAAGAAACAGTAATGAAAGTGCAATGTTTAGAAGCACTCAAGCGGGCACAGAAACAAAAACAACAAGAAGCACAATATCGAAAGAACAATGAGTTCTTAATCACGAAGGAAGTTAAAACTAGGATTGAAAACAGTAATGCAATTGTGACTAGGGCAGACAAAGGAGGGACTGTAGTGCTGTTAAATAAAACAGATTATCCAGAATGAAATTCTCACACTGCAGTGGAGTATGCACCGATATGGAACTTCCTGGCAGATTTAAACTGTGTGTCGGACCGAGACTCAAACTCAGGACCTTTGCCTTTTGCGGGCATGGGCTCTACCAACTGAATTACCCAAGCACATCTCACGCCCCGTCCTCACAAATTCAATTCTGCCAGTATCTCATCTCCTACCTTCCAAACTTCACGTAAGCTCACCTGCGAACCTAGCAGAACTAGCACTCCTGGAAGAAAGGATATTGTGGAGACATAGCTTAGCCACAACCTAGAGGATGGTTCCAGAATGAAATTTTCACTCTGCAGCAAAGTGTGTGCTGATATGAAACTTCCTGGCAGGTTGAAACTGTGTGCTGGACTGAAACTTGAATTTGGGACCCTTGCCTCCTTTCTTCCAGGTGTGCTAGTTCTGCTAGGCTCGCAGGTGAGCTTCTGTGAAGTTTGGAAGGTAGGAGATGAGATACTGGAAGAATTGAATCTGTGAGGATAGGGCATGAGACGTGCTTGGGTAGTTCAGTTGGTAGAGTACTAGCACACAAAAGACAAAGGTTCCGAGTTCGAGTCTCAGTCCGGCACACAGTTTCAATCTGCCAAGAGCTTTCGAAACAGATTATACAAGCAAAGTTGATGGTTTTTTCCGATCAGTGCAGCTACAAAAACTACAGAGAGACTCAACAGCTAGTTACAATGATCCGCCTACGCGGGTAGTAAACAAATGCTCCAACATCTTTCACGAGCATTCTGCAAATGAACCCACGGGCATCACAGCTGTATGGTTTACTGAAGCTCCACAAACGAGAACTGCCAATCCGTCCTGTGGTATCTGCAATGCAAGGTCCAGTACACAAGATCGCCAGGAGCAGCAACACCATCTTGAAGAAGAAACTGAACTTCAAAGGGAAATATAGCATTAAGAACAGTTTAGATTTAGTTAACAAGTTAACTGATGTTAAGGTTCCAACAAATGCGAAATTAGTCTCTCTTGATGTGCATAGCTTATTCACATGTATTCCAGTGAAAGAGTGTGTAGATATTTTGTCACAATCATTGTAATCACACAACATTAATCTAGAGGAGCAGTTGGGCATTATTAGTACAGTGGAACGTTGTTTAAATCAAAATTATTTCTGTTTTCAAGGGAGCTGTTATCAGCAAGCAGATGGTCTGGCAATGGGGTCACCTTGATATCCCTTACTAGCAGAAATGTTCATGGGCAAGTGGGAGACTGATTTTCTGAAGAGAGAACCACTGACAAAACACATTGTGTATTGGTACAGATATTTACATCTACATCAACATGACTACTCTGCAATTCACATTTAAGTGCTTGGCAGACGGTTCATCGAACCACAATCATACTATCTCTCTACCATTCCACTCCCGAACAGCGCGCAGGAAAAACGAACACCTAAACCTTTCTGTTCGAGCTCTGATTTCTCTTATTTTATTTTGATGATCATTCCTACCTATGCAGGTCGGGCTCAACAAAATATTTTCACATTCGGAAGAGAAAGTTGGTGACTGAAATTTGGTAAATAGATCTTGCCACGACGAAAAACGTCTTTGCTTTAATGACTTCCATCCCAACTCGCGTATCATATCTGCCACACTCTCTCCCCTATTACGTGATAATACAAAATGAGCTGCCCTTTTTTGCACCCTTTTGACGTCCTCCGTCAATCCCACCTGGTAAGGATCCCACACCGCGCAGCAATATTCTAACAGAGGACGAACGAGCATAGTGTAAACTGTCTCTTTAGTGGACTTGTTGCATCTTCTAAGTGTCCTGCCAATGAAATGCAACCTTTGGCTCGCCTTCCCCACAATATTATCTACGTGGTCTTTCCAACTGGAGTTGTTCGTAATTTTTACACCCAGGGACTTGGTTGAATTGACAGCCTTGAGAATTGTACTATTTATCGAGTAATCGAATGCCAACGGATTTCTTTTGGAACTCGTGTGGATCACCTCACGCTTTTCGTTATTTAGCGTCAACTGCCACCTGCCACACCATACAGCAATCTTTTCTAAATCGCTTTGCAACTGATACTGGTCTTCGGATGACCTTACTAGACGGTTAATTACAGCATCATCTGCGAACAACCTAAGAGAACTGCTCAGATTGTCACCCAGGTCATTTATATAGATCAGGAACAGCAGAGGTCCCAGGATGCTTCCCTGGGGAACACCTGATATGACTTCAGTTTTACTCGATTATTTGCCGTCTATTACTACGAACTGCGACCTTCCTGACAGGAAATCATGAATCCAGTCGCACAACTGAGATGATACCCCATAGGCCCGCAGCTTGATTAGAAGTCGCTTGTGAGGAACGGTGTCAAAAGCTTTCCGGAAATCTAGAAATATGGAATCAACTTGAGAGCCCCTGTCGATAGTGGCCATTACTTCGTGCGAATAAAGAGCTAGCTGTGTTGCACAAGAACGATGTTTTCTGAAACCATGCTGATTACGTATCAATAGATCGTTCCCTTCGAGGTGATTCATAATGTTTGAATACAGTATATGCTCCAAAACCCTACTGCAAACCGACGTCAATGATATAGGTCTGTAGTTCGATGGATTACTCCTACTACCCTTCTTAAACACTGGTGCGACCTGCGCAATTTTCCCACCTGTAGGTACAGATCTATTGGTGAGCGAGCGATTGTATATGATTGCTAAGTAGGGAGCTATTGTATCAGCGTAATCTGAAAGGAACCTAATCGGTATACAATCTGGACCTGAAGACTTGCCCGTATCAAGCGATTTGAGTTGCTTCGCAACCCCTAAGGTATCTACATCTAAGAAACTCATGCTAGCAGCTGTTCGTGTTTCAAATTCTGGAATATTCCATTCGTCTTCCCTGGTGAAGGAATTTCGGAAAACTGTGTTCAATAACTCCACTTTAGCGGCACAGTCGTCGGTAACAGTACCATCGGCAGTGCGCAGCGAAGGTATTGACTGCGTCTTGCCGCTTGTGTACTTTACATACGACCAGAATTTCTTCAGATTTTCTACCAAATTTCGAGACAATGTTTCATTGTGGAACCTATTAAAGGCATCTCACATTGAAGTCTGTGCCAAATTTCACGCGTCTGTAAATTTTAGCCAATCTTCGGGATTTCGCGTTCTTCTGAACTTCGCATGCTTTTTCCGTTGCCTCTGCAACAGCGTTCGGACCTGTTTTGTGTACCATGGGGGATCAGTTCCACCTCTTACCAATTTATGAGGTATGAATCTCTCAATTGCTGTTGCTACTATATCTTTGAATTTGAGCCACATCTCATCTACATTTGCATAGTCAGTTCGGAAGGAATGGAGATTGTCTCTTAGGAAGGCTTCTAGTGACACTTTATCTGCTTTTTTAAATAAAATTATTTTGCATTTGTTTCTGGTGGATTTGGAAGAAACAGTATTGAGCCTAGCTACAATGACCTTGTGATCACTAATCCCTGTATCGGTCATGATGCTCTCTATCAGCTCTTGATTGTTTGCGGCTAAGAGGTCAAGTGTGTTTTCGCGACCATTTACAATTCGCGTGGGTTCGTGGACTAACTGCTCGAAATAATTTTCGGAGAAAGCATTTAGGACAATCTCGGAAGATGTTTTCTGCCTACCACCAGTTTTGAACAAGTATTTTTGCCAACATATCGAGGGAAGGTTGAAGTCCCGACCAACTATAACCATACGAGTGAGGTATTTATTTGTTACGAGACTCAAATTTTCTCTGAACTGTTCAGCAGCTATATCATCGGAGTCTGGGGGTCGGTAGAAGGAGCCAATTATTAACTTAGTTCGGCTGTTAAGTATAACCTCCACCCATACCAATTTGCACGGAGTATCTACTTCAACTTCACTACAAGGTAAACCACTACTGACAGACACAAACACTCCACCACCAATTCTGCCTAATCTATCTTTCCTGAACACAGTCTGAGACTTTGTAAAAATTTCTGCAGAACTTATTTCAGGCTTTAACCAGCTTTCTGTACCTATAACGATTTCAGCTTCTGTGCTTTCTATTAGCGCTTGAAGCTCAGGGACTTTCCCAGCACAACTACAACAATTTACAACCACAATTCCGACTGTTCCTTGATCCAAGCACATCCTGTATTTGCCATGCATCCTTTGAGATTGCAGCCCACCCCATACTTTCCCGAGGCCTTCTAATCTAAAAAACCGCCCAGTCTACGCCACACAGCCTCCGCTACCCGTGTAGCCGCCAGCTGAGTGTAGTGAACTCCTGATCTATTCAGCAGAACCCGAAACCCCACCACCCTATGGCGCAAGTCAAGGAATCTGCAGCCAACATGGTATTTAGATGAGATTCTTTGTATGTGGAGAGGTTCCAGTAGACAACTCCACAAATTTGTGGAAAATATGAACCAGTGGCACATTAACATAAAGGTCAGCATGGAGTGGCATGAGCCCAGCATAAATTTCCTGGACATTAGCTTAAAGATAGAAGACAGTAACCGTGAACTTAAAATTTATCGAAAAGACTTCTTCACTGACACAATCATCCTACAACCTACAAACTGTCTCTTTTCTATCCCTATGTCTCAAGAAGACTGACCAGGAATTTAACACAATAAAAACAATAGACACAAGTAATGAATTTAACACCATCATCATTGATAATATTTTAGGTAAAAAGATGAAGAAGCAAGCCAGGTCCCTACCATCCCCAATGAAAAACACAGACAAACTGGAAAAGAAATGATACGGATTACCTTTTATAGGGAAAACGTCAAATAGCATAAGTAACATTTTGAAGGCAAAGGGTTTCTCTGTGTTCTTCTATGTCCCTCAGACAATAGGTAGTTGCTTGTTCAATGCAAAAGGCAAACAACCAGGGATAACAAAAAGTGGGGTTAATAAAATCACACACCATGACTATCAGTCTTGCTACATTGGACAAATGGGGAGGTCAATCAGCACCAGGCTTAAAGAACATCACCGAAGCTGGAGACTGAAGAAGCCTGACTCACCGTTTGTAGAACATTGCCTGAACAATAACCACAAATACATAATAGATGTACTACTCTTTCACATAGAGGAGAAGGGGGCTATACTCAACAAATTAGAAATTTAGAAATTAAAAGACAGATGTGTACAGCCCCACACCTTTTATTAAACAAGTAAACCCAATTCCATTATTCATCTCTTTTAGATGAGATCACAACCCCCAGAATACAAACAAAACTTTGGGCCCCAGTCAATCGTAGTTAAAAAGTTCTTGGCTGATGCATAACTTCCAGCCCTGTCATGTTAATGTAATTGCTGAATGATGATAACGTATGTAATTTGTCAAAAATTGGTCACTGGTGTAATTTTACATTAAGCTATGGAACAATGCCTTAAGAAGTTGAGACAATTATCTTTGCCTTGTCATCATGTTTATCTGTGTATCATCATCTTTGGGAATCAGTAAAGTACTTCAGAATGTGCTTACAACCCGAAATGTAGGTTGTGCAGTAACATTAACAACAAAATTGTGAAACAAGGCAAAAAAGTGTCTGTTTAGTTAATTTAAATGTTTCACCAAGGACCCGCAGTTGATTCAATTAAAAAGAAAAACTTTTATCTGACCTCTTGAAAATACTTTGCACCTGGAGGAGAATGGTGTCTGTATTAGCAAATAAGCAAAGTTCTTTCACATATAGTTAATAAAAACTACTCCAGAATCCTGATGTTTGTCCTGTAGCTTTCAGTTTTTTTGCTAAAGCTGCCGTGGTGCGCACTGCCATGGCAATACAACGGGCAGCTACCGCTGCAGAATGAGCCGCACCTGCAACGTAGTTCCGGCGCGTTATGCCAGCCGGCAGAAGAGACGTTTCCCGCCAAACATGAAAGCAGCAGCGGAATACGCACACATGTGACCCCTTTTTCCAACGCGGCTGATAATACGACGACATCACCATCCACCAATAGGGTATCGCCAACAGCTGCCAATCCTCACGACAGAATCCGCAAAGGAAGACTAGAGCCGCCGGGTTAAATAGCCGTCAGGAAAGCAAACTGGTGTCTTTCGACCCGCCGCTAGGAGGAAACATTGTCGCAGCTGGATTGACCAAGTGCCATCTTCAATATGCCAGTCTTCGACCCGGAAGCGGCGCCCGCCTAACTCCTAGGCATCCGTGCGAGAGCATCGAGAGAGCACTATCAAAGAACGTAAAATCAGTTCAGTTATAAAAGTAAATTTTATTCAGGTTGTATATTTGTGTTTTGATACTAAATTTTTGGGACGGAGAAAAGCCCTTTTATTTTCCAAAGAAGGTTATCTGGTGTAAAATTAAGTGGTGTCCTGGCTACACCTAATAAATCAAATTTCATTATCATGTGGGTGTTGATCAGAGAATATAACAGTTGGCGACGAGGATAAAAGCTTGGTGCAATTTTCAGTATGGCGAATCTGGAGCCAGTCGACATGAGCCAGGCAGTGCTGACCCTGATACAGAATCTACAAACCACCAATGAGAGGCTAGTGCAAGAGATGCAGAGGTTGCTACGCGACAACAAACGAATGACACCTCCCTCATCGGCCGGCCCAATCCTGCCTCCTTTTCCAGTTTTCGACCATCAGGTAGAAACATGGAGCTGCTATATGGCCCGGTTGGAGCAACACTTCGCAGCATATGGAGTATCGGGTGAGACGCAGCAACGCGCTTTTCTATTGGCTCATGCAGGCCCTGCTATCTATCAACTTATAACGCAACTCCACCCACATGAGGATCCACCAAATTTGAGGTACGAGCGGATAAAGAACAGTTTAGCAGAGTACTTTGATGCAAAAATACATGTAGCGGCAGCTCGTCACATGTTTTTCAACTGTCATAAGGGGCAGCACGAAACTTACCAAGAACGGATAGCCCGGTTGCAAGGATTATCACGGGACTGTAAGTTTGCATGCACCAATGTACGGTGTCAAAAGTCATATTCAGCATCTCTCGTGAGGGACATGATTCTGGTTCACGCACCAGATGAGTCGTTAAGACATGATCTACTTAAACTTAGAGACCCAAGCTTAGAAACTTGCCTACCCATCATTCGAGCCTTTGAGCAATCACAGTGCTCGGTTGGAGCCACACAGGAACCGGCATTAGTTTTTTCCAGTACATCAGTTCCCCCGCAACGAAGTAACAGGGTCACAATGACTAATGTTAGATGCAGGCCACAGTCAGAACAACGCAGACAGCCTCTCCCATCCTGCAAGTATTGTTTCATCAAGCACAACAGACAAGACTGCAGGTTTCGCAGAGTTCAACGCACAGCATGCGGATGTAAGGGTCACAAG
Source organism: Schistocerca americana (assembly GCF_021461395.2). Lineage (NCBI taxonomy): Eukaryota > Metazoa > Arthropoda > Insecta > Orthoptera > Acrididae > Schistocerca > Schistocerca americana. The sequence continues at coordinate 466,265,023 of NC_060122.1, read as the reverse complement.
GCAGAAGTCTGTCGTTCAACCGAAAAATGGATGTGGACCTCACGCAGGATACTGCTTCAGACACAGGATCGGAACCACAGGCGGTCTCGATGGTCAAAGCACTGATGCCACCATCGCCTCACAAGATGTTCGTACAGGTCAAAGTTCATGATCAAGACATCAAGCTGCAAATCGACACATGGTCGCAGTAACAATAATCAATAAACTGACATATGAAAAACTAGGCTCCCCTGTTCTCAGCCCCTTTACATCTAAGCTCAAGAGCTTCACTAATGATACCATTCGGGTCAAGGGAGCTTTCACAACACCGATCAGTTGCGGACATCAGACAGTCACAGGCCGCATTCTGGTGGTTCCAAGCTCAACGGCCACGAACATTCTGGGACTGGACATCTTTCACACCCTCGGAATGCAAATTCATAATGTGGAGCCGGAAATTAATGCAGTACAACACCAAGAACTGACAGTGCAATTCCAGGAAAAGTTTCCTTCTGTTTTTCAACTTCCAACGGCCAGAGTACGGAATTTTCAAGCAAGCGTTGAACTCATACCTCAGGCAGTTTTGAAATTCTGCAAAAGCTGCCCAGTCCCATATGCACTCCATGAAAACTAAAATCTGCAGAGATTACAGGAGGATGGAATCATATTGCCCATAGCAAGCAGTCGTCGGGCATTGCCAATCGTCATAATAGAGAAACAGAATGGGGCGATCAGAATCTGCGGTGACTTCAAACTCACCATCAACGCACAAACAGTCACAGAATCCTACCCTATTCCAACGATAGAAGAAATTGCCACTCGACTCACTGGAGGAAAACTCTTTGCGAAAATAGACATAAAAGACGCATACCTACAGCTGCCGATTGACAAAGAGACGCAAGAAAAATTAGTAATCAACACGCCTTTTGGGTTGTTTCAATACAATCGCCTCCTGTTCGAAATCTCTAGTGCTCCGGCAATTTTTGAGTGGTTCATCGAACAACTAATCCACCACATCCCGGGCACAGCAAATTATTTGGATGATATCATTGTCACAGGCCGGAACACAATGGAGCTCATAAGGACCCTTTCAGAAGTGTTTACGGTATTTCAAGAGGCAAATCTGAAATGTAACATAGAGAAGTGCGTTTTTGGGGTGCCACAAGTGGAATACTTAGGCCACATATTTAGTGCTTCAGGCATAGAACCCAATCCGGCATACACAGAGGACGTTCAAAAACTGGCGCCACCCACGGATACCACACAGCTCAAATCAGTATTGGAGAAAATCAATTATTACATGTGGTATATCCCTCACGCTGCTCCAATAGTGGAACCGCTGCACTACCTTCTCCGCAAAGGGGTAAAATAGCACTGGTCATCCAAGTGTGACAATGCTTTCCAGACTTTAAAGAAGGCACTCTTAAAAACTACATGTCTTTGTGCATAAGATCCAATACACCTACTGGTTCTAGCAGCGGACGCCTCCGATTATGGGGTCAGAGCAGTCCTTTCTCATGTGATCAATGGTGCGGAAAGACCAATAGCGTTCATCTCAAAGTATCTAACAACAGCTCAACGCAATTACAGCCAAATAGAGAAAGAAGCTTTAGCTATAATATTCGGAGTGAAAAAGTTCCACGAATATCCGTACGGCCGACATTTTGTGTTACAGACGGACCACAAGCCTCTGATACCACTGTTCAAAACATCGGCCGACATACACATCTGGACGGCATGTCGAATTCAGCGGTGGGCACTATTCCTGGCAGAGTATAACTACGACATACAGTACCATTCATTAGCATGACACGCGAATGTAGACTTCATGTCTTGGCTCCCGGCAAAAGACGATCCAGCCTTTGACGCGGACCCAGTCATCAGCTGTCAACTAGAAGAGGACACAGAGGATCCACTGGCACAGCTTCCCCTGGATGCAAAAATCATTGCCAAACATTCGGCTGAAGACAAAGTCCTATTTAAACTTCTCCGATTCATTAAGGCTGGTTGGCCAGGCAACAGGAAACAGATACAGGACGCAGACCTTAAGGCATACTGGGACAGGCGACACAAATTGTTGACACGGCACGGCGTCATACTTCTGCCAGGTGAAAACCACATTACCAGGGTAATTATTCCAGCGGCCCTGCACAAGAAAGCACTGGGTCTATTACATAAAGGACATTGGGGCACGGTACTGACTAAACAGCTGGCCCGCAAACAGCTCTACTGGCGCGGGATGGATCGCACAATTGGGGACACCATAGCCACCTGTATGACGTGCCAGCTACACCAAGCAGCACCTCCTAAGAAATATTTTGTGTGGCCCGTGGCAGAAAAACTGTGGCCTAGGATTCACATCGACTATGCAGGGCCCTTCCTCGGCCACTACTGGTTAATCGTTGTCGACTCCACGACGGGTTTTCCTCACATATCACAGATAACGTCCACAACGTCAACAGCAACAATTCAACCCTTAGCGCGCATTTTCGCCATCGAAGGGCTCCCCAACTCGATGGTATCAGACAATGGCCCCCAATTTTCCTCTGCAGAATTTAAGACATTTTGTACATTAAATGATATCCAGCTGGTACACACGGCGCCATTCCATCGGGCCTTGAATGGGCTCACTGAGCAGTTCGTGCGAACATTTAAGGCACAAATGGCAAAACTAACTACCCATTATGCTCTGCCTGCTGCTCTATCATTGTTCTTGTCTTCTTACAGATGTCATCTAAGAAGGGTGGATCACTAGCAGAACAACTACGTGGAAGACAGCCACTATCCACACTATTGTTACTGCAACCACAAGACAGGCAGGAGCAGCAGCCCCCTCAGTATCAGACGAAATATCAGCCCGATCAGAAAGTATGGGTCAATGCACATACACGGGGGCATCCACATGGATACCTGGCGTGATCGCTCATAACAAAGAAAGGGCAATGTACATGGTCATGTGCACTGGAGGCGGCGTTCATATTCGACATCAAAACCAAATCCGGCCACGAAGGGACAACAACCTCTCACCTCAGTCTCTAACTCCAACCACTGTTTCAGGTCACACCGGGGAGAACGTCCACCACCCAGCCATCACGGAGGCACGCCCTGCAGCACCCAGCCGTCAGCAATCGGACACACCGATGGATGTAGATTCTCACCCAGGCTCTCCTCTTCCAGGCATCGAGGCAATGGACACTGATCTGGATGAATGCCACATCCTCGGCATCTCCATCCTCGTGGAGGGGGAAGAATGCACTGGCGTGCACAGCCACGGCAATACAACGGGCGGCTACCGCTGCAGAATAAGCCGCACCTGCAACGTAGTTCCGGCGCGTTCCGCCAGCCAGCACAGGAGGCATTTCCCACCAAACGTGAAAGCAGCCGCGGAACACGCACACATGCAACCCCTTTTTCCGATGCGGGTGATAATATGATGACATCACCGTCCGCCAACAGGGTATCGCCAACGGCCGCCAATCCTCACGACAGAATCCGCAGAGGAAGACTAGAGTCGCCGGGTTAAACAGCCGGCAGGAAAGCAAACCGGTATCTTTCGACCCGCCGCGGACTGCCGCCAGGAGGAAACATCGTTGCAGCCGGATCAACCAGGTGCCATCTTCACTATGGCAGTCTTCGACCTGGAAGCGGCGCCAGCCTAACTCCTCGGCATCTGTGGGAGAGCATCGAGAGAGCACTACCAAAGAATGTAAAATCAGTTCAGTTATAAAAGTCAATTTTATACAGGTCGTATATTCGTGTTTTGATACTAAATTTTTGGGCAGGAGAAAAGCCCTTTTATTTTCCACCTAATAAAGCAAATTTCATTATCAAGTGGGTGTTGATCAGAGAATATAACAAAAGCAATGTTTTCCAACCTACTATATGTCACTTTTTTCTGCTGCTGAGGATCTGAGATAACTAGTTTAAAGCTATTACCACAGAACTACATGGTGTCTCACCAAAATCTGGACCAATTAAACAAATTCTTTGAATAAAACTTTATTAGCAAAGGATTAAATATTACACAAAATACTTTCCCATGGTTCATGGGGAGCCACACTGAGCTATAATGTCCACTGATATCCTTGGTTCTCTCTGGTTTATCTGCAAGAGTGTAGAAGGTTGCTTGCAGCTACTGCAGTTGGTTGATCGCTGCCGTGCTCTTTCTACAAAGAAAGAGGGCAGCAGCTCGCGATGGAGGCAGTCAGTACTGAGAAGTGGGCACTGAGTGGCATGGTGGTTAGTTTAGCAGCACACCTCTCTGGGACAACATGGTGTGGTGTCTTCCTGATAACTGGTGTTTGGCTGGGGTATGGAGAAGACATGATCGCTGCCGAGGGCAGCTCATTGTGGCTGATCTGGGGAAGAGGCTGCCTTGCTGAGCTGCTTGAATTAATATTAAACAGTGAGCCACATTTACTGCTCCACATCTGACTATTTAGGGAGCTCATACTCTATGTTGTTAAGGCATTAAAGCCATTGTGTCCAGCATTAATAGTTTTGCAGATTTCATGCTTTGTCCAAGCTCATTCTTTGGTTCTGACTATGTCCTGGCCATTCTGCACATAGCATTAAGAATATAGAAAGGAAACTGACTGTGCTTTCTTGTTGTGCTAAAGGCATGTAATTCTCTCTGAGAGATCTCTGCTGAGAGCTTTAATTTTTTTTCCTTAGTTGTTACCATGGGACTGTCCCAGTTAATACGTTAAACAAATGCTGTTGAAGCTGAGTTCAAAACTGTTTGGTGTGTTAATATTTCTAGTGGCTGTTTAAGCCATGTATAAAGGGCGGTGTTATGAGAATACCATACTCAAAAGTTAAGGTGCAAAATTTGTATTTGGTGGTACATTTAAGGTTTGTGCTTCACCGTTCCTTTTGAAAAATAATTTGGAATATGAGTAGTAGCTATAGTCGTGTAGATAATTTAACCAGTAGTGCCCTTGTTCATGACAATGCCCAAGCTTGTAAATTGCCTACTGGCTGATGTAGCAACTTCTGTGTGTTAATAGTGTTTTCTTACGTTTTAGATCTAGCTGCTCATAGTGTAAGTGTCCTGCCTAGGGCACAGTGTACAGTTGTGTGATCGAGTTGGCAAAGTGGTTTGTGCTGTCACAATTGGTCACGCAAAATGAGCCTGTGATTTCTTGATTCTTTTCCTTTTCCCACTTTTAAGAAAAAAAGGTGGGGATGAATTTTTTTAAATTGCGGCCTCTTGTAAGGTTGTTGCCTTCCTCCTTCATTTAATGCTGATTTAACTGTAATATATTCATCACATTGGAAGTTAGTCAGTCAGTATTTATGCTAATACCAGTGAAGCTCGTTTTATGTCTTTTGGAATAAATTAAAACTTAAAACGTGTATCCTCTACTCGACTCACGTGTTTCTACTCGAGCAGCTCCTGTGTCCTGCTTTCCTATCAATCACCTATAGAGCACAATAATTCAATATACGCCATTTTAGTTTGAATAATAGCCTTGGATCTCAGTCTTCAGCGTGTGCATGCACAATGCAATATATCTGGAATCCACATATCTGAATGACACCTCAAGTGGCAATCCATCATGAGATCACATTGGGATGTTGAGATTAGTAGGAGACCTTATCAACTATGCTCTATTTATAGTAAATCCAGGGAATTTAAACCAAGTCTGCTTGGAGCCCAAAACTCCTTAGACTAAACAATACCAAAATTGTCTGACATCCAGTTTTTGTACCTAATGGTTCAGGTTGGTCACTGCGCCATCTTGATGTAGAGTTCCAGACACCACAGTATTCATGGCTTAACAATGCTACTGGAAATAACGTTGAGATAAACTTTTTTCATAACAGTTTTCTATGCGGGGTATCAGATGATTCCACTGGACGTAACTCCTAGTATTGGAAGACTGATAGGAAAGTTTGCTCTAGTTAACAAAGGGGGATACCTTTGAATCCTGTGTGACCCAGCAATCTTATCTCTTGGAAAAGAATTTTATATGCTCTATGGCATCATTTTTAAATGAACACAGAAGCAAATTACAGTGACTGACATGCTTTGAACAAGCAGTCTTGGAGGACATGTGTCTTACTTTTAATGTGTCGGATTTGTATTGAAGAACCTTCTTAGCAATTCTCGGCATTGTTGGTTTGCTTATGCTGATAATCCCAGTCATTTATTGTGATTCTTGACTTGGATTTTCTGAAAATAATGCTTGAGCTCTTTTGACAACTTCATGGGCCCTCACGATGCAGTCTTCAGAGTTACGCTTCCTGTCTGGTAAAATGGAATATTTGGCACTGCATTTCAATGTCTTGGTCATTTTGAGAATACGGGTGTTTACTAGAAACAATTGATAGTACTGAGCACCAACAATAACCTATGGTGAAAGAATGATGTGGCAATACATTTAAATTTGTCTGTATTTTGGTAACGCTTCCTGTAGATGCTTCAGTGGTTTACGGGCTTCATGTTGGATAATGTTTGTGTAAGCTGCATAATATTACAACAAGACAGCTGCTTGTCACCTGCAGGTGCTTATTGACATGCTGCAGTGACTTGACAATATACACGCTGGCTCTCTAGAAAAGCTCAGGCAACAAGGGGTGGTGCTTAACATCATTGTAGACGAATCATAGAGGACGACAACTTCCAGTGCCCCCTGCCAGAGAAATGAGCCATAGTCTTCACATGTGTGATGCAGAAAAAGTGTGGCTGCACGTCACAGCCCAGCATACATGTGGGCAGTGTGCCCAGAAGCTGATTCCTCGTCTGTTTTGACTCTGATTCGTTGGTCTGTGGCTGAAGATGCCTCAATACTGCCAATACAGCTTCCCATGTCTTGCTAAATTGAAATCCTGTGTTTCTATTAATCAGGTCATTACTTATGCATATTTTAACTGCTTCTTTAATGATGGACTCCCAATAGGTGGAGGCAGACAAGATGATCATTGTCTCTCTGTAGTTCATGCTATGTTTCGTGGCAAGATAGTGTTCAGCAACAGCAGACTTTTGTAGCTGACACAGTTTGGTGTGATGTCTGTGTTCAATACATTTATCTTTAACAGTGCAACATGTCTGGCCACTGTATGATTCCCCACACTGTCACAGGAGGGTGGAAGACACATTTTATTTCATGTTTCTTGAACAGTCTGGGATCTTGGACACACCACCAACACGAGCTACAAAAAGCACCCTTGTGGAGTTATCTGTTTCTTCTGAGTGTTCTTGAAGTTTAGTGCATGCAGGTTGAAATGCGTAGTGAGACTGCACATATATTTGTGAGCCACTGCAGCACACCTCAGTAAGTACCTGAAGGCGACGAGCAGCTCTCTCATTAAAATACTGTGCAATTTTCACAACATTCTCCAGTGTGATGCCCGTGAACCAGTGAAGCAGTGAAGCAGTTATTACATCGTGAAAGTCTCAAACAGCCCATCCTGTAGGTATTTGGGCTCATTGCTTTCATAGGAACTGCAAAATCTATTGTTGTCATTGTTAAAAATGACAGCAGCTTGAAAACTGGGGTTTATTCTTGTAACTAAAGATATTTTTTGTCACATTTTGCTTACCTTTTTTTGTTGTTGAGTATTCAAGGTGTTTAGTTTGAAGTCGATGATCTACCTAAGCAATGTATGTGACAAATGAGCTAGCTTCTAATGGCTAAATAAACAGTAAAAGTCAGTATATGACCAGTAGCTCGATGGGCCCAAAATGGAACATAACAGCAAGTTGTCCACATTTCCGTGTATGTAGCATTACATGTGAAGGGCAATTTGAAGAAAGTAGTCTTGGTGAATAAATACAAACCAATATGACATGAGGTAGAGGACATGTTGTTAAACTGACTACCATACTAGACAATTCAGAGATCATTCTATCAAACGGACACACAAAAGTCAGTTGTAACCAATGTAACACACCATTGGGTCAGGACATACACTCTTCTCTGTCTGAACATTTCTCTAGGCCCAAAGGTACCGACCACTTCTGTGTCACTCTCAGTCGATAGGTGTCACTGGGTGCAGATATGGAGGGCCATATGGACAGCACACTGCTCTCCCAGCCACTGTCAGTTTTCATTACTGAAGCTCCTACTTCTCAATCAAGTAGCTCCTCGACTGGCCTCACAATGGCTGAGTGTACTCCACTTGCTAATAGCACTTGGTACAACTGAATAATCACCCTTCCGAGTGCTAGCCAGCCTGGCAGCTCTTAACTTCAGTGGTCTGGTGAGAACCAGTGTTACCATTGCGGCAAGGCTGTTGACATATCGTTGGGATACACTCAATAAAATTTGCCATTGGCATGCACTGAGCATTTCCTCTCAAGGTGCAAGCCACCACTAAAGTCCAGATGAGAGGAAATTAACTGTGCACGAGGAAACTGAAGCAAGGGTAGCTCTCATATGTGAACCATAGTTGTAAGCCCTGATAAACATTAATAAATAACTAAGTAGAGATGGAGCCTATCAATTACTGTAATGAAACAAGGGTTGTAAATAACATACATTTACTGACTGAGAATCCAAATAATAATGCTCAAGACGGACAATGAATCAAGTAACTCATTAGGAGAAAATTAGTGCAGATATGAATATCAATGAGTAATAATCATGGGTGCCTGGGAAATACGGGAACAGAACTGCTCTAACAGAATAAACTGAATTGCTAACAATGTGTCCACTCTTGCTGGCTGACTTTTAATCTGAAAAATTAAATTGGTGATGAGGATTGCACTGGAAGGTTAGTGAGTTAAGGAATGAGAACCCCAAAGAGCAAACTCATGGCCAAGAGGTCACCGTAAAGGAGAAAGATCAATACGAGAATATGCAATTATAATCCAATACGATTTTTGTATGCCACTTCACTGTGAAACTTTTCCCAACTGTATGAGAGAAAGTGAGGCGAGGCATGGCCGGTAATGGACTCTGGCATGACACAGCCTATCTGCTCCCAAGAATGCTGAATGTCGAATCTCGAATACTGAACCTCAAATGCTGTCTCTTTAAGGAATGCCAAATCTCTGAAGTCTGAAGCTGGAATGCCAGAACTTGCGGTGTGGGGGTGTGAGGCCACCAAAAACTGCAGTTTAAGATAATCCGAGGCTGCATCCCATATTCTCCCAATCAGAGATCTTCTAACAACTTTAGTCCAGAATGTTCAGCATCACATTCTGGCAGGCTGTGTCTGCTGACCTATGGTAAATTCTGCTCCTAAAAGTTGCAAGTAGTGAGCAACCAAAAGCCATCTCACCAAAACTTTCTGTAAATTTGTTTTAGCAATGTTTATGATTGTGGTGCTGGTGGCACGGTACAAAGTCTTGGCTACAGAGCTGTCCTGCATCTCCCACAGCACAGTGAGATGGTATCTTTTCTAGGTATGCAGCACTGTGCAGGTGGTCATGAGCCTTCAGAGAAACTCCTTATTCATATCCACCATTGCAGTGGGATCTGAGGGTGGGGATTGAACTTGCAGCTTGCAGGTCCGATCCTTCGCAAACACTGCTAATCCGGCCAGAGGCTCGTGCAGCCCTCGGCCACAAGAGAATGGGCCCAGGACTTCCTCTCAAGTGGCTGGAGTGCACTTGGGTGTCCCCCCCCCCCCCCCCCCTCTCTCCCAACCTGTTGTGCATCCAGTGATTCACTGTGCCTATTGTGGGTAGCGGAAATTGATGGGCCACAATATCACTCCCCACTAACTATAATATAAATGAAGTTAACATGTATTTAAAAAAAAAAAAATTATATATATATATATATATATATATATATATATATATATAAAAATATAAAAATATGAAATCCTCAACAATCATCACTCACTCGAATGGATAATACTGATCTATACTGCATATAGATAAGATATTATGTAAAAAATTGCCCTATCATATCAATGAGCTAAAATTGCTGGATGAAAAAGAGTGAAACGTGAAGCTGGCTGCAGCCTGGTGAGTTTCACCAGAACAAACCGAGATTTCCATAATCCTAAGAAACTGGTGATGAGCAGTATTTCTTTGGGATAACTCCATCTGTACATTGTAAAAATTAAACTGCAAATATCTGCTACGGCATCATAGAAAATGTTTTTTATAACTCATTAAACAGACAATTAGTAAAAACATTTATGGTAACTTTCAAGTCAAAGACAGATATTTTGGCCTTTAAAATATTACCTGACTGTGAACAGACTATGATATCTCATTGATTAGTATAGACCATAAATATTTACCAAGTGGGTTGATAATGTTGATATCAATCTCCGTTAATATACCAAAATAACATGTGAAAAAGTTATGAGCTTTTACTTAACCTGAAAACAAAATGTGAACATTTTGGTCAAACAAGGAAGGAAATTGACTACAAATTAAATGTCAAGTAAACAGAATAAAACACCTGAGAAATAGAATGAACACTAATTGTGATTCTGAGAATAAATTACAGCAGTGGGAGCCATCTTATGCCTTATACCAATGGACATTACTAGATTGTGTGGGGAATGAAAGCTTGAACCAATCCCAAGATTTCTCCATGCTATGACATCTACTGCTCTAACTCTTGAGATGTTCTGAATTACAGCACTAAACACTGCCACAGCCCAGTCCTATACCTGCAAGTTTCTATGCCCCTACCTTTTCTCTGTTCACTTATTTTAAAATCAAATAAACACAACATGTGTAAAACTGCATATAAACAATCATATATTTTAATTCTGAAACAATGTGTGCCACTCAGTGACAGAAGTTTTTCTTAAAAGCAGTTATGGAACTCACCCTCCTTCATTAAATTTACGATCTGCATCCAGAATTAAGAACCATGGAGTTTTCAATTTAGTGAAAGGTATGTGCAAGTAATGTGTTAAGGGTACTGGTCTTTTAAGAGTGGAGATTACATAGATCTTCTTCTGCTTAATATTTCCAACCCAGTCAGCAAACTGAAGGGTATTAGGAACTGTTGCACTCAGCATGACAACTGTAACATGCTGTGGTAGTAATATCAAAACCTCCTCCCACACATAACCACGCTGTAAAATAAAGTCACAAGACATGAAACTCATGTTTTTTTTGTGTATCATACTTACAAATAAATTGTTCTCTTACTGTAATTATTAGTTTATAAAAGCTCACTTGTTAAGTATCTATCTATACTTTAACAATTCAAGAAATAGCTTACAAATATGAACACTTCAAAAAATTTGCAGAAAGCTTACCTCTGCATCGTTTATATAGTGGACTTCATCAAAAATAACAAACTCAAGGTCTCTAATAGCCTCACTTCCATGGTAAAGCATTGAACGCAGAATTTCTGTTGTCATAATTAAACAGTTAGCTTTCTGGTTGATCTGAAAGTCACCAGTGATAAGACCAACATCCTGGAAGGTTTCTTTGAAATCACGGTACTTTTGATTTGATAAAGCTTTAATGGGTGATGTATAAACTGTTCTGGAAAGTAAGGGATAATTTTATGTGATTTTTCTCCTAATTAAACTATCATTTAAGGTAACTAAAAGTGTAAGGTTTCACAGAATACACAAAACAAATTGCACTAGGAGGTGTTTCTATGTTATTTATTTATTTATTTTTTTTTTGAGAAATACTGTGCTAACCGTGTCATATGCCGGCGTGATAATGCTATAGCATACTCAGCAACAACAGTTTTTCCTGCTGATGTGTGGGCAGCAACGAAAACATTTTCATGTCTCTCAACTCGGAGAATGGCCTGTAACATGGTACACGGTTACTTCAGAAAATAACATACAATAATTCATGTTTAGAATGTTGTTAAGTAAAGAGCAATTCTGTAATGTAACAGACCTAGATTTGCCTATTGAACTACATACTATAGCTGATTACTAAACATCAAGATACATGATAAATTTGCAGCAAATGAGAATAATTTGCTAGCTTGATCAACAATGATGGACCCCCAATCTGTCAAGTTGACTATGAGGGTTATCCGGAAACTAAGGTTACAAGGCATGTAGCTTTAGCATGGAATGTCTGTGTGGGAAGTTGGTACCACTGCCACGTAGCGAGACGCCAGTGGAAGGAACAAGCATCCCCAGCAATTAGTAGCTCGTTGATTAGTGTTGTGATGACTGTTAGAGATGAGCGTTCTCATTCCAGCTTCCGTCAAGTGCAAACTGCACGCTGTAATTCTCTAGCTAAATGCTGAGGCATGTATGCCACTGTGATTCATTGTGAATCACGTCAAGGCAGTATATGATAAAATGGGTAAGGAATTTCAATTTTGGAAGGATGGAAATCCATGATGAAGACAGAAGCAAAACACCATCTGTCATGACTGTGTCTGCACACCCCTCATGCACTGCAAGGGTTGTTGACTTCATTTGGCTTCGATGTTTTAAGCCACCTCTCTCATTGCCCTGATCTCACACCCCAGTGACTATCATCTGTTCATTAAATTGATGGAACACCTTTGGGGATAACACTTTTCTGGCAACGATGAGGTGAAAATTGAAGTGAAGAACTGGCTGAAAAAGATGGCAGGAGACATCTGTAACACAGGAATTAAAAAAACTGGTCCCACAGATGACAAAATGTATTGAGGTAAATGCTGACTATGTGGAAAAATAATTCAAGACCTAAATTACAATGCATGTAAATTTTCTTAAAATAATTTCATTTTTTGTACTTCAAAAAATTAATGTAGCCTTACTTTCTGTATTAGCCTTGTATTAATATGCTAATGTATTATTTCCCAATCAAAAACTATTTTTGCTAGCAGTCGCAGTAAACTTATTAATAATCTGGAGTACAATTCAATGTGTGAACTAAAATTTTAAGTTTGATCATGTATGTCCTAATATTGTTGATATTCCAACCTGGAGTTTCCACTGTTCGACAATGTCATGTATGCAACATGTTCATAAAAATATGGAAATAAAAGTGTTATGCAAGTTCAGTTAATCAGTTGTTTGGAAAGATGAACAAACTACTGTCATAAATTGATCCTTTTGTTGTTGTTGGTATTGTTTCAAGGGTAAAGTGTTTTGTTCCATCCACCTTTCTTATAACAACATTACCACCTGCTTGTGGATAGGGGGATGATTGCAGTTATTTATCATTTAAGATTTGGAATTTCTTGAAGGTTCTGGAATATTGGAATTCACTACAACATTCTGTATATGCATAAATAAGAGGACACTCTGCTAAGGCAGGCAGTTCAGCTCTGTCTTTACTTTTGACTGTGCTTAATAAATTCACTTTCAGAGTGAAGTGTTAATTCTTATTGATGTGAGTGTTCTCTCCATCTGTAAGTGGTCGTCTTGCTCATTTCGGAGAGACCTCATCTTCCACCAGAGTTTTCCTGTGAAATGACTAATATTAACAGGTGCTGGTAGGTCCACAAACAACTACAAACTGGTTTAACTTCTGATTGACAATAAGTTCATACAACCACATAATAACATGAATAGACTCTCCTTATGGTTCTCATTCAAATTCAGTTCTGCTTTGTACATAAATGTCCTTAGTTACCAAATCCCATGATCATGAAACTTTGCCATGGATTGAGCTCCATGGTACATTGCACTGCTCTGCAGACTCTTAGCACCTGCCTGGTCTGACGTCACAAGCAGCTGTCTAATGACCCCCCCCCCCCCCCCAAAATATCCAACACAAATCACAACCACACCAATGCAAATGGAACCTAATTTTCTTTTACCTATAACCATTATTACTTATATCTAATGTTCCCTGATTAACTCAACAGCCTTATATAGTAATTACCACATTGCTTGGCAGGTAATATTCTTTCCATCTTGTGATCAAAATTCTCAGAGGTTTACATTTATATGTCTTTGCTAGATTTTCATATGCTGTATATGGCATGATGAAGAAATATAAAAAGTCAGTTTTGATGTAGTCTGGGATAGAAATCTGTTGTTGACCCATGTCGCTCCACCCCTGATTTCTATAAACAATGAAACTCAAAATTAATACTGCAATTTTGTGTTTTTGATGTGGCTCTTTCCTATTGCCAGATCAGTACTGTACCATTACAAAACTTAAATAAAAATATTAAAAAAATATGGAAGTTTAATACAGTATTACAAATATGTATCCTTTTGCACACCAACTAGGTGAAACACTGTCAACATACCAAAAACTATCACTATGAGAGGAATAAAAAACAGCAGAGAACACCAAATTAGTTTCATTACAGCTGGCTAACTGAATACATAAGTGTGAGGTTTTTGTTACGCAGTTTCTCTAGATACATTTTTACACAGCTTTAAAATGCCTGCTTGCTGTATAGCCAAAGGAATGACAGAAAAGCATAATGGAACAGTCATTTGTATTACAAGCTCCTGTGGTACTATCTCTGAACACCATCTGAAAGAAATAACCCACAAGTCATTGTTATGGTGATCATTGTACGTGCTGGAGAACAGATTGTGACAGGAAAAAGCAACCACTTCAGACTGGAACAACTTAACCATATCCTCTACCCTTCATTATACCCTGAAAGGAGAAATCTCCACCCACCATTTATCAAAGTGGAACTCCAGTGCCCGCCCAATCTATGCAATTTCCTGTTCCACACTTATGTCACATTCATTTCCAGCACCTTGCTATGCCTGTCATTTGTGCCTGATAGATCAAGGTTATCAGATTCCTGACCTAGGAATATTTTAACCTATCAGAGGTAAGGTCACCTGTGAGAGTACATATATCATAATGGTGTGAGCCAAGACAGGGGCTCATTGCTGAAATCTTATTACTTGCTGTAATCAGTTGGCACAGCAGTATGCCACAACAGCTGCCTAGGAGCTGCAGCTTGACTGTCTGGTCAATGACCAACAAAGTTACTGCAACCTGGGACACTTCGATGGTGTTGCGAAAAGTGGCAAATGTTACACCTGTGTTGAGTATCCGACAACAAGCCCACCCTGGTGCATATAAATACTGGCCATGAGGACATGCTGGACATTGAATCAGCGAGTCATGAAGTTGGCATCCACTTAAGTGTGGGTTTCAGCTGTGTGACTGCTACTGCATATCAGTCACACTGACAGCAGCAGCAGCAGCAGCAGCAGCATCAGCATCAATCACTCAATTGTTGTGTTTGTAAGTTACAGGTACTCAACAACAAGGTAATCAGTGCTCATGCAAAAATTAAGAGAAATGAGTATGGTTAAAATGTAGAAAATGCGATAAAAGAAATAAAAAGCAATATGAGGTAAAATTACACTCAGTCTCCCCTCACCTCACCCATGATCAACAGCACAATCACACTAGATCACATCGTGTTAGATCACATTTAAATGGTCAGATGTCCTAAAGTGTTAATTAAAACACAAGACAGGAGGAAAACTAAAATAGCTTCACAGGAATAAAGAGGGTTGTGCCCTATGCGAAGCTGGCTGAGGAGGACTTCACTCTGTCAGCATGGATGGAAGGAGATAGCCGTGGTTGAGCTGAGGACTTTGCCCAGATGCAGTTTATTCTCCGTCGTTTCCTGCCACTCTTCTTTTCACTGATGCAGACTCTGTACCTCAACAACAGGGTGATAGCATGGCACATGGAATGACATTCCACCTTGGCTGCAACATCCGCCATTTTGTTCCCCCATACTCATGTGCCCTGGCATCCAGCAGAAAGACACCTCTTTCCCAGCCTTTGTAAATGGAAAAGGATGTTCTGGGTATCCTGAACTATTACATCTGCTAGAAATATCATATTACAAAACATGTGCATGAGGGTAACCTCTCCTGCACCGCTCTCTAGCAAAAATTACACTGGGCCTCTGCAGTAACCAGTGTGGTAATCAGTTAATACCCTGGATTTGGGCCTGTAGTTGCCCAACGTAAAGTGACTGCAACTCAAACTTCACGTAGATCCCAAATAGCCTCGTTACTCATAGATGACTGGAGAGAAGGCATACTGTAGCTGGACGAGCAACAATATGGTATGCTGGTGAATTTGGAGCAACGAGGATCTTATATGCTTTACACATCATAAGGTGTTGCGGCGAGATGGTGATTGGCATTTCCCCATCCTCAGCACAGATACTGGGTATGGAACTGATTCTGTAAACGCCCATGACCAACCTGATCCCCGCATGGAGCGTAGTGTCAGCGACCTTCATGTAAGAACGTCTCACTGACCTGTATACTGTGCACCCTTAGTCTAACCGCAATCTCACAAAAGCCCTATGAAAGTGGAGTTGCTATTGCTGCTAAGACAATCTAAGATATTAAATGCTTTCTGGATCCTTGCCTTCTTATCCTTTAGGTGTGGTAACTGTGACAGTTTGGAATAAAAATGAGACCCAGAAACCTCACGAGTCTTTGAAAGGTAGAACTTCATCCCTTTGCAGAAAATGTAAAACCCATCTTTGCAGCCCACTCCTCCAACCTCTTCAGTGTACATTGCAACTGATTAGTCACTATTGTTGTGTTGGAAAGGAACAGAAAATGGCAAACTTGTCCACAAATACAGAGCACTGGCCAGGACCCTTTACTGTAAAAGTTATGCTGTTTATGGCTATGGCAAAGAGGGTAACACTTAAAACACTTCCCAGGTGAACACCGTTTCCTGTTCAAAGATATCTGACAGCATGTCACCACTCTGTACCAAAGAAAGCACTTAGATAAGAAGGACTGAATGACAAATCGGAGGTGGGCATGGAAGCCCTGTCACTGGAGCTGCCCTTGAATACTGTGTTTCCAAATAGTGATGCATGCTTTACTAATGTAAAAGAATATACCAGTATAATGCTGTTTACTTAGGGAAGTCTGCTGGATAGCTGCCTCAACAGGATCAGGCTGCTGACAGTGGATTGATACTACCTGAATCCACACAGAAGGCTAAGGTGCTGCCTGGGCTCTAGTATCTAAACCAGAAGATGGTTGACGTTTTGCTCCAGGGTCTTTCCTACACGCCTCATTAACGCGATGCTCTGGTAACTACTGAGGCAAGTTCTGTCTTTTTCTGGTTCGATGATAGGTATCAAAATGGACTCCCTCCACGAGTTGGGAAATTGGCCTGTCTGCCGTATTGAATAAACACATTGTAAGAGGAGTTCCTTTGATGCCATTTTCAACTTACACAGCTTGCAGTATTGTTTTTGGTCATTACTGGGTGCTGTTTCACAAGCCGCAGACAATGCCAAATCTATCTGCCACACAGAGAACGGGCAGTTGAATCATAAAATCCCATTATCAAGTCACTTCTCAGTGTAGAACACAGAGCTCTGGAAGGTCAATAAGATACTAAAGCAAATGAGATTTCTGATTGGGGAAATTTCTTGTCTGCTCAGACTCTCTTAGTGCTTTGCAAGTCATTCAGCAAATGTACCCAGCAGATAAGATAGTTCAGATGGTCCAAGACACTATCCTATTTCCTACAAAGGCAGAAAAATTAGGTGGAATTCTGCTGGACGAATCTGGATACACTGGGATCTAGGGAAATAAGATAGCTAACTGAGCAGTGACAGCAAGCTGCCAGGTAAACACAAGAGTTCACTGTAATATCCACACAGAGGCTGTAGAGTCACGGGTAACAAAGAAACATAGTAGGAGAGGTAGTGCCAGGAAATGAGAAACAACAAGCTGCAGTCAGTCAAACTACCATTATCATGATCATTCACTTCCTTCCAATCTCAAAGGTGGCATGAAGTGATCTTCACTCACCATTGTGTCAGACATAGCCCAATGACATACAGTTACTCTTGCTGCATGGGGATCCACTGAAATGGAATGATCGTGGAATAACACTGACAGTCATCACATCTTAACATCTGGTGGAGAAAAATATTGAAATTTTGTGTGGTGCCAGAGTCCCTACAATACTTTATTGGACAGAGATTTTAATGTATTTCTGGATTGCTGATTCATCCTACTAACTGCAGTATCAACTGGCAATATTTCTACAATAAAATGTTTTAGCAATACTTTGTGCAATATTTTAATGATTGTGTTTTACATGTTTAATCTTTGTCTTTAATTTTAACTGTAGTGGCTGCTATGCTGAGAACAGGAACTGCTGAGCTCACTGTTTAGTGCCCAAAATTTATATCAGTCAATACATATCCTTCCGACCTTTTCATATGCTTCAATGACCTCACTAATATCTGCAACAGAACTCCGTGATAAAAGGGCTGTAATTCCAATGCAAATCAATTTCCACATCCAAAGAACTGTGCTTATAAGGCTGACAGAGTGATGTCTGCATAGTATTAATTATCTAGTTCATCATTTTGCGAATATGGATGGTAGAGAGTGGTAACAAGTTCATAAACTGGAAAGAGTCACACAAAATTGGCAGAAAAATGAAGAGTGAAATTGTGCTACAGGGCACAGAAGTCACAAATGCATTTATCCTTGGCATGTAATGCCCAAGATCATTTTTAATTAAGACTATTTGAAGTACACAGCTAAGATTCAAGATGACAGTTATTGAACTATAAAAAAAAAAAAAAAAATGTAAATTAGTTACAAACAACAGTGTGCACACACTTCACTCAATATGTAAACATCACTACATATATTCAGATTTAGGTTATGACATGTTTGATATGGCTGCCATCATTGGCGATGATGTAGTACAGACAAATAACGAAATTCTGCATGACCGCTGAAGTGTCAGAACATTGATGCTGTCAATGACCTCTAGAATAGTTATTTTCAGCTCCGCAATGGTTTTGCGGATATTGATGTACACCTCGTTTTTAATACAGCCCCACAAAAGGAGTCGCATGTGTTCAGATCCGGAGAATATGGTGGCCAATCGAGGCTCATGCCAGTGGCCTCTGGGTATCCCAGAGCCAGAATGTGACCCCTGAAGTGCTCCTCCAGGACATCACTCTCCTGCTTCAATGGGGTTGAGTTCCGTCTTGCATGAACCACATCTTGTCGAAATCAGGATCACTTTGGATAATGGGGATGAAATCATCTTCCAAAACCTTCACGTACCTTTTGGTAGTCACCATGGCATCAAGGAAGATTGCACCAATTATTCTATGAGTAGAAACTGCACAACACACTGCCATCTATTGAGGGTGAAGAGACTTCTCAATTGCAAAATGTAGATTCTCAATCCCCCAAATGTGCTAATTTTACTTACTGACAAACCCATCCTAATGAAAGAGAGCTTCATTGCTAAACCAAACCATACTGTGCATACTAATTCCCATCATGCCCTGCAGCCAACTGTGCAGTTTGAATGTCCTAACAAAAACCGTTCAGAAGTTATGATAATTTTATTTTGTAGAGTTTATTAATTGTCACCTTGTACAAATGCTACTTAAGAAGATGCAAAGTCAGAATGTAAAAAGAATTAATGTTGAGCAAAATAAAGAACAGTACCTGCTTTTGGAAGTTGTCAAGCTCAAAGGGGAATTTATGTGCCATATCTGGAATTTTCTGGTGGAAATCTGAAACAGGCACCGTGACGTCCACAGCTTCAGCCCACTTTGTTTTTGTTGGCTGTTTAATAGGTGCTGTTTCTGTAATTTTCAGTACTGGGATGTTATCCTTCTATAAAATAAAATGGCAAAGTTCATGTAGGTATTTTTTAGTAAAGTGTATTTTTATAAATATATTTCTTACAAAATTTACAATAGTATATAAAAAAAATCCTTTACTCAATACTTGAAATAATATGCAATTCATATTAGTTCTACAATTAATATGTCCAAGCAACTATCAAGAATTTTAGTGGCAACAGTCATTATGGTATTGACAATAATGATGAAACTGGCTTATAGAAACAACAGTTGAATCACGAGTGCCTTAATATTCTGACACATACACTATTAGGCACTACAATTAGCAAAATAATTGTGCATAAGAGCAATTGCTTGTGATATCTACAGCTTAAAGCTACAGAAAATGAGGATCAAGTTAAGTGAAATGATCATTAATTACTTAATGAAACTAATGAAGTACAATTTGATTTTGTGACTGTTTAAGTGGGGAAATAACAATATTAGAGAAGGAAAGTTGCTACTTACCATATAGCGGATATGCTGAGTCACGATAGGCACAACAAAAAGATTCACACAATTATAGCTTTTGGCCATTTTTTGTTGTGCCTATCACGACTCAGCATCTCCACTACATGGTGAGTAGCAACTTTTCTTCTCTAATATTGTTACATTCCATCCTGGATTTTCCATTGTTTGATTTAAGTGGGAAATACATGATTAGCATTAAACCGCAATGTGTGATTGTGAACAGACACACAAAAGCTGTTCGAAGCATTTAATGACAATAACACAAAAAAGACCTGAAAATATATGAAGTTATACAACATAACAAAAATGGAAAATTCTAGATGGAATAATAAATATATCAGGAATATCCACTGACATTACAAAGTATTGATCAAAACATATGGATCGTATTCTATTTCTTGCAACCAACGAGGAAAATGGTGAAACTCATATAAACAGCTGGGGAATTACAACCTGACAACTTACTGTATGAGTAAAATACCTACATAAAAAAAATAGTACTAATTTGATGAGTGAAAATCTGTACCAGGTTCAGAACTCATTTCTGAATTTCCTACTTTTTGTGAGCAGCCACCACAATACTACACTATCTCAACATGCTTCCTGGCCCCCCCAAAAAAAAAAAAAAAAAAACACCCCCAAGGAACTTGATGTTTGTTCCTACATTTCAGTTATCATTTCAAAGTGAATTTCAATGTTATTACTGAGATAAATAATACTTTTAGTATATTTAGTGAGGCATGAAATGTATATCGAAAAGACAGACTATATGATGTAGGAAGGGCAGTGTTCACTGCTGTCAACAAAAACATAATGCATATCGCGGTCAAAACTGAGTCTGATTGCTGAATTATCTGGACACACGTAGCAGGCCTAGGTGAACTCATGTCAATTTTGAAAGTTTTTACCAGCCATTTGATTCCACCATAACTGCTGTAGAATCATTCAGAGAAAGTCCGTGTTCGGTAGTGCAGAGTTGCCCAGATAAGTAGTTGAAGGTGACATTAATCTAACAAGTATAGACTGGGGACACCTGTGGATTCATTGCAAGCGGTATGGACAGTCTTGCGAAGTACTTTTAAAAGTGTTTCTCGAAAATGCCCTGAACAACTAATTGCACAACCCACATGCAACAGAAATAGTTTAGACCTTGCAGTTACAAACAAGACTAAACTTATCTACAGTGTTAGTAGAGACAGGGATTAGTGATCATAATGTCATTATAGTGATGATGGTTACTAAAGTTAACAAGTCCATCAAGAAATCTAGGAGAGTATTTATGCCAGAAGAAGTAGATAAGTAGTTATTTGCACCCCACTTACACAATGAATGAACATCATTTAATTCCAATATGATGGACACACAGAAATTATGGGCAAAGTTTACACCGAGGGCAAATTGCGTTCTAGAGATGAATGCACCACATAAGTGGATTATGGACGGAAAAGACCCACTGTGATTTAATAATAAAATTCATAAAATTGTGAAGAAACAGAGATTGTTGCACTCTCAGTTCAAAAAGTAATGCACAAGTATCAATACTTAAAAGTTATTACCAATTTGGGCATCTTTAAGAAGAACGAAGCGCACAACTACTTCCACCACCATACATTAGCAAAAGATTTTGCCAAGAATGTGAGAAAATTCTGGTCTTACATAAGATCACAAAGCAGGTTGAATAAAAAAGTCACTCATTGATCAATCTGAGGTGGCAATAGAAGAAACCAAAAGAAAAGTTAAAGTTTTAAATTTCACATTTAAGAAATTACTCATACGAGAGGATCAGAAAAACAAACCATCATTTGACTGTCCCACAGGCTTCGGTATGGAGCAAATAGAAATAGGTACCCCTGGCACCGAGAAGCAATACAAATAGTTAAAAACAAAGTCACCAGGTTTAAATGGAAACCCAGTTTGATTTTACAGAGAGTACTCTGTGGCGTTGGCCCTTTACTTAGCTTGCATATCATGAGTCTCTTGCCCAGAGCAAACTCCCAAGTGACTGGAAAAAAAGTGGGGGTGACTTCTGTATATAAGAAAGGTATAAGAATGGACCTGCATAATTACAGACCAATATCCTTAACATCAGTTTGTTGTAGAATTCTTGAATATGTTCCGAGTTCAATGTAATAAATTTCCTCAACACAGAAAATCTTCTGTCCACAAATCAATATGGATTTAGAAACCATCACCTGCATGCAACTCAGCTTGCCCTTTTCTCATGAAATCCTATGAGCCACGGATGAGAGTAACAGTTTGAGTCCATTTTCCCAGAGTTCCAGAAAGCGTTTGACACTGTGCCCCATAGAAGACCGTTGACAAAGGATCGAGCATATGGACTAGTTTCCCAGATATGCGAGTGGCTCGAAGACTTCTAAAGTAATAGAATCCAGTATGTTGTTCTCAATCGCAAGGGTTCATCAGAAACAAGGGAATCATCAGGAGTGCTCCATGGGCGTGTGATGAGACTGTTCTTATTCTTTATTTAAATAAATGATCCGAAGGACAGGATGAGTAGCATTTTATGGTTGTTTGCTGATGATTCTGTGGTATACAGAATGTATCATTACTAAATAGGAGGATAAAAGATGTCTTAGAACTTCTACTTGGTGTGATGAATGGTAGCTTTTCTCAGTGTGGAAAAGTGTAACTGTATCTGGATGAGTAGGAAAACACCAATCCTGTAATGTTCAAATGCTGCTTGACATAGCCACTGATTAAATATCCAGGTGTAACATTGTAAAGTGATATGAAATTGAAGGGTAATAGAGAAGATGAATTGTCAACTTTGCTTTTTAAGAGAATTTTGGAAAGTGTAGTTCATTGATAGAGGAGATAGTATATAGAAGACTAGCGGGACCAATTCTTGAGTATTCCTCAACTGTTTGGGGTCCCCAACAAGTCAGATTACAGGAAGACATAAAGGCAATTCAGATTGCTAGATTTCTTACTGGTACATCTGATCAGCATTCAAATATTATGAAAAGGCTTTGTGAACTCAAATGCGAATCCCTAGCAAGATGATGATCTTTTTGTGAGGCACTGTTGAGGAAATTTAGAAGAACTGGCATTTGAGACCAATTGCAGTACGATTCTACTGCCGCCAATGTACATTTTGTATAAGGAACATGAAGATAAGGTGACAGAAACTAGGGCTTTTATGGAGGCTTATAGACAGTCATTTTTCCCTCAATCTATCCGTGAGAGGAACACAAATGGAAATGACTAACAGTGGTATGTGATAGCCTCTGCACTGCACCGTATGGTTGCTTGAGGAGGGGGGGGGGGGGGGGGGCTGTAGATAAAGTAACAGTTCGTACATAAAATCTTTAATTTCATGTTTCATAGATATGTATACAAATATAACATTTATAGATTCCAGTAATCAGGAAAAACAATACAGTTACGTTACCTCAGGAATAACTTTCAGATCCTCTGCTTCTATTTTCAAACTTCGAATAACAACATTTTTGTCATCTTTCTCAACTTTTGTTTCAGATTCTGCCTCCTTCCACAGATCTACAAGGTGCTCCTCCTGTTGCAATATATTCATGAGATTGACTTCTGATTCTTCTGTCTCAACTTCCGCAATGGGTTTAGTTTCCTCCACTTTTGGCAATGCAGGAAAATCTTCTTTTCCAGTTCTTGGAGTAAAACCATCTGGCATGAAATCTATTCCATAGTCCAAGCCTGGAGCCACTGTCAACAAATCTGAAAAAAAAAAACAACCTTTTCCATAGTTACTATATAATCCCTGTTTATCAACAGTAGCAAAATATTATGCTTTTTCTTTTCAATAAGGTATCAAAGACCATTTTCTCTGCTGAGTCCACTAGTTAGTGTGAGCATCACATAATCAACCTGGCAGATATCCGTCAATTAGAGATAATGCATTTGAATGACTATGTGATTGGTCTCTCTCTTCACTCATTTTACTCTGTCTGATTCATTATGGTTAACTGATGTTAGGTTTGGTGTTAAATTAATAAATCTATTTTGACATGTGTTGACTTCCACTTTTTATTCACTAACCAGTACAATGAGCAGACAGGTAGAGATGCAATTGGAAAACCATTGTCACATATTATTGCACAATTATTTATGGAAGGCTTCGAGCAACGTGCCTTCGAGTCGGTGGCTTTGAAACCTATGTGTTTTTTTCAGATATGTAGATGATACTTTTGTTGTTTGGCAGTGAGAACTTGAATGCCTTTTTATAACATCTGAATTCAATCCACCTGAATATTCATTTCATGATGGAGGTGGAAAAGTATTGCTGCCTTATCTTCCTTGATGTGTTAGTCAGGAGGAACATTGATGGTACATTGAGACATGCTGTTTATAGGAAGCCTACTCACACTGACTTGTATCTACAGGCTGATAGCTGTCAGCACCCATCTCAACGTCAAGGGATACTTCGTATCTTGGTTCAAAGGGTCCATGTCATTTCAAACCCTGAGAGTCTGCCAGTTGAATTAATTCATATTGAGGTCACCTTCCATCAGAATGGCTATACTGAAAGACAGATGAGACATGTTGTGCTAGTGACCGACTGTACACCAGCTGAGCAATGGTAATGAGTTGGTAACAAGGTCTACAGCCTTTCTTCCTTGCGCAGGGAGCATCTCCAAAAATGTTGGTCGTATTTTGCAGAAATATGATGTGAAATGTATTTTCTGACCTCAATCTACGATTAGGTCCTTTTAGGTCCCATTAAGGACAATCTCAGTTTGTGGTGGATGTCTATCGTATTCCTTGCAGTTGTGGCAAAGGCCCAGAGTTTGAGTCTCGGTGTGGCACACAGTTTTAATCTGCCAGGAAGTTTCATGTTTACAGTATTTGTGGACTGATGACTTCAGCAATGAAGTATATACTAATTTTAATGTCTTACTCTGAAACAAAACATGTGTTTTTTGATCTGGAGGTAAGACTGAAGTTACCAAAGGGTTTGTATTTACCTCCATAGCATTTTATCATCTTCATTATCAAAGGCCTTAATAAAATCAATGACACCACATGGTTTTTCCTGTTTTCCTCTATGGAAACTTAGTTACTGTAGTGAAGTTATTTGTCAAGTACTAGTTGATCAGGCTAGGGCACAAGATAGCACGTACGTTGCTGCCATTAATGTGTAATAAATAAAAGATGCAGCAAATACACTGACACACACACACACACACACACACACACACACACACACACACACACACACACCATTATATAATGAAAAAAGAACTACTAAATACACAAATAAAACGAACTACCTTGTAAACAAATAAATATAACGAAAAATATTGTAAAAATCTGAAATTTGTATCATATTCTTCAAAATTCCATTACAGACACAAGATGATATATAAAATTTTAAAATCTCTCTCTTCATTGGTTAAAATAGAGATCAAGTCTCACTTGGCCAAAAATTGCTCATTTCTCATGGTATTACTCTGCCACATGAGCTGGCAATGTGCTCAGGGCAGTGACCTATTCTTCTTTGTCAAACCACAAATTTTCATCTGTGTGACTCATTCTCCGACAGAGATGACTTTTCTCGTTAACAGCTATGCAATAACTTCCAAGAGTATGATGTATAGTAAATCATTCTTTTCACAGCCATAATGTTAGCCATCTAGTCTCCATCGATCTCCACGCAACCTGAAAATCCTTTCCTTGCTATTATAGTACACAACAGGTGTTTTGGATGATCTGCGCCATTCTGTCTGCAAGATATTTCTTTGTGAATGGTTTAGAGAAAACTTTTGCACTTATCAAATTTCACGAGCACCAGTGTACGATGTCTAGATACCACATCTTAAAAACATTGCTAGTGGAAACTGCTGAGTGGTAGATAATGTCCCATTTTCACAGACCCATCAATGGAATTATCTGTAAAGTTTCAGTGCTCATCTGAGACTACATAAAAATGTTGCTATGAAACCTACTGTGTTTGATCTCGTGATAGATTCATACACCACACCAGTTTGTCTACAGCACTGCATCTGACCAAGCAACACTTAGATGCCACTTCAGTTCATCCATAGCCCTGTCAGCCAGAGGGTGCAGTGGGTAAGTGCTACTCTGCACTTGCACATTGCTTATGACCACCACAGTGCTGTTGTCCACATCAGGGGCATGGTGTACCTCTGTTTTCTGGACTTTGACTTGGATCCTACAGTTTTGTGCTTCTATGTGTCTGAGCAGCTGGACACACAGTGTTTTGTGCCTTAGCAAGTTTAATTAACTGATTTTATCTGTTTTTGTGTGTTTGATGCAATGAAACTGATAATGCCTGTTACTTCAAAATCAAATCTGGTGTGTGTGTTTTTTTCTGTACTACATTACATTTTGAAATTTAGTAGGTTTCATTATCAGCTGAGAGGGATCAGTGGAAGGTATTTTTTAATGGGGTAAACTAGTCCTTGTATGCACATCCACTTAATGGTTAAGAGCAGTTCCCTAGGCTTTGCATAACAACTTGGCACGGTGCTTTTTCTTTCATATATTCATTCAGGCTCCTGTCTCCCCTAAAGGGCAAACTCAGCTAATTTTGTAGTACGGCTAATTTCGCAGTACCACACATATCCTTTCACCATGGAATTGTACGAACTGATTTTAAGTACGAACATTGCACCACACATGGCAGCACCTATCAGCAGTGTGTGGTCGAGAAACCAGCTACCGGAGCGTATTCTTGTGGCTGCGGTAGAATTTTTTCCAGTGTGGTTGAGAATATTTTCAGTGTAGCATGTGTTCAGTGACAAATTTCTGTTTTTTTAATCGATACTGCTGATATAATCTGAAGTGTAAGTATAAGACTTTTATTGATGGATTCTTCACTGTTCTCTGTTTAATTTAAGGCCCTGTTCACCATTCTGACACCAACAGTTTGCTCGTAATTCACTTTTGCTGGTACTGAAGTTCTTAATGAGTTTGGTGCTGCTGGCGGGCACATAAAGAAGTTTGAGGAGCGCATGAATAAAATAAAAGAACATATTTTACATGATGTTATGCCAAATTAAAGTGCTTTTGTGATTTGAATGCAATACTGACTGGGAAGGGAGTGAGACAGGGTTGTAGCCTCTCCCCGATGTTATTCAATCTGTATATTGAGCAAGCAGTAAAGAAAACAAAAGAAAAATTCAGAATAGGTATTAAAATCCATGGAGAAGAAATAAAAACTTTGAGGTTCGCCAACGACATTGTAATTATATCAGAGACAGCAAAGGGCTTGGAAGAGCAGTTGAACGGAATGGACAGTGCATTGAAAGGAGGATATAAGATGAACATCAACAAAAGCAAAATGAGGATAATGGAATGTAGTCGTATTAAGTCGGGTGATGCTGAGGGAATTAGATTAGGAAATGAGACACTTCAAGTAGTAAAGGAGTTTTGCTATTTGGGAAGCAAAATAACTGATGATGGTCGAAGTAGAGAGGATATAAAATGTAGACTGGTAATGGCAAAGAAAGCGTTTCTGAAGAAGAGAAATTTGTTAACATCGAGTATAGATTTAAATGTGAGGAAGTCGTTTCTGAAAGTATTTGTATGGAGTGTAGCCATGTATGGAAGTGAAACATGGACGATAAATAGTTTGGACAAGAAGAGAATAGAAGCTTTCGAAATGTGGTGCTACAGAAGAATGCTGAAGATTAGATGGGTAGATCACATAACTAATGATGAAGTATTGAATAGAATTGGGGAGAAGAGGAGTATGTGGCACAACTTGACAAAAAGAAGGGACCAGTTAGTAGGACATATTCTGAGGCATCAAGGGATCACAAATTTAGCATTGGAGGGCAGTGTGGAGGGTAAAAATCATAGAGGGAGACCAAGAGATGAATACACTAAGCAGATTCAGAAGGATGTGGGTTGCAGTAAGTACTGGGAGATGAAGAAGCTTGCACAGGATAGGGTAGCATGGAGAGCTGCATCAAACCAGTCTCAGGACTGAAGACCACAACAACAACAACAACAACAACAACTGACATTCGTAAAGGAAGGCTTAAGGTATTTGTCAATTTAATTTGTTACAGATGTCTAAACCTAGAGGCAAATGTGGAAAACAGTACTGCAGGAAGGATTTGGAAGAAGCTGTACAGTGTTAAAGAATGGCTGGTCAGTTTATAGATCCAGTAAAGATTGTGGCATACCCTACACCACCCTAAAGGATAGACTAAGAGTTTGTGCCGATCCTGCGGACTGTGCTCTTGTGAAAAAGGGATGTCCCTTCCTTTTTAACAAACTGGGTTTCATATTGTTGGTAAATGATATGCGGTATTATGCTAACAAATTAGCATCAAAGAGACCTCACGGGGACCCATTTGGGGAAGAAAGAGACAACGCAGGCTGGGACTAGTGGAGTTCACTTAAGAAATGATACGGCTTAAGTTTACATCAGCCAGAAAATCTATCATATCGCAGGGCCACAGCTTCGAATCGTTCTAATTTGAAAGATTTTTATGATGTTCTAAGTACTGTGTATGAGAAAACAGGGCTCAGGACGAAGCCAAATCTAATTTGGAATCTACATTAAATGGGATTTTCAATGGTGAACAAGCTGAGCAAAATGTGTCCACCAGCAGACAACAGCTGAATAGTGGGAGACCACGACAATTGTGATTGATGCCAATGCTATGGGACAAGCAGTGCTTTCTACGTTTATTTTCAAGGGGATTTGTGTCACCAATAGCTTGAAGGAAAATGCTCCTCTACTGAGCCAGGTAGCAGTGTCATAAAATGGCTGGATAAATTCAGAAATTTTCTTGGAGTTCTTGAGGCATTCATTCACCACAATCCTCCTGTTCTGTTAATGACGGACTCACATTCTAGCCATCTCTCTCCATAAGCTCTAAAATTCAGACAAGAAAATGGCACTATTTTTGTTACCTTTTCATCACACACCACTCAGATCTTACAGCTGTGTGATATGTCTATGTTTGCTCCTCTAAAAATGTCTTGGAAAAGGAATGTGAGAGACTTAATGAAAGCTTGTTGTTACAAGCCTACAAGCATGGATTTTTACCATTTATTCGAGAAGTCCATGGACAAAATTGTAACTCCAGCCACCATCAAGAGTGTATTTTCCAAAACTAATTTTTCCCATGAATAGAGATGCCATTCTAGGTGTCTGAATGTTTCCCACATTCATGAGACCTACAATGTTGGACAAGTCTACCTGAAAGAAAACTAGATGGATGCGTATCAGCAGAGCAAAAAGGAGCTGTTGTTAATGTACCATCTGAGATGGAAGAGTCAATAGACCAAACTGAAAATATCCCGGAGGAAATTAACGTGCCTCTCCCAAAATCCATAAAATCATGGAGAAAGAGGAAACATGCAGCTACTTCACCCAGAGTTATTGCTGATGAAGGCATGTTGGTTGCAATAGGCCTAAAGACCCCTTAAGAAAGGGAAGCAGACAGAGAAAATTCCAAATCAAAGGGGAATGTGCCAGCAGAGAGGCAACAAGGAAAAGTGAGCACCTCAAAAAGCTAGAATGGGAAAACAGCAAGCGTGTGCATAAGAAGTTCCTTCAACAAGATGGTGTATGCCTGTACAGAGAATATTAATAAGAAATATAGGAAAGGATGACAACATTTGTTTGTCGTGTGGTGGGAATTACGAAAATGACAATGATTGCTAAAAGTGGATTTGTTATTTGAAGTGAGAGTGCTAGTTTCATCTGTCTTACCAAAGAATGAAGGCGTAGCATGCTCAGTTCACATGCCTTCTGTGCACTGAGGCTGATTATGATTAACTTGAATCACATTTCCGATTTTAAGAACTAACTGCAACTAAATTTCTGATTTTAAGATTTTGTATGACTGCAGTAATTAATTTTATTTATTTTATTATTCATTTTTATGATAAAGTATGTAATTAATTAATTATATTACCATTGATTACATTATTTATAATAATTTAGTAATAGTAAATACAGTAAATGTTAAGAGTATTATGTATTTGATTACATTAAATCATGTTTCGATGACACAAAAGTATTTTTTTAGAGCCATAACTGCTACTGCGAAATTATCCAAGTAGTGTTGTGAAATTGCCTGAGTTCTTATTAATACAGTAAATTAGCACTATTTTAAAAAAGCTTTTTTTGTATCTGAAATTTAATTTTCAATATTTAACATTTATACCAACGAATTATACCACTTTTACTTATCATTTAATTCAAAAATTAAATATTACAGGCAAAAAACTTTAATACTGCATAATTAGCCAAGTTTGTCCTACAATGATCTCCAAATGGATGGAGTAGAAGGCATTTATGTAGAATGGATGGGTAGAACCTACCACATCACATTCCAATACTAATAAGCCAAAATTAAAAAAGTTCTATAAAATATGTTAGTGTCTTCCACCAAACCACTTTAAGATGTTTAGACCTTTAAGAACTCATGGGTTTATGGAATTCAAGCCGATGTGAATATGAAGAAATTGTCTCTATATTCTACCATCTACACACTTCTCATAGTATTTGTACAATGCAGGAAGGAATGAAGTGGGTCTGTAATATGTAAACAAAACACAAGTTTTATCTACTCAATTAAATCTGTAGCTGAAACTACGGTCCAGATGAAATTTTAGTTCATTTTTGCTTATGAATCAAGTAAAAAACATCACATCTGATATGGACTGGATACTAAAACAAAAGAATAGTTCAGCATGAAACAAAAATTGTGGGAAGCAAGGACAGATGGGGACAGAATACCAGAAAAATAAGATTTTCATCGTGTGGGTTCCATTAGGAATCGTTGTGCTCAGTGACCATGAAATGATTATAACCAGGGATGAACACAACAAACAACTGGATATCAGCCTGTATTTTATTACAGATCTAGCTAGATTTCAGCAACAACAAAGCCGACATCAGTGCTAAGGTTCGATTCGATTCCTATGTTTTTCTTTTAGCATTGACAATGGTATACTGCAGCTGAAATATAGCTAGATCTTCAACAAAATACAGATTGATATATGACTGTTTGCTGTGTTCATCCCTGATTATAAAATGGGGTTTTCTAGCTGTCACAGACAGATTTAGAAGGAAAAAAAAAAAGGATCATGTGAAATTGTTCCACACACAATCAGCCACACAAAATTGTATCAGAAAGCTTAGTCTGAACAAGAAGATATTTTACAATCATAAATAATTACCATCCTCAAAATTAATTTCTTCCTGTGTTCCATTGTCATGTTCTGAAACAGTTGAGAGATCTGGGAATCCTCCTGGCATGAAAGGGAAGTTACTTGAATCACCCTTCACCGATTCAGTTGGTGCTGGAGCACGTCGGAAAGACAGGGAATTCCTTGCACTTGACCCCGTGTCTTCAACAGAGACTTCCCTAAATTGAAGAAGACGTCCAGTGGTTGGATCTCTCTCCACCTATAACAAAAACATAAAAGTAACACAAATTAAACTTGAAACAAATAATAACAATGTTAGATTTATAAACTTCCTGCAAAGATAGAAAACAGGAAAGATAAAGGGTATGTAGTATAGTTTCTCAAAGGAATAAAAACTTGTGACTCATCAAGCTTTCCCAGGGATCTGTTCAATATATGGTCCTCAGGAATGCCAGTGTATCAGGTTGTGTACCTCTCATGTGTTCCTTCTAGGCATCTACTCAGTATCATCAAGGTATGCCTGGTAATTACTGTATGCACGCAGCAGTTGTTACTTACCAGCAGCCACTACATGACAGTGTTGACAAGATGCCTTGGGGAAAATATTGTGGGATGTAAACAACGTAATGTGGTGACAGACTTGAGTGATGTATGTTGAAAGAAAAAGTGTTTCAAATTCAAAAAGCAAAGTATACAAGAAACAGATTGGAAGTAACAATAGGCTGGCAACTCAGATTCAGATACTAGACTGCTATTAAAAGTAACTAACTTCTTCTTCCGATTTTAGGCTATCAGCCTGTTCTGACCTCAGTTTTCCTGCCAGTTCTTCATGGGTCAACCAACATTTCGTCTTCTGGTAGAAAGATATTTAAGAGCAAGCTTCGGAATTCTGTTGTCCTCCCTTCTAAAATGTGATTTTTCCCAATTTCTATCATTTTGGGAAATTCTATCATTCAATGAGAATACACTTAATTGCTGGCTTACTATTTATTATATTTTTGTCTATTAGGGATTATCTTTCAATAATTTGTTTTATTCAACCAAATCTCGATTCAGTACACTAATGTTGACAAATCATAATTTTAGAACATTTAAGTTCAAGTCTCTTCTCTCACATTACCCTTTCATGTTTGCAGAATTGTTTCACACATGTATTGAAACAGATGAAACTTTTTCTTCACTTCAATATCATTGTTAAAAGATAAATCACAACCCAGATAAGTGAAAGATGAAACTTGTTCCATTGGTTGATGTGTATTTTCCTTGCCACAACATAACTTTTGCTTTTGTCCTACATACCAAAATTATATCTTTTAGAAATGATATTTTGTGCACATAATGTTTTCTGAAGCTCATCTTCATAATCCTGTATGATGAACTGATTATCTGCAAAAAGAATAGTATTTATGTATTTAATGTTATTTAAGTACACTCCAGGTGCACATATTCCATACAGTTACTAATTCTGTAACCTTGGTATACTCTTCGATTAATCAGAATTTCTTCTATTAACTTATGCCGGATGTAAACAATTTTTGTCTTTGCATGTGTTGTGTACAACTTCATATACAATGGTAAGGAAAGGTGGGTTGCACAGTAGTGCAGCAACTGTTGTTGTAGGAAAGCTGAACAGGCACTGAAATGCTTAGCGAACAAGATAACACAGTACAGAAGATTTACTTAACTTACATTTCCCATGTGTACAGAGTGTCATTGCAATGAATGCAGCAAGAAACAGTGTCGAGCTTTCAATGTCAACAAGGAAGAGCCTCTCTGAACTAAAGTACGAACAATGGTGGTAGAGCTACAATTGGCAGCATCTGCATAGCATCACATAACGAAGAGACTCCAAGTGTGAATGGGCTACGTGGCCGCCGCCAGTTGTCCTATATTGCGGTGACAGAGGGTGCTAGTAGGTCCAGAGCCACAGGAGGCACCATTGGGTTTGCCGGATTCTGCACAACCACTATCACCACTTGACAGAAACTTGCAACTCCATTGCCAACTGTGACACCTGTGGGGTGGTACTGATGTGTGAGATACCATGTCATACATATCTTGGATAACATGATTCAAGTGTTTAGGTTGTCCATTTTTTCATTATGTTTCAGAATTGCTATCTGCTATACCATTGGGCCCGGTGGTCTAGCAATGAGGCATGTGACATGAAACCCAAAAGCTGCAAGATCAAAACCCAGTCGGACCACAGACTGTTTTTACTCTGCCTCTCAATGACACATGGTTTGGATTCCAAGTTCAACTGTTGGTCACCTACCCCACTTGGATAACTGGATTGGTTAGGGACAAACAAGTTGCTGAACTGACGTCCAATTGAAAGACCTGCCTGGCCACACGAAATCACCGCCGCCGCCACCACCACCGTCACAACCACCATCACCACCACAACCATCAAAAGCTTTTATGGAATTTATTAAGACAAAGTGGGTTTTTACGTAAAATTCTCTTCTGCTCTTCGAGATCTGTTTGAAGCCAAATGAATTACAAAAAGGATAGATTGCTACTTACCATGCTGATAAGACACTGATTTGAAGATAGGAACAACAAAAGACTGCTATACATTTGAGTTTTCACCCAAAAGGCCTTCTTCTGAGGTACAAAACACACCCACACACTTAAGCAAGCACAACTCACATGCCTCTGGCTGCTGAAGCCAGACTGCGTACAGCAACTGCAGTTGATGGGAAAGCAGTCTGGGGGTGGTGATGGCAAGAAGGAGGCTGGGGCAGGGAGATGGAGGGATAGCAGGTAGGGATGCGGGACGGAGAGCAGGGTAGGGGTGGGGAAAAGTGTAGCATTGCTTGTGAGTGCATGCACGGATGTGGTGGTGATAGGGTAAGCCTACTGGGTGCAGTCAACAGGTTACGGAAGGAAGGGCAGTGGCAAAGAAGAGTCGTAGAGAAGGGGGAGAAAAGACTAGTTGGTGCATTGAAGGAGTAGAAGGCTGTATAGTATTGGAGTTGGAGCAGGGAAAGGGATAGGTAGGTGAAGGAGAGGGACTAGCAAATGTTAAGGTAAGGGAGATGGGTAGGAGGAAAGGGGCGGGGGGGGGGGGGGGGGGAGAGAAGGAGGTGACAGGAAGGGAAGATACGCTGCAGGGAGAGCTCCCTGTGTGGTTCAGAATAGCTGGTGTGGGTAGGAAGAATCCAGATGGTGCAGGCTCTGAGACAGTCATTGAAGAGAAGCACATTATGTCGTGCAGCACTTTCAGAAAATGGGTGGTCCAGATGTCTCTTGGCCACAATTTTTTGGTGGCCATTCATGCGGACAAACAGCTTGTTGAATAACATGCCCTTGTAGAAAGCAGCACAGTAGTTGCAGCTTAGTTTTTAGATCACATGTCTGATTTCACAGGTGGCCCTGCCTCTAGTCAGATAAGAGAGGCTTGTAACTGGACTGAAGCAGATAGCAGTGGGAGGACATATGAGACAGGTCTCACATCTAGGTCTATTGCAGGAATATGAGTCATGAGGCATGGGGTTGGGAGTAGGGTAGGAGTAGAGCTGGACGAAGGTATTACATAAGTTTGGTTTGTGGCAGAATACCACAGTGGGTGGGGCTAAAGGATAATGGGTAGAATATTCCTCATTTCAGGGCATAATGAGAGGTAGGTGAAAGCCTGGAGGAGAATGCAATTCAGTTGCTCCAGTCCTGGGTTGTACTGAGTCATGAGCAGAGTGCTCCTCTGTGGCTGGATGGTGAGTATGTAGGTGGTGGTAGATGACTGGAGGGATAAGGAATGGAAGATCTGTTTCAGTACAATGTTGGGTGGGTAATTTTGGACTGTGAAGGCCTCAGTGAGACCCTTGGTATATTTGAAGACGGACAGTTCATCACTACAGATGTGACACCCATGGGTGGCTGGACTTCTGGTATGGAATGGGTGGCAGCTGTAGTGTGTACTATGTAAGAGTGTACTTAAATAGACTTTTTATGTGTGCAAAATTCAGTTTTCTCTTAGAAAGCCCATCAATCATAAACAGTACCTTCGCCCACACTAAAAAATGGCTCCAATATTGTCTAGTTGCCTATGGATCAATCCCTTGATGGAGATCTTATTAAGGCCTTCACAGGGAGGCACTACCCTCCAACTAACATCCACAAATGTCCCTTAAAGTCTCAACAACCACTTTCAACCAACTGTGAAAGAGCCCCTTCCTGCACTGCCTCTTGTATATGGACATGAACAGCAAACAACTGTACACCTGAAAGAACAGCCACTGTCAAACTGAGGTACACAGTAAAGTTAACTGCCTACTAGCAGAACACACTACTGAGTACAATGTGCTATACTTCTGTGGCTGACTCCTCTCCCCAACATCAGCTTATCTGATCTACACAATATGGGAATTGTCTTTTATAACAGGGAGTATTTCAATTTTTTTGTACTTATGAGGTACTCTGGTATGTTTGTAATAGCAAGGGTAAAAGTCATGATTGGACCCCCTCCCCCCTTCCATTTTCCAGTACAGTGTGGAGTCGTTATGGACTAAAGTTGGATAATGCTCTGCTAATTTGCTTCGAGGAATGGAATATGAGGGAAAAATTAAGTTAGAATTTATAAAAATACTTGTTTTTATAACAGAGAGAAATATCTTGAATAACTAAATCACTAACTAATACTTGTATTTCCTTCACTTCATTTGAATCACGCTGTTCTCACTGCAAATTTTATATGTTGTTTGTAGTCTCCTTTCACTCTAAATGATGTGATAAATTTGTTTTTCAAAGTGTTCTGCACATATGTCAGATCATTATTTATTTGTTCAGAGACCATAAATAAGACCAGTGAATTAGTACATTGATC
Source organism: Schistocerca americana (assembly GCF_021461395.2). NCBI lineage: Eukaryota > Metazoa > Arthropoda > Insecta > Orthoptera > Acrididae > Schistocerca > Schistocerca americana. The sequence continues at coordinate 466,229,128 of NC_060122.1, read as the reverse complement.
AATTTTTTTTATACATTGTAAAATGTTAATTTGTACACGTGGGCTGTGTACATGCTTTACAGTATTACGAAAATTTCTGTATCATGTAAGTGATGCAAGGGATAATAATGAACTAAACTAAATTAAAATTAGGCACCCTGCCGGTCAATTTATTACCGCAATCTTTATGTGGCTTTCACATTCGTTGGCTTCGCCAACTCACAATCAAGCAGTCACCTTTAGGTCAAAGCTAGACCTCGGGCTGCACTACAGATCAATCTGTCACCAAAACCAACATTTGGGGGTGGGAGTGACGGATGCTGCTGCACACTCTGGGTAAAGAAACTTACAAAACTGCTGGAAGAATATAATTAGTACCTTGAGAGTGGTACCGATGGGGGACAAGTCGTAATGGTACAACGAACGTGGATTCGAAACTCTTGGCCAAAAATCTTGAGCATTGCGGTAGTCATGTATGGGTAATCTGTCAGGGCACAACAGATACTCCTGCAGCTGCTTGGTGACATCTGGAAGCACCGGAGGTGGCCCGAAAGGCAGCTGGAATTAAGCAAGAATTTATGAACCACCGTAAATTACTTTCTTGAACTGAATATAATACGAACATAAACTTAAGTTTCTACTTTTCTCATTTTTACATGCAGCCACAAGACAGATGACATTAAATATAAAGTACAATACTTCGGGAATACTTTATTTTTTTGCAAAGCATATACGCATGCATAATATTTAAAATTAATCATGTTCGTAAAAAATCTGAAGTGTTGCTTGCTACGTTATTTACCGAAACTTCCGGTTCAGCTACCATTGCAAGCACCAAATCTAACGAGTAGTTACAAACTGAGTTATGTAGTTCAAAAAGAAGTACTACAACGTTTCTACGTAACAATCAACTATTTATTTTTTTCAGTTCATCATTTCTGCTGTTTTAATAGCTCCACATCGCTCGCCGGTGAAACACATGTCTATAACAGCTGTGTCAGAGATATTCTGGTTGCGGACTGAGAAGGCGTATCGATACTTTTACGAAATCGTTATCGCACTGTGACAGCGCTTCGTATTGCTTGTTCACGTAATTTTAAAAAATCAATGCATGTATTCTGAAACAATATTCAACGACAGAAGAATATTTAAGAACGTTTTGTGAAACGCGTGCGCCTTTTTTTCAATGAAATGGTCATTTACATACATCGTTTTGGCGGTGATCTCTAGTTTCGTGTTTGATCAATAGCAGCGTTGCCTGGTATTCATCGTCGCATACTTAAACAGTTAAACGAGTACAGTGTTTTGACCAGACAGCAATATCACGCTGTAAATCACGTTATTCCAGGCATATTGATAAAGAACTAACATCATCTTCGAAAACGAAGAGAGCGTCAAAGGACAAATTTGCGTTGTTTCGAATCACGTAAATTTGTTACGAAGGTACGCTACAAACGGGAAATGAATGCTATACGTTAAGTTCCGCACGTAGAACCTATCGGTTTTCCTAGAGTTCACATAAATACACGCTTTAAACTAATGATTTAATGCAGCCGAAACTTTCACTTTCCTTCTTCTTTTTGGTGATTTAGAAACATAACAAAATACTTCACATACAAATACCTACGCATGACGCCAATTACATTCTGCTATTAATTTTTTTTGTAGGCGTTGACCTTGTTTTCACTTTTCGTGTTTTCCTTCATCGCACACCGCACTGTAGTCTCTTTTCATTCTCATGAGCAGGAAGCATCAAGCTTTGTCGAACAAGAGAAAACATGCTGACTGTGGGAGTTCCAGTTGGTCTTGCTGCGGTGCTGGAAGGCTTGGCGAAAGAAGTTCTCCGTAAACAACCCAGAGACATTTATTGGTTCGCTGCTGAACATTTTGAACAACTTTTGCGTATACGAGACGCAGCGTCAGTTGGAAGTCCAGGTAGACCTAGTAATGAGACAACCTAAACTCTTTGACAGTATATCGTTAAGCTAAGTTAGACTTTGATCAAATAGCAATTATGAGATAAGATTTATAACTGCTAAAGAGGTACAGAAACATAATCAAGGACCAAGCGTAAATGTCGCTTAAAAATCTCTAGCGAGGTAGTCATACACAATTATCTACAGCCACGTAGATTGCGTTCGCTAGATGTGTGGAAAGCAGATATGAGCCGATCATTTGTTAATGTGTACACGAATGTTTCCGTGAGATGCATTTCGCTCCCTTATGTTGTTTCGTAGCTGTATGGTGGAGGATCCATTACTCACCCATAGGGCACTCAGATACTCAGTTTTGCTGTGTGCGACGATGCACTGCCGTGACGTATTTTTTTGCGGCGCTTTAAAGAACTTTTGCGGAAATTTACAGTAAACTTTACGTTAGTTAAATATATAACTAAATATACACGACGTATCTGAGCCATGAAATGTTGTTCGTTAATGCTGTGTTGAAAATTAGGCTTAGAATACTAATTTAGAAAATAAGATAGTTATACACTTGCTCACATACCTTACATAATGCTATCAGTTATTTTGTGCTGCTAATTTTATATGTATCATACGTTATATAGTTTCTCGTATGCAAACAACAGAACCTTTCTATTAATCGATTTTTCATTAATTCAGGCGAAAATCACTATCATATTGCGTTGTTAGCATGTTACTTACTATTTCTGATGCTCTAGTTATGTTTCCCATTGTTTTATACGTGCTAATACATTGTTCATATGAACATAATATAATGCTAGCAGAGGACCTTTTTTCGCTGACGAAATGAGGTTGTTTACAGGATGAAATTATACCAAGAAGTTTGTGGCTTTCTGTTTCATTTCAAGGCCGAACGCAGTTTTGGGGCGAATGACCCCGTGTGCTTGGCAGACATAACAATCAATAACAGATACGAGAGCAACACTGAAAATTTTTAGAAAATCAAACAAAGATTAGTTTTTAAAACTTTAAGCGATCTTATCGCTTTTTAAAATATTCCCCTATAACTTCGTTACAGTTTTGCATTTCGTAAACCATGGCAATGATGTGACTCTTCCCGCGGAACTTCAGAAACCAGGTTTTTATAATGTTCCACTGCTTCTTGTAATGGCGAAAAAGTGATTCCACGCATTTTATGTTTAATTTTTGGAAACAAAAAGAATTCACAAGGTGCCAGGTCAGGGCAGTATGATGGTAGGTTCCTGTTACTCACCTTTGTGTACTCAGATACTCAGTTGTTGGTTTTGCTGTATGCTACAGTGTGCTGTAGTGACGTAAAACTATTTTTCCTTTTGGGCCTTTTTCACGAACTTTTTCGAAAATTTACGGTAAACTAACGTTTGTGTACCAATCAGCAACAACTATACTTCTAAATGCAAATGCTACAGCAGCAATATGATCCATTTCAGAAAAAAAATAGTAGCCATCTTCTTACTAGCTCTGCGGATTCATCGGACTTTTGTAGGCTTAGGCTCTGAACGAGAGACCCACTGAGCCGACTGACTTTTCTTATCAGGATCACAACAAAAAATCCAACATTTAGCACTAGTAACGATAACCCAAACCAAATTTGAAGTGCCGCCGTGAAATTTTTCCAGAATTTTTCTGCTGTAGTCGGTGCGTTGTTGTTTTTGATCGGTTGTCAGTTTATGTGGAGTCCATCGACAACAAAGTTTTCTCTTGTCTAACTGTAGATGTAAAATGTTTTGGATTTAATTTTTGTCTTACATAGGGCTTCTTCACCAAATGCGTTTCTAAACCTGTTTTCACATTCTTTAGGTTTTAATGGCGATTTAAACTCTTAAAAAATAGAAATTAAAAAAGACGTAGCCCAGAAATGTTCTCTAGTCAAATTCATGTTTCAGTGAATACAAAATCTTTAAATTAAAATAATTAAAAAACGGTTAGGGCAAATCGAGTAAGCTACAGGGCAATCAAATAGCAAATAGTTAGAAAATAGCTGCCAAATATGTATAAAAAATTTCATTTGTTCTTAGAACCAACGCATTCTAAAATTTTTTTCGCACCCAACGACCATAGGATGGAATTTTTGCTTTAAGACTTCCTCGACCTGTTCGGCTCTCAGATGTAAAATAAAAAAAATTAAGAGAAACACAGCATTTTCAGTTCTGTTTCTTCTAGCGCTACCTTATCCGCTCCATGTATTGGCTGTATTAAAATACATAATGTGTTTTTCGTCTTGCTGCACTGAAAATAGCTAGGGACGTACTTCCAAACAATGTTATGGAATATTCTTATATGCAGATGATTGGCTGCACATTTTCGAGTTTTCATCCCAGTTAACGATGTCACTTTTGCGCACAATATTTAGATGACTAATCCCGTGGCCATCTGTTAGTGGTGGTCTTCTATGTGCTCCCCGTTTGGGTTTCATCTTGGCAGTCCGTGTACGGCAGTGTACGCTGCACGGTACCAGGATGTCGCAAAAAGCCATGTTCGAAAAAACGGTTTTCAGATGGATCATAACTCGGGGTCTATTGATCACTTGACCACAGCGATAATGGGGTCAACCTTTTTGGACAGCCCTTGAACTAGCGACCCTTTGTATACCTATCGGAAGAATTGACGTACTCTAGCTACCCTAGAGTGAGGAACAAAATTCAAACATTATACACTTCCTCCAGCCCAGGCAAATTGAACAAATCGGTTGGTTCTTTTGCATTAGGTGTGGTCTGGGGTGAACCTTAGACGGCTTACAAAAGTACCATTCGTTCATGGGCGGTTCCTGAGAAATCCCTGGAAAACCATGATTTTCGGTTACGAGAAGTACCCATTGTCGGGATGTTCACTTCATGGTTTCTGTTCATGGAAAATCTTCGAGATTTTTACCTTATATTCTTAAGATGATATTCTTACGGAACTTCGGAACTTTTTTTCGATGTCATTATCCATTAGCGAGATTCAGAGGTTACCGTATTTGCGCACGTAAAATACGAGGGTTGACAGTTGGCAGCATTGGTATGCGGGAGGTACTGGCTTGTTCTGTAGCTTCTTCTCTACAGCTCCAGTTGGTGGGAAGCCTTAGTATTGAAAGGTTGTGTTGTTACAGTGTAAAGTATGGAACCCTGCGCAGACGGTCGGTCAATGCGATTTAAGCAACGTGCAGTCATTTAATTCTTGACAGCAGAAGCTGTCACCCCAAAGGAGATTCATCAGAGAATGAAAGCTTTTTATGATGATTGTGTTGATGTAAGTACTGTGTGTCGTTGGGCGAGTAAGTTTCAATATGTTGAGGCGGGAACATCTACCTGTATGACAAACAAAGAGTTGGACGTCCAGTGGCATGCTGACAGATTGATTCAGGACGACCGTCGTATCACTCAGAGAGAAACTGCAAGCACAATTGGCATTTCACAAGAACGTGTGGGTCACATTATTGCTTTTCTTGGCTGTCGGAAGATCTGTGCACGATGGGTACCCTCGATACTGACTGCAAAAAAGAAAGTGCACAGACTTGAAATTTGCCAGGAACTCCTCTCGCGTTACGAGAACGAAGGTGACGCCTTTATTCATTCAATTGTGACAGCTGGCAGAAATGTATCAAATTGTGGAAAAATGAATATTGGTACTTAAAGATCACATTCTAAGGATTATTTCTGCGTTTCATTTATTAAATTATTCCCATCCATACCAAATTAACGAAGGTGGAGGCATTACGTTTCATTGAACCCTCGTAATATCGGGTCGGAGCCATAAATGTAGTTTTAACTGACGTATAGCACACATGGCAAGGGTTCTAGGGTCTTCATAAGAGCTCTGAGGTTACCAAACTATTCAGCATTTTCTTCTCCAATAAAATTATGTATTGACTCACTTTTCTGTATAAAGAGCACTTCACTCCTATACAAATAAGCCCAAAGCGCTACTATGGTGACAAAAGTGGGCTAAAATGTGTCCTAATGTGCCTGGAAAAATATTAACATGACTTTCAAAAAATATGTGAAATGGGAAAGACTGCAGATTCAGTAAAATATTTCTAATAACATTTTAACTCTTTCAAGATACAAATCACAAGTCGGGCATTTTCGATGAATTTTAATCATTCCAGAAAAGAAGCTGAGCAAATGATTTTGTGATAAACTTATGTTATGCGTACTTATTTGTTGTTTAAATGTATCAAAGTACATAAATGAGTAGAAGTATATAAAAAACTGTCAAAACCCTACTGACCTATAGAATTCGTCTCTACAATCAGCAAAGAGGGGATACCAGCGGAAAAATGCTCCTGTCGGTGCACAAAAAGGGCGAATATGTTTCTATTTAAACGACTCTGACAGAAAAGTGGGAAACTAGGTACCTGAATCCTCAATCCATCTTTCTCATCAAAAATTTTGGCAAGCGAACAATTTCAGGATTTTCTGTGCTGAAAGATTGTAGCAGAGAGACTTTGAAATAGAGAGGGGACAGTGTCAGTGGGAGGGTAAGTGGCACAGAAAGAGAAAGAGAGATGCATGTGGAAATAGCAGTGGGAGCCACAGAGAGAGGAGATTTTGATGGTCAGTGAGAGGCATGGCAGTGAAAAGGAAAGATAGAAGGCTAGAAATAACAGCAGTGAGAACAAAAGGGAGAGAAGACAGTACAAATGGAAAATGCAGATGATTGGAGACTATATATAGGCTTGGTGTGAGGGGGGGATGTAGGACCCTTCTCCCAGATCTGCGAACTTTAACGCGAGGAGGGCGCATTTGGCGCTGAAATTTTAAATTCGGGAATATATGTGAGCCGCCGAGATATAGCGGAGACAATGGTAGTGGACAAAAAGAAACAGTGTCCGAGAGAAGACAGTGGCAGTGGAAGAAAAAGGAGACAGTGGGAGAGAGACATGTATTCAGTGGCAGGGAGAGGTAAATGCTGAGTAAGAAGACTTAGCTACAAAGAGAGACTGGATAAAACGGTTTAGAATGGTCTTTGTTAAAAGAGTGCGAAATATTTCCTGCCAAAATTTTTGGTTCCCCACTTTTCTGCCAGAGTCTTTTAAAGACTAACATATTAACCTTTCCTGTGCTCCGACAGGAGGATTTCTCCACTGGTTCTTTATATTTTAGTTCTTTGTCTAGCGGGCAATGTGAGCTGTTTTACATATCGAATCATTGCAGGGTCTTTTCAATTAAATCCGACCGAGTTGACAATGAGACAGTAGGGAGTCTCAGTTTGGAATATTTTTGAGTGGATTTTACAAATACAGGTTGACAATTATTGAACTATAGGAACTAAAATCATCATTACTTCTGAATGGTTGGCGTCTGGATGTTCAAACTGCACATTTGGCCTCGGGGCATGGTGGGAATCAGTATGCACAGTATGGTTTGGTTTAGGGACGAAGCCCACTTTCATTTGAATGGGTTCGTCAGTAAGCAGAATTGGTGCATTTGGGGAACTGAGAATCCGCATTTGGCGATCGAGAAGTCTTTTTACCTGCAACAGGTGACTGTGTGGTGTGCTGTGTCGAGTCACGGAATAATCGGTGCAATATTCCTTGAAGGCACCATGACTACCGAACGGTACGTGAAAGTTTTGGAAGATGATTTCATCCGCATTATCCAAAGTGACCATGATTTCGACAATAGTTCACACAAGACGGAGGTCGACCCATCGAAGCAGGAGTGTTTAATGTCCTGGAGGAACACGTTGGGGACCGCATTTTGATTCTGGGATACCCAGAGGCCACCATTGGCACGTGCTTCGTTTGGCCGCCATATCCTTCGGATGTTCAAATGGATCAAATGGCTCTGAGCACTATGGGACTTAACATCTTAGGTCATCAGTCCCCTAGAACTTAGAACTATTTAAACCTAACTAACCTAAGGACATCACGCACATCCATGCCCGAGGCAGGATTATAAACTGCGACCGCAGCAGTCGCACGGTTCCAGACCTTAGCGCGTAGAGCCTCTCGGTCACAACGGCCGGCCTCTTCGGATCAGAAAACTTGCGACTCCTTTTTGCGGGGCTATATTAAAGACAAAGTGTACAGCAATATCCTCAAAATCGTCGCTGAGCCGAAACTAGCCATTCAGGAGATCATCGATAACATCGATATTCCGACACTTTAGCGGGTCATGCAGAATTTCGCTATTCGCCTGCACCACATCATCGCCGACGGTGGCAGGCATATCGAACACGTCGTAACCTAAATCCGTGTATCTGTAGTGACGTTTACATGTTCACTAAAGTGTGTGCAAGCCGTAATTTTTCATACAGTTCAACAATTGTCACCCTGTTCTTTACAAACAAGGACAATGTCCCGGAAAACTTTAGTCGGAACCGAGGGATTGGAATTATTTTAGACCATAACGTATCGTTGTCGCACCGCTATTTACGAGGGATGTTCAATAAGTAATGCAACACATTATTTTTCTCGGCCATTTTTGGTTTAGAAAATCGAGAATTTGTTGTGCGACATCGAGGGATATAAACCGCTTCAGTCCCTATTATTTCATGAACTTCCGACAGGTGGCAGCGCTATACGTAGCATTCAAAATGGCGTCTATAATGGAGTTGCGTTCCAAGTAGAGAGCTGTCGTTGAGGTTATTTTGGCGAAAAACCAGAGCAGTGCAGATATTTATAGGCGCTTGCAGAATGTTTACGGAGACCTGGCAGTGAACAAAAGCCCGGTGAGTGGCTGGTCTAGGCGTCTGTCATCATCAACAAGGTCGCGCAAACCTGCCGGTCGGCAGCACACAGCTGTGAAACTGAAGAAACGACTTCACCGTGTTCGATGTCACAAAAATGCAAAGGAACGTCTACTTCTCCATGACAACGCAAGGCCTCCTCGAGTCGGCGCACCTGAGAGGAGCTCAGCAAACTTGTTTGGACTGTTCTTTGTCATCCACCCAACAGCCCGGATCTCGCACCTTCCGAATTCCATCTGTTGGCCCAATGAAAGATGAACTTCGTGGGAAGCAGTACGCGGATGAGGGCGAGATTACTGATGCAGCAAGACGTTGGTTCCGTCGCCGACCGGTAGAGTGGTACAATGGGGCCACGCAGGCCCTCCCAGTCAAGTGGCGTAAGGCCATCGTGTTGAAGGGAGATTGTGTTCAAAAATGGGTTTTGTAGCGATAAGAGTGAGGAATAATATGGTGTAGTGTAATCCTGAATAAAACCAACTTGCTTTCAGAAAAAATTGTGTTGCATATACCAGAGTTCGACTCCCGGTATCCTCTACGAGCATTGATGAGCAAATGTTTACTTCATCTGCATGAATCAGGACTACTGTGTTCTGTGATTGGCTATTGTTCCTGGAGACATGTAGTACGTCAACGTTAACAATGCATCGCTGAGAGTCTAGTACTGAAGAATGATAAAATTGTTGTTCTTACAAAAGATCGGAATATTGTTCCACCAGTAAGGAACCAGCAACGATAGTAGGGTTTATTAATTATAACAGTAAAATTTATAAGGGTTGTTCCTACATAGGGGGAATGGTCAGTTCTACACAATACCGGGTTCTTGCACAAACATACCAAAATATAACACTTACTTGCTTGAGGAAATAAGTACATACAAACGCAACAAAACATATTTGAAACGCCATACATGTATTTTATTTGATTCATCCCGCGGTTCTCGTTTTTCTTTTAAGTACCACTCATTGTTGAAGCAATTTTCAGTTTGAAAACTGTATGATTGTTTTTATGTTGTTCTTTTTGTACAGATATTGTAAAACAAATAATTTTTTCGTGTTTAGATATAGGGTCTCTTGTGGAAGAAGTCTCGCAGAAAAAAATCAAGTCCGTGTAGAACTTTCGCAATTTTATAAGAACACATAACAAGCAATAAAATAAAAGTTAAGAACATATAAAAGCACGAAATCTGCTGCTATAAAATGAATGAACGCGACTAGAATAGATCAACTTCTGGTGCTAGCGGACGAAGCCGCCGTCAATAGACACGTTTCAGTTCCGAAGAACAGCCAATCAGAGAGCACACTTGCATGTTATTTTAAGGTTGTGACAGCTGAGGTGGGTGATGAGATGCGTGTCTACCTCATGCCTCAGAGTCGGAAAATATCGAGGAAGCGTCTGCAGTTCACAGAATGACGGCATGTGTGCAGAAAATAAATGTGCGTCAAAGGACGTAGCGAACTCGGATCCCACCACAGTTATTCACACACACACACACACACACACGCATACACACATTTTAGATCTTGATTTTCATCTGGGATAATATGATATAAAGTTTACTCGTTGGAAAAGGAGAAATATCTTTGAAAGATCGAGTTTTAGATCACACAGGATGCGACTTTGACACTGAAAAAATTTTATACGCAAATGCCACCGCGAAGTCACCTTGGTCATACGGCATAATGTTGTCACGTAAACAAATTAAAAATGGCTCTAGTTTCATGGCTCCGACCAAGGTTTTCGGCAGGTTTCCCTTCCTTATTCGGAATCACTCTGCATCGAAGAGGAGATTAAAACTTCATCTGTTGTCATTGGCGGTGCTTCCCTATCAGCAGTGGCGTAGTTACAGGTATGGGACAAAAATATGGAAACACTAAAAATACAACACATTACCATGCCTGTTAAGGTATAGGAAACCAGTTCGCATTAAAAACAGCTTTCACTCATCTCACACATTTCTAGATTTCCGGAAAGCTTTTGACACCGTTCCTCACAAGCGACTTCTAATCAAGCTGCGGGCCTACGGGGTATCGTCTGAGTTGTGCGACTGGATTCGTGATTTCCTGTCAGGAAGGTCGCAGTTCGTAGTAATAGACGGAAAATCATCGAGTAAAACTGAAGTGATATCAGGTGTTTCCCAGGGAAGCGTCCTGGGACCTCTGCTGTTCCTGATCTATATAAATGACCTGGGTGACAATCTGAGCAGTTCTCTTAGGTTGTTCGCAGATGATGCTGTAATTAACCGTCTAGTAAGGTCATCCGAAGACCAGTATCAGTTGCAAAGCGATTTAGAAAAGATTGCTGTATGGTGTGGCAGGTGGCAGTTGACGCTAAATAACGAAAAGTGTGAGGTGATCCACACGAGTTCCAAAAGAAATCCGTTGGAATTCGATTACTCGATAAATAGTACAATTCTCAAGGCTGTCAATTCAACCAAGTACCTGGGTGTAAAAATTACGAACAACTCCAGTTGGAAAGACCACGTAGATAATATTGTGGGGAAGGCGAGCCAAAGGTTGCGTTTCATTGGCAGGACACTTAGAAGATGCAACAAGTCCACTAAAGAGACAGCTTACACTACACTCGTTCGTCCTCTGTTAGAATATTGCTGCGCGGTGTGGGATCCTTACCAGGTGGGATTGACGGAGGACATCGAAAGGGTGCAAAAAAGGGCAGCTCGTTTTGTATTATCACGTAATAGGAGAGAGAGAGTGGCAGATATGATACGCGAGTTGGGATGGAAGTCATTAAAGCAAAGACTTTTTTCGTCGCGGTGAGATCTATTTACGAAATTTCAGTCACCAACTTTCTCTTCCGAATGCGAAAATATCTTGTTGGGCCCAACCTACATAGGTACGAATGATCATCAAAATAAAATAAGAGAAATCAAAGCTCGAACAGAAAGGTTTAGGTGTTCGTTTTTCCCGCGCGCTGTTCGGGAATGGAATGGTAGAGAGATAATATGATTGTGGTTCGATGAACCGTCTGCCAAGCACTTAAATGTGAATTGCAGAGTAATGATGTAGATGTAGATGTAGAATGCAGGTCCTGTGCGGTTTCGAACCGAATCTCATACCATTCTTCCTGCAAAATAGTCGCATGTTTGGGTAACGATGTTCGAGGAGGATAGAGAACACGCACCCATCTCTCCAAAGTACACCACAAAGGCTCAATAATATTGAGATCTCGTGATCGTGGTGGCCAGGGGGATGCTACAATTGATGATGGGTTCTGTGTAAACAGAGGCCCTATCGTCTGCAAACACAGCTTCGCCGTTGGGGAACAAACATTGTACCCTGGGACGGACAGGATCACCCAAAATTAGTCCTCGGCATTAATGGCACCTTGCAGAGTAACCACGGGAGCCATAGAATACCACGATGTGGCAGCCCAAACCTTCATCAAGCCCCAGCTCTCGGGACATGAAATCTGCCAGAAGTCGGAACAAATGTGAAACAAGACTCATCCGACCAAATGAATTTCTTCGTTTGGTGTGTAGTCCAGGTTTTCTGTCTTCGGCACCAGGTCTTCCTGTTTTGCGACACTGATAGGTGATTTTGGAATCACAGCTCGCTCTGCAGTTACCAGCTTTTCCCTTCGTGTTGTTTTGGTACTGACAGAATCCGCGAGTGGGTCGTACAGTTCCGCAGTGATTTTTTCAGCAGTCCTTATTTTCCGTCAAAATCCTGTTCAATAACTGTCTATCACGATCATTCAACAATTACTTCGCCGGTGTTGTGGTCGAGCGGTTCTAGGCGCTTGAGTCTGGAACCGCGCGACCGCTACGGACGCAGGTTCGAAACCTACTTCGGGCATGGATGTGTGTGATGTCCTTAGGTGAGTTAGGTTTAAGTAGTTCTAAGTTCTAGAAGACTGATTACCTCAGATGTTAAGTCCCATAGTGCTCAGAGCCATTTGAACAATTACTTCGCAGATGAGGTTTTTCCTATGTCCCTGTATGCGATCTAAATCTTCGATATGGTGCCTCTTGAAACACCAAACACTTCGTCTCCCTTGATGACTGGAGCGCCCACCATACGAGCACCAGCAATTTGCCCGCGTTCGAATTCACTTAGCTCCAGCGTAATTCGCTCCCAATACATAGAACACTGCTCTGACCTTGACTGACACTTGCAACTTATTGAGGACATAGCGTAGGTGCTGCTCGTTGCTAAATACAACAGCGGAACTTGCAGGCTTGGCTAGGATTTGCGTTTATGTTCATGGATGCATTCTATCGCGGTGTTTCCGTATTTTTGGGCAATCCCTGTAAATAGATATTTTGACATCCGGTGCGGAGTTTTAACTTGCCACTGACCTCATAATAACATCAAACAGGTTTTTGATGATGCAATTTTTTCATACAATTGGTTAAGTAAGAAAAGTTGACTATTTTGTAAACAATTCTTATGAATGGAAATAAAACGTAAAACGCATTTTTATAAATAATAAGATCAATTGAATATTAATTAAGCAGTACAAATGAAGGGCTGAAAAATCTGCAGTTGAGGTAAATGTTCAAGTATATATACTCGAATATTTCTGTTATCTCAACTGCAGATTTTTCAGCGCTCATTTAACATTAGGACTCTGTATCTCAGAATGAAGAAAAATGGACTTGTACCACTATCGAAACAAGCTCTTCAAATAAAAAAAGATCTTCTCAGTGATTAGTACCTTTAATGCGTAGCTTCTCACATTTTTCTGCCGCAAATTTTGAAATCACGTCATCAAAAAATGGTTCAAATGGTTCTGAGCACTATGGGACTCAACTGCTGAGGTCATTAGTCCCCTAGAACTTAGAACTAGTTAAACCGAACTAACCTAAGGACATCACAAACATCCATGCCCGAGGCAGGATTCGAACCTGCGACTGTAGCGGTCTTGCGGTTCCAGACTGCAGCGCCTTTAACCGCACGGCCACTTCGGCCGGCAAATCACGTCATCAAAGTCGATACATTTAACTACACTTTTTCTAGTCAACGAAACTGCCAATCTAGAGAGTCGGGCTTGACTCATAGTGGGCCTAAGAAAATTCTTCATTAGTAGGAGTTTTGGAAAGCTCCTCTCACATAACGCTACCGAAACATAAAAAGTTAAGAAAATCTTAAAGTCAAAAGGAGGCTGGGAACAGATTCAGAAAATTCAGATTCAACCACAAACTATAATAATCTTAAACTTGTCCAATCAAGAGAATATTCTTTTGGAACTTTGATACCCTATATCAATCTTCTTAGACGCGTAATTTCTGCAAGGATACCATCTCCAGAATTCTCATCATAACTGTCAAGTAAAGTATTTACAACCGTGGGAAGCTCCATTTGAGGTTTTAATCAGATTGCTAGGCTCTAAACCAGCAAAACGATGAGATATGTATTTCAGAGTATCGCAATGGGAATGATTTTGCTAGGTGAAATGAATACATAAATAACTAAACAAAAATGTAGGAAATGGTAACACCCTGCCAGATATTTCCAACCGGGAGTCGCTGTGTCCCAATCCCAGCTCGCTGGGATTTTGGCAGAAAGAACCAAGTACTCTACAACCAGCTCCACTGCTCACTTGGGTGTGGAGTGAAAGATGAGGAAAAGCCTGGAATTCAGGCAACGAGCACACATCTAAGTTAGTGGTCGAAATACTGTGTGTAACAAAGGAAATGTCAGCTCCACCAGTTCCCTGAGTTTGAATAGCTGGCATGTTCCCGTTATGACAGATTCTTGTGCGTCCGCAGAAATTTTTCCAAAGGGTTAAAGACTATAAAAATGCCATTTTTATGGTTCGGTACCTCAGCTGGTAAAAACAGAACCCTTAAAGGATCTCATCGTTGTCTGCCTGCCTCCCTGGCGGGGTGGTATCAATTTGAAATTTATGTCACGTACTAAGGTCTGTAGTCCTTCCCCGTTGTGGAAAATTTAAACCTGTAAGTCAACGAAATCAAAAGGTACGGCCATTTATGTCGCATATTTCGGTGCTAGCAAACTCACTCATCTGAACATGCAGCTTACTTCCCGTTGACCTGGACTCATGAAATTTGACAAGAGGCAGTGTTTCGCAGTACAAGCAACGGAAAACAACTGAAAATTGGTAATTTGTAATTATATCACATTTTATTTTTGTTTCTTGCCTGTCTGTCTGCCCGTCAGTCCGTCTTTTAAGACGCTCTTTCTCAGAAACAGGGAGACACGCTGAAGTCTAAGTCAAATACCAAAGTCTGCGGACCCTAGCCGTGTAAAAAAGTTAAGCTTCTAAGTATGTGCAATCAAAAAATATAGACATTTATATCATATATTTTGATACTCGCAAATTAATTGGTTGGTTGATTTGTGGGAGCGGACCAAACATCAAGGTCATCAGTCCCATCGGATTAGGGAAGGACGGGGAAGGAACTCGGCCGTGCCGTTGCAAAGGAACCATCGCGGCATTTGGCTGAAATGATTTAGGGAAATCACAGAAAACATAAATCAGGGTGACCGGACGCGGGTTTGAACCGTCGTCCTCCCGAATGCGAGTCCAGTGTGTTAACCATTGCGCCGCCTCGCTCGGTGCAAATTCATTAATCGAAACCTATAGATGAAGGCTTCTGCTTTACTTCTGCGCAGCACTGTTTTGACGTGTATGGCGTCCCCCGATCTTTTACAGCTCGGCTTCTTGCGTGTCTCCGATCTGCGAGCTTAACCCTTCCAGTAGATGTTGGAAAGATAAATAATAAATTAAAGCATATTTGGGAATTTTTTATTCATGCCAGTTATTTGGGAGTTGATATGCTTTCCCAGTCGCATCCCTCTTACGTCGCTGGACGTTTCCAAATCATGCTTCCTCTGTGGAGTCCTTATGCTCAGAAACAGATTGGAAGGTTGTTTGTCAGCCTACCTATTTTTCCTATCGAAGTGGGGTCCTCATGGTAGCAAGTCGTTCATAATGATCTCCCCATCAACGTTCGACTTTTTCGCATTGGCCTTTGTGAGACGGACCGAAGCAATCGTTGCAGGTAACAGATACATTATATCATCGGTTGGTCATCTACGGACACAGGCGTTCAAGTTGGGTCCGCCGACAGTTGGTCTTCTTGCCAGGACGACGGAAACGGCATCCTCCAGCGAGGTTTTCCTGCATCTTGATTCAACCTGCTTTCCCAGAACGAAGAACAATACATTTATGTGACTTGTCAGGCATTATGTTCATTAAGTGGTGGGGATCGGCTATGACCCGGACCCTTGTCTCTGTTACCAGTACGTGGTCATTGGACATGACAAAGGATGCCACAATACCGTGAGCTTCTGCGAATATCTGGTATTTAATCGTCAAGGAGTTGGATGATGTGTAAAATCCCTTTTCTGTTCGAATGTTTCATTTCTGTTTCCATGGTTTTGATAAACTAGACAAAAAACAACCACAGGAAGAAAGTGTTGAATTATACAGCCCTCTTGGTATTTTCGTCACGGTCCCTTTTCAGGTGTATTGTTAGACAGTATATTTCGTTTTTGTAGCCCTGTTTATCTTGTTTTTTTTTTGTTTAATTGATAGAAAAAATACACAAAATTGTTGCAGGCCACAACTAGAACAGATTTTTTTTTTCCCTCTGTGGCGGATAAGAGAGGTAAAGTGCGCGCCTAGAAACCGAGAGGCCGCGGGATCGGACCACTGATTTCTCAGCCTAGCCTTCCCCTTTCAGCGATGTGATGAGTCGTCAGAAACAACACATGGTTCGGATTTCGAATTAAACTGGAGGTCTCTATTCCCCAGTTGGATAACTGGTGCAGGTCACGGATGCACAGATCTCCGAATTGGCGTCCAGTAGAAAGAGTTGCACGAGACCATTGTGCCACGTGAAATTATTGCTATTATCTATGCTGCGTCAGCTACTATGGGAGTAAGCACCGACACAAGCAAGAAAGGAGAGAAGTTGCGATGGCCAGTGGCAGGAATCCAAAATCATCTGTACAAAACACTTTCTAATTAACAGACAACTTTATTTAAAAAAAAAAATAAAAAATAAATAAAAAAATTATGTTGATTCCTGTGCTTCCTGTGCCTCCTACATACAAGTACTTTACTTTCTAGTATTACTCGCAGAACGCAGGCTAAATAACGTTCCTATTGCTTAGTACTGATGCTCACGAAGTCTGTGACCGAACTGGGGCCGACCAGCGATGGGCGTCTGTTTGTCAGTGTTGACAGGGGACACGAAACTCTGTCTTCCTGGAGGTGTGGCGCTGCTGCTCTTTCCATTGGCGCGTGGGTCAGCGCCTTCTTGATACCGTTTCGTGGGGCTGTGCTGGTTGGTGTGCAGTCGTTGCTTTAGGACTGCACAATGCATACGCATAATTAAGTTTTTACAGAATCCTCAGAAACCGAGTTCTATTTGCACTTGTCCTGTTTTTTCAATCTAAAAATGAGTTGGTAAATTTGGATGGCTGTCATGCTGCAAGAACTAAATTTTATATGAGATGCAGAGAATGTACTATATTCCAGAGAATTAATGGCTACCTCTGAGGACTGCATTGCTCCGAGGTGCCCATCATGCACTAGACTTTTTTTTAAAGTGTGAATAAACGAAAGATGAGGTTAATTAATAAGAGTTTCCATACACAGTATGTCCCATTTATCTTGTTCATCCCAAGTAAATTTTTGTCCAGAAGGAAAATGAAAATGTCATGAAGAAATGTTACTTAGCTATCTGAAGGACATCAGTCAGCGCTGGAATTCCACTATCTAGCAAGATTCCAAGATTCATGGTGCCAAGGTTTGACTTATTTCCTCCCACACTGCATCCCAGTTTTGCTGAACAGCAGGCACGGTAAGTGAATTCGTTTATGCTTCCTATAATTCGCATTTTACACTGCTGCCAAGTTATCGAGCTAATGTCCTTTTATATTGGTGGATCTGAACAACTTGGACTGACAGTTTCCTTCCAAATTGATAAACAATACAAAATTAGTGGTGTGACTAAAGTTACAAACGTGTGTGTTGCAGTTGGATTAACCAATTGAGACGCTTGCCACAAATAAGGCACTTGCATAATTTCTTGAACGAAAACGACTGTGTTGAAGTTTTTTAAACTTATAATGCATACAAAACGAAAATGATGCTCAAAATCATGAACAGCAAATGAGGTGCATCAAGTGTTTCTCTAAACTATTTTATTTTTTACTTTTAGACAAATCATTTCTCAAAACATATAACAAATTTTTCAAACTTTTTATTTATTAACATTTTAGACCCACTGAACTCAGTCTTAAGTTGGTACGAACTGAAATGAGTCAATATCTTACCGCACTCGATTTCAGCTGACGCAGCTACTCCCATTAGTCACCTCGCCGGTTGTCTTCTCAAGGTGTGTTTACTTGACGCGAGACTTTCATCGCGCCCGCGAAATGTCGCACAAGGCAGTTGTGTATAAAAAATATTACCAAGCTGCTCTGCATATTGCTAACAACTCTTGTCACACTTCGTGGGTCCACAGGTGAAACGGGCAAACCACAGGAAGGCGAGTAAGGAAGGCTGAGGGGAAATAAATAACAGAAACACGGACTTGACCGAAATTGACTGAAGGAAATAGCATGTCCACCATTTACACTCTCACATGTCCATTGGCTGCAGACCTGCATTTACAGGTGTAGTGCTGTGTGACGTACTCATAGTCCGTAGCTCGTGGTCGTGCGGTAGCGTTCTCGCTTCCCGCGCCCGGGTTCCCGGATTCGATTCCCGGCGGGGTCAGGGATTTTCTCTGCCTCGTGATGTCTGGGTGTTGTGTGATGTCCTTAGGTTAGTTAGGTTTAAGTAGTTCTAAGTTCTAGGGGACTGATGACCATAGATGTTAAGTCCCATAGTGCTCAGAGCCATTTTGAATTTGACATACTCATAATGGTAAGCAGCCACTTCGATTTTATTCCGGATAAATTATGAAGTAGAAGTTATGAAAGTCTGTTGCTAATGCGGGTCTTAAATGATTGCGTGATACAAGTATTTCTCAAATTTTTGTAGTAGTACTTTTCTGATGATAATGTATTTCTCTGATTTGTAATTTCCTGAAAGTTATGTTGCAATATCCCGCGTGTGTGAGACTATGAAACCTATCAGAATAATGGACCTACCCAATTTCTGTCACACGCCCTTTAAGACGCCAAGTTAACTGTAAACTACGCAACGGAATCTTTATCTTGAAATGCCCTAACATAGACTCATAAAATGGGAAATTGCAATAATCATGCTACATAACTATCGATTCAATCAGTAGAATACATCAGTGAACTGAAGAGAACCATGTGCCCCTTCCAATAAAAATGCAAATGGAACATAAACCTATTATTTATTATATTAACAGTTTACAAAGTATTTGCATCAACGTTCTATGAAAAGCAAAGTTAATTGCTGATGACAACTAACAAGAGAGGCAAATGGAGGGACGGCTACCATATCGTAGCTGCACATTAAATCATTATTCCACTACAACCCAACGATTAAGTTAGAAACTGCAGTGGTCGATCGGATACGACATTAAAAAATACTAAGGCTTGAATCACGTTCAGTGGAGCTGTGACAACGGTACGCTTCCTATCTAAAACATTAATCACCACTAAGTGAGCTGTGCTGCTGTATACTGTCGCTGGCCGCTGAGGCCGAGCGGTTCTAGGCGCTTCAGTCCGGAACCGCGCGACTGCTACGGTCGCAGGTTCGAATCCTGCCTCGGGCGTGAATGTGTGTGATGTTAAATGGTTCAAATGGTTCTGAGCACTATGTGACTTAACTTCTGAGGTCATCAGTCCCCTAGAACTTAGAACTACTTAAACCTAACTAACCTACGGACATCACACACATCCATGCCCGAGGCAGGATTCGAACCTGCGACCGTAGCCTGTGTGATGTCCTTAGGTTAGTAAGGTTTAAGTAGTTCTAAGTTCTAGGGGACTGATGCCCTCAGATGTAAAGTCCCATAGTGCTTAGAGCCATTTCCCTTTCATGCCTCTCGACTCTTATAACTGCCATCTGGTTTCTGTACAAATTGTAAATAGCCTTTCGCTCCCTGTATTTTACCCCTGCCACCTTCAGAATTTGAAAGAGAGTATTCCAGTAAAAAAGTATATTAAAAGTAGCAAATTAAACATGAGCGACTCGTCACCACTCGACTGATTAGTAACGAAACACTAATCAGCTGGGCGAGCAATGCGAGGAGGGACGATCGTATTTTTATCACAAGTGGTTTAAGAAAAATCATGAAAACTTAAACAGATTCCCGAATGGAAGTTTGAATCTCACTCCTCCAGACCACGAGTTACGGAGCGAAGTGGCGCACATTGCACTCGCAGTACGGAGGAACACGGTTCAAATTTCCGTCCAGCTATCCTGTTTTAGGTTTACAGCGAATTTTCTAAATCACTGGAGGCGAATGCGACGAGAGCTCCTCTGAAAAGCACGCTGCTAGTCTCCGTCCCCTTCGTTGTCAGGCTTCTGCCTGAGGGTCGTCTGTAGTTACTCCGTCAACGGCGAGATATTAAACCCTTATCATCCTTCTGTCTTCTTTTTTCCCAACCGTACTTGGGGATATTGTCTTAACCAGTTTATCGCGTCCCCCAGTAAGAAGTTAACAGTTCTCAAGCCGCCTTGCACGTCAGGGCTCTCTACACTCAACGGTTTGGAGGATCTATTGGTGCTGCTCAGCCGTATTCATACGACGCTTTAGCATAACTTCCAAGAAATTTCTTTTCACAGAAATGCGTTATTCCAAAAACACTTGTCCGAAAATGTGAGAATACACACGTCGCTCAATTGAATTAAGACCGTACAGATGACGCCATATTTACATGACATAAAATCGAAGTTCGCATTCAGCATCACAGGTACCTCATTTAGCACTGCGATTGTGAACACTTTTCCAGAAAATGGCTATGTTGTTGTTATCGTTGTGGTCTTCAGTCCATACGAGACGCTGACGCTAGCAGCAGATAATGGTGGTTTAAACCTCACAGATGTGTGCAGTAAAGTGCCAGCGCTGTACATCTGTAACACGTACGAACAGTGGAAGTAGTCACCTAAAAACATGGTTGCATCTCTATTAAATGACACAGCATCAGCCAATCTGGAGCCCCCCCCCCCCCCCCCTTGTAGACGTCCACCAAATCCCGAATCCAGAATGAATTACACATCTGAAACATTTCCTTATGAAATATAGTTATATTAAAGTGAGAACTCCTGAAAAACATATGACGAAAGTTAAAAAATCTGTACGACAACTTGATACAATGTAAAAGTAGGACTGTCACAGAAACCGAGCGAGGTGGCGCAGTGGTTAGCACACTGGACTCGCATTCGGGAGGACGACGGTTCAATCCCGTTTCCAGCCATCCTGATTTAGGTTTTCCGTGATTTCCCTAAATCGTTTCAGGCAAATGCCGGGATGGTTCCTTTGAAAGGGCACGGCCGATTTCCTTCCCAATCCTTCCCTAACCCGAGCTTGCGCTCCGTCTCTAATGACCTCGTTGTCGACGGGACGTTAAACACTAACCACCACCACCACCACTGTCACAGAACATAAGTATGTACGCTTTAACTGGTACAAAACCTGGAAAATATCTAGGACTGTTGTTATCCACTAACGTGAAGGCAAAGTGATATTACGTTGTCAACAGGAAAATCCCAACAAATTCAAGACTGCACTCCATTCATCTGGCAGATGATCCACTCCTGACACCTGGATTCTCATTGTAATCAATTTGTTTGTGGTCTACAAATAACGAATGTTTTCCCATAAGAAAAGATTTGCAAGTATCCAAAGGATATCACCCAACACGACAACACCGGTGAGCCTTCTTCATCCAGATGAAGAATCTTACACGAAAATGAAAACAATACCGTCATTTGGTTAGAGGTACATACGAAATTATGCAATTTCTCAAAAAGGATCAGGAGTGAAGAATGTTTCTGGTTGTAAGTGACTCAGCATCAGGCACAAACTACAACAAATTAACATTTATTATGAGAAATCTGCATTCTTATTCAAAAAGCTGTAATGTGAAATCTACTAAAGTATCACCTCAGAAATTGCTCGATGGACATTCTCTTACAGATTTCCGTGTTGAAGATTGAAATATGAATGTGTTGTAGAACATATAACTATTTATAAAATGAGTTTTTTTCTGTTATCCTCTTTATGGAATATGGTCACGTGAAAGTGTCAAATAAAATTATGGAAGGAAAAAACATTGGTTTGACGCACCTCTCAACGCTAGTGCATTCTGTACAGGCCTCTTCATCTCTGTGTAGCTACTACAACTTACATCCATTTGAGTCTGCTTAATGCAGACAAACCTTGATCTCCCTCTATGATTTTTGATCCCTCTCAATCGATCCCTTCTCTTAATCTCTTTGTGACACAAATTTCTTTTTACCCCAATTCAGTTTAGCACCTCTATCCTTTGTTATATCATGTATCCATCTAATTTTCAGTATTTTTCTCCAGCACCACATTTCAAAAACCTCTGTTCTCTTCTTTTCTGCTGCGCGGGGTAGCCGCGCGGTCTAGGGCGTCTTGTCACGGTCCGGGTGGCTCCCCCCGTAGGAGGTTCGAGTCCTCCCTCGGACATGAGTGTGCGTGTTGTCCTTAGCGTAAGTTAGTCTAACTTAGATTAAGTAGTGCGTAAGCTTAGGGACCGATGACCTTGGCAGTTTGGTCCCATAAGAATGTACCACAAATTTCCAAATTTTTCTCTTCTTTTATGTTTATTGTCCTCGTTTCACTTCCGTACGACCGGTGGTCATCAAACTTTTTTGCTCAGGAACCAATAAGACCTCATAGTGGGGTGGTACTATGTGCCAATCTTATGACTAATTAGTAACCTACATAAATTAGCATGTTATGAGCGGTGAAAAAGACTAGCTATATTAAGGGCGAGATAACATGGCCGCCGGCCTCAAAGTGCTGATCGTTAAAAGTAGTCACTATTCGGAACACTTCCTGTCGACTGTTCTCTGTTTCAGATCTCTGCCATACCGTCTCCAAAATTATGACACCATAACTGCCTGGCGAAGTGTTGTTGTTTTGTATGTGCGAGCGCATAATTAACTGATTAATAACAGCTTTTATACAGTATAAGACACCATCAGGAATGTTCACTAAATGTTTTTTGAAGCCTTTTTTCTTCTACTCGTGGCCTTGGATTACCACAGCCTTATTTAATTTAATGTTCCTAGCTACAAATAAGCACCGCATTTGAAGATAATCGCCTGTGTGATGCTCAGTCACAAATCCGTGTTACTTCCGTGGCAAAATTTATACAATAACAGCTGACGACTAACAAGGGAAACTCCCCATCGCATCTCCATCAGATTTAGTGATAGAATGACCCAGTGGATAGCCCGTCAAAAACTGAACACAGATCAAGTATAAAAACAGGAAGAAAATGTGCTAGACTGTGAAAAAAGAAGCATAATAGCAAGAGTGAACGGTCCAAGTCAAAATGTGCAACATCGAGCGAATTCCAAGCACCACGGTGTCGGTGTTGTGTGGTCACGGTGTTGGATGCAAAGCGGGAGATCCGTGTTGCAATCTTGCACGTGCCCCATTTTTTTCACAAAATTATAAACTTTCCATCCGGTCACTCAAGTGTCTGTTCTCCTTCTGCAGTCTTGGCAACAGTCATACTATACTTTGGTTACAGAATATGAGTCATGTGGTAAGAATATATTACATGTCGCAAGAAAATGTGATGAATAGTGCGAGCAGGTGAGATGCCGCATAGAACTCTCACAGAAAAGGAAAAAAACAAATAAACGGATGTGAACTGTGTTACAATAAAGGAATTCAAGAGGCAAAACTTCCGAAATGGAAAGCAAGAATCATAACATATGGTGCTTGTGTAGAACAAATAGGACGTTCGTGCGTCTGGAGGTCGCTTCCTTACACCTCGCATTTGCAACCGGACGTTACACGACACGTACACAAACTTAAATACAGCGAACAGACACGTCTGTGACAGGGCGGATAGTTCATAATCTTGTCGAAAAAAGTATGGGGTACGAGGGAGATTTGAACAGGGATTTCCCCTTCGCAGTTCAACAACGTAACCACACAACCACGACGCCGTAAATCTTAGACAACTTGCGCTTGGACCGTTCACTGTTTCGATTTTGCTTCTCTTTTCGCAGTTTAGTGTACCTTCTTCCTGTTTTTTTGCTTGATCTGTGTTCAGTTTTTGATGGGCTATCCGCTGGACTATCTTACCACTAAATCTGAGGGGTGCGGTGTGCGATGGGGAGCCGGCCGCTGTGACCGAGCGGTTCTAGGCGCTTCAGTCCGGAACCGCGCTGCTGCTACGGTCGCAGGTTCGAATCCTGCCTTGGGCATGGGTGTGTGTGATGTCCTTAGGTTAGTTAGGTTTAAGTAGTTCTAAGTTCTAGGGGACTGATGACATCAGAACTTAAGTCCCATAGTGCTCAGAGCCATTTGAACCATTAGAACCACGGGCCGTACGAATAGTCGGTTCGCAGTTTGACGACCAGACAAATACCTTCCAAAAAATCTTCTTAACATTTAAAGTTAAAAGTATATTCGATATTAACAGATTTCTCTTCTTCAAAAGTGCTTTTCTTGTTGCTGCTAGTCTACATTTTGTATTTTCACTGTTTCATGAGCCATCAGTAATTTTGCTGCTCATATCATCGACTGCTTTCCCTGTCTCATTTCCTAGCTAATTCTTCTCAGCATTGCCTCATTTAAAACAAGTCGTTCTATCACCCCTCTTTTGCTTTTGTTGATATTCGCTTTATAGTCTCGATTCAAGAAATTATCCATTCCGTTAAAGTATTCTTCTAAGACCTGAGCCGTCTCTGACAGAATTAAAATGACGTCAACAAGCCTCAAAGTTTCTATTTGTCCTCCCTGGACTTTAGCCCCCATTGCAAATTTCTCTTTAGTGTCCTTTAATGCTTCCTCTGTTTACGTCGTCTTCCCTCCAGAGATTTCCATTTGAGTTCACGAAGGATCTACCAGTCCCAAACACAGCAGCTCGTATGTAAACTGGTAAAAGAGAAAGAAGCCAGTATCGCGGAAGGTCAGTTTGAGTTCCAGAGAAATATGGAAACACACGAGGCAATTAATGACCGTACAACTTATCTTGCAACATCCACTACTGGCCATTAAAATTGCTACACCAAGAAGAAATGCAGATGATAAACGGGTATTCATTGGACAAATATATTATACTAGAACTGACATGCGATTACATTTCCAAGTAATTTGGGTGCATAGATCCTGAGAAATCAGTAACCAGAACAACCAACACTGGCCGTAATAACGGCCTTGATACGCCTGGGCATTGAGTCAACACGATACAACAGTTCATCAAGAGTAGTGACTGGCGTATTGTGACGAGCCAGTTACTCGCCCACCATTGACCAGACGTTTTCAATTGCTGAGAGATCTGGAGAATGTGCTGGCCAGGGCAGCACTCGAGCATTTTCTGTATCCAGAAAGGCCCGTACAGGACCTGCAACATGCGGTCGTGCATTATCCTGCTGAAATGTAGGGTTTCGCAGGGATTGAATGAAGGGTAGAGCCACGGGTCGTAACACATCTGAAATGTAACGTCCAATGTTCAAAGTGCCGTCAATGCGAACAAGAGGTGACCGAGACGTGCAACCAATGGCAACCCATACCATCACGCCAGGTGATACGCCAGTATGGCGTTTGGATCCGTTTGGATCCAGCACGGCGTTCCGTATTACCGTCCCGAACCCACCGATTCCATATTCTGCTAACAGTCATTGGATCTTTCCAACGCGAGCAGCAATGTCGCGATACGATAAACCGCAATCGCGATAGGCTGCAATCCGACCTTTATCAAAATCGGAAACGTGATGGTACGCATTTCTCCTCCTTACACGAGGCATCGCAACAACGTTTCACGAGGCAACGCCGGTCAACTGCTGTTTGTGCATGAGAAATCGGTTGGAAACTTTCCTCATGTCAGCACATTGTAGGTGTCGCCACCGGCGCCAACCTTGTGTGAATGCTCTGAAAAACTAATCATTTGCATATCACAGCATCTCCTTCCTGTCGGTTAAATTTCGCGTCTGTAGCACGTCATCTTCGTGGTGTAGCAATTTTAATGGCCATTAGTGTAGGTTACCAATTGCTAACAGTATCATAACTAGGCTATTCCGATCAACCTCTTGCTTCGCTAGTAATTTTGTGTTAAAGGCGGAGATCTAAATTGGCTATAAATCTCTATAAGACTATGTATGTATTTTTTTTATAGAAACGGCATTTAGCTTATACCTTTGCTCTGATTTTAGCCATCATAATGTGAGAGCTTCTACAACACTGCAAAAGAACATTTGGCCGTTTTAATGACTGCACTAAAGGGGAGTGTACTGTACGTCGGGTCCATAAACGGACTGTAGTCCATGTGGGGAAAAAGTCATATAAACGTGCAAAGTGCGTATAGGGGCCGGCCGGAGTGGCCGAGCGGTTCTAGGCGCTACAGTCTGGAACCGCGCGACCGCTACGGTCGCAGGTTCGAATCCTGCCTCGGGCATGGATGTGTGTGATGTCCTTAGGTTAGTTAGGTTTAAGTAGTTCTAAGTTCTAGGGGACTGATGACCTTAGAAGTTAAGTCCCATAGTGCTCAGAGCCATTTTTGTGTATAGGGAATAAATAAGTTGTATCCTTCGTGCATAACCGGAAGTGATACGAAATGGCTTCTATACTGACTGAGTTTCAATTACGTCACTTCGGTAGTCGCTCCCGAGGAACTACTAAGCAGTGTTAACAGAACACTGTCTTATCGCCATTACATATAATTCCGAGTGACTTAGCGCGGCTTAAAAAATTCATCAGTAATGTCACTCAAAAGCAGCGTACCGTATGGCGTCTTATAGAAGCAGTTCCACGATACGTACGTCAAAGAAGGCAACGCCATAGTCAAAGGAACAGCGCACTCTCAGTTCAGTGTTGAGAAAGTGTTCATATAATCAGTAGAGACATTCCTTATGTTGCTGTGCAAACTGCACGCCTTAGCAGCTGCTATGCCTGTTGTGCACCCGCGAGAGTCTAAACGCAGCAGGCTGTGACGTCAGCGACACCGGAGACTGCACGGGCGTCAGCAGTAGCAGCGACGCCGGATGGTCGCCCACCAACAGTCGAGAACAAATCTGGTGCTGATGGTGTTGCTGCTGCTGCTGCTTCTGCGGCTGTGGCGGCCGTTGCACGTACGTTTTCCAGGATAGTCAAAATCTTAATTGTCACGTCGAAAAATAAAGTTATGTAATTAATTCTTTGTTTTTCTGTCGTTCTGGAATACATTGAAATTCCCGCCACACTACCAAAACACCCTGTCAGAGGAGACAAAAGAAAACTGCGTAGCCCATCTCTACAGGGTGGTCCATTGATCGTGACCGAACCAAATATCTCACGAAATAAGCGTCAAACGAAAAATCTGCAAAGGACGAAACTTGTCTAGCTTGAAGGAGGAAACCAGATGGCGCTATTGTAGGCCCGCTAGATGGCGCTGCCATAGGTCAAACGGATATCAATTGCGTTTTTTTTAAAAATAGGAACCCCCATTTTTATTACATATTCGTGTAGTACGTAAAGAAATATGAATATTTTAGTTGGACCACTTTTTTCGATTTGTGATAGATGACGCTGTAATAGTCACAAACATATGGCTCACAATTTTAGACGAACAGTTGGTAACAGGTAGGTTTTTTAAATTAAAATACAGAACGTAGGTACGTTTGAACATTTTATTTCGGTTGTTCCAATGTGATACATGTACCTTTGTGAACTTATAATTTCTGAGAACGCATGCTGCTACAGCGTGATTACCTGTAAATACCACATTAATGCAGTAAATGCTCAAACTGATGTCCGTCAGCCTCAATGCATTTGGCAATACGTGTAACGACATTCCTCCGTAATATTCGCACATGCATTGACAATGCACTGACGCATGTTGTCAGGCGTTGTCGGTGGATCACGATAGCAAATACTCCTCAACTTTCCCCACAGAAAGAAATCAGGGGACGTCAGATCCGGTGAACGTGTGGGCCATGGTATGGTGCTTCGACGACCAATCCACCTGTCATGAATACCGCTTCAAGTGCACGCGAGCTATGTGCCGGACATCCATCATGTTGGAAGTACATCGCCATTCTGTCATGCAGTGAAACATCTTGTAGTAACATCGGTAGAACATTACTTAGGAAATCAGTATACACTGCCCCATTTAGATTGCTATCGATAAAATGGGTGGCAATTATCCTTCCTCTCATAATGCCGCACCATACACTACCCCGCCAGGGTCGCTGATGTTCCCCTTGTCGCAGCCATCGTGGATTTTTCGCTGCCCAATAGTGCATATTATGCCGGTTTACGTTGCCGCTGTTGGTGAATGACGCTTCGTCGCTAAACAGAACGCGTCCAAAAAAATCGGTCATCGCCCCGTAATTTCTCTTCTGCCCAGTGACAGAACTGTACACAACGTTCAAAGTCGTCGCCATGCAATTCCTGGTGCACAGAAATATGGTACGGATGCAATCGATGTTGATGTAGCATTCTCAACACCGACGTTTTTGAGATTCCAGATTCTCGCGCAGTTTGTCTGCTATTGATGGGCGGATTAGCCGCGACAGCAGCTAAAACACCTACTTGGGCATCATAATTTGTTGCAGGTCGTGGTTGACGTTTCACATGTGGCTGAACACTTCCTGTTTCCTTAAATAACGTAACTATCCGGCGAACGGTCCGGACACTTGGACGATGTCGTCGAGGATACCGAGTAGCATACGTAGCACACGCCCGCTGGGCATTTTGATCACAATAGCCATACATCTGAGGTCATCAGTCCCCTAGAACTTAGAACTACTTAAACCTAACTAACCTAAGGACGACAGACACATCCATGCCCGAGGCAGGGTTCGACCTGCGACCGTAGCGGTCGCGCGGTTCCAGACTGAAGCGCCTAGAACCGCTCGGCCACTCCGACCGGCTGATAGCACGTACTTATACGTTTGTGACTATTACAGCGCCATCTATCACAAAGCGAAAAAAGTGGTCCAGCTAAAACATTCATATTTATTTACGTACTACATGAATATGTAATAAAAATGGGGGTTTCTATTAAAAAAAAAAACGCACTTGATATCCGTTTGACCTATGGCAGCGCCATCTTGCCGGCCAACCATAGCGCCATCTGGTTTCCCCCTTCAAACTAGACAAGTTTCGTTCTTCGTAGTTTTTTCATTTGATGCTTATTTCGTAATATCAATAGACCATCCCGTGTAAGTGGGCTGCCGGAGCCGAAATTGCCATGTCCCGGGAGCCTTCAATAACCCTCTCGTGATACACTGTCCGGCCTGTGCCCAAAAAAGAGTTTGGCGATGAAAAAGCATGAGTGATTCTAAATTCTGTCTGAACTCATTAACATCTGTGTCAGTATCTGCATACATAGCCTGCAAATCACTGTTCATGGAAGACAGTACTCGGCAGTTCAAAGTGGTTCAAATGGCTCCAAGCAATATGGGACCTAACATCTGAGGTCATCAGTCCCCTAGACTTAAAACTACTTAAACCTAACTAACCTAAGGAAATCACACACATCCATGCCCGAGGCAGGATTCGAACCTGCGACCGTAGCAGGAGCGCGGTTCCGGACTGAAGCGCCTAGAAGCGCTCGGCCACAGCGGCCGGCTACTCAACAGTGTATCATTTACATACATCTATACTCCGCAAGCCACCTTACTACATGTGGTGGAGGATAAGATGTATACCATTGTCACTTTCCCCTTTTCCTTTTCTAGTTGTGAATGGTGCATGGGAAGAACGATCGCTGGTAACCCATCATGTGAGCTTGAATTTGATTTTACTTTCAAATCTTTTCGCGAAATATACATAGGTGGAAGCAATATATGGGTTCACTCTTCTAAGACAGGACAGCCAAGAATTTGGGATATGAGTAGTGTTCTTTCAAGCGTGTGTAGCTCTTTTGCCCAGTTGCACACTTTCCCCACCAACTTTCCACACTGTCGGTGCTTGAGGAAGGGGAAGAGGAGGGGAAATTGCAGTCGCACTGCGTAAAACTTGATTTCATATTTATTAAGAACACAGATCACAATCGAACAAATTTTCAGTATTATTTGATTATTTTTGGCACCCTGAAGACAATATAATTTTTATCTGGTACTAACTGTCGGTATACCGATAGTCACAATTTCACAGATTTTTCGCATTAAGCTTTCCACGTAATCGTGACTTATTTAGTTTGATAACCGGAAAAAGCCTTTCACTCACATATTTTTGTCGAAATATTTTATCACGTTTGCAACCCCATTTTGGAGGCGTGGAAACGTTTCCTGGGGAAAACAAATTGGACTTCCTGGACAGTTTTAACGTAATAGAATTTATATTGTAAACGGGAATCACATTGCAGGCGAAGCAGTTCCATCTGGACATGCACAGTACCACTTTCAACTGAAATGGCGAACGGTCTCGAAAACAGCTCTAAAACAGTGTCCACAAAACATTTATCCTTGTAAGTCTTTCAAGGCCACAATGAACTCTTCAAAACTCACGTTTTCTTTAAGTCCGGCGAGCTTAGGAAAATAGATGGCGTTTTTTTGTCAGAATTTGTCCCTCGCAAAATTCGCTTTTCTTTTTAAATGTATCCCCATCAAACCAGAAAGAAGATTTTCGTCGCCTTACAAATGTACGAATATTCGTGTGGGCAGCGTGCAGTGGCGTCCAATCAAAATGTGAGATCCGCGATCCATTCTGGATGTTCTAATTTTGGTTCTTAATTTTCCTTCGTAAATTCAATAATAGCGGATTTTAAACCGAAAAATCGTTCCAGGCATGTCCCTTAATTTAAGCAACATACTTTGCAGCAATATATAGGTTTTCCATATCCTTAGTTCAGTTCGATCGAGAAGTGTTGTAACTGACAGTGGAATAACGCGTGAGACTTCACAACATTTGCTGTTCATACCACCAGTTTCATCACGTGCTCCATGCTTCAAAATTTAGAACAAAGTGCTTCTCGATGTACAGAACAATGAATCCCGTCTGTCGATCATTGTTATTTTTTGCTCCTTCAGTGGAAACTATATCTTTAAGTTCTTTCTGCTCGGTGTTGTGATGTCTTTTGATAGCAAATTTGTGGTACCCATCTTATATGACTGTATAATAGACACAGAGAATTCTCATTCTTCTCTTCTGGTCTTCCCATCCATTTTTAAAGGCGTCTGACGATAGATCGCTATTCTGCTCTTTTTCTGAAAACAGCCACTGGACCTGTGAACTTCTTTTATGGCTCTGAGCACTATGGGACTTAACATCTATGGTCATCAGTCCCCTAGAACTTAGAACTACTTAAACCTAACTAACCTAAGGACAACACACAACACCCAGTCATCACGAGGCAGAGAAAATCCCTGACCCCGCCGGGAATCGAACCCGGGCGCGGGAAGCGAGAACGCTACTTCACGACCACGAGCTGCGGACCTTCTTTTATGCCGTGAACAAACAGCGAAGGTAAATTACGCTGACACTACCATTCTACCGAAATTAATATCGTGCCGACCGAAAAACGCCGTACCGCAATTCTAAATGAAATGTGGCGCTGTTACAATGTACAAGTACCGAGCAGAGCCGAAAGAGGCCGAGCCTCGGCCCACACGCGTGCAGCTCATAGCGTTTGCATGCAGTTTTGCACGACGTGCCGACCTTGTTCTAAGAACATTTGGTTTCGGAACTTCAACAGTAAATCATATCGTGATGCAGAACGACCCTCTTACGATACCTTGTAGCGCCCGCCGCTGCAGTTGGCTGAATGTGTCTGACACTTTGGGGCTTACTACATGAACCTGTAACCAAAGATACTGCTCTCCTTTCAATCTTCTCTACTTCGTCTGTCAATACTGTCTGCTACGGATCACAGACTGATGAGCAGTATTCAAGTATTGGTCGAAAGTGCGTTTTGTAAGCTACGTCCTTTGTGGGTGGATTACATTTCTTTAGGATTCTTCCAATGGATGTCAGCCTGATATCTGCCTTACATGACATTAGTTTATGTGGTCCTTCCACTTTTAAGTCGCTTTGCACGCAAATTCCTAGATATTTTATGGGTGTGACTGCTTCCTGTGACTGTTCTGCAATTGTGTGTAATTTTAGCTACAGTTTCCTAGCTTTGCGACTTTGCTGTATGTAACAGCATCATCTATAAAAAGCCACAGGGAACTTCAGACGTTAGTCACTCGCTCATTTATATAAAGAGTCTTTCTTTTTTTTTAAAAAAAAAAAGTTCAGAATATTTTGAGAGTTAGACGTAACCATTAAAAAAAGGGAAAAAAAGCAACAGCAAGAAAAGAGATTCTGAAAAAGAGAAATTTCTTAACATCGAATACAAGGTATCGCTGGAGGAATTGTGAGTATTCAGGGATATGACAGGAACGATCATTCGAAGCAAAAAAAGTCTATGTGCATGCCTTAAGAGTTCTGAGCACATACTTCAGTACCGTGAAACACAGTTCTTCTGCTGCATGCTCTTTGCTTTCCATATTTTGGGAAAAGATAGTATGGACCAAAACAAGAAAAAAAGTCTACTAAACATGAGCTCCAAAATGTCTAACTTAAGAGCCATAAGCACTTGTTCATTTTTGCTATTGTCACATTTCTTCCAACAAATGCCCATAGCTTTTACCGTATGCATTTTAGAGTCCATTTTTATTGGCCTTTTTTTATTGTTTTTGTCCATGCTACCTGCTCCCAAAATATGGCAAGCAAATGGCTTAGTAATATACGAGGTGTGATTGGAAAGTTTTAGGAATGGATCCACTACTACTTACTGGTTTGGCGGACAGGTATACAGAGGGTGGGGGTGAGTCATTGCCTTGTACTTGAACGCCCTCTGACTGGAAACTGCGTTTCCTTTATTCAGTTTGTTGTGGCAGCTCGCTGAGTGCGGGTCTATTAGGGCTTGTTGCCAGATTCTGTCTGTGTGAAAATGGGCGATTTTGTGTGAAATTCTGTTTTAAAACCTGGAAATCAGCTTCTGGGATTTATGAACTATTAAAAACAGCTTTTGGAGATAATTGTATGAGCCAGTCAAATGTTTTTGTCTGGTTCAACAGATTTAAAAATGGCCGCGAATCATTTGAAGATTAACAAGGTCCGGCCGTCCTTCCTCCTCAAAAACGAATGAAAATGTTGTGAAAGTTCACGACTTAGAGCACTCTGATTGTAGACTTACAATTTGGGAGATGGCCGATGAACTTAGTTTAAGTTTCTATGCAGTTCAGTCAATTTTAACTGAAGATCTGGATATGCCGTCGAGTGTCCGCAAAATTCATTCGAAAAGTGTTGTCAAGTGATCAGAGACAATACCGACTTGAAGTGTGCCAAGAACTGATTAATTGGACTAAAAATGACCCAGATTTGTTAAATTGGGTAATTACAGGTGACGAATCATGGGTATATGGATAAGATTCTGAAATCAAAGTCCAGTTTTCGTAGTGGAGTACTCCAGGTTCACCACGACCGAAAAAATCAAGGCAAAGTCGGTCGAAGGTGAAGACAAGGTTGGTGATTTTTTTCGATTCTACCGGTATTGTGCATTATCAGTTTACCCCCGGAGGACAGACAATTAACCAGGAATACTACAAATGTGTACTTGAGCGTTTGCGTCAAAAGGTGCGGAAGAAAAGGCCTGCTTTGTGGAAAGACAGGAGTTGGGTGCTACACTATGACTATGCTCCAGCTCATCGTGCCTTCTCTGTCGTTGAATTTTTGACCAAATTCAAAATTCCTGTGCTTCCATAACCGCCATATTCCCCTGATTTCGCTCCTGCAGACTTCTACGTAAAGTGCCCTCCGCCACACAATGTTGGGTGGCTTGCGGAGTATAAATGTAGATGTAGATGTACCTGTTTCCTAAACTGAAATTTTCACTGCAAGGGAAGCGATTTGACTTGATGGTGACATCCTTAACACACTTGAGGAAAAAAATTTCCAGGAATGTTTCCAAAAGTGGAGTCGGTGTGTTCAGTCAGAAGGGGACTATTTTGAAGGAGATGCATCACAGTAGCATGTAAGTACCACCATTCTACAATTACAAGATTGTGTGCTATAATCGGCCTAATATTTTCTCTGCAGTCACTACGGGAGCAATATGTAGGGGGCTGAAGAATGTGTCTAGGAAAAAAAAAAACACCGTTCGAACAGACCTTGGAGGCCCAACGGCACCGACCGGCCGCCGAGTCATCCTCAGCTCATAGGCGTCACTGAAGGCGGATGTGGAGGGCCATGTTGACAGCACACCGCTCTCCCATACGTTGTTAGTTTTCGTGACCACACCTCTACCTCTCAGTGAGGTAGCTCCTCGATTGCCCTCACAAGGGCTGAGTACACCTTGCTTTCCAACAGCACTCGGCAGATACGGACAGTGACCCACCCAACTGATAGCCAAGGCCGAAATTGTCCAGGTTCCCCACTTTCATGGGATAACTGACGTGTGTCTTCAAGTGTCCACTATTTAAGGTTTTCCAGTATTTCCGTGACGCCCTCCCATGTGTCAGGCAAACCTGCAGTTATGGGTGTCCGCAGAAATTTATCCAAGAGGGGGAAATTACCAAAGCTTCCCATTTTGATAAACTGATTAGTTCTTTGAGAATGTGCCGTTCTCCAAGAAATTTGACAGGAAGCACACAAAGCTTATGGTGCTTTAAACGTTTCATAGTTATCATGTCAATATTTTTTTTGAAGATATATTACTGCTACGCCTTAAAAGTAAGCACATTTCATTAGTGCCTTATATCCAGACTACAAATTTTCTCATTATTGATACGAACGTGGATGTAGGACACCTTCGAAAGCAACCATCAAATTACTCTGTGGAACCAACTTTTAACAGTCTAGGCGTCAACCAAAATGATCTTAGTCTCGCTGGTTTTGCAGGCTATTGTGTACACGTGGCAACTAGACTACGAAAGATGTAACTCTATGGCTGGATGCTGCGGAGCATTACACCAGATATTCGAGGGTTTCCCAGACAGTAATGCTCCGCATTTTTTTTCACAAACGAAAGCAATGCTACAAAAGCGAAACGTTTCGTATGTATCATTTGAAGTCTCCTGAGTGAGCGTGCCAAGTTTCCGTCACTTCCGACAGATAGTGTATCGACAGGACAGTTTCAAAATGGCGTCTGTAGGTGATGTACGTTAGAAGTAACGTGGCGTCATTGAATTTCTCACTACAGAGAGAGAAACACTTGTGCAAAGTCTATGGATCATCTGCTGTCGACAGAAGTGCAGTCAGTTAGTTGCTGGGCACTGAGGGTGAGGGCGTGAGAAGGCTGCTCGGCGGAGCTCCACAATTTGCAACGATCACGGAGACCATCCACGGCTGTCACACCTGACATGTTGCAGCGAGCTGATGATGTCACTCACGAGGAGAGATGCATTACGACTCGGCAGCTGCCGCTGCATCTGTCAATTAGCAAAGGCAGCGTGGATGCAGCTCTCCGCATTCTTGGATATTCGATTGGTACTGGTTGGTTGGTTGGTTTTGGGGAAGGAGACCAGACAGCATGGTCATCGGTCTCATCGGATTAGGGAAGCATGGGGAAGGAAGTCGGCCGTGCCCTTTCAGAGGAACCATCCCGGCATTTGCCTGGAGCGATTTAGGGAAATCACGGAAAACCTAAATCAGGATGGCCGGACGCGGGATTGAACCGTCGTCCTCCCGAATGCGAGTCCAGTGTCTAACCACTGCGCCACCCCGCTCGGTCGATTGGTACTGACAGGGCATACACACCCTTGTTTCACACTGATGGTAGGCCATAGAACGTGATGGAGGTACGTGGAAAAACAAGATGTGTAGATATAACACCATTCTTTTGTGTGTGTAATTCTCATTATGTTCAATAAAGATTTGTTGAAGAAAAAAAAAAGCGGTTCATTACTTTCTGGGCAACCTTCGTAGTTTAAGGACCAACCTCCTTTTGCCTGGCATAGTACAGCAGCTTGACGTGGCACCAACTCAACAAGTCATTGGAGTCCCCTGCAGAAATATTGAGCCATGCTGCCTCTTTAGCCATCCATCTTTGCAAAAGTGTTGCCAGTACAGGATTTTGTGCATGAACTCACCTCTCGATTACGTCCCATAAATGGTCAATGGGATACATGGTCGGGTAATCTGGGTGGCCAGACCATTAGACTGAATTGTCTGAGCCGGCCTTTGTGACCGAGCGGTTCTAGACGCATCAGTCCGGAACCGCGCTACTGCTACGGTCGCAGATTCAAATCCTGCCTCGGGCATGGATGTGTACTATGTCCTTAGATTAGTTAGGTTTAAGTAGTTCTAAGTTCTAGGCTACTGATGACCTCAGATGTTAAGTCCCATAGTGTTCATGGCCATTTGAACCATTTGAATTGTCTTTTCTTCAAACTGCTGACATGGCGCACAGTCATACATGAAAATTCTATCGTTGTTTGAACATGACGTCCATCAATGGATGCAGATGGTCTCCATGTAGTCGAACACAACCATTTGTATTCAATGATCAGCTCAGTTGGACCAGCCCATTCCAAGTTAAATAGTTCAACCATTATGGAACCTGGAACCACCACCAGCTGCAGAAGCGCCTTGTTGACAGCTCGGATCCATAGTTTCGTGGGATGTGCGCCACATTCGATCTTTACCTATCAGCCCTTACCAATTGATATCGGGACTCACCTCACCAGGCCACGGACTTCCAGTAGTCTAGGGTCCAATCGATTTGGTCACCAGTCCAGTAGAGGCGCAGCAGGCGATGTCGTCCTGTCAACAAAGACATTCGCGTCGGACGTCTGCTGCCATAGCCCATTAACGCCAAATTTCGCCACACTGTCCTAACGGATACGTTCGTTGTACATCCCACATTGATTTCCGCGGTTATTTCGTGCAGTGTTGCTTGTCTTTTAGCACTGACAATTCTGCACAAACACCGCTGCTCTCGGTCGTTAAGTGAAGGCCGTCGGTCACTGTATTGTCCTTGGTGAGAGGCAGTGGCTGAAATTTGGTTTTCTCAGTACACTCTTGACATAGTGGATCTCGGAATATTGAATTCCCTAACCATTTCCGAAATGGAATGCCCCCTGCATCAAGCACCGCCTACCATTCCGCGTTCGAAGTCTGTTTATTCCCGTCGTGCGACCGTAATCACGTCGGAAACCTTTTCATATGAATCACTCGATTACAAATGACAGCTCTGCCAATGACTAATCTTTTATATTTTGTGTATGCGATACTACCGCTATCTGTATACTTGCTTATCGCTATCCCATGACTTTTGTCAACTCAGCTAAGTCGCTTCTTTTGTAGACTGACTCCAGTTTCCCGGTGTCTTATCAACGAACCTGCCTTAACTGCGACTGAGCCTATGAAATCTTAGCATTTCATATGCCTACAAATTGTTACAACTAGGTATTTGTGTCAGCTGATTGATTCCAATTGCGGTTTACTGATGTTGTAATCATGGAATACACCTTCTCTCCGATTTGTGAAGAGCTTAATTTTTCATTTCCGGAAATTTGAAGCAAGCAGCCCATCTTTGCACCACGTTGAAATCTGTCAGGACCTGACGGCATGTTTATGCATATTTTGAGAACAGTACTTCATTATAGATAACTGTATCATCTGAAAAAAACACTTGAGAGTGATATTAATGTTGTCTGCTAGGTCATTAATATATATGGACAGCAAGGATCGCACCACACTTTCCTGAAGTACTTTTACATGGGTTGCGAACTCTCCATCCAAAATAACAAGCTGTTTACTCCCACTGAAGAAGTCCTCATTACAGTCCCAAATTTCGCTTCATACCATATATGATTGTACTGTTATCGACCAGTACGATCATATCGCAAAACCATCAGGTCAGTACAGCGATTTAGTCGTTAGTCGTTAATTCGAGGCAAGCCGGTTGCAGACCCTGACTATCTACACTGTGGGCTTATGAGGAGTGGTAGTCGAAGACAGCCTAATGGCCTTGCCTACCGTATCTCGCCTGCCTGCTCAAAGCGCGAATGTGATTGGTCGTTTTAGTCAGCCAATGGTTTAGAACGCTAAATTAAGTATTTAATTAAGCTCTGAGGATGCGTTTAGAGTTGTTGAAAGTGTAATTAGAAAGCCGTAAATGTGAATGATGTCGTCAGTATAGCTGGTGGTGTGTATGAACATTTCAAGAGTAAATACACTGAAACGCCAAAGAAACTGGTATAGGCAGGCGTATTCGAATAAAGACACACGTAAACAGGCAGGATACGGCACTGCGGCAGGCAATGCCTATATAAGACTACAAGTGTCTGGCGCAGTTGTTAGATCGGTCACTGCTGCCAGAATGGCAGGTTGTCAAGATTTAAGTAAGTTTGAACGTGGTGTTATAGTCAGCGCACGAGCGATGGGAGGTAGCGATGAAGTGGGGATTTCCCTTTACGACCATTTCACTAGTGTACTTTGAATATCAGGAATCCGGTAAAACATCAAATCTCCGACATCGCTGCTACCGGTAAAAGATCCTGCAAGAACGAGACAAACGACGGTTGAAGAGAATGTTCAATGTGACAGAAGTGCAGCCCTTCCGAAAATTGCTACAGATTTCAGTTCTGGGCCATCATCAAGAGTCATCGTGCCAACCATTCAACGAAACATCATCGGTATGGGCTTTCGGAGCCAACGACCCACTCGTGTACTCTTGATGACTGCACGACGAAAAGCATTACGCCTCGCCGTCAACACCGACATAGAACTGTTGATAACGGGAAACATGTTGTCTTGTCGGACGAGTCTCGTCTCAAATTGTATCGAGTGGATGGACGTGTACAGATATGGAGAGAACATCATGAATCCATGGACCGTGCATGTCAGCAGGGGACTGTTCAAGCTGGTGGAGGCACTGTAATGGTGTGGGGTTGGAGTGATATGGGATTCCTGATACGTCTAGATACGACTCTGATAGGTGACAGGTACGTAAGCATCCTGTCTGGTCACCTGCATCCATACATGTCTATTGTGCATGCCAACGGACTTGGACAATTCCAGCAGGAGAATGCGACATCCCACATGTCCAGAATTGCTACAGAGTGGCACCAGGAACACTCTTCTGAGTTTAAACACTTCCGCGGGCCACCAGCTCCCCAGACATGAACGTTGTGGAGCATATCTGGAGTTGCCTTGCAACTTGCTATTCAGAAGAGATCGTCACCCCCTCGTACTCTTACGGACTTATGGACAGTGCTGCAGGATTCAAGGTGTTAATTCCCTGCCACACTACTGCAGACATTAGTCGAGTCCATCCCACGCCGTGTTGCGCCACTTCTGCGTGCTCGCTGGGGTCCTACACGATATTAGACAGGTGTACCAGTTTCTTTGGCTCTTCAGTGTATAAGTAATCAAAGTTATGCACCTGGCGCCAAGGCAAGCAGGTGAATCATAGTTCGCTCTATACACTCCAGCATGTTACTGCTTCTATTCACACCACGTTTCCTACGCTTCGTGACCATTTGCCACTTTGTGCGACATGTTAGGTTTGCCTATCTTGACTGCTGGCTAACTTAATGCAGCGTGAGCTTTCATATGTCGTATGATAAAATACAATAAAACTTAGGCTGAAATGCAACAAGAACAAATAATTTATCGAACTAACTAAATGTTAAAAACTCCGACAAATTAGGAATAGGGAAAAATGTGAAACTTCAATGGCGACCACTCAAAACTTAGTTCTTCAAGTGGTCGCTCTTATATATGAAGGGCAGTTAAGAACTTGAGCTCATGAAACCTACAAAACAAAGAAACGCCTTAGTGTCCTGTAACTACAATATCAGTGATTCAGAGTTGGGATCAGGTAACTCAGACAAATAGCTGAGTGTAACAATTTATAGGGAAACGTAGTGGAATGATCGCAGACTTACTAGTCGTTGGTGTAACAGGTGGTAGGCTTCGGTTCATTGTCAGAATGCTGGGAAGACCCACTCAGTCTACAAAGAAGGTTAGCTACAAAATACTTGTGCTGTCCAGATTAGAATATTGCCCAAATGTTTGGGATCAGTACGAAGATGGGTTAACAGAGAATACTGAACATATACGAGTACAAAGAAGAGCAGCATGAATGGTGACAGGTGTGCATGGCCCACGGTAGAGAGTCTTGGAGACACTCGAAGCTAGATGCTAACTACACCGTGAAAACCTTCTTACAAAGTTGTGTGAACCAGTATGAATTGAGGAATCTAAGAATATATTAAAACTCCCAACGTATCGTCCCCGCAGACACCGCGAAAACAAAATTCGGCTTATTACATCAAGCAATAAGGCGCCTAAATATTCTCTCCCCCCCCCCTCCCCCCCCCCGCCCCTCGTATGCGAAGGGAACGCGAATGTACCATAAAAACTGGTATGATGGAACGTACACTCTGCCATTTGCTTCACAGTGGTTTGATGAGTATAGTTCTAATTGCAGATTTAGAAGGTAGCTCGGCAACAGCCAGAATCACGCGTCACGGCGGGTATTTTACAGTAAAATTTTCTTCGGGTGTGACGATTGGTTAGTACTTCGTGTTTGCATCATCAATGCTTAGGGAGTATTGTCCAATTGTCCATATCTTCCTACTATATTCAGATGCTTCAGTGTGTGTCAGAGAAGTAATCTCCATCTCGTGAACTTAACACGCCTATAGCGACCTTCCTCAGCAGTTAATGAAGATGGTTCTATAATTCAGAAACCCTTGGACAAACACCCGTACTGATTCTATATCAAATAGAGGGGTGTTTTCACCTATTTGTATCTGCAGTGCACATAATTTGGCAACTCTAAAAAAAAGCTAGGAAGCATTATTTTTGTTACAAAAGAACAAATGACACATAGTGTCTCGATTTGAAAAGTGGTGTCCAAACAACTTTGTAGTGACACTTATTGGCTACTGAATAACATGTTACTGAAAATTAAACCAGATAATTTAACTGCACAGTTACGAGAAAATTACGAAGCAGATTTAACTAAATACTTAGCGTTGATTGGTTGTTTGGGGAGGGGTCCAAACAGCGAGGACATCGGTTCCATTGGATTAGCGGAGGATGGGGAAGAAAGTCGGCCTTGCCCTTTCAAAGAAACCATCCAGGCATTTGCCTGAAAGCGGTTTAGGGCAATCACAGAAAATTTAAATTAAGATGGCCGGGCGCAGGTTTGAACCGTTGTCCTCCCGAATACGAGTGCAGTGTGCTAACCACCTCTCTCGGTAATATTTAGGGATTACAGTTCCAAATAACTTAAGTTGGAACAATCATATAGATAATGTTGTGGGTAAAGCAAACCAAAGGCTACGATTTATTGGCAGAACATTGGCAAAAGCAACATGTCTACTAAAATGCAGCAGGTCTACTACAGAGACTGCCTACACTATGCGTGTACGTCCTCTTCTGGAGTACTGCTGTGCCGTGTAGGATCCATTTCAGAGAGGTTGGACGGAGAACATCGAAAAAGTTCAAAGACGGTCAGCTCGTTTTGTACTATTGCGAAATAGGGGAGAGAGCGCCACGAATATGATACCAGTAAGTGAATTGAGATGGTAATCATTAAAACAAAGGCGTTTTTCGTTGCGGCAGGAACTTCTCATGAAATTTCGATCACTAACTTTCTCCTCAGAGTGTGAAAATATGTTGTTCACGCCCACCTACACAGGGAGGAATAATCATTACAATAAGAGAAATCAGAGATTGCACAGAAATATTTAAGTGTTCGTTTTTCCCGCGCGCTGTTCGAGAGTGAAACGGTAGAGAAGCAGCTTGAAGGTGGTTCGATGAACCCTCTGTTAGGCACTACACTGTTTATTGCAGAGTAATTATATAGATATAGATGAAATCATAGTATAGCATGGAAGTGATAGTGCATTGGATTACGGTTATGTCCAAAATATCTAAAAAAAACAAGGCTGTATCCTTATATAAAAAAAGACAGCTAACGTGGACACTGGCCGGAAATTAAAAAAGAAAGAATCAGAATTCATTGAGCTTTTTGACAGGTCTATGTCTTCGCTGTCTTTGGTACAGACAGAGCAGACGCAATTCAACGGCGAGAGTGTGCTGCCATCTGTCGGCACCCCTGCCGCTTACGCACAAGCACGTAGGCCCACACTCGCTTCCTCGATTGCATCACTCCGTGCGTCAAAGGGACCAAGGGGAGAGGGCAGCTTCATTGGCCTGCTAGCGACACATTTATTCATCCTGCCGAACGGACAGCCAGTCTGACGCATTCTCTTATCGAAAGCCTGGTCGAAGCGGTGTCCAGGCGGGATTCACAGCGCCGACTCTCGCACGCTAACTACAACAGCCGCAGTCACGTCCATGTGAACGAGACATTAAGGCCCGTTGTCATTTAGTAATTCGTCATTTATGTGAAAGTCTTTAATTTGTTAGAAGTTTAAACGTATTCCCACTTATACTAACGATACTTCACAACTGTGATGTAATTCGTCTCTTCACTGGTACCGAAAGTTTATTTGAATATCACAAGTACTAGTCGATGGCGCATACTGTTAACCTGTGCTGGATACTGACTCGGCACTATCCGAAAAATAGTGTGTACTATTTTCTACTTTGAGAAAAGTTAATTCTGTGGACTGACAGGAATGCCTCCATATTGTATTGTGTTGTATAGAACTGGGGACCTAGATACGACGGAGAGGCTTCGTCCCCGCCGTAGCCCACAATGGTTCACAGCCCACTCACCCTACCACCGCCCCACATCGAACCCAGGGTTATTGTGCGGTTCGGCCCCCAGTGCCCCCCCCCCCCCCCCCCCCCGGAAACGTCACACACCAGACGAGTGTAACCCCAATGTTTGCGTGGTAGAGCAATTATGGCGTACGCGTACGTGGAGAAAGTGTTTGCGCAGCAATCGCCGCCATAGTATA
The DNA here is from genome assembly GCF_021461395.2 of Schistocerca americana. Taxonomy (NCBI): domain Eukaryota; kingdom Metazoa; phylum Arthropoda; class Insecta; order Orthoptera; family Acrididae; genus Schistocerca; species Schistocerca americana. Next base: position 466,186,583 of record NC_060122.1, on the reverse strand, counting down.
AATGAGACGGAATAAGGGGAACCAGCCTGCATTCGCCGAGGCAGATGGAAAACCGCCTTACAAACCAGTGCTTCTAGGCGCTACAGTCTGGAACCGCGTCTAGGGCATGTATGTGTGTGATGTCCTTAGGTTAGATAGGTTTAAGTAGTTCTAAATTCTAGGGGACTGATGACCTCAGACGTTAAGTCCCATAGTGATCAGAGCCATTTGAACCATTTTTATCTTCTTGTCTAAACTATTTACCGTCCATGTTTCACTTCCATGCATGGCTACACTCCATACAAATACTTTCAGAAACGGCTTCCTGACACTTAAATCTATACGCGATGTTAACAAATTTCTCTTCGTTAGAAACGTTTTCCTTTCCATTGCCAGTCTACTTTTTTCATCCCCTCTACTTCGACCATCATCAGTTATTTTGCTCCCCAAATAGCAAAACTCATCTCCCACATTAAGTGTCTCATTTCATAATTTAATTCCCTCAGCATTGCCCGATTTAATTCGACTACATTCCATTATCCTCGTTTTGCTTTTGTTGATGTTCATCTTATATCCTCCTTTCAACACACTGTCCATTCCGTGCAACTGCTCTTCCAAGTCCTTTGCTGCCTCTGACAGAATTACAATGTCGTCGGCAAACCTCAAAGTTTTTATTTCTTCTCCATGGATTTTAATTCCTACTCCAAATTTTTCTTTTGTTTCCTGTACTGCTTGCTCAATATACAGATTGAATAACATCGCGGATAGGTTACGACCCTGTCTCACTCCCTTCCCGACCACTGCTTCCCTTCCATGTCCCTCGAGTCTTATAACTGCCATCTGGCTTCTGTACAAATTGTGAATAGCCTTTCGCTCCCTGTATTTTACCCCTGACAACTTCAGAATTTGAAACAGAGTATTCCAGTCAACATTTTCAAACGCTTTCTCTAAGTCTACAAATGCTAGAAACGTAGGTTTGCCTTTCCTTAATCTATTTTCTAGGATAAGTCGTAGGGTCAGTATTGCCTCACGTATTCCAACATTTCTACGGAATCCAAACTGATCTTCCCCGAGGTCGGCTTCTACCGTGTTTCCATTCGTCTGTAAAGAATTCGTGTTAGTATTTTGCAGCCGTGACTTATTGAACTGATAGTTCGGTTATTTTCACATTTGTCAACACCTGCTTTCTTTGGGATTGGAATTATTATATTCTTCTTGAAGTCTGAGGGTATTTCGCCTGTTTCATACATCTTGCTCACCTGGTGGTAGAGTTTTGTCAGGGCTGGCTCTCCCAAAACTATCAACAGTTCTAATTGAATGTTGTCTACTTCCGGGGCTTTGTTTCGACTTAGTTCTTTCAGTTCTCTGCCAAACTCAACGCGCAGTATCATATCTCCCATTTCATCTTCATCTACGTCCTCTTCCATTTCCATAATATCGTCCTCAAGAACATCGCCCTTGTATAGGCCCCCTATATAATGCTACCACCTTTCTGCTCTCCCTTCTTTGCTTGGAACTGGGTTGCCATCTGAGCTCCTGATATTTATACAAGTGATTCTCTTTTCACCAAAGGTCTCTTTAATTTTCCTGTAGGCAGTATCCATCTTACCTCTAGTGGTATATGCCTCTGCATCCTTACATTTGTCCTCTAGCCATCCTTGCTTAGCCATTTTGCACTTCCTGTCGATCTCATTTTCGAGACGTTTGTATTCCTTTTTGTCTGCTTCATTTAGTGCACTTTTATATTTTCTCCTTTCGTCAATTAAATTCAATATATCTTCTGTTACCCAAGGATTTCTACTAGCCCTCGTCTTTTTACCTACTTGATCCTCTGCTGCCTTCACTATTTCATCTCTCAAAGCTACCCATTCTTCTTCTACTGTACTTCTTGCCCCCGTTCTTGCCAATCGCTCCCTAATGCTCTCTCTGATACTCTCTACAACCTATAGTTCTGTCAGTTTATCCAGGTCCCATCTCCTTAAGTTAGCACCTTTTTGCAGTTAATAGATTATGGTCAGAGTCCACATCTGCCCCTGGGAAGCTTCACAATTTAAAACCTGGTTCGTAAATCTCTATCTTGCCATTATATAATCTATCTGAAACCTTCTAGTACCTGCAGGCCTGTTCCACGTATACATCCTTTCATGATTCTTGTACCAAGTGTTAGCTATGTTTAAGTTATGCTCTGTGCAGAATTCTACCAGGCGGCTTCCTCTTTCATTCCTTACCCCCATTCCATATTTACCTACTACGTTTCCTTCTGTTCCTTTTCCTACTACCGAATTCCAGTCACCCACGACTATTAAATTTTCGTCTCCCTCCACTATCTGAGCCGGCCGGAGTGGCCGAGCGGTTCTAGGCGCTACAGTCTGGAACCGCGCGACCGCTACGGTGCAGGTTCGAATCCTGCCTCGGGCATGGATGTGTGTGATGTCCTTAGGTTAGTTAGGTTTAAGTAGTTCTAAGTTCTAGGGGACTGATGACCTCAGCAGTTAAGTCCCATAGTGCTCAGAGTCATTTGAACCATTTTTTTTCTCTATCTGAATAATTTCTTTTATCTCATCATACATTTCATCAATCTCTTCGTCATCTGCGGAGCTAGTTTGCATATAAACTTGTACTACTGTGGGAGACGTGGGAGTCGTATCTATCTTGGCTACAATAATGCTGTCACTATGTTGTTTGTTGTAGCTTACCCGCATTCATATTTTTTATTCATTATTAAACCTAATCCCGCATTACCTCTATTTGATTTTGTATTTATAACCCTGTATTCACCCGACCAGAAGTCTTGTTCCTCCTGCCACCGAACTTCACTAATTCCCACTATATCTAGCTTTAACCTATCCACTTCCCTTTTGAAATTTTCTAACCTACCTGCCCGATTAAGGGATCTGACATTCCACGCTCCGATCCGTAGAACGCCAGTTTTCTTTCTCCTGATAACGACGTTCTTCTGAGTGGTCCCCGCCCGGAGATCCGAATGGGGGACTATTTTACATTGCTTTCAGCCGTTCGCAGTACCAGCACAGCAAGGCCGTTTTGGTTAATGTTACAAGGCCATATCAGTCAATCATCCAGACTGTTGCCTCTGCAACTACTGAAAAGGCTGCTGCCCCTCTTCAGGAACCACACGTTTGTCTGGCCTCTCAACAGATACCCCTCCGTTGTCGTTGTACCTACGGTACGGCAATGTGTATCGCTGAGGCACGCAAGCCTCCCCACCAACGGCAAGGTCCATGGTTCATGGGGGGAATACTGTACATACCTCGCATGCTCTTTGACAGTGTACAGTACAGGTAATGTATTCTTCATGTCGAGTAACAACGCATTACGTCTGGTCTCAGACAGTTATCACAGCTAACTGCTCTTCTGCTGTCCCATAAATACAGAACTTAGTTACAATGTTTTTTACGCCAATCACTCAATTACTCCAATGAAGCAAAACGACGCTCTTGAAATTGCTGGTCCCATTTACTGGCAGTTTTGTCTGAAACAACGCAGTGTCTAGGACTATCTCGCTAATTCTATATGAAACAGAGAGCAAACGAACTGTGTGAATATATTGGACTGTGACTAATATAAATACATTAAAATATAATTTTATTTCTGTTTACCTGACTAGGTTCAGGGGGGAAATACATGAATATCGCCAGTTAACTGAGTTACGCAGGTCTTTAAGATTACTGCTTTGAAATTTTCCTAATGAATGAAAGACTTCTTGAAAACCGCAAAAACATCAGCTTAGTGTTATTAACATTATTGTTATTGTTACTGTGTATATTTTTATGCCTCGTGTGGTACACATACGAACTGGTGCATATTCGCCATCCGTTTGTTTATTTATGTATACGGGTTTTTGAATCGTAGTGTACTACACTAGACTCTCGATAATCCGGCCCTCAGCAGTCCGGCCTCTCAGTAATCCGGCGCACATCAAAAAACCCGTGCACAATGAGTTATCGTGTGTAACAATGCTTAGTTAAACAATGCTTTTATACTGTATTTGAAATTGTAGCTTTCTTTACAGTTCGGAATCATGTCTTCCAAAAGGAAACACGCTACGCTAGACCTCAAGCAGAAACTCGAAATTTTAGACAATTTAAATTGAGGGTCTTCGCAGAAATCCATTGCTGCTGAGTTCAGTGTTGGACAAGCAACTATTTATGACATCAAAAAGAAAGAAAATGTTATTCGATGGTACTCAACACAAATTGATAGTGAGTAGGGAAAACGGTAAGTTACGCGAAAGAGAGAGACTGAAGAACTGGACGTAGCTGTTTATAGATGCTTCATACAACAACGCAGTAAAGGAATTACAGTCAGTAGCCCGATTATAAAGGAAAAAGTACCTGCATGGCTATAAAACTGGACAAAACGACATTGCTTTCGGCAGCTGACAGTCACGGGGGAAAGTCACTTAGCTAGCGATATGGATGGTGATGAGTTTGTAAGCAAGATACGGAAGATGTAACTTCTGATGCCTTATATAATGCTGATGAAACAGGACTCTTTTTCAAGATGCTTCCTTCAAAAACATTAGCCGCCAACAACGAGAAGGAAGTTCGTGGTTACAAGCAACAGAAAAAGCTCGTAACATTAATGGCGTATTGTAATGCAAATGGTAGTCATAAACTACCGCTTATGGTGTTTGAAAAATCCCAACATCCACGTTGTTTTCAACACACTGATATAAATACTCTACCAGTGCAGTAATACACTCAGAAGAGAGCGTGGATGGACAGACAAATATTCTCTCGGTGGTTCCATGAAACGTTTGTACCAGCAGTGAGAAAAGAGCTAATGAAGAAAAAGCTTCCACTGAAAGCGATCCTTATAATTGACAATGCTCCCAGTTATCCTTCAGATGTTTCTCTAAAGTCCGATGGTATACAAGCACCCTCTATCCCACCCAGTGAGGCAGCCCTTATTCATCCCATGGACCAGGGAATTTTGGAATCAATTAAACGTCATTATCGACGTTCACTTCTCGTCACCTTGCTGAACGAAAGTGAAAACGACTCTATCGAGACTATGCCGAAGGCGTGGAAAGCAATTAACATACGTGATGTTGTTTTCCAAGCAGCCGAAGCATGGGATAAAGTGGTGAGCGCTACCGTAATGAAGAGCTGCTGAAAATTGTGGCCATCCATTGATGCCCAGTTGGATCCAGTTGTGAGTGACACGATGAGCCAGTGACTTCGGAATTATCAGTTACTTTGTACACTGACATGTTCCACAACTTTCCAGGAGGAGAAGAAATCGATGATGAAGAAGTGGCTGAAATAGGAAAACTGTGATACGGACCAAACTTTAACAGATGAAGAAATAATCAAAAGTGTGCAAGAAATTAACGATGAAAGTGATGAAGAAGAGGACACAAGAGGAGAGAGCATGAAGATTTCTCACACTGCTGGTGCTGAAGCTGCCGAGGTCTTCCGGGAGTATACTATGCAACAACCAGATACATGTAGTACCGATGTAATGCTTGTAAAGCGGTTGCGTGATAAAGCATGCCACCGTCGCGTACCATCATGGCGAAAGTTAAAAATTAGGGAAATGTTTCATAGTGAGTGATACCACTGTATAGTTATGTACAGTATACACTCAGGGATTAAGTTTTCTTTGAAAATTAATGTATTTTTGGATTTAATAAAGTATATCCTCCACGTGTTAAAATTGGAACCCGCCAGGGTAGCCGAGAGCGCTAACGCGCAGCTTCCTGGACACGGGTAGGCGCGCTGGCACCGGATGGAATCCACCCGGCGGATTAACGACGAGGGCCGGTGTGCCGACCAGCCTGGATGTGGTTTTTAGGCGGTTTTTCACATCCTCCTAGGTGAATACCGGGCTGGTCCCCACGTCCCGCCTCAGTTACACAACTTGCAGACATTTGAAACACATTCACACTATTTCACGATTTACACTAGACGCAGACAGCTGGGGTACACTACTTCCGTCCCGGGGGGTATGGGGTGGCGGGAGGAAGGGCATCCGGCCACCCCTTAAAATTAACCATGCCAGTTCCGTACTTAACCCTGCCGCCCTGCGCACAATGCGGGTTACAGGCACTAGCAAAAGAAGAAGGTCCTCCGTGTTTTAAAATTGTATCCTTCGGTTTAATAAAGTACAGTACACTATATCCCCTATGTTTTCAAAATAAATAAAAAACAAAATAAATGAATAAAATAAATTTCAGTCACTCAATAATCCGGCACTTCCGCTAATCTGGCACCAATAACAGCCAGGAATGGCTGGATTGCGAGAGTCTAGTGTAGTTTGTCATCGACCAGATTATTGATACAATTATAAGTGCAGATTATGTAGCTGCAAATATTAAATACATCTTCACAGATGGCAGTTTGAATTCCTGAAACTTTCTGGCAGGTTAAAACTGTGTGCCGGACCGAGACTCTAACTTGGGACCTTTGCCTTTCGCGCGCAAGTCCTCTACCCACTGAGCTACCCAAGCACGACTCACGACCCCTCCTCACAGCTTTAATTCCGCCAGTACCTCGTCTCCTAGCTTCCAAATTTCACAAAACTCTCCTGCGAACCTTGCAGAACTAGCACTCCTGGAAGAAAGGATATTGCGGAGACATGGCTTTGCCACAGACAGGGGGATGTTTCCAGAATGGAATTTCCACTCTGCAGCGAAGTGTGCGCTGGTATGAAACTTCCTGGCAGAGTAAACCTGTATACGGGACTGAGACTCGAACTCTGGAGTTTTGCTTTTCGCGGGCGGCGCGAAGGGTAGAAGATGAGGTACTGGCGGAATGAAAGTTGTGGGGACGGGTCCTAGTCGTGCTTGCGTAGCTCAGTCATCAGAGAACTTGCTGGCGAAAGGCGTTCGAGTCTCGATCGGCACACAGTTTTAATCTGCCAGGAAGTTTCATATTAACGCACACTCAGCTGCATGGTGAAAATTTCATTGTGTGTGAATTCCTGATTAGTTTTTTCATTCTATTTAGCTGTAGCACACTCACACACACTCGCTGTCACTGACTTGGTCAGATATAGCTGGCCGTTAGTACAGCAGTGAACTGTACCATTTTAAGCAAACTTTTCTCTCTTACTTTATGATGCAGTAACAGCAGTGACCTGAAGTCATATATGAAATTCGTCAAATTCTGTTGCACAAGTAGACAGTTTTTATATAGTGTTACAATAATTTTGACGATGTCGTGTTACTATTACGTTCTTTATTAACTGCAGGTTTTTATAATTACTTGAACCCTTTTTTATTTACGTAAATGTGGTGTTTGCTACGTATTTTTACAACGAATTTTTCATATCCTGTTAACTGAAACTAACGTCATGATTGATGATGGTCATTAACGGAAACTACTCGTAGAAATAAAATAATCATCTAAAACAGCAGTTTTTGTTTGTTTTCAATGTATCATTCACTATTAACACCAAAGGTGCGCAGAGAAAATTGCGAATTGTGTTTCAGTGTCTGCCTTGACTGAGGAACGGTGTGCACACAGTAGGATGCTTAGCAGAACTTCACCCCCGTACTTCCCTTCCCGATTCTTCAAGGACTGGATATTCCATACATAAAACAGCTTTAATCATCTGATTGCTTTACAAACGAGTTAATGTGTTAAATATTTGACCTTAATTGTCTGGGTAATTTGCGCTCGGTTTTAAGAAAAGTTAGTTTTTCACGCCTCTCAATGTTTGTGACATCTTATCGCCTAAACTATGTGTCATATAATGATATAATTTTGCATCTACAGTCATCATCTTGGCTGATACTGAACTTTTACTGCACGGACAGCAAAAATGTAGTAAGCGTTAAACTTCTTGCGTTTCATTATTTTGTGGCGGGCATCAGCGAGAAAACTTTTGAAAAGGATCGACATACGCATGTAAGGCTTGATGGATGAATACAATAGGTATAATTTACACATCATGAGTAATGCTTCTTCTAGACATATATGCAGTTTATAACTTTGCTATTTTACTTATTGTGTTAAATCTTTAACGTAAGCTTATATTTTCAGGAAATGGTGCCCTCAGCTCTTATATATTCGAAAAATGTCATATTACCAGCTTGAGCTGCTGGTAAAATACTTTATTTACATGACCCGTTTCAGTTGTCTGACCATCATCAGGTTCATAAAATTATTCACAGCGTCATGTTAGATGAAATATAAAATCGTTTCTGTGAGGTGATGAAACCATAAACAATACAATATTATCATATAGAAATATAAATTACGTCATCACTCTGTAAAAACTGGGCTAGGGAATGTACTCATTTATATCAAAACTGTAATCGGCGTTAACGCTGCGAGCAGATTCAGTCAGCTCTGTGCGGCATCAATCTGTTCACAGCGCTAACGCAGATTACATTTTAACATGAATGAGTACATTCCCTAGTACAGTTTTTAGAGATTGACGACGTAATTTATATTACTATATGATGATATTACATTATTTATGGTTTCATCACCCAACATGAGCGATTTTATGTTTCGTCTAACATGACGCTGTGAATAATTTTAATGAACCTGATGGCCGGCCGAAGTGGCCGCGCGGTTCTGGTGCTGCAGTCTGGAACCGCGAGACCGCTACGGTCGCAGGTTCGAATCCTGCCTCGGGCATGGATGTGTGTGACGTCCTTAGGTTAGTTAGGTTTAACTAGTTCTAAGTTCTAGGGGACTAATGACCTCAGCAGTTGAGTCCCATAGTGCTCAGAGCCATTTTTGAACCTGATGATGGTCACAAGACTGAAACTTTTACCAGCAGGTCAAGGCGGTAATACATAAGATTATACCTCTTAATGAGCAGATCATGACATTTTAAATTTTTAAATTCGGTCAATAGTTGTGTGACTTACCGAAGATAAAATTTTTGTGAGCGCTGGAAGCCGTTATGTAGGCAATCTGCAACTGTCTCCGGGTGGTCTGTTTAGATGTGACCCCCCCCCCCCCCCCTTCCCAGTCTCGTGACCTCAATCCCAACACCCACAATTTTTTAAATACACAATCGTGTTTATCGTATTAGACGGACTTTATAAGATTTTACCAGGTTGGACTATTATGATCCATTATAAGACAAAGTTTTGTCTTCTCTATACTTTTACTTTTGATAATGACTCATAAGAGTTCTCGCTTCCGTCGGCCGTCATAATTTAATTTATTATTTACTACAGAAATTGATTGGTAATAGTGATTGTTGCCGACTTACGTGGTGGGCGTTGGTCAAAATGATATTTATTTCAATTTTGATTTACAATTAAATGCTTTTGTGCAGTTGTCTATTTTACAATATTAATCTTCAGTGGAAATTATTTGTTACGTTAATGACAAGAGTCACTGCATCTTAAAACATGAGCATATAAGTTGAACAATGGAAGAAACTTTTCATATTAGTTTCCTCTGCTAGTCAGTTCACTTCAAAGCAAAAAATCTTTAGTTATTAATTACAACTGCGGCCCACACACGCGCGAGAGTATTTTTTCTTACCTCCGGTAACCATTGCATTGTAGTCGGAGTCCTGGCTCTGGCTCTCGGCTGTTGTACTGAAAATGAGAATCTTAAAGCTACGTATTCTCTGCAACGTCGAGCAGCTGTGGAGAAAAATGTATCTTATGTTAATAGCGGGCAAGTTTTTCGCTTCCGCTATTTTTATAAGTTAATATCGCCACGTAATGGCGTCGTTGGCTACATTGGCCGCTGCGATCGTTGCACTGTAAATTACTCGAATGCAGGTTAATTCAAGGAAGGCGGACATGAAATTGGGATCACCTCTTACAAATTAAAAGTGAACAATAATATTAAATCAATATATTATCTGCTTGTTGTTGTTGTGGTCTTGAGTCCTGAGACTGGTTTGGTGCAGCTCTCCATGCTACTCTATCCTGTGCAAGCTTCTTCATCTCCCAGTACCTACTGCAACCTACATCCCTCTGAATCTGTTTAGTGTATTCATCTCTTGTTCTCCCTCTACGATTTTTACCCTCAACACTGCCCGCCAATACTAAATTCGTGATCCCTTGATGCCTCAGAACATGTTCTACCAACCGATCCCTTCTTCTAGCCAAGCTCTGCCACAAACTCCTCTTCTCCCCAATTCTGTTCAATACCTCCTCATTAGCTATGTGATCTATCCAACTAATCTTTAGCATTCTTCTGTAGCACCACATTTCGAAAGCTTCTATTCTCTTCTTGTCCAAACTATTTATCGTCTATGTATTCACTTCCATACAATGCTACACTCCATACAAATACTTTCAGAAACGACTTCTTGACACTTAAATCTATACTCGATATTAACAAATTTCTCTTCTTCAGAAACGCTTTCCTTGCCATTGCCAGTCTACACTTTGCATCCTCTATACTTCGACCATCATAAGTTATTTTGCTTCCCAAATAGCAAAAACTCCTTTACTACTTCAAGTGTCTCATTTCCTAATCTAATTCCCTCAGCATCACCCGATTTAATTCGACTAAATTCCATTATCCTCGTTTTGCTTTTGTTGATGTTCATCTTATATCCTCCTTTATCTGTTTAATTAGTACAAATATACTTACATTTGCCAGCACTCGCAAGATGTCCGTCTACACACAACCAAGACAAGAGAAAAAGTGAAGACGACTAAAAAATTAACAAAAGAGCGTATCTTGTCGTCTCTTTATATCATTTTGTTATATTTCTTTGGCCTCGAAACTTACACAGAGAAATTATTATAATACGGATACATGAAAAAAATACATGTTCGCCTGAACGGTTAGTGTCCGCTTATTATTCAATTTTTAAATGTCTCTTCTTTATAAATACTGTTTTTTAAGTCTTTTCTTAGTATTTCACTGGGGACGGTATAGAGTCTGTACCAGAAACTGCTATAAATACCATATTTACATCCAGTGCGATTAAGGCAATTATGAATTTAAAAATTCAAAATAATTCGTGTGGTCTAATTGAAACTGCGCTGGTTACCACGCTGTTTAGAGCATGTCATTATTAAATCCATATACCCACTGACAATGTCAAGTTTAATTACTATTGAACACAACTGGCACGATGTCGAACGAGCTTTACGAGCGTTGGTCTTCACAAACATTATTTTCTCCTGTATTTGTAAACGTTTCTGGGCAGACAAGAGGTCACAAGAAGCAGGGTTACAGAAAGCTTCTTTGCGTGGAGTAATTAAGGTCGATGGTTCCGTGCGAGCGTTGGGTGCTGAGAAGCAGCAGCACGCGCCAAAGGGCGGTCGATGTGCACGCTACCAAGGCGACGCGTCGACGCCGCCTGCAGAATTCGTCGATACCACGCGAATTTATTGACACGGTCCACTTACTGCAACATAGTCACTGTCCTATATAACTAACGCTACGTATTTCGCTACGTACTGATGAGGCTAGGAGAGGTGGAAATATGCAAACACTGCATTCGAAGGCTACAGTTCTGGCATTTTGTTGGACCCGACACTCGAAAAGTTATGCTTGATTCCAACTTTGAATAAAAAGTAGCTGCGAGTGAGATACAGAGAAGGTTACCAATTACGACGGTTGTTATTAAGTTCTTAGGTAACAAAAGGGATCCACATCACATTTCTGTTGAAGCCAAAATTCTATAAAACTTCAAGAAGCTAGGCCGTTTGGAGGTCTTCAAATTTCAGTTTCTGAAAAGCCACCTGAAAATTTGGGAGGGGTCAGTGAAAGAGGGGGCGAGCGCTTTTGTTGAGAATTCAAAGCAATGCAGAGAAGGTATGAGGGCCACTGGATAACAATACGGTGGGAGACAACTGTTGGTGACTTCACCGAGAATTACAAGAGGCAATTCGTTGGAGAAAAGACTACATTAATTGCTTTAATGAGGGGAGATAAAGAAAACAGAAGCATGATTCCCATGTAGTAAAGAGAACGACGTGTAAAGTTGCTGGTGTCACGGAACGAAGAATTTCCTCGATGCCGTGTTTGAAATCTGAATGTTGGTTAGATGGCGCATTGAGTTGTGCATTCTGGGAAAGGGACACTCGTTTCAACAGCTCACGTAAACGAACATAGCGCCGCAATAGCATCCATCTGAACACAGCAAATTATGTACAGCATCTTGCATCCCGCACTGCAACTAACTAAGCCGCGCGGGATTAGCCGAGCGGTCTAAGGGCGCTGCAGGCATGGACTGTGTGGCTGGTCACGGCGGAGGTTCATGTCCTCCCTCGGGCATGGGCGTGTGTGTTTGTCCTTAGGATAATATAGGGTTAACTAATGTGTAAACTTAGGGACTGATGACCTCAGCAGTTAAGTCCCATAAGGTTTCACACACAGTTGAACATTTGATTTGAAACCAACTTAAATTGATACAAATTACATTTGAATTGATTTTTACGCATTGGTTTAAAAACATCAGCTAGATGATAGAAAGAACAATACTCCCTTTAAAAATTTTAATTTGTTGCTCTAACTCCCTGTAAAAATATACAAACAATGTTCATAACTCCGCAGAAAGAGTACCGTTTCTTAAGTTTCTCCCTGGAATATCTTCGTCTGGAGGAGATTTGCCTTCAGTGATGAGTCCCGCTGTGAACCGAGCGTCGAATACCAGCGCAGACGCTGCGCCGGATAGCCGCGAGGTTTCGCCGCCCCCCCCCCCCCCCCCCCTTCGTCGGAGGTTCGAGTCCTCCCTCGGGCATGGGTGTGTGTGTGTGTGTGTTGTCCTTAGCGTAAGTTAGTTTGAGTTAGATCAAGTAGTGTGTAAGCCTAGGGACCGATGACCTCAGCAGTTTGGTCCCATAGGCACTTACCACAAATTTCCAGTTTTACCAGCGAAGACGTGTCTGGAGAAGCACCGGAGGGCAGTGCGATACAGACCTGACTATTACTCGCCATACAGCCTGACATCCAGGAGCCATGGACTGGGGTACCATTTCTTTTCATAGCTGGTCCCTTTTGGTTGTCAGCCGCGGCATCCTTACAGCACAACGGTTCGTCGTCGATATTCTGCGCCCCATTTTGTTGCCCATCATGACAAGTCATCCTGGGCTTACGTTTTAGCAAAGTAATGCCCACCTGCACACTGCAAGTTTCTCTTCGTGCTTGCTAATTTTTACGCATTGGTTTAAAAACATCAGCTAGATGATAGGAAGAACAATACTCCCTTTAAAAATTTTAAAATTTGACCAGCAAGGTCGCCGGATCGCCCCCCAATTGCGAACTTTTGAAGCTTTATGGGCAGGGGCCTCCAATCACCACGGAATTGTGACCATCTGACGCACCAATTGGACAGGTTTTGGTACTCTGCCCCTGAGGAGGACATCCAACAACTCTATCAATGCCAAGCCGAATAACTGCTTGCACAAGGGACAGAGGTGTACCAACGCGTCATCGACTTGCTCAATTTGTGAAGCTCTTTCTCGTGAGTAAATAATGCAATTTTTCTGAAATTATAGTCATTTGTTTGTCTGTATACGTACATCACATCTATCGATTTCCGTCCCATTCTAATAATTCCTTTGCGGTGCGTCTTTTTCTTGTCTTACAAGGGGAGGCTACGACGTTTGGAACGCAGATTTACTGCAAACTTCGTACACTCGTAGTACTCCATGAGGACAACAAAATGTGTAAGCAGTAGCGCGTACTTCTCAAGCGTTATTGAGAAAATCGCAAGATAATTTTGGTCGTCAAATATATACCTGCACGTGGCCACTTTTACCAAGAAGCGGCGGCATCTGAGTGGTTAGCGTTCAAGCCCCGTAATCGATGGATCGATGGATCGAGTCCTGTTCGTCAGTTTCTTTCTTTATTTTCAACACTGTCATTTTCTTTACTATTTATATTACAACTGATATAATGAGAAAACTACTTGTAATCGGATGAACTTTTATTAAATTTACAATGTTATTTGGCTGGCTACAAATTTTTGTTATCACAAATAATATAATATTCGTAACTATCGACTAGTAAACGACCAAACGCATAAAGTGATACTGAAAATGTATGATTGTCCGTGATTTGAGAAATCCCTTATACCTGTAAGGAGCCCAAAACTACCTGTTACCTGCAAGTTTTGACCAGCACACACGGCTTTCAAAAGTTGTACAATTAATCGCCGCTTTAGACATTATGAGTACAAGTTACAGGATGGTATTTTTCGTCAAAACATGGAAAACATAAAGTTATGAATATTACATTATTTGTGATAATGAAAATATGTAGATCCTCCTTTCATTATTCTGTTGCTCCACGAGAAAGTACCTGGTCACGACAGGATAAAAAAAGTTAGTCATGTCGCGTCGTTGTTCGGTTAAGGCTCACATTTCGTTTAAAGGGGAATGTTTCAGGGCGTTAAAACTGGGGTCGTAGTATCTTATGAAATCACAGGTTAAAGTTCAGTGTAGTGGAAATGTTTCACAACGTACAGAAGCTCACATTGCATAGTCACTGTAGTTACCAAACTGGACGTGGCATACATATGGTTGTGGCATACAGATGGTTGCACATCACAAGCCAAGCATCATATAGAGAAGGGTCTGCTCGCAGAAGAAGGGATCTATGCGCCAAATGGCAGTACGCAATACGAGGACGAACGTGTAGCATTTGAGCTCGCTTCAGTGAAGGGAAGGAGCTTCGATTCAGTCAAGCAGCTGGCTTCACAAGACGCTGCCTCTTGTTCATCACTTCCAACCCCTTCTTTTCCTAATGGTGCATGATCATGTGCCTCAGTACCAGAGCATTTGTTGATTGGGCCACTTAACATTGCGCAACAGCGGTTGCTGTGCAGGACTTCTTGGCTGTTTCAACTGACGATTCGTTGTCTCAAACTCGTATCTGTTCTGGTATTTAACAGAATTTCACCGCCTTACATGTATGTTCTGAGTGGTCTGGACCACTTTCTTTGTCGTGAACATGCGCAGGATGGCTTGAACCGTAAGCGAGGAGACGAAGGAAATAGATAGTTCCCTGAAGTCGCCCTTCTTTGTCCTGGACGCATCTTCCGGGATCATTGCTTCGGGATCGCTACGTAAGATTACATCTACATCTAAAGTTAAAAAAAAAAAATGGTTCAAATGGCTCTGAGCACTATGGGACTCAACATCTCAGGTCATAAGTCCCCTAGAACTTAGAACTACTTAAACCTAACTAACCTAAGGACATCACACACATCCATGCCCGCGGCAGGATTCGAACCTGCGACCGTAGCAGTCCCACGGTGTCGGACTGCGCGCCTAGAACCGCGAGACCACCGCGGCCGGCATCTAAAGTTACATTTATCCTTTGCAGACTACTGTGAAGTGCACGGCAAGTGTACATCCCTCGTACCACGGTACTTAGGTTCCTCTCGCGTATGGAACACAGCAACAATACTGGTAATTGCTTAAAAGCTTACGAGTACACTGGAATTAGTCTAATCTAATGGTAGTAATCCCTACGGGAGCGATACGTGGGGGACGTAGACTGTTCGTTTAACGCTGGACAATGATACTTTTTAAGTTGGTTTCCGCCAGCTGTTGGTATATATCTTCAGGCCTCCGCCAGCGCAGCTTTTTCAGCATTCTACGCCGCTCTGCCATGGGTCCAACAAACCTGGGACCATCTGCGCTGTCCGTCTTTGTACACATGTAGTATCCCTCGTTACTTGTATTTAGCACGGGCTCCACACAGTTGAGATAATAATCTAGAGTGGGTCGCAATAGGGTTTTGTAAACATTCCCTTTGAAGTCTGATTGCATTGTCTCTGTATTCTACCAATGAAACAAAGCCTGTCATCTGTTTCATCTACGATTGAGCCTATATGATCGTTCCATTTCGTATCAGCACAAGCTGTCACACTTAGGTGTTTGTATGGGTTGACCCATTAATATTGTAGTAATAGGATACCATTTGAAACTTCATGGCAGATTAAAACTATGTGCCGGACCGAGACTCGAACTCGGGAGTCTCGGTCAGGCACACAGTTTTAATCTGCCAGGAAGTTTCATATCAGCGCACACTCCCCTGCAGAGTGAAGATCTCATTCAGGATATCATTTTTTTGCATTTTGTGAAATGCACAATTTTATGTTTCTGAACATTCTTCACAGATCCACAGATTTTCTGAGTGCTGATAACAAGAAGACATTCAGGTAGTATTCAATACTGATATCCTACACTTTACTGATGTGAAAATATACACTCCTGGAAATGGAAAAAAGAACACATTGACACCGGTGTGTCAGACCCACCATACTTGCTCCGGACACTGCGAGAGGGCTGTACAAGCAATGATCACACGCACGGCACAGCGGACACACCAGGAACCGCGGTGTTGGCCGTCGAATGGCGCTAGCTGCGCAGCATTTGTGCACCACCACCGTCAGTGTCAGCCAGTTTGCCGTGGCATACGGAGCTCCATCGCAGTCTTTAACACTGGTAGCATGCCGCGACAGCGTGGACGTGAACCGTATGTGCAGTTGACGACTTTGAGCGAGGGCGTATAGTGGGCATGCGGGAGGCCGGGTGGACGTACCGCCAAATTGCTCAACACGTGGGGCGTGAGGTCTCCACAGTACATCGATGTTGTCGCCAGTGGTCGGCGGAAGGTGCACGTGCCCGTCGACCTGGGACCGGACCGCAGCGACGCACGGATGCACGCCAAGACCGTAGGATCCTACGCAGTGCCGTAGGGGACCACACCGCCACTTCCCAGCAAATTAGGGACACTGTTGCTCCTGGGGTATCGGCGAGGACCATTCGCAACCGTCTCCATGAAGCTGGGCTATGGTCCCGCACACCGTTAGGCCGTCTTCCGCTCACGCCCCAACATCGTGCAGACCGCCTCCAGTGGTGTCGCGACAGGCGTGAATGGAGGGACGAATGGAGACGTGTCGTCTTCAGCGATGAGAGTCGCTTCTGCCTTGGTGCCAATGATGGTCGTATGCGTGTTTGGCGCCGTGCAGGTGAGCGCCACAATCAGGACTGCATACGACCGAGGCACACAGGGCCAACACCCGGCATCATGGTGTGGGGAGCGATCTCCAACACTGGCCGTACACCACTGGTGATCGTCGAGGGGACACTGAATAGTGCACGGTACATCCAAACCGTCATCGAACCCATCGTTCTACCATTCCTAGACCGGCAAGGGAACTTGCTGTTCTAACAGGACAATGCACGTCCGCATGTATCCCGTGCCACCCAACGTGCTCTAGAAGGTGTAAGTCAACTACCCTGGCCAGCAAGATCTCCGGATCTGTCCCCCATTGAGCATGTTTTGGACTGGATGAAGGGTCGTCTCACGCGGTCTGCACGTCCAGCACGAAGGCTGGTCCAACTGAGGCGCCAGGTGGAAATGGCATGGCAAGCCGTTCCACAGGACTACATCCAGCATCTCTACGATCATCTCCATGGGAGAATAGCAGCCTGCATTGCTGCGAAAGGTGGATATACACTGTACTAGTGCCGACATTGTGCATGCTCTGTTGCCTGTGTCTATGTGCCTGTGGTTCTGTCAGTGTGATAATGTGATGTATCTGACCCCAGGAACGTGTCAATAAAGTTCCCCCTTCCTGGGACAATGAATTCACGGTGTTCTCATTTCAATTTCCAGGAGTGTAGTTAATGAGCAATATTTAGCCATCAAGAGGTTTGGTTTACTTTACAAATGACAATGTCTACGTTCTGCATACCTGAAACTCATAAATAGAAGGTAAAGTTACATCTAGAAATGTTACTTTCTCTCCTTGATCTGCTATCTTTACATTGATTTTATTTTGCAGTAGGACGTTCTGGGGGTTCGGCAGCAGTCGTTCACTCTGCCTGCCACCCTCACGAACTCGAAAAAAAATAAATAAAAAAAAGTTAATAATAATAATAAATAAATAAATAAATAAAAATTAAAAAAATTCTCCCAGTGATTTCACGTCTTCAAAAAAATTAATGAGACCTCTATTCGTTGAATAATCATTTACACAAAATATAACAGTCAAATCTTTGCACTGAAAAATCTTCATTGATGTCGGTGAGGGTACCTGTATTGCAAAGGATCATCAGGACAACGAAAACATAGATAAAACAAAAAAAAAAAAATGAACATATTTATAACATTTTCAATAATGAAAGATCGCCTGTTTCAGAGTAAGGAAGGCGAGCGAGGGAAGGTAAATGGACCACTTTTAATTAATCTAGTTTATTTCGTTGATGTAGAATATACAATATAATCTGGGGTCAATGATACCCATAAAAAGTAGAATTTGTCGAAAGAATAGTATAACAAGGAAAAGTTAGCTTGAAGGTAAAAGTCGTGGAACCTTAACTATCCACGAAATGATTGAAGAGTCATGAAATGGATGTGCAACACCTTTAAACTAATTATTAACGAAGACCCTTCACAAATTTGTCTTCTTTGTTTGTTACCAAACCAGACAATTGCATGTGATTATTTGAATAACACAAATTATTATGGATAATACCCCACTTATTAAAACTAGTACAATCCTACCTCAGGGAAGATCAGTTTGGATTCCGTAGAAATGTAGGAACACGCGAGGCAATACTGACCCTACAACTTATCTTAGAAACTAGGTTAAGGAAAAGCACCAGCGTTCATAGCATTTGTAGACTTTGAGGAAGCTTGTGACAACGTTAACTGGAATACTCTCTTCCAAATTCTGGAGATGGCAGGGGTAAAATACAGGGAGCGAAAGACTATTTACAATTTTCACAGGACCCAGAAGGTCGAGGGGTAGGAAAGGGAAGCAATGGTCGAGACGGGAGAGAAACAGGGTTGTAGCCTATCCTCGATCTTATTCAATCTGTACATTGAACAAGCAGAAAGGAAACTAAAGAAAAATTTGGAGAAGGAATCAAAATCCAGAGAGAAGAAATAAAAACTTTGAGGTTTCCCGATGACATTGTAATTTTGTCAGAAACAGCAAAGGACTCAAGAACAGTTGAACGGAATGGACAGTGTTTTGAAAGGAAGATATAAGATGAACATCAACAAAAGCAAAACGAGGATAATGGAATGTAGCGGAATTAAATCAGGCGATTCTGAGGGAATTAGATTAGGAATTGACACATTTAGAGCAGTAGATGAGTTTTGCTATTTGGGCAGAAAAATAACTGGAAATTGTCGAAACAGAGAGGGTATAAAATGTGGATTGGTGTTGGCAGGGAAAGCGTATCTGAAGAAAAGAAGTTTGCTAACATCGAGTACAGATTTAAGTGTCAGGAAGTCTTTTCTCAAAGTATTTTTATGGAGTGTAGCGATGTATGGATGTGAAAGATGAACGATAAACAGTTTAGACAAGAGAAGAACACAAGCATTTGAAATGTGGTGCTACAGAAGAATGCTGAAGATTAGATGGGTAGATCACGTAACTAATGTGGAGGTACTGAATAGAAATGAGGAGAAGTGGAATTTGTAGCACAACTTGATTATAAGTATGGATCGGTTGGTAGGACACGTTCTGAGGCATCAAGAGATCACCAATTTGATACTGGAGGGAAGCGTGGAAGGTTAAAATCGTGGAGGGAGACCAAGAGATGAATACAGTAGGCAGATTCAGAAGGTTGTAGGTAGCAATAGTTATTCGGAGGTGAAGAGGCTTGCACAGGATAGAGCAGCTTGGAGAGCTGCATCAAACCAGTCTTTGGACTGAAGACCACAACAACAACAACCCCAATTATTTACGAGCAGTTGAAGCTAATAACAAGGAAGACTGTTAGTTCAAGTTCAGGTAGCGTTCCAATGGGTGGGCCTGAGCAGCTCACATGTGAAATTAAAGGAAACTGTTGAATACTAAATCCAGCTCTGAATTAACAGAAATGCAACTCAAGTTGCGTTTTAATGAACACCCATGTGACACTTGTTCAAAAAGTAACCTATGCAAGGCTGCAGAACAGCATCTCGGCGATCTAAAATTGATCCTCACGGATCCACGCGCCGATCTCCGCCCTCGCTAAAACTACGAGTACAAACTCTCTCTCCAGAACACCACGTCCTCGAGTGAAGAGTCTACCACGATTACAGGCCTGACAACCAGGATTTCTCTTTCGAGCACAAATGGCAGGGGAGAAACTGCGAAATTTCTTGACTAGCGCCCACTGTGTATTCCTTAGTAGTCTGAATGTTGGCGCACTGACTGCTATCTCGCTGCTCATTGGATAAACCAACATTAGGAATGGGTGCTGCTGGAGATCCCAGAGTACGAACAGTTCTCACGAAGTGGAAGCACGAAATGGCGGAGTCACGTACTTCAGTGCCCTGCAGGGAGAGCAGCTTCGTCTCGCTTGCGAACACTTCCGAGACTCAGTAGAGCTTCCTGACTTCAAAGGGCGCTCCCTGTGCTGCCGACAAACAAGAACGGTGAGTTCTTAGAATTTGACGGCCCTTGAGGAGCCTAGAGAAAGAGCCCTGTGTTCCGAAGTGACCAGCCCTCCCAGGCACGACGCTGACTCGCCTGAGCTGTTTCACACAAGAGAAAACATTGTACTTGGCCCCAACAGTCACCACATGTGTCCATTCTCCCAGCACAGTTATGAAAGCACAGATATTTTTAGATAGAATAAAGATCGCGTAACTACACGCAGCAGACCAGTTACGTTACAATCTGTGAGCAGACATGAACTCCTAAGCACGTTGTATCGAGTATAATCGATTTACATATATCATACATGGAGAGGTAGAGCTATTGAAAACTATTTGTGTTCATAACAAGTTTAGAAAAGGAGGATTATGTGAGGTAATGAACACATGATCTGAAAAGGTGTCACAATTCAAACCGAAACTATATTTGGCAAGACAAGGTTCAGCCACAAGAAGAAGACAGGCGCCATAGCCAGCACAAATTAGACGACATCAAGGCATCCCTGAGGTGAAAGAAGACATCAGCGGTACTTGTGAACGGTCTTGATACTGCCCAAGAGCTGCAGTAAAAATTTAATGGGAAGGTTGGAACTTTAATAGTGGCAACTATTTATTTACAGCTCGTACAAAATAGATACGTGTTTCAAAGTTTTATCGACCTTCAAATTAGTCACCAGCATTGTGTATAACCCATTGCCAGCGATGTGGAAGTCGTAGGATAATACTGCTAGCAGTGCCAGTGGTGTTGACAGTTAGAGCGGCGAGGTCTATTGCCCGACAAATCCGTAGCAGTTCTGAAGCGAATGCCGTGAAGTGTTTCCTTCAGTTTAGAAATCGAGTTGAACTCACGAGGGCTTAAGTCAGGGCTTTAGGTGGTACAGCACTTAGCAGCACCATCAGTCAGACAAATCAGTAGCAGCTTGCACTGTACGTGCTTGAGCATTGACCTGCAAAATGATGGTCAGGTGCTGCAGAAATTGTCATCACTTCTGTCTCTGTGCTGTTCAATTTTGGAACACAACCTACGACGAGCTTAGAGACAGAAGTGATGACACTTTGTGCAGGACCTGACCATCATTTTGCAAGATAATGCTCAAGCACGTGCAGTACAAGTTGTTACTGATTTGTTTGACTGATGGGGCTGCTAAGAGCTATACCACCTACTGCACTCCCCTGACTTAAGCCCAGCTACTGCTGATTCTAGGATTAATAGAAATATTTGTCCAAAAATTAGTAGTGAAATTAAATTTATTGCTATGGATGGTCCTGTATTTCCTAATAAGGTTAATAATAAGTGTCCGGCAATTATGTTTGCTGCTAGTCGTACTGAGTTCAACTCGATTTCTAAACTGGAGGAAACACTTCACAGCATTCACTTCAGAACTGCTACGAATTTGTCGGGCAATAGATTGCGTCGCTCTAACTATCAACGCCAGCCGGAGTGGCTGAGCGGTTCTAGGCGCTTCAGTCTGGAACCGCGCGACCGCTACGGTCGCAGGTTCGACTCTTGCCTCGGGCATGGATGTATGTGATATCCTTAGGTTAGTTAGGTTTAAGTAGTTCTAAGTTCCAGGGGACTGATGACCTCAGAAGTTAAGTCCCATAGTGCTCAGAGCCATTTATTTCTGTCAACAAAACTGGCACTGCTAACAGTATTATCCTACGACTCCCACGTCTCCGGCAACGGGTTATACACAATGCTGGTGACTACTTAACACGTATCTTTTTTGTACTAGCTGTAAATAAATAGTTGCCAGTATTAAAGTTCCAACCCTCGTATGTAAAATCACAAATATTTGCTTGTATGCTTGCTGTTCAAGAACATAAAAGAATGATATTGTCTGTTTTGTTCCTCAGTGTTAATCTGCTGTACTTTATAAACAGTAGATAATAAGGGGCACATTGCACGTAAAAATATCTCTGTCATTATTGCAAATTAGTACCGTATACAAGCTGTAATCAGTAATGTGAAAGAGGTGACGTAATTTTCGCTGCTGTTATGGAGAACCCATTGCGCTCCACTCGAGGTCACCGCTCCCTAGGCGTTTCGGAAGTAAGTGCGAAACTTGAGAATGACGATGTCATGTTCTGGAAACAGCGTATGAGAGCCGTGGGGAACAGAGACACCTGATAGTGCCTCTTGGTGGACACAGTGAGCGAACTGATACCAAGACGTTGTGCCCCCACAGTGCGCAAGGTAACCGTTGTGATGTACACTGATGAGCCAAAACATTATGACTTCCACCCACCGTGAGGTTGGTTGCAGCCTGGTGGCTTTGCGGCACGTGACGTAGTAACAAAAGTATTTAAGCGGAACAGACACGTACGGGGATCCCCCTGGCAGAGAATTGCTCTGTAGATGGGGAAATCCATTGAAATAAGCGAATTTTAGAAAGGGCAGATTATTATTACGCAGAGCCTGTGAACGAGTATCTCGAAAACGGCGAAGCTGTTCGAATGTTCACGTGCTACTGTCATGAGTATCATCGGAACGAGATAATACCGTGAAACTACCACTAGGCGCTAGATACACTCATGCTCATAAATTAAGGATAATGATGATACATGGTGAAACAACGCTCTGGTGGGCGGTTTGTGAGTTTAAATCACCTTGGGGTATGACCATGCGATGCATTTCACCTGCGGTTGTCGCACGGTGGCGCTGGCAGAAGTCCACATACGCAGAGGTGTGTTGGTGCATGTCAGAGTACGGTGCAGCGAGTAAGTGTGCAGACGTGCTAATGGTGAATGTGTGTTGAAAATGGCTCAAAGAACGCGTATTGATGACCTTATGAGTGGTAGAATACTAGGGCGACTGGAGGCTGGTCAAACACAGCAGGTCGTAGCACGGGCCCTCCGCGTGCCACAAAGTGTGATCTCAAGATTATGGCAACGATTCCAGTAGACAGTAAACGTGTCCAGGCGCTACAGTACGGGACGTCCACAGTGCACAACACCACAAGAAGACCGATATCTCACTATCAGTGCCTGCAGACAGCTACGAAGTGCTGCAGGTAGCCTAGCTCGGGACCTTACCGCAGGCATTGGAACAGTTGTCTCCAGACACACAGTCTACAGGCGACTGAACAGACATGGTTTATTCGCCCAGAGACATGCAAGGTGCATTCCACTGACCCCTGCTCACAGGAGAGCCCTTAAAGCCTAGTGTCAAGAACACAGTACATGGTCATTAGAACATTGGTCCCAGGTTATGTCCACGGACGAGTCCAGGTATAGTCTGAACAGCGATTCTCGACGGGTTTTCATCAGGCGTGAACCAGCAACCAGATACCAACCCCTTAATGTCCTTGAAAGGGACCTGTATGGAGGTTCTGGTTTGATTGTGTGGGGTGGGATTATGAATGGTGCACGTACACCGCTGCATATGTTTGACAGAGGAACTGTAACAGGTCAGGTGTATCGGGACGTCATTTTGCACCAGTATGTCCGCCTTTCCAGGGGTGCGGTGGGTCCCACCTTCCTCCTGATGGATGATAACGCACGGCCCCACCGAGCTGCCATCGTGGAGGTGTACCTTGAAACAGAAGATATCGAGCGAATGGAGTGGCCTGCCTGTTCTCCAGACCTAAACCCTATCGAGCACGTCTGGGATGCTCTCGGTCGACGTATCGCTGCACGTCCTCAAACCCCTAGAACACTTCAGGAGCTCCGACAGGCACTAGTGCAAGAATGGTAGGTTATACCCCAGCAGCTGCTCGACCACCTGATCAAGAGTATGCCAACCCGTTGTGCGGCCTGTGTACGTGTGCATGGTGATCATATCCCATATTGATGTCGGGGTACATGTGCAGGAAACAGTGGCGCATTGTTGCACATGTGTTTCGGGACGGTTTTCCATACTTACCACCAATACCGTGGACTTACAGATCTGTGTCGTGTGTGTTCCCCATGTGTCTATGCTATTAGCACTAGTTTTGTGTAGTGCCACGTTGTGTGGCACCACATTCTGCAATTATCCTTAATTTATGAGCATGAGTCATGAGTGTAGTTGAACGTCCACGAACCCTCTCGGAACGTAGGGTTGTCTTTTCTCTAAAGATAGATGGTGATCTGTGACATCTCTGCCGAAAGAGCACTATGCTGGTACACGCACAAATTTTTCGGGGCACACAGTTCATAGTACATTGTTGAATATGGATGTCTGCAGTAGACCACTCCTACGTGCTCACATGTTGACACAGCGACATCGTCAATAACGATTGCAATGAGCACGGTACCTTCAGGATTCGACCGTCGATCAATGGAAACGTGTCGGCTCTTCGGGTGAACCACATTTTTGCTACACTAGGTCGATGGTCGTCTCCACAAACGCACCTATCGAGGTGAACGGCGCCTCGAAACGTGCAGCTCGCCAAGACGCAGGCTGGTGGGTGCAGTATTACGCTGTGGGAGACAATCTCCTGAGCTTTCATGGGACCTGTGGTAGTAATTGGAGACACACTGACAGCTGCGAACTTCCTGCATCCCTTCCTGCTTGATGTCTTCCCCGATGATGGCGATGTCATATTTCAGCAGTATAATTGTCCGTGTCTCGGAGCTAAAACCGTGCTACAGTGGTTTGAGAAGCGTTATAGTGAACTCACGTTGATATCTCGGCAACCAAATTCGCCTGATGTAAATCGAATGGAACCCATCTGGGTCGCTATCGTGGGTAATAACGGCGTACGCAAATCAGTGGCCAGTTATTTGCGCGAATTACATGACATGTGTGTAGACATCTAACGCCACATAAATACACAAAACTACCAACAAACTGTCGGATCCCTGATACGCAGAATCAGTGATGTATTTCGTTCTAAAGACGGACAAACACGCTATTAAGCAGGTGGTCACAGTGTTTCGGCTCATCAGTGTATATATGCCACTACAATGAAATACAAAAAAGCGATTATTATGTAGAAAATAAGATATATGCGGTACATAATGATATGTTGAGCATCTGGGAACCTGCAGCGTGTGTCGCCCAGAACCAGAGAATGAAACTTTGCTTTGGTAAGACGAACATACTGTGGGCTCACACTTAGATCAACTGATAGAATTAGGTTAATCTGAGACTTATAATTTGATCAGTTTTTATTGCTGGAGTTTATTTCGCTATGTAATTAATATAATTTCTTTTTCTCCTTTTCTCATAAATACAATTGTAGTAGCAGTTGTATGGTCTGCTTCCGTTTCTAGCTAGCAAAACAAAGATACGATAGCAAATAAATAAATTTAAAGATCTACATGTTTGCTATTTATTCTTTATTTTTATCACTTTCGGTTATGGCGAACAGCTCTACAGGAAGATGATATAAACCAAAACAAATGAACAGTGTGTACTTGGGACAAAACAAATAAGATGTCAAGTTGATCAAGATAAACATATGGAAGTACTTACAGAAACCGTACATTATATGGATATGCTATCCTACTTTCCATCGAACAAGTTGAAAACAATCAGTCGTAAAATGTTTCCATCGTTAACGTAGTAACACAAGGACTGACCTCTGTTAGTATGAGTACCTCAAAGGACTTATGCGTATATGAGAAATCTAGATACCTTGTCATGCAAAGGTTATCTTTTAGTAATCGATTTGTGTTATACGCAATGGTATATGTTACCAACCTTCACTAAAATGCAGACTGTGAAAGTCTGTTACTGAAAGAAGATAATATTTACTTTGAGTTTGCGTCGTTAACTGTATTACAACGTACAGTAGCCATAAGAAATGTATAATGAAAAGTATCTGCGAAAGATCACTTCTTACATGTAATTATCTTATGTAGATACAAAGACAAGGGACCATCCGACTACAGTCCTGAATGACGTAGGTCATATGAACATTTCAATTAACATTTACTGATATACAGTTCTCTACAGAAAACTTCATGTGAAGAACTTCTTAGCATGAAGCATTAAATTTGGTAATATAAAGCATCACAAATAAATATCCTTTGTTGATATGACCACATCGCAGTACTTATAAATGGGAAAACTAGATTTTGTGCCAGCATTGAAATCATGGGATGTTACATGTGGTTCTGTAAACATTTTATGGCTCTGATAGTTTTCAACTTATCCAACGGACAATTGAACTGCCCACCCATGAGATGTACAGATTTTTTAAGTACTGCTATATAGTTACCTTGATCACTTTGACAACTTATTTGTTTTATCCTAGAGTACACTCTTCGGTGGTTGATGTAGTGCATACATTTGTATGGCTGATAGCAAACATGCTATTCTTCAAATTCCTGGAGCTATATCGAGTGACCTCACTAAACTCTTAAATAAATAAATGACTCACTGTCGCGCAACATTACTCTGGCAAATTGTAATTTACCCACATTTCCATCTTGATGTATGATCTCTAATTCGCTTGTCACCACAAGCTGCCTCTATCAAAAACGGTTCAATTATATTTCCTGCAGGTCTTTTATCATATGCATTAGCGCTTCAATACCTTAGATGGCTTTGATTTTTATTGGCAAGGGACTCATTTTAAATGTAACCGTTTCCATATGTAATGAATGGTTTACACACAATCTAATGGCACGTATACATTTGGATTAGAACTTCCGCAGTATGGAAGATATCTGGCCCGTGCCAACCCTTCCTTTCTCTTCTAACAAACTACTTCTTATTGCATTTCTGTATATTTTCCGGGAAACCAATTGTTACTCACTCTTGTGATTTAATTTAAACGTTGTGTTGCTTCCACGAATATGTAGGTCACTTAAAGATCAACTGAACGTTAAAAAATATTAAACAGCAACGTGTTACTTATAAACATATTTTCCCGCAAATGAACTGCCGTTTTCCTCCAAGTGGGCAGATACTTCAACAACCAGTTGCACTCATACTGTTCACTCATGTAGTCTTTGAATTGTTCCTATTATAGGGTCAGATTCAGTAGCCCAAACAACTGAAAGTCACTTGGAGATAAGTCGGATGTGGTAGATAATGTCTCGTGAGGTTCACTGCATGTACTGAAGGATAAGCAGGAGAAGCAGAGTGTTATGAAGTGATATTTAGAGTTGTTAATCGAATAATAAATTTTGATATTGTCAGGCAAACTGCATTCGCCATCATTTGTGGCCAGAAAACTAGCTATCAATCAAGTTTTGCTCCAATTCTGGGTTAGCTTCCCACTTATGCTCCAATTAGTACTCGTTTACCAGCTATGGGACGTGTAGAGATGCGCCCACGTCTCCCCTCAGGTCCGGAACGCCATCTCCTGCTTTCCCAAAGTGTTTCATAAGCTGCCAACAATTAATTTATTGTCATTAAACTATGTGTTATTAAGTATATACATTATTAACTACGCATTCCTGTACACCCCTTTCACCAGCCTCCCTCAATGAAGTATATAAACATGTGTGGGAGTTAAATGTGTGTGTGTGTGTGTGTGTGTGTGTGTGTGTGTGTGTGTGTGTGTGTGTGTGAGAGAGAGAGAGAGAGAGAGAAAGAGAGAGAGAGAGAGAGAGTGGTGATCTACACAATATTAATCTTCAGAGTTCAGAAAAGCATTAAATTTTCCTTAGTATTCAGTGAAATGTGCAATTATTCAAAAGGAGGCAACTATATCCTGAAAAGTCACAGTTTCGAGGGCGCCTCCGCTCCAACGAACTTTTGCCTCAAAAAGAATCAACCAATACCAAGTGTCAGCATACGCTGTATACACTGAATAGCCAAAACATTATGACCACTGCCCACCACTACGCTGGATGCCACCAGGGTGCATTCCGGGCACGTGACTCGGTAACAAAAGTATGTAAGCGGAGCAGACATGGACGGGGGATCGCCACAGCAAAGATAAGGGTTGAGAGTCGGAAAAATCATTTGAGGCAAACGACTTTGACAAAGGGCAGCTTATAATTATGCAGAGCCTGTGAACGAGTATCTCGAAACGGCGAAGCTGGTCGAATGTTCACGTGCTACTGTCATCAGCATCATCGGAAAGAGGAAGGAGGACAGTGAAATTACCACTGGGCGCTAAATAGTTGGAAATCCACGACCCTTCACAGAACGTAGGGTTCGGAGGTTGTCTGCTCTCTAAAGTAGGGTAGATGGTGATCTGTGACATCTCTGCCGAAAGATCACAATGCTGGTACACGCACAAATTTTTCGGAGCACACAGTTCATAGTACATTGTTGAATATGGATCTCTGCAGTAGACCACTCCCACGTGTTCACATGTTGACACAGCAACATTGTCAATAACGATTGCAATGAACACGATACCTTTGGGATTCGACCGTCGATCTATGGAAATGTGTCGGCTCTTCGGGTGAATCACATGTTTGCTACACTAGGTCGATGGTCGTCTCTACAAACGTCGTTATCGAGTTGAAAGGCGGGTCGAAACGTGCAGCGCACCATAGATGCAGGCTGGTGGTAGCAATATTATGCTACGGGAGACATTCTCCTGAGCTTTCATGGGACCTGTGGTAGTAATCGGAGATATGCTGATAGTTGCAAACTACCTGCATACCTTCATGCTTGCTGTCTTTAAGCAGTATAATAGTCTGTGTCTCAGAGCCAGAACAGTGCTGGAGCATTATAGTGAACTCACGTTGGCGTCTCGGCGACCAAATTCGCCTGATGTGAATCCTATGGAACCCATCTGGGTCGCTGTTAGGCGCCATTATAGGGAACGCAAATCAGCGACCCGTTATTTATGAGAATTACATGACTTGCGCGTAGATATCTAATCCCACACACTTGTACAAAGCTACCAACAAACTGTCGGATCCCTGATACGCAGAATGAGTGATGTATTTCGTTACAAAGACAAACACGCTACACACATCAAAAAATGTTTTGAATCACCTCGGTTCCGAGAGTTCCGGAATCTGTACAGAAAATAGGAATAGAGATCAACATAAACATCATTTCAGCTCTTTTTATTGCTCAAGAAAACCACACATTGAATGTTGTACCACCAAACAGCGGGACCTTCGGAGGTCGTGGTCCAGATTGCTTTACACAGCGGTACCTCTAATAACCAGTGACACGTTCTCTTGCATTGATGCATGTCTGTATTCGTCGTGGCATACTATCCACAAGTTCATCAAGTCACTGTTGGCTCAGATTGTCCCATCCCTCAACGGCAATTCGGCGTAGATCCCTCAGAGTGGTTGGTGGGTCACGTCGTCCATAAACAGCCCTTTTCAATCTATCCCAGGCACGTTCGATAGGCTTCATGTATGGAGAACATGCTGGTCACTCTAGTTGAGCGATGTCGTTATCCTGAAGGAAGTCATTCACAAGATATGCACGATGTGGGCGCGAAATGTCGTCTATGAAGACGAATGCCTCGCCAATATGCTGCCGATATGGTTGCACTATCGGTCGGAGGATGGCATTCACGTATCGTACAGCCGTTACAGCGCCTTCCATGACCACCAGCAGCGTGCGTCGGCCCCACATAATGCCACCCCAAAACAGCAGGGAACCTCCACCTTGCTGCACTCGCTGGACAGTGTTTCTAAGGCGTTCAGCCCGACCGGGTTGCCTCCAAACACGTCTCCGACGATCGTCTGGTAGAAGGCATATGAGACACTCAATCCTGATGCCAATCCTGAGCGGTTCTTTCGGCATGTTGTTGGGCCCATCTGTACCGCCCTGAATGGGGTTGTGGTTGCAAAGACAGACCTCGCCATGGACATCGGGAGTGAAGTTGCGCATCATGCAGCCTATTGCGCACAGTTTGAGTCGCAACACGGCGTCCTGAGGCTGCACGAAAAGCATTATTCAACATGGTGTCGTTTCTGTCAGGGTTCCTCCGAACCATGATCCGTAAGTAGCGGTCATCCACTGCAATAGTAGCCCATAGCGGCCTGAGTGAGGCATGTCATCGACAGTTCCTGTCTCTCTGTCTCTCCTCCATGTCCGAACAACATCGCTTTGGTTTACTCCGAAACGCCTGGACACTTTCCATGTTGAGAGCCCTTCCTGGCACAAAGTAACAATGCGGACTCGATAGAACCTCGGTATTGATCGCCTAGGCATGGTTGAACTACAGACAACCATGAGCCGTGTACTTCCTTCCTGGTGAAATGACTGGAACGATCAGCTGTCGGGCCCCTTCCGTCTAATAGGCGCTGTTCATGCATGGTTGTTTACATCTTAGGGCGGGTTTAGTGACATGTCTGAGCAGTCAAATGGACTGTGTCTGTGATACAATATCCACAGTCAACGTCTATCTTCACGAGTTCTGGGAACAGAGGTGATGCAAAAGATTTTTTGATTTGTGGTGCAAATGGTTCTGAGCACTATGGGACTTAACATCTTAGGTCATCAGTCCCCTAGAACTTAGAACTACTTAAACCTAACTAACCTAAGGACATCACACACAACCATGCCCGAGGCAGGATTCGAACCTGCGACCGTAGCAGTCCCGCGGTTCCGGACTGAAGCGCCTAGAACCGCACGGCCACCGCGGCCGGCTTTTGATTTGTGTATTAAGTAGGTGCTCATAATGTTTGTGTATTAAGTAGGTACTCATAATGTTTTGCCCTGTTTCAAAAACAGTGGACGTAATTTCGAATGTCTGTTCCTCTTGTTCTGACAATAAAAAAAGTTCCTTACAGCAAGTATCCGGAAATGATTGGTTTACAAGTTACGTCCTTACAAACGGTGATAGTCAACGTTATTCTTCCCGCAGGTAATTGATTTTACAGATGTTCAACATGTCACCTCCTGCTTGAATAGAGGCCTCACATCGATGTCTAATGGCCTTGCGAAAATTGCACTAAATTCCAGGAGCACTGCGTATGTTTTCACAGCCTGTTACAATTCGATTCCGAAGTGATTCCATGTCAAGCACCGGAGACGAATATAATTCTGATATTATGTGGCCTTACAAGTGGAAATCGATAGGGTTCAAATCAGGTGAATGTGGACACCACGCAGTTGGGCCACCTTTACCCATTCATGAATCAGGAAACATTCGATTCAAGTAATCTGTTGGTAACACGGCTTGCACACGTTGCAAATGATAATTATATAACTGTTGCTCTCGCAACAGTCTCCAGATAGTTGTATGAGGAACATTCAGTTGGAACGCTAACCTTGGTGTGCTGATAGGAGCTGTGCGCACGGGATACAGAATCTCCTTCTCGACATCTGGATTTGTCGAAATCAGGAGATTTAAAATGCCCTTGAGTACACAGACGGTGATGGAGACGTTCATATGTCTTCCAATTCGGACGTCTTCGCTGTCGGTACATCTCACAAACGTCGTGCCAGCGCTGCATTGCCATCCGCCTAGCCGTACGTAAAGATGCCAACTCCTGATTTGAGCATATGTCACGAATACCTTCGTCTCGGAATTAAATGTCCTGTTTAAATATCTTCTGTCACAGCAACTACCTGTTGGGAGTTAAACGTTCAAGCAAATATCACTGTCTTGGTCATAACTTGGAAACCAAGCATTGGTGTGGGTATCTTAAAATTTTGACATATGGCGAATAAGGGCCTAAAATTAGTTCCTCTCTTTTTGAAAAATTCTGTATGATTTTACACTTTTATTGAACAATTTAATTTTTTTAATCAAACGACTGTTGTCTTGGGGGGAGAAGCACCTCTGATCTATTCTCAGAATTTGATCTAATCTCAGATGCTTTGACGCCTTCTTTACTGGGGAATCGTGCCCAGTAGTTGCAGCAGTCTCTTATGTGGGTGTGGTGCTTCAGGCATGAGAGCAGCAATCCCTGGTGGATGCAGACGGCGCTCCCAGACTCTTACTTTTAAAGCCCTTTCTGACTACGAGAAGGAGCCCAGAACCTTCAGTCTTTATTTCCATAAAAGTACGATTTTTGTTTAAATGAGTGTCATATACCCTGACGGAAAAAAATCGAAACACCAAGTACGAGTTGTGCGAATCAAACGGAAATTGATAGGCGTGTTTCTACATCTGGTAGGTAATATCTATTCAAATTTCGCGCCAGCCGCGTAAGTGTGGCGCTAGTGGCGCCACTATGAAGATGCAAAATGGCTCTGATGGTTCAAATGGCTCTGAGCACTATGGGCATCAGTCCCCTAGACTTAGAACTACTTAAAACCTAACTAACCCAAGGACAGTGCACATATCCATGCCCGAGACAGGATTCGAACCTGCGACCGTAGCAGCAGTGGGGTTCCGGGCTGAAGCGCCTAGAACCGCTCGGCTGTGAAGATGCAGATCAGGTTGTAACGGTTGTGAGCCCTATCTTTGAGATTGAACTTAGTGAGTTGATGGTAGTCAAGAATGCCTTTGAGGCGACAAAGATGCCATTATCAACGCCTCACTGAGTTTGAACGCGGTTGTACCGGGTGTTATAATTAAACTTTCCCTATTTAACACGTTAAACACGGAACTAACTACCGCACGAGCAGCAAACTTGGTAGCATTAATTTCAAGACCATGGGGAAGAGAAATAATGCAGTATCAATTCAACTGAAACACTTTTAATGTGCTGCTATGGTACATCATACCATTAAATACCAGTAAAAAGAGGCTCAATATGGCACCCAGAAGAGTCTGAAAGAGCAGGATTGCATTCTGCATAGCAGAACGAAGCATGTCCGTAGGTATGCTGCCTACCCCTCTTGATACGCTGCGCCTCAGATCAGCTCTTGTGTGAATGTTCCACTGGTAAACCCTGCCTTCAGGTAGCCCCACAGCCAGAAATCACAGGGAGTGAGATCAGGTGATTGTGCCCGCCAAGCATTTGGAAACGATCGGCTGATAATTCGATCGTTTCCAGATGTGTTTCGGAGCAGGTGAACTTCACGAGAATTGGTGGCGCCCCATCTTGCTGAAAACTGCTGAGTTCAATGCGTCTCTCTCCTGTAGACCAGTATGACATGCTGGTGAAGTATATCGCAGAAACGTTGGCCAGTAACACTGCACGTCTTTGGTCCTTGAGCACCAACCTGCTCAAAAAATTAATAGGCCAATGGTGAACTTAGCCATGAAGCCACACCATACGGTGACACGTTCACCGTACAGAGGAACTTCATGCACAGTGACTGGAGGTGAAGATCCCCACACTCGGCTATTCTGTGAATTCACCTCACCCGTCAGAGAAAAATGAGCTTAATCTGTTCGTTGGATGGTCCAGGGCCAGCCCTTGTCAACTTCAATCATTGCGAGAAAGAGGAGAGCGAAGTCAACACGTCGTTGTGCGACCTGTGGTGCAAGCTGCTGTACGATATGGATCGTGTACGGATACCATTTGAGAATGGTTCGAAGCACCTTCCATACAATGGACGACGGGATGTTCAACTGTCGTGACACAGCACGCTCACAGCCTGACGATCGGGAATTTCGCGCAGCGTTGTCTTCCATAGCAACAGCGATTTTATGAACCACCTGTGGTGCAACCGGTCGTCGGCCTTTTCCCGGAGCGACACCCAGTTCTCCAGTTGATTCGAACTTCTTCATCATGCTCCGCACAGCAAGTGGGGAAAGAGGACCCTTCCGTAACCTTTCAGCCGGCGATATCCCGATATCCTCGAAGAGCAGCTGTAGCATTAATGTTGTTTTGATAATGGAGCTTCACCAGTAATGCCCTGCTTCTTTGGTCCAAGCTCAAGTTGACACGTCAAGTGCGCTGCGATTGGTCAGCTGTGTGAGACTATGAATCACGATGGCTGATCACGTCACCTGGTGGCCATAGTTGGAACTGGACGGAGGCGCTGTGGTGCATGGAAATCATGCACCCCTACTCTGGACATTAATGCTACCAAGTTTGGTACGCGTACGGTAATTAGTTTCCGTGTTATAACGTGTTGAATAGGGAAAGTTTAACTATAATCACCCTTATAGTAGGGCTACGAGAAACTGGATGTTCCTTCTACGGTACTGCAGGAAGACTTGGCAGGATTGTGGCCACAGTACGTGATTGCTGGCAGCGGTGGTCACGAGAGCGTGCGATCGCAGAAGTCCGCGCTCCGGATGGACTCGTGGCAGTACAGAGAGGGAAGACCATCGCGTAGGGCTTATGGCTCCGGAGTATCGTACTGCATCTGCAACAGCAATCTGAGCAGCAGTTGGCACCACAGTGGCACAACAAATAGGTAGCATCACGGATAGCTCGGAGACAGACACCTTGTAGCGTGCATTCCACTGACCCCAAACCACCACTATTTGCGACTTCAGTAGTGTCAAGTGAGAGCTGAATGGAAGGCAGGGTGGAGGCTGGTTCTGCCTCGGTGCCAGTGATGACCGTGCGATCGTTAGGGGGAGACCATTTGAGGGCTTGCGACCAACCTATCTGCGTGCTAGAAACACTGGACTTACACCTGGAGTTATGGTCTGTGGTGCGATTTCGTATGATAGCAGTATCATCTCGTGGTTATCCCATGCACCCTGACTCTAAAATTGTGCGTGAGTCTGGCGATTAAACCCATTGTGTTGCCATTCATGAAGAGCATTTTTTGGGGAACTGGGTGTTTACCAACAGGATAACGCTAGCTGTTGTAACCCAACATGCTCTACAGAGTGTCCACAAGTTGCCTTGGCCTACTCGATTCCCATATCTGTCTCCAATCGAGCACATATGGGACATCACCGGCCGGCAAATCCAGCGTCATCCACAACGAGCATTAATGGACCCTGTATTGGTTGACCAAGTGCAACAGTCCATCCCACAACCTGACGTCCAGCACTTGTACAACGCAACGCATGCACGTTTACATGCTTGCATTCAACTTTCTCATGGTTACATAGGTTATTAATTTACCAGCATTTCATATTTGCAATAATTTATCTTGGACTTGCATTAATCTGTGATCTTGCAATGTTAATCACTTAAATATGTTACCTAGACAACTATGTTGCCGAAATTTCATGAAATGGGAGATAAGATACTGCGTGAAGAGTTTGACAGAGCACTGAAAGACCTGAGTCGAAACAAGGCCCCGGGAGTAGACAACATTCCATTAGAACTACTGATGGCCTTGGGAGAGCCGGTCATGACAAAACTCTACCATCTGGTGAGCAAGATGTATGAGACAGGCGAAATACCCACAGACTTCAAGAAGAATATAATAATTCCAATCCCAAAGAAAGCAGGTGTTGACAGATGAGAAAATTACCGAACTATCAGTTTAATAAGTCACAGCTGCAAAATACTAACGCGAATTCTTTACAGACGAATGGAAAAACTAGTAGAAGCGGACCTCGGGGAAGATCAGTTTGGATTCCGTAGAAATGTTGGAACACGTGAGGCAATACTAACCTTACGACTTATCTTAGAAGAAAGATTAAGAAAAGGCAAACCTACGTTTCTAGCATTTGTAGACTTAGAGAAAGCTTTTGACAACGTTAACTGGAATACTCTCTTTCAAATTCTGAAGGTGGCAGGGGTAAAATACAGGGAGCGAAAGGCTATTTACAATTTGTACAGAAACCAGATGGCAGTTATAAGAGTCGAGGGGCATGAAAGGGAAGCAGTGGTTGGGAAAGGAATGAGACAGGGTTGTAGCCTCTCCCCGATGTTATTCAATCTGTATATTGAGCAAGCAGTAAAGGAAACAAAAGAAAAATTCGGAGTAGGTATTAAAATTCATGGAGAAGAAGTAAAAACTTTGAGGTTTGCCGATGACATTGTAATTCTGTCAGAGACAGCAAAGGACTTGGAAGAGTAGTTGAACGGAATGGACAGTGTCTTGAAAGGAGGATATAAGATGAACATCAACAAAAGCAAAACGAGGATAATGGAATGTAGTCAAATTAAATCGGGTGATGCTGAGGGGATTAGATTAGGTAATGAGACACTTAAAGTAGTAAAGGAGTTTTGCTATTTAGGGAGTACAATAACGGATGATGGTCGATGTAGAGAGGATATAAAATGTAGGCTGGCAATGGCAAGGAAATCGTTTCTGAAGAAGAGAAATTTGCTAACATCGAGTATAGATTTAAGTGTCAGGAAGTCGTTTCTGAAAGTATTTGTATGGAGTGTAGCCACGTATGGAAGTGAAACATGGACGATAACCAGTTTGGACAAGAAGAGAATAGAAGCTTTCGAAATGTGGTGCTACAGAAGAATGCTGAAGATAAGGTGGGTAGATCACGTAACTAATGAGGAGGTATTGAATAGGATTGGGGAGAAGAGAAGTTTGTGGCACAACTTGACTAGAAGAAGGGATCGGTTGGTAGAACATGTTTTGAGGCATCAAGGGATCACAAATTTAGCATTGGAGGGCAGCGTGGAGGGTAAAAATCGTAGAGGGAGACCAAGAGATCAATACACTAAGCAGATTCAGAAGGATGTAGGTTGTAGTAGGTACTGGGAGATGAAGAAGTTTGCACAGGATAGAGTAGCATGGAGAGCTGCATCAAACCAGTCTCAGGACTGAAGACCACAACAACAACAACAACCATTATTTTTTGGGTTTGCAACTTTTTCCGTCAGTGTATTTAAGTAATACGTTCTTGAATTCTCTAGACAAGAACATTTGGGAAACTTAAGTCTTCCTTTGTCTGAAGCTTGATGGGTGTCTTATCGCTTCTCTGACTTTAGTTTGCTGAGCATATCCGTAACGCACTCGACCCGAGCAAATAAACCCAACACCCAAACAATCTTTGAACTTCTCGCTTTCGTCAATCATACAGACTGGACATAGAACTAGGAAGAACAAGGAATGCTTGAGAGTATGTCACACACAGCTATTCAGATAAATGTAAAAATGTAAAAAAATATATCGGCTCAACCACTTGTTTATACTCTAAAACACTAAGATTGACGCGTTTCGGAAGTCAAGCTTCCAGCATCAGAATAATAAAAAGTAAAAGAACCTGTTAAAACTCGCTAAAATGGTTCTTTTACTTTTTATTATTCTGATGATGGAAGCTTGACTTTCGAAACGCGTCAATCTTAGTGTTTTACACTACAAACAAGTGGTTGAGCCGATATATTTTT
Organism: Schistocerca americana; assembly: GCF_021461395.2. NCBI lineage: Eukaryota > Metazoa > Arthropoda > Insecta > Orthoptera > Acrididae > Schistocerca > Schistocerca americana. The sequence goes on along the minus strand of NC_060122.1, from coordinate 466,149,387 downwards.
TAACATTGACATTCACAACCACGACCTCTCATCCAGTATGGATAAAATCAATATTCAGATAAAATACCATACTCAGGACTCGACTATCAGTCTTGTAATGAGATTCTTACTTTAAAATTCGTTCATTTGATGTCGTATTATGTCAAGGTCACTTGTGAATACGTCTCAGAACAAATTTTCTGGCACTAACGCTGTGCCTGAACGGTTTCGGCTCTTTTGAAGAAACAAGAAAGGGAACGAAGGAAGGAAAATTAATGTGTAACGTCCCGTCGACACCAACATCATTACTGACGGAGCACAAGCTGAGTTTAAGGAAGGATAGGGAAGGAAATCTTCCGTGCCCTTCCAATGGAACCATCCCGACATTTGCCATAAGTGATGTAGAGAAATAACCAAAAACCTAAGTTAGGTTGAGCAAACAGCTGATTTGAACCGTCGTCCTTCCGAATTCGAATTCAGTGTTCAAGGGTTAAGAGGAAGGAAGATTACGGTTAATAAAAACATAGACAAAGAAATCATCAGAAATAGTATATTACAAGGATAGGGAACACAATCTACTGTAACGCTGAAACTTTCTGGCAGTGCTGGACCGGGACTAGAGAGCGAGACCGTTGCATTTCGCATGCAAATACTTCACCAACGGCTTGCCCGCTAAAAACAAAGCTCCATGTCCAGCATGCAGTTTTAATCTGCCAGAAAGTTTGTCAGCGCACACTCCGCTGCGGAGTGTAAAATTCATACTGGACTACAACATTTTCAATCTTCATGAGATTCGCCTTCATCGAAACTTCTGAAAATCTCTACCTGGATGGCGAGATGGGGATTTGTACTTCAACCTTTTATATCTATATCTACATTTGTACTTTGCAAACCACTATGAAGTGGGTGGTAGAGGATTCTTGGCATTGTGCCACATGTTGTGGTTTCTTCCTATTCCAGTCGCGCACGGAGCGTGGAGAGAATGACTGTTCAAACGCCTCTGTGTGGACTGTAATTAATCTAATCTTGGCTTCACAGTCTCTATTGGATCAGGAGGCTGAAGTATGTTTCTAGATTGTACACTTCATACTGGTTCCAGAAATTTATAAGAAGACTTTATGGGATAATCTACGTCCATCTTGAAGCGCCTGCCAATGTAGATTTTTAAGCATTTACGTGGCGCTCTCCCGTGATTCAAACAAACCTGTGACCATTTGTGCTGCCTTTCTTTGTATGTATTCCATATCCCCTGTTAATCCTTTCCAGTATGAGTCCTACGCAGATGAGCGTTTTGTAGAATCGCTACCTTTTTCCAGTCTGCTGCCAATGAACCGAAATCTGCCATCTGCTTTACCTACTATTGAGGCTATGGGATCTTTGCATTCCATGTCACTACAAAGTGTTACACTCCGGTAACTGTAAGGGATGACAGAATCCAGTTATGACTGTTACTGTAGACATAGGATACTACGTTTTATAATTTTTTGAAATGCATTATTTTACAGTTCTAAATGTTGAAGCAAGTTGCTTACCTCTGTACCACTATGTAATCTTATAGAGATCTAACTGAATATTTCAAACAATGGAAAATCCAGATTGTAATAATAACAACATTATGAAAAGGATAGATTGCTACTCACCATATAGTGGAGATGACGAGGCGTACACAGGTACAAAAGAAAGCTTCGACAGCCAGAGACAGTGGTCATGTACGTGTGAGCTGCATTTGCGTGAATGTGTGTGTGTATATTGTCTAATTGAGAAAAAGATCTTTTGGCCGAAAGCTTACTTGTTTAGCAATTGTTTTGGTAGTGCCTGTCTGCAACCCACCATATCCACTATATGGTGAGTAGCAATCTTTCCTTTTCATAATATGCATTAAATATATTCGCAATTGCGAATATATACAAACATCAGTTTTATAATGGAATGACAACAGTGAAAATTTGGGCCGGACTCGGACAAGAATCTGGATTTCCCAATTATCGCGAGCAGTCGCCTTACCATTTTTTTAATGTAATTTTGTTCGTTATTGTTCGTGGCATTTGTTCGGGACGTACGCCCCATGACAAGCGTTCAAGATAATCGTTGATCCATCCACTCAATTTTGTATTATTACAGAGAGCAGCTACCCCTCTGACCGATTTTCCTCGGGCATGGATGTGTGTGATGTCCTTAGGTTAGTTAGGTTTAATTAGTTCTAAGCTCTAGGCGACTGATGACCTCAGAAGTTAAGTCGCATAGTGCTCAGAGCCATTTTTTGAACCTCTGACCGAACACGCTGAGCTACCGTGCCGGTTACTATTTGGCTATCCGTGCACGACTCGCGGGCAGACCCATACATCCATATGACGTCAACCAAGCGTCTACAACCTATACTTGTACATCCATTATGTACATTTTACTTGAAAGTCTCTTGCCTGGTGTTGGCGGATAAGTACGATATTCCAAGGAATGTGTTATTCTGAATTACGACTCGAAGTAATTCAAAATAACATATGCACCGCAATATCGTTTTGCTTTCATAATATTGCAGTGACAGAATATTTTTACAGATTTCGTCAGACCGTAAAGCACTACAGATAACAGAATGGGATTTTCACTCTGCAGCGGAGTGTGCGCTGATATGAAACTTCCTGGCAGATTAAAACTGTGTGCCGGACCGAGACTCGAACTCGGGACCTTTGCCTTCCGCGGGCAAGTGCTCTACCAACTGAGCTACCCAAGCACGACGCACGCCCCGTTCTTACAGCTTTACTTCCGCCAGTACGTCGCCTCCTATCTTCCAAACTTTACAGAAGCTCTCCTACGAACCTTGCAGAACTACCACTCCTGAAAGAAAGGATATCTCGGATACATGGCTTAGCCACAGCCTGGGGGAAGATCATCGTTGATCCATCCACTCAATTTTGTATTATTACAGAGAGCAGCTACCCCTCTGACCGATTTTCCTCGGGCATGGATGTGTGTCACGTCCTTAGGTTAGTTAGATATAAGTAGTTCTAAGTTCTAGGGGACTGATGACCTCAGCAGTTAAGTCCCATAGTGCTCAGAGCCATTTTGATGGTGAAGTGGAAACGTGAAGGGACACGTACAGCACAAAAGCGTACAGGCCGACCTCGTCTGTTGACTGGCAGACCGCCGACCGTTGAAGAGGTCGTAATGTATAATAGGCGGACATCTATCCAGACCATCACACAGAAATTTCAAACTGCATCAGGATCCACTGCAAGTACTATGACAGTTAGGCGGGAGGTGAGAAAACTTGAATTTAATGATCGAGCAGCTGTTCATAAGCCACACATCACGCCGGTAAATGCCAAATGATGTCTCGCTTTGTGTAAGGAACGTAATTACTGGACGATTGAACAGTGGGAAAACGTTGTGTGGAGTGACGAATCAAGGTACACAATGCGGCGATCCGATGGCAGCGTGTGGGTACGGCGAATGCCCGGAGAACGTCATCTGCCAGCGTGTGTAATGCCAATAACAAAATTCGGAGGCGGTGGTGTTATGGTGTGGTCGTGTTTTTCATTGAGGAGGCTTGCACCCCTTGTTGTTTTGCGTGGCACTATCACAGCACCGGCCGACATTGATGATTTAAGCACCTTCTTGTCTCCCACCGTTGAAGAGCAATTCGGGGATGGCGACTGCATCTTTCAATACTATCGAGCACCTGTTCATAATGCACGGCCTAGGGCGGAGTGGTTACACGAAAATAACATCACTGTAATGGACTGGCTTGCACATAGTCCTGACCTGAATCCTTTAGAACACCTTTGGGATGTTCTGGAACGCCGACTTTGTGGCAGGCCTCACCGACCGACATAGATACCTCCCTCAGTGCAGCACTCTGTGAAGAATGGGCTGCGATTCCCCAAGAAACCTTCCAGCGCCTGATTGAACGTATGCCGGCGAGAGTGGAAGATGTCATCAACACCATATTGAATTCCAGCATTACCGATGGAGGGCGCCGCGAACTTCTAAGTCATTTTCAGTCAAGTGCCTGAATACTTTTGTCATATAGTGTACATGTACAATTGCAGAATATGTAAGTTGAAAGTGGTTCGTACAAATGATCATGTGTATGTATTTCAGACCTCTGATGGTACCTTAATAAACTGCAGCGAACACGTCCAGTGAAACAAAAATTTGCCTTTATTCAGTGGCGTATAGGCCGTTCCGGTCTACATAAACACAAACTGCTCTGTCCAGGTTTAAAGATATTGTAGCAGAGTGGCCAGATTGTAGAGTAACTCCCATTTGTTGTGTCCTGATATAAAAATTACAATTTAAAATTATGTATTTGCGTGTTCCTTTTCCACCCTATGGTCATACCACTGTTTGACCAAGCTTCAAATATGTGTGCACCACGCCCCGAAAGTTCCACATGCACCGTTTTTAACCGGATCCCTGATATTGTGTATGTTCTTCGGCTCTTATTTGTTCCTTCCCTCCTCTCCCTGAACGCGTATCCCCTCGCTAGCTGGAACAAGCTATCTGTGTACGATTCAGAGATGCTCTAGACTTTGTCTGGACGACTGATCTTCGGAAAATATGTCTCAGAGTCGTAACTGATGTTTGTGTCTATCTCGTATGTTGCAAGTATCACGCACAGTTATGTCGTTGACGCAATACAGAGGTATCCAGATAATTTCAGGAGCTCATTAGCCTGTCCCTGCCTTACTGTTATCCTGTTCTTCACGGGAGGGACGTGGTACGCTTGCGTTACGGCTACAGAGGTCGCGGACAAAAGACTGCACTTTGATATTTTGTGTCACGTAAAATAGCAGTCTAGATTCGACAAAGCCTGAGTAACTAAATTGTACATTATTCGTTGGTGTCTTGTCTACTGCTAAGCTTATGCACCTTGTGTCAATTCGTCACGTGGCTGTATGTGCGAGATAAAAAAATTCTGGGCACAGACTTTTATGTATTACGCTTTTCATTACAAAGCTGTCTGTCGAAAGACTCTCATTACAACAGATTTTAACCTGTGAGTTCAGAATATACTATGTCCAGCGGTTTACATGTTCTGAAGCATTCCCCTTTGTATGAAACCTGATCCGTATGTGAATACAGCGCAATTTGATTAACGTTATCTTGTATTTCATAGTGACAAGAACTTCATCATAGCGCAACGGAATAATAGAAAGGGGATTTAACATAAGCTAAATCGAGACAAAAAACTAAAACCGTTATCCTTACAGCAAATCTCATGTAGCTATTCGCTATCCGCGTATGTGAATTACCCCTTATACGCATATTTCGTTCAATGTAAATATATATCTACTCTCTATCCCTCAACATCAAATAAACTGAAAAGATCTGAGCTATTGTGATAGCAAAATATCGAAGTCTCCATCACTCCAACCATGTGACCTGGAGTTCTACTGCCACGTAAACTTACCTTGATAGATAAAAATTTCGTGTCAAAATAATATGGAAGTTCCATCACTGATGAAGGTAGTTATTTTCTCTCTTTTTATGCTTTAAATATAATGAAAACGAAACGCGAAACTTCCAAAAACGTAGTTCTTAAGTGAACACGAGTGAGGATTTGAATAAGCATCAGAAGAGTGAAAAACAACTTCGTAAAAATCCCGAATGATATGAATACCGAATATACATGTGCATAGTGCAAAAAATGAATACAAAATCTCATGTCTTACATACACATGTTCTTCAACGGACCACGTGACTTTATGTTGCTGTTGTGGTCTTCAGTCCAGAGACTGATTCGATGCAGCTCTCCATGCTACTCTAACCTTTGCAAGCTTCTTCATCTCCGAGTAACTACTGTAACATACATCCTTCTGAATCTCTTTAGGGTATCCATGCCTTGGTCTCCATCTGCGAATTTTACCCTCCACGCTTCGCTCCAATACTAAATTGATGATGCATTATTCCTCAGAACATGTCCTACCAACCGATCCCTTCTTCTAGTCAAGTTGTGCCACAAATTTCTCTATTCAGTTCAATTCTGTTCTATTCAATACCTCCTCATTAGGTATGTGATCTACCCTTCTAATCTTCTGCATTCTTCTGTAGCACCACATTTCGAAAGCTTCTATTCTCTTCTTGTCCAAACTATTTATCATCCACTTTTCACTTCCATACATGGCTACACTCCACACAAATACTTTCAGAAACGACTTCCTGACACTTAAATCAATACTCGATTTTAACAAATTTCTCTTCTTCAGAAACGCCTTTTTTGCCATTGTCAGTTTACGTTTTATATCCTCCCTACTTCTACCATCGTTAGTTATTTTGCTCACGAAATAGCAGAACTCATTTACTATTTTAAGTAACTCATTTACTATTTTAAGTGTCTCATTTCTTAATCTAATTCCCTCAGCATCACCCCAATTTTATTCGACTACATTCCATTATCCTCGGTTTGCTTTTTTTGATGTTCATCTTATATGCTCCTTTCAAGACACTGTCCATTCCGTTCAACTTCTCTTGCAGATCCTTTGCTGTCTCTGACAGAATTACAGTGTCATCGGCGAACCTCATAGTTTTTATTTCTTCTCTATGGATTTTAATTCCTACTCCAAATTTTTCTTTCGATTCCTTTGCTGCTTGCTCAATATGCAGATTGAACAACATCCAGGATGGGCTACAACCCTGAGTCACTCCCTTCCCAACCACTGCTTCCCTTTCATGCCCCTCGACTCATGTAACTGCCATCTGGTTTCTGTACAAATTGTAAATAGCCTTTCGCTCCCTGTATTTGACCCCTGCCACCTTCGGAATTTGAAAGAAAGTATTCCAGTCAACATTGTCAAAAGCTTTCTCAACTTCTACGTAACGTAAGTTTACCTTTCCTTAATCTATCTTCTAAGGTAAGTCGGAGGGTCAGTATTGCCTCAGGTGTTCCGATATTTCTACGGAATCCAAAATGATCTACCCCGAGGACGGCTTCTACAGGTTTTTCCATTCGTTTGTAAAGAATCGTGTTAGTATTTTGCAGCCGTGACTTATCAAAATTATAATTCGGTAATTTTCGCTCCTGTCAACACCTGCTTTCTTTGGGATTGGAATTATTATATTCCTCTTGAAGTCTGATGGTATTTCGCCCGTCTGATACATCTTGCTCACTAGATGGCAGAGGTTTGTCAGAGCTGGCTCTTCCAAGGCTATCGTAGTTCTAATGGAATGGTGTCTATTCCCGGCGCCTTGTTTCGACTTAGGTCTTTCAGTGCTCTGTTAAACTTGTCAAGCAGTATCATATCTCCCATTTCATCTTCATCTACGTCCTTTTCCATTTCCATAGTATTGCCCTCAAGTACATCACCCTTGTATAGACCCTCTATATAATCCTTCCACCTTTCTGCCTTCTCTTCTTTTCTTAGAACTTGAACCCAATTCAGATGGTACAGTTGCTGAAAGGTTCCAAAAAAATTTTAATTTTATTTCAAACACGTACCCGACTCATACGATAATAGTTGGTGGTGACTTTAATTTACCCTCGATATGTTGGCGAAAATACATGTTTAATTCCGGAGTTACGCATAAAATATCATCCGAAATTATGCTAAACGCATTCTCTGAAAATTATTTCGAGCCTTTAGTTCATGAACCCACGCGATTAGTAAACGGTTGTGAAAACACACTTGACCCCTTAGCAACAAACAACCCTGAGTTAATAACGAGCATCAAAACCGATTCAGGGATTAGTGAACATAGGGTTGCAGTATCGACATTGAATATGGTAATCCCCAAATCCTCGAAAAATAAGTGAAAAATATACCTATTCAAAAAAGCAGATAAAAATTCACTTGACGCCTTCCTGAGGCACAATCTCCACTCGTTTCAAATTAATAATGTAAGTGTAGACCAGATGTGGCTTAAATTCAAAGAAATAGTATCGGCAGTACTTGAGAGATTTGTACCAAATAAATTAACAAACGACGGAGCTGATCCTCCTTGATACACAAAAGAACATCGTTGCAGAAACAACGAAACAAACATGCCAAATTTAAACAGACGCAAAATCCCCAAGACTGGCGATCTTTTTCAGAAGCTCGAAATTTAGCGCGGACTTCAATGCAAGATGCTTATAACAGTTTCCACAACGAAACTTTGTCCCGAAACCTGGCAGAAAATCCAAAGAAATTCTGGTCGATGTGAAGTATGTTAGCGGCAAGAAACAATCAATGCCTTCTCTACGCGATAGCAAGGGAGATACTATCGAAGACAGTGCTGCCAAAGCAGAGTTACTAAACACAGCCTTCCGAAATGCATTCACAAAAGAAGACGAAGTAAATATTCCAGAATTCGAATCGAGAAGAGCTGACAACATGAGCAACGTAGAAGTAAATATCCTCGGAGTAGTAAAGTAACTAAAATCACTTAATAAAAGCAAGTTTTCTGGTTCAGACTGTGTACTAATTAGGTTCCTTTCGGAGTATGCTGATGCATTAGCTCCATACTTAACAATCATACACAACACTTCTCTCGGCGAAAGATCCGTACCCAAAGACTGGAAAGTTGCACAGGTCACACCAGTATTCAAGAAAGATAGTAGGAGTAATCAACTAAATTACAGGCCCATATCGTTAACGTCGATATGCAGCAGGACTTTGGAACATATTGTGTTCGAACATTATGGATTACCTCGAAGAAAACGGTCTATTGACATGCAGTCAACAAGGGTTTAGAAAACATCGTCCCTGTGAAACACAACTAGCTCTTTATTCACATGAAGTGCAGAGTGCTATTGACTTGAAATTTCTGATCGATTCCGTATTTCTGGACTTCCGGAAGACTTTCGACACTGTACCACACAAGTGGCTCGTAGTGAAATTGCGTGCTTATGGAATATCGTCTCAGTTATGTGACTGGATTTGTGATTTCCTGTCAGAGAGGTTACAGTTCGTAGTAATTGACGGAAAGTCATCGAGGAAAACAGAAATGACTTCTGGCGTTCTACAAGGTAGTTTTATAGGCCCCTTTGCTGTTCCTTATCTACATAAACGATTTGGGAGGCAATCTGAGAAGCCGTCTTCGATTGTTTGCAGATGACGGTGTCGTTTATCGACTAACGAAGTCATCAGAAGATCAAAACAAACTGCATAACGATTTAGATAAGATATCTGAATGGTGTGAAACGTGGCAGTTGACCCTAAATAACGAAAAGTGTGAGGTTATCCACATGAGTGCTAAAAGGAACTCGTTAAACTTCTGTTACACGATAAATAAGTCTAATCTAAAAGCTGTAAATTCAACTACATACCTAGGTATTACAATTAAGAACAACTTAAATTGGAAGGAACTCAGAAAATGTTGTGGAGAAGGCTAATCAAAGACTGCGTTTTATTGGCAGGACACTTTTAACAGACCTACTAATGAGACTGCCTACACTACGCTTGTCTGTCCTCTTTTAGAATACTGCTGCGCGGTTTGGGATCCTTGCCAGATAGAACTGACGGAGTACATCGAAAAAGTTCAAAGAAAGGCAGCACGTTTTGTATTATCGCGAAATATGGAAGAGAGTGTCACAGAAATGATACAGAATTTGGGCTAGATATCATTAAAAGAAAGGCGTTTTTCACTGCGACGGAATCTTCTCACCAAATTCCAATCACCAACTCTCTCCGAATGCGAGAATATTTTGTTGACACTGACCTACATAGGGAGGAACGATCACCACGATAAAATAATGGAAATCGGAGCTCGTATGGAAAGATATAGGTGTTCATTCTTTCCGTGCGCTATACGAAATTGGAATAATAGACTTGTGAAGGTAGTTCGATGAACCCTCTGCCAGGCAATTAAATGTGATTTGCAGCGTATCCATGTAGATGTAGATGTAGAACTGGTTTTCCATCTGAGCTCTTGATATTCATACAAGTTACTCTCTTTTCTCCAAAGGTCTCTTTAATTTTCGTGTAGGCAGTATCTATCCTACCCCTAGTGACGTATGCCTCTCCATCCTTACATTTGTCCTCTAGCCATCGCTGCTTAGCCATTTTGCACATCCTGTCGTTCTCATTTTTGAGACGTTTGTATTCCTTTTCGCCTGCTACATTTACTGCATTTTTATATAATCTCATTTCGTCAGTTAAATTCAATATCTCTTCCGTTAAGCAAGGATTTCTACTGGCCACCGTCTTTTTACCCACTTGAGCCTCTGCTGCGTTCACTATTTCACCTCTCAAAGCTACCCATTCTTCTTCTACTGAATTTCTTTCCCACACTCTTCTTAATCGTTCCCTAATGTTGTCTCTGAAACTCTCTACAACCTCTGGTACTTTCAGTTTATCCAGGTCCCATCTCCTTAAATTCCCACGTTTTTGCAGTTTCTTCGGCCAACGGCCTTGCCGCAGTGGTAACATCGGTTCCCGTCAGATCACCGAAGTTAAGCGCTGTCGAGCTGGGCTAGCACTTAGATGGGTGACCATCTGTTCTGCCGAGCGTTGTTGGCAAGCGGGGTGCTCTCAGTCCTTGTGAGACAAACTGAGGAGCTACTGGATTGAGAAGTAGCGGCTCCGGCCTCGGAAACTGGCATGCGGCGTGTTGACCACATGCCCCCCCATTTCCGCATACGGTGACGGCGGTGAGCTGAGGATGACACTGTGGCCAGCCGGTACTGCTGGGTCCGCCATGTCCTACGGACGGAGTTTATGTTTATATGTTTATGCAGTTTTTTCAGCTTTAAACTACAGTTCATAGCCGATAGATTGTGGTCAGAGTCTATATCTGCCCCTGGAAATGTCTTACGATTTAAAACCTGATTCCTAACTCTCTGTCTTACCATTATATAATCTATCTGAAACCTTCCAGTGTCTCCAGACCTCTTCCAAGCATATAACCTTCTTTCATGATTCATGAACCAAGTGTTAGCTATGATTAAGTTATGCTCTGTGCAAAATTCTACCAGGCTGCTTCCTCTTTCATTTCTTACCCCCATTCCATATTGACCTAATACTTTTCCTTCTCTTCCTTTTCCTACTATCGTATTCCAGTCACACATGACTATTAAATTTTCGTCTCCCTCCACCGTCTGAATAATTTCTCTTATCTCATTATACATTTGTTCAATTTCTTCATCATTTGCGGAGCTAGTTGGGATATAAACTTGTACTACTGTGGTAGGCGTGGGCTTCGTGTCTATCTTTGCTATAATAATGCGTTCACTATGCTGTTCGTAGTAGCTTACCGCGCTCCTATTCTTTTATTCATTATTAAACCTACTCCTGCGTTCTCCTTATTTGATTTTGCATTTATAACCCTGTATTCACCCGAGCAGATGTCTTGTTCCTCCTGCTACCTAACTACAGTAATGCCCACTATATCTAACTTTAACCTATCCATTTCTCTTTTTAAATTTTCTAACCTACCTGCCCGATTAAGGAATCTGACATTTCACACTCCGATCCGTAGAATGCCAGTTTTCTTTGTCCTGATAACGACGTCCTCTTGAGTAGTCCCCGCCCGGAGATCCGAATGGGGTACTATTTTACCTCCGGAATATTTTACCCAAGAGGATGCAATAATCATTTAACCACACAGTAAAGATGCATGCCCTCGGGAAAAATTAGGGCGGTAGTTTCCCGTTGCTTTTAGCCTTCGCAGTACCAAAACTGCAAGGGCGTTTTGGTTAATGTTACAAGGCCTGGTCAGTCAATCATCCAGACCGTTGCCCCTGCAACTACTAGAAAGGCTGCTGCTCCTCTTCAGGAACCACCCGTTTGTCTGGCCTCTCAACAGATAGCCCTCCGTTGTGCTTCCACCTGTGGTATGGCTATCTGTATCGTTGAGGCACGCAAGCCTCTCCAGCAATGGAAAGGTCCACGTCTCATGGGATGACGTGATTTCATATGACCATGCATTTACAAAAGGGAATGAAAATAATCCAGTACTCATATCAAGCCCCATAATTTTATCTAATGCAGCATTTCCCCACCTTTTTCATTCGCCCCCCACTTCTGAAACAAAAATGATTTTAACTCCCTCCACCTTATTTTGCTTCCCTCCCTCCGCACTTCTCGTTCTTGGCACAAAAACAGCCCACGATATCTATTTACTTCTAATTATCGCGACTATAATTTACAATAATAACAATAATAATAATAATAATTAGAGAGTGCCATTCGAACAGAGGTAAAGTTTCTTTAATTGTCATATATCTGTATTATACTAGGTGGTGCAAGATGATAAATACAAGTAATTTATGAACAACGACGGCTGTGAGTTGAGATACTGGAATTGAGCTAATTGTGTACTTCACTATATTTTCTTTAGATAATTGAAATTTAATTGTTTCCTTGTGCAGTGCTTTTAATTCATTTAGAAAGTTTTAGTATTTAAAAGATCACGACGTGCAAATAACGATAGAACAATATTCAATATTTAAATGTCAGTTTAAAAATGTTATATTGAAACTGGTCACCTAAAAAATAAAATAACCAACAGTAAAAATGCACATAGTTCAATATTCGGGAATTTTTTGACATTTGTAGATTTAGTGTGCTGTGTGTGCTTCTTCATACGAAGAAAGGAGATCCAGTCTTTGAAACAGCAACTCACAGATCGCCTTCCAGCTGCAGTCGAGACCAACGTTCATCTTAGCTAGTTTACAGCACTGATTGCATCTTTCAGTATTTCATTATCTTCCGGTTGTACTACTTTAGAAGTCAATGCTTCCCTGTGTATCATGAAATGTGTGAATTTTACAATAGAAGAAACAGCACACTCACACGCCATAAACCTCTTTTAAGTCCCAGTACGTGCTGCCATTCCATCGGTATGTACATTAATACAATTTCTCCATGACAGATTTTTGCCAACAAAAAAGGAATTGATAAGAAAGGGAATATCATTGCCTATAGACCTCCTTCCAGAGACTTACAAAACAGAAAGTCCTCATGCATTTAATTCTCTTAACAGCAGCATACAAAAACAAAAAGCTGGAAAGGCTTATGGTGTCAGTACTGTCGTCAAGTTGCAGAGCGAATTTTGGGATCATGAAGACGTGGTAGCAATTTATTTTTCACGTCAGGTTAGATTAGATTAGATTTACTACCATTCCAATTGATCCTTAGTGAGGAGGTCCTTCAGGATGTAGAACATGTCAGAAAAACTATAATAATACAAATATTTACAACTAAAACAAATAAGTAAATGTACCTTCCACAAGTCCCAAGAGGAATGATCGTCATTTTTTATTGAATTGAACACTCATTTACTAAGATCGTATTAATCCACTGAATTTAAAATTAAAAAAAGTTTTTTTTATTTATAAGGGAATAAGCATATAATAGAACTGCTACAATAATTATTTACAATGAAGACATTACTGCAATGAAATGGTGTGAAAGTTAGATTCAGTTGGTTCTACTGAGTAGAAGGAGTTGGCCACCAATAAATCCTTTAGGCTTCTCTTAAACTGAATTTCATTGGTTGTTAAGCTTTTTATGGCTGCTGGCAAGTTATTGAAAATGTGTGTTACTGAATAATGCACACCTTTTTGTACAAGAGTAAGTGACTTTAAATCCTTGTGAAGATTATTCTTATATCTAGTATTAATTCCATGAACTGAGCTGTTGGTTTGAAAAAGTGATATATTTTTAATGACAAATTTCATTAAGGAATAAATATATTGGGAAGCAGTAGTTAGTATCCCTAGTTCCATAAACAGGCTTCTGCAGGATGTTCTTGAGTTCGCACTCTTATTGCACGTTTTTGCGCCCAGAAAATTTTAGCTTGTCTTGATGAATTGCCCCAAAAAATAATCCCATATGACATTATGGAGTGAAAGTAAGAACAGTATGCCAGATTTTTCATTTTTATATCCCCTATGTCTGACAGAATTCGCATTGCAAATAGAGATTTGTTTCGATATTTCAGCAGTTCTGTGGTGTGCTCCTCCCAGTTGAATTTATTATCAAGCTGTACTCCCAAGAATTTAACACTGTCCGCTTCTTCTATCTGCTCGTCATCATATGTCAGGCATTTACTTGTGGGACACCCCTTACAAGTTCTGAATTACATGTAGTGTGTTTTTCAAAGTTTAGTTACAAGGAATAGGCTAGGAACCAGTGATTAATGCCCAAAAATATTTTATTAGCCGATCTTTCGAAGACTACACTTGATTTGCTATTTATTGCAACGTTTGTATCATCAGCAAACAAAACAAACTTGGCATCTGGTAATGTTACTGATGTAAGGTCCTTGATACACACAAGAAGAAGTAAGGCCAAAAGATGGAAGATTGTGGGACGTCACATGCCTGATAGCTTAATACACGTCTCTTTCCTAGTAACAGCCTTTGTTTCCTACCAGAGATGTAAGGTTTGAACCATTTTGCAGCGTTTCCTGTTAACCATAATGTTCTAATTTACTTAAAAGGATATTGTGATTTACACAGTCAAATGTCTTTGACAGATCACAAAATATACCAGTTGCCTGCAAGTTTTTGTCTAACGAATTAAGTACATTTTCACTGTAAATGTAGATAGCTTCTCAATATCAGAACCCTTTAGACATTCAAACTGGGACTTTGACAGTATGTTATTTGTGATAAGATGGTTATACAGTCTATTGTACATTACCTTTTCTAAAATTTTTGAGAATGCTGGCGAAAGTGAAATTAGACGGAAATTTGACACTATTTCTTTATCTCCCTTCTTAAACAGTGGCTTAACCTCAACATATTTCAACCATTCAGGAAGTATTCCACTGATAAACAACTGGTTACATAGATAGCTTAATATGTTACTTAACTCAGAATCACATTCTTTAATTAACTTTGTTGGTATTTCATCATAACCACTAGATGGTTTTTATTTTAAAGATTTTATGATGGACATTACTTCTGTTGGGGTAATGAGGGTCAGATTCATACTGTGGAAGTTACTTGAAATATCTGGTCTGAGGTATCCTATGGCAACATCTATAGAACCTGACAACCCCATCTTTTCAGTAACAGTTATAAAATGTTTGTTAAAAAGTTCTGCAACACTATACACGTCTGTCACCGATATGTCATTTACTGTTAATGCTGTTTGCTCCTCTTGATATCTGGTTCTACAGGTCTCCTCCTTCACTATATCCCACATTGTCTTTATTTTGTTATCTGATATGACTGTCTTTCCCTTGTTATATATTTGCTTTGATGTCTGTATTACAGTTTTTAATATTTTGCAGTATTTCTTGTAATGTACTATAGCAGCAACATCAGAACTGTTTCGGATTGACAGATAGTTTTCTTTTTGTTTTACAAGATACCTCTATTCCTTGAGTAATCCATGGCTTCTTTGTAGACTTTGCTCTAATCTTGGTTAGTTTTGGGGAAAACAATGTTGAAATAAGGTAAGCACTTTATTAGCAAAAGTGATATATTTTTCATTCATGCCTTGAGCACTGTAAACATCACTTAAGTGAATGTCTCTGAGGAGTGTCGTAAAATAATCAGTTTTTGGCTTATTGTTTACCCTCTTGAGTTAAGATATAACAGATTTTATATCCTGTTCAGTATTAACATTTAACAGAAGGAACCACATGTCATGGTCTGAGAGGCCATTGACTATTGGTTTTGTAGCATAATTTTGTACATTGGACTTTTCTATAAAGATATTATCAATGGCTGTTTGTGAGCAATTGGCTACCCTAGTTGGGAGCTTTACAGTGGGAATCAAGTTGAATGATAGTATTACTAACTCAAAGAAGTTCTTATTGGGAGGATCTTTAAAGAAATCTACTTTGAAGTCACCAGCAACCATATTTCTTTGTTTTTGGTTGTTAAATGGTCCAGTACAGCCTCAGCTTTAAGGTGGTTTATGAACAGATTAAAGTTACCTGCAGTTGCTCGATATACACTTAATATTATCAAGGATTTTTTTTTTAAATTCTGCTTCTGTTGCACTTGCTTCCACATGCTGTTCTAGGTAAAATTTATGAATTCTATCTTCTTTAATTTATGACAGTTCCAGATGAATGTGGTAACTCCTCCTTTGTCCATTTCTGCTATGCAAAAGTGAGATGCTAACCTAAATTCTTTAGCACTTAAAACTTCTATAACAGTGGTCACATGATGTTCAGAGAGGCAGATTATGTCAGCTGGATTTGAGGACTTTAATTCGGCTATGCAGATAATTAGTTCATTAATTTTATTTCTCAGTCCTCGAATTTTTGATGCAATAAAGATAGCTGACATTTCACACTGACCGAGTTAAGACTGGGTAGAGTTGAAATTTCTGCTGATTAATGCTGATGTAATAAATTAGAATTATGTTTCTGGTTTCTTTCTCAAACTGAAGGTTTGTCTCACTCCTAACCTCTCTTAAAACTTAGTTTCTTTCTGTGCACCCTACCCTAACGCAATAGTTTTTTCTGAAACCTATAACCACTGGTATTTCATCACTCATGACAGTACCTGTCCTCTTTAACTTTCCTGCTGTTTTCCCAGCCAGTTTGCCCTTCCCTTTCCTGTTGAGATGCAGGCATGCCTAGTATAATCCCATCTATTGAGAGAACAGGAACCACACCAATGCGTGACCCTGCACCCGCCATAAGCAGCAGTTCCAACTCCAAATTAACTCTCCTGACAGAAGAGTTCAAATGAGGTCGGTCATGATGCCCAAGAACAGATACAAACTCAACACTAGTATGCTTCGATGCTGATGCAATCTTTGCCAGGTCACACTCTATGCTGTACCCAGGATCTCAGTCAGTACTATTACCTGGCCCACCCAGTATAACCACGGTGTCTTCCTTAGTGAAATCTTTACAAAGTGATCCTAAATCCTCTGTCACTTGCTCCACATCAGCACTAGATTTAAAAAAAATTGGTGGCCTGAGATTCTGATCCTAGTTCATCCTGCAAAAGTTGGCCAACACCTCTCCCATGGGAGCTACCTAACAACAACACTTTCTTTCTCTTTACTGATTTCCGTACATTCTTACTTTTAAATTTGCTGCTGCAAGTTTGTTGTGCCCTGTCTACACTTGCAACTGCTTGAGGCTCACCAGCTTCTAACTGAAGCAACAGGTCAAATCTGTTTTCCACATTCACCACGAAGCTATCTGACAACGTTCTTGGCCTGTTCCTCCTGTTGCCTATTGCAACTTGCCACCTCTCTTTTCCCTTTTCCCTCTTCAACCTGTCAAGATCTCTCCTGGCCGTGTCTACCTCAGCCTGAAGGATGGCAATTTTCCCCTCCTGTTCTAGGATCTTCCTATCCCTACCACATATCCTTCAAAACCACTGATGAGTCTCATTTACTTCACCTACTCCCACGCAACTACAATCATCCACGTGGAAAAACTACAGCACTTGTCACACCAAAGCCCCGACTAACAATTCTACGCCAAGTCAAGCACTTTTCGCTCATGATAAACGTAATAATTTATTAAGAATAAGTCAATTAAATTACAGAAAAACACGGAAATATGATTCCACAAATTTGGCCTATACGCAACTGTATGTAAACAAAAACAACAGTGCAAAGTTTCTGGTTCAAAATGGTTCAAATGGTTCTATGGGACTTAACATCTGAGGTCATCAGTCCCCTAGAACTTAGAACTACTTAAACCTAACTAACCTAAGGACATCGTACACACCCATGCCCGAGGCAGGATTCTAACCTGCGACCTTAGCGGTCGCGCAGCTCCAGACTGTAGCGCCTAAAACCGCTCGTCCATCCCGGCCGGCAAAGTTTCTGAAACAACAACTTAAACTTTACGCTACTTTCCTGAGAAGTGAGTTAAATAATTAAGAGGTACGCTACAGTTAAATTGCCTTAGAGAGCAAAGAACAATTAAACGAAATTCTATAGATTTGCTGCGGTAAAACCTAAACAAAAAATCCGACTATAACCGGTCTGTACGATCTTTTCGCGTTTCCTGCTATATTACGCAAAGAAAAATGAAATCTTTAATGGTACGCTTAAGAAGCACACCAATACACCAATTTACCATTTAATCGGTACTAAACTGAATGTTATTATAGTCTAAAATGACTTATCTTTACGGGAGCACCAAAACTCGCGCTAGTCGCCTGGCTGCAGGGCTGCCAACTGCAGTGACTGCTGCATCAATACGACGAACTACGATATCATGATATCGATTTCAGACTCTCACCAAACCATTTTCCTTGATGACTTTTCACATTCTGACAGCTGCAGGAGAATTTAATTTCTCACCAATAATGTGTGGTGATTTGAATTTTGTTATTACGTAGGATGCCTTTAGGGATGCTCTTAGGACTTTCTTAGAAACTGATAAATGTTTTTTGAGGAATCTGACATTTCCTGTTAGCTGTTGCTCATGACCCTTTAAAAAAGTTCGATGGGTTTGCTTACGTGGTCTGAATGCTTTGTCTGCGTGTGTCTGTTTAGTTTTATAAACTTCAAGCTATCGTTAGTTAAAACCTCCAAACAAAGAACACATTATAATCGTTCCTCACTATTTAAAGGAATGCTTCTAATCCCCAATATCAGATAATCAACTTGATATTTATCACTTTGGTTGTGCCTTTATAACTAACGTTGCTGGTGGGAAGAGAGGAAGATGCGAAAGATGAATGTATTTTAATCAAATTGGAATCTTCTTCCTTGTTAGAACCGTATACTTTCAAAGGAGAAGAGACATTCGATGAATCACTTCCATTGAATCCTTTCTTACCGTGCGGATCAGCCATTTATCCATGGGAAGGAAGAAAGTCTTATCACTTTAAATCTGGTTAACAACTTCCACTGAACACGCACGAGAATTCAATTTGTAGCTATCTCACTACCTTTGAGCTGACTCCGGAAGCCTGGCTGCAATAGGGTGGACAGTCAAAATGGCTCTGAATAATGACCTATTCTGATAGTGTTGCAAGGAAGTGGTGGTCTCAATGTCAAGCGGCTTATTGTGGTTTGTGGTCGTTAAATGTTTGGTAAGTAGTTAACCCAGGGGTGCTCGGTGTCAGAGGCTGTGTGATGACCTATGACTCGTGACTTTTCTCTCCAATCCCGCTGGCAGGATCTACCGATCAGTTCTTGTGAAATAATGCAGCAAATTAACGATGGGACAACTTCCTTACTTCATGGAAATGAGAATCTCACGCTTACAGTATCTGTTCATTGGACGTCTTTTTCTAAGATAATATGAAATATAAATATTTCATTGGAAGCCAGTGCCTCTCTCTATTAGTCTCTGAGGCTGATCTAATGAACACATCAAATGTATTCGCAGTTGCGAATATGGACAACCATCTGCAGTGAAATGAATATTTGTTCGGGATCGGGACTCCAACCCGGATTACCCGCATATCGCGAGCGGTCGCCTTACCATTTGCATGCATGCATGTCCGAAGGACCATTGCATGGTAATTCTGAATAATACAGGTACTGCAAAGTCGTATTTATCCACCGACACCAGACAAGCGACATTCAAGAAAAATGTCTCCCCTGTACAGAAATGTACGTAATGGATGTACGAGTACAGGTTGTAGACACATGGTGCTAACGACATGTAGAAGTTTGGGAATGTCCATGTGTCGTGTCGGATAGCTAAAGGATAAGGCGACCGCTCGCGATAATCGGGCAATTTGGGTTCGAGTCCCATTCCAGCACAAATTTTCATTATCG
The DNA here is from genome assembly GCF_021461395.2 of Schistocerca americana. Lineage (NCBI taxonomy): Eukaryota > Metazoa > Arthropoda > Insecta > Orthoptera > Acrididae > Schistocerca > Schistocerca americana. The sequence continues at coordinate 466,129,822 of NC_060122.1, read as the reverse complement.
TCATTCCATTATACAGCTGCTGGTTGCCCATATTCGCAACTGCGAATATCTTTCATGTACTTCAGGACAGCTGTAGTTACCTCATTGCTTCGTAATAACACAGGCACTGCAATATCGTATCGTATGGGATCTACTGAATGGATAAGCAATGAGATAAGCAACTTACAGACTCAGGTGGCTGAACAGAAATTGGATATTGGTTTCCAGATGTTCTAACGAAAACCTAGACTCCAACAAAAGAGCTATGTCTAAGCCATGTCTCCTCAATATCTTTTCTTTCAGGAGTGCTAGTCCCGCAAGGTATATAGGAGAGAGCTTCTGCGAAGTTTGTAAGGTATGAGAAGGGGTACTGGCAGAAGTACAGCTGTGACGGCATGTAGTGAATCATGTTTGGATAGCTCAGTCAGTAGAGCACTTGCCTGCGAAAGATTAGGGTCACAGGTTTGAGTCCCGGTCCGGCATACAGTTTTGATCTGCCAGGAAATTCAACTTTCACGGCCTTTCGACTGGCTTAATGCTGTAAAATCCGGCCATTCTTCTTGCCTGTGTAAAAAATCGCTAGTTAATGCTTTCGTGGGAGGAACTTTCGGCCTGTAGCAAATATGGTGCTTAACATTGTGTGACTGCCCCAGAGAGCCAAATCTTATGAAGTTCCACAAATGTTAATTTTTAGCTCTAGTTTCTGTCCTATGGGAAAAACGCGCAACGGAAATGTAACTACTAAAGTTCAGATCGACGGATCAGAGTTCACACTTCACTAAATATTTCCTAGTATCCCTCTCTTAAAGGGTTCGTGGGGTCGGAGATCACAGAAGCAGGCGAAGTGGACACATGATGCATAAAGCGAATAGTGACCAATTATGGAACAAGTTCAGTTCCATCTGAATCTCAATAAATTGTTTAGCAGAAGTATCACTCGCGAGAATTCCGCACTGCCTCTAATGATTGGTTAATCGTCATAGAGAAACCTAACTCAGAATTGAACTAACTGCCATTCACAATCACCGTTCAAGTGCTTACAGACGCAGCTTATCATTCTTACATGACTACAGAACTGAAAGTGACTAACCCTGTATAAAATCCAGCCTACCTCCATTCGGCGTACAGAGATGGAACAAACTTCGAGGGGCTGAATTGACCAATCACCGAGACGAATTTGCCATTGGTAGTAGATGTCTCGTCCAATCAGAAGGCGGGAGAGACAATGTTTCTTTCCTTCGTCTTTAAATTTTTCACTTTGTTCAAGGTCCAAAATTCGAAGACGGCGTGCCTTTTGCACGTCGCCGCAAGTTTGAAACACCTGGGGACGAGCGCGGTGACTCACTGGCGCCGCAGGACGGCTTCGATGATAACGTTCAAACCGCCTGTCCCAGGATTCTACCTCAAAGTTGGAGCAAGAACATCCACTTGAATTCACGTGGTCGTATGCACGTGTAATTACACACACACTCATTCAATCCAACTATCATCTATGTTTAGGGTAGGTGGTTACAGATATGAAGTGCACTGAATATTAGACTTAAAAATAGGAATAAAACGCACTCAGTTTTGGTTCCTAGCGTGATCATCCTCCTGGCACGTAAATATGAGAAAACGCAGGTAGAGAAAAGATTCGCTGCTGACTTGGTCAAACCATATAATTATAAAACCACAAAATTATGTGAAAGGCAGAGTGATTGCCCTCTTTCAGCTGTCCTTTCCCTTTCTTGTCCTGCTGTTCTCACTTCTATGTAGTCATTACACTCAACAGTATGTTTTTCATGTTATAATCATGGGGCACCCTCTATTACTGTACGTGTCCTATCTGTTGCTCCTAGCACCACATTAACTATTCCTGAATGCCTTTGCTGGGGTACCATTAAATTTTCCCTCCTTCTATGTAGGGTCTTCCATAAATTTATGTCCTCATCTATTCTGCTCTGTACTTCTTCATTTATTTTCAATATTGTTCGACAGCACCGTATTTCAAATTCTTCCAGTTTCTTCTTATTCGGATATCCAATTTTCCACGCTTCACTTCCACACAATGGTATGTTCCAGACGTACACATATAGGATCACATTAAATGTATTCGCAGTTGCGAATAGTGACAACCATCAGCTGTAGAATGGAGTGACGACTATGAAAATTTGTGTCGAAGCTGGACTCGAATCAGAATTTCCCGCTTATCGCGAGCGGTAGCTGTACCATTTGGCTATCCGTGTACGATACAGGGCCATGCACAAACTTCCATATGTCGTCAACCATGCGTCTACGACCTGTATTCGTACATCCATTATGTATATTCCCGTACAGGGGAGACATTTAACATAAAAGTGGCTTGCCCAATGTCGGCAGAGAAATACGATATTGCAATATCGTACATACAGGATTGTCTTCCTCATTTGCATGCCGCTGCATGCTATGAATAGAGCTCTTCTACTGAAGAAAGTCTGCGCCATTCTACATCTGTTATCTTTCTTGTTAGTAATAGTCTGTGTAATTTTGCTTACTTGATAACAGAATTGTCCTTTCACTTCTTTCACCTCTGAATCATTCCCGATTTTGATTTTAAGCGATTCGTTTTTCCTCCTTTCTAGTACTCGTCATCACCTTGGTCTTTGCTACGTTTATAATTACTCCAAAATCCGTTCTAAGTATGTTTGTTCTATTCAACAGGTCTAAGCTTTCATTCGGCCGGTAGGGCTATATCGTCTGCGTTAGCATCTATTCTAGTTTAACCTCTGTTTCTCTTAGTTGGTTTGTTAGTTATTTATTCCTCCACAGATTATTTACAAAATGATATCAAACGTGTCATCTTAGTTGAAAAAGGAAACAGTTTTTAAAAACGAAACTAAATCTTGTATCTCTACAAATTAATAAATTAAAGTGTTCCCCCCCCCCTCCCCCCCCCCCACATTTTTCTGTCTGTATGTTGAGGCTAATCTCAGGAAGTACTGTAGAGGTGTTTATAAGGTTTTCACTAATAGACAGACTGATTCGCGAGGAAGATTTGTGTGTATAATTGCCACACCATTCAGGTCGTCCGGTCGTAGATATTTAGTACTATCCGCTAGTACAATAGTTATATTTGCTGTAGGTCTAAAGTAACGTGTTTTGTTGTTCAACGTGAACACGCACCTCTCCCCCCCCCCTCCACACACACACACACACACACACACACACACACACACACACACACACACACACGCATATATATACTCACATACGCACACACACACATACACATTTCTACGAGGATGAGTCAAATGAAAACCTTAAATATTTTTTAAAATATTGTTTATTGTGCAGAAGTGGTACAAAGCTGTATCACTTTTCAACATAATCCCCCCCCCCCCCCCCGCTCAATGCAAGTCCTCCAGCGCTTACGAAGTGCATAACTTCCTTTATAAAAAAATTCTTTTGGTAGTCCGCGCAACCACTCATGCACTGCATGGCATACCCCTTCATCACAACGGAACTTCTTTCCTGCCATTGCGTCTTTGAGTGGTCCAAACATATGGAAATCTCTTGGGGCAAGGTCTGGTGAGTATGGTGGATGAGGAAGACACTCAAAACGCAGGTTGGTGGAAGTGAACCCAGGTTTCGTCCCCAGTAACGATTCTTGCAAGGAAGCCATCATCTTCTTGTTCGCACCGGCGAAGAAGTTCTTCACAAACATCCACACGTCATTCTATCATTTCAGGAGTCAGCTGCCGTGGCACCCATCTTGCAGACACTTTGTGAAACTGGAGCACATCATGCACAATGTGGTGTGCTGATCCATGACTAATCTGTAAACATGCTGCAATGTCATTCAGTGTCACTCGGCGGTTTTCCTTCACTATGGCTTCAACTGCTGCAATGTTCTGTGGAGTCACAACTCGTTGTGCCTGCCTGGGCGATGAGCATCTTATATTGAAGTCACACCATTTGCGAACTTCCTACTCCAGTCGTAGACTTGCTGCTGTGACAAACATGCATCACCGTACTGAACCTTCATTCGTCGATGAATTTCAATAGGTTACACACCTTCAGTACGCAAAAACCGAATAACAGGACGCTGTTCTTACCTGGTGCAAGTCGCAAGTGGGGCGGCCATCTTTATACTGATACTGCGACGGTATGTGTGCATCAGCACTATGCCGCCACCTACAGGCCATTCTGCACTCTGTTTGTAGCACGTTTACAAACTTACAGGATAAAAGAGCGAAATTTCGATTTGTTATTACAAATTTAAGGTTTTCATTTGACTCACCTTCGTATAAGGGGCGATTAAAGTTTCTGTTTGAGGGCCTTGATATAGCGTATATGCGGAGCAGCATGACTCCGATGCTGGTAGGTAAGCACTGATTTGTAGGTAAGGGATTAATGTGGCGCTCATGTCTATACGACGTTTATGCGGTAAATGCGGAATCGTGATCTATGGCGACGGTATTACCAAATTTGTCCAAAGAGGACTAAAGTACTGTTATGCTTTCCTTGGCCGCCGAAGGACAAATACCATGCAGCTTGTCTGTCGAAAACCGTTGTGGAATGGTGCGCCAAGTTCCGTGCTGGTCGCGTTTCGACACAAGACGCCAGTCGATCTGGGAGACCACCTTCATCCATTATGGACAAGCGGGAGACACTCAAGCACGCGCCCGATAGTCCTACTCTCTCCTCATGTGATTATCATGTCTTCGGTCCCTTAAGCAAGGCTTTGGAGGGTCGACGGTTCTTGTCGGATGAGGATGTGTTGCAGGCTGTTAGGCACTTCTTAACGCAGCAGGAAACGGTGTTTTACCAAACGAGTATCTTCAACCTGGTGCATCGGTGGGAGGATTGCCTCAATGGTATTGGTGATTTTGCCTGATTGGCATATCGATTCTGGACTGTACGGTCTTCGATTTTATTAGAATGTGGGATACATCTTTCGTCGTATACCAAGGACTTCACGAAACAACTGTGCTTCTTATAATTGGCAAGCAATGCATTTCTATTTGCAAGTTCGACTAAGTGCAGTGTCATTTGAAGTCATTATGAGATTTTAATAAATTTGGCCCAATGATTTATCTGCAATGCGCAACGGAAACCAACCAAGCAACTTTGGCACGTTTGATCAGGGAATGAATTACATTCATCATTTAAAAATACATATCTGAAGCCGGACAGCTATTGTCAGTAATCACAGGAGGTGGAAAGGAGTGGCGGAATGCATGTAGGGGAAATCACTAACAAACTACATTCCATGAAAGAGGACGTTTACTATCAGCAAGGTGTTTTCTCCTCGATTTTAGCAATCCTTAAACAAAGCAAAGTTGTCTTTATAATATGATACCTTACGAGGGTCCGGGTTCTTAAGAAATTCTCTTGACATTGTTCTCTCAGCAAAGGATCGTGTTATCAAAAGGATGGGACACAGGTACCCTTGTCAATGCAATGGAAGTTAAACCCTCGTTACAGATGGGAAAGAAAATCACTAGAAGATAAGTTAACCGTATTGAAGAAAATTGAAATCTGTTGCTATCAAACCTGGCTTGAGACCATTGATTCTGGTCAAGAAATTCTGGAGAAAATCTTAATGTGGATGGATTTTTTTTTCTTTCGTTTCGGCCTGCTATGGACCACGAAGATTTTTATCTCTTCCCTGATTGTGTTTTCCTCTTTTGGCAGTAGATTTTCATTTTGGCTGACTGTGCTGCTTTTCTCTGTTTTTACCATTTGCAGACAGGACGTGGAACTGGCGTAGTAAGGTTTTTAGTAATTTTGACTTTTTCTCTGAAAACTTCTCGATTCTGAATGTCATCAAATAAAATTTCAGCTTCCTGTAAATCCTTTTTAACTTGGCTTGCCCATTTTGAATACGATTTTGTTTTTGAAATTGATGGATGTATGCGATAAGTAAGTCTTTGCGGGTTCGTTCTTTCCAGATGACCAAAAAACATCATTCTCCGCTTCCTCATGCTGGTAACAATGTGTTCTGTATGTTCGTATAATTCACAGTTGTGTCTTCGACGGAATTCTCCGTTTTCTTCGAAAAGGCCAAGGATTTTCCTCAAAATTTTCCGGTCTTTTATTTCAAGTTTTCGTAGTAGTCCTTTTTTCTTCATGTTTAAACATTCTGAAGCATACAAAGACGACGGTCTAATTACGGTGTTATAATGACAAAGTTTCAGGTTTAAAGACAGGGTTTTGCTTTTGTATAAGTCTTTGCACAGATGAAAAGCACCTTCTAGTTAAGAACACCTAGTTTCTACAGGTGCATTTTCTGAGCCGTCAGGTGTAATTATTTCTCCAAGATATTTAAATTTCTTTGACTGTTTGATTTTCTCTTGTTGTATTTCAATATGCGGAGGAGCGTGTTTGGTGGTTTGTGATGAATTCAGTTTTGTTAAATGCTGTTTTTAGGCCAGTCTTAGCAGCAATTGATTGTAAGCTGGACACTTGAACCTTAGCTTCGTCAATATTATTTGCAATGAGTGCCAGATCACCAGCAAAAGCCAAACAGTTTCCACTGAGGTCATTTCTTTTATGTCCAGTTTGGATCCTATAACCTGGAGGTAGGGTTGTTTTCCACTCTCTGACTATCTACTCCAGGACACAGTTGAAAAGCAATGGAGAGAGCAGGTCACCTTGTCTCACCCCTGTACAGATTTCAAATGTTTCTGATAGTTCACCTCTGAACTTTACCTTTGACACTGTGCTATTTAAAGTGGTGCTTATCAGATTGATTGTTTTCCTATCTAGACCAAATTCGGCAAAGGTGTTCTTTATTGTTTCTCGATCAATTGAGTCATACACATTTTGAAAGTCGACAAACGTCACAACAAACGATTTTTGATCTTGATTTGGCGTATGATATAACAGATTCCAGGTTATGGATTGCTCTGCACAGGATCTTGATGTCCTGAAACCAGCTTGATAATGGCCCAATTGTTGATCTAAGACTGAACCAGCTCTGTTTAACAACAGTCTGAATAAGATCTTGTACGTCGTTGGTGGCAAAGAGATTCCTCGGTAATTATTCAGATCACTTTTATGGCCTTTTCAATGAAGTGGGTGAATAATTGGTACCGTCCAATCTGGAGGCAGAGTTTCAGTTCCCCAAATCTTCACTATCATATCATGGAGATGTTATATTGTATCATGGTCTGCGTATTTCCACATTTCAGCCAAGATGCGATCCTCACCTCCAGATCTGTTATTTTTCAAGCCTTGTATAGTTCTCATGATTTCATCTACTGTGGGAGGGGGACTATATGCAGGAGGAACAGTAGGATAGAAATCAAGCTTTTCATTTGGATTTTCAGCATTCAGTAGGGATGAGAAGTAATTTCCAAAAGCTGCAGCACATGATTTGTCATTCAAATTTAGTTTTCCATCGAATCCTCTTATATGTAGCGTAGGGGGTTTAAACATCGATAGTTAGAAAAATTCGGAGTAGGTATTAAAATCCATGGAAGGTTCGCCGATGACATTGTAATTCTGTCAGAGACAGCAAAAGACTTGGAAGAGCAGTTGAACGGAATGGACAGTGTCTTGAAGGGACGATATAAGATGAACATCAACAAAAGCAAAACGAGGATAATGGAATGTAGTCGAATTAAGTCGGGCGATGCTGAGGGAATTAGATTAGGAAATGAGACACTTAAAGTAGTAAATGAGTTTTGCTATTTGGGGAGCAAAGTAACTGATGATGGTCGAAGTAGAGAGGATATAAAATGTAGACTGACAATGGCAAGGAAAGCGTTTCTGAAGAATAGAAATTTGTTAACATCGAGTATAGATTTAAATTCAGGAAGTCGTTTCTGAAAGTATTTGTATGGAGTGTAGCCATGTATGGAAGTGAAACATGGACAATAAATAGTTTGGACAAGAAGAGAATAGAAGCCTTTGAAATGTGGTGCTACAGAAGAATGCTGAAGATTAGATGGGTAGATCACGTAACTAATGAGGAAGTATTGAATAGGATTGGAGAGAAGAGGAGTTTGTGGCAGAACTTGACAAGAAGAAGGGATCGGTTGGTAGGACATGTTCTGAGGCGTCAAGGGATCACCAACTTAGTATTGGAGGGCAGCGTGGAGGGTAAAAATCGTAGAGGGAGACCAAGAGATGAATACACTAAACAGATTCAGAAGGATGTAGGCTGCAGTACGTATTGGGAGATGAAGAAGCTTGCACAGGATAGAGTAGCACGGAATGCTGCATCAAACCAGTCTCAGGACTGAAGACCACAACAACAGTTGTGATTTAAAGGAGTTATAAAATTCCCGAGTTGTGATGCCTTCTAAAATTCGCTTCTATTTCATCGACTTGGTTTCTGTTGAAGGATCTCTTAGTTGTTCTCAATACTTTTGATGCATCTTTCCTAACCTTCAAGAAGTTTTCGTAATTTTCGGAGGTTTTCTTGCTATTCCATTTTATCCAAGCCTGTCTTCGCTTTTCAATTGCTCCATTACAATCTTCGTTCCACCATGGGTGTTTATATTTTTGTTGGTCAGTATAGTTTCAGAAGCTGACTGTACCATGGATTCTTTAATTCTGTTCCAGTCTGTTTTATTTGGTTTGCTGTGTATTCTGTAAATTTGTTGTTGACATCTTTCAGTTTACTTATATCAAATTTTGGAGGTCTGTTTTTTCTTGAAATATTGGAAAGGTTCTTTCGGCGATCTGGGATGATATTAATTTTTACCAGAGACAAGTAATGATCAGAATTAATGTTGGCATTCCTCAGAACTTTTACATTGAAAATTTCCCTGGTGGATTGTTTAGAAATAGCTACATGGTCCAGCTGGAATTCTCCAAACATTGTGTTAGGGTGTTTCCAAGTTTTGGATTTTCGAGGTAGACTCTTGAAGGCTGTGGATTTTAAAAGAAGATCACAGTTCTTACAAATATCAGTTAGTCACTAACCATTTTTATTTGTTCTTTTATGTGCAGGGTAGTCAGCAACAATTTGTTTATACTTTTTTCTCTACCAATTTGTGCATTAAAATCGCCCTTCAAAATTATGGAATGGTATTTTGGAACTTTGTCAATTGTTTCTTCAAGTTTTTCCCAAATTTTGTCGACTGATTCTGATTCTTTTTTGTTCGATTCATTTGTGGGAGCATGGCAATTTACCATCGTATAAGCTTTATTCATAGATTTGAAAGACAGTGTTGACATTCTTCCACATCTTGAAGAGAAATCCAAGACTGAATCGATCATTTTCTTGTTGGCAATAAAGCAAGTGCCTAGATGTGGTTTTTTTTGTCGCTCTTTTGCCAGGTTTTCCTTTGAATATTCTAAAGCCTTTTGATTCAAAACAACATTCATCTGTGAGTCTGGTCTCCTGTGCAGCTGATATCATTACATTTTTTTCTCTTAGTAAGTCTAGCGTTTGTTTCAATTTTTCAACTTGAAGAAGAGAGTTTATATTTATGGTTGCCAAGAAAGTCTTAGGTTTCTTATGATATGATGTTTAGACTCCCCAGAATCCGCAGGTCTACTTGTCCTATGAATAGGAGTGGATTGGTTATCACGTGGGGTATGTAATCCAAGAGGTTGTGTTTCCATCATGAAAAGAGAATAAAAATAAAAATAAGGAAATATTGGGTTATCCCGAAAGATAACGGGGTTTTGACTAATGAGGTAGTGAGCCCCACAGTGTGTGAAATTCAGCCGCCCATTCTGGGTCAGACGCTGTTTGCAGCCTCTCATTCTGAGACAGACATTACAGTTTACTAGTTTTGGTCCAGTCTGGCTATTTCATTTCACCAGCATCACCCATATCGGAGAGACATTCCCCTATCCGCCACCCGGGGAGGCGCCCAATGGGGTACTAGTAAGCCCCACACATCATGTGATTAGTGATGGTGGTTCCACCGCTCTTTCTGCAGTTGGGGTGTTACTAATCACCCTCTTCCGTCTTCCAGGCCGTTGATCATCCCAGATGACAAGTATAGGTTGGGAAACGAAAGATCCCTAGCCCTCGAAACAAGAGGTGGCCGAGGATGGCCAGATGGGAAAGACAAAAGTGAGGAGCCTGGCATAAGTAAGTGGAAGCAATGCCAGGACTCAGCGCGGAGCCCCGTGGTCGCCAGCCACGCACTCACTAGATGTGAGTTCCTGGGGAATGGATAATAAAGTCAAAGTCATATTTCCAAAAACTGAGTAGAAACCGATAAAACTGATATACGCAAATATTAGTCACGTAACTCCCTTGGAAACTGGATTAAATTACTGCAGAGATCAGCTGTATTATGAAAAAAAAACGAGAGACAGGAATTTTACCCAAAATGTTTTATACCTAGTGCGTTTGAAAGCAGCGGTAATTTCTCATCACACAATCAGGCCCCGACTAACTAACTCAGAAAATTTCTAAAACTTCGCACACGCTGTACTCTGGAGCAACATCCCTGCTTGGAAGCGGAGGACAGCCAATCGTCACGAGACACCGCAGCGCCAGCCTCTTTGTCCGATCGGGTGGCTACTCAAAGTGTAAACGCCCATTGCTCAAGACTCTCGCCGCCACTTTACAACACAAAATTTGAATAAGAGTTCAGTGGAAATTTCCACAGCTTCCGCACTGGCCTGTCTGACCAATTACAAGACGTAATTTTTTAAAAAGAGTAGGACGAACAGTTGTCTGCGTCCCAGTCACGCCACAAGCGACCACTGAAAACTAAATTCAACGGATGTTCTGACGCCTCTACAATGAGAGCCAAGAAAGCTATTCTATGATCGTATGCGCACTTCCAGTCATCCACACATTATGTATCACAGAGCTGTCTATGGTAAGGATTATGGGTAAGAGGTATCATGGGTTGATGATATGAAACAAGAAAGAAATAAAATCAATAAAATTGGTTTCCTGCACAATGCTTCTTCCAAGCATGACTATTATGTTCAGCAAGTAGCTGAAAAGCAATCTGCTGGTAGCATATTTGATCATTAAAAGTACTAATTTTATGAAAAATGGCTGAAACAGACGCCGTTCAAATCACACACACACACACACACACACACAGATGCACGGTTTCTGCCGGCGTCAGAATCTTGATGGTATTTCTGCCATTCCATTGAATTCATTGTGTTGTCGTCTTGAACTGTCTGAAAAATCTTAAATCACAGCTCACCACAAATTTCCTTTTAATTTCTGTATTGCTCTTTCTGTGTACAAGTCTACTAACAGCTGCAGCCCTAGCTTACACACAATTTAACACGAATTTGTTTTTCTTGAAGTTTTATTGCTACCATTTGGGTTTTGTAGAAATTGTACAATATTCACCTGTTTCTGCACTTCTATGTCTATAAATTTTAAGGATTATAAACATCTCACTTCACCTTACTTTGTCCAAGACTTACTCAGGGTCCACAAGTGACAGAATATATCCTGATTTTTCTTCATTCTGCGTCCCATTTCCAAACGCAATGTCAAAATTATTTCACGAGTACCTTTTCCCTTCCTGAAACTAACCTGATCATCGTCCAACATACAATAAATTTTTCTTCCTGTTCCCCTATCTGTTATCCTAGTCAGCAGTTTTCAAATTTATTATCCCTCTCATCTAATAACTTGTGTCGTAGCGTATCTTCATTGAACATTATGAAGCAAAGTACGCATTGACAGTGGTGCTGCAAACGGCGCTGCTGCGATGATGATGCCGATTCCAACCGCTAGTGGGCGAGAATGCTGCACGCGGCCTCAGCTGGTAACACATGGAAAGCCGGCTCCATAATTAGCGGCGTTCCCGTCAGCGGGAGGGCCCTGGACGTGCGTCATCACGAAACTGACGCTCCACTGACTAGGTCCTTATTTTAGGGAGTCTTCATTTCCCCACGCGTTGCCATTTCCTCCATTGCTTGTCCTGAGTTTGACATGTCTGTATCAACAGTAGTTCTCACTTATTTGTTTTATTTACTTTCCAATGGATCTCTGATCGCGGTTTTCTCTTATTTATCTTAGTTTTATCGCAACAGAACTCTATTTCTATAGCACTTGACACTAGAATATGCCATAGCTTGACAAGAAAGCATCAGAAATATCAGATGAAGATAACAGTAGTAAAGTTTCATCACAGAAATTAAATTTACTTAACAAAGCTTTATAATGACTAATAAATGAAGCATGTCATTCTCAATGGAGAGAAGTCTTCCGAAGTAAGAGTGATTTCAGGTGTGCCGCAAGGGAGTGTCATAGGACACTGCTATTCACAACATATATAAATGACCTTGTGGATAACACTGGAAGTTCACTGAGGCTTTTTGCGGATGACGCTGTGGTATATCGAGAGTTTGTAACAATGGAAAATTGTACTGAAATGCAGGAGGATCTGCAACGAATTGACGCATGGTGCAGGGAATGGCAATTGAATCTCAATGTAGACAAATGTAATGTGCTGCGAATACATAGAAAGAAAGATCCTTTATCATTTAGCTACAATATAGCAGGACAGCAACTGGAAGTAGTTAATTCCATAAATTGTCTGTGAGTAGGCATTAGGAGTGATTTGAAATGGAATGAACATATAAAATTAATTGTCGGTAAAGCAGTCCGAAAACAAAGGAAGTAGGTTACAGTACACTTGTCCGCCCACTGCTTGAATACTGCTCACCGGTGTGGGATCTGTACCAGATATGGTTGATAGAAGAGATAGAGAAGATTCAACGGAGAGCAGCGCGCTTCGTTACAGGATCATTTAGTAATCGCGAAAGCGTTACGGAGATGATAGATAAACTCCAGTGGAAGAATCTGCAAGAGAGACGCTCAGTAGCTCAGTACGGGCTTTTGTTGAAGTTTAGAGAACATACCTTCACCGAGGAGTCAAGCAGTATTTTGCTCCCTCCTACGCATATCTCGCGAAGAGACTATGAGGATAAAATCAGAGAGATTAGAGCCCACACAGAGGCATACCGACAATCTTTCTTTCCACGAACAATACGAGACTGGAATAGAAGGGAGAACCGATAGAGCTACTCAAGGTACCCTCCGCCACACACCGTCGGGTGGCTTGTGGAGTATGGATGTGGATGTAGATAGTCGCCACTTCAATCGTGAAGTAATTATGAAAAAAGTTCGTGGGATTTGATTCGAAATAATGTAAACTCGTTGCCCTGTTGTGGATATCTGAGCAGATATGATGTGTTTTAACTTCCGATATTCTTCAACTTAGTTATACGGTACTTCCCAAAGACCTTTTTTAATTCGAGCGACATCGCTTCTTCACTTAGCGTTGAAGTTTCTTGAACCTAAAATACACAGTATGGTTGTATTGTATTGTACTGTATGGAACCAGGGGCCTAGAAACGACGGAGAGGCTTCGTCCCCGCCGTAGCCCTCAGCGGTTCACAACTCCACAACAGGCTACAGCAGTCCACTCACCCCACCGCCGCCCCACACCGAACCCAGGCTTATTATGCGGTTCGGCCCCCAGTGGACCCCCCCAGGAACGTCTCACACCAGACGAGAGTAGCCCCAATGTTTAGTGGTAGAGTAACTATGGCGTACGCGTACGTGGAGAAAGTGTTTGCGCAGCAATCACCAACATAGTGTAACTCAGGCGGAATAAGAGGAACCAGCCTGCATTCGCCGAGGCAGATGGAAAACCGTCTTAAAAACCGTCCACAGACTGGCGGGCACACCAGACCTCGACACCAATCCGCCGGATGGATTCGTGCCGGGGACCGGCATGCCTTCCTGTCCGGAGAGCAGTGCGTTAGATCGCACGGCTAACCGGGCGGGCCCACAGTATGGTTGGTTGAATAGATACCTTTGATTCATGATACCTTCCTATAACTCGAATAAAACGAGGCATAAGAAAAAGAGATAACCGAACAAACAGATTTGACTAGAAACAATTCTTTTACTAATTTTTAGAAATATTTTTAGCAGGCCCCCAGTCATTTACTTCTAGCGAGTACTTCTTATGAGGTTTCAGAAAACACCACCTTTGCCCTCTAAATGCAGAACATACACGCAACTGGTTGTGCACGGAATGTCTTAGATCTAGATTTCAACATATCACTATACAGGCAGTGTAACTAGGCGCTTCAGTCGAGGGATGTTGGGAACCGAGAAATCGGTATATTCCCGTTTCATTCACTTCCAGCAGAACCCAGCATGAAATATCAAGCTGCAGTACACGTGCAATAATAGCTTTTGTTTTTCGTATGGCAAATTGTTAGAATCTAGTCATATTTTGTCGCTAAGCATCTATGACGATATGGTGCGATTTTGGTGAATGTGAAGTGGGCTGGAAGGGGAGGCTAGAGACAGATTAAAAGTGGTTCAGCGAGTAAGTATCAGGTTACCAGTCTCGGTAAAGTTCAGGGCTCGATTTCCAGTTGGTTCTAGGATTTCGTCTGTCACTTATCACACCTTTCACGTGTGGAAATGATTTGTAAACATGAAAAAACCAATGTTGCACTGTAGTTTGGAATCCACGTTAAACTATAGGTCCCATTTTAACTGCCCGGGCAGGTCAGGCCAAAGGTCGAAGGACTCAAAGACATACCGCCTCCTGTAGGACTAAGTGAAAACTTGTGGTGTTCAAACAAATTTTCGAACTGGGTACGGTTTTGCTTCGCTAAGCTTTAAAATTCGGATGCACATATCTCTAATTCATGTTATGAGATGATGATTGGTTTTGGGCGTTGAAGAACTATAAGGAAGAGCGACCTAATGTCCTGGGTTAGTAACCAAACCTCATGACAGTGTCTGATGAGTTAAGAGCATATGCCACCGTTAACGGTGAATTGTAGCTGAGATGAGAACGTTAATCTCTGCGTTTCCCTTGGTGCTATTTAAGTGGTGTAGGCTGCACGCCAGTACTAGCTTTCGCCCACTCCTACCTCTCACGTCGTCAATAGCAACACAAATATGGCACTAAATCTCCACACGTATTCATCACGGTCGGACGGACAGACGGGTACAGTTAAGGCACAACGCTTACACTTCACGAAGGGAAGGTGCCATTACTTGTGGAAACGAAATATGTCCCAGGTAAGCGGTCGAACAACCGCTCGGCAATCTCCTAGGCAACAATGCACTCCGTATTTACTTTTTACCACTCTGCCTAACAGTAAGACACTGAGACGATTATTGCCTGTTGTTGAGGTCTTCAGAGACCGGCCTGGCGCAGCTCTACTAGTGTTCCCGGGCAAGTTTCTTCAGTTCTACGTAACTGCTGCTGCATACATCGATCTGAACCCGCTTCCCGTTTTCAAGCCTTGATCTCCAGCTACAACTACCAAATTCCGTGATGCCTCAGAACGTGTCCTATCAAACGATCCCTATCATTAACAAAGTTGTGCCATATAAACTCTAAGACAAGGTGAAAGAGACAGAAAAAAGACGCACCACGAAGGAGTTATCAGAATGGGACGGAAATCGATAGATGTGATGAACATTTGCAGACAAACAAGTGATTACAATTTCAGAATAACTGGATATTTATTCCAGAGAAATAGCTGCACAAATGGAGCAAGTCAGTAACCCACTATCTTGATGAAATGTAAGCGCATGATGGCTTACCACGAAGGGCAACAAAACGGGGAGCAGTATATCGTCGACGTACCACTGTGCATAGGATGACAACCAAAGGAGTGTTGGTTGTCGCGCCAATGGCTAGCGACAGTCAGGTTGATATCCCACTGTTGTCTGGGGCTTCAACAGACACGCCTTCGGCCTGGAAGCTTATTGACTGGAGTAGAACTATCTTCAGTGAAGAGTCCCTCTCGGACTTGAGCCCTGATGACCAGTAAAGAGA
This sequence comes from Schistocerca americana, assembly GCF_021461395.2. NCBI lineage: Eukaryota > Metazoa > Arthropoda > Insecta > Orthoptera > Acrididae > Schistocerca > Schistocerca americana. The sequence goes on along the minus strand of NC_060122.1, from coordinate 466,114,109 downwards.
TGTCGGGAAATGCCCTGCACAGCGGTGAGATATCAGCCTGAACGTCTCCCACCAAACGGGCAGATAACCAGGTGTGACTGTCTGGAGTGCCATTTGTTTTCATAGCAGGACTTTGTTTCTCATCCGCGGCACCCTTACAGCACAGCGGTACGTAGACAATGTTCTACGCCCCGTTTTGTTGCCCTTCGTGGCAAGCCATCATGGGCTTACATTTCAGGAAGATAATGCCCGCCCGACCATGGCGAGAATTTCTACTGCTTGTCTTAGTTCTTGTCTAATCCTACAATGAGCAGCAAGGTCGCCGGAACTCTCCCCAGTTGGGGACGTGTGGAACATTATGGGCGGGTCTCTGCAACCAGCTAGGGATGGTTACTATATAACGCGCCAATTAGACTAAATTTGGCACAATATCCCTCAGGAGGACATCAACAACTTCATCGATCAATGCCAAGACGAATAACTACTTGCATAAGAGCCAGAGATGAAGCAATGTGCTACTAACTTGCTCAATTTGTGAAGCTCTTTCTCTTGAGTAAATCATCCAATTCTTCTACAATTGTAACCATTTGTTTGTTTGTACATATACATCACAGCTACGGATTTTCGTCTCATTCGGATAATTCCTTCGTGGAGCGACGTTTCTTTCTCTTTTTTTGTCTTAGGATGTATTTCTTTTCTCCCAGTTGGTTCAGTACCTCTTCATTAGCCATTCCATCTACTCACCTATTCTTCACCGCTCTACTGTAGCACAACATTTGAAAAACTGCAGTCTAGCCAGATAACTTCATAAATTAATAAATTTTACTTTTCCACAAATGCTTTTTTTTGCCGTTTCCAGTACTATTTTACACGGAAGCGCCAAAGAATCTGGTACAGGCATGTGTATTCAAATATAGAGATTTGTAAACAGATGGAATACGGCGCTGCGGTCGGCAACGCCCATGTAAGACAACAAATGTCTGGCGCAGTGGGGTCCCGGGTTCGATTCCCGGCGGGGTCAGGGATTTTCACCTGCCTCGAGATGACTGGGTGTTTGTGTAGTCCTCATCATTTCATCATCATCTAGGAAAGTGGCGAAACTGGGCTGAGCAAAGATTGGGAAACCGTAAGGGCGCTGATAACGAAGCAGTTGAGCGCCCCACACCAAATATCATCATCATCATCATCACTTGGCGCAGTTAGATCGGTTAGTGCTGCTACAATGGCGGGTTATCAAGATTTAAGTGAGTTTGAACATGGTATTATAGTCGGCGCACGAGCGATGGGCCACAACATGTTCGAGGAAGCGATGAAGTTGGGATTATCCCGCACGACCACTTCATGAGTGTGCCGTGAATATCAGGAATCCGCCAAAACTTCAAACCTCAGACATTGCTGCTGCCGTATAAAGAATCTGCAAGAACGGGACCGATGACGACTGAAGAGAATCGTTCAGCGTGACAGAAGTGCAACCCTTCCGCAAATTGCTGCAGATTTCAATGCTGGGCCGTCAACAAGTGTCAGCGTGCGAACCATTCAACGAAGGATTATCTACATAGGCTTTAGGAGCCGAAGGCCCACTCGTGTACCCTTGATGAGTACACGACACAAAGCTTTACGCCTCGCGTGGGCCAGTCAACACCGACATTGGACTGTTGATGACTGGAAACATGTTGCCTGGTCGGACGGGTCTCGTTTCAAATTGTGCCGAGCGGATGGACGTGTACGGATATGGAGACAAGCTCATGAATCCGCGGACTCTGCATGTCGGCAGGGGACTGTTCAAGCTGGTGGACGCTCTGTAATGGTGTGGGGCGTGTGCAGTTGGAGTGATGTAGGACCCCAACACGTCTAGATACGACTCTGACAGGTGACACGTACGTAAGCATCCCATCTGATAACCTGCATCCATTCATGTCCATTGTGCATTCCGACGGACTTGGGCAATTCCAGCAGGACGGTGGCGTGGGCGATTTAGATGTGTTCTAGGATTTCAGACACGTACATGCAAACGACGAAAAAATTAATTATGTAACTTTATAATTTCTCGAGGCGATAATTAAAACCTTGTGGCTATCCCTCGTACGAGTCCTGATCTCGTTAAAGTGTGCTCTCTTGTAGTTGTATGGAGTCTACAACTTTGCTTTCACCGTTTTACAGTAGGTGGCAGCAGTGGCAAGTGGTGCAGCATATGGTAGTTTGTTACTGCCGTACAATAAGCTTAGATACTTCTGAAAACAACGCCGTCTAAACGTTATCGATTTGTGATTGCGTCAAAAAGTTATTCTCGATTAAACTTACGAGCCCAATTCTCATTTGCGAGAAGTTTTAATTTTCTGCTTTTACATGAAAAAAATCTCAACGGAGTTTATAAAATGCTGGGTAATATCTATGGCAAGGCACCTATTAGTGAAAGAACGTACAAAGGATTGTTTCCGTGCCTCGAAGACAGTGATTTTGACGACGACAGGCATGCTGGTGGAAAAGAGAAGGTTTTCGAAGCTACTGAAACCGATGGAAACAGTCACAGAAGATCGTTATCGAAAGCAATTAATGCGTTTGAGCTGAGCACTGGAAGACAAACGCCCGCACTGCAGCGATAGACATGAAAAGGTGACTTTGCAGCGTGACAGTGCATGACCTCACGTCGAAAAACCCGTCAAAACATACTTAGAAACGTTGAAAAGGGAAGTCTTACCCCACCCACCATATTCTCCAGTATTGGTCCCTCTCACTACCACTCGCACAAGACTTGGCTGTCAAGCAGCTCCGGTCGTCTGAACAAGTGCAAAATTAGAACCATTCATGAATATCCTCAGAGGACGTCCAGTTTTTCCTTCGCGACATTCGTATGCTGCTCGAAAGATGGGAGAAAGTAGTGGTCAGCGATGTCTAATACTTTCAACCGTGAATTTTTTAAATTTCGTTCGTCATATTCGATGCTTTAGCAAAGTATGCAACTGTATCCTCAATGATTTAAATAATGAAAACTGCACCAGTTACTTATTTTTTCATGCTTAGCACAACGCGCTTGGAAAACTTATTCTAATGTGCGTTTGTTAACATGAACATTTTTAGTGATGTCTTTATGTGTGATTTTCTGCCTCTCTTGTGTCTTTTAGAGGTCACACTGCAATCGGAAAATCGGATAAAATGAATCTATGAGTGTTTTTAAATGCTAATATTAGAAATGGTAATTTTGTTTGTTTACTTACAAGTATTGTGCCTCCTCCATTATAGAGAATATCATATAAACTCAAATCATCAATTACACAGTTTAACACTATGACTTCACAAAGAGTTTGTACACAGTCAGAGGTGTTACAGTGTTTGTGGATCACTTTATAAATATAAGGCTGTCGATTATAATATGTATTTTTACCAGCGTTGACTGCTGAACTATCGATTACGTTTCTTTTAATGAAGAAATGTACATATTTATGAACATTACTACAGTTATCTTATGCAGGTGAAATATTTGAAAAAGTTAACTGGTTCACTATCTAGTTTGTGCTTGCGAATTTTTTCTCTTTGCTTTTTGTGGTCTATAAAAATTTCAAGCCCTCTATTAAATCCATTGTATGTGATTTTTGGAAGCGGTGGAGTATCTTAAGATATTATTTTATGTTTTCAATTGGGTGTCCAGCGTTTTTTATGTATTTTGTTATTCTTGATTTTGTAAATTGGTTAGTGTGTTCAGGGTATTCAATTTGAAAATTCTTGCCAGTTTGTCCGATGTTGTAGTTTGAGTAGGTTTTACATGTTACTTTGTTTATGCCTGAGCCTGAGAATTTATCATCTTTTATTGTTTAAGTTGTGAACTAATTTCTATTGTAGTTTGTTGTTTTTGGAGAAAACTACTTTCACTGTATGTGACTTAAGTAGGTTTGCTATTTTTTAGAAACGTTACCTGCATATTGTATACTAACCATACACTTGACTGTATTACTAGTTCCTTTTAAAGAGTCAGGACTTTCTTTCTTTTTTTGTTATTTGTCATTGCATACTGTCTGTCATTGAACTGGGAAATTAACTGGCCACTGCAATTTGCTTAACGATGTCTAATTCTTTCTCGCTATCCTCTTTGTTCATTGGGATTTTGTTTGCTCTGTGTACCATCATTTTGTATGCAGCTTTCGTGTGTACATCTATGTGACGTGATGTAGCAGGGATTGTGTTGTTGGAGGTCCTCTTTTTTCTGTATGTCTTGATATTGTGCTTGTTCTTTCTGTTCTCTATGCAAAAAACTAGAAAGTTAATGCTATTATATTTTGTATTTAGCTGTGAAATTTATTTTCTTGTGTACATTATTAAACAAATTTATGTTGACCTTGGTGTCTTTGGTGTCACCTTTGAGTAAAATCAAGGTATCACCTATAAATATTTTGTAGTATATTGTGTTTTTTAAGTAGGGTTCCTGGCTGCTGTATACTTTTTGTTCCAGGTAGTTTATAAAAAGTTTTCTACTGTGCCAGATACGAATATGACCATGGCTAGCCCATCTGGTTGCTGATAAGTGTTACCACTGAATGCAAAGTAATTGTAGTTCAGTTTTATTTCTAGTGATTCTATAAATTCAGTCATTTCAGCTTATGAAATCTCTTCTTGGCTTCTTTAACAGGGATATTGGAATATAGGTTTGTAATGTCTAGTGACATATAACGAAGAGAACCTGGAATGTTTATTTGACTTATTTCAGTGACTAGTGTGGTATTGATTTTTACACTATATGTTGTTTTATATGTGAAATACGTTTTTAGGAACTGATTGAGCTTGTGTGATAGTTTGTATGCAGGGCTGTTCATACTGTTAACTACAGGCCTTACAGGACATCCTTCCTTGGGTACCTTAGGTTGGTATCTTAATAGGAGCTTTAGCGTTCATACAAGTGGGGTGTTTCTTCTCATATTCCGTCAGTAAGAAATATGTTTTCTTTTTAATGTCCTTTGATTTTGTTAGGAATTGTTTTCTTGGATCTATGTTGAAATGCACTATGTTGTTTTCCATGAAGAATTTAAGAGTTTTCTCATAGTACTCACTTTCTTTCCTAATGGCAGTCGTGTGGCTCTTATTTGATTTTAAGGTTCAAGCCTGATTTTCTGTGAGTGTTTTTGCTTATACTGCTTAGTGTTTTTTGAATGAGTTTGTATGTGTCTACAGTTATCTTCGCATTTCATTGCTTCCCTACATCTACATCTACATCTACATCTACATTTATACTCCGCAAGCCACCCAACGGTGTGTGGCGGAGGGCACTTTACGTGCCATTGTCATTACCTCCCTTTCCTGTTCCAGTCGCGTATGGTTCGCGGGAAGAACGACTGTCTGAAAGCCTCCGTGCGCGCTCTAATCTCTCTAATTTTACATTCGTGATCTCCTCGGGAGGGGGGAAGCAGTATATTCGATACCTCATCCAGAAACGCACCCTCTCGAAACCTGGCGAGCAAGCTACACCGCGATGCAGAGCGCCTCTCTTGCAGAGTCTGCCACTTGAGTTTGTTAAACATCTCCGTAACGCTATCACGGTTACCAAATAACCCTGTGACGAAACGCGCCGCTCTTCTTTGGATCTTCTCTATCTCCTCCGTCAACCCGATCTGGTACGGATCCCACACTGATGAGCAATACTCAAGTATAGGTCGAACGAGTGTTTTGTAAGCCACCTCCTTTGTTGATGGACTACATTTTCTAAGGACTCTCCCAATGAATCTCAACCTGGTACCCGCCTTACCAACAATTAATTTTATATGATCATTCCACTTCAAATCGTTCCGCACGCATACTCCCAGATATTTTACAGAAGTAGCTGCTACCAGTGTTTGTTCCGCTATCATATAATCATACAATAAAGGATCCTTCTTTCTATGTATTTGCAATACATTACATTTGTCTGTGTTAAGGGTCAGTCGCCACTCCCTGCACCAAGTGCCTATCCGCTGCAGATCTTCCTGCATTTCGCTACATTTTTCTAATGCTGCAACTTCTCTGTATACTACAGCATCATCCGCGAAAAGCCACATGGATCTTCCGACACTATCTACTAGGTCATTTATATATATATTGTGAAAAGCAATGGTCCCATATCATTCCCCTGTGGCACGCCAGAGGTTACTTTAACGTCTGTAGACGTCTCTCCATTGATAACAACATGCTGTGTTCTGTCCTGAGGAGTTTGTTTGGTTTGCGAACTATGGCATAATTTTCATTGCTGTTTGGTTTTAGAATGTCTATTGCATTCTTTGTTTCCACTCTGAGCTGTTTCAGAGTGTTGTCTGACAGATCTCCTTTTGCATTATATTTTAAATCTCTTTCATTGAATAATATGTCTGTGTTGTTCACTGCTCTGCTGTAGAATGTGTGTGTGTTTTTAATATTGTTACCTTCTTTACTATTCTGATATTGTTTGGATTTCAGTTTGTTCAGTTTTTTTTTACTGTGTTTTTTGAAGGTTTTCACTATATAACCTTGCACTTCGAGAAAAAAAAGGGTGGAGACAGAATTGTAAACCCAATATTAAAACTTTGACAAACAAAAAGGGTAGAAATCACTGTCTCATCGCCACAGTATGAAATACTATAATAGGATGCATATTTAATAAAAGCTCACATTACTCTATTCCGACAGAAGCAAGTCATTCACGACACATTTCAGTAGCTTATGCAACAACGAGCACTACTCAGAATCTGTCTTTCGAGTTTCCAAAAAGCACTTCAAGACGTTTTCGTTTCATTAACCCAGATGGTTGCGCGACTTGTGGCACGCTGGCGACCAAAGGGAAAGTACCTATGAGGTTAGAGGGTTCAAATGGCTCTGAGCACTATGGGACTTAACACCTGAGGTCATCAGTCCCCTAGAACTTAGAACTACTTAAACCTAACTAACCTAAGGACATCACACACATCCCTGCCCGAGGCAGGATTCAAACCTGTGACCTTAGCGGTGGGGGGTTAGAGGGGCTAAGAAGAACTAAGTGTATTAAATATCTAATATCTTAAAAACTCTCCGCACACTTGGTTTGGTCGTCCAGAAACTGATACTCACCCCAGCGTTGACCCATTCTAATACGTTTCGCAGCAGAGATTTGTCGAACTACAATGTGTGACTCCTCACAGGTGATTCTCGACAGAGTTTCAGATTTTGTGGCACAAGGACACACTAGAACATGGTAGAAAAAAGGTCTCATCCTGTCTGTTAAAAATTATTACATCACGTAAATTTACTGGTAACAAAACCCAGCAAATGTGGTGTGATAATTTTGCAAGACAGAACTATCATGGTTCTTGGAGCACTTGTTTGATTGTAACTAATAACTGTTTCGAAGCAGTGGGCTTGAAATTTCTAATATCTGGACACTCTTATGTGCTTGATTATGGGGTTGTGGCGTTGTCCGGATAAGAGACAAGATGTGTATAACAGTGGCGCGGGAAGAAGTTGCGAATACCGTAAGAGATGCAAAATGTACAACCGTTCAGAGTCGTCTCCACGCAGACTGAAGATTTCCTTGATGTGGCGAGAGCAAATGACAAATACCTGAATACAGTCCCTCTGAAAGCATGTACTCTTGAATCAGGACATCAAACACTAATATTCCTTTCATGTACGTACGCCTTGTATTCATCGACGAGGATATAAGGAATATCAAGATCACGAAGAGAGGAAATTTCTTGGGCATCATCATTGATGTGGAACCTCTTACAACTGCCGAGTCAAATCAACTGGCAGACGTAAAACAAAGATTTATATGGTTGAATTTTTGTGTCACCAATACTTGGCGTTTTACAGATGATTATAGGCTTCAAATTAGCACGTGCATCCATAACTTTTTCGTAATAATTTTTTTTCCATTCAACTTTTTATTGTTATCATGATGCACTTATTTCGTTCATATTACTGTAAGGCCATTTTTCTACAAAAAAACTGTACTTTTACCTACCAACGTATAAAAATAAATGTTTCTTTTAAAGAGCTAACAAATGTTTTTCATTTCGCGTGGAAAATCTAGTTTTTGTCACCTATGTGCTTTCCCATGGCTACTCCTCAGTTATTGTTACTTAATGTGCTGTACGTAAAACAGGGGAATTAGGCCCAACAGTAAGTCTGCCTAGGCACAGAGTGCTTTCAGCCTATGGCAAACAGTCGGTCGTGTCTAAACCGTAGAGTGAGTTGGTGCAAAAGCGGTATATATCTACATGTACGTGTACATCTATATCCATATTTGCAACCGTCTGTTAAGTGCATGGCACTGCGTATATCCCACTGTACCTGTTGTTATGGCTTTTTCTCCGTACCATTCACGTATTGAGTACGGCAAGAATGACGTCTAAATGCCTGTTTGCGTTCCGTAATTAATCTGATGGCAGCGATAGGTAGGGGCTTGTAGTATATTCCTAGAATCACTATTTCAACATGGTTCTTGTAACTTTGTAATTAGGCTTTCTCGGGATAGTTTACATGTATCTTCAAGAGCCTGTCAAATCAGTTCTTTCATCATGTCGGTGACATTCTTCCACAGGTCGAAGAAATTTGTGACCATAAGTACTGCCCTTCTCTGAATACGTTCAGTGTCCCATATTAGTCATATTTGGTACGGATCCCGCTCACTTTAGCAGTATTTTAAAATGAGTCGCACAAGCATTTTTTAAACAGTCTCGTTTGTAGACTGGATTTTCTTAGTATCCTATGAATGAACCTAAGTCTGCCAGTTGCTTCACGTACTACTCAGCCTATGCATAATCGCAAAGTTTCGTATGCACGGGAACTGTAACGGATTCGAAATTTAACTCATTGCATTTATAAGATGCTACGTCCTTATCGTTTTTTGAAGAGCACAATTTTACGTATCTAAACATTTAAAGATATTTGAAAATCTTTGTACCACATTGAAATCTTATCGAAATCTGACAAGATATTTATACGGTTTTTCTCTTTTCAGGGTGATTTAGTCCAAGCATTCTGTGATGCTCTGATGTTGAATTTGCAAAAATTAAACCTAAAAACAATAATTATGAGGTTATACGAAATTAAATTTTAAATGGAAATTCAATCAAAGACGACGGACATGGGAAAAAATATCCGCAGATTTGCAAGAAAAAGTTTTTTTAAATGAAGAAAAAATGAGGTTCCAAGCGAAAAGTCCTAGAAAACCTGTAGGGCTTAAAAATATGTATGGATTGCCTATTTATAAGTATCGAAAAAACCGATAATTTAGGTTCTTTATAACTCGTTAACATTCACATTCTCATACTTGCTATTTACTGTAAGTATAGCCCGCGGTAAGCCAAAAGAATACTTGTTCGGAAAATTAAAATTAATATTAAAATATTTTAATTACTTTTCGAGATACATTGATCTTCTGAAAAAAAGCACTTCCAAACTGACTAGCTCTTCTCAGCGGATAGCCCTACAGTAACATGCAGTTAAATAATTTTTACGATTTCATTAATTGCAGGGATGAAAAAACGACTTCGAAAAACTTGCACTTTTGTAGCCTGTGCTTTTGCAACTAATTATCTGTTTTTATTTTACGAAAATAAATTTCAAAGAAAGAAATTGGTCAAATTCTTTTCACGCGTTAAAAAAAAAAATGTTTTTCTACAACGTTCTGGCGCCGAGATAACTTTTTTATCTAGTGGACGCAGCTAATATTTTACAGCGATACGCTGAATAGAGGTTAATATTAAATAGTTACATTTTCAAGAAAAAATACTAGGATATGTTTCACTGATTTCTTAGTATTAATAACTGAGTAATAGCGTGAAAAACGTGCAAGCGCGTAGTGCGTCACCTGGTGCGGCGGCGGAGTGGGTGGAACCGGCGCGCGACCGCTCTGGTAACTGACTAAACGGCCCGCGGTTACGTAATCTTTGTACTTACTCTGGGGTAGCTAGACGAGGTTAACACGAACGTTAAAGCCATTTTCCCCTTAGAAGAAAAATAGCCGCGGAAATATACAATTTTTATTCAATTTATATTTCGAGTTTTCAGAGCCAGTGCGCGCCGGTTCCCCGCCCTCCGCCACCAGCCCCAGGTGGCGCACTCTGCGCTTGCACGCTTTTCACTTTATTGCTAAGTTACTAATACGAAAAAGAAATGAAACATATCGTCGTATTTTTTTCTTAGAAATACAAGTGTTGAATATCAACCCCTATAGGCCACATCGCTGTAAAATGTTAATTGCGTCCACTAGATTTTTGAAGTTTTCATCGATCCAGAAATTTGTAGAAAATTTTTAAGGGAAAAAAAGGTCAGAAATTTCTTTCTTTAAAAGTTATTTTTATAAAATAAAAATTCAGACAGTTGGTTTCTAACATTCTGCGTGGTGTCTGTTTCTTCTATATCGTGTCTCCCTACCACTTTCGCGCAACGACGCTCTGAGCGTGTTTTTTTTTTTTAGGGAATTGACTAGTTTGAACATGGGACCTGTTGGTGGTAAGGAGACGCCAGACCACACATGACATGTAGAGTTCAGAAGAGTTCAGTGAGACTAGCGGTGATATAACCAAATACTTAATGATTTCAGCATCAGCTCCACTGCACTCCCTGTAAAAGAATCTTAATACTAACTAAATTTAGTGGAAAGGGTTCAAGGCTTTCCTATTTTTAGTTAGCTGGTAAAATAACGTCGAAAAAGCAGTTAAGTTTACCATTGGAAATTTTATTCTACTCACAAAACATTGTTTATAAATTGCACTATTGATAAAAGGAAATGTTTTAATACAGGATGGTAAAAACGAACTGCGTTCAACAAATATGTGGACGAATATTCCCTGAATGGGTTTCCAAGTTCTACAATGGATTGAAGGATGACCTATGCCATATCACATCTATAATCTAGGTTTAAATTAAGTTTCACAAGAGAGAAAACTATCAAAATGGTCTACAGTGACCCTCAATTATCTTTAATTACTTATCTAACTTGTCGTAAATTACAGTGGCTGATGTAGCTTCTCAATAACTATATAACAGAAAAATCATCGCGTTTCAGATTTTTACTTCAAGTGGCAAATGTGAACACCATGAGCTTTAATTGACGATCGACACTAGTATTACGCAAAAAAGGGGTGTAACAGATGAGACTTCTGCAGTTCTGAGTGAAGCTTTATGCGCTGTTATGCGTGCGGTCATTACCTTGTCGGTGTTCATCAGGGGGCAGCGGACAGCACAGCTCTGCTCACCTCGCTGGCTCGGAAGCAACTCTCTCCTAACTTCTCCTTGCTACAGTTTACTGAAGTTGGTTTGAAAAAACTATCTGGCTGTGTTTTATCTGACCAATCAGGGTCTCAATGTTAACCTTAAGCTCTGCCTACAAAAATTCTGTCTATCCAATGAGAAACGTTATACTTTTCGTGGTGGGGCAATGTTTTTAACGTTTGCAACGTAACAGAGAAGCGAAAAAGTCTCACGCTAAAACTTGCAGCTGGTGTGGTCCTTTTAGTGTTATCGTAAGATCTATACTGTTCTTCTGAAGGGCTCTAGCTTTTAACATGGGCTGGGGGTGGTCCTAGCGGTTAGCTGGCGACGTGGGTGTCCGTCCCTTATCGTAGGGCCTTCCAGCTTAACACGGTTCTGCTCTTGGCTTCTGTTCTCGTTTCTCCCCTCAGAACTGCGTGTCTCACGGTGGGAAGGTATGACATGCATTTAGGCATTCTTGTGTTAGTCTGTGGTATTCCATTTGCTCACTCATTACACGTATTACTTTGGTTAATTTACTGTCACGATTTATCGGAGCTATGTGACATACTACTGGATTTGCTTATCATGTCAGGGTTTTCATGGAAGGTGTTGGATTTGCCTGACACCTTAAATATCACCACCCTTTGAACTTAATTTTTGCACTGATGTTAGGCAATGATTGAATCGTTGTCTAAGCCAGTCAAAAATTATTCCGTTATCTAAATTTTGTTGCCTACTGTGCAGCCAAGTTATTCTGTTCTATGCTAGTGTGTATTATTAATTTATATTTTTATATTCTTCCACATTATTATCAAAAATATGTTTATATTGACAAGGGAAGAATATTTTTATTCTATTATAATATTTTTTAAATATTTTCTTTCTTTATTTAATTGTGAAGTATGTTTTTTAAGAAGTTTGTTATCGAAAGTGAGGAGTCTTTCACATCGATTTTCTTAGAAATATTGTTTTTATAAATGTAGTAATTGAGTAAAATCTATTCCTAACACATTTTCTAAATATCATGTACAAGTAAAATGTTTTTGTTTCTAGACACTCATTTCAACATTTTTACACTAACAAATAAGAATTATTTCCAAGAATTGCTGTGCCAAGTATTGAGATATTATCCTAACAAATGCTACATATGTTAAAAAAAGGGAAAACATCCAACAAGATAATTTTTTATTCTTTGTTTTTATAAGGAGAAAATAAGTAAAATATAGTTATTCTTTTATTTTTATGAGGTGAAACTAAGTGGCACATGGTTTTAGTATTTATTATACCTTACTTTGTTTCTTTATATACTGTCCATTTCAGAACTAATGACTTATTTTTATCGATAGTCTATTTTTTACTTAAGTTCATAGTCAATGACTGTTATTTTGTAGTTTATTAGCTGTCTGGTGTGCTTAACTTATTAAGTTTTTCGCACGTTTCTTTTACACAATTCCTACATCACATAATTTGATTTCACACATTCACACAATCCTATGAATGTTTAAGCATGAGGTTGGCGAATTTTTTTTTTTTTTTCACGAAGGTGATGGACTTCAGTGAGATGGATGTGGGCAAGGATTTGATGTACAGCTTCGTTCGTCATTCCTTGTTGGCTTTGCAAGTGTGTGAAGTGTGTGTTGCTGTTGTGGAGGTCCCATAATGGAATGGCCCTGTGAGTGCAGAATCTCGTGGTTTACTGGCTTTGTATGCGTAAAAGTCATCGTTATGTGTCGCTGAAAGCGGTCGTTTTTCGTTGTAATACTTCGCAGACGACTAGTTTACAATAGGATAGGGATTTGGGAAGGTACGTCGTCTATTCTTCACCCATCTTCTTTCTTGGTCTCAATCTTGTGTATCTTCAACTTCTGTTCTTCCTGCCTTTCTCTGCTTCTTTCTTGCTTCTTGGTTCTTCTCTGGACAGGATATGGAAATATTTATTGATAACTAGTCGCTTTGAAGTTCTTCTCCTAGTAACAGTTTGATAAATGGTTTGGACATGTCATTTCTACTTTGTGGACGTTTTCTTCAGTTCAGTACATCAGCGTGCTGTTTAATAGCGGTAGTGTGACTTTTACACATATTTTTTGCCAGTGGTGGTTTGCCCAAGCCGTCTTCTCATCGGGCCGTTTTTTGCTCTCTCCACTGAGTCGGGGTGTCCCGGGGTTTACGAGTGGTGAAAGTCTGGTGTTTGCTTGTCAGTCCCTGCACCAGTCCCTTCCATGTTCCGCCACTCTGTGGTTGCCTCTTCTGTCCCAGCAGGGTTCTGCCACCCTGTGGTTCAGGAGATTTACTGCCCACTTCAGCTACCCTCTGTTGGTCTCACTGTCCTTTCCCTTCACTCGACGCTTCTGCCTTTTAGGAATCATGTCTTGCTAATTACGTCCTTTTCTTTCTTGATACTTCTCACGTTGCAACTTGTGGGTCGTTGCATCTGGTCTTTGTTGGAGTTTTTACAATGGTTCTTACAGAAAGTTTTACTTATGATCATCTAACATACGTGTAGTACCTACATTGTTTTACACCTTCTTAACAAGTTTTACAAATTTCGGCACCCTTTCCATGTTACAATTCTAAGATATTTTGAGTCTTAGCTTCTACAAAAATCCTCAAATTCGTTTTTTTATTTTTTTGTGTAGTGTCGTGGTGTATAGCATTTTTGTATTTCATGCTGTTAGACTATCTATGCTTTATCCCTTCGCCTTAATCTATGGTAGTATTGGTGTTATTTTTGTTTTTGTTTTTATTGAAACTACTTTCTTTTTCCCACCTTCCTCTCTCTTCATTCTTCTTTCTCCTGACGATCTTACCTGCAACATAATCTTGAAATACTGTGCTGATTATTTACCAGTAATAAAATTAATCTTCAAACTTGTACTGAAAGTGTTTAATACTGCCAGTCTTAGGTAAAAATACCTCTGCTTTATCTCGTAAAATACCCTCTAATTCTCTTTTACTGTGTTCCAAAATACCTTGAACTTCTTGCAATTTTTTGTCGATTTCTTTATGAACTTCTAACATGAGTTGAGGCGATTCCCCCTTTCGTGCATACCATTCTAATTCTTCATCCTCTTTATCTCGCATCCTTCTTAATTGTTTGTTTATAACTGGTATTTCTTCTAACTTTAGCTTTTGCTCAAAGAGAAGTGTGACATTCCCGAATGTTACGCTACCTTTCCCCATATCTATTACCGCTCATCTCTCATTTAAAAAAATCTGCACCTATAATCAAATCTACAGTTAGTTTAGGTATAATCACGAAGTTGGCTTCGATCTTTTGACCTTGGCACGAAAGAGTTAACCTTGTTTGTCTCGTAACTTCCACAGCATTGTTTCTAATAGGACCTCTTACTTTAATCTTACGTGTTTTCAGAACTGGCAATTCCTCATTGGCATTACACTGCATGAATAAATTTTCTGAGATCGCAGTCAGTTCACTTCCGCTATCAATTACAATATTGACTGGGATATGCTTTACCATGGCCTTCACAATTGGTTGAATTTGAAAGGGTTGGTTATATTCTTCTTCTTCTTGCATCAACGAATCCTCCACTGAATCATACATGAGTCTTTTAGGAATTTCCCTTGTGAATTCGAACTTTCTGTAGGATAAGCTTCGACTGCTACTTCTCTCTCTTTTATTTCCTCTTCTCTATTTCTTCCTTCATTTACGTTTTCTTCAACATCATCTACTTTTTCCTCATCCTCGTCTATCTTCTCCTTCTTCGTCGCTACTTCCACATAATCGCATCTAAATACTCTAATGATCGCTTCATAACTTCCTTCATTATATACGTTGGGTTGTGTGCCCACTCGTAACTTATTTTTAACTTCTGTCGACTGCGCATTATCCTCATTGAATTCGCTTTCCCTGATTTCCATCTCAAATAGCTCTGCAATACTCATTACTTCGTCCTTTCCTCCTACATTCGTTGTGCTTGCCTCTGCTAATTCATCTTCCTCGTCAGTATTCTCCCAAATAATTTTGTCCCAACACGATATTGTTATTTTCTTGTCTTCGTTTTCATCTGGTCCCTGCGGATTTGTTTCTTTCTTCTTCTCTTCTTGTGATAAGATTTTTACTTCTCTGTTCAAGGTGCTGCAATTGTCCTGGGTCAGTGCGTCATTCTCTTTGGCATGGGCGCTTAGCTGTCAGTTCGAACGTTTATCGGGGTTTGGTGATCTTACCTCCACCTCTTCTATCTGTATTCTCTTTTCTCGTTCAGCTTGTTGATATTGGTTTCTTTGTTGATAATTTGTCGGTCTATTGGTTCTCCAGTACCCGTTCCGGTTTTCGTTATTCCCTCTGTAATAGTTGTTGCCGTTCCTGGGTGAATTATAGTTATTGCCATATTCTCTTCTAAATTCATAACCGGTTCTGTGTTGAAATCTATTGTCGTTTCTTGGTGCGAAGTTATCACATGGTTCGTAATTATTGTTTCTTCGTACTGTGTCTTGTGGATTCCACTGCTTTTTGCTTTCGTTTTCACGTGCGCTTCGTCTTTTTCCTGCGTCATCTTCCGAAAATATGAACTCTAGTTCCCTTAGAATACCTTTAAATGCTTCGACGTCATTGCCTCCGCGACCTACTAATGATTGCTGGTATTTGAGTGGTAGCTTCATCGCGCATAATTTAATCAACTCTCCGTCACTGTATAGTACATCTAAGCACTGATTTTTCTTTGCCATTAATTCGAAAAATTTCACGGGACTCTTCTCTCCTGAATTTTCAAAATATGGGTTCTGTAATAATTCGTACTTCACTCTGTTCTGTGCTTCGCTGGACCAATATCGTGAGAGAAACTTCTCTCTGAAATCTTCGTGCTATCGGCATGTCGCTGCAACATTCTGCATGGTTTCTGCAACTGTTCCTGACATGTGTGCACATATAAAGTCTAATTTGTGTGCTAGCGTCCAGTGTTCTGGTAATCCTACTCGGAATTGATCAATAAAAGTTCATGGATGTAATGAGTTTCCTTCTCGAAAGTGTTGAAATTTTCTGACAGTGAGGAAATGATCGTTGTCGTACTTCGTCGTGGTTCCGTATGAAATTCGCGATTCTTCGCCACTTTTGTTTCTGATCATTTCTCCCGTCGTTGTTTCCGGTTTTGGTAGATCCATTGGATATTGTCCACTGTAACTTTCGCCTACCCTTGCGTAGTATCGTTGGAGTGGTACGCAATAATTTTCTTCCATCGGTTGTGAACGTGTAGCTGAATGCATTGCACTGTACTCTTCGCGACCTGGCTTTCCATTGTCAGGTATTGGTTCGGTATCTTGTTTGGCTAACCCTGCTGCTTCATTGCACGATCCAAACTGTCTTGAAACATACATTTGTGGTTCCGCATGTGTTTGTGATGACGTTTGTTCATCAAGAATTTCGAAACGTGTTTGTTGCTGTGCAGGCTGTCTGATTTCACGTATGTTATTTTCCACCTGTAATTGGAATCGCAAATGCGTAATATCTTCGTTAATTGCTTGTTTTTCCGGTACTGTTACACACACGGATGTGGTTGCAGACTCAGTGCTTGTTCGATCCTGTTCACTACGCTCTTCAATGGTTTGCAACAACTCTGTTCGCAATTTCTGAAATTGTCGATTCGTTTGCGCTTATATTTTGACTATGCGGTTATCATATCTTTTCAGCGCTGCTTTTGTGATACGTTTGTGTAACACACTGTTTCCAACAACTTCACGCGCTGTACCTGCTGCTTGTCTAGTAATTTCGTTTATCTGTTTCTCTAGTTTCTTGGCTTCTCCCTGGGTGTTGTTACGTAATGTTTTGATCTCGTCCTGAATGTCATTACGCAATGTTTGTACGTCCGCTTGTACCTTGTCAATGTCTGTTCTCAATTGATTGTGACCTGTTATTGGGTTTCCTATCACTTCTCGAAATTCTTTTGCCTCGTCTTCAAGATGACTTAGGTGTAACTGAATATTTTTGTTTTGTTCTTTAATCTCACGCATTTGTCTCGTGGTTTCTGCATTCTGAATTTTAATGTGGTTCGCAATTTCTTTATTTTGTCTTGTCATGGTTTCCGTAATTTATTGTAATAATTCTGCCAGATTAGTGGGTCCTATTGCGTTTCCTTCCGACGTCCTACGCTCTGTGTTTTCACCCAAGTGTTGGTTCGCAACCGATTGCATTGAACTGTTCTGTGACACGTTTCTGCTCGCATTCCTTGTACTCTGTGGTGAGGGAGCTCTGATTACTTGTACTATGGGTTCTACGTATTCAAGACGCAAGTTAGAACCCTCATCGACTGTCTCTCTACTTTCCTGCTCCTCTGTCGTATGCAGACTAATGTTTTCTATGCCTTGACGTACATTATCCTCGTTATGGTGCGTTATATGTCCTATTTCTCGCGGTACTGCATCGTCTGTTGTGCTGTCCTCTATTCTCTGTCCATTTTCATGCTGGGTCTCTACCTCAGTTCGGTCAAGGTCTCGATCTGCCATTGCTAATCTTTCCGAATCCCTTATTTTCTGTTTTAAAAGCAATTCACGCGCCCTACTTCGAGTCAACATGCGCTCATACGATCTCACGCGTTTCATAAACTTTTTGTTCACACGACTTGACAATCCATTCACTTACTTGTCGGGTCAGAACCAACTTGTCAACGATGTATCCGCCACCTGTGCGCTTGCATTGAGGAGAAAACTTAATTCTAACAATTTTTAAAATTCATAACTTAATTATGCTATTGTCTCTGCTAGAATGTCTCACTATCTATCGCTGCAGCTACTGTTTTCAACTATTTATGCCTTTCAAAAAAAAATTTTTTTATTACGAAAATTTTTAACAGGATATTTTTCTGACCTAGTTAGGCATCGTAAGGAGACGCCAGACCACACATGACATGTAGAGTTCAGAAGAGTTCAGTGAGACTAGCGATAATATAACCAAATACTTAATGATTTCAGCGTCAGCTCCACTACACTCCCTGTAAAAGTATCTTAATACTAACTAAATTTATTGGAAAGGGTTCAAGGCTTTCCTATTTTTAGTTAGCTGGTAAAATAACGTCGAAAAAGCAGTTAAGTTTACCATTGGAAATTTTATTCTGCTCACAAAACATTGTTTATAAATTGCACTATTGATAAAAGGAAATGTTTTAATACAGGATGGTAAAAACGAACTGCGTTCAACAAATATGTGGACGAATATTCCCTGAATGGGTTTCCAAGTTCTACAATGGATCGAAGGATGACCTATGCCATATCACATCTATAATCTAGGTTTAAATTAAGTTTCACAAGAGAGAAAACTATCAAAATGGTCTACAGTGACCCTCAATTATCTTTAATTACTTATCTAACTTGTCGTAAATTACAGTGGCTGATGTAGCTTCTCAATAACTATATAACAGAAAAATCATCGCGTTTCAGATTTTTACTTCAAGTGGCAAATGTGAACACCATGAGCTTTAATTGACGATCGACACTAGTATTACGCAAAAAAGGGGTGTAACAGATGAGACTTCTGCAGTTCTGAGTGAAGCTTTATGCGCTGTTATGCGGCATCGCGTGCGTTCATTACCTTGTTGATGTTTGTCAGGAGGCGGCGGGCAGCACAGCTCTGCTCACCTCGCCGTCTCGGAAGCAACTCTCTCCTAACTTCTCCTTGCTACAGTTTACCGAAGTTGGTTTGAAAAAACTATCTGGCTGTGTTTTATCTGACCAATCAGGGTCTCAATGTTAACCTTAAGCTCTGCCTACAAAAATTCTGTCTATCCAATGAGAAACGTTATACTTTTCGTGGTGGGGCAACGTAACAGAGAAGCGAAAAAGTCTCACGCTAAAACTTGCAGCTGGTGTGGTCCTTTTAGTGTTATCGTAATTCTGTACTGTTCTTCTGGGGGGCTCTAGCTTTTAACATGGGCTGAGGGGTGGTCCTAGCGGTTAGCTGGCGACGTGGGTGCCCGTCCCTTATCGTAGGGCCTTCCAGCTTAACACGGTTCTGCTCTTGGCTTCTGTTCTCGTTTCTCCCCTCGGAACTGCGTCTGTCTCACGGTAGGAAGGTATGACATGCATTTAGGCATTGTTGTGTTAGTCTGTGGTATTCCATTTGCTCACTCATTACTCGTATTACTTTGGTTAAATTAGTGTCACGATTTATTCAGAGCTATGTGACATACTACTGGATTTGCTTATCATGTCAGGGTTTTCATGGAAGGTGTTGGATTTGCCTGACACCTTACAGGATAAAAAAACTCGCCAACCAAAAGTGCAAGTTTTTTGAAGATGCTTTTGGCTCCTTTCAATGAATAACATAGTAAAAATTAATTAATGGCATTGTAGCAGAAGCTTTTGCGAATGAAATAGGCTTAGAATCGTTACTGCAGAGCTATTTGCTGAGAAGATTTAGCCAGTTATGGAGAGCGCCTTTCTTTCAAAAAGTCGATACATCTCGAAAAGTAATCAATATTTCTTAATTGTTGAAACAAGTATTTTTTGAATTGCCACGGGCTATACTTAGAGTAAATAGAAAGTATGTGTACGTGAGCCCGCCCGGCTGCTTTCAGAGCGGGAAGGCGTGCCGGTTCCAGTACGAAGCTTTTTAAGGCGATTTTTCCAACTGCCTCGGCGAATGCGGGCTGGTTCCCCTTACGACGGCGATTTCTGCGCAATCACTGTCTACATGTATGCGTACACCATAGTTACTCTACATGCAAAAAAACATTGGGGTTACACTCATCTGGTATGAGATGTTCCTGGGAGGGGGGGGGGGGGGGGACCCACAGGGGGTTGAACTGCACAATAACCCTGGGTTCGGTATGGGGCGGCGGTGGGGTGGGTGGGCTGCTGTGGCTGGTTATGGGTTTGTAAACCACTGAGGGGTACTGTGGGACGAAGCCTCTCCATCGTTTCTAGGTCCCTGGTTCAATAAACACACATGTACACATGGATGCGCGAATGTTAATGAGTTATAGTGAACCAGAATTTAACGGTTATTTCGATCTATTCGAAAGCGATCGACCCCTATGAAAAAGCAATTGATATACAGGGTGATTCAAAAAGAATACCACAACTTTAAAAATGTGTATTTAATGAAAGAAACATAATATAAACTTCTGTTATACTTCATTACAAAGAGTATTTAAAGAGGTTTTTTTTTCACTCAAAAACAAGTTCAGAGATGTTCAATATGGCCCCCTCCAGACACACGAGCAATATAAACCCGATACTCCAACTCGTTCCACACTCTCTGTAGCATATCAGGCGTAACAGTTTGGATAGCTGCTGTTATTTCTCGTTTCAAATCATCAATGGTGGCTGGGAGAGGTGGCCGAAACACCATATCCTTAACGTACCCCCATAAGAAAAAATCGCAGGGGGTAAGATCAGGGCTTCTTGGAGGCCAGTGATGAAGTGCTCTGTCACGGGCTGCCTGGCGGCCGATCCATCGCCTCGGGTAGTTGACGTTCAGGTTTCATAACTAACCTTTTTCGTAGGACTCTCCATACAGTTGATTGTGGAATTTGCAGCTCTCTGCTAGCTCTGCGAGTCGATTTTCCTGTGCTGCGAACAAATGCTTGCTGGATGCGTGCTACATTTTCATCACTCGTTCTCGGCCGTCCAGAACTTTTCCCTTTGCACAAACACCCATTCTCTGTAAACTGTTTATACCAACGTTTAATACACCACCTATCAGGAGGTTTAACACCATACTTCGTTCGAAATGCACGCTGAACAACTGTCGTCGATTCACTTCTGCCGTACTCAATAACACAAAAAGCTTTCTGTTGAGCGGTCGCCATCTTAGCATCAACTGACGCTGACGCCTAGTCAACAGCGCCTCAAGCGAACAAATGTACAACTAAATGAAACTTTATAGCTCCCTTAATTCGCCGACACATAGTGCTTAGCTCTGCCTTTTGTCGTTGCAGAGTTTTAAATTGCTAAAGTTGTGGTATTCTTTTTGAATCACCCTGTATATTTTTAAGCCCTACAACATTTTTTAAGATTTTTCAATCGAAACTACAGCTCTTTACTTAAACCCGTTTTTTGCAACTTTTTCGAGTTTTTGGCCATACTCGCCATTTTGAATCGAGTTTCATGAGAAAGAAGCTACATTTAAAATGTAATTTTGTGCACGCTGATATTATGGTTTTCAGGTAATAATTTTTGCAATCACTTCACCGTAACGCTTGGACCGTTAGCGAGCCAGTCGAAGGATGACAGGATGACAGTGTCCGTCACAACAGGAACGTAAGCGTGCAGACCTCTGAAGAAGCTGCTGTCATCTTACAAGGTGTTAGCGTCCATAGCACACACATCGCGAAGGTATAGAAGAAAAGGCAATACTTGGTGGCATCTTGGTACTTCTTCATAGTATTGTCAATGAGTGGACCCAAGTCATGGGTCGATAAACGCCCCAAAATGACACAGAGCCACCTCCGGCCTGAATTACACCGTCCTCCCACTACAGATTAAACGCCCCATTGCGCTGTAGCTACACTCAACGCCTTGCCCTTGCATCATCTGAAACGAGGTAAAATCGCCACTCGTCGGACTACACTAAGCGCCTCCAGTCAGGTACTGCTAGCCCACCCGGCTAGCCGCGCAGTCTAACGCGCTGCTTCCCGAGCGGGCAAGCGTGCCGGTCCCTGGCACGAATTCGCCCGGCGGATTAGTGTCGAGGTCCAGTGTGCCGGCCAGCCTGTGGATGGTTTTTAAGGCGAATGTGGGGTGGTTCCCCTTATTCCGCCTCAGTTACACTATGTAGGCGAATGCTGTGCAAACACTGTCTCCACGTATGCATGCACCATAGTTACTCTACCACGCAAACATTTGGGGTTACACTCCTCTGGTATGAGACGTTCCCGGTGGTGGTGGGAGGGGGGGGGGGGGGTTCCACTGGGGGCCGAACCGCACAATAACCCTGGGTTCGGTGTGGGACGGCAGTGGTGTGGGTGGACTGCTGTGACCTGTTGTGGGGTTGTGAACGGCTGAGGGCTACTGTGGGACGAAATCTCTCCATTGTTTCTAGGTCCCCGGTATAATACAACACACAGGTACTGCTGATTTTCTGTGCTGTTTGCTCCGTTGAAAACGTATGTTTTTACGTTCCGCTGTTAGCAGTGGCCTTTCGCGAGGTATCAGACTCGACACCCGCAAAGTTGCAAAAGAAACGGGTTTACGTAAAAAGCTGTAGTTCCGATCGACAAATCTTAAAAAATGTTGTAGGGCTTAAAAAGTTATATCAATTGCTTTTTCGTAAGTCCCGATCGTTTTCATGCGTTTCGAGATACATCGAAATAATTCGGAACGTTATCTCGGAAAATTGTTGAGATTGACCTGCGTTCATTGACAGTAGCAATTGTATAGAAGTCAGATAATACTAATATTCGCATTATTTGATATTATTAATGACATACAAATATCAATTGGTTCTACCAGCAGTTAATCAATGGAGTGTATTACCTTTACGAAAATTGTCGAGAATGCTTTCAAAAGTGAATCCGGACGAAAACTTAATGGTATTTCTTTATCTCCTTTCTCAGAAAAGGCTTAACTTCAGCATATTTCAACCACTCAGGAAATTTTCCACCGATAAGCGACTGGTCACATAGATAATTTAGTATGTTACTGAACCAAGAAGCGAATTCCTTAACTAACTTCGTTGATATTTTATCATAATCAATAGACTTTTTTGATTTTAAAGGTTTTATGGTTAACATTATTTCTGCTGTTGTAATGACTGGTCTTTGGTATTCCACGGAAGCACCTACTGAACTTGACAACCCCATCCTTTTCATAACAGTTATGAAATGCTTGTTAAAAAGTTTTGGAACACTGCACACCTCTGTTACCAATATATCATTTACTCTTGATGCTACAGCGCACACTCCGCTGCAGAGTGAAAATCTCATTCTGGAAACATCCTCCAGGCTGTGGCTAAGCCATGTCTCCGCAGTATCCTTTCTTTCAGGAGTGCTAGTTCTGCAAGGTTCGTAGGAGAGCTTCTGTAAAGTTTGGAAGGTAGGAGACGAGATACTGGCAGAAGTGAAGCTGTGAGGACCGGCCGTGAGTCGTGCGTCGGTAGCTCAGATGGTAGAGCACTTGCCCGCGAAAGGCAAAGGTCCCGAGTTCGAGTCTCGGTCGAGCACACAGTTTTAATCTGCCAGGAAGTTTCATATCAGCGCACACTCCGCTGCAGAGTGAAAATCTCATTCTGATTATTTTTTTCTCGTATTGCATTTACCTTGTTGTCCGTATTACTATATTTAATATTCTGCAGTAAGTCTTGTAATGAGCTGCAACTTCAATATGAAAGTTGTTTCTGACTGACAGATAAAGTTTCCTTTTTGTTTTACAAGATATCTTCAATCCAGTACTAATCCATGACCTCTTTGGACACTTTGGTCTGATCGGGGTTAGTTTTGCGTGAAAACAGTACTTAAATAGGGTAAGGACTGTACTAATGAAACTATTATATATTTCATTCATGAAATGAGGACTGTATGCATCACTCCAGTTCATGTCTTCGAGGAAAGTTCTACAATAATCAGTTCGTATTACTGAGTACCCTCTTGATTTCAGATGAAATACATTTTATATCCTCTGCAGCACAAACATTTAGCCAAAGAAACTGCAGGTCATGGTCTGAGATGCCATTCGCTATTGGTTTTATAATGTCTTGTTCATTAGACCTTTCTATAAAGATACTGTCAATGGCCGTTTAAATATTAGCTATTCTAGCTGGGAAGTTTATAATAGGAATTAATCTGAATGAAAATGTTACTGACTATGACAAGTTCTAACAGGAGGAATTTTTCAAAAAATCTACATTACATTCACGAGAATCACTATGCATTTGTTTTTTGTTGTTAAATACGCTACTAGATCTTTAAGGTGATTAACGAACGGATTAATGTGCTCGATATACACCTACTATTGTGAAAGATTTGTTATGAAATTCTGCTCTAGGCAAAATTTATGAATGTCTATGATCTTAAATTTATGAGAATTCCTGATGAAGGTGGCAACTCTTACTTTTGCCATTTCTGCTCTACGAAAGAAACTTTCTCTAACCTTCATCCTATAACACTCAACACACCTATACCAGTGTTTACATTATGTTCAGAGAGGCAGATTGTATAAAATGCTTATGATGATCCTCATTCATTAGTGGACATAGGTAGTTCATTAATGTCACTTCTTAGTCCTCGAATATTTTCAAGCTATAAAAATAGCTGTCATTTCACTGACAGAGATAAAACTGAGTGGAAATAAAATTTCTGCTGATTGCTGAAATTTTTTAGCGGTGTCTGTGCTGATGAAATTGTTAGAATTATAATGCTTGATTTCTTCCACAAACTGAATGTTTGTTTCAATCCTAACTTTTAAAACTGGCTTTGTTTCTGTCCTCCACACCTTAAAAAAGGTTCTGTTTCTGAACCATGTAAACTCTAATATTTTATCCCTTATGACAGTGCCTCCCAACACCCACCCTTACATTTTGTGCTATTAGCCCAGCCAGCTTACCCTCCCCTTTCCCTAGTAAACCCCATCTACTGATAGAATCAGCAGGAATCAAGCCAATATGCGACCCTGCACCTGAGGTAAGCAGCTGTTCCAAGTCTCCTGACAAAAGACTTCAAATGAGATAGATCATGGCGTCTGAGAGCAGAGCCAAACTCAACATCAGTGTCCAAAGCTGATGTAGTCTTTGTCAGGTGACACTCTATACTGTATTCAGGATTTCTGGCCCACACGCTAGAACCATGGTGCCTTTCTTGGTGAAGTCTTTGCAGAATTATCCTAAATCCTGTATTACCTGCTCCGGACTAGCACTAGGTTTAAAAAATTGGTGATCTGGTACTTTGATTCTAGTTCATTATCCTAAAGTTGACCAACAGCTCTAGCATGAGAACTACCTTTCAACAAAAGTTTCTTTTTCTTTACTGACTTCCCCACATTCCTTCTTCTCAATGTACTGCTGAAAGTTTGTTGTGGTCTGTCTACACCTGAGGCTCATCAGTTTCTAACTGAAGCAACAGGTGAAACATATTTATCAGATTCATCACAAGGCTGTCGGATGAAGCACTATGTCTGTTTCTTTTGTTGCCTTTTGCCACTTAGCACGCCTCTTTACCCTTCTCTCCCCTTAACTTTTCGTGATATTTCCTATACTTGTTTCATTCAACCTGAAGGGTAGAAATTTTCGTCTCCCACTCCACTCTTTTCCTATCTCCACTATATATTCTGAAGGGCCTCATTTACTTCCCCAGTTGCCACATCTCTTCAGTCACTCCAGTGGGAAAAAAGTACTGCACCCACCACACGAAACTAAGCAACTAACAGTTCTGTGAAGAGTCAGGCACTTTTTGCTTGTGATAAAAATAATAAGAATACGTCAAATTACCGATAAACAATAAAACAACTTCACAAAAATTAGGCCTATATGCAACTGAATGTAAACAAACAACTGGTGTTATGTTTCGGATTCAAACATTGTAAAATTTAAGCTACTTTTCGGAAATATGAATTAAGTAATGAAGGGATACGCTCAACTTAAATTGCTGGAAAGAAAAAAAGGACAGATAAGATTATCTACGTTTACTATGTCTAACACAAAAAAACAACAGTTCTACGATCTTCTCGCGTTTTCTGGAATATTACGTAAAGAAAAATGAAACCTTTAGTAGCAAGCTAGCATAGAGCTTCCAACTTCGCTGTGATGACTGATGTCAGTAATGAAGGGTCAGATAAACAGTCTGTTACCAATTCTACACCTTCTACAGCATTCCAAAGCATCTAATGTGTTCTTTTTTGTAATAATAATTTGTCTGGTGAGCTTATGTAGGATTAGAAATGATAAACCAATCATTGCAGCATTAACGTAGCAAGTTGGCTACATTACAACGTGCAACCTAATTAAAGGATCACTTTTTCGAAACATCGTAGTTATTTCCTACTGCGACGTGTAAGTTTGAAATTCGACCTATCTCTGTAATGGAACAAAAGCATTGCACCCTGCACCGAGCGAGGTGGCGCAGTGGTTAGCACACTGGACTCGCATTCGGGAGGGTGACGTTTCAATCCCGCGTCCAGCCATCCTGATTTAGGTTTTCTGTGATTTCCCTAAATCATTCCAGGCAAATGCTGGGATGATTCCTTTGAAAGGGTACGGCCGACTTATCCTCGTCCTTCCCTAATTCGATGAGACCGATGACCTCGCAGTTTGGTCTCTTTCCCCAAACAACCCAACCCATTGCGTACTGCAATTTCAGCGTCGAGCTGTGTGACGAGATTACTAGGCGCCTGTAGGTAGGCATTACCGTTACGTCATACCTATTAGCAGGCGGCCAGGACTCTCTCACGGGTTTTCCCTGTACAGGTACATTTTTAAAGTGTTCAACGAATGTGACCAGGTGGAAGTGAGGGTGTTGACAAACTGGGGGGGAAGACCATCTGCTGTTTTATTCACAAATGGGCCACACCCTTCCGTGAAGGTATCGTAGGGGGGCGCAAGACAGGAGGGCTGAATAAGCATGCGCACCCTTGGCTGCTTCGGGTCGCGTTCAAGTTTCATCGATTGGTTTTGAAAGGCCTCGTTTCGGTTCCCTACACTGTACACCAGAGCAAAAATTACAGTCGCACTGCACTCCAAAGGGGTGGGATCACCGTCAATGAGGTGCTTAGCCATGTCTTTAGAGAGGGTCTAAAGCTCCCGTGGGGTCTCAGCAATGTCAACAATTGTCAAGAACATCGTTCTGTTGCTCATTACATTACGAATTATCGTTTTCGATCGCAAAATTTTGGGGAATCAACGCCTCAGGGGAGGGAGGGGTCTCATTGACGCCATTTCTGCCACCTACTGTGGTCTTCTCGCGGTTATTCTGAGGGGGGGTGTGTGTGAAACGTTTTCCTCGGCCACACCGTGTGATCTCAACGCTGGGCGTCGCGGTTGTAGCCTCCATCACGGAGGCATAAAAAAAAGAGGTGAAATGTGGGTAAGAGGGGATGCGAAATATCCACGGTGGCGTTTGGTAGAACTATGGTGAAATGGGATGCCAACTGACGGCATTAACCAACCTTACGCGTAACATGAGCTTTTGAGCTCTGGCCTTCTTTTCGCGTGTGTCGACACCTTGCTGTCTGAAGCATCGCCGGGCCCGAGAGTGATGTCACAGGGAGTCACGCTTTTGCATCATCACAGAGGAAGGCTGCAGGCATTTTTGAACCGAATTTGAAACTCACACAATGCGATGGGAGACAGTTACGGCGTTTCGAAAATGTTATCCTTTAATTTTGTTGCACAGTATATTTACATGAAAAACAATTTTAAACAGCAGTGTATCGGCATAATATTAAAGAAACGGCCTACATCAGTATCGCTGGTCTTACTCTACGCGCCGCGCGGGATTAGCCGAGCGGTCTTGGGCGCTGCAGTCATGGACTGTGCGGCTGGTCCCGGCGGAGGTTCGAGTCCTCCCTCGGGCAAGGGTGTATGTGTTTGTCCTTAGGATAAGTGTGTAAGTAGTGTGTAAGCTTAGGGACTGCTGACCAAGCAATTAAGTCCCATAAGATTTCACACACATTTGACATTTTTCTTTTACTCTACGCACAAGTCAAAGTTTTCGGCGAAAACCTAATCTTAACTAAAAAAGTTTATGGTTTTGGCATAAGTTAGCACATTGGAAGCAGTTGTGGGGTAGTGTACAGTAGGTACACTGGGCGAAACAACTTTTGGATAAAATAAACGTGTACATAAAATTTTCATAAAAACCGCTGAAATGAGTACAAATGTAAAAAGCACAACGTCGAATCATCAGGGATATTTGCCAAGTGAATGTGTTAAGCGCTATCATGACCACTCATCACGTTTTGGGAGGCGTCATCTGACGTCATGGTAGCCATATGTCCCGCAAAACAGTGGGTAATGTATGGTAACTAATTTACGACTGTCAACTCTGTGGTATTTTGTCTTGTTTGCCTTATTAACAATCATATATCATCAATAGAACTAAATGTTTCATAGCCCTTAAGATGAACAACCCAGCTTACATCACCTGCCCTGGGGATCAGATGATGTAAGTTGGGTTGTTCATCCTAAGGACCATGAAGCGTTTTCCCAGTCAGTTTTTATTTGCCCACCGTGTACATCTCCATAATGACTGAACATCAACCATCAATCAAAAAAAGTAAGGAAGAGATAAGGTAGACAGATCTTAGAGAGACGGGTATACAAAGAAATAGATAAAATAAAACGTAGAACACCTTTCTCGACCTTGGATCCTTTGACGAGTAGAGCTGAAGTACAAACAGAGACGAGCAATCTCGAACTTCTGCAAAAGCCGAGTGGGAGTGTTAAAAGTGGAAGACACGAAAGACAAAGTTGTATTAAGGACAGTATAAAGAAGAGTTATAGGTTGTCACTAGTGTGTCGCAGGAGCAGCGACAAGTGTCAACAAGAATATCGTAAGAGGAATAAAAGCTCAGTTGCAACAGATGTAAATACTAAGGTTCGCAGCGACATAGACATTCTCGCCAAAGTGGGGAACACTTAAAGGGAACCTGTTGAAGGAATGTACAGTCTTCTTAGCAGAGTATATGGGTTGAGTACAAACGAAGCTGAAGCGAAAGTTATGTTGAGTTAGATACAAGGGAACAGCGACTTGCTTACCGTCAAAATTGGGAATGACGCAGAAGTATAAAAACCAGGGTTGAGAAAAGCCCGAATGTGTTCACAAAAAGCCCAACTCAGTCGGTTGAAGTGGTTTTTTTTGGGATTTATTGTTATTTTTTAGTTTTTTCTTATCGACAATTAACTACTTCAATTTCAAAAATCTAATGATTAATTTATTCAAAACACTAACCCATTCTTAAAACTAACCTATTCTAAACATGTAGAAATTGTAATAGAACACTCTGAAGGACTCCATGTCAACATTACAAAAATCTTGCATAATGTAATTTAGAAGGATACCACACGTCTTCTCCAACTACACACATCAAAAATGTTTTGCATCACCCCAGTTCCCAGAACTTCTGAAGATAGACGTTGGATATTGTATCACAGACACAGTCCCTTTCACTGTTCAGAGATGTCGCTAAACACGTCCAAAGATGTAAACAGCCATGCATGAGCAGCACCTATTAGACGGAGGGTGTCCGACAGACGATCAGTTCCAGTCATTCCGCCAGGAAGGAGGTACACGGGTCGTGTTGTCTGTAGTTCAACCATGCCTACACGGTCAATACCGAGGTTTGATCGCGTCTGCATTGTTACTTTGTGCCAGAAAGGGCTCTCAACAAGGGAAATGTCCAGGCGTCTCGGAATGAAACAAAGTGAGGTTGTTCGGACATGGAGGAGATACAGAGAGACAGGAACTGTCGATGACATGCCTCGCTCAGGCTGCCAAAGGGCCACTACTGCAGTGGATGATCGCTACCTACGGATTACGGCTCGGAGGAACCCTAACAGCAACGCCACCATGTTGCGTAATGCTTTTCGTGCAGCCACGACTCAAACTGTGCACAATAGGCTGCATGATGCGCAACTTCACTCCCGGCGTCCATGGCCAGGTCCATCTTTACAACCACGACACCATGCAGCGCGGTACAGATGGGCCCAACAACATGCCGAATGGACCGCTCAGGATTGGCATCACGTTCTCTTCACCGCTGAGTGTCGCATATGCTTTCAACCAGACAATCGACGGAGACTTGTTTGGAGGCAACCTGGTGGGGTTGAACGCCTTAGAAACACTGTCCGCTGGCCGCGGTGGTCTAGCGGTTCTAGGCGCGCAGTCCGGAACCGCGCGACTGCTACGGTCGCAGGTTCGAATCCTGCCTCAGGCATGGATGTGTGTGATGTCCTTGGGTTAGTTAGGTTTAAGTAGTTCTAAGTTATAGGGGACTGATGACCACAGATGTTAAGTCCCATAGTGCTCAGAGCCATTTGAACCATTTGGGCCAAACACTGTCCAGCGAGCGCAGGAAGGTGGAGGTTCCCTGCTGTTTTGGGACGGTATTATGTGGGGCCGACGTACGCCGCTGATGGCCGTGGAAGGCGCCGTAACGGCTGTACGATACATGAATACCATCCTCTGACCGATACTGAAACCATATCGGCAGCATATTGGCGAGGCATTCGTCTTCATGGATGACAATTCGTGCCCCCATCGTGCACATCTTTTGAATGACTTCCTTCAGGATAACGACATTGCTCGACTATAGTGGCCAGCATGTTCTCCAGACATGAACCCTATCGAACATGCCTGGTATAGATTGAAAAGCGCTCTTTATGGGCGATGTGATCCACCAAGGACTCTGAGGGAGCTACTCCGAATCGCCGTTGAGGAATGGGACAAACTGGACCAACAGTGCCTTGATGAACTTGTGGATAGTATGCCACGACGAATACAGGCACGCATCAATGGTTCAAATGGCTCTGAGCACTATGGGACTCAACTGCTGAGGTCGTTAGTCCCCTAGAACTTAGAACTAGTTAAACCTAACTAACCTAAGGACATCACAAACATTCGTACCCGAGGCAGGATTCGAACCTGCGACCGTAGCGGTCTTGCGGTTCCAGACTGCAGCGCCTTTAACCGCACGGCCACTTCGGCCGGCGCACGCATCAATGCAAGAGCACGTGCTACTGGGTATTAGAGGTACCAATATGTACAGCAATCTGGACCACCATCTTCGAAGGTCTAGCTGTATGGTGGTGCAACATGCAATGTGTGGTTTTCATGAGCAATAAAAAGGGCGGAAACGATGTTTATGTTGATCTCTGTTCCAATTTTCTGGAAAGGTTCCGGAACTCTCGGAACCGAGGTGATGGAAACTTTTTTTTGATGTGTGTATTAGAATTTTATAGAGTCCTGGACTTTCAAGCAGACAGCACAAATATTGCACAAGCTGTCGAGGTATGGATCGATCTTTTAGGAAGTCCTGATACGGAGCCCAAGAAGAACGCAATAGAAAACGATAGGAACAAACTCTGTCTTGCTAATATGTTTCACTGCCTTGGTAATAAGTTAGATCCAAGATTCAGACGAAGACGGTTAACTGTTGAACAAGAAGTGCGGAAAACTGGTTCATAGAGCTGTATCCAGAGTGTTCTGCAAGTGTCACGTCTTTCAGGACCCCTTATTGTGTCTTCTCGTGAAATTGTAAAAAATGATGGAAGCTGATACCGCCGAAAATAGCAAAAAAAAAAAAAAAAAAAAAAAGGGAGAATTTATTACTTTTGGGAAAAGCCTCATTTCTCTCTCTGCCAGCACTGCATCCACTGAGAGAATTTTGGCTTGTTTGATCTAAATTAAGGTATGATTTAAGATAGAAAAGAGCCGAAAAGTTAGTGAAGATCTTTAAATTCCTGCACGCTTCCAAAAAGAACTAAATCGTACTTTACAGTCATTACATCAAGTTAAAGTTTTTTTTTAAGGAAGTTAAATGTTGTTTAACTGTGTTTCTTATGTTGTTAGAAAAGTTAAAACACAAAATAAATAAAATAAATTCTTGTGACAGTAAATAGTTGCGTTTTTAATTTCTGTAAGTTTAGCTACGTAATATTTTGTACGTTAATTAAATTTTAATCATTAAATTTAGTTGTGTTTTATTCGATCTTTTGGCAGTTTTTTAAATTTTTTAGCCCTTACGATTTCTTTTGGTTTGGTTAAGTTACAAACACCCCGATAAAAAGTGAAAGACTTATAGATAATAAATTATGCAAGATGACTACAAAAATGAAGATATATGAAGTACGATGGTTCAGGCAAGTAAAGGTCTCTTCAGTAAAAGAATGGTACTGGTAGACAAAAGTAACTTGGTACTACCGAAAAATTTTCTGAAAGTATACTGTAGTATAAGGAATGTGGAAGTGCAGTGTGAAGTATGAGAACTGAGGAGTAGAAAAGAGAGGAAGTATTTTAAAAGTGATATTATCGAGGAATGTTAAAATGAAATTGAAATATAAGAAACGAAATGAAGAGGTACTGAGAATAACACTCAAGGGAAGCAGTCGATGAGAACTCTTACCTGCAGAAAGGGAAACAATGTAGAGAAGCGTTAAAATACCGTTTTAAGAAGTCTAAATTTCAAGAACATCCCCTGCCCCAGAAGGTCGCTGTATCAGAACCTCTATTTTTGTAAATCAAGTACTATCGTTTGGTATTTTCGTCAAATTTTGTAAGCTGGTTAGATGCTTGATTACTAAGATTGCATTCACTGTAACCTAAGTGCAGAACTGGGATTAATGCAAAAAATAAAAAAAAAAACAAAAAAAAACTGTACAGCCTATGTATAAACGAGTGTAAATATGAACTTCGAAATTAATGTAATAATTCAGATATAGACTAAATTGAAAGGATTTACACCTTGTACATTGTTTATTGCGCAGCCACGAATCCTAAAACTAGAGAATAAGGCTGGATGAATTAAGAGATTCGCATGAAACGTAATGTTTAAAAGGCAACGGAAAGTAATGGGATTCAACCACAGAGCCACTACGAGCAGCAAAAGAGTTCAAATTTACGGTCTCCAAATAATTAGAGGGTACCCGCTCTCCAGCTTAACGTTTTGGAGTTTCCGATTTGCGTTGCATTGTTTCGCCATGATTGGCGTCGATACTAGAGCGTCAGCAGCGCTCCGTGCGGCCGCCGGCGCGAACTACGGTGGCTCGCAGAGAGGGGGCGTGGCGGCTGCCGCGGTGGTGGGGAGTCAGCGGCGCGGCGCTCAGTCGGTGTGCAAACGGGCTACCAGCCGGCAGCGGGGCTAAGCTTGCTGCGAGTGCGTGAGTGCGTGTGTGTCGTGCCGGGGCACCTAGTGAGACCAGGCTGGCGATGTGAACACGTCTCTTTACGGACAGTCGCCGGCAACGACATGGGCTGCGTTCAGTCCTACTTCAGAAAGGGTTCGTATGATGTCTACGAAGGTAGCGTATCAACTCTCAGGAAATTCAGGGTTTTGCGCAGTCCGGTCGCATCTCTTTTTTTCCCTGCATGCAGTTTATTTCTAGCCACTTATTTTTTTGTACAGTTTTTCTTTTTGTAGTGCCGACCTTGCTGCACGCACAAATACCGTTCACAACACTTTCGACAGTCCTCGGTTCGAGCTCTGTGTAGTCCACAGTCTCTAGAGCACGCGTGTTACTTGCGGAGAATAATGCAGCGCCTTACGGACTTCTTTGATGAAAAACTTATCACTGAATTGTGTCGCACGTGCCCTTGTAACAGTGCAGTTAACGTAACGGGGAACACTGACAGACAAAAATACTTATTGGCATTTGATATAGTACGATTAGAAGGTATAGGCCTACAATAATACCTAAGGATCTCAAATCTACAGAGTTTAACAATCTCTTTACTTATCTATCGCGCAGCAGTTTCATATCGTGCTCTGTTGACAACGGTATTCAGGTTTCATTGTTTCAAAGGCGATGAAGCAATCGTATGTTAATGAGCCACGTTTATTATATTTGTTTATTTTCCGCACTGCTCGAACACACTAAATTTTACCACAGAAATTTTTGTACCGAGAAGTGCGCATCTAAATATTTGACGTGAACTGTGAATGAAATGAGAGAAATAGTTACATGTACGTAGCGGCAAAAAGCCTGTGAACAATATGAAATTGTGCCATGCAAAGTACGAGAGTATGGAGGATCGACCGCTAAAGTAGAAGTTGTTGTAGAACTTGACTCCACACGCAATCTGCTGATACGCGAGATGGGTACTGCTAGGTTAGAGGAAGGCGATTTGTTGGAAAATCGAAAGTACATTTTCTAAAAAGAACCGAGATCACATCGCTGCTCTGTTAGGAATGGGCAGTAATTCCTTAATTCCGAAGATATGGTTTAGAAGCTATAGCATGATAAATGTTACGTTCGATGTTGTGACAGGTTTAGTCTTTTCTAAAGCACGGTTTCTCATGTATCTAAAGTCGATTTGTTTATT
The DNA here is from genome assembly GCF_021461395.2 of Schistocerca americana. NCBI lineage: Eukaryota > Metazoa > Arthropoda > Insecta > Orthoptera > Acrididae > Schistocerca > Schistocerca americana. Next base: position 466,080,045 of record NC_060122.1, on the reverse strand, counting down.
TAAGTACCGTAATTACGCTAATAGCGTCTATATACGTTACTCGGTGACATTACTGGCTTGCCTAGCCACGTCTTTATCCCGAACGGAAGGAGATAGGTAGTCATAGGAATGCTGGCATAAGTTTTTGCTCCACCCCGGTACTTTTTTTACCCTGCGATTGGTCCACCTTTCCTACGTTGTATACGGCATCTTCTAGTCTTTATATTACCTCTACGCCTCATTACTATGGGGAGATGAAGATAGAATCACTCCGTATTACAGCTCGTTTAATATATGTTATCTAGATAAACTTGGATGTCGTGTTTCTTCTCCAGCTACAGCATAATGCGAAGTTGCGACTTTGCTCCAAATTCTCTTTCCTTGTGAAGAGGAATCACTAGTTGTGTCTAGTGGCAAGTATACGAACAAGGAGGAAAATAAGGTTAGGGGGATCTGGCTGGGGAACTATTAATACAGACTAGAATACAATGGTATTTTACATATTTCGGCGTTCACGTAAAAGAATGGAACTCTCCGAATGCATAAATTGTATTAGAAACGCTGAACAAGGGAGGCACATACTGTACACTCTCAGCCACGGGGGCGGTGCCAGGCGGTAACCTTTCGGGCAACTGAAATTATAGAATGTTTTCTTTCTGTTGCATAGTGGAACATAAATCAAAATATGTAACACAGCTGGGGCATAATATGTTCCTGTTTAAAATAGTTTCGGGAAGATTTTGGTGTAACTTTGTTAAACTATGACTACGTGAACGTAGAATGATTTCGAAAATACACATTAAAGGTAACTCGACATTATCGAGAGTGTATCCAGTAATAATACAGGATGGATCATAATTAATAGTGGAAACTGACACAGATGAAAGTATACGGCAATGGAAGTAGAAACATCGCCTAAACATGGGTCCGAAAGCTAGCCATTTGCGAAATAACAACACATGTGTGGCTACTAACTGCTTCTGACTTCAGTATTAAACCTTAAGTTACTTTTTACAAACGTATTTGGAATGTAAACTTGTCTATTAAGTTTTCATATAATTGGGCTCAAATTGGGCTCGTGATTGGAGAATATGGCAGATGCATGGTTCAAATGGTTCAAATGGCTCTAAGCACTATGGGACTTAACATCTGAGGTCATCAGTCCCCTAGAACTTAGAACTACTTAAACCTAACTAACCTAAGGACATCACACACATCCATGCCCGAGGCAGGATTCGAACCTGCGACCGTAGCAGTCGCGCGGTTCCGGACTGAGCGCCTAGAACCGCTAGACCACCGCGGCCGGCACAGATGCATGATGGGTCCCGGCAAGATGATGTGAGACGACTTCTATCGCGTCAATGTGGTCGAAGATGGATAGGTCGACCAGTACCTATACCGCGGCTTCCAAGATCATCTGACCTGAGACAAGTGGGTTGTTCTATCTGAGGTTATCTCAGAAGTGAAGTATACGAAACTCCCGTTGATGAAACTGAAGCACTGGAGCAGTCTTACAAAGTACGTGGAAGAATGAGTGCAGTATTGTATCCAAGTGGAAAGACGACCGGTGGAACACCTACTTTAGTGTACAGAGGTAATATGTTGAATCGATGTTTCTTGTTAAGGCAGACCACCGACGAAATTTGGTTACAATTAGAGGGGGCATAATCGAAAAGTTGTTAACTGAAATAATTTACACTAACTAGGACAATGAAGTCGCAACCCACAATCTCGATTACATCGTGAAAGACTGGTTTGCAGACTCATGTACTCAGGAATGTTTTTGCTTTTACTATCGTATATTTTCACCTGTGGCAGTATTCACAATTAATCATGGCACACACTGCAAATCCAGCTCGAGACTTGGCACCTGAAATGTTCCATTGGTATAGTCAGTACGGAGTATTTGCGACGAAAGAGCTCTGCATAAATAGCACACATGTGTTTATTCTAGAAGGTGAGTAGCTTCAGTGACGAACACATGGTGTATATTCAGCAAAATTTGTACTGAAATTAGCTACAGAATATATTCCAATCACGTGCCACAACCTTCCTCATAAAACCTATAAAGCGACATTAACGACTGTCATCTGATTGTAATTTGGGCTCTCAACAGCAGTACTGAAGGAAGAAAGATTGGGGTTTAACGTCGCACAGGTGACGAGATCATTACAGAGGGAGTACCAGCTAGTGGAAGGAAAACAGTCGCACCCTTTCCAAGGCAAGCATCCCGGCTTACATGTCTTACAAGTGACAGAGCTTTGAACTATGAAACTTGTAAATTTTGCAATACTAGCCTTTCACTCATGGATTCACCACATATGCGTTCAACACATATTGAACACACCTCCTCCTCCTACCCCACCTCTGTGCAACCTCTTCCCCCCTCTGTCTGTCCACCTCATCTTCCCACTTCTACCTGTGGATCTCCTCCTCCTCAATCTCTCTGTCTCTTTTTGTACATTTCCTCCAACCCTTGTGATTATGGCTTCCTCCCCCTTCCCTCCAACCATATCTTCCTTCCTCCCTCTCTTTCCATCTCTACCTACCCTCTCTTCCTTTTGCAACTATCCACCAGCCCTCGACACCTTCCACCTGCCTCAAGCATCTCTCCCTCTCTTAGTCCATTCCCTTCTCCACCTCGTTATGTCTCTCTCCACCTCCATGCATCTCAACCTGTGTCCAGCCATGCTCATCAGCGCGTGTAGCGACTGCAGTACAGATCAATAAAGCAGGCCAATACTACACTCACAACATGCCTGTCACGCAGGGCAGATTTCACATCACTGTCTTGAAAATCATTGATTTGCAACTGACTTACAGCCCACCATACAAAGCAGGTTGGTAAAGCAGGCCGATACTAATTCAGCACAACTTGCCTATCATATAGGGCAGACTGCATGTTGGAGCCCATCAAAAACCATTTATTGCTCCTGATATACAGGCTGCCCTGCAAAGCAGGTTTATTTAACATGCTGACACTGTTCCTACACAACATACCTATCATACAGGGCAACCTGTACTCTGGAGTCAGGAAAAAAAACGCGCTTTTGCCCATATCTACGCTACTATTGGAATTTGGAGGTTATAACCTCCACAGTACTGATATTTGTTAGGCCTTCTGTTTATTTTCCAAATTTGGTTAAAATCGGTCTAGGGGTTTGGGAGGAGAGGAGATCCCAGACATACACTCTTCATTATATATATGTATATATATATATATATATATATATATACATATATATATATATATATATATATATATATATATATATATATATATAAAATCAGCATACACCAAATATATTCGCACACATATGCTTGCAAGGTGCCACATAACTTCCCTGTCACAAACGAATACAGTAACGTAGAAGTATGATAATCTACTTGATGAAGATGGCATGACCATCAAAATGCATAATGGTATTAAAATTAGATAAACATAGAAGTGACTGAAGCATTTTACCTATTGTAATTCTATGAATCTAATCAGTCACAAACTTTAACGAGAACTCTATTAGTGACAACGAGTTTGTATCTGGCAATGTTGCTTACATTAGAACCTTCGTTCCAGTTCGTTACATCTCTCCACATAGCTAAGCAGAGATGCTGTGCCCGACCTACTTAAACCAGTTTACAAACTCAAAAAGAAATTTTAGGATTTAAATGCTAAGAACCGGTATTAGAAATTGTATGTAGACGACTGTGTGGGCAAATATTTAAAGGCCAATAAAGACATTAAAAAAATGACCTACAGGAGTCCGCCAAGTCTTGTCTGTGGTATACAGATGGAATTCGGAGGGGATTACAAATCGCACGATTTTCATAAACTTCTCTCCACTGTCAAGTGTCTATGTATTTGATTCCAGTTCTTCAGTATGCATCCTCGTCATGAAGTGACCAGTTTGCTTTTTTTAAGAGACACCTGAAGCTAAACTGCATTTAAAGTACGTAGCTGCTAATGTAAAGTATGCAGCCTCTATTTGAGAAACGATGTTTGGGTGTGTAATCTTTTGGGGATAAACTGCGAAACAAAATTATATGTGCATGATTGGAAACTTCCCGAGTCTTAACAGCGTGATGGCTCTTGTTGTCGTTCATTTACAAAGTGAGAAAGGGAGTGTTCGAATTACGGTATACTACATGAAGCTGCTCTGTCGAAATCGATCACTACAGAATCGGCAAGTATAGTAACTGGAGGGTAATGCTCAGTAGTGAGTCATGAACGGGCCTTCATTTCCGAGAGAAGAGACATCACCGAACTATTTCGCGCTAGAGAAACCTTGAGAGAGGTAACATGTTCACTCGACTTCCGGCGCGTGACTCGTACGCTCTGCAATTCTGTTTCACCGAGTAAGAAGCTTAACGGTTGAGACATTGGAGTTGCGGTTATAATCCCAACCGGCCATCCAGGTGTAGGTTTTCTGTAGTTTTCCTAAATATCTTACAGCAAATGCTGTGACTGTTCCTTCGAAAAGGCCACGGCCGATTTTCTCGCCCATCTTTCAAGCTGTTTTATAGATTGACATCGAATGAGACACTAACCACAATTAAAACATAACGTTATTTTGAAATGAAATTCAAACTGATTTGAGACTGCTTGTTAAATAGGAAACCTTGTGAAATTCCTGTAATAACAGGGAGAGGACCCCAGCGGTGGAGTCGGCTTTTTGAAATCATCTATACAGTGATGTAGGTAAAGGTCCTAGGTATCACATCCAGCAGCTTTTCAGCTTGGTGTGCTCTCGTTCGCGAGTAATCTACGAAATATAATCAGAGTTTCGCGTAATGTTCCGCAGCTTTATAAAAGGGATGTTCAACAGACTGGTTGTGCAAATGTAGCGGTAAAGAACAGGCCTCCCATGCAAAATGTTGTGGGTTCGAATCTTGTTAGGTGCTTCGAAATGTTTGCTTTTAAATTTTTATCGAAATGACTATGAGCATTATTTTCATTCAATTAATTGGGTTAAATGTAATTTTTTGGTTGATATTATTTTGTCACATCATTTAATCACCGTATTAACTTTTTCATTTGCTCTCATTTTTTCTTTCTGTCATTTGTTGTCCACTTGGAATTTTTGTGCATGTGAATTTAATTATTTTCATTTATTTATCGTAATATTTAAACATTTGAAACATCCAATGTGTTGGTTATAAAATGAAAGACGACGCAGTCTATTTATAATGACTGTGTAGTGGTGACAAAAATATGTTTCTTGTTACAAGATTTACATTTTTTTGGATGGAAATCGTCGTACGAGCATTTAAAACATAAATCGTTATTGCACCGTGGACAAAGGAATGCGGACAGAGATTTAAATGAAAGAAGAAATTGTAAATAAAATGAAATTCGAGCAAAACGAGAAACTAGAATAATGAATGCAGTAACATGGACTAAAACATATGATGGTAAAACGGAAGAAATTAAATCGATGTTCATACTTAAAAATAAATAAAATAACATGAACAAAGATTCCAAGTGGAAAATGAATGACAGGAAGAAAAATGAGAGCAGATGAAGAAGTTAATATGGTGATTAACATGATGTGACAAAGGAATAGAAATAAAAAGGTCCATTTAACCCAATTAATTGAATAAAAATAATGACTGTAATCATTTTGATGAAAACATTTAAAAAAAATTCGAAGTATCTATCAAGATTCAAACCCACAACATTTTGCATGCGAGGCCTGTACCTTAACCACAATGCTGCAAAACCAGTCTGTTACATATTCCTTTTGTAATACTTCAGAGCATCATGTGAAATTTCGAAATTTTTTTCGTCGATTACTCGCAAACGAAGGACCACCAGGTTTAATGGCTGCAATGTGTGATAGACGTTTTAATAAGAAGTCTCACCAGTGGAGACGTCTCCATGTGCATTAATTTAGCGAAATATTAGCAGCGAGAGTTTCTTCTCTTTGTCCACTCTGTTAGGGTTTTTAGATACCTTTGATATTTATGTTTGTTTTTTTAATGAAGCTCTACGAGAGTAATAACCTTAGTTTTCTCATTTAATTGACATTCCATAGGACTAGCACCGCTTCTAGTGGGCGATTAGTCCTAGTTTAACTATAGCTCATTGCCTGACAAACGAGAACAATTATCAATTCAGAAATGATGTGATTAGTAATCACAGCTTGGAATACGGTCTGTAACGGTATATGCTGAGAAAATTTCTTAGCTGTAGCGCTGATCCACCAATGTTAATCCCGACGCATCCAGTAGTGATTCTGAAGCTATAGCATACGAGTTCTTTTCTTTTTTTTCCGAGATCCGATCGATCGCGAAATGGAAACCATTGGGGTTTAACGACCTACTGCTCCAGCTGGCTGAGTACCCATGGGTAGATCAGTCCAGTTAATCTTTTGAAAATCTATAATTTGTTTATTTACACTCACTTTTCCTTCGCTGCATAAGCACTTTTAATAAAAATTTGGCAGCTCTGAGAAGATGTAACGCAGTTATCATGCGCCACCATCTCTATTCTTGACAATGTCCTAAATCCATCGAGGACGGTACCCCATAAGTTCCTTCAGGCATTTCGTATTAGACTAATTGAGTCCCAGACACTTTCTAGGGGATGAAAATTGGATGATTTAGCATGCCAGTCAAGATTAATGTTCTGCAAAGCAGTACAGTATGTGTGAAGCCCTGTCAATATGGCTGCTGTTATCTTGGAAGATTGAAGTGTCCAAACACAGTCACCATGAAGGTGTAGCAGTAAGAGCGACACTTGGTCACCAAGAATGTAGAAATAAACATACGGATTTATAGTACCCAAGGGAGCCCATAAGTTTCTTCAGGAATTTCGTATCAGACTAAAGCATGAGTTCCAGACACTTACTAGGGGATGAAAATTGGGTGATTTAGCATGCCAGCCAAGATTAGTGTTCTGTAAAGCAGTACAGTATGTGTGGAGCCCTGTGAATATGGCTGGTGTTATCTTGGAAGATTGAAGTGTCCAAACACAGTCACCATGAAGGTGTAGCAAAAGAACGACACTTGGTCGCCAAGAACGTAGAAATAAACATACGGATTGGTGGGCCCCAAGGGAGCCCATAAGTTTCTTGAGGCATTTCATATGAGCCTAAAACTTGAGTCCCAGACGCTTTCTAGGGGATGAAAATTGGGTGATTTAGCATGCCAGTCAAGATTAGTGTTCTGTAAAGCAGTACTGTATGTGTGATGCCCTGTGAATACGGCTGTTGTTATCTTGGAAGACTGAAGTGTCCAAACACAGGCATCATGAAGATGTAGCAGAAAGACCAACACTTGGTCACCAAGAATGTAGAAATAAACATAAGGATTGATTGTCCCTAAGTCTTGGTAGCCCCAGAATATCACAGAAGCATTCCGGCATCTACATCTACAAAGATACTCCGCAAGCCACCGTACGGTGCGTGGCGGAGGGTGCCCTCCTGCTGTTCCACTCGTAAATAGAGCGAGGGAAAAACGACTATCTGTACGCCCCTTATCTTCCTGGTCCTTACGCGCGATGTATGTTGGTGGGAGCAGAATCGTTCGACAGTCAGCTTCAAATGCCAGTTCTGTAGATTTTCTCAATAGTGTTTCCCGAAAAGAACGCCGCCTTCCTTCTAGGGATTCCCGTTTCAGTTCCTGAAGGATCTTCGTAACACTCATGTGCTGTTCGAATCTACTGGTAACAAATCTAGCCGCCCGCCTCTGAATTGCTCCGATGTCTTCCTTCAATCCTACCTGGTACGGATGCCAAACAGTCGAGCAGTACTCAGGAGTAGATCGCACCAGCGTCCTATATACGGTCACCTTTACAAGTGACTCACTCGTTCCTAAGATTCTTCCAATAAATCTAAGTCGACTATTTGCCTTCCCTACCACAGTTTTCACTTTCTCGTTCCACCTAATATCGCTTTCCAGCGTTACGCCCAGATATTAAACGACTTCACTGTTTCAAGCAGGACATTAGTAATACGGTATCCGAACATTGCAGGCTTATTGTTCCTACTCATTGACTTACATTTTTCCACATTCAGGGCTAGCTGCCATTCATCACACCAGCTGTAACTTTTGTCTAAGTCGTCTTGTATCTTCCTGCAGTCACTCAACTTCGACACCTTACCGTACACCACGGTATCATCCGCAAACAATCGCAGATTGCTTCCCATCTTGTCCGCCAAATCATTTATGTATATAAAGTACAAGAACGGTCCTATTGCACTTCCTCTGGGCACTCCAGACGATATCCTTATCTCTGATGAACACTCGCCGTCGAGGACAACATGCTGGGTCCTATTATTCAAGAAGTCTTCGAGCCGCTCATATATCTGAAAACTTATTCCACATGCTCGAGCTACTCCCTCCAGTCACTAAAGGTGAAACGCATTTTTCTATCCTACTTGGCATAGGCAGAACTTAGTTTATGATCACTCCCACTGGCGGTGATGAAGAGATCGGAAACAAACAGGCGGTTCCTATGGTTGATAACGGCGGAATTAACGAAGTGAAAGGCTAGCCAGAAGCAAACTGCAGGGCATAGCTTAAGTCATCGTAAGGCTGCACAAACAGTCCAGGCAGCGATCTGAGTCGAATAAAGGTAAACGTAAGCAAGATCAATCAATCTGCTCCGTAAGGTACACATGTTGCGCAGGGGGGCGATTTGCATGGTTGGAAACGAACACACTTCGTACGCCGCGATCGCTGTACAGAATTTTTTATTGTTCAAATATGACTGGCTTGAACAGTCTTATGGTGCCTTCAGCTGATCTAAGGGGAAAACATGAAAATAGTGAGGGGGGGAGAGGGGGAGGTGTGAGATTACAATTAAATTCACCTTTCACATAAAATACAAAATTTCATGTATCTTATGGAACTTGTTTGAAAGTGCCATGTTTCATTACATGAAGTCAAGGCACAAGTATATCTTTATAAAAAACACACAGCTGATAAAATGCCCACAGTTGATAACATCCTCCTACCATCCAAGCATATCACCGTCGAACAATACAATTCCAAGCTTGCCACACAGCACTACGCTGCAAGCGGCGTGTTAACATAGAGACAGCAGACTCGCAACGAAGTTCTTTATCTCGCCTTTGGGCACTATATGAAGTAAAAGCTAAATGATCAGAAGCTGTGGTTACAGGGAGTAAATACCGATGCACTAGACATAAAGGTGGATTTTTCAGAGTTCCCGATATAACAATTAGGAATGCTGTCTGATTCAAATGGTTCAAATGGCTCTGAGCACTATGGAACTTAACATCTTAGGTCATCAGTCCCCTAGAACTGAGAACTACTTAAACCTAACTAACCTAAGGACATCACACACATCCATGCCCAAGGCAGGATTCGAACCTGCGACCGTAACAGTCCCGCGAATGCTGTCTGACAATGTTTTAAAATTACTTTAGGTTTACGCTCCATATAAAATCTATAGTTAATACATACTACTTGCTTGTTGGAAAGTGAGGAAATTACAGTAATAATCAACACTTCTTTGAAAAAAAAATTGAAAGATAACCTATCTGTTTAATTACTAAAGCAACGTAGGGACTGATGACCTTAGCAGTTAAGTCCCATAAGATTTCACACACATTTTTGAACTAAAGCAACGTGACGTAAATATAAAACCACACTAGTGCGAGCGCGAATGCCAAGCGAGACAGACGTGGAGGGGTCCCGCGAAGTATCATTCATCAAAAGGGTTAGCGTAAGCAAAAACATGGGGGCTGGACTCACTGGAAGTGTCATTTAATTCAGATGCAAGCCTTATTGAGTGCGAGATGTCTATCACAGAGCCATCGAAATTATGTATATTATAGAAAGTGATGTAGACAGCTACAGTACATACGAATGGCCCCTAACAGTGCGTTTGTGAATAGGTCATGACTGCGCGTGAAGGTAATTTGTAATCGTTGCTGTGTGTCAGAAACTACTATAAACGGGGGCATTTAAGCAAATAGCAATGACGAAAATGAAGTAGCTGAGCTGAGTCCGAGGTCCATATTTAGTTTTACGGTTCAGAGATAAGATGGAATCTATTGTATCCGCGACCCCTCATGTTAATATGATGATAAAGCTTCAGACTGCTGCACTAACGATGACATAATTGGCTGTCGTATGAGATACCCGTAAAGTGCTGGACGCAAAGTATATCTTCGTTATAATACAATGAGACGTTTACGCGTGGGGTAGCATACTTTTACGGTTTAGGGGTAATGACGTGATACACGTAGACCGTTCTGTTATAAGCGCCTACATGTCTGTATGTACACCTTTATATATAAACTAACGAACTTAGTAACCTACAATATCTTCCATTGGATTACCTCTGAATTATAATACACCATCAAATATACTAAAAAAATTATGGTCAACTGACACTAACTGGTCATTAAAAAGGTGATCTGGGAATCTTTTTTATTTCTGTAAATTTGCATATTTTCTAGTACATTAAGCTTTTTACCAAACTATCTTGGGGGAATACGTCCTTGCATCTAAGCACAGAGTCGTAGACGTACGCCACAGTATCAAAATTCCACATAAAGCTCTCAAATTTAAAAAGCGTAGTATGTTCGAAAACATATAAATTTACAGAAATGTAAAGAGCTATCCAGGTCACCTTCTTATCGGGCGATTAGAGACAGCTGACCATAATTTTTTTTACTATTTTTGATTATGTATTGTAAGTTTAGGTGAGGTAATGGAAAAGACTGCAGATTACTAAGTTCGTCGGTTTGTATGTAAAACTGTATATACAGACATACATGCGCTTATAACAGAACAGCCTACGTGTATCATGTCATTACGTCTAAACCGTATACGTATGCTATCCGACTTTACGTCTCATTGTATAACGAAAATATTTTTTGTATCCGGCACTTAACGGGCATCTCATACGACAGCCAGTTATTATGTCATCGTTAGTGCAGCAGTCTGAAGCGTATCATCATATTAACATCATGACGTTTGTCTTTTGGGGCGCTCAACTGCGCGGTCGTCAGCGCCCGTACGAAGTTCCAATTTTTACGCAGTCCAATCTAGCCATTGTCACCAGTGATGATGATGATGATGATGAAAAAATGATGAGGACAACACCAACACCCAGTCACTGGGCAGAGAAAATCCTCAACCCGGCCAGAAATCGAACCCGGGACCCCGTGATCCAGAGATAGCAACGCTGGCCACTAGACCTTCATCGTACCCTGAGGGATTGCGGATACAACAGAGTCCATCTTATCTCTGAATTATAATACTAAATATGGACCTAGGACTCAGCTTCTTGATTTAAGTCATTGCTATTTGCTTAAATGCCCCCCTGACACACAGCAAGGATTACATATCTCCTTCACGCGCTGTCATGAGCTAGTCATACAAGCACTCTTACGACCCATTCATACCTTTAATTGAATTGCAGCTGTCTACATCACTTTTTATAGTATACATCAGTTCGATGAATGTTTAATAGACACCTCCCTCTCAATAAGGCTTGCATCTGAGTTAAATGGCTCTTGAAGTAAGTCTAGCCCCCGTGCTTGCGTATGCTGACCCTTTTCATGAGTGATACTTTGTGGAAACCCTCCTCGTCTGTCTGCCTTGGCATTCTCGTTCACGCCACTGTGGTTTTATGTATACGTCACGCTGCTTTATTGATTAAAGGCATAGGTCACTTTTAAAAGTTTTTAAACAAATTGTTGATTTTTACTCTAGTTTCCTCACTTTACAACAAGCAAAAAATACGTAATGACTATTGATTTTTTATGGACAATAAGCTATGGTAATATTAAATGCATGGTCAATTAGCATTTCGAATTGTTATTCGGGCGCTGTGAAACATCTACCTTTATTTCTGGTGCACCGCTATTCACTGCCTTTATCCGTAGTTTGTGATCATTAAGCTCGTACTACATACGGTATCCGAAGGCGAGATAAGCAACTTTGTAGCGTATCTGCCGCCTCTGTGTTAACACTCCGCCTGCAGCGTAGTACTGTGCGGCAAGCTATGTACTGTTCGACAGCGATAGGGATGGATGCTACGAGGATATTATCAACTGCGTGTATTTTATCAACTGTGTGTTTTTTATAAAGGTATACATGTGGAATGCATTTCGTGCTTTGGCTTCATGTAACTAAACATGACATTTTTATTACAAATTCCGTAAGGTACGTGAAATTTTGTATTTTGTGTAATAGATGAATTTAATGTAGTCTGTCCCCCGCCCCTCTCCCTCATTTTTTTCATATTTTCTCCTTAGATCAGATGATGACAGCATAAGAACGTCGATACCGGTCATCTTGGAACAATAAAAGTTTCTGTATTGCGATCGCGGCGTACCAAATGTGTTCATCGTTTTCAGTTACTCTAGAAGCATACCAGTGGGTTCAGAGAACAGCGCGAACTGCCGCATAAATGTGTACCAGCGGTGCAGGGTGACAATTATAGAACTAGATGAAAAAAAAACAACGTAAATTAGCTACGAACTTCTGATTGCACACACTTTATTCAATATCTAACGTCACTACAGATATTCAGATGTAGGTTGACATGTTAGATATGCCTGCCATCATTGGCTATGATGTGGCGCAGCAAATAGCAGAATTCTGCATGACCCGCCGAAGTGTCGAATCATCGATGCTGTCGATGACCTCGAATGGTTCAAATGGCTCTGAACACTATGGGACTTGGAGGTCATCAGTGCCCTAGAACTTAGAGCTACTTAAACCTAACTAACCTAAGGACATCACACACATCCATGCCCGAGGCAGGATTCGAACCAGCGACCGTAGCAGTCGCGCGGTTCCGAACTGAAGCGCCTAGAACCGCTCGGCTACCGCGGCCGGCGATAACCTCCTGAATGGCTGTTTTCAATTCAGCAATGGTTTTGGGGTTGTTGCTGTACACCTTGTCTTCAATATAGCCCCACAATAAGGAGTCGCATGTGTTCAGATACGGAGAATATGGCGGCCAACCGAGGCCAATGCTAGTGGCTTCTGTGAACCTCAGAGCCGGATTGCGGTCGCCAAAGTGCTTCTCCAGGACATCAAACAGTCTCCTGCTTCGATGGCGTCGAAGTCTATGAACCACATCGTGTCGAAATCAGGGTCACTTTGGACAGTGGGGATCAAAGCATCTTCCAAAACCTTCACGTACAGATCGGTAGTCACCGAGCCATCAAGGAATATCGCACCGATTATTCTGTGACTGGTCATTGCACACCACACAGTCACCCGTTGAGTGTGGAGATACTTCTCGATCGTGAAATGCGGATTCTCCGTCCCCCAAATGCGCCAATTTTGCTTATTGACGAATATATCCAAATGAAAGAGGGCATACTAATAATTATCATGCCTCGCGGTCAACCGTGCAGTTTGAACGTCCTAACGCAAACCATTCAGAAGTTGTGACGATTTTATTTCATATAGGTTAATAATTGTCGCCTGCATTTACGGACACCGTCGCGTCAGCAGTAGAGCACAAGACAAACGCCTATTGTGGGGCCTCTGCGGTAGCACGCTGCAGCCTTGGTATGAAGCCCGAATATCCCTCACCTTTCCACCATGACGAGATGTGGGCTGGTTGGGTAATCCGAGTCACTGCCGTATACAAACCGCCTCATTCGGCTGTCGGTGTACGAGACACTTTGTATAATTTGAGTAGAGTCATAATCGCCACTTGCCAGATCACACTACACGCCTCCGGTCAGCTGCTGGTCGGTTTCTGCGTTATTAGCGCCATTAATGTGCAGCATTATGTGGCACTGTGAGCTTCGGCTTTTGTTCAAGTTCCAAATCCAGACGTCCACTGCGTGCCATTCCCTTCACAGGGTTTGCTCGCCAGTTTGTTGAGATGGGCCTGCAATCACTTACAGTAGCAATTTTTCGTTGTCAGTGCACGCCACTTGTCCCTGATCTCTCACCGTTAGTATATTTTTATGGCCACTGTTGTTACGCTGTTTTACAAGGCTGCGAATGCTACGTCGTTCCTTGTGTACATGTTGGATCGCCCGCGTTGTTACACCAACAAGTCGGGCAACTTCGATGACGGTGTCGTCAATGCGAACACCCAAAACACGATAGTTCTGTACGCACAGGCACACTCACCCATCCACCCATCCGCCCACCCACACCCGCACACACACCCACCCACCCACACACACACACACACACACATACACACACGAATACATTGCCATGTCTTGGGCGTATCACATGCCCACATTCTATCAGTTATACACCATTTACGGTGCTCGAAAGTGACCACTGTGTTCTTTTAAAGAGATGTGTAATACTTTGTCCGGTGAGCTTGTGTTTGCTCCTCATTCGACCATAACATTTTCCAACCACCGTGTGTATCAAGAACTCTGCGAAGACAATTTTGCGTCCCGCTACGGCCGATCTCAGCACATAGAGGCATAACAAAGAGATGACGGTGAAGGGAAAATGTACCAACTTGATGTAAAGAACCCTAATCCGTAACTGACCGAGTCGAGAGGTATAAGCGAAAACCTAAGCAGGTTCCGTCTTAACCTTGCGCAGGGCTCAAACTAAGCGCCCCAACATCCGAACCCTGGTTATGAAATACGGAATTCCGCTCAATACTCCCCTATACCCTCAGATAATTCTCCTCGTTGATGGGCCAGTAACTGTGCAAGTAATTTGATATCAGAGAGATCAAAAATACTAAGTCTACGGTGCAGTAACAATGAATTCAATTTTTCCTCAAAAATTTTACAACCTGCTATATTTACAACAGTTCAAAATAGTCTCCAAGCGTCAATGCTGGCATGGCATCGTCGCACAAATTTCTGTCCTACCTGTTCTAGTATCTGGTATCGCCTGAACAATGTCGTAGGCAGTAAAAACTCTTAGCAGCAGATCTTCTTCAGTTCCGACGGGCATCTCGTACAGAAGACTTTTCACATGGCGTCACAAGATGAAATCAACGAGATGAGATCAGCTGAACGTGCTGGCCACAAAACAGGACCTCCTCTGCCTATCCAATATCCAGGAAACGTCTGTTACAGGTGTTCACAAACCCTTAGTCCAAGTGATGTGGAGCTCCATCGCGTTGAAACCACATACATTGACGAATAACAAGTGGGATATTTTCCAGCAACATTACAGGTATATGTATTCCACTCTCAGAAGTGTCAGAAGGATTTTCTCTTATAACTTTTGATTCGGTCGTTTTTGGACCAGGGTCCCTTACCTCAAATCATCCCTGAAACTTTGCAAGATAATTACGGAATCAACCTCTACGTATGTGTGTAGCAGACCAGCGAAAAATGGTCTGCTGCACGACAAACGGAACGATGAAAGGCTTGGACTATACGGGTAACACCATTCGGAGTAAGGAGACATTCATTACCCCTATACATCTACATCTACATCTACATGATTACTCTGCAATTCACATTTAAGTGCTTGGCAGAGGGTTCATCGAACCACAATCATACTATCTCTCTACCATTCCACTCCCGAACAGCGCGCGGGAAAAACGAACACCTAAATCTTTCTGCTCGAGCTCTGATTTCTCTTATTTTATTTTGATGATCATTCCTACCTATGTAGGTTGAGCCCAACAAAATATTTTCGCATTCGGAAGAGAAAGTTGGTGACTAAAATTTCGTAAATAGATCTCGCAGCGACGAAAAACGTCTTTGCTTTAATGAATTCCATCCCAACTCGCGTATCATATCTGCCACACTCTCTCCCCTATTACGTGATAATACAAAACGAGCTGCCCTTTTTTGCACCCTTTCGATGTCCTCCGTTAATCCCACGTGGTAAGGATCCCACACCGCGCAGCAATATTCTAACAGAGGACGAACGAGTGTAGTGTAAGCTGTCTCTTTAGTGGACTTGTTGCATCTTCTAAGTGTCCTGCCAATGAAACGCAACCTTTGGCTCGCCTTCCCCACAATATTATCTAGGTGGACTTTCCAACTGAAGTTGTTCGTAATTTTAGCTCCCAGGTACTTAATTGAATTGACAGCCTCGAGGATTGTACTATTTATCGAGTAATCGAATTCCAACGGATTTCATTTGGAACTCATGTCGATCACCTCACACTTTTCGTTATTTAGCGTCAACTGCCACCTGCCACACCATACAGCAATCTTTTCTAAATCGCTTTGCAACTGATACTGGTCTTCGGATGGCCTTACTAGAAGGTAAATTACAGCATCATCTGCGAACAACCTAAGAGAACTGCTCAGATTGTCACCCAGGTCATTTATATAGATCAGGAACAGCAGAGGTCCCAGGACGCTTCCCTGGAGAACACCTGATATCACTTCAGTTTTACTCGATGATTTTCCGTCTATTACTACAAACTGCGACCTTCCTGACAGGAAATCACGAAACCAGTCGCACAACTGAGACGATACCCCACAGGCCCGCAGCTTGATTAAAAGTCGCTTGTGAGGAACGGTGTCAAAAGCTTTCCGGAAATCTAGAAATACGGAATCAACTTGAGATCCCCTGTCGATAGCGGCCATTACTTCGTGCGAATAAAGAGCTAGCTGCGTTACACAAGAACGATGTTTTCTGAAACCATGCTGATTACGTATCAATAGATCTTTCCCTTCGAGGTGATTCATAATGTTTGAATACAGTATATGCTCCAAAACCCTACTGCAAACCGACGTCAATGATATAGGTCTGTAGTTCTATGGATTACTCCTACTACCCTTCTTAAACACTGGTGCGACCTGTTATATCCTAGCCAGTAATGCCACCCGAGCCCGCTGCCAAAAAGGTTGGCAGCATCAAAGTCCGGACGCCGTCCGCATAAGCAGCGCCAGCGAGACAGGAAATCGCCGCAAGTCTGCGCGCGCCACCACTGGCTTCTGGGTTCTTAAGCGCTGGAGTCGCGAGCGCTAGGACAGTTCTGTATTCGCCGCTCAGTTGTATACTCGCCACCGAATTGTGTACTTGCTAGTCAGTCGTGTGTTCATCGCAGCAGAGTTGTTGTTTGTCGTCAGCCGACGCTGACCTAGCCGATCCGACTCGAACTAGACAGATTTCTGTAGACACGGAGTTCACTACTGTGTTTCTGTATCTTCGTTAATAAAGATAAGTACCGACTTTTATTTAATCAGAGTGTTTGGGTTTTCATCTTTCTGTTCACTGTTCCAGCGGACCGGTCGGCCCGCTATTAAAAGTGTGGCGGTGACTTCGTAAGCCGTTTCTACAGCGAATTGCTTGTCGCTACGAACACCGCCACAAAACGACCTGCGCAATTTTCCAATCTGTAGGCACAGATCTATCGGTGAGCGAGCGGTTGTATATGATTACTAAGTAGGGAGCTATTGTGTCAGCATAATATGAAAGGAATCTAATCGGTATACAATCTGGACCTGAAGACTTGCCCGTATCAAGCGATTTGAGTTGCTTCGCAACCCCTAAGGTATCTGCTTCTAAGAAACTCATGCTAGCAGCTGTTCGTCTTCCCTGGTGAAGGAATTTCGGAAAACTTCGTTCAATAACTCCGCTTTAGCCCTCGTTGAGTCTACGAACGAGGAAGGAAATAGGTTGCCTAATACTGTTCCAAAGTACGCTCCGCCGTGCACTACATTGTGGCTTGCAGAGTGTATACGGCGGATGGCGGCACGGAGGGCCTGTAGGGTTGCACGGAGATGTCGGCTGTGGGCCGGTTCGCGCGTCCGGAAATCAATGCGGTGCGTGAGTGCGTGTGCCCATTATCGATCACGCGGGCAGCAGTGCCGACCTGTCGGCATTTCGCCGCTGCCGCTGCCGCCGACGTCGGCCCGGACATCCGTCAGCCCGCCGCGGCGACAGCGCTCCCCTGCCTGAGCTCATCTGTTTCAGAAGTTGCGGACACTGATTCCACCACACGTTCACACACTCGTGAGCAAAATATTACGACCACTGCACACCGTGAGATCGAATGCTCCCTGGTGGCGGGGCGGACACGTGTCGCGGTGAGGAAAGTCCACAGGTTGTCTCAAACTTTCTGGGTCAGATTGAAACAGATGACACTGGGTCCACAACAGAATATTTTGACATAGGGAACCAATGCTCGGAAATGAATTTTTGTTGTATTATGGATATATACATCATACACTGCATAGCAGCGTTGGTCTTACTAGTTGTTCAAAGCGACGACCAGTCTCATTGCATTTATCGCAACGGCGCATGCAGTTCTGGCGCACTCTAACAAAGATTCCGTGTGTCTGTCGTGTTTGCATTGTTCACGGATGAGACCTCATCCACCTCTGACGGTGTTTCCAACTGTCGCAACAGCCATGTCTGGTGTGCGAAAAATCCACACGCCACCCACATTCGTGGGCACCAGCAGAGATTCTCTGCCAACGCATGAGCGGTCATTGTCCAGGATAATCTAACAGGACCTTATTTGCTGCCTCCCCATTTGACCGGGCCACGTTACCTGGTGTTCCTGCGAGATGCACTGCCGCAATTTTTGGAGGCAGTACCCTTGTTGCCTGCAAAGTGTTGATTTTTTTCAACACGACAATGCACCAGCCCACTTCGATGTTAATGTCAGCGAGCTCGTGGACAACACATGCCCTCATCGTTGAACTAGTCCCAGTGTTCTATGGCAAGTCCGATCGCTGGATCTTACAGCTGTGGACTTTCGCCTCTGTGGGTTCTGTCAAGATGTTCGTGTATAAAACCCCCATAGAAATGGATGAAGACCTGCTAGCTAGGATTCAAGCTGTCTGTCTCCTGGTACAACAGACACCAGGCATCTTTAAGAGAGTGAAGCAGAACTTCATGTGGTGTTGCCATGCGTGCATTGGGACTGATGATCGCCATTTTGAACACTTACTATGAGCTACGTTGTTGTTATGCGGTGTCTGCTGCGCTTGCCCAAAACACAATAAATATGCATTTCCAACCATTGGTTCCCTATCTCAATATAATCGGTTGGTGATCCACTATCACCTGTTTCAGTATGACCCAAAAAGTTTGAGACACTCTGTATAAGTGGTTCAGAGACGAATGAGGCATTGTTCTAACAAGGACACGGACCGCAAATGGAGAAATCCTTTGAGAAAAGGCAGATTTATTAATGGTGGGCTCCATGTGGTTCCCAAGTCGTGCAGCGACCGCAAACCATAAAATTACCAAATATGCAGCAACCAGTCGCAAAATCATATTTTATTTATTCATTTTTGCATGGTTGGGCTCCAAAAGTGAATAAATAAAACATGATTTTGCTACTGGTTGCAACATATTTGGTAATTTTAAAATGCAGATTGTTGCTGCCCGAGGAACGAGCATCCCGGAAATGGTGAAGCTAATCGTCTGCTCGCGCGGTACTATTGTGAGGTATTATGGAAAGTATATAAGAAACTATCAGCCTCGATTGCGGTAATGAAACCAACCTTTACCTAGGTTTCAACCCAAATAATTGAGCCCTCTTCAGAAGATATACCTGAATCTATAATTTATCTAAGAGGACATGGTCTAGAAATAAAACTAAAACAGCCTGAATAGGCCTATCACATTTTAAAAATGCTGCACATAAGTACTAAGTCTTGGTGTTGACTTAGTACTTATGTACCGCATTTTTACAATGTGACTACGCCTATTCAGGCTGTTTTAGTTTTATTTCTAGACCATGTCCTCTTAGAAAAATTATAGATTCAGGTATATTTTCTGAAGAGGGCTCAATTATTTGGGTTGAAACCTAGGTAAAGATTGGTTTCATTACCGCAATCGAGGCTGATAGTTTCTTATATATTAGATTATCACGATTGCTGACTGTGCTGCAATGTTGAAAATACAAAAATTATGGAAAGCCACTGAAGGATGATGAAGCCACGAGTAGGCCACAAGGTATTGGACGTCGACGCCTGTTCACTAAACAAGGAGGTCAGAGGGTTGCTCGCTCTGTAAAGCAGGATTGGCCTCGATCTGTGACATAAGACGACAAAGTACAGTGTTAGTAGAAGAACAAGTGTTTTGGAGAACAGTATTCAGCACACATGGTGCTCCGCAGCAGACGACCCCTATGGCTTTCCATGTTGACCAAGGATATTGTCGGTTACGACTGCATTGTGAACGAGGTCTTCGAGATTGGACCAACAGACAGATGTTGTTGTTGCACCATGTCAAAAATCGTGTCTGGATATGCTGTTATCCAGGCGAACGACTGCTCCATACCTGCACTGTACCACTGATGCCGGCCACTGGTGGCAGTATTAGCCCGTCTGAACAGGCCTTGGAGGTCAAACGGTCCGACCGACCGCCGTGTCATCCTCAGTCCACATGCATCATTGTATACAGGTAACAAGGGGCATGCAGTCAGCACACCACTATCCCAGCCGTTGCCATTTTGCGTGACTGGAGCCCCTACTTCTCAATCAAGTAGGTCCTCAACTGGCCTCACAAGGGTTGAGTAGACCTAGCTTGCCGACAACGTTCGACAGATTCAGACAGTGCTAGCCAAATGCTAGTCAAGCCTAACAGCGCTTAACTTCGGTGATCTCACAGGAACCAGTGTGACCACAACACTAAGGCAGTTGGCTAGCAGTATTACGCCAAGGGGAAAATTCACCTAGGCTTCCATGGAGCCTGTGGTAGTAATCAATGGAGCGACGGCCTCTGTAGACTACGTGAGAACTGTTGTGGACCACCTACATCCCTTCATAAATGATGTCTTCTCTGACAGAGAAGGCATATTCCAGCATGACAGTCAAATCACGTTTATCTCTTAGCCACTGAAATAGCCTGGTCTGAACCCGACGGATTACGGCTGGGACGCTATCTGGCGCTAGGTCAACGTCCAGAACCACCGGCCCATAATTTATTGGGTCTGTGTGACAGGTGTGTAAACATCTGGTACCACGTACCGCAAGAAACTTTCCAAGGTCTAATCCACGTCAAACAAAATCGTCGCTGTATTGCGTTCCAGGCGCAAACGACATGGCATTAAGCCATAATTCTTTGAGTCGCCATTGTGTATCTAGGCGGAGTCTTTACAGATTGGGAGGGAGCGTGAGTCGCCACAGCGGTACAGCCTCTTCCCGGCAGATACTAAGGTGAGTACTTGGTAATGAAAGACAGACTTGAGAGAAATCGTGATTCTTTCCTAACTTGACTAATTGTACAAGGTGGTAGCCAGCCAAGGAAAATTTAGGGAGTTGGTCTAAAAGAATTATTTGAAAGGCCTCAGTCAATTCTTACACGTTTTCTCCCGGAGTATCTTCGGCTGTGCATATGTGACACGAGCTGCCTGTCTTTCAGAACTGAAGCAGTTCTGTCCGTGTAAAGTTGCTGACAAGAGGTACCTTGAACCCTCTGCTGAAATCGCTAGCGAATTCACGCCATCGGTTTAGCCAATAGCTTGCGTTGGAGGCAGGTTAGGTGAGTGGACAATGGAGGGGTATCCAGAGCAGAACACAGTCGCTTCTGTCTTGTGATCGATACCTCAAGTAGGACTGACATCTTTCTTGGAAGGCAGAGCCGCTTGGTCTGCGCCCCATGACCGGCCACCAGCAGAACTTAACACGAACCGCCTCTCCTTCTGTTGCCCACTTTATTTATTCTGTTCCACCTCCTGTCCTACATCTAGTACCTTCGTACCCTAGGCGCGTCCGTGTATTCCGTACAATGAAATATATTCTCCTTATTTGACTTAATTTCCTATTCTGCCAATTAAAATCAGCTCTAGACGCCTACCTTATAAGTCCTGACCGCTAAACCGACCTTTACGCTCTCACCAGAAGAGGAACACAACAACCTCCCTTTCGTCGCATTTCTACATAACACTATTATTTGTTCCTGATTGATAAATTGATGTGCATTGTCACATAGTCCCTTATGAATATATGCAAATGAAATATACCTTCAGTGTTCCCGTATGCCACTGCCTCTCCTCCGGTTACAGCTCCCCAACTCCCAGCCCCCACTCACATACTTCCTGGCCCTCAGCTACTTAGCAATAAATATTTGACTCTACAGTGGGGTACGTCTGCATTGAGCAGTCGGTTTGAGCATGACTCGCAAAAGGCAATGTTGCATGTTCGAGTCCGAGTCTGGAACACAGTTAATCTGCCAAAACATTTCAGAGTGGCGCACTCTCCACTGCAAACTAAAAGTTTAATTCTGGAAGTATTTCGGATCTGTTGCAACTTTTACAAGAACTACTGAATGATTCACTTGTGATGGTTCAAATGGCTCTGAGCACTATGGGACTTAACATCTGTGGTCATCAGTCCCCTAGAACTTAGAACTACTTAAACCTAACTAACCTAAGGACATCACACACATCCATGCCCGAGGCAGGATTCGAACCTGCGACCGTAACAGTCGCGCGGTTCCGGACTGAGCGCCTAGAACCGCTAGACCACCGCAGCCGGCATTCACTTGTGACCCACCAGGTTAGCCGAGAGCGCTAATGTGCTGCTTTCTGGACTCGGGTAGGCGCGCCGGCCCCGGATCGAATCCACCTGGCTGCTTAACGACGGAGGCCGGTGTGCCGGCCAGCCTGGGTGTGGTTTATAGGCGGTTTTCCACATCCCACGAGATGAATAGTGGTCTAGTCCCCACGTCCCGCCTCAGTTACATGGCTCGCAGACATCTGAACGCATTCGTACTATTCCATGGATTCCACTAGACGCAGACTGTTGGGGTACACTAATTCCGTCCCGGGGGTACGGGGTGGCGGCAGGAAGGGAATCTAGCCACCCCTTCCATTACCATTGCCAAATCCGATTAACCATGCCGACCCTGCGTCAGTGCGAGAAAAAGGCACAAGCAAAAGAAATAGAAGAAAAGACTGAATGATTCACTTGTCCCCTAGAGTGAGATTTTTCGATTAACAAAAATAAAATGGGGTTGATTTTGTGAACAGCAATTGGAAGTACAATTCTAAATATCGCGAAAAAATTGCAATCATTAAAAAGTATCATTAGTAGTCACTTATCCAATACGCTAAGGCGTTGTGCGTTGTGCCTCGTGAACACGGTCTTCGTGAGTCTTTGGTGAATTATTTATGAGATATTGGACAATATTTAGTTAGTCAATATTCTAGGATATGTTAGGAACCCTCAGGAAACTGTCCGAAGTGAAACTGATGTAATGTGAGCAATCGAAGGCTGAATGAAAAAACAATGGATTTCTCTTTGTACGTAATTGATTCTTAAACAAAAAACTGAAAAGACATGTCGATACCACAGAATTATTCTGCTCACTTCATCTCCGCATACTTTATTAAGAACGTTCTAGCTGCCATACAGGAAATTTGAAATTTGTGGTAAGTTCCTATGCCACCAAACTGCTGAGATCATCGGTCCCTAGGCTTACGCACTACTTAGTCTAACTTAAACTAAATTACGCTAAGGACAACACACACACACCCATACCCGAGGGAGGACTCGAATTTCCGACGGGGGTAGTCGAGCGAACCGTGGCAAGGCGCCCTTAGACCACGCGACTACGAGGCATACAGGAAACTGAAGTAGTTTTTACAAGCTGATTCTTGCAAAGAAGAAAAGCAGCTGCTAGCCATTGATTATAAAGTTATTTATTTCACAAATAGCGGCGTTACGGCATTCGAACCAACAGATTCATTTTCCGTCGACACTTCACGTTTATATTACATTTTTTCTGTTTACATTACTTCCAGGCTCTTTTTCCAAAAAAAAAAAAAAAAAAAAAAAAAAAAAAGTAATAAAAGCTTGAATAGCCGTCTGAAGATGAACCTCTCGGTTTCAAACCAGTAATGATGCAATTTACGTAAAGAAATACCATTTTTAGCAGCGGCTGGTTGCTGTATTCTTTTTTGCAATAATCACCTTGCATCTGGCATACAACCACGTTCTGAAAAATGCCAGATTTCGCATAAACAGCAGGAAGAAAGTTTTCGTTCCTGAAACCTTTAATCCCGAGACACTCTGTTTTATTTGTGATAATACAAGTACAGAAATAGAGTGTTACGTTTTTAACTGGTAGAACTGTAATAAACAAAAGACACTTCTTACCTCTTTAAATTCTGGAACTCCTGAGGAAAGCGCAACTTGTCACAAAGACCAAACGCCAACTACTATAACTTTGTTGAAGGAGTTTCTCCATGGTTTTGCATCTGGATCAAGTCTAGGGACATACAAAAGAGTACCTAGAACACAACAGTACTAAAAATGCGCTTTCTTAAACAGTACTTAGAACGTATTCCAGTTCCACTACTCAACTGAAATTCAGTCATAGAATTACTGTCTGGCTACGAATTCTACAATGTGCTTCGCGAGGTAGCCTAACTACGTAGGCGAATCGGGACGTAAGCGATTTCGCCGGCCGGTGTGGCCGTGCGGTTAAAGGCGCTTCAGTCTGGAACCGCGTGACCGCTACGGTCGCAGGTTCGAATCCTGCCACGGGCATGGATGTGTGTGATGTCCTTAGGTTAGTTAGGTTTAATTAGTTCTAAGTTCTAGGCGACTGATGACCTCAGAAGTTAAATCGCATAGTGCTCAGAGCCATTTGAACCATTTAAGTGATTTCGGTCGGAGGTGTGTCGTTTGGTTCAAATGGCTCTGAGCACTATGGGACTTAACTTCAAAGGTCATCAGTTCCCTAGAACTTAGAACTACTTAAACCTAACTAACCTAAGGACATCACATACACCCATGCCCGAGGCAGGATTCGAACCTGCGACCGTATCGGTCACGCGGTTCCAGACTGTAGTGCCTAGAACCGCTCGGCCACCCCGCCCGGCTGTGTCGTTTGTATTAAAAGAATATGACCCGTTGGTTATGTGGGTAAGAGTTAAACTACGATCGAGTAGGGTTCAATCCTCGGGTGGGCCTAGGATTTTTTCTGTCACATATTGCATTACATACAAGTTATCCTAGATTCCGTGTGCTCATAAATTGTGGATCCCTCTGTAAATGGGTGGAGAAGTAAGTTCTGTAGTCTGAGTACATCAAGATCATAACCATTATAGTAGAACCATGCCTAGTGTGGCACTGCGGTGTTGTAACCAACCGTAGAGCTGAGGACAGGTTCTCCTAAGAAGGAAACCAGCCTTAGTGCCATTGAAATATGATAGATATCGATAGATGACCGAATCCCTACAGCTTTAATGATATAGCTTCACAAAAGTTTCAAGTTCGTGATGTTTTTATCCGTGGAGATAGCGAAACAGTTATGGATTTTTTTTCATCGGCATTTAAAATCACAGGAACAGGGATTAAGCGATACAAAGCTTGTTCACACGTGCAGTGGGTTCTTTTCTTTTTGCAAAGAAAGGAAACCGGTCACAGACTACCAGAACAGCGTAGTTTCACCTCTACTGCAGCGTAAACACGGAATAATGATGCGGAAACTATGCACACCAGTCGAGACAGTGCGGTATAACCACCATTCGGATGTGGACATTGCATAACAGATCTCATACTGGAGCATGGGGCTTCAGGCATATGCACCTTGATGCAAAATACTTTTATTTGGACTTTAAAGTGGCGTTTGTCGCAAGTTTCTACTATAATTCTACTGTTTTTTCTTGAAGTCTATGAAAGATTTGCCACTAAAAGTGAAACATTTTTTTTCCCAGATGACATATGTGCGACATTTGTGGAATTTTGTGTAAATAATTTAGGAAATATGTTAGTGAGTCGCATCAGCTCGTACTTTACTGAGCACAGATTGTCGGTCGACTAAAACTAATAGATGTTTACGGTTTGTGACACAGAACTCTCGGTGAAGCGATACTTTGTTATCACAGGTTTATAAAATAACAAGTGAAGCCAAAAATTTGAAATCACTGATATACCACAATTTGTTTACTTTGTTTATTTTGGCTTTATGGTGTCTTGTGGAATTACATGCGGGACAGAGCTGTCCACTCACAAAGACGGTGTAGTCTTAGTGCTGAAAAAGTGGACCAGAAATTTTTTTGATGTGAGTACGCGAACTTAGGGCAAAAAGTTGTTCACATGTTTCGAAGTTGTAACTCTGCTATTCCTGTAATCCTTTCTGTGGTGGAGTGGGGGCTGTTGATAATATGGGCTCGGTCATGCAATTTGAACTGTAGCATTTGCTTATTTAACACTAAAGCTGCAGGTCCTTTTTGCTAGACCCTTCCAATGGAACTAAGAAGTGCGGACAACAAGCCCCAGACTTTCAAATGCAATCGGAAAGGCTTCGTTGTGTCAATAAGTTACTGCAGTATTTTAGTCTTTCTCGTGGTGTTTTATTATTTTATATACATGGAGGAGCCATAAGTCACGAAGGGGTTATGACTGTGAATAATTTTTTTATTTATCACTTATTACCCAATTATATTTCACAGTCTTAGAGAGGGAAACTGACCACCCTGTCAGAATCTGAAAGAAAAGAAATGAGAAAAAGAATAAATAAGAAGTTATTCCCATTTACAACGCCTTCGTGACTTTTGGACCACCCTTTACCATCGTAAACGTCTTTTCTATGTTGTTTTTTCAGCTTCGTATGAACTACGAATGTAGTAACCTGCTACACGATAGTTCCATGGACTCATACTTGTTTCGATCTAGTTTTATCGACGTTAGTGGATTACTTTTAAAAATGTATACACGAAATATATAGGGAAACTGTAGTGCTGCATAAATTATTTCATTGTTGAGTGTATGCTGTGTGCTGAAATACGTCAGACCCTTTATTTTCTCACGTATTGCCTCATCTATTTTTTACCGACTGACAAGATTAATTCTTGGTGGTACAAAAAGCTGTCTGCATTGAGACACTTCTTGTAACCAGGAATCGAAAGTATGGGACTTTTTCAAGTGAACGTTAAAGCAAAATAAAGTGTTTCCATTCCTTCATATTTTTTAATATTTGTCAGAAATAAAAACACTTAATTACAGAGTCAGTTGTTTTCGTCTGTTTGACAAGGAGCGGTCAAGATAGGATTTAAAACGATGTATGGATTTTCGCACACAGTCTACCTTTGCGGAAATGTTCGCTAGTTACGATAACTTCATTACACTCCTGTACCTAAGAGCCGTTAGTTTAAACTGGAAAATTACGATACAACATTCTTGTTAAATTTTATTTGTTTTAGTGCGCCGGCCGCTGTGACCGAGCGGTTCTAGGCGCTTCAAACCGGGAACGCGCTGCTGCTACGGTCGCAGGTTCGAATCCTGCCTCGGGCATGGATGTGTGTGATGTCCTTAGGTTAGTTAGGTTTCAGTAGTTCTAAGTCTAGGGGACTGATGATCTCAGATGTTAAGTCCCATAGTGCTTAGAGCCATCTGAACCATTTTAGTGCTTTAGTAAATAAAAAGTTACCTAGTGTTAACTGGAGGTCGTAATTCTCGTTCCACTGCGTAGTATCATTTATCGCAGCCCTTATTTCCATACTATCAGTCTTTTGTAAAAATACTCTGCTATAAGTGGGTGTACACTGAGTGAGGCGTCTAATTTTTTCAGGTCAAATTACTTTCGACGCACTGAAGACATTTGAAATCTGCTTCACATAGACGAATAGTGAGTGACCAAGGTCTCATGGAAACAAATAGTAATGCTAGCATCCAGTATGCTGCAGAAGCTGTGGGTCAGCAACTTCTGTTAATCAGGACAATGGCAAACCAGTAGAAAATGCCAGATTTCACTTTTTTAATTCAGTCGATGACTAGTTTCGGGCCGACACCTCTTTTGAAATCGTAACCATTTTTGACTGTGTTACGATGATTTGAAAATGAGTCTCTGCCCGAAACTAGTCATCGAGTGATTAAAAAAAGAAAAATTTGAAACTTTCGACTCGTTCGTTGTTGCACCAAATAGTAATGCATTGCGTAACTTCATTAATAACTGAGTTACAGGCGCTGCAGTCTGGAACCGCACGACCGCTACGGTCGCAGGTTCGAATCCTGCCTCGGGCATGGATGTATGTGATGTCCTTAGGTTAGTTAGGTTTAAGTAGTTCTAAGTTCTAAGGACCACAGCAGTTGAGTCCCATCGTGCTCACAGCCATTTGAACCATTTTTTTTGAGTTACAGGCATAAACTTAAATTAAAAAAATGAAGTATCCTTTTTGACCTCAGAATGGCAGATCTAGCTGAGACAAATTCAGTGATATAATTCTTTTGTGTATTTAAGAAGAATTTACGGAGTAAAAATATATTGACGAAGGTCAATGTTAATGCCGTAAGTCACTATCCACACTTATGCGCTATCCAGAAATAATCAGGTACTGAGGCGCGAACCACTTGCGGCCAGCAAACCGCGCGACATCGGAAAAAAAACATCAAATTTTGAGGCGACGGCGAATACAAGTCACTCACAACTCACTCGTTTACTTAAGGGGAGGTTTAATTCATCGTTAGACGGCTTTCACACTTTCAATTAGAACATTATACAAAAACGCACCACATGTTCTGGTACGTTTTTTTATAATGTACTAATTGAAAGTGTGAAAGCCGTCTGAAGATGAACTGTAGTGACTCGAAACCGGCAATGGTACCTTTTGAATAACGGAACTTAAATTAAATTTGTGGCTGGTTGCTGTTTCAACACCAATACAAGCAGTTTGTTTCTCCTCGGGATCTCCCAGTAGCGCAGCGCGACGTGTCACACAGCTCGCGGGGTACGTGCGTGTTTCGAAGAGTTTACCGTACTCCTCTGGCCACCAGACTCCCCGGATTTAAACCCAATCGAGAATCTCTGAAACCACCTCGATCGGCTGTTCGCGCCATGGATTCTCAACCGAGAAACTTAGTGCAGCTGACAGCAGCCTGGAGTGGGCACGGTTCCACATCCCTGTTGGTACCTTCCAGAACGTCACTGACTCTTGCTGCAAGTCCCACGCTGCAAAAGGTGGTTATTCAGGCTTCTGACTGCATAGTGTATGGTTTATTGCTTTTAGGTCACAATCCCTCGTTTCATTTATTTCATGTGTTATTGTAATGCATGATTTTTTACCGGCGTGCAAAATAATATAGCATAAATTATGAAAAATCGGAAGAAAAAAAATGGCTCTGAGCACTATGGGACTTAACATCTATGGTCATCAGTCCCCTAGAACTTAGAACTACTTAAACCTAACTAACCTAAGGACAGCACACAACACCCAGCCATCACGAGGCAGAGAAAATCCCTGACCCCGCCGGGAATCGAACTCGGAAGAAATGATTTGATTTTCATGAACCAAATTCAAATAATTCTGTCGCAAATCTTCATAAGGTTATTTCGTTATTTGTTGAAGATTGTGGATTGTAGAAATGTTAATTGTCTTATACACTGAAACTACAAAGAAACTGGCACTCGTGTTCAAATACAGAGATATGTAAACAGGCAGAATACGGCGCTGCGGTCAGCAGCGCCAAATAAGGCAAGTGTCTGGCGCAGTTTGATCGCAGCCGGCCGCTGTGGCCAAGCGGTTCTAGGCGCTTCAGTCTTGAACCGCACGACCGCTACGGTCGCAGATTCGAATCCTGCCTCGGGCATGGACGCATGTGATGTCCTTAGGTTAGTTAGTTGTAAGTCTAGGGGACTGGTGACCTCAGATGTTAAGTCCCATAGTGCTTAGAGCCAATTGAACCATTTTTTAGATCGGTTACTGCGGCTACAATGGCAGGTTATTAAGATTTAAGTGAGTTTGAACGTGGTGTTATAGTCGGCTCACGAGCGATGGGATGCACCGATGAAGTGGGGATTTTTCCGTACGACCATTTCAAGATTCATCGTGTCAGTTCCGTACAGCACTACTTCAGACTTTAGTCGAGCCCATGCCACGTTGTGTTGCGACACTTCTGCCTGCTCGTGGGAGCCCTTCACGATATTAGGCAGGTGTAGCACTTTCTTTGGCTCATCAGTGTATTAATACCAGCTGAATGACTTTCAGCGAAGTAATGCTTTCTTTGATACGAATCATTTTTAAACCTTTGTCAAGCATAACACACAAGAAAGTTTCCTAGGAGCCTGGCGTAAACTTCTGGATGGTGGACCATTCAATGGTCGCAAAAAGCACAAAAATCCCTATACTCAATGTATTTTTACTCCGTTATATCTTGTAAATTCAAGTGGCTCTAAGCACTATGGGACTGAACATCTGAGGTCATCAGTCCCCTAGACTTACAACTACTTAAACCTAACTAACCTAAGGACATCACACACATCCATGATCGAGGCAGGATTCGAACCTGCGTCCGTATCAGCCGCGTGGTTCCGCACTGAAGCGCCTAGAACCGCTCGGCCACAACGGCCGGCTATATCTTGTAAGCTTTACAAAAATGTTATACCACTGATTTTGTCTTACCGAAACTGCTATTCTGGCGGAAAAAATAGCGTGGTTCCATTTAAAGAAGACAGTTTGATATGTGCGTCTCGCTTATTAACGAAGCGGTGAGAATGCATTGCTGTTATTTCATGAGTCCCTGCCGCGGTTCTTCAAGGTGAAAACAGACTACAAATATTTTCAGCGGGTCAAAAACAGTGTTAGGTGAAAACGTTAGGCGCGCCACTCTGTACAGTTTATTTAGGACTTCTCAGGTAGTTTACACAATAGAATTAAGAGATCTACTCTCCAAAATACGTTGACTGAAAGAGGCAAGTGAAGCAAGTGAATAACGAATGCGCAGACGGCATGCAAAAGTCGTTTAAGCCAGTGTAACAGTGCTCTTTAGAAACGGTAACGGCTAACTGCCGTGGCGACGTAAGAGGGACCGTAGCAAAGGGGAAATTACGGCTCTTAAGCAACGCTCGGCGGTGTTAAGGCCCGCAATGCAATTCCGAGGAAGTGATTTATTTCCTACAGCTGCTGTCTGACCCTTGGCATCAGGCATTGTCTCGCCGAGTGGTCTACGGTCCTTGGACGGCACTTAGCGAATGTGGCATTCAGACACAATCTTAAATTTGGCTGCTACTGTATTTCAGTTTGCGAGGTCGCCGTGTGCCACACCATTGTTTAAGGCTCTGCTCGGGCACCATATTTTTCTAAAGGTGCAGTTGTTTAGTTTGGCTCTCGTAGTTGTTGGGACAAGTGAGATGCACTAACAGCTGAAACACAGTGAATTTTCTTGCAATGTCTTATAACTTAGTAATGGTTAAACTTGTATCTTGTTTGATTTCTTACCGACACAAAGCTTTGTACTTGTATGACGTCAACAGTATGCGCCGAGTGTGTTGTTTGGAATCAAGCAAGTTCATTTCAATTCCCATAGATTTTGGTGACAAAAGTCATGGGATAATGATATGCATACACATAGATGGCGATACTATCCCGTACATAAGGCAATGCTTGGGAGGAACTGTCATTTGTCCTCAGATGATTCGTGTGAAAAGGTTTCCGATGTGATTATGGCTGCGCGGTGGGAATTAAAAGACTTTGAACGCGGAACGATAGCTGGAGCTAGACACCTGGGGAATTCCATTTTGGAAGTCGTTAGGTAATTCATTATTCCGACATCCACAGTGTCAAAAGTGTGCCAAGAATACCGAATTTCAGGCATTATCTCTCACCACGGAAAACGCAATGGCCGACGGCCTTCACTTAACGACAGGGAGCAGCGGTGTTTGCGTGGAGATGTTAATGTTGATAGACAAGGAACGCTGCGTGAAATAACCGCATAAATCAATGTGGGACCTACGAGGAACGTATCTGTGGGGACATTGCGCCAAAATTTGGCGTTAATGGGCTAGGGCAGCAGACGACCGATGCGAGTGCCTTTGCTAATACCACGACATGGCCTACGCCGTCTCTCCTGGTCTCGTGACCAAATCGGTTGGACCATAGACGACTGGGAAACCTTGGCCTGGTCAGATGAGACCCGATTCCAGTTGGAAAGAGATGGTGGTAGGGTTCGAATGTGGCGCAGACGCGAAGAAGTCATGGGCCTCCGTTATCAACAAACCACGGTGCGAGCTAGTAGTGGCTTTATAAGTGTGAGCTGCATTTGCATGGAATGGACTGGGTCGTATGGTCCAACTGAACCGATCATTGACTGTAAATAATCATGTTCGGTTACTTGGAGACCATTTGAAGCCATTCATGGACTTCATGTTCCCAAACAACGATCCAGTTTTTGTGAATGACAATGCGCCATAGATGTTCGCGATTGGTTCGATGAACATTCAGGACAGTTCTAGCGAATTATTTGGCCACCCAAATCTCCCGACACGAACCCCATCGAACATTTATGAGACATAATCGAGAGCTCAATTCGTGCACAAAATCCTGCACCGGCAACACTTTCGCAATTGTGGACGGCTATAGAGACACAAGGCTCAATACTCCTGCAGTGGACACACAGTGACTTGTTGAGTCCTTACCACGTCGAGTTGCTGCACTATGCCGGGCAAAAGGAGATCCGACACGATATTAAGACGTATCCTATGACTTTTGTAACTTCAGTGTACTTGCTGTTGAAAACGGTTACGGCCATTTATTTTTCGTCCCCTGTCTCCCATTCAGTACAGCTCGGTCCTGCCTCGTGTCTGTTTTTTTGGACGTTAAGAGTGATAAAGGTCAGTATGGATAACCATTATGAAGAGTTAGTCAATTTGAAACTCATGTATGGGATCACTGAATGCAATGGAAGAGGAGTATTGTTTAACGTCCCATCGACAATGAGGTCATTAGAGACGGAGCGCAAGTTCTGAGTGAGAAAGGACGGTGAAGGAATTCTGCCGTGCCATTTTTAAAGGAACTATCGGGGCATGTGCCTTAGAAGATATAGGGAAATTGCTGAAAAACGCAATCCTCCCGAACACGAGCCCAGTGTGAACGCAACGGAAGAGCGGCACATCTGCGCTATGCGGTGCTGTTCCCACAGCGACAAGAACCACGTCACATTAGCTTTGCATCTGTCTGACGCTTGTTGCATCACTCTGTTTTATGTGTTTCTCGTTTTGCTTTAATAGACAAAGCGATAGCTTGAGGAACCAGCATTGACGCTCGCCGAGACACTGAAGAGCGTTTATCTCTCATTGGAATATTCAGAACAAAATTCATATGATTAATGTGAGTGGTGCAAATTACTGAATTGGTCGCTAAATGAAATATCAGTAGTTATAAACCAATGCCTTTATTTGAAGTGTTCCGGGTTATATCCATAACCCTATAGTCATGATCATTTAGGTATTCAGATGCATGTAACTGATACCATTCTATACCGATGTTTTGACTCACCGGGAACGGAGAAGCTCCGTCAGGGAAAAAAAGCGAATGAAAAACAGAAACCGGAAAAAACTGTAACAATTTCCCAAAAGTGAACTGCAAGCAACTGTGTTTTAAGTGTAATTTTCTAAGTAAGTTGTCAGTTCCTGGAGAGTAACGCGTAAGTAATGCAATAGGCTTCTAAAATGAAGCGCCTGAGGAACTGGTATAGGCATGCGTGTTCAAATACAGAGAGACGTAAAGAGGCAGAATACGACGCTGCGGTCGGCATCGCCTATATAAGACCAGAAGTGTCTGGCGCTGTAGTAGATCGATTACTGATGCTACAATGGCAAGTTATCAAGATTTAAGTGAGTTTGAACGTGATGTTATAGTCGGCGCACGAGCGATGGGACATAGGATCTCCAAAAATGGTTCGAATGGCTCTAAGCACTATGGGACTTAACATCTGAGGTCATCAGTCCCCTAGACTTCGACGTATTTAAACCTAACCAACCTAAGGACATGACACACATCCAGGCCCGAGGCAGGATTCGAACCTGCGACCGCAGCAGCAGCGCGGCTCCGGACTGAAGCGCCTAGAACCGCTCGGCACCAGGGACAGCATCTCCGATGTAGCTATGAAGTGGAGATTTCCCCGTACTTCCTTTTCACAAATGTACCATCAATACCAGGAAATCCGGTAAAACATCAAATCTCCGACATCGCTGAGGCCGCGAAAAGATCCTACATGAACGGGACTAATGCCGACTGAAGAGAATCGTTCAGAGTGACAGAAGTGGTTCAAATGGTTCAAATGGCTCTGAGCACTATGGGACTTAACTTCTGAGGTCATCAGTCCTCCAGAACTTAGAACTACTTAAACCTAACTAACCTAAAGACATCACACACATCCATGCCCGAGGCAGGATTGTAACCTGCGACTGTAACGGTCGCGCGGTTCCAGACTGTAGCGCCTAGAACCGCTCAGCCACACCGGCCGGCGACGAAGTGCATCCCGTCCGCAAATTGATGCAGGTTTCAATGCTGGGCCATCAACAAGTGTCAGCGTGCGAACCATTCAACGATACGTCATCGATATGGGCTTTCGGAACTGAAGGCCACTCGTGTACCCTTGATCATAGCACGACACAAATCTTTACGCCTCGCCCATACCCGTCAACACCGACATTGGGCTGTTGATGAGTGGAAACATGTTGCCTGGAAGGACGAGTCTCGTTTCAAATTTTATCGAGCGGATGGACGTGTACGTCTATGGACACAACCTCATGAATCCTTGGACCCTCCATGTCAGCAGGGAACTGTTCAAGCTGGTGGAGACTCTGTAATGGTGTGGGGCGTGTGCAGTTGGAGTGATGTGCGACCCCTCATACGTCTAGATACGACTCTGACAGGTGACACGTACGTAAGCATCCTGTCTGATCACCTGCATCCATTCACGTCCAATGTGCATTTCGACGGACTTGGGTAATTCCAGCAGGACAACGATACTCTTGATCACATATTAATAAAAGACTGAAGAGTGGCTGCATGATAGTTACCGGCACCCTACGCACCCTCCTCCCCCCCTCCTCCCCCAATGAATGTTGTAAATTAGCCTAGATAAAAAAAAAGGAATACATTCACAGGAGTAGGTAGAGTTTCGTAGAGCAGCGCTCAGAGTATGGCGTGATCCTCGGGAGCTTTTAGGCACTTAAGAGGCGGCCGGTGGAGTGTGGCGTTTGGTCGGCGAGTCCAGTGGGAATATAAGGAGTGTGTGCGCGGGGCGCTCGCCGGCAGATATCGAGCGGTGACCCCGGCGGCGCTGACACGCCACGCCGCCTCCACACAGCACAGCACAACACAACAGGTGTCGCCGCAACAGCGCGGCCTCGGGCACGCGCGGCCTCCCAAATGTAATTGGACGCGGCCTCGCCCTGAGCCAGTCTGCTGCACGGAATACACCGACCACTCTGCCGCCGGTCGTTCCGTTTCCCTTCGCAAGCTACACTGGTGTCCAAAAAGAAAGCAACAAACAGCTACTACCCCCTCTTGTGTCTTATTCACGGTATAATCATACAAGATGTCAACAGATGTCCGTACAATCGTGCTCTGCGCGGAAAATGGCATTCCAATTAACGGATACCCACGTCAACGATGAAGTAAGGGAACCTATCTACATCTACATCTACATCTACATGATTACTCGGAAAAAGGCATTCCAATTAACGGATAACCACGTCAACGATGAAGTCAAGGAACCTATCTACATCTACATGATTAATCCGCAATTCACATTTAAGTGCTTGGCAGAGGGTTCATCGAACCACAATCATACTATCTCTCTACCATTCCACTCCCGAACAGCGCGCGGGAAAAACGAACACCTAAACCTTTCTGTTCGAGCTCTGATTTCTCTTATTTTATTTTGTTGATCATTCCTACCTATGTAGGTTGGGCTCAACAAAATATTTTCGCATTCGGATGAGAAAGTTGGTGACTGAAATTTCGTAAGTAGATCTCGCCGCGACGAAAAACGTCTTTGCTTTAATGACTTCCATCCCAACTCGCGTATCATATCTGCCACACTCTCTCCCCTATTACGTGATAATACAAAACGAGCTGCCCTTTTTTGCACCCTTTCGATGTCCTCCGTCAATCCCTCCTGCCCGGCCGCGGTGGTCTAGCGGTTCTGGCGCTGCAGTCCGGAACCGCGGGACTGCTACGGTCGCAGGTTCGAATCCTGCCTCGGGCATGGGTGTGTGTGATGTCCTTAGGTTAGTTAGGTTTAATTAGTTCTAAGTTCTAGGGGACTTATGACCTAAGATGTTGAGTCCCATAGTGCTCAGAGCCATTTGAACCATTTTTTGAGTCCCTCCTGGTAAGGATCCCACACCGCGCAGCAACATTCCAACAGAGGACGAACGAGTGTATTGTGTCTCTTTAGCGGACTTGTTGCATCTTCTAAGTGTCCTGCCAATGAAACGCAACCTTTGGCTCGCCTTCCCCACAATATTATCTAGGTGGACTTTCCAACTGAAGTTGTTCGTAATTTTAGCTCCCAGGTACTTAGTTGAATTGACAGCCTTGAAAATTGTACTATTTATCTAGTAATCGAATTCCAACGGATTTCTATTGGAACTCATGTGGATCACCTCACACTTTTCGTCATTTAGCGTCAACTGCCGTCTGCCACACCATACAGCAATCTTTTCTAAATCGCTTTGCAACTGAT
Organism: Schistocerca americana; assembly: GCF_021461395.2. Classification (NCBI taxonomy): domain Eukaryota; kingdom Metazoa; phylum Arthropoda; class Insecta; order Orthoptera; family Acrididae; genus Schistocerca; species Schistocerca americana. Next base: position 466,043,788 of record NC_060122.1, on the reverse strand, counting down.
ACTGGTCTTCGGATGACCTTACTAGAAGGTAAATTACAGCATCATCTGCGAACAACCTAAGAGAACTGTTCAGATTGTCACCCAGGTCATTTATATAGATCAGGAACAGCAGAGGTCCCAGGACGCTTCCCTGGGGAACACCTGATATCACTTCAGTTTTACTCGATGATTTGCCGTCTATTACTACGAACTGCGACCTTCCTGACAGGAAATCACGAAACCAGTCGCACAACTGAGACGATACCCCATAGGCCTGCAGCTTGATTAAAAGTCGCTTGTGAGGAACGGTGTCAAAAGCTTTCCGGAAATCTAGAAATACGGAATCAACTTGAGATCCCCTGTCGATAGCGGCCATTACTTCGTGCAGATAAAGAGCTAGCTGCGTTGCACAAGAACGATGTTTTCTGAAACCATGCTGATTACGTATCAATAGATCGTTCCCTTCGAGGTGAATCATAATGTTTGAATACAGTATATCTTCCAAAACCCTACTGCAAACCGACGTCAATGATATAGGTCTGTAGTTCTATGGATTACTCCTACTACCCATCTTAAACACTGGTGCGACCTGCGCAATTTTCCAATCTGTAGGCACAGATCTATCGGTGAGCGAGCGGTTGTATATGATTGCTAAGTAGGGAGCTATTGTGTCAGCGTAATCTGAAAAGAACCTAATCGGTATCAAACGGGGTATTGTTTGCTGGGTAGTCCCACATCCACAATCGCTGTGTATATACTTAGAGACGGTGCACTTTGACACAAAGAAGATGCCTACCAGACTCTCTGCGGTGGAGGACCGTAAGAATAACGGAAGCAGGACAGTTGCTAACTGATCCGTCCCGATGGCTTAATGTGAATATCTCCGTTGTTTCTCGGATGTGGCGACAAAGAATAGAGAGCGAAACGGTGTCCCGGAGACCAGGGCAGAGCCGCCTACGTGTGATATCGAAAAGAGAGGACTGTTATTTTGCCCTAAGTGCACGACCATACCCCCTTAGTACTGCACGGCAACTGGCATCTGACGTCACAGCATCCACTGGATGTTGTGTATCGAGACAAACGGTGTACATACGGCTTCGGCAGATTAGCCTTTAGTGTCGGAGACCTTCTGTATATGTACCTCTGATGCGTCTTGACAGAATCGAACGCCTAGAGTAGAGTTGTCAACACTTCACCTGGACTGTCGAACAGTGGTCTAATGTCCTTTTCGCAGATGAGTCCCGATTTGGAGTGTGACTCTCGACGCATTCGCATCTGGAAGGAACGTGGAACACGATTTCGGCATCCGAACGTTGCAGAAAGAGACCAACATCGAGTAGGATCCTTAATGGTGTGGGCAGGGATTATGTTGACTACTCGAACACCCGTGAAATTGTTCGGATGAATCGGCAAAGTTTAACTGCTGTCAGGTATCGCGACGAGATCTTGGGATCTCATGTGCGGTTGTTGCGAGGTGGTGTAGGCCCAGACTTCGTATTGGTGGACGATAACGCACGACCTGACAGAGCACGAGTGGTTGATGTTATCTTGGAAGCGGAAGATACTGCATACATGACGTGGCCTGCTCTCTCTCCAGATCTGAATTCCATAGAGCTTGTCTGGGATGCACTAGGGAGACAGTTTTCATCACGTTAGCATCCAGCAACCACTCTCCAAGACTTGCGAGCAGCTCTGCACTAACATGGGCGTTATGCCTCAACATGAGATTGACGTCATCGCTTACGGCTCTTCCCATCGCTGTCAGAGGTGGTCACACCCCACGCTGAGCACATTAATCAGTTGCCGGAATGTGTGTACAAATCCGTTAAGCTGGAAAAAACGATGAACATTTTTGTCTACCGTTATGCAAGTTGCAGTTGTTTACATTCTGTATTCTTTACATTGCTTCCACTTAACTATCAACTTTTTACAACGTTTTGTGGCAAAATAAACGCAACCTTGCCAAATTTTCGCTTGTTGCTTTAATTTTGAATACTAGTGTACATCGCGGCGAGGTTCCCAGCAAATGACAGTAATATGGTGATCAAGTAACTGTGTTGTATGACAATACTCTTAACTCCCGTATCTACGTCTACGTTAACATTGATACTCTGCAAACCACCAGGGGAAAAATGGCACAGGGTACTTTCCAGAGTAACGGCTTTTTCCCTTTTCACTCACGTATGGAGCTCGGGAAAAATGATTGCTCAGAAGCCTTTGTGCTCGCCGAAGTTAGTCTGATATTGTTTTTGCAACCTCTCCGGGGGAGATTGTACTATATTCCTAGATTCATCATTTCAGATTGGTTCCAGAAAGTTTCTAAGTAGGTTTTAACGGGATAGATTGCGTCCACCTTCAAGCGTCTGTCAGTTCGTTTCTTTCAGAATCTTCGTGGTGCTCTCTTATGGCTCCAGCAAATCTGTGACTATTCGTACAGCCCTTTGCATACATACAACATCTCTTGTTAGACGTATTTGGTGTGTGTCCCGCACATTTGAGCAATATTTTAGGATGGATAGTACTAGTGTTTTGTAATCAATCTCCTTTATAGACTGTCTGCATTTCCCTGTTATTCTACCATTGAACTAGAGACTGCCATCAGTTCTATCTAAGACTGAACCAATCTCACCGTTCCATTACACATCCCTTCAAACTACTACACCCAGTTATTTGTATGAGGTGACCGACTCCAATTATGTCTTGCTAAAACTGCGGTCATTGCGTACTATGAGGAACACCATTTTACATTTGTGGAGATTTAAATGAAGTTGCCAATCTTTGCACCAATTTGAAATCTTATCAAGAGCTGATTGAATATTTGCGCAGCATTTTTCAGACATTACTTCATTACAGATAATTGAAACATGTGCAAAAATTCTCTGGTTGCTATCAGACATCACTTCATGATAGCTAACTGCATAATGTGCAAAAAGTCGGAAGCTAGTATTAATATATGGGGGGTGCTCAATAAGTAATCCAACACGTTTTTTTCTGAAAGCAAACTTATTAAACCCGGTTTTCTGAAACTCCTTCACCAAAGAGGACGAAGTAAATATTCCTTAATTCCAATCAAGAACAACTGCCAAGATGAGAAACATAGAAGTAGATGTCCTCGGTGTAACAAAGCAGCTTAAATCACTTAATAAAGGTAAGGCCTCCGGTCCAGATTGTATACCAGTCAGGTTCCTCTCAGAGTGTGTTGTTACAATAGCTCCATATTTAGCAAGTATATACAACCACTCACTCACAGAAAGATCCGTACCTAAACATAGGAAAATTACTCAAGTCACACCAGTACCCAAAAAGGGAAGTAGGAGTAATCCGCTGAATTACAGGCCTATATCACTAACGTCGATTTGCAGTAGGGTTTTGGAACATATACTGTATTCGAACATTATGAAGTACCTCGAAGAAAACGATTTATTGACACATAATCAACACCGATTCAGAAAATGTCGTTCTTGGGAAACAGAACTAGCCCATTATACTCATGAAGTAATAAGTGCTATCGACAGGGGATGTCAAATTGATTCCATATTTTTGGATTTCCAGAAGGCTTTCGACACCGTTCCTCAAAAGCGTCTTCTAACCAAACTGCGTGCCTACGGATTATCGCCTCAGTTGTGCGACTGGATTCGTTATTTCCTGTCAGAAAGGTCACATTTCGTAGTAATAGACGGAAAGTCATCCAGTAAAACAGAAGTAATATCCGGCGTTCCCCAAGGAAGTGTTATAGGCCCCCTATTGTTCCTGATCTATATTAACGACATAGAAGACAATCTGAGTAGCCGTCTTAGATTGTTTGCAGATGATGCTGTCATTTACCGTCTTGTAAAGTCATCAGATGATCAAAACGACTTGCAAAATGATTTACATAAGATATCTGTATGGTGTGAAAAGTGGCAATTGACCCTGAATAAAGAAATGTGTGAAGTTATTCGCATGAGTACTAAAAGAAATCAGCTAAATTTCGTTTACGCAATAAGTCACGCAAATCTGAAGGCTGTAAATTCAGCTAAGTACTGAGGGATTACAATTACAAATAACCTAAATTGGAAGGATCAAATAGATAATATTGTGGGTAGAGCAACCCAAAGGCTGCGATTTATTGGCAGAACACTTAGAAGGTGCAACAGGTCTACTAAAGAGACTGCTTACACCACTCTTGTCCGCCCTATTAGGAAGTATTGCTGTGCGGTGTGGGATCCGCATCAGGTGGGACTGACGGTTGACATCGAAAAAGTACAAAGAAGGGTAACCCGTTTTGTATTATCGCGAAATAGGGGAGATAGTGTCACAGGCATGATACGTGAATTGGAGTAGCAATCATTAAAACAAAGGCGTTTTTCGTTGCGACGGAATTTTCTCATTTCGGTCACCAGTTTTCTCCTCCGATTGCGAAAACATTCTGTTGGTACCCATCTACATAGGGAGAAATGATCATCACGATAAAATAAGAAAAATCAGGGCTCATACAGAGAAATCGAAGTGCTCGTTTTTCCCGGGTGCCGTTCGAGAGTGGAACGGTAGAGAGACAGCTTGAAGGTGGTTCATTGAACCCTCTGCCAGGCACTTAATTGTGAATAGCAGAGTAATCACATAGATGTAAATGTAGATTTTATTCAATACACCATTTTATTCCCCACTCTTTTGGTACGAAACGCAATTTTGCTACATAACGTCCTTTCTGTGCGAAGGCCTTTCGCCAACTTACTGGGAGGGCCTGTATCCACGTATGGTACTACTCTACATGGTCGGCGACGCAGCCAACGTCTTGCTGCATCAATAATCTCTTCAGCATCCACGTACTGTTTCCTGCGGAGTGCATCCTTCATTGGACCAAACATATGGAAGGCGGAAGGTGCGAGATCCGGCCTGTACGGTGAATGAGGAAGAACGGACTAATGAGGTTTTGTGAGCTCCTCTCTGGTGTGCACACGTGCCTGAGGTCTTGCGTTCCCATGGAGAAGAAATTAGTTTGCTGTTTTGTGGCAACGAACGCGCTGAAGTCGTTACTTCAGTTTCCTGAGGATATCACAGTACGCTTGTGAGTTCAAATGGTTCAAATGGCTCTGAGCACTATGGGACTTAACATCTGAGGTCATCAGTCCCCCAGAGCTTAGAACTACTTAAATCTAACTAATCTAAGGACATCACACACATCCATGCTCGAGACAGGATTCGAGCAGAACAACCGCTTCAGAGTCGCAGAAGACCGTCGCCATGACTTTACCGGCTCAGGGTGCGGCTTTGAGCTTTTGCTTCGGAGGAGAGACGCTGTGGCGCCACTCCATGGACTGCCGTTTTGTTTACGGTTCGAAGTGATGAACCCATGTTCCATCGTCTCTCTCGATGTTCGATAAAAGATTATTACGGTGAGCCTTGCAACGCACAGACAATTCCGCACGGATGGTCCTTCGTTGCTCTTTAGTCTTCTTTTAGGCGGCGAGGAATTGAGCCAGCACACCCCTTTGAATACCCGAACTGGTGGACGAGTATGTCAGCACTACCAACTGAGACGTACAGTTGTACAGCGAGGTGTTTTATTCTGAATCGTCGATTACCTCGAATAATACGTTCCAACGTTGAATGAGTCGCACCTGTGGGCGGCCGGCCTGCATGCAGGAGAGCGGACGGTTGTGCGATCTCGTTGCGACCATCACAGACGCCTCGCCCAACGACTCACCTTGCTTTTGCTCACTGCCAGGTCTCCGTAGACATCCTGCGAGCGCCTATGAATATCTGCGATGCTCTGGTTTTCCGTTGAAAGAAACTCAGTAGCAGTTCTCTGCCTTGAACGCGTCGCCGTTACAGATGCCGTTTTGAAAGCTATGTATAGCATCGCCACCATTCGGAACATCATGAAATTATAGCGGCTGAGCGGACAATATTCCACTATCTGTCACAAGAAATTCTACACCTTTTCAACTGAAATTGTTCGAGAAAAAAGTGTGTTACGTTACTTATTGGACGCCCCTCTTGCACTACCTGTCATTTTGCTACATCAAGAAGAAATGCAGATGATAAACGGGTATTCATTGGACAAATATATTATCCTAGAAATTGGGTGCATAGGTCCTGAGAAATCAGTACCCAGAACAACCACCTCTGGCCGTAATAACGGCCTTGACAGGCCTGGGCATTGAGTCAAACAAAGCTTGGATGGTGTGTACAGGTACAGCTGCCCATGCAGCTTCAACACGATATCACAGTTCATCAAGAGTACTGACTGGCGTATTGTGACGAGCCAGTTGCTCGGCAACCATTGACCAGAGGTTTTCAATTGGTGAGAGATCTGGAGAATGTGCTGGCCAGGGCAGCAGTCGAACATTTTCTGTATCCAGAAAGGCCCGTACGGGACCTGCAACATGCGGTTGTGCATTATCCTTCTGAAATGTAGGGTTTCGTAGGGATCGAATGAAGGGTAAAGCCACGGGTCGTAGAACATCTGAAATGTAACGTCCACTGTTCAAAGTTCTGTCAATGCGAACAAGAGGTGACCGAGACGTGTGACCAATGGCACCCCATACCATCACGCCGGGTGATACGCCAGTATGGCGATGACGAATACACGCTTCCAATGTGCGTTCACCGCGATGTCGTCAAACACGGATGCGACCATCAAAAATGTTCAAATGTGTGTGAAATCTTATGGGACTTAACTGCTAACGTCATCAGTCCCTAAGCTTACACACTACTTAACCGAAATTATCCTAAGGACAAACACACACACCCATGCCCGAGGGAGGACTCGAACCTCCGCCGGAATCAGCCGCACAGCCCATGACTGCAGCGCCTGAGACCGCTCGGCTAATCCCACGCGGCGATGCGACCATCATGATGCTGTAAACAGAGCCTGGATTCATCCGAAAAAATGACGTTTTGCCATTCGTGTACCCAGGTTCGTCGTTCAGTACACCATGGCAGGCGCTCCTGTCTGTAATGCAGCGTCAAGGGTAACCGCAGTCATGGTCTCCGAGCTGATAGTCCATGCTGCTGCAAACGTCGTCGAACTGTCCCCATCTGTTGACTCAGGGGTCGAGACGTGGCTGCACGATCCGTAACAGCCATGCGGATAAGATGCCTGTCATCTCGACTGCTAGTGATACGAGGCCGTTGGAATCCAGCACGGCGTTCCGTATTACCTTCCTGAACCCACCGATTCCATATTCTGCTAACAGTCATTCGATCTCGACCAACGCGAGCAGCAATGTCGCGATACGATAAACCGCAATCGCGATAGGTTACAATCAGACCTTTATCAAAGTCGGAAACGTGATTGTGTGCATTTCTCCTCCGTACACGAGGCATCACAACAACGTTTCACCAGGCAACGTCGGTCAACTGCTGTTTGTGTATGAGAAATCGGTTGTAAACTTTCCTCATGTCAGCACGTTGTAGGTGTCGCCACTGGCGCAAACCTTGTGTGAATGCTCTTAAAAGCTAATTATTTGCATATCACAGCATCTTATTCCTGTCGGTTAAATTTCGCGTCTGTAGCATGTCATCTTCGTGGTGTAGCAATTTTAACGGCCAGCAGTGTATTTAAAATATTCAATGATACAGCCGACAGGTTTAACAAATGCAAAAACATATATATCATTTTAAATTTAAAAAAATCTGTTGTGTTAAATGGTCTGCGCTAGAGTGTAGTGTCTGACGGGCGAGGGTACGAAATAAAAGCAAAGAAAAAAAGTGCGTGGAGGTCAATTCTCACACGAAAGTAATATTTAAATTTATGTTCTCACGGCGCTCAAGGCGACCCCAATAAACTGGCACGTAGACGTCATTGATGGACCCACTTAGCCAGTTACCCGCTTAAGTGATCTCAGCAGCCAACAAGGAGGGCGTCCTTTCATGGAGGCACGCTCGTGATACGGCCTGAAAGAAGAGGCCTGCGAGACGGAAGCCGCCACATGTGAGCGTGCGTCTGCGACTTAACGGGGTGGTCAGGGCCGAGAAGACCAGAACACACGTCCCAGGCAATGAGAACCACAGGTCCTCTGCGCTACAAACGGCACGTTCGGAAAGCGGTACAATTCTCTAATGTCTTATTGACGACGGGAACGTGTGTTCGGTCTACAATGAGACCTCTACACCCTGAGGTGACAGTAGTAATTGGATAGCGATATGCATTTATACAGATAGCGGTAGTATCGCGAACACAAGGTATAAAAGAGTAGTGCGTTGGCCGAGCAGTCGTTTGTACTCAGGTCCTTCATATGAAAAGGTTTCCGACCCGATCGTGCCCGAACGAGGGGAGCCAACAGACTTTGAACGAGGAATGGTAGCTGGAGCTAGATGCAGCGGACGTTTCTTTTCGGAAATCGTTAGGGAATCCAAGTTAGAGTTGTCAGTGCTAACAGACAAGCAAATAACCACAGAATCAATGTGGATCGTTAAATTTAGTGTTAGTGGGCTATGGTAGCAGACGACCGACGCGAGTGCCTTTGCTAACGGTACCATATTGCCTACACCGTCTCTCCCTGCCTCGTGACTGTGTCAGATGCTGGACGTCTGGAAAACGGCGGCCTGGTGAGATGAGTCCCGATTTCAGATGGTAAAAGCTGATGCTAGGGTTCGAGCATGACGAACACCGCGCGAACCAATGGACCGTGCACTGTGCGAGCTGGTTATGGCCTTTTTTACGTGGAATGTACAGGGTCCTCTGGTCCAAATAAACCGATGATTGACTGGAAATGGTTATGTTCCGTTACTTGGAGACCATTTGCAGCCATTCATGGACTTCATGTTCCCAAACAACTGTGGCGTGCCACAATTGTTCGCGAATGGTTTGAAGAACATTCTGGACAGTACAAGAGAATAATTTGGCCACCTAGATCACCCGACATGAATAAAAAAAAAAAAAAATGGCTCTGAGCACTATGGGACTCAACTGCTGAGGTCATTAGTCCCCTAGAACTTAGAACTAGTTTAACCTAACTAACCTAAGGACATCACAAACATCCATGCCCGAGGCAGGATTCGAATCTGCGACCGTAGCGGTCTTGCGGTTCCAGACTGCAGCGCCTTTAACCGCACGGCCACTTCGGCCGGCCGACATGAATCCCATCGAACATATATTGGGGCGTAATCGACAAGTCAGTTGGTGCACAAAATCCAGCACCGGCAACACTTTCGGAATTATGAGCGGCTACAGAGGCAGCATGGCTCAGTGTTTCTGCAGGGGACTTCCAACGACTTGTTGAGTCCATGTCACTTCGAGTTGCTGAACTATGCCAACAAAAGGAGGTCCGACACGGTATTAGGATGTATTGCATGACTTTTGTCACCGCAGTGAACTGGAACTGTTCATCTGCTTCACTTGTTGTTTGTTGTTGTATCGGTTCAGCATAGGAATATTTGTAGACAGCATTTCAGGACAATTACTCCCAAGATACACATATCACTGTAACGAAGTCCATAACCATGCTTATATGAGACGTGTTCTCTCAATCTGCTACAGTCGCTCTTCAAATATAACTCAATCAATAAATATACTATGATGCAAAGGGATCTTGAAATAAAATAGTTGTTAATACCACTGAGTATATCCTGTCATGAGTTCATGAGAAAGGTACCTAGATCGATCTAAAACCCAGCTTACAGAACACACAAGGGCGCGCGCGCGCGAGCGCACACACACACACACATACACACTGTGCACATGTTCACTTGTTTTAGCCCTTGGCCTTTTAATTCCGTTCGGTCGCGGTAAACAAAAATATACTATTCCATACCGCTCATTAATAATCGCAAAATAAACATTTAGTTCCCTTATTTGGGCGACAGAGGCCGCGCCCCAACTCGTGGATAACGCCGGAAGTTCCGTGAGTTTTCCGCGGATAATGCTGTTGTACACAGAGATGTCGCAATGCAAAGCAAACTGAAGACTGTAATTTATTGACAGAACACTTACAAAATGTAATATGTCTACTAAAGAAACTGCTTACACTACGCTTTTCCGCCCTCTTCTGGAACATTTCATTGCGGTGTGGGATCCACATCAGGTAGGATTGACGGAGGACATCGAAAAACCTCGAAGAAGCACAGCTCGTTTTGTATCATCGCGGAATAGGGAGAGAGTGCGACGGATACGATACACGAACTCTGGTGGCAGTCATTAAAATAAAGGCGTTTTTCGCTGCGGTGGGACATTCTCATGAAATTTCAATCACGAAAATATTTTGTTGACGCCCATCTACATAGGAAGAAATCATCATCGTTATAAAATAAGAGAAATAAAAGTTTACACAGAAAGATTTAAACTTTTTTTTTTTTTTCTCGCGCGCTGTTCGAGAGTGGAGCGGTGGAGAAATAGCTCGAAGGTAGTTCGATATACTCTCTGGCAGGCACTTAATGTGGATTGCAGAATAATCATGTAGATGTATATGTAGATGTAGAAAATTGCTTCGAAACGCAGGAAGACCTGCAGAGTATCGACACATGGTACAGTTATTGGCAACTGACTTTCACCATAAACAAACGTAATGTATTACGCATAAAAAGGTTGAAAGGTCATTATTGTGGGATTACATGACTGCAGAACACTCACTGGAAACATTTACATCTATAAAATACGGGCTTCTAGGAATATGCTTACGCAGCCATTTCAAGTGGAACTACCACGTAAAACTAATCGCAAGTAAAGAAGATGCCAGAGTCAGATTTATTGGAGGAATCCTCGGGAAAGGTGTCCACCTACAAAGGAGATAGGTTAAAAAGCCTTCGTTCGACCAAGAACTGAGTATTGCTCGTCAATCTGTGATCTTTACCTGATAGGATTGACAGAGAAAACGGAGAAGATCCAAAGAAGAGTAGTGCGTTTCGTTAGAGGTACATTTAGTAAGCGCGAAAGCGTCACGAAGTGCTCAGCCAACTATTGTCACGGACGCTGCAACAGACACTTTCTGCAGTACGGTGTGGTTTACTTTTAAAGTTCCAGAAGAGTACGTTCCTAGAACGATAAACCAATATATTGCTTTCTCATACGTATATCTCGCCAAAATACCATGAATGTAAAATTAATGAGATTCGAGTTCACACGGACGCCTACTTGCAATAATTCTTCTCGCGAACCATTCGTGGTTGTAACAGGAAAAGGGCGAAGTGACAGAGGTTCTCGAAGTACCCTCTGCCACACACCGTAAGGTGGCTCGAGGAGTATACACGGAAGAGCCAAAGAAACTGGTACACCTGCCAAATGTCCAGGGCCTCCGGGAGGCGTGCAAAAGTGCCGCAACACGATGTGGCACGGAGTCGACTAAAGTCTGAAGTAGTACTGGAGGCAACTGACACTATAAATCGTGGAGGGGTGTACATAAATCCGTAAGAGTACGGGGGGTCTTTTGTCACTCAATACGACAATAGAAGAACAATACTACTCCTCAAAAAAGAGTGAGAAACATGGTGAACAGAGTGAGGAAGGCCAGAACACAAAGTTGTGATTATACGGCAGTAATAAAAGTGACAGGGCGACCTCAAGACCAGACGTGAGGAAACGCAGATCAGCAAATCGTTAAGTAATTACTTTTTTACAAAATCGCGACGTGAACTGTTTAATAATCTAAAACTAACAAAACTGTATCGTTTTAGATCCCACTGATGATGCCTTAGAAAAGGAAAAGGTGAAAGTAACTAGAAGCAGGAAAAGGCAGTTTTATTTACAAAACATCGTTTTACATTTCTCTTACACGCAACTCGAAGCGTAAATCTTCGAGAGCGGCTCATGACTCAATCCCGAGTCGAATTTCAGCGACCGCACTAGACTGCTGGGGTGTGTAACGTTGTGGAATGAGGCCCTCTCTCCCCCACGCGTTGCTGGCAAACGACCCTCTGAACTGGAAAGCTACGTCACCGACACGCGGCTGCCGAGTGAGTGCGAAAGCATTGTCATTAACACGCGGGTCGCTGAAGAGGATGCAAAATGACGAACTTGCTGTCGGCTGCCGCCTGTTATCTGTCCGTAACATGCTACGGGTTAGTTTACTGCGTCGTTATGCTGTACCTTTGTTTAATATCAGGCGACGCTGGGGAGCCGCTCCAAAAGACATATTAAAGTATATTTTTCAGTTGTGGATTACTGGATTCAAGTTTCCAGGACTCGTTTCCAGTATTTTCCAGGCGAATTTAAATAACGACAGTCAAAGTTCATCATATTTATTGACGTTGTCGACGTTCGACACGAGCGATCTGTCGAAATATTTTTATACGTTAAGGATTATAAATCACCGAAGTCAAATGGCAGATGAATTTTATTGTGATGTATTAGTTTCAGCTACACACGAGTCGTCTTCAGATCTAAGGTACTGCAACGGTAAAGATCAGTAACTGATACATTTAATCAAAAATACTAATTAAAGCCGGCCGCAGTAGCCGAGCGGTTCTAGGCGCTACAGTTTGGAACCACGCGACTGCTACGGTCGCAGGTTCGAATCCTACCTCGGGCATGGATGTGTGTGATGTCCTTAGGTTAGTTAGGTTTAAGTAGTTCTAAGTTCTAGGGGACTGATGACCTCAGAAATTAAGTCCCATAGTGCTCAGAGCCATTTGAACTGATTAAAGGTGTCAGTTACTGAGCTTCAGCGTTATAATCCCTTAGATCTGTTGATCGTTCGCAAGATGGTTCGTGTGTAGCTGAAACTAGTAATCACAATAATATTTTTTGCAATCTTGACTTCAAAGATTTTTAATCCTTAATATAAAGAATAAAATAAAAAACAAAGTTTTTGAAATTTTTGATTTGGAGCTATGATTTTCGAACAGTTTGTAGCTAGTCTTCAGGCTGCGTCTTGAAATGCCTGATACCGCCATATAACAGTGGTTTAGCGGCGTGATTTCAATAGATACAGCTCTTATATACCTCTCAAAACCTCATCGTAAGTGCGTCCTATCAAGCTCCATATGGTTTTGACTTTCCGACACAGTGAAAAGGAGCCAACGGAACAGCTGAACCTTAACTATCGAATCAGTGTCTCTGTATATACCTATAATGGTTTGATGCATCATCAAGGAAAGCCTGCAGGAAAGGCACCCTAAGTTTGTAAATATTTCGCTCAAATTCACTAGAATACGGTGACATAATACAAGGGTTGCCCAGAAAGTAAATGCCCAGCATTTTTCTCTTCAACAATTCTTTATTGAACATAATGAGACTTACACACACGAAAGAATAGTGTTTTAACTACACACCATATTTTTCCACGTAGTCTCCATCCCACTCTATGGCCTTCCTTCAGCGCGAGACATAGGCGTGTATGCCCTGTCAGTACCAATTCTTGTCCTGCTGGCGGAGCCAGTGCTTCACGGTGTAAATCACTTCCTCATCGTCCTCAAAATGTCTTCCATTAATGGCATCCTTTCATGGCCCAAATAAGTGGAAGCCCGACGAGGCTAGTTTAGGATTGTCAGGTGTGGCAGCCGTGGATGGTCTCCGCGACCGATGCAAATCGTGGAGCTCCGCTGCATCGCCTTCTGATGACCACACCGTGCCCCGCCACTGACTCCTTCTGTCGACAGCAGATGCTCCATAGACCTTGCACAAGCGTTTGTGAATATTCCCCACAGCTTCTTTCTCTGCAGTGAGAAATGACGGTATGTTGCTTGTGACGTACATCACCCGGAGACGCCATTTTGAAACTGTCCTGCAGCTACGCTATCTGTCGGAAGTGATGGAAACTTGGCGCGTTCACTCATGACGCTTCAAATAATACATATGTAACGTTCGGCAACCTTAGCTTTGTTTTCGGCTGAGGGAAAAAATGTGGTGGTTTACTTTCTGGGCAACCCTCGTAGTATCACCTAGCGAGAATATCGTAACTGGTTAGACTAGCCGGAGGTAGTCAACCTCGACCCTACTGTCCAGTTTCCTGGAGGTCCTGCTTTCATGGTGAGCAGTTGGCGGTAGGTGTTTTAAGAACAATTTCATTAGGTTTTCAGAAAACTGACATAAAGTATTTGGTAAATAATTATTGTTACATGCTTTAACTTGTTGTAATTCTGCTTTATAAATTTTGTAAAGTAAAGTTACTTCTCTACTTTTTAAATCAACATTACTGTGGGACCGGTGGGTGGTTACAAAATTTTACTATTAACAGAGATAGGAAAGTGAGCGGCAGGTAGAAAAGGTTGATTCCTTGGATTAGACAAAATATGCGCACGAAAGATGTCCATTATCTTTAGTTACTGCAAGTTACCTAGTTTTCTGACCACTTTTGCGGCATAAAGTGTATTAAATGCAAGTTCATTCTTGTGAGTGTATTGTGCCCGAGTTCACATCACTTTTATTTTCTCACGAGTAACTATAGCAGGCTGCGAGTCTAAAAACAACAAAATATGAATTCAGTGTGCCGTTATTTATGCAAAAATTATGCATATGAGCTTCGAGCGAAAGTGAAGGAACATCGTTCACTCAAACCCGATCTAAACATCAATCAAGAACAAAAACAATGCAATCCCGTTAAAACTGTATACCCTTGCCTGGACCTAGCTCCCTGTATTTTACGCCTGCCACATTCAAGAAATGAAATGTTTTCTATAAACCTGCAAATGCCAGAAACATAAGAGTTTATTCAACCTATTTTCTACGATTCGTCACAGGGTATGTATTGCCTCACATGTGCCTATATTTCTCTGGAATCCAAACTGAGCTTCATAAAGGTCGGCTTCTACCAATTTTTTCAATATTTTGTAAATAATTTCTGTTAGTATTTTGCAGCCACAAACTTTTAAACGAATAGTTTCCCATATGAAGCTTTTATTTATACTACATTGTTTACTCACCTGCTCCTTACCTCATAAAAGACTACGCATGTCATTGCGAAATTCTCACGCTACTCAAACTAATGATATTTTAAATTTAGCTAGCTGTTGACGGATGCATTTCTCCTCGTACATTTTTTATGGACACAGTTTTTTGTGCTATGTGCATGGCCGGAGCGTAGTGCAATACCCATTCACAGGGTGAAAATGAGTTTACTAGGTGTGCTATAGCTGAGGCAGATTGAGAATTAGCTGTCCACTAAAGGGAGAGAACAATTGCAGGAGGCGATTTTCCTAGTGTTTGTTAACTGGTAAACACGCTGGACCTACGTTTGACCCCGTGAACATTTGACCTTTACGTTCAAGAAAGGGCAGAGTGCAATCGGTGATCCCGTGGGTGTTCAGCAGATTCAGAGATATTCTAACTCGTCGGCACCGTTGTATATACGCTGATGAGTCAAAATAATATGACCACCTGGTTAATAGCTTGTTTTTCCGTCTTTGGAACGAAATACAGCACTGATTTTGCTTATCAGTGATCCGACAGTAAGTTGATAGGTTTGCGGAGGTATGTGGAATTAGATGTCTACCCACGGGTCATGTAATTCGCGTAAATAACGGGCCGCTGATTTGAGTACGCGGTGATGGCGCCCGATAGCGACCCAAATGGGTTCTACAGGATTTACATCAGAAAATACATCTGGTGCCCGAGCGATGGGTATTAAGCACTAAGCAGTAAAAATGACTGCGCATTTTTCAAAATGGCATTTAAATATTTTCTTAACATTAACGATATTTTTGAAGGTTACATATTCCTCAGTGCACATTGTTTAAGTCTTTGTTTTAAGATGATGTGTGTAATAATTTCAACATTTATTCAATAATGTCACAAAAATTCCCTTGTTCCATTCTGCCCGTACGTGGAACACAAAGGGAAATACGTGTGTCTTTGAAAAAAAATATGTAAAAAATACATAACGTACAGTATTAAGCTATTTGAAAGTAAGCTACGTTATTGGTTAAAACAGTCTTGGTTGCAATTTTTAGTTTTTTATTTTTCAACGACGCGTTTCGCCTTATTTAGGCATCTTCATGTTATCTTTTGAAGATGGACTCGGGAAACATAAGATCTGCATAACGCGTTCCCGTTCACACGAGCGAGTAACAGAGTTAGATGGGGGCTCAGGTAGGTAATACTGCGCTGGGTAATACTGCAAGGTGATTTTTTTATATCTTTAAGAAGTGTTTTCTTGCGCTAGTTCCCCCTGTATGTCTACTACTACGTATAATTTACTGAGGTTCCCACGTTCTTACCACTGTGCTTCAATTGCAGACGACGCAGTCCAGTATGGTATCTTCTAAGTTCTACTTGTGGCGTAAATGTGATACTGCATCACTTTCATCAGAGGCCTCTCCACGAAGCAAAAATCTGACATGTCTGATTTGACCTTTGACGTTTGGGAACACTCTGGAAAGTGAAATTTCACGCTCGACGTCACAAACCTCGACCAGCTCCAAGCCCACGTTCGCTTTCACGCCCGGTGTGAGGACGGTTTTAACGGTACGAACGTGGTCCCGGGAGCTAGCCCGCCCTGGCGGCCACGGTGGGGAAGGCGGCTGTCTGGATGCAGCGCACGGCCGGCCGCCGGCGCGACGCTTACGTCATTGAGTCGCCCCTGCCCCTTCCCTCTCATACCGGCGCATTGTTTGTTATGGGCCGCGGCTGGCGCGCATACCGAACACGTGATTAGCGTGGATGCCGGGCGCCGAGGCGCGCGCTTCCGACGCCTCGCTCGCATCTTTGAGGGCGTCTCGTCCCCGGACGAGATCGCGTCTGCGGCCACACCGATGTTGCTCGGCCAACGTCAAGTACGACTGTGAAGCCTTATTCCACTAACAGTCCTAGATATCGGAACATAAAGGGAAATTAACAACTCTAGCGAATGTTTCAGGGAGGTATTCGGAAGAGATAATTTTTTTAATTTCGAGTGTTTAATTAGTAATTAATGCGACTTCAGAGGCTAATCTTGCGGCACTTGAAAGGAATGAAACACAGACAAGCCATATCAGTGAGTTCCTGAGCGAAAAGCTTATGATCACCGCCCGGCGAGACATCGACTGCCGGCCGCTGGCCTTACGGACAAGAGACACGGTGAGGGAAGTACCGGGTGGCTGAGCCGTATCATATTAAATATATCAGTAACTGATACATTTAATCACAAATACTAATTAAAGCCGGCCGGAGTAGCCGAGCGGTTGTAGGCGCTACAGTCTGAAACCGTGTGACCCCTACGGTCACAGGTTCGAATCCTGCCTCGGGCATGGATGTGTGTGATGTCCTTAGGTTAGTTGTTATTGTTGTTGTTGTTGTGGTCTTCGGTCCTGAGACTGGTTTGATGCAGCTCTCCATGCTACCCTATCCTGTGCAAGCTTCTTCATCTCCCAGTACTTACTACAACCTACATCCTTCTGAATCTGCTTAGTGTATTCATCTCTTGGTCTCCCTCTACGATTTTTACCCTCCACGCTGCCCTCCAATGCTAAATTTGTGATCCCTTGATGCCTCAGAACATGTCCTACCAACCGGTCCCTTCTTCTTGTCAAGTTGTGCCACAAACTCCTCCCCAATTCTATTCAATACCTCCTCATTAGTTATGTGATCTACTCATCTAATCTTCAGCATTCTTCTGTAGCACCACATTTCGAAAGCTTCTATTCTCTTCTTGTCTAAACTATTTATCGTCCATGTTTCACTTCCATCCATGGCTACACTCCATACAAATACTTTCAGAAACGACTCCCTGACACTTAAATCTGTACTCGATGTTAACAAATTTCTCTTCTTCAGAAACGCTTTCCTTGCCATTGCCAGTCTGTTTTATATCGTCTCTACTTTGACCATCATCAGTTATTTTGCTCCTCAAATAGCAAAACTCCTTTACTACTTTAAGTGTCTCATTTCCTAATCTAATTCCCTCAGCATCATCCGACTTAATTCGACTACATCCCGTTATCCTCGTTTTGCTTTTGTTGATGTTCATCGTATATCCTTTCAAGACACTGTCCGTTCCGTTCAACTGCTCTTCCAAGTCCTTTGCTGTCTCTGACAGAATTACAATGTCATCGGCGAACCTCAAAGTTTTTATTTCTTCTCCATGGATTTTAATACCCACTCCGAATTTTTCCTTTGTTTCCTTTACTGCTTGCTGAATATACAGATTGAATAACATCGGGGAGAGGCTACAACCCTGTCTCACTCCCTTCCCAATCACTACTTCCCTTTTTTGCCCCTCGACTCTTAGTTAGGTTAGTTACGTTTAAGTAGTTCTAAGTTCTAGGTGACTGATGACCTCAGACGGTAAGTCCCACAGTGCTGAGAGCCATTTGAATTTGAACCGGGTGGTTGTAATTAAACTTTCCCTATGCTATAGCGCGGAAACTAATTACCGTACGAGTACCAAACTTGGTTTTCATGAATGTCCAGAGAATGGGGTGCATGATTTCCATGTGTTACAGCGCCGTCGGTCAGTTCCAACTATGGCCGTCAGGTACCGTGATTAGTCATTGTGATTCATAGTCTCACACACATGACCAGTCGCAGTGCGCTTGTTGACGTGTCAACAAGAACTTGGACTAAAGGAGCAGGACATTATTAGTGAAGCTCTATTATCAAAACAACGGTAACACTGCAGCTTCATTTCGAGAATATCGCTGGCTGAGAGGATTGCGGAAGGGTTCTCTTTCTCCACCTGCTGTGCGGAGCACGATGAAGAAATTCGAATCAACTGGAGAACTGGGTGTCGCTCTGGAAAGAGGCCGACGACCGGTTGCACCACAGGTGGTTGTTGAAGTCGCTGTTGCTGTGGCAGACAACGCTGCACGCAATCGCGATCGCTGGCAGCGCGCGTGCTGTGTCACGGCAGTTGAACATCCCGTGGTCCATTGTATGGAAGCTGCTTCGAATCATTCTCTAATGGTATCCGTACACGATCCATATCGTACAGCATCTTGCACCACAGGACGCAAACGACGCGTTGACTTCGCTCTCCACTTTCTCGGAAGGATTGAAGCTGATGATGGCTGGCCCCGTACTATCCTATGGACGGACAGAAGCTCATTTTTCTCTGATGGAGTGAGATGAACACACAGAGTCGCTGAGTACGGGGATCTTCACCTTCTGTCACTGTGCATGAAGTTCCTTCGTCTGTGAAAGTGCCACCATATGGTGTGGCTTCACGGCTACGTTCATTATTGACCCATTCTTTTTTGAAGAGGTTGGCGCTTAAGGACGTGGAGTGTGACTGGACAGCTGCTCAGCCACACAGGAGAGAGACGCATTGAACTCATAATTTTTCTTGCAAGATGGGGCCCCACCGCTCATCGCTCGTGAAGTTCACCAGCATCCCCGAAATATATTTGGAAACGATCGAATCATCAGCCGACCGCTTCCAAATGCTTGGCCGGCACGATCACCTTCTCTCACTGCCGGTTATTTCTGATTATGGGGCAATCTGAAGGACAGATTTTACCAGGGGAGCATTCACACACGTGCTGGTCTGAAGCG
Source organism: Schistocerca americana (assembly GCF_021461395.2). NCBI lineage: Eukaryota > Metazoa > Arthropoda > Insecta > Orthoptera > Acrididae > Schistocerca > Schistocerca americana. Next base: position 466,024,485 of record NC_060122.1, on the reverse strand, counting down.
CACCATATAAAGAGAGGTAACCAGCATACCTATGGATATGCTTCGTTCTGCTGTGCAATCCTGCGCTTTCAGACTCTTCTGGACACAGCTGGGCACCATATTGAGGCCCTTTTGTAGCAGTAATAGTACCGGTATGTAATGGTATAATGTACCGTAACAGCACATGAAAAGTGTTTGAATTGAATTGACTGCATTATTTCTCTTCCTCATGTCCTTGACATTAAAGCTACCAAGTTTGGTATTCGTACGGGAATTAGTTTCTGTGTTATAACGTGTGAAATAGGGAAAGTTTAATTATTACATTTAAATTTAATTATAATAATTATAACCAACTGATATAAGGGGCTGTTAAACAGTTTCCGTTTGAGAGCCTTGCTGCAGCGTGTATGGACCGTGGCGGGGTGTATAAGCTCCGAACCGTAGACAAGAGATTAGTGTGGCATTCGTGTTTTTCCGACATGCGTTCGGTAAATGCGGAAATGCGAACTTGGTGCCGTTATTACCTAGTACATCCAAACAGAATCAACGTGCTGTTCTTCTTCTCATGGCTGCTGAATACCAGTAGACATGCATCGGATAGTGACAAATGTACACTGATGAGCCTCCGGCTTAATAGCTTGTTTGTCTGCCTTTCGTATTAAATACACCACTACTTCTGCGTATCAGGGATCCGACAATTTTTTCAAAGGTTTGTGAAGGTATGTGGCTTTGGATATTTACGCACAGATCATGTAAATAACGGGCCGCTGATTCGCGTACGCGGTGATGGTACTCGATAACGATCCACATGCGTTCCATAGGATTTACATCAGGAGAATTTGGTTGCCGAGACATCAACGTGAGTTCACTATAATGCTCCCCAAATCACTGTAGCCGCGCGGTCTCGGGCGCCTTGTCACGTTCCGTCCGGCTCCCCCGTCGGAGGTTCGACTCCTCCCTCGGGCATGGGAGTGTGTGTTGTCCACAGCGTAAGTAAGTTTAAGTTAGATTAAGTAGTGTGTAGGCTTAGGGACCGATGATCTCAGCAGTTTGGCCCCATAAGACCTTACCAAAAATTTGAATTTTCGAACCACTGTAGCACGATTCTGGCGCCGAGACAGGACATTTATAGTGCCAAAAAATGACATCGGGGAAGATATCAAGCGTGAAGGGTTTCAGATCGTTCGCAGCTCTCAGCTTGCCTTCGATTACTACCACAGGTCCCACGGGAGAATGTCTCCCATATTGTGACACTGCTCGCACCAGCCTGCGTCCGTGGCGCGCTTCACGTTCCGAGCCGTTCATCTCGATTAAGGCGTTTGTGAAGACGAACATCAATCTAGTGCAACGAAAAAGTGATTCACCAGAAGAGCCGACACGTTTCCATTGATCGGCGGTCGAATCCCGATGGTCGCGTGCCCAGTGCAATCGTAACTGACGATGTCGTTGGGCCAACATGTGAACACATAGGGGTGTTCTGCTGCGGGGCTCCAAGTTCAACATGTACGATGAACAGTGTGCTCTGAAACAGTTTTGCGTGCACCAGCATTATGCTCTTTCGGCAGATACGCCAAAGATCAACTTCTGCTTCACACAGCAGGCAAGCATTCGAACGCAACGCTCTGTCAAGAATCGTGGACTTGCAACCATTTAACGCCTATAGGTAGTTTCACTGCCCTTCTACCTCATGCCGTACACGCTCACGACAGTAGCACGTGAACATTCGACCAGATTCGCCGTTTTCGAGGTACTCGTTCAGAGGCTGTGCGTAATAACAACCTGCCCCTTTGTCAAAGTCGCTTATCTCAATGGATTTCCTCATTTGCAGCCCATATCTTCGCTAGGGTTACCCCCTGTCCGTGTCTGCTCCGCTAAAATACTTTTGTTACCGCTTCACGTGTGCGCAACGCCACCAGGAGGCATCCAACGTCGCGGTAAGCAGTGGTCGTAATGTTTTTGGCTTATCATTGTTGAACCGTGATTTATTTTCAGAGAATATTCTTAAGAATTTATTTTATTTACTAGTGATTCATCAAGATCATTAACACATTTAATCACACTATGTAAGCATGGAGGTAGCTGCCAGGGGGTAACTGATGAAATCATAACCAAATTCCTTTTAATAAATGGGAATTTTATTCACTTTAATAGTGCCTAAAAGCATTTTTTTAAAGAAACATTTAAAATTATAATCAGAAAGCACCCTCTAAATATCAAAGATACAATTTATTCAGAGGCAGAAAGAAACAAGTTTTGACTGTATGAGCTTTCGGGCAGAGAACCTTGCCGCTCCCTTTTGACACGGCCGTAGTTACGACCGCTCATAACAGCCTCTGAAAGACTACACTGGTGCAGATCTGCAACACATCAGATAACTTTAAACTAAGAGTTTTAACAATTTACACAAGCACACAAACTATGCACCCCCCGTAGGAGGGATGGAAATGGTACAAGACACTAACAATTAAAATATTAACATTGCCACCGAAGGTGCAACTTGATTTTAACTTCTAAGAAAAGTCTTATGGTGAAAGGGTGGCCACTTTATATGCTAAAATGATCATTTAAATAAAGGCCCATGAAATGCAATCTTATATAAAATTCGATAGGGTTGGCCAAACAATAGTCAAGATGCTCTACAGTACACAGGTACCGCTTCTCAAGATCATAGGCAAGATCAAAACATATTTCAGGTATTAGGCCGTTACACTCCAAGCAATAAATTCGTTAACACACCAAATCCGACAAACATGATAGCTACTAACGTACGGTAGATTGATAGGTAGATCACCGAACAACCCCGAACCGCAGGTTGCTCTAACCGCCCCTACTCCATAAGGCAGAAACGGACCACCCAATTTATAAACAACCACCTTCCACAATCACCTTCTCGTGGGTGGGCAAATGGAGAAGAATGGTGGGACGACCCAAAAGCAACACGGCTGCCGACCTCACCAAGAAAACAATTAGAATTTAATAAGAGTAAATCAAACAACCTATCACCAATCACTTAACTTCTAATAAACTGCGATTTCTCGAGAAGACCTGGCGCAGCACCCCCAAATCGCTCTCCCGAACGTTCGTTGCCAGCCACTTCAACGGACGCAAGAAGTCGAGCCGATCTCCCGTCTCACGTTGTCGCAGCTAGCACCGGCCAGACCGATGTCGTGGGTTGACTCCCGTTGCTCTCGTGTCGACCGCGAAGTCACTACCCCTCGCTATACATCGCGGCCCACTGGACTCACGTGGCGACCTCACATGCGCCAAGGCTCAAGATGGACAAATCATCTTGTGTCTCAGTGCGCGACCGACCAACCGACCGATCCAACCGCTAAAGATCGTTGCCTGAGCAACTCGAGCAGACTGGCGGCCTAACGCGCAGACTCAGATGCAGGAACTAAGCCCCCGACCGGGCGACCACTCTTTGATTTCTCTCACTGCGCCACAAATTCGGACGAGAGACAGACTAGCAAGCTAGGGACGAGAGACTGACCCCAGACTGACTCCACACTCACCCAGACTGACCAACTGGCGAGCTCATAGTGCCCCTTAAATGCACGTGAACAGGCAACATTTCTCCTTTCCCACCAGAGGGAGACACCAAAGCTGCGATTGCCACAGCGGCGCCACCGCCAGAAACGGAGGGCGGCTGCTTCACACAACGCGCTGCGGCGCGCTCTTCAAAACAGCAATTTTTTACCACGGCTCAATTGTATATCAGGGAGCATGTTTGTCGAAAACCACCGTTGTGGAATGGCCCTCCAAGTCCGCGCTAATGTTGATGCAACATTAAATCGACCGTCTGTGTGGTACGCCAGCTTCAGCCGTTACTGACCACCTCCAGTGCGAGGCGCTCAGTCATCCGCTCTATAGCCCTCATCTCTCCACATTGAACTATCACGCCTTCGGTCCCTTAAAGGCCTCGAACAGTCGACGATTCCTGTCAGACGAGAATGTGTAACAGGCAGTTACGGAATTCTTCACTGAGAAGCACATGGTTTTTACCAAACGGGTGTCTTCAACCTCGATGCTCACGGCGATTCTGTCTGAGTGACATACCGATTCTGGAGTGTATGACCTTCGAACGGAAACTATTTGACCTAGACGAAGGGCTGACTATTGGTGCTCGGCGACTGGGAACGAATTTCTCAGAATCGACGAAGCTCGTCCGCTGACCGTCTGCTACTTTCGTGAGCATTTACGGAATGTGGATGAGGGATGGCGAAACCTCGAGTAAGGAAACAAAGAAAATTACGGTTTAACGTCCCGTCGACATTGATGTCGCCGGCGGGGGTGGCCGAGCGGTTCTAGGCGCTACAGTCTGGAACCGCGCGACCGCTACGGTCGCAGGTTCGAATCCTGCCTCGGGCATGGATGTGTGTGATGTCCTTAGGTTAGTTAGGTTCAAGTAGTTCTAAGTTCTAGGGGACTGATGACCTCAGATGTTAAGTCCCATAGTGCTCAGAGCCATTTGAGCCATTTTTAACATTGATGTCATTGGAGACAGAGGATAAGCTGTGTAATAGGCAGCTACAGACTTTTTCACTTAGCAGCACACGGTGTTTCACCAAATGGGCAGGCTGTAGACAGAAACCGGCCGTGCTCATGCAAAGGAACCATCCACGAATTTACCTGGACAGGTCTAGGGAAATTACGGAAAACCTAAATGTGGACAGTCGGACGCGGAGTTGATCCACCGTCCTCCCAAGTGACAGTCCACTGTGCTAACCAATGCGCCACCTAGCTCCGTAAACAACGAGTATGCTGTAAGATGTTGGACGTCTACGCTACGTCACAAAACATGCAGGTCGAAAGCTTGCCCGCTCTGTAAAGCTGGATAGACAACGACCTGTGACAGCTGCCGACGGAGTACACTGCTGTTGGAGACACAAGTGTTTTGAGCACACCTTTCAGCGCACGTTGTAGACCACGTGCCTCCGCAGCTGACGACCCCTAAGTGTTCCCATGTTGACGCAACAATGTCGTCAATTAAGATTGCAATGGACACGGGATCATCGCGATTCGACCGTCGATCAATTGCCTGATCGGACGATCACATTCCTTGTTACACCAGTTCGATGGTCGTGTTTGGATACGAGTACTCTATCATCCAAGCGAGCGGCTGCTCGAAATATACAACGCACCTTGGACACAGGCTAGTGGGGGCGTATTACGCTGTGGGGGACATTCACCTGGCTTTCCATGAGATTTGTGGCAGCAATCGAGGGCACCATGACAGCTGTGGACTACGTGAATATAATTGCGGACCATCTGCAACCCTCCATATTTGATGTGTTTCCCGACTGCGTTGTATCTTCCAGCCTGCGTCACAAAGCCAGGAGCGCGCCATATTGGTTTGAGGAGCATGACATTGAAGTCAAGTTGATGTCTTGGGCACCAAATTGTCATGATCTGAGCTTGATGAAACAGACCTAGGACGCTATCGGACGTCAGTCACGGGCTCACGAATATCACCTGACCTGTGCGTGGACATCTGGTATCTCATGCCTCCGGAAACCTACCAATGACATGTCGACTCCATGCCACGCAAAATCGCTACTGTATTGCGTTCGAAAGGTGGACCAACACGCTATTAAACGGGTCGTTCTAATGTTTTGATTCGTTCGTGTATCTTACAGGCTTCTGTACAATGATCATCTCGTGAGATGGAATAGTGGTACTTTCGTTAAAAAGAAGTGGCCTGAAGTCCCTTAACGAATACGCCTCCGCAGCCGCTTTATATATATATATATATATATATATATATATATATATATATATATATATATATATATATATATATATATATATTCTTCATGCAGGCACTTACTTAAGGAGTTCGGGATATTCACATCACCTTCACAATACATATATTCAAATTGTTCAAATGGCTCTGAGCACTATGGGACTCAACTTCTGAGGTCATCAGTACCCTAGAACTTAGAACTACTTAAACGTAACTACCCTAGGGACATCACACACATCCATGCCCGAGGCAGGATTCGAACCTGCGACCGCAGCGGTCTCGTGGTTCCAGACTGTAGCGCCTAGAACCGCTCGGCCACTCCGGCCGGCTACATATATTCGCTTATGAAACTTGTTATTAATAACCCAACCCAATTCAAAAATGATAGCAAAGTGCATAGCTAGAACACTAGAAGAAAGGATGATCTTCACTGATCTGGATTAAATCTGACTTTGGCACAGAAAGTGGTGAAGTACGCTGCCACAAAAGTCTTTGGTCATTTACGAAATAGCATTATAAGTCACAGATAGCCAAACAAAATTTAAAAACAAATTAAAAGAATTTCTGATTGAAACCCCTTGATATGAAGTAGTAAGTGTAAAAAAGAAAGAAAAAAATGATAATCTCGTGTAAAGAAACCTCTCTTTAAACTGATACGTTCGATATCATTACGAAATGTCGTATTCAAGACTTACGGAAAAAGTACAATATTAATGTAATGTAGGTAACTGTCCACGGTATTCTCTACACTTAACTGCAGCCGGCCGAAGTGGCCATGCGGTTAAAGGCGCTGCAGTCTGGAACCGCAAGACCGCTACGGTCGCAGGTTCGAATCCTGCCTCGGGCATGGATGTTTGTGATGTCCTTAGGTTAGTTAGGTTTAACTAGTTCTAAGTTCTAGGGGCCTAATGATCTCAGCAGTTGAGTCCCATAGTGCTCAGAGCCATTTGAACCATTTTGAACTTAACTGCAGCGTTTCCATCGCTAAACCCGTACACGAATGCCGTAGTGACAAATTCATCATTTTTTATTCGTAAAAAAAACAGTCGATGAATAAACCCACAGCAACTGGAGTACAAACATTCGAAATGAAAACTGGTCTCTGCGACTAGCTTTATCTCTGTAACCCATAAAAAATGTTATACGGGATGTTTTATTCGAACTAGACTATACTCCTTCCCCCCAAAATATTTACCATCCATCCTGAAACACCGTTTACAGGCAGAAATTTTATGATCGCACACAAAAGGACTCATTTGAAACGCCATATAACGAAAACTACTCCTCAAAACGTGGCGACACTTGTCTCGGCGAGATGTACTGACACAACAGAAGCAAAACGCCGTTGATTCCAGCGCCGCCCGTGTACCAGGCCGCGGTAGGCGCTGAGCCGCTCGCTGTCGCGTCCTTGCCTTCACACTTCATAGCGCTCGCTTTCCCTACGTTTTGCCTGATTTCCAGCGGATTTGTTTCAGATTCAGGCATTACTCCGTCGTAGTTCCAGACAAGCCATGATGCCCCGCCTGAGAACATTATCACCATCCCTCGTAGTCTGCTTCCGCTAAACGGTTAGGTACAGCAGCAATTTGCACGTCGTATGTAGAGCGAAAGAACTATTCTTACAAACAGTGAAACCGAACACAACGAACGAAATTTCGGAGTTCAGTTACAGAGCAATACTGTAATTGTGATTTATTCTGTTTGTTATTCTAATTTCCTTTGTTTATCTGGAACTACTACACAATAGTGAAGGAGCTTATAATATGGAATCACCGAAACGTACAACACGAAACACAGGTTTAAAAGTGCTCTGGCTTGGTCGCCGTTCCTGGTGGAAACAGCTCAGCATAGCGTCGGTTTACCGCTCTTCCACTGCATTCAGCGAATCCACACATGATGTGCATATCGGCCAAGTCTTCAGTAAGCCTGCTCATCAATTTTGACGGACAACTAACATTGCGGGAAAAACAAACCTGAGACAGAGACAAGCAGTTCTGAATGCAAGCTCAAGGACGAAGAGTAAAGCGGGCATTTATCAGCTAACCAACTTCGCACTGCCGTGATGATGAGCCGGCCGCTGTGTCCGAGCGGTTCTAGGCGCTTCAGTCCGGAACCGCGCTGCTGCTACGGTCGCAGGTTCGAATCCTGCCTCGGGCATGGATGTGTGTGATGTCGTTAGATTAGTTAGGTTTAAGTAGTTCTAAGTCTAACCTAAGGATATCACACACATCCGTGGCCGAGGCAGGATTCGAACCTGCGACCGTAGCGGTCGCGCAGTTCCAGAATGAAGCGCCTGGAACCGCTCGGCCACACCGACCGACCGCTCAAAAGAAACAGAATTACCACGTAACGAGTCATTGCAGACCGCAGGTCCCTTTATATCAAAAGAATACTGAAAAAGTGTTGTTAACAGCATGCGCAACTCTGGTAGATTTTAGGTTCACCCTCTAAGTTACTTCCTTTAATGCTGCTGCCGCTGCAGGGAGCTTTCCCAGTGTGAAAATTAAAATGATAGCAAGTAGGGTAACACGTCTTAGACCATTTGCCTTTAATACCTGAAATACACTGATCAGCCAAAACATTACGATCACTGCTCTCCACGGTGTTGGATATCGGCTGGTGGAGTGGCGGGCACATGAAGCAGTAACAAAAGTATGTAAGCGGAGCAGACATATGGGCTGCAAATGGGGAAATCCATTGAGATAACCGACTTTGACAAAGGGCAGATTATTATTATTATCATTATTACGCAGAGATTGTGAAAGAGCATCTCGGAAGCTGCGTTGCTGGTCGAATGTTCATGTGCTATTGTCGTAAGCGTCTACGGAAAGAGGTAGAAAGACAGTGAAACTATCACAATTTGCTGAATGGTTGGACATCCACGACTCTTCATAGGACGTGGTGTTCGGAGGCTTGTCTGCTCTGTAAAATGGAATTGATGGTGATCTGTGGCATTCCTGCCGAAAGAGCACAATTCTGGTGCAGACACAAGTATTTCGGAGCACACCGTTCATTGCATGTTGTTGAACAACAGCAGACCACCACTACATGTTCACATGTTGACACAACGATATCGTCTGCAGTGTGCACCAGACCATCGGGATTCGACCTTCGACCAATGGAAACTTGTCCTCTCTTCTGGTGAATCATATTTTTGCTACGTTAGGTCGATGGTCGTCTCCACAAACGCCGGCCGTCACCGATGTTAACGGCCGTTCGAAACGTGCACCGCGCCACGGACGAAGTAGAAGCAGTATTACATTACGGGAAACATTCTCCTGCGCTTGCATGGGACCTGTGGTAGTAATCGATGACACGCTGACGGCTGCGAACCATCTGTATCCCTTCATGCTTGATGTCTTCCCCGACGGCGTTCTCGTCTTTCAGCAGTATAACTGTCCGTGTCTCGGAGCCAGAACCGTGCTAGAGTGGTTGCAGTGCTACAGTTAACTCACATTGATGACTCGGCGACCAAATTCTCCTCATGTAAATCTTACAGACTCATCTGGGTAGCTATCGGGCGCCATCACCGCGTACGCAAGTCAGCGGCCAGTAGTTTACGTGAATTACTTGACCTGAGCGTGGACATCCAATGCCACATACCTCCACAAACCTACAACAAACTGGGATTCCTTATACGTAGAATCAGTGATGTATTTCGTTCCAAAGACGGAGAAACAAGCTATTAAGCAGGTGGTCGTACTGTTTTGGTTCGTCAGTGTACGTCGAAGAAGAGGATGATGTTTGTTAAAAGCCTTAGAAAGATCATTTATCTACGATGCAGTAAAAATAAATAAATAAATAGACGCAGTTGCGACAGTACTCAGAAAGAACGGGCTCCAGAATGTCGTGCACCATCTGGAAACATAGTACTTATCTCAGTACTCAGATTATTGACACTTTTGATACGTCGCCGGTCTGACGTACAGAGGTGAGTTTGCTACATATATGCATTGAAGACAGCTCGGAACAAAAGATAAATGTTGAAATCCGCGCAAACAGTTTGCTTTTGCTGATATGTTGTTGTTAGAGCTGTCCAAGTTTAAATTTCGATCAGGGAGGAAACATATCTTCTCTACGAAGTGCCCGATCGACTGGCTCACTCAAAATTTTGCCACGTAATGTGCCGGAAGTTAGCTGCGATTCATCCTGGGTTTAATTTATTATGGGAGAATGCTTTCCGGATTTCCTTTTGAAAATTATTATTTTCGTTTTATGCTGTTTTACTATGTTATTTCTACGTTGCTTGTCTGCACTTCATATCTCTGGATGGTTTAAGGAAAATGGAGACCTCCTAAAAATAATCTTTTCACATTGCGTGACTGAAGTAAAGAGGGAAAAGAAACACTAACATGAATAATTGTATTGAAAATTACCACCTTCAATCAGACAGGCGTAATCACCGTTGGTTGAACACCATAACTAAACTACAAAGTATTTGCTTAGCATAAACGTAGATGCATTTATCAGGAGTAGAATAGTAAGCGACGTATTTTTAGTAACAGAAAAGCAGTAGTTAATAATAGCAAAACAGTAGTCTAATTGATGCAAGGCCCGTTGTATTAGAAATGGAAAGCTAGCCGTTGAAAACTAAGTAGTATGTAACTACACTTTACCAACCGTAGCGTATATTAGAACTGGCATATTAAGAGTAGTAACGATGTAGGCTACTTTAGAAACGTACTCGTAAAATAAAATCACGTAATTATGTACTTTATTCGTACTGTATACAGAATTTTATAACGCTTATAGAATTGTTTAGTTTTGAATGTAAAGTGTCACAATATTTACACACTGAAATTTCTGAAAAGTGCTAGTATTATTTTTATGTTTATAGTAAATTTGTTTATTTCCACTTTCCAGAAGGTATCTTATATTAGTTTTTAGTAAGATTACTGCATAAGAATTTATAGCTGTAGGGAAATACGTTGTATACAAGACCTTAACCTGTCTGGTAATCTGCTGCAGTAAGACAACGTACCGGAGCTGAACGACAAATGCTGTCGTAGGAAGGAATGACACTGCATGTAGCAAATACGCTTCCTTTTTTGTCCAGTCTGATGGCGTAAATTCTAAAATTAAGTCATTTTCGAAATGTAATTTAAGTTATATGTTTCATTTGAAGCGACATAACTTTTTTGGCAAACTGATGCAAGAGTTTCAGTAACTTAAAGGTGAGAATGAGACTCAAGGTAAGATACACAAAGGCTCCGTACAACACATGTCGAGAATTGGAAGATTTATGAAAACTAAGGAGTCTGGTTGATTTTACAAAACTGACAATAGCTTTAGACAATTTCATGACAAGTAATAATAATCTTACGCTTAATAGAGTGCAAAAGTTCTAAGAAACTAATCTATGTTATTCATTTAAAGATTATTTGCAAGACTAAAATACGAACAATTTTCTGTTTATACTTGTGTTACAATATTTAATGTTCGACGAAATACCTGTAAATTCACTAACTGACAGAAGAAGTGAAACACTTAAGTAGGAATTTAGCAGTAGCAAAATATTTAGTGTATGCATGATAAAAACTGAATGTTCTTAATGTCATAGCAGTTACGCCACTGGTTTACGTGGTATAGAGTTCGCTGCTTGTAACACTAGCCTATTTAGAAGATGCAGGTAGTGCAGATCACATTAATAATGATATCGCGTACATTTGGGCTCCGTATTTGCCAGACTACCGAAATAGCTCAGGTTATGTGAAACTCCGATATTCGAGAGGTGTGTTGCGGTAACCAGCACAAATTCATTTGAATGAGCATGCAGAAGTGTTTCAAGCTGAAAATGGTGTGGTGGATAGTTCACTAAAACATAGGCAGGCAAAGTTCACCAATTTTGTGCTGTTGTTGACGCATTGCACTTCGTGAAGACAGCCATGTTAGACTAGATGATGCAGCTGATGTTTCGTGACAGTCTAATAACGTCTGCGGTCGATGAAATCAGTAACACCTGTAGTAAAACAAATCAGTTGAGGGATTAAAACATGGAAACATTTACCAGTAATTCGGCATAAATTGGAGGGGGGGGGGGGGGGTCAGGATGAGTAGTCGTCTGCGCACACAATGGAGTTAGTTTTGCATGAAGCCAATTGCAGCAGAAATGAGGTTGGTGCGATGCGTCAATCATCCCTCATTGTTTATGTGGCGGCAGGTTGACAGCCAGAAGGTATCATCTTCTGCGTTCTTTGGCTTTGTGGCAACGCCGTGGGCTGTTTAATCGTTCCATCTTCCATCCTGGCTGGCTTAATCTCTCAGGCGCCGATACGGTATTCCTGGGCTTGTGCTTTCGGTGACTATTGTCTGCAGCAATTGTCTCACAAAAGATGCTTTAGTATAATATTTGGAGGCCGAGGTCACACAACGAAGTGCAATCGGATGCTTGAAGATCCAAATATCGGATCATAAGGACGTCCATTCGACTCTGAATGGAAAATGTATATGTCACAAAAGAACAAAGACATCGCAATGAAAGGAGCAATCAGACTCAAACCCAGACTGAGTCAATAATAGGGCGGCATGTCTTCAGAAGGCAAACGGACTATCTCTTCTGATTCCTCCGATTGCCTGCTCACCATCTTATCACTGAGAACTCACTTTCTCTTCTGCTCACATTGCTCACTGACTGACCGGTTGATCATCTGACTGACGGACTAGTCATCACGTGACTGATCCTTAGATACTCTTTCCTCACCATTTTTATTACTAGTCTGCCTCATTCTGTCCCTCAGGAGGTTGAATTTTCCATCGCATCGTATCAGTCACTGGTTTACCTAATTTGCGATCTCACCAAATGAACAACTGACACTGCGTAACTGTGCTTCCAAGTATTAGTACAAGATGAAAATTTTCGGTCTTGCAGTGGCTGACATATAACACAAGAACTCTCGCCTCATTCTGTACATCATTGTGGCAGTTGCCATTGCTGGCTGCAATATCCTCAGTGAATTGCACATCGCTAAGTATTGCTCCAAGTGTTTGTCTGCATTCCTAGCCTGTCAAGAAAGTAGCCACCAAACAACAAACCCTCTTGTTTGGAGTACGAACATTTGTGCTTTGCTCCAATGTCTCCAGGTGCTGGTGACTGGGGATATCTCTCCAGTAGTCTGCTAGACTTTACACAGAGCAACCCTTCGCAAATGAGACAACACTTCAGTTAAGCCGTTACTGTCTAGAATTTGGTAAAGTTTCACATATCCATTACGTCTTCAGCGTCCCTCACCTCCTCAGCGCCTGACAGAGAAACATTACACATCGTTATCGATAATTTGGGAATCACTGAAAGCTGAATGAGCCTAGGTTACAAGTTTGGTGTCCTTTGGCACTTCTATTTTGACTCAGTCTCTTTTTAAGTTTGGTGTCAACAGTCTGAGAAATTCAGCCCGCAATTCAGAAGGAAGAACAGAGATTAACCTGTTGTCGATTTTACTAGAGAGGGCAGCACAACTGCCATCACGCTGCACATTTAAATGAGTCATGCTCCATAATAAATCATAAAGAATGGCACAGCAGAACATGTTGTGGAACCAATTAGAATAAAATTCATGCCCTTGTTGAACAGTGACAACTGGGATTATTGTAGGCACACTTTAGTTATGGAACCTCATGTCTGCGGTCAGTTCGTTCCACTGATACTCAAAACATTGTGAAATTTTGGCTCCACTTCGGATTTCTCCGAAGTTTGCTATTGGAAATTTTCCTTCAAGATAATAGTCGACTCCAAATTGTAGTTGTGACTGGCACTTTTCAAAGTCCCAACACTTCGCATTGAGTTGCGTGTGTACAGTACCTATCACAGGGAGAACATGGTGGGAAAAACTGGTACGGCCATGATTCTGCGGCCACGTCCGGCGCACTTCCTGGAGAAATGGAACAGCACTCCTCACGATGGCACACTGCACGTCCAAACCACAATGCATCTTACATTCCTGCTAGTGTGAGTGCTAGGAGATTTAGCATTAGGATATTTTCCTGTGCTATGTCACTCTTTTTGGTTGTGTATTTTGTGAGGATTGCATGTATTCTAGAGGGTGATTCATTTCTTTTGTCCAATGTTGTGCATTGCAGGTATTTTCTATAATTCAGCTCAAATTTGTAGAATCGTCAGCCCTTTATCCGAGGCGGCATTATATGTGATTAGTGAAGCATAAAATTAATGTGTAATATCATAGAACTGCTGTTTTATTTTCGAACGGAGGTTTGAAGTGGTAAATTTCGTTGCAAATTCTTTTTAGACGAATACTGGTCTGTGTACGTGATCTGCGTTACAGACGAGGATTAAGAAAGATGTTCAGGATGTAGTTTTGTCATAGAGACATTCCTGGATCAAGCTTTCCTGGTTTTCTCCCTGCATTAGGTTTGACTGAGAACTCAGAATGCGGTAACCAACCAGAAAAAAAAACCGTAAAATAATTTCTTTTCTCTAATGATCATCAATAGATGGAGGAAGTATCTGCTTAGCTATTATTCGCAGTTTCACCCGAAATGTGTCGGAACATATACAGTATAGTTGCTAAAACTGTATATTTGAGGATTATCATATAGGTTTTCTTCGACAAGGATGTTTGCGATCAGCGGACTCATTAAATATTTTATCCATAGGTATATCGATAGCTGTTTGCACGTTAGATGCTGTTTTACAGAATGTAATTCACAGATCAATGAACTGATATTATATCGATATCAATTTTTAACAATTAATAAATCAGAAGATCGTTGCCTTTTATTATGTCTTCAGATGATGATGAACTACATTTTAATGGATTTGAATACAAACTCAAATGTCAATGTCTAAATTTCAAGGTTCCCCTTATTCGGACCATGGTAAGATCATGTAGTTACTTATCTGTGCATATAGAGTTTTAGTAAACTGTGCGATACGTCAAGTCGAAAGGTTTGCGCCGTTAATTGAATCATTGCCCCGTATACCAACATTTTTGGAGATGAAATTACTGAAGAGTTTTTCTCCCCTCATATGCCCGCACGTGAATGCCTCGTTTGTTCTGTGGACATAGAAATGTTCCTTGTAACGTAGCGATGCTACAGTATTGTGTGGGGAATTTAAACTTGGCGTCTCAGAACATCACTAATAATTTGCAGTGACATTCTGCCCCTTCGTAAGCTCCACTGTATCAGAAAGCATCGTCTAACAAGTTAGGGAAATTTATTAAGCCTTATGGAAAGATGAAATCCGATTCCATCTTTACGTTCGCAGTTCAGTTATATTTTGCTATTATTTATATTAATATTGTCATAAAGATGAAGGTCACATTACATTATGACCAGCGGTCTTTTCTCATCACTGGCAAAATTTCTCTGGTCATTTGATTTTATTGTAGTACCCATCCGTTGTCTTACGCCTGATATTATTTAATTGCCCATGGCCCATAGATTACTTCGACGGACTTTGCCTGTACGGCTGGAAATAATGCAGTAACATAACCACGAGATTAAAGTCTCGTAGCGACTCTTCTAAAAGAGAGACCTCTCACGTTTATCGAAATATTGTACACAGAAATGCTGTGGATCAAGGGACAACCTTTCGATCCCAATAACATAGCTGAACAGCAGTATTGTGATTTTGATAGTCACGGAGAGTTTACCATCACATTGCAGTGCGGTTACAAGGTCGTCTAAATGAGTTTTGTATTTGAGCAAATTTTTGCATACTAGTTGTGTTAAACACATATCATTGTAGATTCGTGTTATGAGAAGAACGTCAAAGTTACATATACACACGTTTAAAGCAGACCGTAATTTTCGCAAGAACACTCAAATGAATAAATACACTTGTTGTCAACGACAAATAGCACGCTCTACTTACAGAGTAATGATACAAATGGCTCTGAGCACTATGGGACTTAACTACTGTGGTCATCAGTCCCATAGAACTTATAACTACTTAAACCTAACTAACCTAAGGACATCACACACATCCATGCCCGAGGCAGGATTCGAACCTGCGACCGCAGCGGTCACGCGGTTCCAGACTGTAGCGCCTATAACCGCACGGCCACTCCGGCCGGCTACTTACAGAGTACTTTCATAACGAGCGTACTGTGCGAAGAAAAGCGAAGCTGATAAAAACTAGTAAAAATACATCTCTCAGCTAAGTCTATTAATACTATTTTTTCAGAACCCTGAAAATGTACATAAACTTCTGCCGGCATTTCACAGAAGGCAAACTGTAATGTACAGGGTGAAAATTATATGAAAAAATTTAAATGAGTTACAAACTAGGGTGTGAACATCAATACAGATACTCAGGTTTAGATTGACATGTTCGATATACCTGCCATCATTGGCGATGATGTGGGATCGATTTTTCTCGGGATTTTCCGGGTAGTGCGTCCTAATATTTTAACCACGAGAGGTGTTAGGAGTCCTCTTTCACCACACAAAATTTCGAACAAATCCCCGACCCCACGGTCGTGCTGTCTCCTTGTCAGATGTTAAGTCCCATAGTGCTCAGAGCCATTTGAACCATTTGAGCCACTAGAGTGTAATGCCCTCGTCATTGTTGGAGCCTTAAGCCCCAAGCTTCATTTCCACCTGCTGCTACCTGGAGACCCATTCGCAGTACACGCAGTCCTTTGCAGCGGGAGGGAGGTGCCCGTGCCTATAGCAATCGCTTACGCCATCCTACTGCCGCGGCCACAGGAGCGCGCGGCTGGCCCGCGGTTAAAAATACACGCCACGCTGCGTCTCCCGCGCTACGCTTATTGGCAACGCGTTGGCTGCCGGTCGAAGCTCGAAAGCACTTGACGCAAGCTTCCTTCCCTTTCTGTTAGGCCACTTAAAAGTGCCTCTTGAGCCCTCACATTGTTGTCACCTCTTCCTACTTGTGACGTCCTCACCACATAGCTCATTACCTAACACGCGTATCGTGCTTTGGAGCAATACCACTTTATGCCTACTGAGAAGCTCTCTGTAGATATTTCGCCTTGACTTCTTCAGACTTGCGGGTTAATGTTTGCCTCACACGCAAAGGCATTAAAGGATTGTCACAAGCTATTACAAATTACGTGTGTCGTCTAGTTCTCCTCTAAGTAAGCTGAATGCCTCTTGACGCACACAATACCTACATTTGTCCTTCTGCTGATATAAGAACAAGAAGCTATAGTCCGTTAGCGTTATCCCTCTCTAAACAGTGGTTTTCGAGAGACCTACTATCACGAAGAGCCGCGTTCCTTTGATGTTAGTATAATGATATGTCTCGGCATTCCCTACAGCTGTGTATGAAAGTTACGATTCCTTTTCGTCTAGTGTACGTGCCTGCTGCGTGAGAGTGGGTGTACTAAATTCGCCTTGTGCCTTGTAAATAAGGGACCGTGTGTGATAGAGGAAGTAAAGCAAGTTTGCCTTTTCTCGTTTTCCTTCTAAGAACGGTTCATACATATCGAAGTTGAAATATTTCGATTCAGATGAGGATTGTAAGCACTCTAATATCAGCCGTCGCGTAAGAGTGGTTTTACTTTAGTTTTATCGACTCTGGAAATGGGAAAGTCAAACAAGAAAGTATATAACATGACTTCACGTGTAGCATAGCAGGTATAGGACTGGTGTGTTCTCCATTCGAGCACATTCACAATTGTTTTGCAGTTCATGTAAAAGTCCCAAAACAGCTGTTGTTTATCAAAAATACTTTTATTGATTTGTTTCATTTATTTGCTATCTACAAAGGGAATACATTTACTATGTAAGATTTGCGAAGAGTACGATCTCACAATTTCAGGAAAGAAGAAAAAATCAATGGCTTTTAAAGGAAGGCATCCTGTACGGACAGAAGTTGTGGCTAACAATAGAATAACAGAAAACGTCAAACATTTTAACTGTTTAGGTTGTGACGTCACAATGACTATGGTGAAGACCTTGAGTAGAAATGAGCAAAGTTTGGGAATATATGTGGAACAATAAACCGATGTCTAAAAACTAAAACAAGGAAAGAAACATGATTGAAATTTTGTAAGGCAATGCCAGATCCGATGCTTGTTTGTGGAAAAGTGAATTGTGGGTTGTACATCAACACCGAGAAATTCGTGTACAAGCAGCAGAGATAAGATTTCTGAGAACAGTAAATGGATGTACAAGAGCTGAGATTTCGAAATTCATAAATTGGGAAAGAAATGAATATATTTAATATTCGCAATAAAATACAAGAAAATAGGAGAAACTGGAACGAAAATTTCGAAAGAATGAGTGAAGTGAGATCACTTCTTCGGATAAGAATATCTATGCAAGTTGGGAGAAGAAGTTAAGGAAGAACGAGGAAGTGATGGGTACCGTAACAGGCAAAAAAAAAAAAGACAGGCCTAATGCTTGAACTGAAGTGATTCACTTGTTTGTTGCAAGAAATGCATGGCCGAATGTGGATGAAGCATACATTCTATTAACGACAAACTTAGAATCATAGTAGCAATAATCAAATCATTTACAATTACAGTATTTTATCACAATTCTTATATACAATGGGTTTAAAAGTACAATAATAATATGAGGAACAACGGTTTTAGTTGTCGTCTGTGCAATTTGTTAGCGCTTAATCTGAAATATATAAACTATGTTGGAGACTGAAGTAGGTAGTAAGACAAAAGAAAATTATATATAGTTTTCTTAAGCGTTAGACCTTGCGCCAGATATGGAAGCAGCACTGATTTCTTTCCTGTCATGTAATCAGTGGTGTGTATGTGTGTGTGTGTACCTGTTTCTGTTGGCGAACCTACCGCCACCTGACGATGGGGATATGAGATCCATACCCATAATATCGGCGCTAGAAACTTCACCAGCATCAACAGCTTCTGCAGCCCGTTTATGAGTATTTAAGTACACGGGCCTCTTTAAACTAAATTGCGGGTGGTAACAGTAACAGATACCTGCCTCGAAATAAAGAACGAGAGAGGTGCCGTGGTGGTTAAACTAATTGACTCGCTTTTTAGAACCCAGGATACAAATCCCCGTCTGGCCCTCCTGCGTTATAGACTTTTAATGCGAAAATTGCTCCAAAAATTGCCATAAAATTTCGCCTGGTTTGGCCCGCACCACGGGTCAGCCTAGGGGTTTAGACATCCGAAATACGAAACTTCCTAGCACATGAAAACTGTGTGTTGGACCGAGACTCGAACTCGGGACCTTTGCCTCTCATGGGCAAGCGCTCTACCATCTGCACGACTCACGACCCGTCTTCACAGCTTTAATTCCGCCAGTACCTCGTCTCCTACCTTCCAAACTTCACAGCAGCTCCCCTGCGAGGCATGCAGAACTAGTACTCCTGAGGTGGCAGAGCACTTGCCTGCGAAAGGCAAAGGTCCCGAGTTCGAGTGTCGGTTCGGCACAAAGTTTTAATCTGTCAGGAAGTTTCACATCAGCGCACACTCCGCTGCTGGAGAGTAAAAATTTCGTTCTACATACGGCCCTCCATACAGATATAATCCGAAGCCTGTGGTGGAATGCCTTCAGTTAGCTGCAGCTCTCGTAGCGAGTGCCGCTCCGCTCCGCCTGCGTGTCACGGCGTGCCTGCGTTATCTGGTGGGTGGATGGGTGGGCGCCCGACCACAGCCACGATCCCGTCACGCGTCCAGCTAACGACCCTGGTCGGTAGGTCACTGGGGCCGTCCACTGCCCCAAATATGAAGCCGCGCCTTGCGTGCAGACGTGCACGCCTGCGGCACCCACCGCACGCGTGCTGTGCCTCACCGACAATACTTGAAGTAGTGGAGTAAGAACGATGTCTAATGAATTTACTGACCTACTGTATCATCGTATTTCAATATAGAAGGAGCATCAAAAAGATTCATCCAATTCCACAACACTATCTACACTACTGGCCATTAAAATTGCTACACCACGAAGATGACGTGCTACAGACGCGAAACTTAACCGACAGGAATGATTAGCTTTTCAGAGCATTCACACAAGCTTGGCGCCGGTGGCGACACCTACAAAGCGCTCACACGAGGAAAGTTTCCAACCGATTTCTCATACACAGAACAGCAGTTGACCGGCGTTGCCTGGTGAAACGTTGTTGTGATGCCTCGTGTAAGGAGGAGAAATTCGTACCATCACGTTTCCGACTTTGATAAAGGTCGGATTGTAGTCTATCGGGAATGCGGTTTATCGTAGCGCGACATTGCTGCTCGCGTTGGTCGAGATCCAATGACTGTTAGCAGATTATGGAATCGGTGGGTTCAGGAGGGTAATACGGAACACCGTGCTGGATCCCTACGGTCTCGTATCACTAGCAGTCGAGATGACAGGCATCTTATCCGCATGGCTGTAACGGATCGTGCAGCCACGTCTCGATCCCTGAGCCAACAGATGTGGACGTTTGCAAGACAACAACCATCTGCACGAACAGTTCGACGTTTGCAGCAGCATGGACTATCAGCTCGGAGACCATGGCTGCGGTTACCCTTGACGCTGCATCATAGGAGCGCCTGCGATGGTGTACTCGAAGTGGCCGTGCGGTTAAAGGCGCTGCAGTCTGGAACTGCAAGACCGCTACGGTCGCAGGTTCGAATCCTGCCTCGGGTATGGATGTTTGTGATGGCCTTAGGTTAGTTAGGTTTAACTAGTTCTAAGTTCTAGGGGACTACTGACCTCAGCAGTTGAGTCCCATAGTGCTCAGAGCCATTTGAACCATTTTTTTTATGGTGTACTCAACGACGAACCTGAGTGCACAAATGGCAAAACGTTATTTTTTCGGATTAATCCAGGTTCTGTTTACAGCATCATGATGATCGCATCCGTGTTTGGCGACATCGCGCACTGGAAGCGTGTATTCGCTATCGCCATACTGGCGTATCACCCGGCGTGATGGCATCGAATGCCATTGGTTACACGTCTCGGTCACCTCTTGTTCGCATTGACGGCACTTTGAACAGTGGACGTTACATTTCAGATGTGTTACGACCCATGGCTCTACCCTTCATTCGATCCCTGCGAAACCCTACATTTCAGCAGGATAATGCACGACCGCATGTTGCAGGTTCTGTACGGGCCTTTTTGGATACAGAAAATGTTTGACTGCTGCCCTGGCCAGCACATTCTCCAGATCTCTCACCAACTGAAAACGTCTGGTCAATGGTGGCCGGGCAACTGGCTCGCCACAATAAGCCAGTCACTACTCTTGATGAACTGTGGTATCGTGTTGAAGCTGCATGGGCAGTTGTTCCAGTACAGCTCTGTTTGACTCAATGCCGAGGCGTATCAAGGCCGTTATTACGGCCAGAGGTGGTTGTTCTGGATACTGATTTCTCAGTATCTATCCACCCAAATTGCGTGAAAATGTAATCACATGTCATTTCTAGTATAATATATTTGTCCAATAAATACCCGTTTATCATCTGCATTTCTTCTTGGTGTAGCAATTGTAATGGCCAGTAGTAGAAGGAGCATCAAAAATATTCATCCAATTCCACACACACTGTCTAAGATACCTGTGACACGTTACTAACCCTTCAATAGATACAAAAGCAGTTATTTCACTTATTTAATATGTATAAAAAAAAGGAAGGCGCCACCAGATGGTGGTTGCGCGTATTGTCGTCCGCAGCACGAACCGCTCAATGCGGTAATACAGTCAAAGATTCGTACCGAGTTCTACGTGAATCTGAGAATGCGACGTATAAGGGAAATTAAACACCACAAAACACTTCCAAATGTTCGTAGAGCCTGTGTCCGCCGGGTGTAGGTCGCACAAGGACGTCATTGTTAGCAGACAAATGACTGAATCATTCTTTGCATAGTTTGCGTGAAAATTCTGTAATACACAAATAAAATGGTCAGTTCTAGTATCTCAGAGACATATAGTATAAGACGCAATGAAGAGTAATGGCTGAACACCAAAAGTGTTCGGTCATTGAAGTCCACTAACACTGTGCCATGGAAAAGCCGCTATCCTCTGAAAACACATCATACGAATTAAAAATCATACAAAAGTGACATGGTGTTTGTTAGAAATAAAAGGCAGAACAACTTCAACTTCATGCTACAGTAAGAAAACCTAATTACCATTTTCATAATAATGTTTACAATGGACACAGCAGAATGGCGTCTGTATCTTACCACAGCGAGACAACGAAAGACAAAACTCACAAGAGATAACAAAACATGCGAAGTACAAAAGTGTTACACGAGCGAAATTAGCCCAGCGATTAGATATGAGGTTTTAGGAGTCGACACACTCACGTAAATGGGTAAATTTAAACTAAGAGCACAGGTGGATCGCTTACAGAGGTATTTCACAAACAGCTCACACATGTAAATTAGGATGAAATAAAAAGTAATAATCAGGTATTATGCTCCACTTAATGTTTGAGGAATTTTAAAGCCGCCATTTTGGGTAGATTTTTTAAAAAGTTGTACACATTTACTATCTGGGACATTAGCTGTCTGTAAAAGTGTAACCATAACTGTATGTATGAATTTGAAATGTGCTACAGCTGCGGTTTTTCAGAACTCTTCATTTGGGCCATAATCCCAAAATGTGGACTACTTATTTTGTATCTCAAAAATTGAATATATTTGCTCAGTAATTCAAAATGCAA
Organism: Schistocerca americana; assembly: GCF_021461395.2. Taxonomy (NCBI): domain Eukaryota; kingdom Metazoa; phylum Arthropoda; class Insecta; order Orthoptera; family Acrididae; genus Schistocerca; species Schistocerca americana. The sequence goes on along the minus strand of NC_060122.1, from coordinate 466,002,210 downwards.
TAAAAATTTATTTACATACAAGAGCAATGAACTCAGTTTAATTATATAACATTATTAATTTCAGATTGTGGTAGAAAAATCAAATATTAATTTTCGCAGATCGATTCACGTTATTATAAATTTCAAGCTGTGGCAAACAAAGTTGGCTCAAATAAAATGTTCGTGGTCTTCTTTCGGCAAACCCACGCATTCCTCGTGAACATAATTAGCACACACTGTGCACAGTCCCGGGTCCTTGACCTTATCTTCCTCACACACTGAGCGGTATCAACCAGTTTGGGTTCATAGTTTTTTTTCCTTTTAGCCTCTGGACCATGACGATTTTATTCCTTGCTGATATTGGTGAACTTGGTGTTGACGTGTGCAAACAACTGTTTCTTCAAGTGCATCTCACGTGACTTGGTAGGTGATTCGCTGTTTTTTTTTTTTTTTTGTCACCTTCAAAGGTGTGGAGAAGAAATTAGTAAATGAAACTTGATCTCACGACTTCCCTGGCGAACAATGTGTCAGTTGTAGAGACATCGTGGACATATGTTCAGTAATCATATTGGTAGGTTCTGCATCTAAAACATTGCTCTCAGATGAAATGTTGCAGCCACTTACGGAGTCTGTTCAAGAGATTGAAACGCGCCGACGACGTTTTGAAGGCTTCTCGTTTGGAATCCGTTTGTGAGAAGTGCTTGAAGGAACTGAAACCTATGGTCGTGAGTTGCCAAAATCTAGGTTAATCTGAGGAGTCCCTTGGTCGTAAGGCTGATCCGTTGTTAAACTGGGCGCATATACCTCTTCTGTGACGTCTGAAGGATTGAAGGCGTATATACCCATTGCGCTGAAGCTACACTTTATGTTTGCCGCTATTGAAAATCTGCAAGGCAGAAACCATACTATTGCATTCATTCTGAATTATTATTAATGCATTTGTGATGTGGTCCACCTGGCTGTAAGAATGTTGGTAACATGACCATTTCTTATAAACAATCATCATAAGGTCGTTAATATTTAATGTTCACATTCAAAATACTGAGTGATGAGATATCAACAATCAAACCAATGAAATATGGCTGGCAGGTACGAAAATGGATGCTACGAACAGGGAACAAAAATAACATCGGAGAATCCGGCTTCTTTTCTCACAAGAAAATGGCGGTTTCCAGCCTAGGCCACAATTCCGCCACTTCACCGACCGACCTAACTGACACTTGGGATCTTCCTGCATTTCACTCGCATCTACAGCTTACTAAGCTCACAATGAAAAACGTGCCATAATGCCAACTTACCATAACATCGTCAGGCACCTTACATGAATAAAGAACTAGGAGCGAATTTCAACTTAAGCGTCGAAACAAAAAGTTTATCTCGGCGCTGTTTGTAAGTTGCCGCTACATGTGGTCTGCGGTAGGCTGTCTGCCTGGTGCTACTCGCTCATTCGAGTAGTGACGGCGGTAACATAGCAAGGAAAGGCGTTCTGCGTTCTCCATTTCAATATGTGCAATTTAGTTATAAGCTGTGTGGCCTGATTTTCCTCAAGAGTGTACTGAACCTCCCTACATCGGTACGGATATCGCCTTGCACCAATGGCTTCAAAGCTCGCCTAATGTCACGCTATGTGATTTTTTTTTGTGGGTTTTGTGAAACTGCAACAGCAGAGAACATTGGCTCACTTGCTCGTTCATTGTCAAATGCGCGTCGAATCGACTTAGAAATTGCGAGAACATGCTGAAAATTTCCTTTTTGTACATGACGGAGCATTGGTATCTGCTTTGTTAAGAACGTTTACGACTGGATTACGTGTGCTGAAGATTGACTACGGCAATCAGCAAATATTGTAGATGCTTTTGGTCTTAATAATGCAAATTTTTGGGAGCTTGGTGTAAACAGTCAATTTACAAGTGATTCCAAGTACCAAAGCAGATAGTCAGCTTAGAAAAAGTTGGTAGATATGCTAATGTGTTAATGCGGAACCGATTTACCCTGAAAAAGGAATTAGTTCCGTTTGTGGCCACCAGGTGCAAATCTGGTGCTGAGTACCGTTTGTATGACAATATGTCATTTGACAAGCCTTAACGTGAGTGAACAGTACGGATACTGAGAAGAGAGGCCATGCGCTGTTAGTTATTATTATTATTATTTATCGTATGGCAATACACATGCAATGTACAGCGATATTTATACATAACAAAAGGAATGTACAAGAGTTATGGTCACTAATTATATCACAAACTAATTTCCAAACAGTCTATCCAATCCAGTGCTGTTGGCGAGGCGTTGATTATGTCGTTCCACCCTCCACTTAAACATCTATTAGAACATTCCTCTACAATGTGTTCAACAGACTGTTATGCAGCTGGACAGTTGCACAACGGGGAGTCTGAGAGTCCCAATATGTACATGAACGACTTAGTTCTTCCATATCCACATCGGATTTTGTGGAGCACATACCAGGTTCTTCTGATAGTTGGAAGCCTGGTATGCATGCAGGGTCTTCGAGGCCACGGCGAAGTATGCTGGTGTCGTTTTTCGATGTCTCCTTCGACGCATCTTCAGTCTTGAATGCTTCAGGTTCTCGAGCTGTCCAGAATGGTTTTCTTTATTTGAGACGCGTGTAGGGTGGATTGAGCAGTATTTCCTGTGCGGGTAGCCTTTTGGAAAGCTTTACGTTATTAATCTTTTCTCGTTCGCGGGCCGCTGCTTCTTGTCGTCTCAGATGGGGGAGGGGGGGGGGGGGCGACGCTACTGAGAGCAGACAGTGAAGGTAGTGTAGTTGATCTCAGGGTGGCCGTTACAATTCTCATGGTGTCATTCAGCTGAACGTCAGCCTTACTGGCATGCACGCTCCTGTACCAGACAGGTGCGCAATATTCAGCCACAGGATATACGAGGGTTAAGGCCGCTCTACGGAGAGTGGCAGCTTGTACACCCTAGGAAGTTCCAGCTAGTTTCCAGTTAACGTTGCTCCTGGTCCTTAACTTTTCTGCTAGTGATGTGTGGTGAGTCTTGTAAGTAAGTGATCGGTCCAGTGTGATTCCAAGATAATTAGGATGAGGTTTTTAACTGATTTGTTACGGAAGGTGACATTTAGTGGCTGGTTTTCTAATCGGTTGTTGAGGTGGAAAGCTGTCACTTCAGCTTTTGTTGGGTTAACCCTAACCCAACAAAAACTGAAGTGACAGCTCCAATTTCTGTAACAGTCACCAAGGTCTGGTGTGATCATATTTTCTCCCTGCTCTAGGTGCTTGCTTTGATATGCAATGGCGGTATCGTCAGCGTAGCAGAACTTCCTAGATATAGTTTCTGGCATGTCACATATTTACAGGTTGAACAATAGTGGGGCCAGGACAGATCCTTGTGGTAGGCGTTCTTAAGTTTATATGACTTGCTCGTTTTGTCATGAAGACAGACTCGGAAATATCGGTTTTTCAGTATATTGGACAGCAGTGTTATTGAGAATGGAACAGTTCGCTTTAGCTTTAACATTAGTGCATCGAGCCACACGGTGTACACGAGTACAAAATAAAGACGGCGCAACAACTGAGAGCTACTGATCTGCAGCGACGTTCTAAATTTGCTCTTCGGTTTCTGGCACGGATCGAAGTTGACGACGTGTAACGGGGCAATATTCTATGGGGTGACGAGAAACATTTTATACTACAGTGTGCGGTGAATACACAGGACTGCCGAATTTGGGGTGGTGTTAAACCGTGTGTTGTGGACAAAGAGCCGTTGCACTCGCTGTATGTGACCGTGTGATGTGGATACACAAGCATCTTTACTCTCGGTCCGTTCTTCTCTGAAGAGAATACACCCAAAGAGCGTGTCAGGTATACCGTGGCGTCCGCTCGCTATCGAAACCGCCTTGCATCGCATGTGATTCCTGCTTTGGAAGAGCGCAACTGTGTGGAAACCACTATTTTCATGCAAGGTCGGGCAACACCTCCTGTCTTCCAGATGCATGGCGTGCAAGATAACCTGATCTGAATCCTTGTAAATTTTGACTCTGGGGGTATCTAAAAGAACGCGTTCGCCAGATACTCGTTCGGTCTCTACCTGCCTTTGAAGGTCGGTATACGAGAGCACGTTGCTCAGATCCCACCGGAATTGCTGAGAGCAATTGTGGATCACATCGTTTTGCGTATGCGGCATCTCGTCAACGTCTCCGGTGCTCATATTGGTCTAAGCGACGGTAAAAAATAAAATCAACATACCTTTCTGTTTGACCTATGCTGCCCACGTCCCGTTCCTATTGCTTTACATATGGAATAATTTCTAAACGAATTTCTTGCATTCACAGAGCCAGATGAGCTGGCCGCGGTGACCGGGCGGTTCTAGGCGCTACAGTCCGGAGCCGCGCGACTGCTACAGTCGCAGGTTCGAATCCTGCCTCGGGCATGGATGTGTGTGATGTCCTTAGGTTAGATAGGTTTAAGTAGTTCTATGTTCTAGGGGACTGATGACTTCAGATGAGTCCCATAGTCCTCAGAGCCATTTAAACCATTTTGAACAGATCTGCACCTGCTAGCCAAAATCGGAACTAATATTTTCCCAGCGCATTAGAATATCTAGCAAGTTTCAGCCCACACTGGACCTCTCTGAGCAGCTGCACTTTAATTATAACTACCCGGTACTTAACGAAGATTTTGTGTACGGGATACAGATGCAGACAGCTACACAACTTGAGAATATGCAGCAGTCGCTGGAAAACGTAGGCTTCTCCCCAAGTCCTCTTTCTCAACGAGTGACACTCTGTTGAGGCTAAGAAGGGCACCACAATAAATATTTGCAGAAGAAGTCCTCTATAAATACGTTTTCAGATAACCCACTTTCTCGGAGTAACGCAAAAGTTTATCCACTACGAGTCGAACTAAAATTAGAGAGGGAAGCTGAGACGGCGACGCGGAGTTTACTCTGGTCGACCCGCAGCGGCCCCATCTGCCCCAGCCTTCGCGAGTAATGGAGTGTCTCGGAGAGGCCATTCGTAACGGCGACAGAAGCGCAGCGTTTTATTGTCTGCGTCTTGGCGGCTGCGAGGTCACCTCGCGGCCACTCCGGCGGCTTTTACACAGCAGAACGGCGGGTAATGGGCGCGGGTTAGAAACGACCGCGAGCCCTGCCAGACCGATGCAGCCGCCGCCCACGCTGGTGCGAGGCACACGAAAACGTTACGGGGAAAGGGAGCGTGGAGTTCAGCGAACTGTCAGCGCCGTCTGGGTAGAATGTTTCGGTAAAGCTTAGATTCTACAATTATTTACAGAATTAATTGCAACAATTGATTCTAACGTTAGAACAGAAAAGTGTGCAATACACAACTATAACCTATTTCGTAATCTTCCTAATCAGGAAAAAATTACGCACTAACGCACGCGTCTTCATGACAAACCAATGTCAGACTGCATACAGCCAACAAAGCGCAAACAAAAGACGACCGAAAAACACTATAAACGAGATTCTGTTTTCAACAAAACCTAAATAGAATCAAATAGTAATAAAGCCTTACGAAACTTGCACTGCAAAAAGTTATTTAGTACCTATCAATAAGAGCATAAAGAATAAACTGTAATGTAGTAACATATCTGGAAGCAGTGTGTAACATATTATACACATACAACAATCGTATATTTCAGGTCGCTGAAGATGCTTCGTAAATAAAAGGATTCGAAACGCGTATGGCATAAAAACAAGCAGTCTTTTATTTATTTGCTTGTTCGGGCCACAGCTCCAACAAGGTAATAATAATGATATAGAAGCAACTAAGAAACGACAAAAAACGTAAAACTGGCGATAAGCTGGAGTATATTGCAAAGAAAAAGGAGTGAACGACATAAACTGGCATATTGTGTCTAGTAAATACATAAATTGTGTTGTGAAGATGGTAATAATAATAATAATAATAATTATTATTATTATAATTATATTTACATTACTAGACCAAACTCCATCGAAACAGGTCTCGGAAGATCCAACGGTACTGACAGCGCTCATATGAGCGCTGTTGGCAAGCTAGGTGCACTCAGCCCATATATAGCCTATATACAGGGTGGTCCATTGATAGTGACCGGGCCAAATATCTCACGAAATAAGCATCAAACGAAAAAACTACAAAGAACGAAACTCGTCTAGCTTGAAGGGGGAAATCAGATGGCGCTATGGTTGGCCCGCTATATGGCGCTGCCATGGGTCAAACGGATATCAACTGCGTTTTTTAAAAATAGCACCCCCCATTTCTTTTACTTATTCGTGTAGTACGTAAAGAAATATGAATGTTTTAGTTGGACCACTTTTTTCGCTTTGTGATAGATGGCGCTGGAATAGTCACAAACTTATAAGTACGTGGTATCACGTAACATTCCGCCAGTGCTTCGTGATACATTACCCGTGTTAAAATGGACTGTTTACCAATTGCGGAAAAGGTCGATATCGTGTTGATGTATGGCTATTGTGATCAAAATGCCCAACGGGCGTGTGCTATGTATGCTGCTCGGTATCCTGTACGACATCATCCAAGTGTCCGGACCGTTCGCCGGATAGTTACGTTATTTAAGGAAACAGGAACTGTTCAGCCACATGTGAAACGTCAACTACGACCTGCAACAAATGACGATGCCCAAGTAGGTGTTTTAGCTGCTGTCGCGGCTAATCCGCACATCAGTAGCAGACAAACAGCGCGAGAATCGGGATTATCAAAAACGTCGGTGTTGAGAATGCTACATCAACATCGATTGCACCCGTACCATATTTCTGTGCACCAGGAATTGCATGGCGACGACTTTGAACGTCGTGTACAGTTCTGCCACTGGGCACAATTGAAATTACGGCGCGATGACAGATTTTTTGCACGCGTTCTATTTAGCGACGAAGCCTCATTCACTAACAGCGGTAACGTAAACCGGCATAATATGCACTATTGGACGACGGAAAATTCACGATGGCTGCGACAAGTTGCACAGTAGCGATCTTGGCGGGTTAATGTATGGTGCGGCAATTAAGGAAGGAAGGATAATTGGCCCCCATTTTATCGATGGCAATCTAAATGGTGCAATGTATGCTGATTTCCTACGTAATGTTCTACCGATGTTACTGCAAGATATTTCACTGCATGACAGAATAGCGATGTACTTCCAACTTGATGGATGTCCGGCACATAGCTCGCGTGCGGTTGAAGCAGTATTGAATAGCATATTTCATGACAGGTGAATTGGTCGTCGAAGCACCATATCATGGCCAGCACGTTCACCGGATCTGACGTCCCCGGATTTCTTTCTGTGGGGAAGGTTGAAGGATATTTACTATAGTGATCCACCGACAATGCCTGACAACATGCGTCACCGTATTGTCAATGCATGTGCGAACATTACGGAAGGCGAGCTACTCGCTGTTGAGAGGAATGTCGTTACACGTATTGCCAAATGCATTGAGGTTGACGGACATCATTTTGAGCATTTATTGCATTAATGTGATATTTACAGGTAATCACGCTGTAACAGCATGCGTTATCAGAAATGATAAAGTCACAAAGGTACATGTATCACATTGGAACAACCGAAATAAAATGTTCAAACGGACCTACGTTCTGTATTGTAATTTAAAAAACCTACCTTTTACCAACTGTTCGTCTATAATTGTGAGCCATATGTTTGTGACCATTACAGCGCCATCTATAAGAAAGCGAAAAGAGTGGTCCAACTAAAACATTCATATTTCTTTACGTACTACACGAATATGTAATAAAAATGGGGGTTCCTATTTAAAATAAACGCGGTTGATATCCGTTTGACCTGTGGCAGCGCCATCTAGCGGGCGAACCATAGCGCCATCCGATTTCCCCCTTCAAGCTAGACAAGTTTCATTCTTTGTAGTTTTTTCGTTTGGCGCTTACTTCGTGAGATATTTGGCCCGGTCACGATCAATGGACCACCCAGTATATCTCCAGTAAACCATATATTACTGTATTATTTCATCGTGCGACTCTTTGGCCTGGTGTGAGGCTTTCAATTGGGCGCCATTTCGGCGACTTGTGTATCCCCAAACCAACCCAGTATCCACCAAGTACAGTTTAAGTTGGAGTCTGAATCACGAGTGTTTCTGGCGACTCCTCATTTGACTGAGACATAAAGGCTAGTTTAAAACGCAAGTGAAAGAAGTGGAAAGAAAAGTGGCAATTCTCGTCACGGGCGGGAGTCAAAAGAGAGCAAGCATCATAACATCCCCAACAGCAGGCAGTGATGCTTCATAAATCTTGCGTCCAGCTGGATAAACTTAACCTTCCCCGCCACTGGGGCTGCGTCCCTATTTTTGGTGCCGATCATTTATCGTAACATTGTGTGAATCAAATGGCTCTGAGTACTATGGGAGTTAACAGCTACGGTCATCAGTCCCCTAGAACTTAGAACTACTTAAACCTAACTAACCTAAGGACATCACACAACACCCAGGCATTACGAGGCAGAGAAAATCCCTGACCCCGCCGGGAATCGAACCCGGGAACCCGGGCACTGGAAGCGAGAACGCTACCGCACGACCACGAGCTGCGGCCTTATGTGAGTCGTCGTAGTCGTTTAGCATCTTTCTTAGGACTCATAAACGTTACCGAGTGGTGCCAGCAGGAGCGGAACAGCCGTCTTCCCAATGTGCAATTTTGCGACATGCATAAACCGAGTAAATTATCGTCTTTAAATGTTCGGTCCCACGAGTCATCTCATTCCCGGGACATCCCAGCTGTCGGCCAGATTGTGAACTAAGTTTCCTATATAGTTGGTGAATTAAGTTCTGTACTTCATATGACAACGCTTGAGCTCATGTTGTTTTAGCAGTTATATCAAATTATCCATCACAGACAATACATTGTGGGGAAACATGTATTGCGTCGCATGTGCAGCCGTCCATCGACTGTATACTTCTCATGTTTGGGAAAGAAGATTGTGTCGTTAAAAAAGTGCATTCGATGTGATTTCTGTATCGGTGGTGCATCGAAGTGCCAATACTCTGTGCATCAGCATCCAGACAACCCTCGCCGCGTCACACTCTATCTTCTTCCGTGTCCAACAAACCACATGTTATGCAAAGAGGAAAATCGACCAAACGAATGGCGTAAAACCTGTTGCGTGTGACAATTCTACGGTCGATAGAGCTGCTGTCGACGGTAGTGGCGTATGCACTGCATGCCAGATATGCTTCCAGTCTCTCGTTGGCTGTTTATTTTCCATGACTTTGCGGCAGTAATGACTCATCAGGTAGCGATAGATCTCCAGAGTCGTGGGTGTTCCCATGGAAGATTCTTCCGGGCCAACGTAACTATAATCACGAAAAAATGAGGCTACGTGTGCAAGTGAAGGCGAGATGTTGCCCACCGCTATCGGAGGTTCGAACGGCGGAGGAAGAAGTTCTTCTACCAGAGGTGATGTAATGGTGTGTTTCCCAAAGCCTTTAAGATGGTGTTGAGCCGACCGTTCCGGAATGGTAGGGTTAATGTCTCATACTTGATTTTAAATAACTTCTCAGTGTGACGTAATATTCAAAGGCAGCCGTGTGACGGTCCGCGATACCCTTCGGTATTGTTAGGACCTGCGCTAAATGTGGCAGTCGTGATGCGAGGTGAACGGTGGTGTACGCTACATGTTGGACCACGTCGAGGGAACTCAACGAATTGTTGCGTACGGACAATCGAACATGGCGAAGCAGCCGCCGATTACTCGCCGCCGCTGACCACCTTGAACGAGTAAATGTGATCCGTAGGTGCTGCAGTATTTCCACCGTCTGAAACTGTCCTGGGACGTCTTTCAGACCTCGTTCCATTGTGTAATATTCGCGGCACTACCTGCCGCTATACCACTGAGATGCCCTACAGCCTGACACATTTCACGTCCTGAGCGGGCGAGTAGTATCAGGTCGCCCGCACAGGCACGACAAATGTATGAGGTCTCGTGTAGCGTTATTCCAATGAGAGAGCGTCGCATAACGAGCATCAACGGGTCGCGTGCTATCGCAAAAAACAAGAGTTGAAAGCGGGCGCCCTTGTCGGACCGCGATATTAATGTGAATTGAACCCGCTTCCTGATCGTTTGCCATTGCCTTTGATGTAGCCCCTCGGATCAGGCTCGTAACTATGGAGTTGAAGATCGGTGGAAACAGTATTCGGATCATAACTGATGATAAAAAGTCGAGTTTCACCCTGTCGAAGGTGCGATCATAGTCCACCGATATTAGAGCTGCTAGCTTTCGACACGTTTCCGAAAGGGCTATGATGTCACTGTGTTCACTTACAGCCGAGTGGATGCTGCTTCGCACGCCTAGGCAAGCCTGATCAGGGGAGATAGTCCTCGATATCGCCAGTTTAGGACGAGACGCTAGTAGTCGTGCAAAGATTCTGTAGTCGTTGTTTAGCGTGGTAAGCGGCCTATATTGATTCGCACTGTGATTCCCCTCCGAGTCTGGAACAGGAAGAGTAAAACCCGTCACGAAATCCGGCCGCACGCCTATGTCAGGGCTCATCAGCTCATTATACATAGACACCCATTATGGTACCATTATTTCCGCGAATTCCCGATAAAATTCTGACGTTATCCCATCCGTCTCTGGGGATTTATGTGCCACCCCTTTCTTGAGTGGCCCCATTATCTCATCTTCTATGAGTGGTTCCGTCATTACAGCCCTATCTATCTCCGCCAGTCTCGTTGGCAATTGTTGAAACATGTCTTCCTCCACCCGATGGCCTGTCGGTACACCGCCAAAGAGGCACCGGAAATGCTCCAAAGTTCCAGTCACAATGTCCTTTTGTGTCGTCAGTTGACGACCCTCTGAGTCAAGGAGACTGTAACCTATGGTTGACGGTAACACTTGTGTTCTCGCGACACATGATGCATAGAGGTGTGTTCCCTAGGGATGTTGTCTAGACATCTTGCCCGGATTGGAATGCCTCTCAGTCGACGTCGCGTGATCGATAGGATGCGTGCTTCGACATGATGAACTTCTGCATGATAAGTCATGAAGCATTATGTAATAATAATAAAGGGTGTCCTTTATCCATTTCGTGTTATCTCGACCTTGTGATACAAGAGCGCTTCGTATCATCGGCATAGCACATGTCAATCACTAGTGAAGTATCGCTGGAATGAGGCGTTGAAATGTTGCCCATTCCTTCACGACTCGCTGACGACATTTGGGGTGTGCCAACAATGACGACTTGAGCTTCCATGTGCCGTGGCTTCTCCACACATTTTGTTGAGGGAGGGACATGCTACACAGATAAGCTAAATGGTCAGTAAAAGTAGGGGCCATCCTTCAGCTTCGACCACGCTACCCCATAGACCAGCATATCGAATAACTGGTAATAAAGGTGTTGTTTCCAGGGCTCTCCGATCACATATCAGTAATAAAGGTATACCCTTCGCGATTCCTATGCACCCTGTGCCATGTGTTGGATAATTCCATTTCCAGGCATATCGCTTGTTGTTCACCACAAGTATTGTAAGGTGGCGTTTGATTCTTTGAGCTAATACAGAGCTGAAGTCTGTACACACCAGTAAATGATCGGATCGAATCAGCCGGAAAATGAAGGCACAGTCTCTACTACAAAATGTTGCGCACTTGTGCGTCTGTTTTCTTACCGGTTGGGGCGTAAGCGTTTATAGTACAGATACCATGAAACGTCACCGCCAGCCTCGTGCGCATGGTATGCAAGACAGGTCGCGAACAGGGATCCCTCTCAGACAAATATCGCCGATCCACTGTCGTTGTCCAGTTTCGGCGCGGTGTATGGAATGGTTAACCATGTACTTCGTGGAACGCAACAGTGCAGATCTCCTGCACCATCAGTAAATTCACATCTGACGCGTACAGCATGTCCCAGAAAAGCTGTTGTTTCGCAGGTGATGTAATAGTATTAACGCTCAATATCCCTATTTTGTGTCCCTGGATCCGAGTATTTGTCATCCTCTGGTGGACTGCCGAAAATCTACGAAATTGGCTCATTACATGTCCTCAGAAGGTCGTCCATCCAACGTCCTCCTGCAGTATTAGTTGTCCTGAACTGTGGAACAGGGAAGCGAGTCTCCACGAAGGCGGGGAGCCACATCGGTGATTTCTCAGTTCTTCTCATCCCAGTCGGTAGGAGTGAGGGTCTCTACTACGCCTGTGGCTGTACTGGTATGTAGTGTTCGTAAATCTTCCGTAGCATCATCCTCCACTGCTGAAGGGTCGATAGTCGCCACACAGGAAGCATCGTTGGAACGACACGACATCTTTTCACTATCCGAATGCACTTGTTCAGCGATATGAGGCAGTTGGTGTATAAGTAAGTCCTCACGTGTCTCGGGATAAGGAAGGGGAGATTCTCCAGAGTCGAGGCGGCGCTTCTTGTGACCCTGACCTCCATCTCAGGTGCTGCCGGATCCTGGTAGTTCCTGTTGCATCGCCACTGCCACCAGCATCCATTGCCCCTTCATTTCAGTTTCCGTGCCTTGTTTTGAGTGGTCGCCCTCATGATCCATCACCTACAACGTTTGGGGCTTGGCTGGAGTAGGAGCCATCCCATCGTCATTGTCATCATCTGCGGTGTTGGTTCAAGAGTACGCTCTGGTCTCAGCTTGACCTCCCCGTGAATGTGGGGTGGTCTGAGTCGCTAAATTTCTGCGGGACAGTTACACTATTCTCTTCTTCATACACTCACATAGATGTTCTTAACCACCACACGCAGTGCATGTACGGGGTTGGCCATCATAGATGACAGTGGCTCTACAACTGCCTATATTTAAGTTTGAGGGCACATGTTTTGTAAGGACGATTCGTGCCTGTCGAGTACCGCTGAGCACTTGGTACATGTTAAAACTTGCCCAACGTTCGCTGTACGCCGTATGGCTGGAGTAACTCAGTTATCAAGGGTCAAGTGCTTCGAAGGGCAGGTCGGAGATTCGAATGCTCAGACCCAAATGAGACCATAACACGTCGCTAATATGACCATCAGAGTGTAATCCTCGTTTGGCGACTTCTGTAGTCCTATCACATGCTGTGTCGTAGACCATCTTGACATAAACAGTGCTGTTCACGATTGATAAATGAATTCTATGAGATCCATATAATTAATATACACCTCATCCCTTAAGAAATGTTCTATTTCCAACGCTTTCGGTCTTGTGTACTCATTAGAGAACGCGAACTGTAGCGTGGTTTCTCGATAAGTCTGTGCCATTGCTATTGATTCAACAAATTACACACGCGGGTAGCGTTGGTGTTAACACAGAACAGCAGATCCGAGCTGTTCCGCTGTCAAAGGCAGACTGTCTCAAGACCCCTATGACCGACGTCGTGGAGATAATGCACATAAATATTTACGTATGCAAAAATGGTATCAAATAATCTGTTGCAACTAATGGTTCCTGGATCCAAATAACCCATGAGGAGCTTTTATAGTCATTTGTACAGTGTCCACCGTCCACCTAAGTCAAGAACTCCTGTACACGCCGTAGAAGGCATCTTGTAGGAGACTCGAGAGTAGCCCAAAGCAGGTATAACATTTCTCCATTGCAACGCCTAAGATTCCATAGCAGCTATAGTGTCTGATAACGTTTCGTAGCTGCTCATTTCAACAGTAACGTGAAGTATTCCACGTAGCTGAAGGAGAGGAAACAGAAAAATACTTGATGCAATTTTGTCATATGATGACACGGTTGGAGACCGTGGCTGCTGTTTGAAGACAAATATTGATGGTGTTGAGACAGCAACCAGCCACAAGTTTAAGTTCCTCTATTCAAAAGGTACCGTTACCAGTTTCGAATCATTACAATTCATCGTCAGACGGATTTCATGCTTTCATTAGAACATGTGGCGCATTTTTCACTATTTGTCCTAAAATATAAATAATACATAATTATAAGCACGTCACACACATGGTTGCGTTACAGATTTGCATTGGGATGTGACTCACGTGAAATGCCGGTTTGAAGTGCTTCATTTCATAGTTTTCATCCAGCAGATGGTTTTCGTAGTTTTCGCCACATTCCCATCATTGCACACATAAACTTGTATAATTGAGCGCTTCAGGTTTGTCACTGAATGCATTTCCACCACATTCCTACCGTTGAAGATGTAAATTTGTATCACTGAGCACTTCATATTAGTCACAGAACATGCTTCTAACATTCATCGCATGTTTTGATAGATACAAAGTGTTTACAAACATATGAATGTCAAAGATGCTATGATATATCGTAACATTATAAATATGCCCCATATTCACTTACGTAACTGAAACGCCTTTTACACCAGTACAGAGAGATATTGATTTTGTGAATATTAGAGCGAATACTGCTACACTAATCATAAAGACGTTCCATGTTAAAGTATTTTTAAATTATGCAGTGAGAGACATGTTTTTATCACTAACATATGAGGAGTCGCGCTGCGAAGCCCGAGTGCGCGAATTTAGCTTCACCATATGTATATAAACTTTGACATGGAACATTTCTATAGATGGAATCCGCCCCTGCCGATTTACGCCGTTGGCTGAACCATAGCAGAATACGATGGTTCTCGCCTCCGGAGTGGAATAATATGACTGCATTTCACTTTGGACGATGTTAACGCTCTGCGGAGTCACTAATGTATATCCGATGTCAGCAAAATATTACACGTACAGAATGGCTGATGTTTGATATAGACGTAAGTGCCCGACAGCCTGAAAATTTCTAAATATTATAGACAGTCCAGTTTCTACCTTGTGTATGTAGGATGTGTAGATAATTTTCGATATTGCCCAATTTCAATAATGGGAATGGACATGACCGGCCCAGTGCCATTTCAAGGTACTCATTCTTTTCATTACGTCACTGACGCCTGATATAAACTGCTGTCCTTCTATCTTTCGATTAATTTTTGTGTTAGCATTAGTTTTCTAACAATAAACTTATTTAATGTGCATGTCTGACATGCCGTAAGTTATTACTGACAGTATACGTTGGTCAAAAACTGTACTCTTCTGCCCAGCCGATATCCTAGTCTTCAAAACTGGAGACTATCTTCCACAAGCTTGCTATCCCAATTTAATACGTCGAATATCTCTGGCTTTAGGACTCTTTTCATATTCGCAAGTTGACCCACATAGCCATATTCTGTGAACCTTAGCAACTGCTTACTTCGAACTGATATATTTCCGTCCGTCATTCATCATATTCTTGATTTTCCGATAGTTCATTTTTAGTCTAACATCAGAGCAGACTAATGCAAGTTCGCTAACCAATATTTGAAGTTCTTGCATACTATTTGCAAACGGAGCAATATTATCAGTAAACCTTGTGTTATTTAATCTCTTTCCCAGAACTTTGATCCCCCTTTTTTTTCCAATTCAGTTTAGACGTTGCTTTTTCTAGGACTGCTGAAAAAGTTTCGGATGTGTAGAGTCACCTTCTTTTACACCATTTTGAAAGGGAAATTCGTTAGTTTCATCAACAACATTCACAAACATTGTGGCGTTTTTGTATACAGGGTGTTAAATAAAGGTACGGCCAAACTTTCAGGAAACATTCCTCACACACAAATAAAAGAAAGATGTTATGTGGACATGTGTCCGGAAACGCTTAATTTCCATGTTAGAGCTCATTTTAGTTTCGTCCATCTACGCTCAATGGAGCACGGTATCATTATTTCATACGGGATACTCTACCTGTGCTGCTAGAATATGTGCCTTTACAAGTACGACCAA
Source organism: Schistocerca americana (assembly GCF_021461395.2). Classification (NCBI taxonomy): domain Eukaryota; kingdom Metazoa; phylum Arthropoda; class Insecta; order Orthoptera; family Acrididae; genus Schistocerca; species Schistocerca americana. The sequence continues at coordinate 465,986,525 of NC_060122.1, read as the reverse complement.
CATGTGGTTCATGCACGATGGAGCTCCTGCACATTTCAGTCGAAGTGTTCGTACGCTTCTCAACAACAGATTCGGTGACCGATGGATTGGTAGAGGCGAACCAATTCCATGGCCTCCACGCTCTCCTGACCGCAACCCTCTTGACTTTCATTTATGGGGGCATTTGAAAGCTCTTGTCTACGCAACCCCGGTACCAAATGTAGAGACTCTTCGTGCTCGTATTGTGGACGGCTGTGATACAATACGCCATTCTCCAGGGCTGCATCAGCGCATCAGGGATTCCATGCGACGGAGGGTGGATGCATGTATCCTCGCCAACGGAGGACATTTTGAACATTTCCTGTAACAAAGTGTTTGAAGTCACGCTGGTACGTTCTGTTGCTGTTTGTTTCCATTCCACGATTAATGTGATTTGAAGAGAGGTAATAAAATGAGCTCTAACATGGAAAGTAAGCGTTTCCGGACACATGTCCACATAACATATTTTCTTTCTTTGTGTGTGAGGAATGATTCCTGAAAGTTTGGCCGTACCTTTTTGTAACACCCTGTATATTATATAAGACTTTAGTGTAAATCTATTCTATTTAGGATGTACTGGGTGTCTCAAATCTTTCGGGCCAAACTGAAACAGGCGATAGTGGGCCCAGAACCGATTATACTGAGATAGGGAAACAGTGGTCGGAAATGAGTATTTTTGGTATTATGGACATACACAGCGTACACCGCGTAACAACTACGTAGCTCACAGTAATAGTTCAAAGTGACTACCGCCAGTTTCAGTGTATGCATGACAACGGCGCATGATGTTCGGCCGCACTCTCTTAAAGATACCTGGTGTCTGTTGTACCAGAAGACAGCCTGGACTATAGCAAGCAGGTCTTCATCTGTTCCTACGGAGGTTTGGTACAGCAACGTCTTGACGTAACCCCAGAGGAAAAAGTCTAGAGGTGTGAGATCCGGCTATCGCGCTGACGATGGGACGGGATATCCCCTTCCAATACATCGACGAGGGTACGTGTTGTTCAAGCGCTCACGGACATTACGAGGTGGGCTGGCACTCCGTCATGTTGAAACCACATTCTTTCTTGAACAACAAGGGGAACAGTCTCTAAGAACTGTTGCATCACATCTCGCAGAAATACCAGGTAACGTGGACCAGTCGAACGGAGAGGCAGAAAATAAAGTCGTATTATGCGATCTCGAACAGTGCTGACCCATACGTTGATAGAGACTCCTTGCTGTTTGCCACCGATGCGGGTGGCGTGGCCATTGCCCTCGCTTCAGACATAGAAGATGCAGTTGTTGAAAACATAATCAGGGGTGAAAGAGGCCGCATCGTGAACAATACAAACCGAACGAAGTTCGGCATTACAGCACTGCGGTCCATTGACAGAAGTGAATGTGGAGCTCAAAATCCGTTGGTCTCACTGCTTGCACAAGTTCTTTATGATATACGTGTTTCTGCCAGTACTTACCACACTGTGTGCGTTTCATGCGCAAGTTGACGGGTAGGCGGCCACACGATCCAGCACCATCTCTCCACTGGTGTTCGGACTGACTTTGGCGGGAACCTTGGCCGTCTCTTTGTAGCGTGAACGACCCAGTCTCTCACAAGCTGGCATCCACGAACATAAACTTCTTCGCCGGCCGGAGTGGCCGTGCGGTTCTAGGCGCTACAGTCTGGAATCGAGCTACCGCTACGGTCGCAGGTTCGAATCCTGTCTCGGGCATCGATGTGTGTGATGTCCTTAGGTTAGTTAGGTTTAATTAGTTCTAAGTTCTAGGCGACTGATGACCTCAGAAGTTAAGTCGCATAGTGCTCAGAGCCATTTGAACCATAAACTTCTTCCAGTTAGAATGACAGCTGTTGGGAAAACGCTCTCCGTACATTCGTGCTGCTTTACGGGCACTGCATCCGGTCGCACCGTACATTAAATGCTTGTCTGCCAACTCCTGTGACGAATAACATTCCATCTTTGACTAAGCGTCATGCACTGTACACAGTAACACACCTCACCATGGACACATCGAAAGTTGTCTGATGAAATTGACAACTGACAACAGGGATAGTGGTGTTTGTGCGTCACAGGTTAATGCGCCGGTACAATGCACAGGTTAATGCGCCGCACAGGTTAATGCGTCTTTTTTTTCGATATAGTTCGTTGCGTTTGGTCTAGGCGGACGTCACAAGACATCCGTTCAAGTTGATCGTTGATTCCTTGACTCAGTTTTTTTTATTACAGAGAGCACGCAGCCCTCTGACCGAACACGCTGAGCTACCGTGCCGGCTGAACATTTTGTTCTATATTGTTCGTGGAATTTGTTCAGGGCGGACGTCCGATGACACCCGTTCAGTTTGTTCGTTCATCCGTTCGCTCAGTTTTTTTTATTATAAAGAGTAGCTAACGCTCTGACCGAACACGCTGAGCTACCGTGCCGACGTGCGTCGGTCGCCACATGGCACACATGCTGTGAGGTAAGTTGTGTGCAGCATGTCTATCTGTTGATCAGTGGTATACGCTGTGTATCACCATCTGCCTGTCCGCCCCCGGTAGCTGAGTGGTCAGCGCGACAGAATGTCAGAATGTCAGTCCTAAGGGCCCGGGTTCGATTCCCGGCTGGGTCGGAGATTTTCTCCGCTCAGGGACTGGGTGTTGTCCTCATCATCATGAGTTCATCCCCATCGAGGATCAAGTGGCCGAAGTGGCATCAAATCGAAAGACGCACCCGGCGAACGGTCTACCCGGCGGGAGGCCCTAGTCACACGACATTTACATTTTTTTATCAGCTGCTTGTTCCAGTGTACAACAGACACCCTGGACCTTTGAGAGAGTGCGACAGAACGGCGTGCGCTATTCCAATGCGTGCCCTGAGACTGGCGTTCGTCGTTTCGAACAGTTACTATGAGGTATGTTGCTGTTACCCGGTGTACGCTGTGTATGTCCATAACACAGTAAATATGCATTCCCGACTGATGGTTCCCACTCTCAGTAAAATCGGTTGTCGACCCACTAACACCTGTTTCAGTTTGAGCTAAAAGGTTTGAGACACGCCGTAGAAACATTAAGAGATGTTTAATCAGAATCTAAAAAAGAAAGAAACTTTCAATGGTTTCTTATTGCACTATGCTGAATATCGAGAAAAAGCGATCAAAAATTGTCCCGTGATATCGTCTGCAGTTTTACTGACGCAATAGGGCCATACTTAACAATAATATAGAACCGCTCGCTCGAGGAAAGATCCGTACCGAAAGAATGGAAAGTTGCACAGGTCACACCAATATTCAAGAAAGGCAACAGGAGTAATCCACTAAATTACAGGCTCACGTCATTAACGTCTATTTGTAGCATGATTTTGGAACATATATGGTGTTCGAAAATTGTGAATTACTTCGAAGAGAACGTTCTACTGACACACCGTCAACACGGATTAAGAAAACACCGTTCTTGTGAAGCAAAACTGGCTCTTTACTGACGCGAAGTGTTGAGTGTTATCGCCAAGGTATTTCAAATTGGTTCCGCATTTCTACATTTCCAGAAGCTCTTCAAGCCTTGTCTCACAAGCGGCTTGTAATCAAATTGCGTGCTTATGGAATATCATCTCAGTTATGCAACCGGATTCGCTAATTCTTGTCAGAGAGATCTCAGGTTTTAGTAACTGACGGAAAGTTATCGAGTAAAACAGAAGTGATTTCTGGCGTTCCCCAAGGTAGTGTTATAGGACCTCTGTTGTTCCTTATCTAAATTAACGATTTACGAGATAATCTGAGCAGCCGTCTTAGGTTGCTTGCAGATGATGCTGTCTTTTATTGTCTAGTAATGTCGTCAGAAAATCAAAACAAATTGTAAAACGATTTAGGAAAGATATCTGTGTAGTGTGAAAATTGGGAATTGACACTTAAATTTTGGTTACACGATAAATCAATCAAATCTAAACACCGTAAATTCAATTAAATACTTAGGAATTACAATTACAAACAATTTAAATTGGAAAGAACACGTAGGAAATGTTGTGGGGAAGGCAAACCAAGGATTGCGTTTTATTATCGGAACTGTTAGAAAATGTAACAGATCTACTAAAGGAAATGCCTACACTATGTTTACCCGTCCTCGTTTGGAGTGATGTGAGGTCCTACCAGATAGGATTAACGAAGTATATCGAGAAAGTTCAAAGAAGGGCAGCACGTTTTGTGTTATCGCGAAATAGGAGAGAGAGTGTCACGGACATGATACAGCATTTGGGATACACATTATTAAAACAAAGACGTTCCTCGTTGCGGAGGGATCGCACGAAATTTCAGTCACCTACTTGCTCCTGCGAATGTGAAAATATTTTGTTGACGCCGTCGTACATAGGGAGAAACGATGATCAGAATAAAATATGGGAAATCGGAGCCCGCACGGAAAGATACAAGCGTTCGTTTTTTCCTCGCGCCGTTCGACAGTGGAATAAGAGAGAATTGTTGTGAATACGATATTGTAGTGCCTGATTTGTTCTGAATTAAGATGCAAAGTTCCTTTGGACACGTATACATCGTAATTCAGAATATCAGGGGCATTACAATATCGTATTTATCAACCGATAGCGGGAAGCGACTTTCAAGTAAAATGGTTCGATATTGGTTGAAAACAGTCTTGGTTTGCAATTTCAGTTTTTTAGTTTTCAACTACGCGTTTCACCCTATTCAGGCAACTTGAGCCCCATCTTATTCTATTACTCGCTCCTGTGAATGGTAACGGGCTATGCAGGTCATGGAGTCACTCACGTCCATCTAGAAAGTTTTTACTGAGTTTAACGAAGGCGACGTTAGCCTGATGTATTCGACGATGCCCTTTGGCTACACTACCTAAAGGATCGTTCTAAGAAATACCAAATTAAGATCAACCTGAAGATGCCTAAATAAGGCGAAACGCATAGTTGATAAATAAAAAACTAAAATTGCAACCGAGACAGTGTTCAACCAATACTGTCAATCACTGGTTTGCTGTATGCCACAGATGGATGGAAGAATTTCTAAAATGGTTCGCTTGTACAGGACTATACGTAATGGATGTACAAGTACAGGTTGTGTACGCATTGTTGACGACATATGGAAATTTGGATCTGGCCGTGTGTGGTGCACGAACAGCTAAATGGTAAGGTGAGAGCTCGCGATTTAGCTGGAAATCTGGGTTCGAGTCCCGGTCCGACACAAGTTTTCATTGTCGTCATTCCATTCTACAGCTGATGACCTCCATATTCGCTTTTGCGAATACATTTATTACGTATAATTATTGTGAAAGTAGTTCGATGAACTCTCTGCGAGGTATTTAAGTGCGATCTGCAGAGTATCCAAGTAGATTGCAGATGTAGAAGTTTAGCGCCTTGTAATATTTCTGGCTTATTCAGCCATCATATTAGGCTCCAGGAAGCTATTCCCAGGGCAGTGGAGATGCAAGAAGCATAGAGATGACGCAATGTGGGATGAGGTACCGGTTACAGATGTTAGATTCGGTACCATTCCCGTGAGAAAGACCGCCCGCATGATGCTGCTGCTCTGTGATTGGCTGCTGTGTTCGGCGGTAGGGCGCCAAAACGTTAAACTTTAGTTGCTATTATTAATTAAACCTATCATCCAAATTACTTCATTTTTTAAATAAACATCTCTCAACAGCCAGCTATTAATCAATCATTTCAAAATTATTATAATCAAAGTATTACTAAAAAGTATTACTAAAACAAAAGACTGACGATATTACTGCCGATGCACTTCGGTGGCGTTCGGGTCACGCCTTACTGGCTTGGCGCGCGAAATGTCTCGGGCAGTCCGGCTCTCCCGTTCTGACCGTTCCAGTAAACAGACATGTTGTCTGTTATAGCAGTATTTGTTTCATGCAATTTTATTTACTACAGTTCCGACCGTCGCTAGGTACAGACATGTTGTGTGTAATAGTAGTATTTGATTATGTAATTTTATTCTCCAGTTCCGACCGTTCCAGTAGACAGACGTGTTGTCTGTGGCAGGATGTACTTCATGTTATTTTAGCCAGATATAATGTCTGTAGAAAGATATGTTCATTACGTTGTGATCAAGAATAGTTTCTCGTGTCTATATCAATAAAAACGCGAGTGGCATCCCGAATGAGTTATAGTTTATTCGTAGCAGCAGTTCCTTGCGAAGTTAATTTCAGCCTCAAGAAAAAGAATCCACGACCTTCGTGCTGTTTTCTGCGCAGGTGACATTATCGTCATGAAGACAGGAGGTTAGTGAAGCGTACAAGAACTTATGTATTCCACACAGGGCAGTGGAAACAACTAGGCACCTCACGTGTACTGCATGCACAGTACAAATGTGCTCAGTGACACGTCATCTGCATCTCAGTTTTATTCCTTTTTTCTTGCCGTAGCGCGTGAGTTGGCGGTGGCTGTATGTATGGGTGTGAAGGTGAGCTGAGCGTAATCGGCTTTGAGGCGCGTGCGTCCGCGTCCCTTGTCGGCGTTTACCTATAGGCAGGCGGCTGGCGGCGGGAGGCGCGTGCATTAGCCATGAGCCAGGCGGGCCCGCGAGCGCCAACAAGTGTCGCCCGCTCTGGAGCTGGAGCTGGAGCTGGAGCACCCTCGTGGGCGCGCTCTCCAGCCTCCGGCCTGCCCGCTGGTGACCCCGCAATTAACCGCCCCGCCGCTTTTCGTTACTCCCAAACGCCGCGAGTAAAAAAGCCAGTTCACTTAGTGAACCAACCTAATTGACTCCTCTTCCTAAAATATTCATGCCCCTAACAGGATTTCCGCTGCCAGCGCGATAAACTCCTTCTCTCCTGGTAAATCGCGCGTCACAACTGTTTAAAAACGCTTACAGGTTACGTTATTTCGAGGAGGCAATGATTTAAAACTTCTAGAAATTTTTTGGAAAATCGTGGTTTTGCACAAAGCTGTATTGTCACACTGTTAGACAACCAGTTTCGATCAGAAGCGGACATTCTTAGGGTATCTAAATACCACAAAAAAGAGAAAAATTAGGCACAGTGAGTAGTTACGAAAAGAATCGTAATGTACTAATCACCATTCATGAGTTATTGTGTTACTTACATTGTGACATCTTAATGGTTCAAATGGCTCTGAGCACTATGGGACTTAACTTCTGGGCCGGCCGGGGTGACCGAGCTGTTCTAAGCGCTACAGTCTGGAACCGCGCGACCGCTATGGTCGTAGGTTTGAATCCTGCCTCGGGCATGGATGTGTGTGATGTCCTTAGGTTAGTTAGGTTTAATTAGTTCTAAGTTCTAGGGGACTGAGGACCTCAGAAGTTAGGTGGCATAGTGCTCAGAGCCATTTGAGCCATTTGATTTGTTGACTAGGAGGAAGGTTGATGGCGCATTGGGACATCGCGTCGTCTTAGACCCTAGACGTTTCTCAGCTCAGTATGCCAATCTCGAAGGCACCTTTCACCAGAATGATTGTTCTGGAAGACAGATCAGACGTTCGTTGCACTATCAACGGGCCATGAATCGGGTGAGTGATTAAAATAACGAGGAGACATCAAGGTCTACGCCCTTTTTGCCTTACGCAGATAGTGTTTCGAACAGCACTGGTCGTAATACCGTGTGAAATGTATTTTTCTATTAACATCTAAAATTAAGGCGGCTTTAGGGTCTGTAAAAGCTGATTTTGGTTTGGGTAAGGCGAGTGTCTACCGTATTCCTTGCAGTTGTGATGTGGTAGGTGATCAGATCATCACAACCATGGAGGACCAGTGTATTCAGCAGAAGTGTCAGACACATTTACAACATTGCCTTCGCGCGGTCAACCCATGGAATATAACAACACAGAGATTCTGGCGTCACTTCGAGCTGTTGGGATAGTGTAATTATGGAAGCAATTGAGATTAAATTAACAAGTTACCTTATAAATAAAGGCAAAGGTTTGTGCATAAATTCTGCTTGGACTCCCGCTCTCTCCCTGCTTTTTTTTTTTTTTTTTTAAAAAAAAAAAGCCAATGCTACTTGCTCATACGTTGGTAATTAATATTCACTACCAGTAACTTCTGACTTTGGTTATCTTTACGATATTGCAGCTCCTGTGTTGTTCAGATTACGAGGCAATGTTCCTTCAGACATGCAACATCGTATTTATACGCCGAAAGGAAAGGCAAACCCACGTTTCTAGCATTTGTAGACTTAGAGAAAGCTTTTGACAATGTTGACTGGAATACTGTCTTTCAAATTCTGAAGGTGGCAGGGGTAAAATACAGGGAACGAAAGGTTGTTTGCAATTTGTACAGAAACCAGTTGGCAGTTATAAGAGTCGAGGGGCATGAAAGGAAAGCAGTGGTTGGGAAGGGAGTGGGCCAGAGCTGTAGCCTCTCCCCGATGTTATTCAATCTGTATATTGAGAAAGCAGTAAGGGAAACAAAAGAAAAATTCGGAGTAGGAATTAAAATCCATGGAGAAGAAATAAGGACTTTGAGGTTCGCCGATGACATTGTAATTCTGCCAGTGACAGCAAAGCACCTGGCAGAGCAGCTGAATGGAATGGACAGTGTCTTGAAAGGAGGATATAAGATGAACATCAACAAAAGCAAAACGAGGATAATGGAACAGTCGAATTAAATCGGGTGATGTTGCGGGAATTAAATTAGGAAATGAGACGCTTAAAGTAGTAAAGTAGTTTTGCTATTTGGGGAGCAAAATAACTGTTGATGGTCGAATTAGAGATGATATAAAATGTAGACTGGCAATGGCAAGGAAAGCGTTTGTGAAGAAGAGAAATTTGTTAAGATCGAGTATAGATTTAAGTGTCACGAAGTCGTTTCTGAAAGTATTTGTATGGAGTGTAGCCATGTATGGAAGTGAAACGTGAACCATAAATAGTTAAGACAATAAGAGAACAGAAGCTTTGAAATGTGGTGCTACAATAGAATGCTGAAGATTAGATGGGTAGATCACATAACTAATGAGGAGGTATTGAATATAATTGGAGAGAAGAGAAATTTGCAGCCCAACTTGATTCGAAGAAGGGATCGGTTGTTAGGGCATATTCTGAGGCATGAAGGGATCACTAATGTGGTATTGGAGGGCAGTGTGGAGGGTAAAAATCGTAAAGGGAGACCAAGAGATGAATACACTAAGCAGATTCAGAAGCATGTAGGTTGCCGTAGGTACTGGCAGATGAAGAAGCTTGCACAGGATAGAGTAGCATGGAGAGCTGCATCAAATCAGTCTCTGGACTGAAGACCACAACAACAACAACGCCTACACCAGACTAGCGACTTTCAACTAAAATGTCTCCCACGAACGGGAATATACATAATGAATGTACGAGTGTAGATCGTAGAGACATGGTTGACGACATACGAACGTTTGTGTCTGGCTGTGAGCCATGCTCGGATAGTAAGGCTACTGCTCGCGTTAAGTGGGAAGTCTGGGTTCGAGGCACAGTCAGATATATATTTTCACTGTCGTCAGCTGACGGTTGGTCATAGCTGCGATTATGTTTCATGTTAGTCATCTTTGGTCGAGTGAAGGTGGTGGGGATTACTGTGTGTGTGTGTGTTAGAGTGTGTGTGTGTGTGTGTGTTTAAGTGTGTGTGTGTGTGTGTGTGTGTGTGTGTGTGTGTGTATGAGGGTGGGTGGGTGGGTGGATTTAGGTGTCTGTCTGTGTCTAACGCGAAAATCACCGCGACAGATTCGAATTATAAAATGATTCTTTTGTCGACATTACATTACGTAAAATGGATCACAACGCGAAACTTTCGTACCTTTATTTCCTCGAAATCAGCCCATTATGGCAATATCAAGTTTCTTAGAGATCGGATATCGTTACGGATCGTTACGCACTGTCTTTCACTCGTTGAGTATGGAGGTCGTCACGTTACGCGAGATCTGCGCGGAACAGCGCACGCACTGATAAACGACGCAATTAACCCAACTCCTTTACGCGGCGTGCCGTCGACAAATTAGTACTGCCGCGAAATTGGCTGGCTTCAAATTGCCCCCGGCAGTGTACGGAGGTTGCCGTTATACGAGTAACTACCCTCTCCTCCAACGTTCCGTTAAATTACGCCGAATAAAACAGGAGCCACCTGGGAAAACGGCCTCATTTAGTGGAGCAAAACTGTCACAAGAGAGAACGACGATCGCTCGGCACTCACTCTGCTGTGGGGGCAGTTTGTTGCCAATGTCGCAAAACTTACTGGCGACGTCGCCTGCTGTTACTAGAAAGTGCTCGGAAAGCGTCATTCCGGAACAAATACCTCGTTGTATAAGAGTCGTAATTGCAAAGAGAGAGATTATTCGAGTCTAGGAGAATTTGTAGTTCTACCATTAGGGAATATGCTTTCAATTTCTATATAGTTTAAGCTATAAAAGAAACCAGGAAAAATTTGGAAATGAAATGAAAGTTCAGGGGGAAGAAATTAAAACTTTGAGGTTTTTGCCGATGACATTGTATTTCTGTCAGAGACGGTAAAAGACGTGCAAATCATTTGAACGGAATGGGCGCATGTTGAAAACAGGTTATAGAAAACAAAATAATGGATTGTAGTGAAATCAAATCAGGCGATGCTGTGGGAATTAAATAAGAAATTGAGACACTAAAGGTAATGGATACGTTACGCTAACTGGGCAGCAAAATAAGTAAGTACGGTTAAAGTAGAGGGGATATAAAATATTAAATAGCAGGAACGCCTGAGTCAATCTTCTGCATTTTGAGTATTTATGTCACGTTGTGCACGTTACTTACTCCATTTCTTTTTACTATCGTCATTTTGGTGCATCGAGGCATCTAATATCATTGATTGTTACAATTCCTGTGTTTGTACAGTATCTGTATCTTACATACAACGTCCTTCAGACATTCATCCATGTGTGAAGGAACAATCACTGTTTTGGCGATTGCACCTGTTTTACATATTACGAAATTTCTTAATATTTACAACAGCTGTAATCGTCAAAACAGTGTCTCTTCCTTCAGACATGCGTGAACATCTGAAGAACGTTGTAACCAGTGATATTAAAAGTTACATTCAACTTATCTTATACCTTAGACGTATGACAACTGAGAACATGCAGCTCTTCTTGAATGACCTATGCGCAGCCGTTACTAGTAATGCTGAAACGCCACTGTTCTTGCCGTGGGGAATCATGAAGTGGTCTACAAAAAAGTTGACAACATTCAAGAGAACAAATTGCAAGATAGAAGTGTGACGTTCTTCGTGCGCGTTGGGGCACTTCACACTATTTTGTAGTGAGAAATTTGTCTTGCTGGAGCGCGATATGTAGGTTGAGGATTACAAGGATAGAGTAGCATGGAGAGCTGCATCAAACCGGTCTTCGGACTGAAGACTCCACATGAAAAGAAGCCACATATAGTTTTATATTAGAGGTACGGAGAGGAACGGTATACAACTTGTTTGTAACCTCCCTTGCAAACTCATAGCAGATAGCAGACAGCAGACACACAGGATGCGGCATAGAGAATCGAACGAAATGTATACCATTTGCGAAAGCTGAAACACAATGTGTAATAATAAATATTACATCTGTACGTTTCACATTTTTTTCGTACTGGGCATCGTTACCAGATTAGGTAGTTGTTTACAAAATAGTCAAAATGTGTGTGAAATCTTATGGGACTTGACTGTTAAGGTCATCAGTCCCTAAGCTTACACACTACTTAACGCAAATTATCCTAAGGACAAACACACGCACCCGTGCCCCAGGGAGGACTCGAACCTCCGCCGGAATCAGCCGCACAGTCCATGACTGCAGCGCCTTAGACCTACAAAATAGTCACTTTGCCTTACTATGGCAGCACGGTATTTTGATACACCTTGTTTTAAGTGCTTTTTGATGTAACACAGCAACAACCTGTCTCTAGACATGGGTTCGTAGTGTAAGTAGAGCTCTCAATGTACCCTAGGAACGTGTATGGGGATGTTAGTTTGGACGGGACACAGTGAAAGTGAAGAGGTGAAAGTGAGGAGTGAACAGACGGCTGTGACCGACAGTTCGTCTGTCGTGTCAGGTTGTGCGCTGCGATTAAAATACGCAATATGGTATTATGAATTTATGTTGTACTCGTCGTATGATGAAACGGACGCAGTAAAACTACCTTACACTGCTGGTCATCTTGCAGCTAACAATAACAGTTACTTGTCTCTTCCAAGTAGAGTTTTATTATTGTTTTTAACCAAATATGTTTCGGCCAATTGTTTCAGACGTCTTCAGTGCTCTACAAAGAAAAGAAAAAGAAATTATTGTTTTCAGGACATAGTGTTTTATTGCTGCACTTTCAGGCTAACTTAATATTCACGTTATTTGCAAGGAAAGGATGTAGACGGAGCCCTTACTTACATGTCTCCCATGTTGTATAAGCATTTCTGAATTCAGAGTTTCTTGACGAACATTCACTTAACAGCATGTCACAATCCTGCTGTTCACTACTCCTGTCCTTGCTCCTTGGTTAGTTGAGGGATCATCGAAACTCTAAAGGGCTGCAGTGGAGAAGGCTAACGTGGTAGGGAGGGATGCTTGATGATATGGTAGCGATCTCTCGCTATTTTTGGCGTCTTTTGAGTCGTAAAATTTTTGTCAACGAAATTAATTCGGAAATTTCGAATACAATTATACACCAGCTGTACAAATGATTAGTAACAGATTAAAATTTATGACAGACCGTGACTCGAACCTGGATTTCCTGTTTAACGCGAGCTATCAACTCAGTCAGTTTTGCTCAGCACACACCTCCTGAGCCAACCCAGACTTCCATATAGTCTATAGATCACACAGACACTGAACAATACAGACAGTGCCAATTTGTTTTAATGACTATTTTAACTACATGTTTCTGAAAGATGTTGGTAGTTCTGTGTGTGTATCGCTGTCATGTCTTATGGTCTGGCTCCTTCTGATTGTGTTGTGCGATAAGTTTTTGAATGTGAGGGTGTATTGTATTTTTTTGCTGTTGTCTGTTCGTATCTTCCTTTTAATGTTTCAGCGTTGCTTATTGTCTATTTTTCTGGTGTATCCATAGCTTTGATTTGTAATTAGATCTTATTTAGCTTTCCTTGATAGGTCCCTTTGAAGTTCACCTACATAGACCGATATGTTTCATGGCTTCTAGCTTTTGAGAAAGTGGGTGGTTTGATATCTTGTATATTACCATGTCTCTAGCTGTTTCTTTTTCTGAAGACATAGAAACTGTGGTTTTTGTGATTATTGTTCTGTTCCCTTAGTGAATTGAAAAACGTTTGGTTAAAAACAGTAATAAAAATACCAGTGGATAAGACGAGAAATACATTGGTTCGCAAACAAAGAAAAAAATAAAGCACCGAGACGTGCAGGGGGAAACGAAACTTTACCGTTTGAGAGAGCGTGTGATGATGTCTCAGTGGTTACAAAATCGAGCAACATTTTCAAAGAACTTGGCAAAATGAACCCACTTATCAATATGACGTTGTGCCTCCTCTGGCCTGTACGCAGGCGTTGATTCGTTTGTGAAGGATGTCGTCAAGCCGTTGTAGCCACTCCAGAGGCAAGTTGGCGCACAGCTGTTGTAAATGGTCCTTGATATCCTGGCACTGGGATTTTTAATCGGGAACAGATCTGGGCATCTTGCTAGCCGCGAAAGTACCTCCAACAACACGCTGACAGTCCATAGAGACACGTACCATGTGTAGACGAGACGAGAACTGTGTTGTTGAAAAACAGCACCACGAGAGTCAACATATGAGGGCACAGGGCGTTCGTGAAGTATCAAATGGTTCAAATGGCTCTGAGGTCATCAGCCCCGTAGAACTTAGAACTACTTAAACCTAACTAACCTAAGGACATCACACACATCCATGCCCGAGGCAGGATTCGAACCTGCGACCGTAGCGGTCTCGCGGTTCCAGACTGTAGCGCCTAGAACCGCTCAGCCACTCCGGCCGGCCGTGAAGTATCGTTGTACCGTCTGAGTGCCTTTAATACCAGCCATGAACTGGAGTCATACCCAATGACTCCCCACACTGCGGCGCCAGGAATAACACCGCCGTGCCTCCGCAGAATATTGGAGAATGGGACTTATCTCCAAGTCGTCGCCATATTCGACCAATGATGGCAATCTGCAGTTGCACAAAATCGTGATTCGTTGCTGAACACAATACGAAGCTATTCATCAGCAGTCCAAGCCTCGCAGTCACAGCATCACTCCAAGCAGGTGTTAACGGCGGCCTATGTGTAGGAAGATAATTCCATAATTCGGCGTCTGCTAGTGAGCAACCAATGGGTCCTTTCCGTGTTCTCAGGTGGTAGGAGCGGGTGTGAGAGGATTACGATGTTTCGATGTGCTTGGTGCACAATATGCCGACCCTCCCTTGTGGTGGTCGGGCGTGTTCTTCAGGGACGTAGACGACGACTATGCCTGCCCTGGCGTTCCCAGGCATTGCAATATTCGGCCACTGTCACATCCGAATGTCCGACATATCTGGACATTGCGCGGTTCCTCTACTCGGCCAAATGCAGATCCACAATGAAGTCTTAAAGTTTGTCAGTTGCTGATAACGCTGTCTCACACCAGTACGCGGCATTTCTGTGTCGGCCGGCCGGAGTGGCCGAGCGGTTCTAGGCGCTACAGTCTGGAATCGCGCGACCGCTACGGCCACAGGTTCGAATCCTGCCACGGGCATGGCTGTGTGTGATAACCTTAGGTTAGTTAGGTTTAAGTAGTTCTAAGTTCTAGGGGAATGATCGCCTCAGAAGTTAAGTCCCATAGGGCTCGGAGCCATTTGAATCATCTCTGTGTCCTTCACAATGATCACTCCTCTTCAGACGGTGTTCACGCCTCTTATACAGGATGGTCCATTGATCGCGACCGTGCCAAATATCTCACGAAATAAGCCTCAAACGAAAAAACTACAAAAAGCGAAACTTGTCTAGCTTGAAGGGGGAAACCAATGGCGGTATGGTTGGCCCACTAGATGGCGCTGCCATAGGTCAAACGGATATCAACTGCGTTTTTAAAAATAGGAACCCATTTTTTATTACATATTCGTGTAGCACGTAAAGAAATATGAATGTTTTAGTTGGACCACTTTTTTCGCTTTGTGATGGATGGCGCTGTAATAGTCACAAACATATGGCTCACAATTTTAGACGAACAGTTGGTAACAGGTAGGTTTTTAAAATTAAAATACAGAACGTACGTACATTTGGACATTTTATTTCGGTTGTACAATGTGATACATGTACCTTTGTGAACTTATCATTTCTGAGAACGCATGCTGTTACAGAGTGATTACCTGTAAATACCACATTAATGCAATAAATGCTCAAAATAATGTCCGTCAACGTCAATGCATTTGGCAATACGTGTAACGATATTCCTCTCAACAACGAGTAGTTCGCCTACCGTAACGTTCGCACATGCATTGACAATGCGCTGACGCATGTTGTCAGGCGTTGTCGGTGGATCACGATAGCAAATATCCTTCAACTTTCCCCACAGAAAGAAATCCGGGGACGTCAGATCCGGTGAACGTGCGGGCCATGGTATGGTGCTTCGACGACCAATCCACGTTTCATGAAATATGCTATTCAATACCGCTTCGACCTCACGCGATCTATGTGCCGGACATCCATCATGTTGGAAGTACATCGCCATTCTGTCATGCAGTGAAACATCTTGTAGTAACATCGGTAGAACATTACGTAGGAAATCAGCATACATTGCACCATTTAGATTGCCATCGATAAAATAGGGGCCAATTATCCTTCTTCCCATAATGCCGCACCATACATTAACCCGCCAAGGTCGCTGATGTTCCACTTGTCGCAGCCATCGTGGATTTTCCGTTGCCCGATAGTGCATATTATGCCGGTTTACGTTACCGCTGTTGGTGAATGAGGCTTCGTCGCTAAATAGAACGCGTGCAAAAAATCTGTCATCGTCCCGTAATTTCAATTGTGCCCAGTGGCAGAACTGTACACGACGTTCAAAGTCGTCGCCATGCAATTCCTGGTGCATAGAAATATGGTACGGGTGCAATCGATGTTGATGTAGCATTCTCAACACCGACGTTTTTGATAATCCCGATTCTCGCGCTGTTTGTCTGCTACTGATGTGCGGATTAGCCGCAACAGCAGCTAAAACACCTACTTGGGCATCACCATTTGTTGCAGGTCGTGGTTGACGTTTCACATGTGGCTGAACACTTCCTGTTTCCTTAAATAACGAAACTATCCGGCGAACGGTCCGGACATTTGGATGATGTCGTACAGGATACCGAGCAGCATACATAGCACACGCCCGTTGGGCATTTTGATCTCAATAGCCATACATCAACACGATATCGACCTTTTCCGCAAATGGTAAACGGTCCATTTTAACAGGGGTAATGTATGACGAAGCAAATACCGTCCGCACTTGCGGAATGTTACGTGATACGACGTACTTATACGTTTGTGACTATTACAGCGCCATCTATCACAAAGCGAAAAAAAAGTGGTCCAACTAAAACATTCCTATTTCCTTATGTACTACACGAATATTTAATAAAAAATGGGGGTTCCTATTTTAAAAAACGCAGTTGATATCCGTTTGACCTATGGCTGCGCCATCTAGCGGGTCAACCATAGCGTCATCTGGTTTCCCCTTTCAAGCTAGACGAGTTTCGTTCTTTGTAGTTTTATTGTTTGACGCTTATTTTGTGAGATATTTGGCCCGGTCACTATCAATGGACCACCCTGTATACCATACGAGGCCGGGTAACAACAGTAAAACCGAACAACAATAATGGACTCTGGTGGCCGTTCTACCTGTCATAGAGAACCATAGCCGTCATAATATGCACGTGAACGAATTTATTTTGACACCAGGCCATGTCTTGTGTCTGCTTCACTTCTGTGTGAGACACTGTTGTTAAGCTCATCTACAAAGCTAGCAGCATTGCAGAAGCAAATGGTGAAGAATGTCTGCAAATGTTAACAGTTCTGCGCCCGCTTGCTTAGCTTAGTCGACGGATCAGTGATTAACTCGAACGTGTGTCATTGGACGTCCGCTCCGAACGCGACGAACAACAACGAACAAAATGACAAAAAAGTGGTAACATGTTTGCCTACCAAGCAGCGGGCCCGGGTTCGATTCCTGGTCGGGTTGGAGATTTTCTCCGCTCGTGGGCTGGGTGTTGTGTTGTTCTCGTCATCATTTCATCATCATTACCTACACGCAAGTCGTCCAATGTGGTGTCGCCTGAAATAAGACTTGAAGGCGACGGCCGAACTCCCCCGGAAGCGGCCTCCCGGCCATCAATGCCACACCATCATTTCATTTCATTTCAACAGTTCTGCGCCAGGTCCCTTCTCAGTAGAGTACAGATTACGCTTTTGTGAGCGGGTCCAGCTGAGGTGAGAATGCGTGCTTCCAGTACGCCGTGCTACGACGCACGCAAATCACGCAGTGCGTTCTCCCGCAGAGGAAATCCTTCATTGGCCTCACGCATGGGGAACGGGCAGCGCGCTCGTGCAGCCTTCTGCGGCCAGAACGGGACACGCAAAACTCATTCCATTATATTCTCCGTTTCGATTTTCTGTCTGGGCAGCTGGAGAAACGCGGTATGTGTGGAAGCCATATAAACAGACTTGTGCTTTTGATCCTCTTTGAGACAATTCTTTTTACTTCCTTGGATTCTGTTTTCAATTTCTTGGTTCACGAGGAATAATCAGAGATTTTACGTTTTGACTTTTTTTCAACTTTCGTTTGGGGTACATGCTACGAACGCAGCAACAGTAAGGCCATGCAGAGAATATACTTTCTGATAACTGGCTACAAATACATTAATTTTAGATTATTGACGAGAAAAGCTGTAAAAGCGCAAAGTCGTCTGAAATAAAATTACTGCCTAATCTTCCAGTTATAAATAATAGGATCTGGTCCCTCGCGTTTTGTAACAAAACATAACGTAGTTGTACAACAGACCAGGGAATGCATACAATCATGACGCAAGACGAAAGCGTAAACTTCGTAACAGAATTCCTAAATATGTAATTCTGCAGGCTTTCGTGGCCGTTACCACTCTAGGTAAAATCTTCTGGGTTATTAGGCCACGTCATATTTCTACTAAAATGGTCGACGTTTCGATCCCTCTGCTGGGATCTTCCTCAGGATCTTCTGGTGTCTGGTGTTCTAGCAGTGTGGACACCAGAAGATTCTGAGGAAGATCCCAGCATAGGGTGTCTGGTGTTCTAACAGTGTGGACACCAGAAGATCCTGAGGAAGATCCCAGCAGAGGTGTCGAAACGTTGATCATTTTAGTAGAAATAAGACGCGGCCTAGTAACCGAGAAGATTTTAACTACAGAATTCCTAAATTCGCTAAGTGATCCCGGTATGCCTTCGCGAAAAAGATTGTGAAGAACGTTATAGAAGCGGAAATATAACTCGGGAAAGAAAAAGGCAAATCATTATTCATACCACAAGTTCCACTCATTTCAACTATCTTACGATTCAGCTTTAAAAGGCTCAAATTTCTGGTAATATTAGCGTATAGTATTAATATCAATAAAGCACAAGGGCAAGCTTTTCATTGTTGCACAGTGAATTCGAAAGAATCGTGTTTCTCGCATGAAGTATTCGCGTGTTGGACAACTACGAAACTTAACCATCTTTGCACCCGAAAGCAAAACATCAAATGTAGAAAGTAATAATATAATTTGAATAAGTTAGCTGCTATTCAAATAGAGGGCCTGAGAGTAAAAGTAACACAAGTGCTTACTGAAGCAAACTGAGTGAAAGACTGTCAAAGTTAAATGGCTGTTTATAACTTATGTGGGCTACTGTCGAAAATCAGAAGTTCTTTTCATAGTTGTAGGTATATTTCGAGATTGTAGTGCTTCTGCATTATTTTTTATAATATGTTAAAAATGCCTATACTCCTTACATCTTAAAACTTATTAGGGTAAAACAGGTACAAGTGCAAAAACATTTTCTTTAGTGTGCTTTATTCTGAAGATTTTTGGTACAACGCACATCATACTCGTATTATAATACATGTTCGCTATAAAAAAGGGTAATTAAAGCAGAACTAATATAACAAGCTGAAAAACGATAGGTAAATAGCAAATAAAATAAAAATACCAAAACAAAAACATATTGGTATGATTCCAGCACGCACAAGAGATTAAATGAGTTACTTTCTATAATCGTCTCACAGTAAGTACCTCAATCATAATCATTTCCTTCTGTGGTATCTGTTGAAGAACGTCCTTCCTGGGGCAGTACTCGTCATTCTGCACCTTTGTGTTGTGGATTTTTCAGCGTTCGTGTCCTCTGCTTTGACCACATCCTCTTCCTTCTCCACTCCCTCATCTTACACTCATGGTAATTGCTATCTGGGAATATAATATATTTTCGTAGAATTCATGATAAGTTGAAGGGATGTAGTTCTATATTTCGTGAAGATGTTTCCACTATTGAAATTTTATTTCGTACTCGTCTTGATGCAAAATCTGCTGAAGAGGTGTTTATGTGCGACGAACATTGTGCCTCCTAAAATCTGCTTCAATACATTCTAAATCAGGTTTTATTGATTATTTGAACTGCATTGTTAGAGAGTTTTCTTTGCTGATTCTAATCCTATCAATATTCCTAAATTGTATGTTGTTTCCTTGAGTTACTTCAGCAACTTTGTCCTTTGCTGTGGCATCCATGGCTTTAACTGCAAGAAAGTTCCCTTTTTTTATTTCCACTACGGAAACTTGAGATTGACTTCCATCACTGCTTCCATTCTGTCTCTGGGAACAAATACATATTTCAAGGATTTCTTTCCATTAGCATGTTCCATGTACATATGGCCAGATTGATGGAACTTCTGATATTGTGTTAATATGCTGATTTTGCCTCATTATATACATCCAGCATTTCAAAACAGGGCGTGTTTAAGCGTACGTCAAAAATTACTGTAAGTAATCTTAAAAGCACTGAAGCAATAAACATCAACAAAAGCAAAACAAGATAATGGAATGTAGTCGAATTAAATCAGGCGATTCTGAGGGTATTAGATTAGGAAACAAGACACTTAAAGTAGTGGATGAGTTTTGCGATTTGGGCAGCAAAATAACTAACGATGACCGAAGAAGGGAGGATATAAAAGGTGAATATCGAATATAGATTTAAGTGTTACGAAGTCTTTTCTGAAGGTATTTGTCAGGAGGGTATCCATGTATGGAAGCGAAACATAGACGATAAACTGTTTGGACAAAAAGAGAAAGAGAGCTTTCGAAATAACTGCTACAGAAGAATGCTGAAGATCATGTGGGTCGATTACGTAGCTAATGAGGAGGTACTGAATAGAACTGGGAAGATAAGAAATTTGTGGTACAACTTGACCAAAAGAAGGGATCGGCTGATAGGACACATCAGCGAATCATTAGTTTAGTATTTGAAGGAAATGCAGGAGGTGGGGGGGGGGGGGGGCTAAAACTCGGGGACCAAGACATGAATACAGATTCAGAAGGATGTAGACTGCAGTAGGTACTGGGAGATGAAGAGGCTTGCACAGAATAGAGTAGCATGGAGAGCTGCGTCAAACCAGTTTCGGACTGAAGACGGTCAACACGATCTTAAAAGCATAAACCTTGGGCTATTGCACTAATTTAAAAGAAAAAAGTACCTGAAGCTTCATTAAAGATAGCAGCAATTCTCCTTCCGTCTGCCATTTCACTTGCCTTAGTTGTAATCTAAATACCGTCCAGGTATTGGCTTAGAGCCCAAAATTTATCATCACAGAATGCAGACCCCTGCAAGAAATCTCCTGCACTTCTTTTAGTCTGAAGAGATCATCACATTAGCTTGCCAAATGTGTGCTCAGATCATTTGCTTGTGAAGTGTCACTTGCACCACTTGTACTCTCAGCCCCTCTAATATACATTTTTTTTTTTCAAACAAAAACCGAATGGATAGAAGACAAAGACATGCAGGTCCTTTTAACCTAGAGTGAATTAAACAATAACACCAGTATCGCGCAGTCTGAGGAATCAACTATGTCAGACAACACAAAATTACGGTTACCTGCCTCCTCAAAACTATCGAGAACGGCGCAAATGCTAAAACAGAAGACAACTGTTGCAACGAGAGGCTTGGCTTTTAGAACACGACATGTTGTGGCATTATGTTAGAAATGGATCGTGGGCTACTATATGAGACTGTAGAGACACAACGGGGAGCCCTGAATATTGGTTCACAGCAAGTGAAAACGTTAACATTCCGGGTAGACGCGTCTCCTCGGGCTGTATATAGAAACGCGCACACGTGAGCCTGAGGTGAGCAGCACCACCCGCACACACACACACACACACACACACACACACAGGAGGTGGCAGCCATAACAAACACTCCCTCCGGAATTAGACGCCCGCTTCCCTCTCGACAATCAGGCCTTGGTCTCGGATTCATACTGACGACGCTGTCGTGCGTTACAGCAAAGCAATAGGTACTGTCGACGACACGTGTCCTCCTCCATACGCTGGGCGCAACAATATCTCTCGATTTGTTTCGTGTTGAAAGTTTCCTTCTATTCAGTCGTCTCGGAGCTTTCGTGGCGTCCATAGTCGATAATATGAATGAACAGTACTGGCTGTTCACGCCCACCAGAGGCAATGTTGCCGAATGTGTTGTACGACCCCCGGGTGTCTATGTCTTGCGTGTCCTAGCGGCAGAAACAAAACGCCTGACAACATGCAGGTCGTAACTGTACACGCAAATTTATTTACAGTGATGATTGCTGATGTACAGACTCGAAGAACTCAAAAGACTTATTCAGAATCCAATATGCTGAAAGATCTTGAAGTTATTTGCTACAACTTTACCACAGAGTTGCTAGTTACAAAGTGTGTGAAAAAGTAGTGAGACTGATAACACTGCGCGTGATCTGCCTGTGATGATCGGTTTGAGTAGACCGGTGTGCTCATCCCTTCCAGATGCTCTGTCCGAGTTTCAGCTCTGTAGAAGCATTACATGATTTTTGAGAGCGCCATCAGTGAAGTTGTGTTTTTGTTGAGTGTTACGAAACTGGAACAGCGGAATTTAGAGCAACGTTATGCCATCAAGTTTTGTGTTAAACTTGGGGAATCCGCGAGTGTGACATCTGACAAAGTTGGAACAGGCCTACGGGGAAATTAGTTATGAAGAGCACAAGTTTTTTACTGGCACAAATCTTGTTTGGAATGCCGAGAACACGATGGAGATGAATCTCGCTCTGGGAGACCAACGTTTATGTGCTCTTGTGAGATTGTTCCTTCAGGACAAGCTGCCAACCAAGTGTTATCTTAAGATGTCCTTGAGAGGCTTGGGGAAAGGGTGATTTGAGTGAGACCGGACATGGCAGGCAAGTGGGTGCCGCATCATGAGAACGCTGTTGTTCCACAGCCCCCCTATTCACCTTATCTGAGTCCTTGTGACTTTTTTTCTTTTGATGGAATTGAAAAAGTCTTCAAATGACATGGTTTTGGGGCTCTGGAGAACAATCAAAAGAATGTGACTGCCATGTTAAAAATGCTATCAGTCGAAGCCTTTCAGCGCTGCTACCAAGATAGGGAACAAAGACTCTGCCGGTGTGTAGCTGCCGAAAGGAACTGCCTTGAAAGAACAATATTGTTATCTGAACCGATGAAAACTTTGTACATAAAAAATCAGTCCCTTTTCTCACACTCCTTGTATTTTGATAATATTGTAGTTTATTCGTAGTTTTTACACTACTGGCCATTAAAATTGCTACACCAAGAAGAAATGCAGATGATAAATGGGTATTCATTGGACAAATATCTTATACTAGAACTGACATGTGATTACATTTTCAAGCAATTTGGGTGCATAGATGCTGAGAAATCAGTACCCAGAACAACCACTCTGGCCGTAATAACGACCTTGATACGCCTGGGCATTGAGTCAAACAGAGCTTGGATGGCGTGTACAGGTACAGCTGCCCATGCAGCTTCAACACGATACCAGAGTTCATCAAGAGTAATTACTGGCGTATTGTGACGAGCCGGTTGCTCGGCCACTATTGACCAGACGTTTTCAATTAGTGGGAGATCTGGAGAATGTGCTAGCCAGGGTAGCAGTCGAACATATTCTGTATCCAGAAAGACCCGTACAGGACCTGCAACATGCGGTCGTGCATTATCCTGCTGAAATGTAGGGTTTCGCAGGGATCGAATGAAGGGTAGAGCCACGGGTCGTAAAACATCTGAAATGTAACGTCCACTGTTCAAAGTGCCGTCAATGCGAACAAGGGGTGACCGAGACGTGTATCCAATAACACACCATACCATCAAGCCGGGTGATACGCCAGTATGACGATGACGAATACACGCTTCCAATGTGCGTTCACCGCGATGTCGCCAAACACGGATGTGACCATCATGATGCTGTAAACAGAACCCGGATTCATCCGAAAAAATGACGTTTTGACATTCGCGCACCCAAGGTCGTCGGCGAGTACACCATCGCAGGCGCTCGTGTCTGTGATGCAGCGTCTAGGGTAACCGCAACCACGACCTCCGAGCTGATAGTCCATGTTGCTGCAAACGTCGTCGAACTGTACGTGCAGATGGTTGTTGTCTTGCAAACGTCCCCATCGGTTGACTCAGGGATCGAAACGTGGCTGCACGATCCGTTACAGCCATGCGGATAAGATGCCTGTCATCTCGACTGCTAGTGATACGAGGCCGTTGGGACCCAGCACGGCGTTCCGTATTACCCTCCTGAACCCACCGATTCCATATTCTGCTAACAGTCATTGGATCTCGACCAACGCGAGCAGCAGTGTCGTGATACGATAAATCGCAATCGCGATAGGCTACAATCCGACCTTTATCAAAGTCGGAAACGTGATGGTACGCATTTCTCCTCCTTAGACGAGGCATCACAACAACGTTTCCCCAGGCAACGCCGGTCAACTGCTGTTTGTGTATGAGAAATCGGTAGTAAACTTTCCTCATGTCAGCACGTTGTAGGTGTCGCCATCGGCGCCAAGCTTGTGTGAATGCTCTGAAAAGCTAATCATTTGCATGTCAGAGCATCTTCTTCCTGTCGGTTAAATTTCGCATGTGTAGCACGTCATCTTCGTGGTGTAGCAATTTTAATGGCCAGTAGTGTTTTTTCATTGTTAAATATTTCTCTTATTAACCAGCTACGAGCAACAGAAGAGTCTGTCAACATATTAACAGTTAGAAGGTGATAAAAGTGTGATGATCTGTCGATGACACTCTTTCAAATTCCTGACTGTGTTGCGTTTATGATAACGGAAAAAGCTCCACTCACGACGTTGTCAACCTCTGATTCAGAATCATCTTCTTCTGCACTGTCCGAACTATCACAGCCCACTCTCTGGCTTTAAAAACACCGTCTTTCTGCAGCAACACGAATGGTTTAAATAGTGTCAGATATTCCTCTCTCTTATGGCAGTTATACACTGAAGAGCCAAATAAACTCGTACTCCTGCCTAATATCGTGTAGAGACTCCGCGAGCACGCAGAAGTGCCGCAACACGACGAGGCGTGGACTCGACTAATGTCTGAAGTAGTGCTGGAGGCAATTGACACCATGAATCCTGCAGGGCTGTCCATAAATCCGCAAGAGTACGAGGGGTGCAGATCTCTTCGGAACAGCGCAATGCAAGGCATCACAGATATGCTCAATAATGTTCGTGTCTAAGGCGTTTGGAGGCCAGCCGAAGTGTTTGAAGTCAGAAGAGTGTTCCTTGAGCCACACCGTTGCAATTCTGGACGTGTCGGGTGTCGCAGTGTCCTGTTGGAATTTCTCAAGTCCGTCGGAATGCACAAATGGATATGAATGGATGTAGGTGATCAGACAGGATGCTTACGTGAGTGTCACCTGTCAGAGTCGATCTGGACGTATCTGGCGTCTCATATCACTACAACTGCACACGCCCTGCGCCATTGCCGACCCTCTATCAGCTTGAACAGTCGCCTGCTGACACGGCAGGGTCCATGGATTCATGAGGTTGTCTCCATAACCCTACCCTTACATCCGCTCAATACAATTTGAAACGAGGCTCGTCCGACCAGGCAACATGTTTTCAGTCATCAACAGTCGAATTTCGGTGCTGACGGGCCCAGGCGAGGCGTAAATCATTATGTCATGCAGTCCTCAAGGGTACACGACTGGGCCTTCGGCTCCGAAAGCCCATATCGATTATGTTTCGTTGAGTGGTTCGCACGCTGAGACTTGTTGATGGCCCAGCAATTTGCGGAAGGGTTGCACTTCCGTCACGTTGAACGATTCTCTTCAGACGTCGTTGGTCCCGTTCTTTCAGGATCTTTTTCCGGCCGCAGCGATGTCAGAGATTTGTTTTACCGGATTCCTGATATTCACGGTACATTCGTGAAATGGTCGTACGGGAAAATCCCCACTTCATCGCTACCTCGGAGATGCTGCGTCCCATCGCGCGTGCTCCGACTATAACACCACGTTCAAAGTCTTTATTAAATCTTCATAACCTGCCGTTGTAGCAGCAGTAACCCATTTGACAACTGCGCTAGAGACTTGTTGTCTTATATAGACGACGCCGACCGCAGCGCCGTTTTTTGTATGTTTACATATCTCGGTGTTTGAGTACGCATGCCTGTTCCAATTTCTCTTTGGCATTTCATTGTATACAGCATATGACGACGAATTGCGAGTTCCTGGAAATCGTCTAAATCTGTCACATGTTTCTTTCTCGGCCTCTTTCTTTTCCTAGTGTCCGCAAGTTAGTTGTGCCAGTTTCATCACAATATGAGTTAAACTTTAATTTCGCAGTCGTTACACTTGTGTTTTTTTGCTTGTTTCCAAGCTTGTTACAGTCCCATTTACAAGCCGAACAAGATGAAATAAGAGTTCGCCGTCATTCTGCTTTTTTTCTCAAAGTAATTTCTCGCCGAACTCATTAATTCAGAGGCCTATCTGCTTTTTTTCTCCGCTTTGCTTTATATGTTGAACTGCCACATTTCGTTGCATTGGCACAGCTCTTTGCGCTGGACGGTTTGAGAGAAAACGCTACTGAACAAACACTAAAAACATTAAAAATTTAACAAATTACGACCGATATTTAAATTTCAAGAACGTCACGATTACCATGGAGAACTGCTCATATAATTCCTTTTTTTAACAACCAGTTTAGATCCGCAGACCATCAGGTTTATAAAAGCATGTACAACGTCATAAAACCATTAGCGTTGGATAATAAAATAAAATCCATGAATTCGTCAGTGTTGTCGCATAGTAATACTATGTACAAATTACATCGTCGAACTGTACGTGCAGATGGTTGTTGTCTTGCAAACGTCCCCATCGGTTGGCTCAGGGATCGAGACGTGGCTGCACGATCCGTTACAGCCATGCGGATAAGATGCCTGTCATCTCACTGCTAGTGATACGAGGCCGTTGGGATCCAGCACGGCGTTCCGTATTACCCTCCTGATCGCACCGATTCCATATTCTGTTAACAGTTATTGGATCTCGACCAACGCGAGCAGCAATGTCGCGATACGATAAACCGCAAAGGCGATAGGCTACAATCCGACCTTTATCAAAGTCGGAAACGTGATGGTACGCATTTCTCCTCCTTACACGAGGCATCACAACAATGTTTCCCCAGGCAACGCCGGTCAACTGCTGTTTGTGTATGAGAAATCGGTTGGAAACTTTCCTCGTGTCAGCACGTTGTAGGTGTCGCCACCGGCGCCAACCTTGTGTGAATGCTCTGAAAAGCTAATCATTTGCATATCAGAGCTTCTTCTTCCTGTCGGTTAAATTTCGCGTCTGTAGGACGTCATCTTCGTGGTGTAGCAATTTTAATGGCCAGTAGTGTATTTGGCGTTCGAGAACCATGGGTGTTTTGTTACGAAGCGCACGTAACAAACGCCGCACTCAGCTTCCTGTCAGCCCTGTGCTCCAAGATTTCTGCCCGTGATTACGGAGAGCGCAGCTGGCCGAGATGGCAACCCCAGCCCGCGTGGCCTTTGGCACGCCACTGCTGGGTCGGCGCCTTTTCTTAGGCCGGCAGCTCTCTGGCAAATGAAGGCGGGGCCCGCGCCAGCGCGCCTGTGAGAATGAGCCGGCCCGCCGTCGGCTGCGCCCCCGCGGTGCCCCTATGTCTCCCCTGCCCCTGCCCCTGCTCTGGGCGCGACACGAGGGCCCTCGAGCCGGCGCGAATTACAGGGGGAGCCGGCGGAACCATCAGATAGGCAAACTGAGAGGCCGCCCCACGCTCGTTAAGGGCGCGATTCCGCCATTGGCCCTCTCACCAGCGGCTAAGCAGCGGTTCGTTCATTGCGACGCCTACCGCACATACCCCTCCCTATAGCAGCCAACTGGAGAAGTAGTGAAATCCCATCAGTGTTCGTTGCGTGTCTCTTTTTCCTGCCGTTTTCGCCAACTAGCGACCACGTGACAATTTCAGGTCCTCCTCAGGGTCGCATTGAAGCTCAGCCTGAAACCTAGGGGCCCACACCGGAAAGGGGTGCACACCACAAAAATTTAAAATGATAATAAAAAAAAAGTGTCGTGTTATGTTCGCCAAAGGTACTTGGCGCCAAGTGTAAGTAGCTGGCAGGAAGAGAACCCTTCTACCATCAGTAGCAGTTGCTGTTACGAGATGGCTTGCTTCCACGCAGCAACTATACAGCCTCGTCACAGGGCCAAAGAAGTTTAGGTAGAATACGGCAAAAGTTATTTATTAGAGGGTAAGACAGAAAGAACACTCCTTTCCAGTTGGTTTTTTGCGACTGTGGGTGCGCTCAGGTAATCGGTGACACGCTAGCAACATTGCAAGGGAGCGGAAAACGCAGTTAATTACATTTAAAAAATTTAAAGTAAAAAAACTTTTAATGCATAGATCACAATTTTCCTTTTACAATTTAAGTACGGTAACTAATTTCGGTTGCTGTCTGCGACCATCTTCCAATGGTTCAAAATGTAAAAAAGCGGTGAATGTGAATTGGAAAATATCATTAACTGTAGTCATGCTATGACGTGCATTCGTAAATACCATAACAATGACAGTACGTAGTTTTAAAACATCACCGTGAGCAAGCCAGATTGTAGACTGTAAGCTGACAGAATGACGGTAATAAAGGAAAATGGCCAGATGAGTGAGTAAAAGTTGTATCTGAAGCTCATTATTTGCAATAGTACAGCAGGTATTACAGTCAGAACAGTATCTGCAACGGTCCCAAAAATTCTCAGCTTACAATAGGGGGATCCTGCACGTCGTCTGAAATAGTCATATTTATTAAATGACCATGAGTTGAAGAATACAAGAAAAATGCCGCAAGCCCATCAACCTGACAACATACATCAGTACTAACTGAATAGGTTATTCCAATTTCGTTGCTGGACAACACTTTGCTTAGCAGCTTCACAGTTCGTCTACGTGTCTGCACCGATGAAGGCTGTGCTCACCTGAGTGATGTGATTTTTAATAAGTGAGTGCTGTATATCGTATTAAACTCCAAAGGTTACGTTTGTAAATCATGAAAACCTCTGTTGATAAGGCTTTTGTCAGCAGTCGAAAAGGACCGTTCTTCCCCGATCACTCTGTAATACAAACTTTACATTACTTACCTGTGGTACAAAGATAGTGCATGGCGACGTTATTCAGTATTCACTTGTACTGTCCTATCCTTGAACACTAGTCTCTTGCTTAATGCAGTGAACGATAACTACGAGGGCAGTTCAATAAGTAATGCAACACTTTTTTTTTCTGAAACAGGGGTTGTTTTATTCAGCATTGAAATACACCAGGTTATTCCCCAATCTTTTAGCTACACAACACTATTTTTCAACGTAATCTCCATTCAATGCTACGGCCTTACACCACCTTGAAATGAGGGCCTGTATGCCTGCACGGTACCATTCCACTGGTCGATGTCGGAGCCAACGTCGTACTGCATCAATAACTCCTCATCATCCGCGTAGTGCCTCCCACGGATTGCGTCCTTCATTGGGCCAAACATATGGAAATCCGACGGTGCGAGATCGAGGCTGTAGGGTGCATGAGGAAGAACAGTCCACTGAAGTTTTGTGAGCTCCTCTCAGGTGCGAAGACTTGTGTGAGGTCTTGCGTTGTCATGAAGAAGGAGAAGTTCGTTCAGATTTTTGTGCCTACGAACACGCTGAAGTCGTTTCTTCAATTTCTGAAGAGTAGCACAATACACTTCAGAGTTGATCGTTTGACCACAGGGAAGGACATCGAACAGAATAACCCCTTCAGCGTCCCAGAAGACTGTAACCATGACTTTACCGGCTGAGGGTATGGCTTTAAACTTTTTCTTGGTAGGGGAGTGGGTGTGGCGCCACTCCATTGATTGCCGTTTTGTTTCAGGTTCGAAGTGATGAACCCATGTTTCATCGCCTGTAACAATCTTTGACAAGAAATTGTCACCCTCAGCCACATGACGAGCAAGCAATTCCGCACAGATGGTTCTCCTTTGCTCTTTATGGTGTTCGGTTAGACAACGAGGGACCCAGCGGGAACAAACCTTTGAATATCCCAACTGGTGAACAATTGTGACAGCACTACCAACAGAGATGTCAAGTTGAGCACCGAGTTGTTTGGTGGTGATCCGTCGATCATCTCGAACGAGTGTGTTCGCACGCTCCGCCATTGCAGGAGTCACAGCTGTGCACGGCCGGCCCGCACGCGGGAGATCAGACAGTCTTGCTTGACCTTGCGGCGATGATGACACACGCTTTGCCCAACGACTCACCGTGCTTTTGTCCACTGCCAGATCGCCGTAGACATTCTGCAAGCGCCTATGAATATCTGAGATGCCCTGGTTTTCCGCCAAAAGAAACTCGATCACTGCCCGTTGTTTGCAACGCACATCCGTTACAGACGCCATTTTAACAGCTCCGTACAGCGCTGCCACCTGTCGGAAGTCAATGAAACTATACGAGACGAAGCGGGAATGTTTGAAAATATTCCACAAGAAATTTCCGGTTTTTTCAACCAAAATTGGCCGAGAAAAAAAATGTGTTGCATTACTTATTGAACTGCCCTCGTAACATAACTACACCGCCTGACAGAGAAAATAAAGTCACCAGATGACATGGACGGATGTAAAAGGTAACTTCATACACATACACGACAGTTAATGGGTACGTATATGAGTAGTTTCAATTGTCTGTGAGAGGTGGCTCGGTGGCAGATGCTGAAGGCAGTCAAACTACTTTCTTCCACACCTCCTGACTGGTTATTGAAATAATGCTGGGCTTCGCTGCCTCTTCCTAGTCAATTCTTTGTCACTAAACT
Source organism: Schistocerca americana (assembly GCF_021461395.2). Taxonomy (NCBI): domain Eukaryota; kingdom Metazoa; phylum Arthropoda; class Insecta; order Orthoptera; family Acrididae; genus Schistocerca; species Schistocerca americana. The sequence goes on along the minus strand of NC_060122.1, from coordinate 465,956,258 downwards.
TTTAAAGAACACACTGTAAGTAATTTGTAATAATTCGTTCGCTTCTATGCTTAGTACTTCGCTTTACCACAACTTCCAAGAACAACTATAAAGCATTCGTTCTAAAATTTGTGAAGTACACGTAGCTTGCAGCTTATCTGAGACTATGATAGCAACAAGCTCTCACGAGTTTGACATCACGACAATTTACGCGATACAAAATCAAAGTGTGCACTCACCATTATCAATTTTCACTCAGGTTAGGATTGTGAACAGGTGTCTCCAGACTACGGCTACGCAAGCGTGTAAATGAGCGGAATGCTGCTTCATTCAGTCGTTTCTGCCTACTTTGGCAAAGTCAGTCTTTCTGTTATTCGCATTTGTTGCTGGAACTGCGCATCCATACCAGGTATATGAGTGGTGAGGAGTGGTTCCTTATAGAAACGAAGCCACCTGCGTGCGCTCCTCCCCATCTCCCCCCCCCCCCCCCTCGCCAAGTTCCAAATGGTTCCTGCAGGGCTGCCAAGAGGAAACAAGGGGATGTTTCAGCACGGCATCTGGCAAAGGTGGACGGCGCGGAGGGGAGGCTCCAACAAAGGGGATCAGGTTGTCCTGCTAGCAAGCCCAGAAGAGAAAGCCGGTGCCCCTGTTCCTCTGCTTTGAGTTTCGAGGGAAGGCGCCTCTGTAGCCGAGTTCGCCAACGAATGCTAGTACGTTGGTGCTCGACCGGCAGAAAGCACGTTAGAACCTTGAAGGTTGTTTGTGCAAGTAATTGCCAACAGTAGGTCTTGGTAGACGAGCGAACGAGAAGCAGACAAGGTATATAGAAAAAGGAGGTAAGCCATTTCGGCCCCTGTCGAGCAAAAAATTCCCAACCTCTCTTTCCGCATATTGACGTCCCTTTGAGGACCGTCGTGGCTGAGCATTCGGCGGAATATGAAAGTCCTGGTGTCCATTTAAAGAAAATAACTCATTTTATGTCAATCATGAGCAAGGGTTACCTAATTGCGCCATGGCACAATGCATTAATACTGCTCGAAAGACGTCATTTATCATGGTTTGGAAAAGGGGAGCACTTGCAACGTGAATGGGTAATTCGATGCGAACGCTCGGACAAAGTCAATGTGAACACCGCACATGTATATTCAGTTCATTTTCGGCATGAAGTTTATGAACGAGATTTTAGAACCGAACTTCTAGGGTTACCTTCCATAAAGAAGCTACTACCCACATCAATGTCCAGCATAAACATTCCAAACTCACATGGGGAAGAAATTACAGTAAGCAGCGACGCAAGCGAAAAAATGAGAAGTCAGTACATAAATAACACTCAAAATAGTTATAACTCAGAAACTACCTTAAAATAAATTCATTCGCATAAATTTAATGCTTTGTTGCACGCGGTACTGGATTACTCTACGACACCGAATCATTCGCTATATTGCGAAGGAAATAAATAAATTATGCTGCTGAGGTTTATTAGATATAGCTCCTGGATGCTATACCTTCATTTCTCATTGAAATAGCCCTTATTCTTTTCGTATTCCCAAGATGCATTAACTATTTCAGTGTAAGAATATAGTACAACTATCGACCGAATTCTCATAAAAAAAACATGTCGCGTGAACCAGGATATTATAGTACGTGTGTTAAGGATTCTGGTTGTAGAGCGTAGTGGATAAAGAAGTTGCCTGATGTGCTGAGGATTGTGAGTTCGAATCGTATCGAGTGCCTGAGATTTTATTTTTAATCTTATCGAAATAAGCTATTGCAACGAATTATGGGATTTATATTTTATCTCTTTTGTCTGTTATTTAAATATTTAATAACGAGAAATTAATGTAGTTGTATAGTACCTAGTAAGTAATGCAAGGAAAAATAAAAGTAGATTCATTCCTTAGAAGACTGGAAGTCGTGCACAACGCTGCGTAGCAAAAAGTTTGCAAAAGTGAGCTTCGACGGTTTTAGAAACCGTCACCGAAAAAGGAAGTCCGTCAGACCATAACGACAGAGCCCCTTCATAAGCGCACTGAAACAGTGAACAAGGATTTAGAAGTAAGGGAACTGAGAGCCGATGTTTAACTATTAAGAAACAAAATGCACAGAAAGTGATAGCACAAGAAAATTTGATTTAGCCTAACGAGGCAAAACAAATGCTTTTCGCCGTGTTCTTTCGTTAAATTGGGTAAGAAGGTCATCTGACGTGATTGAAAAAAAAAGCAAACTACACAAAAATGTAAGAACTGACTTATCAGAATATTTTACACCGCCGCAGATACGATGTCTGTTGAACGAAAAGGGTAAAGTGGAATTGAGAGGACTTTGCCGTGCACTGACTTAAAAGATGGGTATTACTAATAGCCCATACTTATTTGCGAAAGCAAAACATGCCTCTGCCGTGAAGTATAACACTTCAGAAACAGGAGAAGGAATTTAAATGCAGACTAGATATTCTGGAAGATCTGCTGTGTTCATCGAAGGCTAAGTCAAATACATTTACAACCCATGAGCGACTAGCAGTTTTGACTTTTGACGAAGTGAATGTTGATGGTGTCATGTAATCGATCCTCATTCCAGTTTTCAAATCTGCGTGATCCGTGGGATGTGTAAGCAGTGGAAGCAACCATTTTATTATGGTTTCGACAATTATGATTAGTATTTTGCTTCAGAACATCATTAAGGCAAATGAGAAATCGGGAATATATGTTGTAGCTGTGACATGTTAGATGGGTCGAAAAAAAATAAAAGTTTAGAAAAATTGCGTGTTTATACAGATAAAACATATTTCGTAAATATGGAGTATAGTACTGCTTCCAATTGAACTCTTCAACGTCCCTAAGTTTCATTACTAGTGAGCTCTGTGTAGATGATGTTTATGAATTTATTAACAGATTTGGTGCTCTGCGCTGCGGCAGAGCGGTTCTAGGCGCTTCAGTCCGGAACCGCGCGATAGCTGCGGTCGCAGGTTCGAATCCTGCGTCGGGCATGGGTGTGTGTGATGTCCTTAGGTTAGTTAGGTTTAAGTAGTTCTAAGTTCTAGGGGACTGATGACCTCAGATGTTAGGTCCCATAGTGCTCAGAGCCATTTGAACCTTTTTTTTCTTTATTTTATGCTCTGTAATCTCGGATGTCATCCAGATGCGGGCTACGTTGCATTCATGTACCAAAACATTGAAAAATCGTTAGGTATTCCAGCAGTGAAAGGGGAAGTAGGAGAGCCTAATGCATAATGGATATCAATTATACCTCATGGAGGTCTTTACTCCTCATGCCAGGATGGACAAATGAAGTGTTGCAGTTTGAAGAAAAAAAAACCGTAAAGGCTCTGTGCTCTATTTTGAAACAACGGTATCCAGAGGTTGATGATAGTTATTGATCTTTATATACACCACTGGCCATTAAAATTACTACACCACGAAGATGACGTGCTGCAGACGCGAAATTTAGCCGACAGGAAGAAGAAGCTGTGATATGCAGATGATTAGCTTTTAAGAGCATTCACACAAGATTGGCGCCGCTGGCGACACCAACAACGCGCTGACATGAAGAAAGTTTCCAACCGATTTCTCATATACAAACAGCAGTTGACCGGCGTTGTCTGGTGAAACATTGTTGTGATGCCTCGTGTAAGGAGGAGAAATGCGTACCATCACGTTTCCGACTTTGATAAAGGTCGGATTGTAACCTATCGCGATTGCGGTTTATCGTATCGCGACATTGCTGCTCGCGTTGGTCGAGATCCAATGACTGTTACCAGAATATGGAATCGGTGGGTTTAGGAGGGTAATACGGAACGCCGTGCTGGATCCCAACGGCCTCGTATTACTAGTAGTCGAGATGTCAGGCATCTTATCCGCATGGCTGTAACGGATCGCGCAGCCACGTCTCGATCCCTGAGTCAACAGATGGGGACGTTTGCAAGACAACAACCATCTGCACGTACAGTTCGACGACGTTTGCAGCAGCATGGACTATCAGCTCGGAGATCGTGGCTGCGGTTACCCTAGACGCTGCATCACAGACACGAGCGCCTGCGATGGTGTACTCGCCGACGACCTTGGGTGCACGAATGGCAAAACGTCATTTTTTCGGATGAATCCGGGTTCTGTTTACAGCATCATGATGGTCGCATCCGTGTTTGGCGACATCGCGGTGAACGCACATTGGAAGCGTGTACTCGTCATCGCCATACTGGCGTATCGCCAGGCGTGATGGTATGGGGTGCCATTGGTTACACGTCTCGGTCACCTCTTGTTCGCATTGAAGGCACTTTGAACAGTGGACGTTACATTTCAGATGTGTTACGACCCGTGGCTCTACCCTTCATTCGATCCCTGCGAAACCATTCATTTCAGCAGGATACTGCACGACCGCATGTTGCAGGTCCTGTACGGGCCTTTCTGGATACAGAAAATACTGCTGCCCTGGCCAGCAGATTCTCCAGACCTCTCACCAATTGAAAACGCCTGGTCAATGGTGGCCGAGCAACTGGCTCGTCACAATACGCCAGTCACTTGTCTTGATGAACTGTGGTATCGTGTTGAAGCTGCATGGGCAGCTATACTCGTACACGCCATCCAAGCTGTGTTTGACTCAATGGCCAGACGTATCAAGGCCGCTATTACGGGCAGAGTTGGTTGTTCTGGGTACTGGTTTCTCAGGATCTATGCACCCAAATTGCTTGAAAATGTAATCACATGTCAGTTCTAGCATAATATATTTGTCCAATGAATACTCATTTATCATCTGCATTTCTTCTTGGTGTAGCAATGTTAATGGTCAGTATTGTATATAAGGTTTTCATTTGACTCACCCTCGTATAAATAAAAATTAGTTTCCGTTAATATTTCTTTAACTTATAAAGAAAATACCGTATCACAAGATCTGCGTCGAGTTTCTCATGCAGAAATCTTATTTGAATGTTACGTGTGTGTGGGAAATGTTACTTGTGTGTGAGACGATCGGGCTTATTATCAGAAGGAGAAGCTTCGACCAGCGCCGGTCGGAATTCGACAGCTGCAATAGGTACGCGGAGATGGAGAGACCGTAAACTCAACAACATTCTACGGTTGGGCGTAAGACGAGTTCTTCCGTAGCTGTAAGCAGTCGTTAAGCAAGGACACGATACGGACATAAAGTGGTGTAGAAGCTGCTGCGTTTCGTGGAACCAGAGCGGCCCGCGCTGAACGCCGTCGCTCGCTTTCGGCAAGCGGTGTTCCCCAGGCGTGGTGCGGTGTCGGTGGAAGGACGGGAGCCGCCCCGGCGAGGTGACGACAAAGGCAGCAGGCGAGCCTTTCAAAGAAACCGAACGCACCGCTCCCCCACACGCACCGCGCTTCGCTTCCGGCCCATTGAGTCGCAGACAACAGCCAGCCTCTTCCCAGAAGCTGAGCCAACCGCCAGCTATGCCCGCTATGCAGCTCTGCTCTGCTGCTGCCGCCCATATTTGGAATACTAGGGTGCGTAAATATTACGCAGCATGTCAGTCCACTTTCTACATAAACTGTAGGCAGTTTCAGATGTTAAGGGTTTTTCCGTCTTAGGTTTACTGAAATTAAAATGATATTTTAATCATACGCATTTCGCTTTTTATTTATAAAGCATCTTCTGTGGTCAACTGGAAGTATGAGGGCATAACACGTCTCTGTATTTTGGTATTTATAGATGAAAAACAGTATTTCTGTAAAAAACTTTCGTTCAATTATATTCACGGCGTTGTTTTTTTTTTTGCATCTTGTTTATGTTGTTGTTATTGTGGTCTTCAGTCCTGAGACTGGTTTGATCAGCTCTCCATGCTACTCTATCCTGTGCAAGCCTCTTCATCTCCCAGTACCTACTGCAACCTACATCCTTCTGAATCTGCTTAGTGTATTCATCTCTTGGTCTCCCTCGACGATTTTTACCCTCCACGCTGCCCTCCAGTACTAAATTGGTGACCCCTTGATGCCTCAGAACATGCCTCAGAACATGTCTTCTAGTCAAGTTGTGCCACAAACTCTTCTTCTACCCAATTCTATTCAGTACTTCCTCATTAGTTATGTGATCTACCCGTCTAATCGTCAGCATTCTTCTGTCGCACCACATTTCGAAAGCTTCTATTCTATTCTTGTCCAAACTATTTATCGTCCATGTTTCACTTCCATAATTGGCTACACTCCATACAAATACTTTCAGAAATGACTTCCTGGCGCTTAAATCTATACTCGATGTCAACAATTTTGTCTTCTTCAGAAACGCTTTCCTTGCCATTGCCAGTCTACATTTCATATCCTCTCTACTTCGACCATCATCAGTCATTTTGCTCCCCAAATAGCAAAACTCCTTTACTACTTTAAGTGTCTCATTTCCTAATCTAATTCCCTCAGCATCACCTGACTTAATTCGACTACATTCCATTATCCTCGTTTTGCTTTTGTTGATGTTCGTCTTATATCCTCCTTTCAAGACGCTGTCCATTCCGTTCAACTGCTCTTCCAGGTCCTTTGCTGTCTCTGACAGCATTACAATGTCATCGGCGAACCTCGAAGTTTTTATTTCTTCGGTATAAGAATAAGAAATAAAAACTTTGATGTTTTCCGATGACATTGTAATTCTGTCAGAGACAGCAAAAGACTTGGAAGAGCAACTGAACGGAATCGATAGTGTCTTTAAAGGAGGATGTAAGATGAGAATCAACGAAAGCAAAACAAGGATAATAGAATGTAGTCGAATTAAATCATGCGATACTGAAGGAATAATATCAGGAAACGAGACACTTAAAATAGTAGATGAGCTCCGTATTTGGACAGAAAAAGAACTGACGATGGCCGAACTAAAGAGGATATAAAATGTAAACTGACAATGGCAAAAAAAGCATTCTTGAAGACAGAAATTTATTAACATCGAATCTAGATTTCAGGATTGAGTCGCTTTTCCTGAAAGTATTTGTCTGGAGTTTAGCCATGTATGGAAGTGAAACATTGACGATAAACAGTCTGGACAAGAAGGGAATGGAAGCTTTTGAAGTGTGGCGCTACAGAAGAATGCTGAGGGTTAGATGGGTAGATGACGTAGATGGGTAGATGACGTAAATAATGAGGAGCTTCTGAATAAAACTGGGGAGAAATTTGTGGCACAACCCGCATAGAAGAAGGGATAGGTTGGTAGGACACTTTCTGAGACATCAACATAGCACCATTTTAGCACTGGAGGCAAGTGTGGGGTGTAAGAATCGTAGAGGGAGAGTAAGAAATGAATATAGTAAGAAGATTCAGAAGGATGTAAGTTGCAGTAGTTATTCGGAGACGAAGAGGCTCGCACAGGATAGAGTAACATGGAGAGCTGCATCAGACCACTCTTCGGATTGAAGACAAAAACAAAACAAAACTGGAACAAACGCTATGAGCATGTAAATAAAATTGAAGAGTAGTATATTTCATGTGAAGGTTTTCTGGAGCAAGCGTTGGAGATTATAATAAATATTTGAAATGGTGCAGGCTCTAGTAGTGATAGTCTTAGTGATGGAAGCAATACTGATACCGAAAGTGGAGATAAAAGTGAATCAGTTGACACTGACAATGTAAGTGAAACGGACGCGGCTACTGAATACCAAGAAAAACAAGGTGGAGCATTTTATAAATATGTTTTACGTGTGGAAATAATGACAGTGAAACGTCCATAGCATTGTGTCAGACAATGAAGTGAATTGTTTGTAATGTGCTCTCCTGTGGAATTATTCTAAAAATCTGTATAAGGTTTGAGTGTGAAGCCACTATTTATGATCAAATGTACGTTCCTCATGGCTATTCTTATACTATAAACCCGCTTCTATTTTTTATGTATGCTCGTGCCGCCTTCTAGCCCCTTTGCTCGTCCGCTGGTGTGCAATACCTCTTCACTCACCTCTGTTTGCAGCGCATAACGTAGGCATTTGCAATGATGTTCAGATATTTGCAGTGTAATATAGATACTAAGATGGTCGCGGGCAGGAAATTAAACGTAAAGCTGTTTCTCTGTTGCAACGGCCTTGCCGCAGTGGATACACCGGTTCCCGGGCGATCACCAAAGTTAAGCGCTGTCGGGCGTGGCCGGCACTTGGATGGGTGACCATCCAGCCGCCATGCGCTGTTGTCATTTTTCGGGGTGCTCTCAGCCTCGTGATGCCAATTGAGGAACTACTCGATCGAATAGTAGCGATTCCGGTCAAAGAAAACTATCATAACGCCCGGGAGAGCGGTGTGATGACCACACGCCCCTCTACTCCGCATCCTCAACTGAGGAATGTCACGGCGGTCGGATGGTCCCGATGGGCCATTTGTGGCCTGAAGACGGAGTGTCTGTTTCTCCGTAACGTGCCGTCAGGGACGACGAGTCTCTTATACCAAAATACTGACGAACATATCTGAACAACCTCCGATATTTTGTCAGTGGAGTTCGGGATCACCCTGTGCGCAGGCAATATCGCAAATTTGTAGCGCTATAATAGTACAGCTTATATGTAATCACACACCCATGCGCCAGTAACGTAGTGAAAAACTCCACGCAAGTGTGATGTCTCCGTAAAAGTTTCCAGCGTTATTAAGGGACTGACTGGCGCAGTGGACTGAGGCAAATTTGCCCAGGATAAACGCTCTGCGCCGTGATGGATGAGTCGCTGCCAGCAGCAGACTCTGACCCTCGGCCGGCCTCGTTAAGCACGCTGATCGTTCGGCGCTGGATCCGACATCACAATTCACGTCGCGCGGCCGTGACCATCGGTTCAGAAGCACTTGCAATAACGAAACAAGTGAAACAGTTTGCTTCATTTGCGTGCTTCTACTAGACGTCGAAATTCGGTACTACTTTACGATTGCACAACGAAACGGCAGTTCTGCTATAAAAACGCTATTTACGTCGTAATATCAGAATCTGCCGACATGTTCTCAGTATGATGCATGACAAAGACGAGATTTAGACGCACTTTATGTGCGCCGAAGCAGACACAACAGTCTGCTACACTGGACCACTTGATGTGTCACGCCGCGAAAGCCTCTCACACGGGTTTCGAGATCTCGTTTAGATGTTGGCGAATAAATGTTGTTCATATCGTTAGTATGGAAAACTTTCCTTTCTTGAGCGGTTTTCAAAGCATCAGTCCGATACATATTAGACTGATAGAAGATCCTGCTACTTCGGTTCCTCTCAGCGGCATAATCTATAATAAAAGGACGCCTAGGGTCTCTGGGAAGCACCAACGTACATTTTGCTACAGACGTTAGAGACATTTCCTTAGAAACAAAGTGTTTGTTGACACTTCCCGGCGGCGCTAGGTATCTTTTATTATTAGTTATGGCCCTGGAGGCGGTGTTTGTATGCAATCAATGTTGCCTATAATGCAATCCTGCTCTACGTGAAAGGGGATAGACCGCCGGCCGCGGTGGCCGTGCGGTTCTAGGAGCTTCAGTCTGGAACCGCGTGCCCGCTACGGTCGCAGGTTCGAATCCTGCCTCGGGCTTGGATGTGTGTGACGTCCTTAGGTTAATTAGGTTTAAGTAGTTCTGAGTTCTAGGTGACTGATGACCTAAGATGTTACGTCCCATAGCGCTCAGAGCCATTTGGACCAATTTGAAAGGGGACAGACCAAGCAAATTAAAGTTCCTCAGTCATTTCTAAAATAACTCTCTCTACTTAGAGATACTCATCCTTAAAGTTTTCTTGTTCACACAAACACACACACACACACACACACACACACACACACACATACACACACGGCGACCAGCGAAAACATTATGACCATTGCCCACCGCGGCGTTGGATGCCCCTATGTGGCGTTGCGGGCGCATGACGCGGTAACAAAAATATGTAAGTAGAGCAGACATGGACGGGGTATCAACCTAGCGAAGATACGTTCTTCAAACGAGGAAACCATTTGTGATAAGCGACTTTGACAAAGGGCAGATTGTTATTATTACGGAGAGCCTGTGAACGACTATCTCGAAAAATGGCAAAGCTGGTCAAATGTTCATTTGCTACTGTCGTGAGCATCTACAGAGAGAGATAGAAGGACAATGAAACTACCACTAGGCGCTAAATGTTTGGACGTCCACGACTCTTCAAAGAACGCGGGGTTCGGTAATCTGTGGTTCAAATGGTTCAAATGGCTCTGAGCACTATGGGACTCAACATCTGTGGTCATCAGTCCCCTAGAACTTAGAACTACTTAAACCTAACTAACCTAAGGACATCACACACATCCATGCCCGAGGCAGGATTCGAACCTGCGACCGTAGCGGTCACGCGGCTCCAGACTGACGCGCCTAGAACCGCACGGCCACACCGGCCGGCGGTAATCTGTGGCATCTCCCCCGAAAGACCACAATGCTGCTGGACGGACAAGTGTTTCGGAGTACACTGTTCATCGCACATTGCTGAACATTGAGCTCCGCAGCAGACCACCTCTACGTGTTCACATGTTGGCCTAACGACGTCGCAAATAACGATGGCATTTGGGACGGGACCCTCGGGATTCGACCGTCGATCAGTTGAAACGTGTCGGCTCTTCGGGCGTATCATATGTTTGCTACACTAGGTCGATGGTCGTCTCCGCAAACGCCGTCATCGAGGTGAAAGGCGGTTCAAAACGTGCAGCGCGCCACGGACGCCTGCTGGTGGGAGCAGTGTTATACTGTGGAAGACATTCTCGCGCGCTTGCATAGGACCTATGGTAGTAATCGAAGACACGCTGCGAACCACGTGCATCCCTTCATGCTTGATGTCTTCCCCGACGGGGATGTCATCTTTCAGCAGTATAATTGTCTGTGTTTCGGAGCCAGAACCGTGCTACAGGAGTTTCAGAGGCATTGTAGTGAACTTATGTTCATGTCTCGGCGGCTAAATTCGCCTAATTACGAAACGCATGTGTGTCGCTATCGGGCGCCATCACCGCTTACTCAAATCAGCGACCCTTATTTACGCGAATTACATGACCTGTGCGTAGACATCTGATGCCACATACCTCCAAAAACCTACTATCAAACAGTCATATCCCCGATACACAGAATTGGTGATCTCCTAAAGATCAGCCGGCCGAAGTGGCCGTGCGGTTAAAGGCGCTGCAGTCTGGAACCGCAAGACCGCTACGGTCGCAGGTTCGAATCCTGCCTCGGGCATGGATGTTTGTGATGTCCTTAGGTTAGTTAGGTTTAACTAGTTCTAAGTTCTAGGGGACTAATGACCTCAGCAGTTGAGTCCCATAGTGCTCAGAGCCATTTGAACCATTTCCTAAAGATCGCCAAGCGCATTTTCTCTGGAGTTTCGGCAGATATCTGCAATTTCGTTTTTCCGCTGTGTATCTGGAATCAGTCCAGTACTGCTCGTTATATCCTTCATGCGACACCCATTGTCAACAAAAATCGCCGGTTTTTTTCCCGTTACAGACAAAATGATTTTTAAATAGTAATTTTACTTTCACATTCGACAGAGATTTCACAAAGTAGTCAAGTCCATCTAGTCTGATATTGGTACTATCGGTATTTATTGAGAAGGGATCCGCCAAGGGTGGCCGCTCGACTGCTACTGTCGCAGGTTCGAATCCTGCCTCGGGCATGGATGTCTGTGATGTCCTTAGGTTAGTTAGGTTTAAGTAGTTCTGTCTAAGGGACTGATGACCTCAGATGTTAAGTCCCATAGTGTTTAGACCCAATTGAACCATTTTTGGATCCACCAGGTTAGCCGAGACCGCTAATGCGTTGCTTCCTGTACACGGATAGGCGGGTCGGCCGCGGATCGAATCCGCCCGGCGGATTAACGTCGAGGGCCGGTGTGCCGGCCAGCCCGGATGTGGTTTTTAGGCGGTTTACGACATTCCACTAGGTGAATACCGGATGTTCCCCATGTCCCGCCTCAGTTACACGTCTCGCGGACACTGGAAATTGTTCGCACTGTTTCACGGCTTACACTAGACCCAGTCATCTGGGGTGCACTAATTCGATCCCAGCGGGTTCCGGGTGGCGACAGGAAGGGCAACCGGTCACCCTTTGACACTAACATTGCCACATCCACAGTAACAGGGCCGACCCCGCGTTGCGGTGGAACAAAGTCCAAGGAAATGGTGATAATGGATGGTATTTATTAAGAAGGACAGTAAAATACGAAGCACAACCAGCAATCCAGCAGCTCTTCAATAACGGTGCATGCTTTGCGGTAGCAGTCTCCACGGGCCAGGGCGGTGTTTTCCCTGCCGCAGTACTGTTTATTCTTCGTGTTTTATTGTCCCTGTTACAACATATGGACGAGACAAATATCGCACTTGAGTAATTTGGGATGATTCTATCCAATGGGCATGTAAAATTCCGCTTTAAAAATAATTTTGTAGCCGGCCGCTATGGCGGAGCGGTTCTAGGCGCTTCAGTCAGGAACCACGTGGCTGCTACGGTCGTAGGTTCGAATCCTGACTCGGGCACAGATGTGTGTGATGTTCTTGGGTTATTTCGGTTTAAGTAGTTCTAAGTCTAGGGGACTGATGACCTCAGATGTAAAGTCCCATAGTGCTCAGAGCAATTTGAACCATTTTTAAATAATTTTGTTTGTAACGGGAAACAAACCGACGCTTTTCGTCGACACTAGGCGTCACGTGAACAACGTAATGAGTGGTATTTGTTAGAGCTGGATCCAGCTACACAATTCAGAAACGAAATTGAGGATGCCTGCCAAAACACTAGGGAAAAGTGCCCTACAGAACTTAGGAGAGATAACCTATATAGCGTATATACCATAGTTAGTAGCGAAAATTTACTGTTGATGAAATAAGCAAAAAGTAAAAGTGAGCTCACAGATGAGCTGTTTGAAAGATGATGGTGAATGTGTGGTTGCGAGTCACTGCTGACAATAGTACGGAGTATTGTACTAGTCTTGAATGTAAACTTGTCGATTAACTCCCCATTTAATGGGACTCGAATTACATCCGTGGTCTACCTTAAGAAGAAACGTTACAAGCTACAATTTACTGTGCACATGCATCTGATACAGGGCGTGTCGCGCTTGCCGTCTTCGCATTTGGATGCAATACTGCTCTCGTCCCTGCTGTGAGTTAGGTATTCTTCCAAACGCCCTGCCTCACCTCGTAAATCTGTACAATGCACTGTTCTAGTATTCCAACCGTGTCTGCTGTAGTGCTGTAGACTTCTTTCAAGATTTGCCCAGACTCTTGAGTACTGAGGTCGGGTGGTCCTGGATGCTATCCATCATAGACCATATTGGTGCATTAGGTGTCGTTTTACATCGGCAGCAAAATGTGCCGATGCGCTTGTCATGCATGTGTAACAGTCCCCAACCACAGGTCATGGGTGAAATTTCAACCCAGTTGGGCGGGGATATAATCGAAAAGTTTACATTTAGTACATTTGTAATAACTAAGACAAATAGCTCGTTTGTGGATACAAGTTTGCTGGAAAGTTTTTACTTTTGACATGGTATAATTTTAGGCGCTTCAGTTTTCGCTGTTAATTATGATACACTATGTTTAAACACTGCTTGACAGTCGCTAAGGAAGCGATAGGAATAGTCATTCTCAGTGACGGACAACATGAAATGCGTTACATTCATAATACGAGGGTAATCCCAAAAGTAAGGTCTACTATTTTTTTATGAGTACATAGACCTAATTATTTCTGCAATGGTTTACATCAGTTTACAGCTTGAATATTTAGCTATTTTTCGACATAATCACCATTTCTGTCCATGCATTTTTGTAGACGCTGTGGCAGTTTTTGTATGTCCATGTCATACCAGCTCGCCGCCATGCTGTTCAGAAAGTTATGAACCTCTTCTTTCACCTCGTCGTCGGAGCTGAATCGCATTCCGGTCAAATGTTCTTTTAACCTAGGGAACAGGTGATAGTCACTGGTCGCCAAGTCAGGACTGTAGGGTGGGTGGGTGATTATGTTCAACTGAAACTGTTGCAGGAGAGCAACGGTTTGCCGAGCGATGTCTGGGGGAGCGTTGTCATGGGGAATGTGTTCGCCCTTGCTCAACATTCCTCTTCTTCGGTTCTGAATTGTCCGTTTGAGTTTTTTCAGAGTCTCACAGTACCTGTCAGCGTTAATTGTGGTCCCAGTGGGCATGAAGTCGACCTAGAATACCCCTTTCCGATCACAAAAAATGGTTGTCATGACCAGCTGCAAACTCTCTACACCACTTACGAACATTTTTGACATCCATGCACGACTCTCCATACACTTCCGTCAATGGGCGATGGATTTCAATCGGCGCAGTGCCCTTTGCGTTCAAAAACCGAATAAGTGCTCGCATTTCGCACTTGGCGGTAACATCCAACGTGAGCTCCATTCTCAATGGCTGCCAAGCCGAGAATGGGCGCCTCACAGCGGCGTGCGCGTGTTTAAACACAGCGCGTGAAGCATTCTTTATAACAGTGTGACCAACTGCCACACAAACAGAGTTCTGTACTCACAAAAAAATAGGAGACCTTATTTTTGGGATTACCCTCGTAGAGATGGAATGGTATATTCATAACGAGAAATGGTACAGTTTTAACCACCTGGGAAAGCAAGACAATAGACATATATAATCGTTAAGCTTGACACAGGTCAGACTTCCTACAAAGGCCGATATCGGTCTCTCAGAAAGGAACATGCTCCACTCGTGCACTAATGCACATTTTGCAACTGTTATTCCTGCTGCCTACCAAACTGTTGAGAAGTCCTTGCGAGATATTGTGCTTTTCCTCTCTCCAGGCGGTATTCAGTTCTTGTACGGTTCGGGAAGGGAGAGTTCTCTGAGAAACACGTCTACCAAGAGCATCCCAGGCATGCTCTATTGGCTTTATCTCCGGGGAGTACGCAGGACACTCCATACGTTCAATATCTTCACTTTCCAGTGTGCCCGACATCGGGGCGGTCTTTTGTGACTGTGCTTTATCGTCCATAAACAGGAAGCTGGAACCTACTGCAACCATAAACAGGCGTACGTAATTCATCACAATCTCTCCGCAATAACGCTGCGCTGTAACGGTACCTCGCGCAAAGCTATGCAGCGATGTTTGGCCATTGTATATAATGCCTGCTCACACCACATCGCCTAGGCCATACCCATGACGTACATGAACATTCTGTGGTGTGTAACGTGTTCCCCTATATCTCTCCACGCTAAACGATGGGTAGAGTCATTTGCCACAATGAAGCGGAATTCATCGGAGAGCATCACTCTGAACCATTGTTGCTGACCCCAATCAACATACTCCTTATGCCAACGAATTCCTCCTCCACGATGATGTGGTTGAAATGGAAGGCATTTAAGAGTTTTCCGAGCATACAAACCAGTCTGATTTAATCGCGGAAAAGTGGTTCCGGCAGAGGTCCAGTACAGGTATCCGTTTCAAGGGCTGCAGCGGTCTATCTAGGAGTGAGATGCCTGTTCCTATTCGTCACTGGGGCTACATATCGATCCTCTTTCTGAGTGGTGGCCGGTTTACGACCACTGGCACGTTTTCGCACAGCATTGTCACCTTCAACGGCCTTTTATAATCGGGGTATGACACTTTTGGATACACCCATTACTGTGACCACAGAGTAGTGACACTTTAACCGACGTCGAGCCGTCCTGTTGCTCGTCCACGATCGTAGGCACTCAAATAATGTAGACATGTTGCCGTACCAATCGAAATGTCGCATCAATCTGTTCCACAGCAGGCTTCCTCAAACACCGTACTGCATGAACCGTCGAATGCATACAGAGTGTTTGTGCGCAGATTTTGCTGCAGTTAACACGTCCAGTCTTCTCTATGTCCTTTACTATGATTTGTCGGGTATTGCGTAGCATCTGTTGTTTGTTCCACAGCATTTGGCGGTTGTTTTTTAGCAAGTGTCAGTTGTTCCTTAGCCACTGTTAAACAGTGGACATCGTTGGAAATTAACAGTGAGTGCCACTCACTGAAATCAGTAATATTATAGGGTTATTGAAGTCCGGTTTACGCGATGTGTACGATATATCTTAGACGATAGGTTAAAGAAAGATAAACCTACGTTTCTAGCATTTGTAGAGAAAGCTTTTGACAATGTTGACTGAAATACTCTCTTCCTAATTCTGAAGGTGGCAGGGGTAAAGTACAGAGCGAAAGGCTATTTACAATTTGTACAGAAACCAAATGGCAGTTGTAAGAGCCGAGAGGTACGAATGGGAAGCAGTGATTGAGAAGGGAGTGAGACAGGGTTGTAGCATGTCCCCGATGTTATTCAATCTGTATGTTGAGCAAGCAGCAAAGGAAACAAAAGAAAAATTTGGAGTAGGAATTAAACTCCATGGAGAAAAAATAAAAACTTTGAGATTTGCCGGCGACATTGTAAGTCTGTCAGAGACAGCAAAGGGCCTGGAAGAGTACCGAGCGAGGTGGCGCAGTGGTTAGCACACTGGACTCGCATTCGGGAGGACGACGGTTCAATCCCGTCTCCAGCCATCCTGATTTAGGTTTCCCGTGATTTCCCTAAATCGTTTCAGGCACATGCCGGGATGGTTCCTTTGAAAGGGCACGGCCGATTTCCTTCCCAATCCTTCCCTACCCCGAGCTTGCGCTCCGTCTCTAATGACCTCGTTGTCGACGGGACGTTAAACACTAACCACCACCACCACCTGGAAGAGTAGTTCAGCGGAATGGAGACTGTGTCGAAAGGAGGATAGAAGATGAAGATCAGCAAAAACAAAACGAGGATAATGGAATGTAGTCGAATTAAAACAGGTGATGCTGAGGGAATTAGATTAGGAAATGAGACACTTAAAGTAGTAGACGAGTTTTGCTATCTGGGAAGCAAAATAACTGATGATGGTCGAAGTAGAGAGGATATAAGATATAGACTGGCTATGGTAAGGAAAGCGTTTCTGAAGAAGAGCAATTTCTTAACATCGAGTATAGATTTAAGTGTCAGAAAGTCCTGTCTGAAAGTATTTGTATGGAGATAGCTTTGTATAGAAGTGACACATGGACGACAAATAGTTTAGAGACGAAAGGAATAGAAGCTTTAGAAACGTGGTGCTATTGAAGAATGCTGAAGATTAGATGGGTAGATCACGTAACTAATGAGGAGATATTGAATAGAAATGGGGAGAAAGGGAATTCGTCGTACAACTTGACTAGAAGAAGGATTCGGTTGGTAGGACACGTTCTGAGGCATCAAGGGATCACCAATTTATTATTGGAGGGAAGCGTGGAGGGTAAAAATCGTAGAGGGAGACCAAGAGATGAATGCACTAAGCAGATGCGGAAGGCTGTAGGTTGCAGTAGTTACTCGGAGATGAAAGGGCTTGCGCAGGACAGAGTAGCATGGAGAGCAGCATAAAATCATTCTCTGTACTAAAAACCACAACAACACGATTTACGGAGATGTTCTATGTAAATGAGAAGGTATGGGATTTGTTGAATTGGGAAAGGATTCGAGTAAGGTCACCGGTCCCTAGGCTTACACATTACTTAATCTAACTTAAAGTAACTTACGCTAAGGATAACACACACAGCCATGCCCACTGGAACATCCGACGGGGGGAGCCGCGCGGGGTTCAAAGGGTTGGAGTGACGGAAGGAAGTAGTGCGGAGTGATTATCCATGCGACACTGGGATAGTAGAGGATGGTACGGATGAAAGCTTTGCAGTCTGGTTAGTTAGTAGGTCAGTTTATGGTGGAGGAACGGTTCGAATAGAGTTTGCTTCCAGCTTGTACTTCTTTGCACTGCGAGCAACGGTGAGCACGTTCTTCGGGACGCACAGGCGAGAGGGAAAGCAATTTAAGTGGCGCTCCCCTCCTGTCGCGGTAGAACGTCCGGCGGCAGCAGCAGCAAGCAGTTGCCAGAGGAGACGTAAACACAATCCCGCGGCACACACAGAAACAGCCGCGTCTTTGGCTCGCCCCGCGCCTGTTTACTTTCTTCCGGGCGGGGATCCATCAGACGGTGTTTATCTGACTCCTGATTACTGCTGCGTGTCCTTTCGACCTCTGAGACTGAACACAGTTAACTGCGGTGGCTTCTCGGTCCCATCCACAAGGACTTACTGGAGTACTCACACGTTTAGAGGCACTGTCAGGAATCAGACAGACTTTTTGTCATCGTTACAGGCCGTCGCCTCCCAATCGTATCTGGAGGAACGTGTCCACCTCTGAGGCCCAACTATCATTATAACTCTCACATTATGGACGTTGGTTAAAATCCTACAATCAAAGAACAACAGAAGCTCGTAAGATTCATCTCTCGCACTTACGAGACTTTGAAAAGTTTAGTTATACGACGACGTTTAAGTGTACAATAGAGGTTCACTGAGCTGCGTCAGCAGTCTTGTCGTTCATATTTAAATACTTTTGCGTGATGTTTAAATGTAAATATTTAAAGGCCACTATATTTCTGCATTCGGGAGAAAATGAATGCAGTCACTCGTAATCATATCAGATAAAAAATCAGTCAGCAACCAGGAAATATCAAGCTAGTACGTTGTAACACCGCATACTGCATTGAAAATATTCTCAATTCGGTGAGAAAGAAAGACAGCAAGCTTCCTCACGTATGCTATATCCAACTTGAGTTTCAGATTTTTTCTGAAGGATTAAGGTGAGGCTATTCAGCGGGCGAATCGATTTCCGATAGATTGCATTGAGTGTTGAGCAAACTAAGAACGTACGAGGGGCCGTCAATAAGTAATGCAACACGTTATTTCTGAAAGCAGGATGGTTTTATTCAGAATTCCAATACACCATGTTATTGCCCACTCTTTTGGCTACAAAACCCTATTTTTCAACATAATCTCCGTTCAATGCAACAGTCTTACGCCATCTTACCGGGAGGTCCTGTCTTGCTGCATCATCCACGCGCTTGTTTCCTGCAGAGTGCACCCTTCATTGGGTCAAATAGATGGGAGTCGGCAGGCGTGAGATCGAGCTGTAGGGTGGGTGAGGAAGAACAGTCCAATGAAGTTCTGTGAGCTACTCTCGGGTGCGCAGACTTGTGTGAGACCTTACGTTGTCATGGAGAAGGAGAAGTTCGTTTGTGTTTTTGTGGCGACGAACACGCTAAAGTCGTTTCTTGAATTTTCTGAGGGTGTTCCAGTACACTTCAGAGTTGAACATTGCACCATGAAGGGGGACATCAAACAGAATAACCCTTTCATAGTCCCAGGAGACCGTCGCCTCGGCTCTACTGGCTGCGGGGGTGCTTTGAACTTTTTTTCGGATGAGAGGCGCCATTCCATGGCTTGTCGTTTTGTTTTCGGTTCGAAGTAAAGTGTTTCATCTCCTGTCACGAAGTTCGACAGAACAGCTCAGCGTTTAATTCGTTATTTGTAAAGCAAGCAGCTCTCTCTTATGTGTTAAACTTCTTGAAAGCTTGCAGTTTTTATTGCGGTCACTTTGTTTTTGAAACATAGTACTACTATAACAGCCATTTTCTGTGCCTAGGGTGTTACTTGTTTTTGTAAGACTAGACAACTTTCTTAGTTTTACCTTTCAATTGTTTTTTTTTTTTTTTTTTTTACTGTACGTCTTTCGGTGTAAAGTTGGTGTGTGGGTGTGTGTGTGTGTGTTTGTGTGTAAAACGTGCTATAATATCCTTCATGACCAGGCTATCAGATGTTTTCCAGCAGGATAATGCAAGACTGGCCTACCCGCTCCCCTTACACGTCACACATGGAACATGTCCCCAATAGGATAGGAAGGCGTGTCCTTTCATACCGTCTTCCGCGAGTAACCTTCATGAAGTGGTACAGCATGAGTTTCAGGCGTAGCAAGAAATCCCTCAAGGTGACAATATTCGGATGCTGTTTGTAGGAGTAGAAAGGAGTAGATTGGAAAGAGAGACGACTGATATAGAATCTATATTTACACCTGAAAGTAAGGATAAGGATAGGAAATGAAATGTCAGAAGGAAGAAGCACTGGACGAGGTGTTAGGCAAGGTTGTTGCCTTTCCCCACTGTTGTTTAACGTATACCTTGAAGAGATTATTACGAAAGGCGTAGATGGGAAAAGAGGAATATGTATTGCTGGAAAGAGAATAGAATGTATAAGATTTGCTGATGACATGGTATTAGTGGCAGAAAGTGAGCGGACAGTGAATAACATGCTCAAAGATCTGAATGAAGCTTGTGTGGAATATGGGATGCAAATAAACACAGCAAAAACAAAGAGTACTGTCATCAGTACAAGACGCAGACTGTCCAATATTAAAATAGGACAAGCTACCATTAGCCAAGTAAGTGCATTTAAGTATCTTGAAGCACAATAACTGAAGACCTGAGATGCCATCAGGAGGTGAAAACTCGAATTGCCATACCGAAGGAGGCATTCAACAGTAAGAGGAGACTCTTATGTGGCAAATTAGATAAAGGACTAAGGAAAAGGCTTGGCAAATGTTTTGCCTGGAGTGTGGCTCTATATGTGGCAGAAACATGAATGCTGAGACGAGAGGATGAAAAAAGGTTAGAAGCATTTGAGATGTGGATGTGTAGGAGAATGGAGAGAATAAGCTGGATGGAAAGAGTGAGTAATGAAAGAGTATTGGAAAGGGTTGGTGAGAGAAGATGTCTGCTGAAGGTTGTAAGAGAAAGGAAAAAGAACTGGTTGGGACATTCATTGAGAAGGGAGTGCTTGGTAGCAGATGCTTTGGAAGGATTGGTTTGTGGGAGAAGACTTAGAGGAAGAAGGAGATACAAGATGATAGATCACATAAAGGGAAGAGGAAATTATGCAGACCCGAAGAGGATGGCAGAAGACCGGACAGCCTGGAGAACTACCATGTGAAAACCTGCCTTTTGCCAGAACACTGATGATGATGTTTGCTTCCATCCCACAACGAACACAACAGTGTATTCGTGTTCTTAAGGGCCACACATACTTATGTTGATTATGCGCATCAGTTCTGATTGGAATGAAAGTTTAATCATTCAGTACCAGTTATATGAGAAACATCTCCAAAAAGTTTGATAAATAGCGGCTGGTGTATCATAGTTAACACTATTTACGTCAGTGTAGATTGGTTAGTATGGAAAGAGTTTACACACAGAGAAATTCTGTTTCACTGTGGTTCACCAGCTATACACCTTCTATATTGCACATCACTGTCGCTGCTGGAATAACCGTAGCTGTTCATATACGCATGGACGCTTCTTCCGATCACTTCGGAACATTTTTCAGATAATTTTTGAGGTTCCATTCACAAGACGGTAAAAACGGAACCCTTTCAGAATCACTCCGTTGTCCACCTGTCCGTCCGTCCGATAGCCGCCTTATACCGTCCCTTTTTCTCAGTACCGGGTAGAGGTAACAAGTTGAAATTTGCATCAATCACTAAGGCCTACTGTCCCTTGGGGATGTAAAAAAATTCAGCTTCTATTTCAATGCAGTCAAAAGATACTGCCATGTATGTCACATATTTTGATACTCGCAAATTCACTCGTCAAAACCTATATCGTATTTTCCGTTGACCTGGAATCATGAAATTTGTCAAGAATCAAGGTTTCACAGTACTAGTACAGGAGAAAAAAATTCGAAAATTATTAATCTGTAATTTTATCACGTAAAATAATATTTGCTTTGGCGTTTGTTGTTCATATGTCTGCCTGTCCTTCTGTTAAGAGCCTTTTTTCTCAGGAACTGGTGAATGTATCAAGTTGAAATTTATGTCAAGTACTAAGGTCCACGGTCCTTTGGCGGTGTAAAAAATTTAAGCGTCTAAGTCAATGCAGTCAGAAGGTACGGTCATATATGTCACATATTTTGGTACCCGCAAACTAACTCATCAAAATTTACAAATGAAGTATTTTTATACATAACTAGGTTTGTAAGGAACCCTCAGAGCGCTACTCCCTGCCCTGTCGCACTTTTCCTGCTTTTTTAAAATAGTACGGTTAGGTAAGTAAGAAAGAAAAAAAATATTGCTCATTTTTAAAGCGTAAAAAGGAAAGAAAAGAACGGTTTCATCGATCTGAGAAGAAAATCGTACGCTATTTTTCCGTTTAGTTGGAACTGGAATTTATTTCCTCACAGAATTCAGTGAGATGGCGAATAAAGGTCGGATGTTGACCACCGTCAGTTCCCAGCAGTTTGCAATTTAGGGAGCCAATTATACCGACAAAGGTAGGTGAGTATTCGACCAGAACCCATTAGCGAATCTACTCTAGCCTGTACAAGAGCGAAGGATACCACTCACCCCTCCAGGGAATGGGCGGCGGAGGGTCGGTGGGGGTGGGGGAAGTGGTGTTAGGGGGAACGGGGGTAGTTATTTTCGCCACCTACACACAATGTTGCGGGTCAAGGCGTCGGCACAGGCAAGGCTTCCCCTTCTGTTATGAACCGCAAACGGACCGTTTGCGTTTACTCGCTTCGAGGAAATTATTTCAGCCGTTCCAACACGTGCGTAATGGGAACCTCGCACCTGCGTCTAAATAAGGAAGCAAAGGCAATGAAAAATTTAAAAAAGCCTAGAAACGTTCTGAAAAGTCTAAGGAAAGTATTTAATTACTAGTTTCGAATCGTAACCTACTTCTTCTAGCTTTCTAGGAAATTGAAACTTAAATTTGTCATGTTATATGTATCTTTTCATGGTTGCAAGTATCTTACGAATTTTATGAAATACAAATTAGTCACGTGTTAAGGACGATTTTTAGTTTGGAATGACACCTTAACGGCAGGAGCACGTGCCAATATATTAATTAAATATTATTTTGTACAACTAAATTTAGCCTAAGTCCAATGTTTTTGTTGTTATTGTGTGTGCCAATGAGGTCAGGTAGAACAACGAAAGGTGTCCCTGTTTGTTATATTAATTCGAAGAAGGAAGATTAAGATTTAACGTCCCGTCGACATCGAGGTCCTTATGAGCTCGGATGTGCCCCAATCGGTACACGTAAAGCGCAGAAAGCATATTTCTGGATGGTAGAATGAGGATTCGAACCGACTGCGAGTCACGTGTCTTAACTACTACGCCACCTGGCTCGCTGTTTATTTACTTAGCTAGGCCAGTTTTGTACACTGGTTAAGCCCATGTATGTCAGTAATTCTAGACACGAGAGAAAAGTTCTCAAATTAAAGGACATCACGAGTGGCAGGGGAAGGAGAAATAGTCTTTGAACACCGCGACGAAGGCATACGTGCACTGCATGTGTGTTGTGTCGGAAACGGAAGACGCATGACAAAGCGCATAGCTTCTCGTCCTTGATGGAAATCTTGCGCTCTGTGTATCTGCAACAGACACGCGTGATCTGCTTTTTTATTAAGTGCACCTGTGTTTCATAGTGCGTTCTATTGTGTATTTCTATGCGTCATGTTTGTCGATTCTGTAGACATCGAAGCGATCACGATCCAGTCCACAGTGTACTACAGTAGATGTAACTTCAGTTCTTCTGTTCGTAAGGAGCAAGTTTTTGTTGTTTTGCAATTCTGTAGACGCTAGGCTATTATTCAAGATAAGAAAGCGACCTTTAAACGTCCCCCCCTCCCCTTCTCTCATGTTCACACCTTGCCAGTGAGGAATGTTGTTGCTGATATTCGCTTCTACCACTGAATACACAGTCAGCGTGAAGTAAAGTCATTTTATTACAAGATAATACAATTCAACTAACTTTCGCAAAGCAACTGAGAAACTCCCAAATACGCTTCACAGGTAGAGGAATGGCCACAGAAATGCTTTGTCCATGTACGAACTAAATTTCTCGAACTTGCGTGTGGCTCGTCGGCTGTCAGGAAACAAAGCGTTCTTGCCAGTCTTACCCACACATATATTGCATTACGCATTAGTGTTACCTTACATGCAGGTAACATGGGGGATTGTAAGAATATACTATACTATAATTAACTATAGTATAATTAACATACGTTTTTTGGAAGTGAATGAGTAAATATTACACACGAAATTATCTTTCTTGCATTTCGACCCGTACGATAAAAAAGAAGCAATCCATAAGAGAGAAAGAAGGTGAGAGACCTACCAATTACGTATAGTGCGTCAAATTTCATAAGAGGATAATGAGAAAAAAGAGAAAAAGTGCGAATTGTGACTAACGTACACTGCCGTTAGGGAAAATTGCAACACTCGGGAAAAATAACCCAAATTAGTCCAAAAATGAATGATACAGGGAACAGTCTAGCTCTTTTCCTTTTCTTATTTCATTTCCCTCGCCCCCACATGGAATATGCTATTCAGCCCAATAGGCTTCCTTCCCTTCATCCAAAACAAAACAAGAACAACAATGGAAGGAAGGACACATCAGTCACCCACGCCGCGCGGGATTAGCCGAGCGGTCTGAGTCGCGGCAGTCATGGACTGAACGGCTGGTCCCGGCGGAGGTTCGAGTCCTCCCTCGGGCATGGTTGTGTATGTTTGTCGTTAGGGTAATTTAGATTAAGTAGTGTGTAAGCTTAGGGACTAATGACCTTAGCAGTTAAGTCCCATAAGATTTCACACACATTTTTGAACAGTCACCAACACGATACAGGCGCACACTTGTCACTTTATAACATGTCGAAGGAAACCATCTTCACTAGGACCTTGCCAAGAACGGCGATGCAGGACTCCTCTATCCGTTCCCCTGCGCTCATTCCCTGTATGTGGGACTACTTTGACTTGACATGCATAAAGAGGCCCAGAAGTCCAACGAAGGTCTTGCAAGCGATGCGCTTTGTGCGCGAATTATACTTCCACAGGATACTTGAAATTTGGAGCCGATTCTGACGAATGATGGCCGACAGCGTAGTCGAGCGGTATCGGATCTTTACGTGTATATTTACCCACATTACATTTAGTTCATTTCTGCATTTAGTAATAAGTTAGGTTTCTAACTATATCAACAGGCTGTGTACATCTTCATTGCGTGCGAACAGCCATATGAAGGTACAGACATCACCTGCTGCGTCATTTACATACAAGCTGACATTTGATGTGAGCAGATAAATCAAACGACCTAAAATACTGCTGAAAGATCCCTGGACAAACGATAGAGGTAGAGAGTTAATGCTAGTTGCTCCTTCGTTGGTAATTAATATTCACTATCTATAACTTCTATTGTTGGTCATCTTTGGTTGTTTGCTGACCCTACGTACACTAAAGAGCCAAAGAAACTGGTACACGTGCTTTAATATCGTGTACGGGCCCCGCGAGCACGCAGAAATACCGCAACACGACGTTGCATGCACTCGACTAATGTCCGAAATAGTGCTGGAGGGAACTGATGCCATGAATCCTGCAAGGCTCTCCATAAATCTGTGAAAGTACGAGGGGGTGGAGATCTCTTCTGAACAGCATGTTGTAAAGTATCCCAGATATGCTCAATAATGTTCACTTTCTGAGAATCTGGTCGGCAGCAGAATTGTATAAACTCAGAAGAGTGTTCCTGGAGCCACTCTGTAACAATTCTGGAGGTGTGGAGTCTCGCATTGTCCTGCTGAAATTGCCCAAGTCCGTCGGAATGCGCAATGGACATGAATGGATGCAGGTGATCAGACAGGATGCTTGCGGATGTGCCACCTATCAGAGTCGTATCTAGACGTATCAGGGGTCCCATATCATTCCCTACACCATTACAAAGACTCCACCAGTTTGAACAGTCCCTTGCTGACATGCAGGGTCCATGGATTCATGAGCTTGCCTCAATACCCGCACACGTCCATCCTCTCGATACAATCTGAAACGAGACTAGTCCGACCAGGTAACTTGTTTCCAGTCATCAATAGTGTTGATGGTCCCAGGCGAGTCCTAAAGCTTTGTGTCGTGCAGTCATCAGGGGTACTTGAGTGGACCTTCGGCTCCGAAAGTCCATATCGTTGATGTTTCGTTGAATGGTTCGCACGCTGACACTTGTTGATAGCCCAGAATTGAAATCTGCAGCAATTTGCGGAAGGTTTGCACTTCTGTCACATTGAACGATTCTCTTCAGTCGTTGATGATACCGTTCTTGCAGGACCTTTTTCCGTCAGCAGCGATGTCGGAGATTTGAAGTTTTACCGTATTCCTGATATTCACGGTACACTCGCGAAATGGCCGTACGGGGAAATCCCCTCTTCATCGCTACCTCGGAGATGTCGTGGTCCACCGCTCGTGCGCCGACTATACCACCACTTTTAGACTCACTTAAATCTTGATAACCTGCCATTGTAGAAGCAGCAACCGATCTAACAACTGCGCCAGACACTTGTTGTCTTATATAGACGTTGCCGATCGCAGCGACGTTTTCTGCCTGTTTACATATCTATGTATTTGAATAAGGAAGCCTATACCGGTTTCTTTGGCACTGCAGTGTATTTATGGTATGTGTGTGTTACCTTTTTGTACAGGGATAGTTTGAAAACATCTCGGAATGGAATAGAAATACTCACTGAAACTTTTTTATTTTTCAGTGTGGTATTCTTGCACACTAGCGCTCTTGTTTCAGCAATATTCCAATGCCGTGATCCCAGCTCGAAAATTAGATTCCTCGTGCCTGAAAAATACTGGTCTACATCGGCTCTCTCTTCTTCGTTCGAAGAGCGTTCCTTCCATCGACAAAAGATTTGAGCTTGGGAAAGAGATGGAAGTTTGTTGGAGTCAAATCAAGCAAATAACGCGGGTGTGGCATCAATTCCGGTCATACATTTAGCTCATGTATTTTTGCCATGGCAACGGCATTTGCGTGTGGGTGGGCATTGCCTTGACAGAAGATGACTTCTTTCCTCTTCAAAGATGGTATCGCGTATCTTTGCCGTAGTTGGTCTAGGAAGTTAGCGTGGAATTGTCTAATTGTTTGGCCAGTGGGAAGATAATCCATTTCGCATCCCAGAAAAGTGATGCCATGAACTTTGCTGTCGGCTGTGTTGCCTTTACTTTATCTGGTGGTGGTAAATGAAGTGTTCTTTTGTCTCCGAGGTACGTCAGTGCGCCCAAGTTTCATCTGTGGTCACAAACAAAGGAAAAAAACTTGTTGGTTGCTTTTAAAACTGGACAAAAATTTCCATTCCGATGCGTTTTTGATCCTGTGGTAAAAGTCGCGGCACCCAGCTAGCAGATAATTCGTTCATATCCAGTTCCATGGTTAACATGCGATATGCCCATTCAGATGACATCCGTAAAACTTCAGCAATTTCTTACACTTTCAGTGGGCGATCTTCCGTGACCCTTTTAGGCACTTTTGCAATAATTTCTGGGGTAGTGACACATCATGGCCGAGCACTATGCGGATCTTCATCTATCTTGTGCCGCCAAAATTTTTATCACGTTCGTCCCCTTGGTAACAGTTGAATATGAAGGGCAGTGTCCCCCTGTGTGTCTCGAAAATCGACTTGAATTTTCTTTGGTTTCATAAGTTTCTTTACGAAGCTCTCAATCACTGCTCAAAACTCTATTTTCTCCATCTTCACAAGTCATCAAACGAGAACAGCAATGAGACGTCCGCATCAAAAATCTTTACTCACAAGGGAACCTCCCCATCGCACCCCCCTCAGATTTAGTTATAAGTTGGCACAGTGGATAGGCCTTGAAAAACTGAACACAGATCAATTGAGAAAACAGGAAGAAGTTATGTGGAACTGTGAAAAAATAAGCAAAATATACAAACTGAGTAGTTTATGGGAAGATATGCAACATCAAGGAGACTGGCAACACAGGAGCGCCGTAGTCTCGTGGTAACGTTAGCAGCTGCCGAACGAAAGGTCCTTGATTCAAATCTTCCGTCGAGTGAAAAAGTTTAATTTTTTATTTACAGTTTATGTGACGAAACTCTTATGTTTTCATCACTTTTTTGGGAGTGATTACCACATCCACAAGACAACCTAAATCGGGCAAGATAGAAGAATCTTTTTACCCATTCGCCAAGTGTACAAGTTAGGTGGGTCGACAACATATTCCTGTCATGTGACGCACATGCCGTCACTACTGTCGTATAGAATGTATCAGATGTGTTTTCCTGTGGAGGAATCGGTTGACCTATGACCTTGCGATCAAATATTTTCGGTTCCCATTGGAGAGGCACGTCCTTTCGTGTACTAATCGCACGGTTTTGCGATGCGGTCGCAAAACACAGACACTAAACTTATTACAGTGAACAGAGACGTCAATGAACGAACGGACAGATAATAACTATGCAAAAATAAAGAAAGTAAAATTTTCACTCGAGGGAAGACTTAAACCAAGGACCTCTTGTTCTGCAGCTGCTCACGCTACCACGGGACCACGACGCTCCTGAGCTCACTTTGTCCTTGATGTTGCTTATGTAGTCCATGGACTACTCAGTTTGTATATTTTGCTTATTTTTTCACAGTTCCACACAACTTCTTCCTGTTTTCTCAATTGATCTGTGTTCAGTTTATCAAGGCCTATCGACTGTGCCAACTTATAACTAAATCTGAGGGGGGGGGGGGGGGGTTCGATGGGGAGGTTCCCTTGTCAGAGAAAGTGGTTTTTCGTAAAGGATGGATCGTCTTACCAAGGTTTGAAGCTCCTCTATACGTTTTTCCGTGTTTGTGATTCGCGGCTGTTTTGAAAATCCACCTTACGCAAACACTTTTTTTTTTTTTTTTTTTAATTCACCCAGAAATGTTTCGACACGTATGTGTCGTCGTCTATGGCTCAAACATTGTTTCTGAAAATTATCTTTGCTGGTGAAATTGCGTTTTATAGATGCGTTTTAGTGCCCGTTTTTGTCGTTTTTGACAGCATTTTATCTTTTCCGTCCTGTTTCGATCTATTGTGGATATGTCTTTCTACTGCTATAGAGTACACTGTTTCTACACTGATATTTACAAAACTACGTTCACAACTTTACTTCACGCTATTTTATACCTCTAATCGAGTACGGAAACAAAAGTGTCTCTTTACATCACATTTTGTGGAAAATACGTGTGAAGTTAAGTTGTGAGCCAAATTTTATGAATAGCGGTGTGGAAACAGTGTACTCAATAGGAGTAAAAAGAGATATCCACCAGAGATACGCGACAGTAAGCACAAAAACCCATCCAAAATAACGCAGTTTCACTAGCAAAGTAGTTTTCACAAATAAAATTTAACCCATAGAAAATAACGCATAGGTGTCGAAACATGTCTGGGCGAGTGAAAAGAAATAATGTCTGCATAAGGAGGATCTTCAAAACACCCCAAATCATGAAAGGTGATCCATTACTGGAAAACCTCGTCACGCCAGGTCTGACATCTGGTGGTGATTCCGCGAACTTTTCAAACTAGTCTGTTATTGGTCTTGGTCGACGTGGCCCCTGCACATCGAGAGTTTAAATTATCTTACACAGCACCGCTCTCGTTACATTTGTGCTTTCAAAATGACAGGGGTTCTCTTTCTTCATCCCAGCCCCATATCGGTTCGGATATTGCGTATGCAAGTAATTTTGTTCGCATGATTACCAATCTAGATTGCAAATTTCCCAAACGTTAACGAACATTATCCCGTGATGGTTTCTCACGTGTTTCACAGGGATGCCACCTGTTTGTTGCGCAGTATTGGCGTGATGCGACAGCTCCTGGTCTCGGCAGCTGGCCGGCACGGGCAGCGGGAGGCCACAGCCAGCGCCCTTGGCGGGTATTTCCAACGCTCCCTCCTGCCGGGCAGGCCGTGCTCCCTAAAATAGACCGCCTGCCCGCGCTCCACACCTGGACCGCCCCAGCTGCTGCAGGAAATGCCGCAGCTGGAGAACAAACCGCCTCCCACCATACGTCTTCAGAGATTTCTCGTGATGCACTCGTAGGTACATATTCCATTATCTCATGATTTGGACTGCATTCGTCCTCTCTAAGAGACGTTGTTGTTATGGTGTTCAGTCCAAGTTAAACGGTCTGTTGATCATGAACCTGACGCCACCAACTTGCCGGCCGAAAAAATGTTGGTGAAACTTTGTTCTACCATTAAGCAGACTGTTGCGATGAAGTACATTGCTGAATTGCTGTTGTTGTTGTTGTTGTTGTGTTGTTGTGATCTTCAATCCAAAGACTGGTTTGATGCTGCTCTCCACGCTACTCTACCCTGTGCAAACCTCGTCATGTCCGAATAACTACTGCAACCCACATCCTTCTGAATCTGCTTACTGTATTCATCACTACGATTTTAGCCCCCCCCCCCCTCCCCAATTCTTCCCTCCAGTACTAAATGAGTGATCCATTGATATCTCAGAATGTGTCCTATCAACCGATTCCTTCATTTAGTCAAGTTGTGTCACAAATTTCTTGTCTCCCTAATTCTATTCAGTAACTCCTCATTAGTTACGTGACCTATTCGCTAATCTTCAGTATTTTTCTGTAGCAGCACATTTCAAAAGCTTCCATTCTCTTCTTGTCTAAAATGTTTATCGTCTATGTGTCATTTCCTTACATGGCTCCACTCCAGACAATTGCCTTCAGGAAAGACTTGCTACCACGGTAGATGTCACCAAATTTCTCTTCTTCAGAAACGCTTTTCTTGCCATTCCAGTCTACATTTTATATCCTCTCTACTTCGACCATATCAGTTATTTTGCTGTCCAAATAGCAAAACTTATCTACTACTTTAAGTGTCTCGTTTCCTATTCTAACTCCCTCAGCATCACCTGATTTAATTCGGCTACATTCCATTATCCTTGTTTTCCTTTTGTTGATGTGATCGACGCACTGTCCATTCCGTTCAACGGCTCTTCCAAGTGCATTGCAGTCTCTGACAGAATTGTTGAACTGTATATCACATTAACACGCAGTAATATTTGCGGTACTATAGACGTTGTCATATTGACATGGTACAATTCAGGGAATCAAAATAGGACGTGTTGTACAGTCCGACATTGATTCCTCCGTTAAGATTTATTTCCATATTCTCATTAACGATTTTGATTCTCGAACAACTACGCAAACGAAGTGTTGTCAGATTCAATTCCTTTTTTTCCCCTTTTTCTTGTTATGGTTTTAGGGTGCAAAACTGCTACAGTCATTAGGGCCCGGTCTGTGAATTAGGAAAAGGTAAAAACAACCAAACTGGAAACCAGCAGCAATGCGAGCGAAACTCAGAAAAAGTGGGGAACTAAAAACAGAAGGAAAGCTTAAAAAACCACTATAGAATGGGGGTTGTTTGTCCCCAAAAAGAGCTTCAAATGACTGACGTCATCTCACTGACACTAATAAACTCGAGAACGCGATCGGCTGAGCGCGTGTCATCTGCTAAAATGGAAGATATATCTGGCGACAGCTGTAGACGGGCGCGTAACGGAATAAAATAGGGGCACTCAAGTAAAAGGTGTCTCACCGTCCACAGTTGAGAGCAGTGGGAACAAAGCGGGGGAGGATGGCCACTTAAAAGATGGCGATGGCTAAAAAGACAGTGCCCTATCCGGAGTCTAATTAAAATTACCTCCTCCCGACGACGAGTTCGCGAGGAAGAGGTCCAAGCACAGGGAAGAGCTTACATGTCCCGCAGCTTATTATTGGGAAGTGTCGACCAATGTGCGTGACATAAAAGAGCAACACGACGACATAAAACACTCCGTAGATCGGCGAAGGAAACCATGCGAACAGCAGGCTGAAGAAGAGAGACGGCAGCCTTGGCCACTATATCGCCCGCCTCGTTTCCACAGATACCTCTGATATCCAGAGGAACGCCACAGAGACACCCCCCCCCCAAGTGGAGCAAGTAGAGGCAGTCCTGAATCCGGTGGACCAGAGGGTGGACAGGGTAGAGAGCTTGGAGACTGAGGAGAGAGCTGAGCGAATCTGAGTATATAATATACTGTATCCGCTGATGGCGACGGATGTATTGGACAGCCTGGAGAACAGCGTAAAGTTCCGCAGTAAAAACCGAATACTAGTCGGGAAGCCGAAATCGATTAGGGGTGTCGTCAACAATATAGGCACTCCCAACACCAAATGATGTTTTTGACCCATCAATCTAAATAAATGTGGCATCCTTCAACTGACAAAGGTCACCGAGCGAACAGAACTGGGCAGTAGCCGGACGACCTCAGAAGATTTCTCCCGCAAATGGAGACGAAACGTTAAGTGGAAATATTATACATCGACCACGGCCTCTCAGCCCGGAAGTTTCAACTGAAGACAACACCGGCCGTGAAAGTCTACAATTGTGTGATTAGAACTGAGTAAAATACGAGTACTACACGCATTTATTACACATGCAACGATATCCGTGTTTATATCGAAAGATCAATTTAATATGTGCCATTTTTAGCTAAATTTCCGAAATTACATTCCAATGGAATGTACACTGCGTCTCCTCCTTTCTTTCATTTTCTGGTGTAGAACAAAGTATGGGAATCGCCTCTCTTTTTATAATGTGGTACGGCAAAGGCCGAGTAGGAAAGCACACACATGAACGATTGTCAGCGCATCTCTACCACAACTGACTGGCTGTCTAGCTAAACTGTTCAGTCAAGCTGCAATCGCGAGGCTTATCAATTTCGACTGTCCACGAACGAATCGAGTGTATTACGTCTGGCCTAAAGAGAATCGTTTCAGCTCTCTGCACCTGCAACCTCCCTCGTGGCAGAACCTTTACGTAGACAACATATTATTTTCATTTACATCAATGGCCAATCAAATTGCAACAGCGGGAAGGATTGTAAGCAACGAATTATTACTCACTGTTTGTATACAATATAGTAGAAAGAATACATAATGAAATTTGTAGGTCACTTAATGTTATGTTTGTTCAGTAGAAGAGATGTGTTTCGCATAAGCGAAGATGAACAAATGCTCGTGGTTTTTAAGATACGCACTTTAGGGCCCATGTGTACGAGACACTTGCAGTAAAAAAGATTTATTTTAGGGTATCAAAGATGGAGAAGTACTCATAGATCTTAAGACATGCGTTTTAAAGTCCGTGTTTACTAGACTTTTTGCTTCGAATGAGAGTTATTGTTTTATCCTTGAATACCCTGCATAGAGCTGACGTCTCAGGCAGCAACCATCGATTTAATGCGGCTGGGCATCGATTCAAACTGAGACTGGACAACAGTACAAGTAGATCATTCTACGCTGCTTCAACCACATGCCAGAGTGCATGTATTCATGTCTCGCGAATGGCGGTGCCTCAGTCAGACCTCGAACAAATCTATTCAGTGGATGACAGGTGTTCAAATGTGTGTGTGTATAGGTATTCCTAAGAGAATAAACTACTGAGGTCATCGGTCCCTAGACTTACACATTACTTAAACTAACTTACGCTAATAAGAACACACACTCAGGCCCGAGGGAGGACTCGAATCTTCGGCCGGAGGGGCCGCGCAGTCCGTGACATGGCGCCTCAAACCGTACGGCCACTCCGGACGGCGATGACAGGTGTGCAGAGCGTGCTGGAGAGGGTAATAATCGACCGTCACAGAGATCTCGTGGACAGGCTACAGGCCTTAACACGTCAGATAAGAAGCGGCTGTCGTGCAGATTAGTGACAATTAGAACCAGAGGTAACCGTACACCGAAAGGCACCCCACGCCATCACGGGAGCTGCTGGGCCCGAATGACGACGACGTTAGCTGTCTGGCAATGTTTGTTCACCTCGGAGCCTCCACAGACGAATACGTCTGTGGTGTTTCTGTACGCAGAGGCGAGACTCGTACGAAAATACGACATACTGCCACTCCCGTGTCCAATTTCGTCGTTGCGGGTACCAACATCGGTGCCCCTCTCTCTGCTACCACGTCAAGGGAAGTTGCAACAATGGTCTCTATGTTGACAGTCCACAGTGCTCCAGCCGTCGTCGCTCTGTCCGTTGTCTGCTGCAACAAGCCTATTTCATGACTCTTAAGACGATACAGCACGGCCGGGTGAACAAAATGTCTGTCCTCTCCAACACTAGTGGCGCACAGCAGTTGATATCCTACACGGAGTTCAGTATGGCCGTCCTCAACCCATAGATTCCATATTCGCTTGGCATCTGACGGTCTTGGGATCAGGACCATCGTGAGCAGCAATATGGCCGCACGGTAAATCACCGCAGTCGATTTCTGAATGAGAAATCAGCTGCATAGTCTACATCTACATCTATACTCCGCGAGCCACCTTGCGGTGTGTGGCGGAGGGTACTTATTGTACCACTATCTGATCCCCCCTTCCCTGTTCCATTCACGAATTGTGCGTGGGAAGAACGACTGCTTGTAAGTCTCCGTATTTGCTCTAATTTCTCGGATCTTTTCGTTGTGATCAATACGCGAGATATATGTGGGCGGTAGTAATATGTTGCCCATCTCTTCCCGGAATGTGCTCTCTCGTAATTTCGATAATAAACCTCTCCGTATTGCGTAACGCCTTTCTTGAAGTGTCCGCCACTGGAGCTTGTTCAGCATCTCCGTAACGCTCTCGCGCTGACTAAATGTCCCCATGACGAATCGCGCTGCTTTTCGCTGGATCATGTCTATCTCTTCTATTAATCCAACCTGGTAAGGGTCCCATACTGATGAGCAATACTCAAGAATCGGACGAACAAGCGTTTTGTAAGCTACTTCTTTCGTCGATGAGTCACATTTTCTTAGAATTCTTCCTATGAATCTCAACCTGGCGCCTGCTTTTCCCACTATTTGTTTTATGTGATAATTCCACTTCAGATCGCTCCGGATAGTAACTCCTAAGTATTTTACGGTCGTTACCGCTTCCAATGATTTACCACCTATGGCATAATCGTACTGGAATGGATTTCTGCCCCTATGTATGCGCATTATATTACATTTATCTACGTTTAGGGAAAGCTGCCAGCTGTCGCACCATGCATTAATCCTCTGCAGGTCCTCCTGGAGTACGTACGAGTCTTCTGATGTTGCTACTTTCTTGTAGACAACCGTGTCATCTGCAAATAGCCTCACGGAGCGTTGGGCGTGAAGTAAGTGCCTATTGTAAATGTGCAATAACTAATAAATAATAATACATTTTTCTAAAAATATTTACAATTTTTTTCTTTACACTGACAGAAATTGGTCTTCATGGATAAACGCCTGTCAGTCACGAGTGGTCTCAGATAGCCCCCATATGAAGTGCGGCGGTCTGCGAAGCTAGTACAGAGATGGTAGCGGACTGTGCATGGGCCTCACTCTATTTTGCATCCGAGGGACATCAGGACTTGCCGTACAAAACTAATGGCTACGGGGATCGTGGTTAACGCTCAAGGGAGTGGTCATCCCAGGATATCTACGTCAGAGAAAAATGTGCGATTGGTGTGGAAAACACCCAAAGTCCCGAAAATGCGACTCCTGAAAGTGGTCTAGCATGGTACAAGATTCGACATGTCGTTAAAAAGGAGTTGATACTTCGTTCGTGCATGCCGCATTACTGCCGGTAACTGTCTGCAAAAAGTTGTGACCGATGGACAGAGACGTCAGGCTAGACTGGTTCAGAAACGTCTCTTGTTATTTTCAAACATAATCTGTGATTCACTTGCGAGTATCCTTAAACCGCTATAATTCGCATTAGTGGGCAAAAGATTTTCCAGCTCCCAGTGTTGAGAAAATACGTCATCCTAAGGTAGCGGTGCTAAGGTAGCATGACATGAAACCAACTTATCGGTCTCTTCCTTCTTTGGAGTGTGATGAACTCAGACTGGTACCTAGCAGTTCTGATGAATCAGGTTTGGACAATTGCGGCCCTTTCGTCGTTACCAACGATCTCATCCTTATGAAGGATGTTGGACAGCAACATCTTTCAGTCTGTGTGCAAATGTCTCGACAGTCGTTTTCCAGGATGTTGACGGTTCTCCACGTTCCTCACCAGTGGCCAGCGTGGAGCCCTGATCTCACTCCGTGTTCTGCCTTCTTGTGTGGATGGCCAAAAGAGGGAGATTATAGAACCAAACCACGTATGCTTGACGATTTGGAATCTGTCATCCACTGTGTTCTCACTGATGAATCACAAAAGTTCCTGTTGTAATATAAATAACGACACATGTGTGAATGATCAGTTGCAAGTCTTTCGACGGGCCGCCACTTCCGTGACTTGCGAGTGCCTAATGTACCCCAGTTCTCCAACCCAAGGAAGCGGATCTCAGGTTGACGTGGACGCCTGACATCGTTGAAACGTGATGGCTGTATCAAAGACAGACAGAAAATGCTCGTGGTCCGAACAGTAATCGATCCCACGACCTGGAAGCTCCCTGGTACACTCTTTATTGCTAGACCACCAGGCCAGACTAGAGCTGCAATTTAAGGTGGTTGGGAACTGGTAAAGTCTGGGATCGGTAAGCAGGGCACATGGGCTGCTGGAGTGGGCTGCTGACCCCGTTTGAGGATACAAAAATTTATTTTCACCGCATTAATTAAAACAGAGCACTGGTAACGACACAATGAATAATTAATATTTGCAAATTGCGGTGATCTGCACTGATTATTCAATTATATAATGAGAGTAATTCAAAACAATTTTAAAGAAAAACAGCCTTATGGCCCCAACCTTAAATTAATAAAAAATTACTTTACACAAACATAACCTTAACATAACAACAGAAACATATCTACATATCTGAGCTCACTAGTCAATTATTAGGCCTTGTGAATATGAAAAATAACAATTTGTAAAAGCTATTAGGTTTCAAAAAAAGTACTCAAATAGCAAGATAAATTAATTATTATGAGAAACATTCGCCAATATGATATGATAGCCTGAAAGGTCTACACAGCAATCAGCACATTCTCGACGTTTGGCGTTCACAGTGGCTGCGCGTCTGAATTCCGTGCTCGAGAGCTCAAGTAGTAACAGGCAGGAAGGCCTACGCACACCAATAACGGCTTCTAGAACACACAAACCCAGTATTAATACCCAGTTCACTAAAATACTAAAACCAACAGCCAAGCACTGGGTAGCGCCAAATGCAGAAAATGTGTTAAAAGTTACAGTGTGACAAACGCAGTTACTATTAATGCAATAGTTCATTAAAGAATCTCCAATGACGTGAAATTTCACTTGATAAATTTATAAACCACAACTAGTTCAAGGCGTTAATGACTAGACAATCCGCACACAACCTTAAATACCAAAGTACCGTTTAACGGCGCAAAATTATTATAGTTGTCAACAACAAGGAAGTTGGCAATTCAAATTTAAATTGGCGGCTCAAGTTTTATATAGAGAATAAACTATGATTCATAAAATTGATCACTTAACATATTAACAATAATAATAAAAAAGGAATCGCTGAATATCGGCCACACTTGTAATGCAACAGAACTAGGGTACAGCGCAGTTATATGCACTTGCAATACGAAGTATTCCGAACCCACGCCCAAGTGGTTTAAGGAATAACTAGCGAAAATGAAAGTGACTACACGGAGCAATGATATCCGAAAGTTCCACCACAAAATAGCTCACCATTTAAAGTTACTCCAGGAACTCGCCGTTAACATGCACGCACAAGTGTTTCGGAGCACACCATTCCTCGTACATTGTTGAGTTTGGAGCTCCACAGCAGACCACCCCTATGTACTCACATATTGACCCGACGACATCAACTACGATGGCAGTGGGCGCAGGACCATCGAGATTCGGCGGTCGATCAATGGAAACGCATCGGCTCTTCGGGTTCATCACATTTTTTGCTACACTAGGTCGGTGGTCGTCTCCACAAATGCCGTCATCGAGGTGAACTGTGGCTCGAAATGCGCAGCGCGCCATGGACGCAGGCTGATGGGAGCAGTATTATGCTATGGGACCTGTGATAGTAATCGAAGACACGCTGACAACTGCGAACCACCTGCATCCCTTGATTCTCTATGTCTTGCGCGACGGCGATGTCATCTTTCAGCAGTATAATTGTCAACCGTGCTAAAAGGGTTTGAGCAGCGTTTTAGTGAACTCACGTTGATTTCCCGGCGACCACACGTAAATCCTTTGGAACCCATCTGGGCTGCTATCGGGCGTCATCACGTCGTATGCAAATCAGTGGCCAGTTATTTGCGCGAATTACATGATCTGTGCGAAGACACCTAATGCCACGTGCCTCCACAAACTTACCAAAAAACTGTCGGATCTCTGATATGCAGAATCAGTGATGAATTTCGTCCCAAAGGCGGACTCACAAGCTATTAAGCAGGTGGTTATAATGTTTTGACTCACCAGTGTATTGTTGACTTCAGTGAATAGGCCTATAATTATGTGCATCAGCTCTTATCGAAAAGCGGAATGATCTTTGGTTTCTTTCTATTGGCACAGTAGCTGGTAGCTTTGCGCTCCAGCGATATGACGTGTACGGGGGCAGAGCAGGTGGTGACGTAGTGATTTCACGGCGCGCCGCACAGCCGGCTGCAAACCGCAGTCCGCAGACAGTGGCTGGGAAGGCAGATAACGCCCTGTCAGCAGCTGGGCCGCGCCGACAATGCCGCAACGCCATAAAGCCGAGCCCAGCTGACACCTGCGACCTGCGCAACGTCACGTCGGGCTGTGACGTAGGAACGGTGGTTATCGCTCAATCAAACCGTTTTCGGTTATACCGAATTTCTTCATCTCCAGTTTAAACTGACTGTTGAAACCGCTCAAAATAACGGTTTTCTGTAATAACCGGTTTCCAGTTTCTCCTTGCTGTCATTTCCATTAATAAAGGAAGTCACCGAACAAAGATTGAAAAATTCTAAGACTATCACAGAATTTTGAATTACATGATTCAAGATATGTAGAATTAAAATATCAATTAAAATAGGAAACTAAAAGAAAACTTCGATCATCTACCATTCGCTGCTTTTCTCAAAAAATCGCCAGTATTCTCCTACTGATTCTAATTTTCTGAAGCTCTGCTCAAAAATCATGTTGTAATCGAGGACCATACCATTATTTCGGCATTATGATCAGTCAGTGCTAATGGGTTAAAACTGAGCTTTGAGGACTCATTGTTTCGTTTTAAGCTGTCCTATTCCAAGGAATACTATATAGACACAGGCAGCATATCAGCTACTAAATCAGCTACTTTCTGTATTCATTCTAAGGTATCGGTGGAAAATATCATCGGTTTTACGCTGCTCAAAAAAAAAAAAAAAAAAAAAAAAGAAAAAAAAAAAAAAGGATGGCTGCGTCTGGGTAGTAAAGGACACCAGGTACCTTATTGTCTGAGCAATGCTGCTCATGCTTCATTGAGTGCTCTCCGTTTATAACTGTCAGCATTAGTATTAAAATAGCTCTGACCGCTTTTCCTATATTGTGTTTATTTGTTTATTTATCGTATCCAAGACATCACCATTTTACAAAAAAAATTATATTACAATGCAAGAGAAGCAGTTATAATACAATAGTACATGGTTATAAGATAAATTAACTACAATAATATAGAAAAGTATGTAACATATAATGATAAGCGCTAAGGATGCGAAACAGAGCGATTTTCATATCCCACGTGAAGCCCAATACACTGCAGCTTGAATAGCCTTGTCATTTGCTTCAAATAGGTCTTGAGTCGATCACGGGTTGTTTAGTTTCCTGCAGACCAGTAGGTGTTGTGGGTCTTGCTGTTCTCCACACTCGCAGGGCTCGTCTGCACTGATGTAGCCCCATTTTTCCAAGTTTGCTCTGCATCTTGATACGCCTGTTCGTAGTCTATTCAGGGCTTTCCAGGTCGTATATGGGAGTTCAGAGCCAGCTGTGGGTTCTTCCCTGGGGCTATTCCCTGGTCTTCGTGGGTCCACATTGTACCACAGCTCTTCTCGTCGTGCTCTAGGCGATAAAAGAGTTGCTTCAGCTGTTCGTAGGAAACTCTTCCTTGATTTAAGTCGGCGAGGTTAAAGATTGTATCCGAACATTGGATGCCTGGGATCTGTCTCCTGTTTATGCTTCTCGATTTCTGCGGCAGTCCTTCTTCTGATGTCTGGCGGGGCTATGCCCATGAGGTGGTACAGCTGCTTTGTGGGAGTTGGGCGGAGGCATCCTGTCACGATGCGTCCAGTCTCATTCAATGCTATATTTACTTGTTCAGCGTGGGTGGAATTTTGCCAAACGGGTGCCGAGTACTCCGCAGTGGAGAAACATAAAGCTAAAGCTGACGTGCGGAGAACTGTAGGTTGCGCTCCCCATCTGCTATTTGTTAGCTTGCGGATGATGTTGTTCCTGGCACTCAGTTTCATCTTTGTGGCCAAACAGTGTTCCTTGTAGGTGAGAGCACGGTCAAGTTTAATCCCAAGATATTTTGGTGTGTCGCAGTGAGATAGATGTTGTCCCTTCCAGCTTATGTTGAGTTTCCTCCTTGCTTCCTTATTACGTAGATGAAAAGCACAGACCTGGGTTTTTGCTGGGTTGGGCTTGAGGTGGTTATTATCATAATAGTCACCCAGATTTTCAATCGCTAAAGATAATTTACTTTCTACCTCTTCAAAGGTTTTTCCCTGGGTGGCAACGACTGTATCGTCTGCATAGATGAAGGAGCAAGCGTCCATGCTGATCGGTTGGTCATTGGTATAAATATTATACAGCAATGGGGCGAGGACGCTACCTTGAGGTAGGCCGTTTTTCTGGGTCCGCCATCGGCTCTTCTTCGACTGCAGCGTGACAAAATACCGTCTATTCTGCAACAGGCACTGGATGAATTGCGCCAGTCGGTAGTCTTTTGTGGTGTTATATATTTTTGATATTAACTTACTGTGGTTTATGGTGTCGTAAGCTGCTGTAAGGTCGATAAAGGCTGCACCTGTAATTTGTTTCCGCTCGTATCCATCTTCTATGTACTGTGTAAGGTTGAGGATTTGTCCGCAGCATGACCTTCCTGGGCGGAATCCTACTTGCTCTTTAATTATATTCTTGTCTACATGTTCTAAGATGCGGTTAAGGATCATTCTTTCTAAGACTTTATAGAGCTGACAATTGTGTAATTAGCCAATATTGCATAGAAATGGAAGGTTTACGAATAAATATTAGTAGTTTTTTAAAAAGTTTTATCAAAAGCCGTAAGTTTTAGCACCGCTGCAATGACAAATTGATATACCGGTTGTTAGCCAGTTATTCGTAAAAAATAAAAATTGTTATAATCAAGACCAAACAAATACCGAAAAATACCGCGTATTCATAAGTGAAATGCCCGTATCGGTTTCAATCAGTTTTTTTTCCCATTCCTGCTGCAAGGTGTCGCCTCTCCTCTCTTATCAGGGACTCAGCACAAACGGCGGCTATCGAACAACAGAACTGAATCAGTGAGCGTGAGATGCTCAGCAATAGCAGCCACAGCTATTAGCATGCTTCACTGCTCTACACTGAAGTTGCAGCACCATGAAGACGGAGTGTAACCAACGTCAAATTGGCATGGCATGCACCACATCTTTGGATATGCAAACAACTAGCATTTCAGCGCAACCGCATAAAGTACACAGCAGCTATAATGTGCCAACAAATACTGTAGTTTCGAGTCCTGTCACAGTCGCCAGTTTATAATATTCATACGTATTAAGCAGGTAAAATAAAAGATATTATAATTTCCTGTTGTGACTAGTGACAGAGAGCGAACAAGAAAAACAATTCATTCGTGAATGGTTGTAAAAGGTAACCTCTGAAATATATCGTGAGGCAGCAGGTTCTGAGCGTATATTGTCTCTAGAAATTGCGTTTCATAGCACACTATAAACTGTCTGAAAAAGTTTGCCATTACTCAGCATTTAAAATCTGTCTTTGATGTCTTAAATAATGTAAGGAGGGAAGCAATGTAATGAGAACGTAGGACGCAACGTTAACACATTCAAACTTTAGTTCTATTTAAATACATGTACCTCGGTAATTGGAAGGTCACGTAGGCAACTGGAATAGAAGTGAAATTTAAAATGGCGGCAATGAGTTTCATAATATTAGGATTATTCGGAAAGCAAGGTCCGTCGGCCGCGAATCGGAAACCAGAATGAAAATAAAAACCGTTTTATTTCCAACAGATAGCTATACCTTCCAGCTACTTCTCTACATAGTCGCCGCTCCGACTGAGACATTTGACGTAGCGTTATACCAGCTTTATAATACCCTCGTCATAGAGTGCAGCCGCGTGCACTTTCTGCTAATTCTCTACGCTGATCTGCAGCTTTCTGTCTGTGCCAAAATGTTGTCTTCATAGACAGTGTTTCATGTGAGCAGAGATGAAGATCAGAGGGAGCCAAGTCCGGGCTGTACGGTGCAGTTGTGCAGCCGAGAATTGTAATGCAGAAGGAAATGCATGACAGTTATGTTGTGCCAGCCCGCCCGGTTGGCCGTGCGTCTAACGCACGGCTTGCCCGGCGGGAAGGAGCGCCTGGTCCCCGGCACGAATCCACCCGGCGGATTTTGTGGGTGGTTTTTAGGCGGTATTCTATCTGCCTCGGCGAATGCGGGCTGGTTCCCCTTATTCCGCCTCAGTTACACTACGTAGGCGATTGCTGCGCAAACAAGTTCTCAACGTACGCGTACACCACAATTACTCTACCACGTAAACATAGGAGTTACACTCGTCTGGTGGAGACGTTACCTGGGGGGTTCACTAGGGGCCGAACCGCACAATAACCCTGGGTTCGGTGTGGGGAAGTGGAGGTGTGAAGGCCGGCCGGTGTGGCCGTGCGGTTCTAGGCGCTTCAGTCTGGAACCGCGTGACCGCTACGGTCGCAGGTTCGAATCCTGCCTCGGGCATGGATGTGTGTGATGTCCTTAGGTTAGTTAGGTTTAAGTAGTTTTAAGTTCTACGGGACTGATGACCACAGGTGTTAAGTCCCATAGTGCTCAGAGCCATTTGAACCATTTTTGGAGGTGTGAAGTGGACTGCGGTAGTCGTCGTGGAGTTGTGGACCACTGCGGCTGCGGCGGGGACGGAGCCTCTCCGTCGTTTCTAGGTCCCCGGTTAACTACATACGTTGTGCAGGCTGCATGAAATCAGGCGAAATCTCTGACAGGCAATCATAGTTGGCGGGAGACACTATTTTCTAGGCATCTTAACGTGCTCTCTGTGCATCCAGAACTGAAACGAGCGACGTGACGCGATCGAAGGGCTTCATCGGATTTTCACTGTGGTTTCCACGTCGTGGCCGATCAGGCCTTCCCGCCTTCCCCCCCCCCCCCCCCCCCCCCCCCCCCCACACACACACACCGAATAGCCCTCGTATTTCTCAGCAATCAGCGAATCATGTCGTAGGGGAAAGCAATACATATTTAGCGCTTCTAGCTCCTATGCAAGGCTACTTTATCTCTGGCAATGGCTCTGTGCAACTGGAATTAATGACATTGCACGCCATCTATTTTATATACAGTGTAGCCGGGAAGTAAGTTCCCATTGGAAATGGCTAATATTTCCAAAAATAATTCTTCTATTTTATCGAAACCAGGTTTAGTATGATCAGCAGAATGGCAGAAATTGTTTTTACTGCGCAAATTCCTCATAGGCGCCAGCATTTTCCACCGATTTCTCCAAGCATTTCGTATTGTTCCTGAGCCGTGACTTCCTGTGATGCTCTTGGCAGGATAGTTTCTGTGACGAAGTTACGCGCTTTGCAGCGTCCTGGTTGGTTAGCGTCCTCTATTTAGGACGGCCGCGGCTCGCGAGGGCGAGACTCGGTCCAGACAGTGACGGAGATTCTGTCGGGGTTGTGACGGAGACTCTGTTGACAGCAGTGATAGAGGCATGACAGCGCACGGAGCATCGCGAGTAGTCAGTCGGCGCTTGGCGCAGGGCAAGAATGCCACAGTGTTGACATTACGGTGAGCGGAACTGGAGTGCGGAGACAGTCATCGGTCAACATAGGCTCTGTTTAAGAGTCGTGTCTATGTCGAATCCTGCAGAGAGCACTGTGCTGTTTCGGCAGCGATGCCACAGATCACCATCTATCCTACTTTACAGAACAGACAAGCCTCCGAATCCCACGCTCTGTGAAGAGACTTGGACATCCAACCATTTAGCAATTATTCAAAAACAGTCTTAATCGCATTTATTATTATTACACCGCCAACCGGTTTCAACCCGACGTAGGGGTCATCTTCTGGGCGTTTACACCATTGGTCGACTGCTGAGGTGTCACTCCTGTCTACATAACGGCAGGAAACTAGTCATTCTATGGTTGATTATTCCTCTGAGAGGCGTCAGGGCGTGGCCATTCTGCAGTGTACATGTGCTGTGTGTGTCGGCTATAATCCATTCATCTGCTCTGCGTGTCGCCCTGTAGCAGAGCGCTGCACCTACTCTGAGAAGTTGTATTACAACAAGAACTGCAATTAAGGACGTGTGTTGCGTGCAGTTCGTTACTTCCTATCCACCCACACACCTGTGTCGCTGCTTCAGCCGGAACAGTTGTGTGTTGATGGTCACTACGCATCGTACAACAGACCAGTCATGAGCGCATATTCCTCGGCTGAACTGACAGATATGAATTTGCTGTACGGAGAAGTCGGGTTGTGAACGCTTAGCAACGTGTATGTATCACGAACGCTTTCCCTACAGATGACAGTTACATCACTCATTGTTCGAGAAGCTACATCAGCAATGCATTAGTACTGGGCGTTCCACGCATGGCATGAAGTCCTAAGCATAAGAGCTTTTAATACTCTACAATTTAAAGGGGAAGTGCTGGACAGAGGTGAAGCGAACTCGTCTACAAGCACACGAGCCATCGGAAGAGATATAGGAGTCACATCTCTATGCGGAGAGAGCTCCATCAGCACTTA
Source organism: Schistocerca americana (assembly GCF_021461395.2). Lineage (NCBI taxonomy): Eukaryota > Metazoa > Arthropoda > Insecta > Orthoptera > Acrididae > Schistocerca > Schistocerca americana. The sequence continues at coordinate 465,911,778 of NC_060122.1, read as the reverse complement.
CTACATCCTTTCCGCTTGAAAGAAGTATAGGACCTTCGGCCAGCTGACTTCAACCAATACTGTATGTGCTTGTCGTAGTGGTTTATGCCACAATAAATTGCTGAGCCAGAGTTTGCATCGTGTGTCTTATTTACAGATGAAGCGTGCTTTATGAGAGACAACTGTGTAAATCCGCACAACAGCCACGTGCAGGCGCAAGAAAATCCAATGCGGCCCAACAACTGTGGCTACACATCGCTAATAACAGTATTTGGTAAACGTGAGGGGTGACGTAGTCAGCGATGATGTTATTGACCTCTTTATTCTCTCAGCTCTAGGCAGCCAGATGTATATCAGCTCTCAGGCAAATAATCTACCAGAGCTGCTAGATGACTTTCCGCTGAAAGTGGGGGGCGAAAAAGTGGTTTCAACACGATGGTGCACCTCCACATACTGACCACCGTGTGCGTCAGCACCTCATTGATGCGTTTGGTGTGAACTGGATTGAGAGAGGTGACACTGTGCCGTGGCCTCCACGATCACGCGACCTCACGCTAGTCGACTTCTTCCTGTGGGATCGTATCAAACGTAACGTGTCTACTATGCCTGCAGAACACCGCAGCTTTCTCATCGAACGAATACAGGCAGTATGTAATGCCGCTGAAACCACTCCTGGAATCTTCCAGAGAGGCCATCAGGAAATGCATTGGCGCTGCAATGCATTGCATCAGCGCGGAGCTCGCCACTTTGAACACCTGCTTTGCATTCATGTACGTACATTTTAATGTAACAAGATCCCCGTGGACTGGACTGAACGTTTTGTAAATCTATGTGACACTTTCTTTGCCTTACTATATTCGTCTCTGAATGTACCTACTTCTAGGCGCTACAGTCTGGAACCGCGCGACCGCTACGGTCGCAGGTTCGAATCCTGCCTCGGGCATGGATGTGTGTGATGTCCTTAGGTTAGTTAGGTTTAAGTAGTTCTAAGTTCTAGGGGACTGATGAACTCAGAAGTTAAGTCCCATAGTGCTCAGAGCCATTTGAACCATTTTTTGTACTTATTTCCTTAAATGAGCTGCAGAAAAAAGCAGGGGATGCATTAGCCGCGATAGACTTTAAATTATCTTCTGTTTTTGCTTTTTTTATTTTGTTCTAGAGCGGCGCTTGTTTTAAAGACGCGTTTTCTCCGTGTGTTTTCCTGTACTGTCTTTCATTGTTTAAAATGCAGGAGGTGCCTGGCCTTGTTTAGAAATTAATCGTTAAGAAAATGTTACCCGAGTATTTTTGGAGATTTGCTTTAAATTGTAGGAAAAGTCACTTCCCTCGCAGCAGAGGCTACAGACCAAATTTAGCACACAGGAGCATAGCGGAAAGAAGCAGTTGTGAAGGAAGAAAATTACGAAGGCACCCCGTAAGAATACGCGAGCTGTCGATATCGAATTCGCCGGCCCTGAGACGAAGTGATTTCATCGAAAAGGCAGGGTGTACTAGCTGGGTTTTACAGGGTGTACTAACTGGGTTTTACGCATCTGCATACTCCTACTCCAGTAAATTGATAGAGAGATTTCCAACAAGAAAGCCATACTAATGAATGCTCTAAGCGAAGAAAGATATTTTAGAAGCGGATTAGAAACTTTAATTTCTATCAGATTACCCTCTTTCACGCGGAGCTGGTTACTGAATTACAGGCAACACATATTGCAGACATATGCTGCAGAGTGACTACGACCTTCAAAGGTATAAAAAATTATAAAACGATGCCTACTGGCGCCGGAAAGTGTTATCAAACATTTTATCAAAAAAAAAAAAAAAAAAAAAAAAACTTGTTCCCCATGACGTGATCTACCACCTCTATACGTTTGTCGCAAGGACTTTAATAAAACACCTTTTATGTAAAAATCTGTTAGATTAATTTAGAGGACCAGTGTTTGTTATACAAGCCTCTTGCTGCCCCCGTCGCATATCTAACATAGTTTCCCGAGCATAGAGAGTACGTTAATGTTGGTGCGAAGAACTGTCTGCCACGCAGTGTACAGCGGCCTTCGAAGTACGCGGTCGGATGCATTATAATGTGCTCTTCCGTAGTGACGTGTGCAATGCAGGCATTGACGCAATGCTTACAGCGTGGGTGCTAAACGTTCAGAAGCGATGAAATGCATGACGCGGCACGGGGGTATCGATGTGACATGCGATAACTTCTCCATGGAAAAGCACGTGGCACCACATGTCAACAAGCAAACCCGTCTTTTAGTTAGTAAGTAGAGATCCTTATCACCGTAGGATGCGTGTAACTTCCAGAGAAGTCTGTATTCCCAACCACCTATCTAAAATTAAAAGCATGCTAAGATTTTTAGAAACTGACATTTCTCAACATTTTATTATATTAAGTGGAATAAACAAGGCGCGTTATTGATGGCTTTTTATTTCTCAACATTTTATTATATTAAGTGGAATAAACGAGACCCGTTATTGATGGCTTTTTAATGTGTGTTTTCATAGGAAAAGGGAATACGGTACTACAAAATCAGAAAGCCGGCCGAAGTGGCGGAGCGGTTAAAGGCGCTGCAGTCTGGAACCGCACGACCGCTACGGTCGCAGGTTCGAATCCTGCCTCGGGCATGGATGTGTGTGATGTCCTTAGGTTAGTTAGGTTTAAGTAGTTCTAAGTTCTAGGGGACTTATGACCACAGCAGTTGAGTCCCATAGTGCTCAGAGCCATTTCAACCATTTTTGGACAAAATCAGAAAGACGCATTCAAGTGTGACACCTACTCGATCCTGCCTCTGACTTACAAAGTGGTCCCTCATAACATTGTTCCATGTTCCACAGCACGTTCAGAACTACCGACATGCTTCAGTTTGACCTACACATTCTAAAGTGGCAGATGAGTTCGATACTGGACTCGAATTCGAAGGGGATGGAGTTCATATCCATATCCAACAGTGCGAAATTAGATTCCCTGTGGTTTTTCTACTTAATTTCTCTTATAGTGACATTGCCTTCCTCCGTTGTTATGCGGATTAGTTAGTACTCTGTCTCAAATCGCACGATATCAACCACGCATTAAGCTATAATTCATTCGTTATGTCGGTGAGTGTGTGGAAGAGAAAGAGAGAGAGAGAGAAAGAGAAAGAGAAAATATTTATTCGCTGGGAAGCTAACTTTGAAGACACTGCACGATCAATGTTGATGGCGCTCTGTGTCCACATTGACGTATGATGGAAGGCTTCACTGTGCTTTTTCGTCCCAACAAACAAAATTTCGTGCAACCTTATCGTATATACGCCACGACCACAGCTTTGCGATGATCTACTCCTGGTTCACGAAATGTTTCAGTAAAGGTAAATTAACACGTCAAAGATCCGCCTCAGTTGTGAAAAGTTACTGGTCTTTACCCAGGTTTCAGCTGGAGTAATCTAGCCTTCTTCAGAAGTATAAAATTAATACATGCCAGAATAAGGCACGGTCAAACATAAAAAGCTAAAGTACTGTGGTACCATGTCAAGCTACGTTACTTAGCTGAGGAACAGCCCCGGCCCCACTTCATGGAAAGCGGTCGGTTAGCCGCGGACGCTGCGTTGGAACTAACTGTGCCACCGTGGATATGTACTGAGCGAGACGGCGGATCACGCACATGCGCGCACGGAAAGTCAAAAGTGCCTACTATTGGCTGTCTCTGTGTTATGTACTGAGAATTTACCTACAAATGTTAAATCGTAAATTTGTGAGAGAACAAGGCACTAAGTAGATTCAATCCCGATGAGCGTTAACTATAAACCGAGACCTTATCAACTGACAAGAAATTTACGTAGACGTTAAGTTCAGCTAGTTAGATTGAAAATCCTAAATGATCACCGCTAAGTTATGTGGTTCTGCGCGATCTCATGCGGGGGATGAAAAAGGTTATGTGTCCGTAACGCGAGAACTTCTCAAAGTTAGGAGAAGGTGAAAATAAAATAATTTCCATTATACATGGAGTAATACGTCGATTTGTTAACGCGAAATTTGACTAACGCTATGTTATGGTACTACATTACTACGCATTTATGATTAACTGGATGTGTAAAGCTTAGGTCATCATTTATGACTTTATGCACAGATGGTCAACGCTGTGTTTAGGAAACTTGTAGTAACTTAACCAAACATACACTAGCTATAAATATAATGTGTCCGACCGTCTACTACATGTAGTCACAAGGGTGACGTGGAACATAACTCTTAAGGGAAAAGGTTAATTATTAGTTAGTAGTGCACTTAAATAGGTTATGCCACCCTAATTGACGATATGCACACTCTGGTGTGTCAGATATTACCTATTTAGGAAATTGCCTACAAGGCTATTAACTATTTAGGATGAGGATTATTGTGAGTGTGGTGGAATTCTCACATAGACTACCAAGAAATAAGGACCTAATATTTAAAGTAGGGTGTGTCAGGCGTCCAACGCCACTGCCACCACATTTACATACTGTTGACCAACAAAGGTCAAGCTAATAATATGAACATGAGCTGTATTCTTCCCTTTTGAACGGGAACATAAATTAGGGATATGCTCTAATAGTGAGCAAAGTAAGAATGTCTCACGTAGGTTAATAGCATAATTCAGAACCTAATATTTACATTAGGGCGTGACTGGGCATACAACGCCCCTGTCATCACACGTACTATTGACCAACATAGGTCAAGCATTTACAAAAGTAGGGTGTGGAGGAGGAGGAGGAGGAGGAAATTAGTGTCTAACGTCCCGTCGACAACGAGGTCACTAGAGACGGAACACAAGCTCGGATTAGGGAAGGATGGGGAAGGAAATCGGCCGTGCCCTGTCAAAGGAACCATCCCGGCATTTGCCTGAAGTGATATAGGAAAATCACGGAAAACCTAAATCAGGATGGCCGGACGTGGGATTGAACCGTCGTCCTCCCGAATGCGAGTCCAGTGTGCTAACCACTGCGCCACCTCGCTCGGTAAAGTAGGGTGTGACTGGGCGTGTTAAAAATTTTCAGTAAAGGCTACCATCTGATGGCGAGACTGGAGTGATCTGAAAGCCAGCACGAGAAGCCAATAAATATTTGAAGGCAATTGTTCACGGCTAGTTGCTTTCCCTGAAAGAATCATAGTCTGTTTTATCACAGTCGCAGAGCTGGACAAGATCCAGAAGGAACGAGTGAAAAATCCGTTTTGCTAGCGGTATCTAGGCACACCGATGGAAAGCACTTGTCAATATTGACAATTCCTTGACGTTACAGGGCGACAGGAGCGTGTTGCATTACGTTGTGTGTGTGTGTGTGTGTGTGTGTGTGTGTGTGTGTGTGTATGTGTGTGTCTGTCAGTGTGTAAGCAGCGGCTGCTGCTGCTGGTGCTGCGACGATTGTTCTGCCGCCCGGGCACGGGCACACAAAGCGGGAGGGTGGGCATTTTGTTCCCCCTGGCCCGTGCCAGCGATAACGCACAGAAAAGACTCTTTCTGTGAACTTGCAGCATCGCTGCGCACAGTGCCGTATCGTATCGGAACTCGGTTTCTGGGAAGCGTCGAGGGCCAGCTCCTCCCGGAAGCGCCGAGAAGAAGAACGAGCTTAGTACCTGACGTGGAAACGTAACGCAGCACGACGCCAGCTTCTGGATGTGGCATTTTTATGTAGCTGCGTGCGTGTGATCGCCCTTCCTGTTTTCTTTTCCTTTTTTTTATGTCTCTCCTGTTCTTCTTTCTGGTCCAGCAGTCTCACGAGTGATTTCTTGTGGTTTGTTTTGTGCCTGTCTGTGTGCCACGTTCGTCGACAGTAACCTCTTAACAGATTCCTTTCGTGTTCTTGCCCTACAATGCCTAACAAGGAAACATCACCAAATTGACCTAATATTTTAAGAAGAAAAAAGCTCAATAGCAAGATATCAGTCACAGAAATCGATACAGAGCAAAAATTCGAGCCGTAATTCTGACAGTATGGACTTACAACATTCCGAAAGTACAGCTTTCAAGTTTTCGCGCGCACCGTTTGTTTGTCGCTCGCTCGTCCCCACTGCCGTCACACAGCGCCCAAGAGCGAAGTACTGCACAGTGAAGAGAGTAAGAGGTTTGCAAAATACTATTTTGACATTAATAACATTGTTTTTTCACTGTGGCAAAGTGCGTGATTTCTATTAGCTAGTGCTAGAGATTTCTTTGCTTTGATTGTTTTTATGTTGCGATCGACAAATGCAGTGTAAATGAAATGAATAAGTGTGTCATGAAAGAAGTAGCGTTACGCTATTCAACTAACACCGATGTTGTGCGGTATTTTATTTGCATTTTAAAGCTTGCGCCGCTGAAGTTCAACAGATTTGCAGGAGATGCGCTATTCAACGTGATTAAATAGTAAATCGAAAATCATTAATGTCATTTCATAATAATTCTCCAGTTGCTTAGGTTTATTCATTTTGATTTTGAGGCGTAAAAAAAGCTGCAGAATGTCGGTACGAACATATTGTTAAAGTGATATTTAATTTACATGTGGGTGAGGTTGACAAATTTCTTGTTTGCATTACTTTCTATTTTTCGCGTAAAACAACGTTTTCTTGAACAAGATTTAAAAACACGTTAGGCAGATATATTCACTTTTCCCCTCGTCTTCCCTAGCCATCAACCTCCAGCGGACAGGAGAGTTCTGTTTGTCACTATAATGTACACTCTAAGACACCAGAAAACGACTCACCACGAAGGAATTATCCGGTAGATTGATGTAGCCGACCGCTGTGGCCGAGTGGTTCTAGGCGCTTGCTGGCCGCTGGTGGCCGAGGGGTCCTAGGCGCTTCAGTCTGGAACCGCGTGACCGCTACGGTCGCAGGTTCGAATCCTGCCTTGTACATGGATGTGGACTGATGACCTGAGATGTTAAGTCCCATATTGCTCAGAGCCATTTTTCTAGGCGCTTCAGTCCGGAGCCGCGCAGCTGCTACGGTCGCAGGTTCGAATCCTTCCCCGGGCATGGTTGTGTGTGATGTCCTTAGGTTAGTTAGGTTTAAGTAGTTCTAACTCTAGGGGACTGATGACCTCAGATGTTAAGTCTCATAGAGCTTAGAGCCATTTGAACCAAGACAGATGTACATGCACAGACAAACATATGATTACATTTTCAGAAAAATTGGATGATTTGTTCAAATGAAAAAGATTCACAAACTGAGCTAGTCAATAACACGATGTCAACCTCTGGCCCTTACGCAAACCATTATTTGGCTTGGCATTGATTGATGCAGTTGCTGGACATTCTACTGAGGGATTTCGTGCCAAATTCAGCACGAGTGGCGCTTTAGACAGTCGAAATGCTGAGGTGGTTGGGGGGCCCTGCCCATAATGTTGCAATCTTTCTCAATAGAGGAGATGTTCGGCGACCTTGCTGGCCAAGGTAGGGTTTGGAAAACACGAAGTAAAGTAGTAGAAACTTTCGCCGTGTGCGGACGGGCATTACTGAAAAATATGTCCAGGATGGCTTTCCATGAAAGGCAAGAAAATGGGGCGTAGAATGTCGATGACAGCCGCGCGGAGTGGCCGCGCGGTTTGAGGCGTCATGTCACGGACTCCGCGGTCCCTTCTGCCGGAAGTTCGAGTCCTCCCTCGGGCATGGGTGTGTGTGTAGTTCTTAGCATAAGTTAGTTTATGCAGTGTGTAAGTCTAGGGACCGATGACCCTAGCAGTTTGGTCCCTTACGAATTCACATTTGAACACACACACACACACACACACACACACACACACACAATGTCATTGACATATCACCGTGCTGTAAGGGTGCCTCGGACGACAAGCAAAGAGGTCCTGTTTGGAAATGAAGTGATATCTCAAACCATCGTCCCTGGTTCTTGGGCCGTATGGCGGGCGACACCGCTGTCCAGGCCGTATCCACAGACGTACACTCCTGGAAATTGAAATAAGAACACCGTGAATTCATTGTCCCAGGAAGGGGAAACTTTATTGACACATTCCTGGGGTCAGATACATCACATGATCACACTGACAGAACCACAGGCACATAGACACAGGCAACAGAGCATGCACAATGTCGGCACTAGTACAGTGTATATCCACCTTTCGCAGCAATGCAGGCTGCTATTCTCCCATGGAGACGATCGTAGAGATGCTGGATGTAGTCCTGTGGAACGGCTTGCCAAGCCATTTCCACCTGGCGCCTCAGTTGGACCAACGTTCGTGCTGGACGTGCAGACCGCGTGAGACGACGCTTCATCCAGTCCCAAACATGCTCAACGGGGGACAGATCCGGAGATCTTGCTGGCCAGGGTAGTTGACTTACACCTTCTAGAGCACGTTGGGTGGCACGGGATACATGCGGACGTGCATTGTCCTGTTGGAACAGCAAGTTCCCTTGCCGGTCTAGGAATGGTAGAACGATGGGTTCGATGACGGTTTGGATGTACCGTGCACTATTCAGTGTCCCCTCGACGATCACCAGTGGTGTACGGCCAGTGTAGGAGATCGCTCCCCACACCATGATGCCGGGTGTTGGCCCTGTGTGCCTCGGTCGTATGCAGTCCTGATTGTGGCGCTCACCTGCACGGCGCCAAACATGCATACGACCATAATTGGCACCAAGGCAGAAGCGACTCTCATCGCTGAAGACGACACGTCTCCATTCGTCCCTCCATTCACGCCTGTCGCGACACCACTGGAGGCGGGCTGCACGATGTTGGGGCGTGAGCGGAAGACGGCCTAACGGTGTGCGGGACCGTAGCCCAGCTTCATGGAGACGGTTGCGAATGGTCCTCGCCGATACCCCAGGAGCAACAGTGTCCCTAATTTGCTGGGAAGTGGCGGTGCGGTCCCCTACGGCACTGCGTAGGATCCTACGGTCTTGGCGTGCATCCGTGCGTCGCTGCGGTCCGGTCCCAGGTCGACGGGCACGTGCACCTTCCGCCGACCACTGGCGACAACATCGATGTACTGTGGAGACCTCACGCCCCACGTGTTGAGCAATTCGGCGGTGCGTCCACCCGGCCTCCCGCATGCCCACTATACGCCCTCGCTCAAAGTCCGTCAACTGCACATACGGTTCACGTCCACGCTGTCGCGGCATGCTACCAGTGTTAAAGACTGCGATGGAGCTCCGTATGCCACGGCAAACTGGCTGACACTGACGGCGGCGGTGCACAAATGCTGCGCAGCTAGCGCCATTCGACGGCCAACACCGCGGTTCCTGGTGTGTCCGCTGTGCCGTGCGTGTGATCATTGCTTGTACAGCCCTCTCGCAGTGTCCGGAGCAAGTATGGTGGGTCTGACACACCGGTGTCAATGTGTTCTTTTTTCCATTTCCAGGAGTGTATTTGCTGGTCATTGAGGCTAACTTCGAAATGGGACTCACCACTGAAGACAATTCTACCTGAGTCAACTAGATTCCAGGAAGAATGTGCTTCACACCACTGCAGACGGTCTCGTTGGTGTACAAAGGTTAATGGTATTGTATTGTATGTTAACCGGTGGCCTAGAAACGACGGAGAGGCTCCGTCCCCGCCGCAGCCCCAGTGGTCCACAACCCCACCATGACTACCGCAGTCCACTTCACACCTCCGCCGCCCCACACTGAAGCACTCTTTCAGAGTTACTGTGCGGTTCGGCCCCCGGTTTTTATAAGCCAATTGGAGGTTGTTTCGCAGCTTGATAGATGACTGGTGTGTAATATTAAACTGTTCGTCTCGACTCCCCCGACACTACTGCGGTGCGTTGTAAACAGTTATCGTTTACACCCTGTATAAAATGCACCACACACACACTACACTGGCAGACATGATGACTCTACGAACCGTCTTATTAGACCGCTGTGCAGCGACGACTGCGGTGCCTACAGTACGGCGCGCTGGATGTCACTGCCGATCAGCAGTTCACATGAATTGTACGTTAGCCGTTTACTGAATAAACGAACGCTCAAAACCGTTCCAATAGGAATTAATAATAAATTTAATAAAAGTGCGGTCAGCAGAGAGCTAGCATATTAAAATTACAAAGAGGAGGGAACCTTTATATAAATTACGTAATAAATACTGCAACACAGGTTTTAAACAAATAACATTCCATTGTGAAATAAAACCAGTCTGATGTACAGCCGGCGTACGAACATGCACGAAATGAACATCTTGCCACTACGAGCCTCTGACACGAATACTTCTCTTAGATTCTGGGAAAAGGCATCAGAGACATTGTGCGTGATAACGAAGAAGTGCCAATATAATACAAAATGCTTCAGCCAAACGTGAGTCAGGGTTCTAACCAGACTGAGCGCAAAATAATATTACATCCTCTGACAAACAGTAATACACAGCCACTTAAATTAATGAATGATAGGATTGAGATTCTACTGTTAGGCAGAACACATTTAGCATAACTATCTTAACTTAGTAACTGTTGATAAAATTCATCATATCACACCGCGACAAGAAAAGTGACACAAGTAAAGAAAGCTATGCTTGAGAAAAATCGAGTCAAAGAATTCTATAAAACATGGACTGAAACAGTGTAAGCTTTCTTAAAATTTCTGATAAATATATTTTGCATTAAATTCCATTGTATCCTATACAACAGTAATAGGGACGTGTACTTCGGTTCACGCCGAATGTGAGGTGTTATCAGGTAATTATTGTTGTTCAAATGTGTGTGAAATCTTATGGGACTTAACTGCTAAGGTCATCAGTCCCTAAGCTTACACACTACTTAACCTAAATTATCCTAAGGACAAACACACACACCCATGCCCGAAGGAGGACTCGAACCTCCTCCGGGATCAGGTAATTATTAATTAGTTCTTTGAATTGTCTCACTTTTCTTAAAACTTTGTTTTTGTTATGAGCCCTCATGTAATACTTCTTCCACTTTTTCGCTTCAAATAATATATACATATATATTTTACTTACTATAATTTAATACAACACTGGAGCCTCCGTCAGGGAAAATTAGTACTAAAATTAGAATTAAAATGGAAAACAAGTTGAAACTGTTGTATTAGAAAAATACAAAATGCGGAATTGTAATTTATGAAAATTTATACCATTTAATAAGGAATACCAATTAGGTACAATCTGAGCAACACAATTTACGAAAGCACAGGATCGTAAATGGCTCAATATAATGTACGAATACGTTTCGCAGAGAAAATTGCTTCAATATGAACCTTATTTATAACAGAAAATTGCATCAGGTTACCTTCCATTAGGAACGTGGGTGCACTCAACGACTGTGATATGACTTTCAAATGATAGAGCACAGCAATCAATATCAGTAGTCATTACGCAGTAGTCTTGAAAGAACTGTGACGACGCCCGAAGAACGTACTAGAACATGCATTGATATATGATATGGTGCATTGATAATGGCTAGGCACTGACCGAAATCTAGATTTTCCGAATAAAACCTGCAAGAAAAGGACGACTGATTGCTGTGCTCTATGATTTGAAAGAAAATTCCACTGTTTTCCTTGTACGCTGCAATCCTCGAAGTTTCGTAAAATTTACAAGAGCGGCAATCGTCAAAACAGTGTCTGTTTCTTCAGACACGCATGTAAGAAACATACATTGTATATACACAGAAATTGTAATAATCAATGATATTAAAAATTACACTTCTGGCCATTAAAATTGCTACACCACGAAGATGACGTTCTACAGTCGCGAAATTTAATCGACAGGAAGAAGATACTGTGATATGCAAATGATGAGCTTTTCAGAGCATTCACACAAGGTTGGCGCCGATGGCGACATCTACAACGTGCTGATATGAGGAAAGTTTCCAACCGATTTCTCGTACACAAACAGCAGTTGACCGGCGTTGCCTGGTGAAACGTTGTTGTGATGCCTCGTGTAAGGAGGAGAAATGCATACCATCACGTTTCGGAGTTTGATAAAGGTCGGATTGTAGCCTATCGCGAATGCGGTTTATCGTATCGCGACATTGCTGCTCGCGTTGGTCGAGATCCAATGACTGTTACAGAATATGGAATCTGTGGATTCGGGAGGGTAATACGGAACGCCGTGCTGGATTCCAACGGCCTCGTATCACTAGTAGTCGAGATGACATGCATCTTATCCGCATGGCTGTACCGGATCGTGCAGCCACGTCTCGATCCCTGAGTCAACAGATGGGGACGTTTGCAAGACAACAACTATCTCTACGAACAGTTCGACGACGTTTGCAGCAGCATGGACTATCAGCTCGGAGACCATTGCTGCGGTTACCCTTGACGCTGCATCACAGACAGGAGCGCCTGCGATGGTGTACTCAACGACGAACCTGGGTGCACGAATGGCGAAACGTCATTTTTTAGGATTAATCCAGGTTCTGTTTACAGTATCATGATGGTCGCATCCGTGTTTGGCGACATCGCGGTGAACGCACATTGGGAGCGTGTATTGGTCATCGCCATACTGGCGTATCATCCGGCGTGATGGTATGGGATGCCATTGGTTGCACGTCTCGGTCACCTCTTGTCCACGTTGACGCCACTTTGAACAGTGGACGTTACATTTCAGATGATTTACGACTCGTGGCTCTACCCTTCATTCGATCTCAACGAAACCCTTCATTTCAGCAGGATAATGCATGACCGCATGTTGCAGGTCCTGTGCGGGCCTTTCTGGATACAGAAAATGTTCGACTGCTGCCCTGGCCAGCACAGTCTCCAGATCTCTCACCAACTGAAAACTTCTGGTCAATGGTGGCCGAGCAACTGGCTCGTCACAATATGCCAGTCACTATTCTTGATGAACTGTGGTATCGTGTTGAAGGTGCATAGGCAGCTGTACCTGTACACGCCATCCAAGCTCTGTTTGACTCAATACCCAGGCGTATCAAGGCCGTTATTACGGCCAGAGGTGGTTGTTGTGGGTACTGATTTCTCAGGATCTATGCACCCAAACTGTGTGAAAATGTAATCACATGTCAGTTCTAGTATAATATATTTGTCCAATGAATACCCGTTTATCATTTGCATTTCTTCTTGGTGTAGCAATTTTAATGGCCAGTAGTGTACATTCAACTTACCTCGTAGATGGAAAATGTCACAGCTAAGAATGTGCCGCTCTTAATGAACGACCCAAGCGTAGCAAAGTCAAAGTGGCGCATCATGAAACTAACACAACTACCGCGAACTGAAGAAATTGCGAGATAGAGATGTGACGTTTCCGTGCACGTTGAGGCATTTCGCATGATTTTCCATTGGCAAACAAAAAATTGCCGTTTTTTGACTTGTGTAACTTTTCTTGCCGTGGTGCGATGTGCAGATTGAAGCTCGTACGTAGGCTTTTGAAACAGGCTGTACTTTATTTCTGTTGATGACGCTCCACTCCGTATAACATATGGGACGGATGTGACTGCCAGCGCGGGAAAAGCCCAAAGAGTCTTCACGGTTGTGCGAAGCATCCTTTAGTGACCGTGATAGTAAAGTTGCAGAAACACTCGCTTGTGTAGAGGCTTGTAGAAAGTCTTTCTTCTCACGCAAACCATCCGCGAATAGAACAGGAAGGTTGGCTGGGGAGGGGCATACCATTTAGCCTCCTCTACGCACTGAGCTGTCGTTCTATACGAGTGCGTACTTTGCATGAGTAATCGTGAGCTGTGGCTGCTGGTAGAGTCGCCTCGCCGTTAATTGCTGTGGCGCGGCACGCTGGTGGAAAAGCAACAGCGGACTGCGCGGCGGGTGGCGGCGTTGTAGGACGAGAGTGGTGCTCGCGCTTCCCGGCGTCCGCACCTCTCAACAGCGAGTCATTACGGGCTGAGCGCGCGCAGTTCTTGCTGCTCGGAATGCGCGCCTCTCGACCACCGCTGCACCAGCAGCAGTGCTTTGTGGCGAGGCGGTAACTCGCGCAGAAAGCCGTCTAAACTCCTCTGCCGCCAATAGCGGCTCGGTGACTGAGGAGGCGGGCTTGTCGTCTTACCATCTGTTTGTTTCCTTATCTTAGGCGATAAAAAAGAGGCTATCAAGTGCGCTGCAGTCCTAATTTATATCTCGCGTTCTGTCAGTGCTTTTAGTGAATAGGTATGACATTTGCAGAAGACTATTATAACGTATCTCGACTGGAAAGAGAGAAGGTTTAACAAATGAGCAGTTACTTGCATAAAGTGTAACTGAGGATACTGTTCTGAACAACATTACATCAGTATTTGTGTCATTTGCCTACTGATAATTGTCGTCGTTACAAGTCGCATGTTTTTAGGTTGGTTAGTACCTCCGAGTGCATGTGACAAGAGCAAGCTATTAATGCTTATTTTCTCCTGGGCACCAGGTCAGGTGCTGAAGTACGGAAATGTGGACGCAAAAAAGTTAGTCTATACTGACAGGCTTAGTCCACTTATTTGTGCAGTACGAGCGTGCAGAAAAAATCAGGTCGTAAAGTTTGCAACATGCTTGCGGGAAGATTGACACAGAGAAAAAAACATCCAACAAACTGATGTGTGTACTTATATATCTGCACTTATTCCCGTTACACCATGTATGCTACTGAATGCACCTGCAACATTATATGAATGTATGACACACAGTTCAAGAGATATGACGTCTATGGCTATGGCTATGGGCCAGTGCCCGAGGGAGACTTGGGACGCATCTCAAAAGTGTTAACCCATGTGAGGGATGTGGTTAAAGTTTAACGTTTTGAGATCAAGGACGTAATTATAAATGAAGTATTAGTTCACGGAACCCCCCTCAGGGGCCAGAAAATTTTCTACAGCTTACTGAAAAAATTAATTGCACTGTGCCGTTAGTACTCATTCCAGTTGTTCTCCACCGTATAGAATACTGATCCTACATTATTTGTAGAGTTGTAAAACTACCTTAGGCTACTATACGATAAGTGTATTGCTTACCAATCGTGCGTTACCTCATAACGATCGCTTTCTTTGGGTGTGCAGTCCATGTCTTTCTAGATTTCCCTCAAAACCGGAAGCGGTGAATTCTCTAGAAACTGAGTGACGATATATAAAGGGCTGAGTAACCTATGGAACACTTTTGTTGTGCATAGTTATCCTACTGTCTGTTACTTAAAGGTAAACATTAGCTGCAGTAAAAATGAAACTGTCAATGTTAATTCAAGTTTTGTTCGAAAACTGTTGGTCTGTAACGTGAAACAGTGAGATATTGCAGTAAAAATAAACAAAATAATACAGATTTATCATATAGCGCTAGAAAACGCGATTTCCTCTACAAAAAGGTAAAATAAAAGATCCTCAAAACAAAGATCTACCAAACATCGATTCAATAATTCGTCAAATTTATATAAAACGTTCCATTTACTAAAAAACAACTTTCACATTTATCAATAATAACAGCAAGCTGTTGCCTTTGATCATGATGAAGAACATTCTATTGAATATAAATAACAACAATAATTGTATACATTTTTACGTTTGTGTATGTAAACTGTACTTGCATAAAAAATGATTGCTTTGATTACATAAAAACGCAGAAGTTACACGATCAACAGATTTTTATTACTTGTAAAATGAAATTTATTTTCTGTTGAGATATGAACTACACAATGAACTAACACTGAATGATGTGCGGTTTTAATGATGTGCAAAGGAAACAAAAAGACAATGAGAAGTCATCGGTTCCCAGTTTCTCTTTTACACATTCATTTATGTTTCTTTCCCTGCCAATGCTACCAGGACTACGGGTAATCCTGTTATTTACCACTTCATTTATGTACTGTACCAAAACTATGGAACCGTAGTTTTGGTAAAGCGTTGTTGTAATTGTTTAGATGTGAGCATTTGTAGAAATTGAAGAGAAGGACTAAAACATTTAAACAGAGCGTTAGGTTATTTCAATTGGTTCAAATGACTCTGAGCACTATGGGACTTAACATCTGAGGTCATCAGTCCCCTACAACTTAGGAAATCACACACATCCATGCCCGAGGCAGGATTCGAACCTGCGATCGTAGTAGCAGCGCGGTTCCAGACTGAAGCGCTTAGAACCGCTCGGCCACACAGGCCGGCTTTAGGTTAGTTCAGAGCTAATATCGGATCAATGCGCAGAGTAAGTAGAACTGCGGAGCAGCCACAAGTCCCATACAACTTTCCTCTATTACCGGTTCCGACCGTCAGACGCTAGCATCTTTAGAAATTTACTAGCCAACTGGCACACGCGAAGTCTGACGTCGGCGCTGTACATGGGCAGACACATTTAACGTATGGCCGTTGGCTGCTAAGTCTCTGAAGATACTAGCGTCTGACGAGCAAAGCTAGTAACAAAGGAAAGTTGTTCGCGGCTTGTGGCTGCTCCACGATTTTACTTCTTACGGTCGCTGTTCCCCCTGCAGACGATGCCTTCGCTAGCTAAATGCGCAGCTAACTTGCTCGAAGACTTGAGGTAGTCGCATTCCGTACACAGGCCCTTGTGTGGTGCCGACACGTGTAAACATGTAAGCGTAATTCGAACTTCTGTATATTTATGGACACACTAAGTGAGGCAGGATGTTTGGAGAGAAACAATATTTACCTAGATGTGTTTACGCGAGCAACTGTTCGCAGGCTGATTCACGTGGTAACTGATTACACTCTAGCTATGAAGGTGAGTAGAACCAAGGGTACAAACGAAATCTTCCGGCTTCTTTCAGTGTCACGAGAAAACTGTACAAGCCGAACACCCGATTAAAATTTGAGAGTTTACTATCAAAAACCGTCTTGATCACAATTTATTTATTACGGTGACCGGTTTCGACCGCTACTGTGGTCATCAGACCAATGATTAAGAACTCATTGGTCTGAAGATGACCACAGTAGTGGTCGAAACCGGTCACCATAATTAATAAATTGTGATCAAGACTGTTTTTGATAGTAAATATTTATAACACATTGATCACTGTTCACTCCCACAATGTATTCAAAAGTTAAATTTGAGAGGGTTTGTAACCGTCGCAGAATAGTATAGGATGCATTAGCATTGCTGCTCCTCCTCTCCCTGTTGCGAGCATAGGTACATCATGGAAGAAGTCTTAACAAGTAAAAGATGTTCAGTAGCAGAGAGCCGTACGACTTGACGTCGCGTCATGAACAAGCCGTGTAGTCTGTGAGGTCCGTAATCACTGTTTTCTTTTTCGGACCTTCAATTTGTTAGAAGGTCGTAGTGCGAGGGGTGTTCAATAAAAGTTGCAATCATTGTTTTTTTTCGGAAAGCGGGTTGGATTTATTCAGGATTCCAATACACCATATTATTCCCCACTCTTTTGGCTACAAAACTCTATTTTACAACATAAACTCCGTTCAATGCGACGGCCTTACACCACCTTACTGGGAAGGCCTACCTTGCTGCATCAATAACCTCCTTATCTTCACGCACTGTTTCTCGCAGAGTGCATCCTTCATTGGGTCAAATAGATGGAAGTCGGAAGGTGCGAGATCCGGGCTCTGGATGAAGAAAAGTCCAGTGAAGTTTTATAAGTTCCTCTCGGGTGCGCAGACTTGTGCAGCGAGGGATTTGATTGTGGTCTGTCGATCTTCTGGACTGAGAGTGTCCGCACGTTCCAACATTGCAGGACTGACAGCTGCGTGCGACCTGCCGGCAAGCAGGGGATCAGGCAGGCTCACGCGGACCTTGCTGCGATGGTGACATATGCCTCGTCCAACGACTCGCGGTGCTTTTGTTCACTTCCAAGTCTCCGTAGACATTGTGCAAGCTTCTATGAATATCTGCCGTGCTCTGATTTTCCGCGTTTTGCTTGGAATGCACCTTCGTTACAGAAAGCTTCGTATAGCACCGCGACCTATCGGAAATTCGTGAAGCTCTGGGGACACTATGTCCCACAACCAACTCTGCATTTTTTCAACCGAAACTGACCGAAAAAAAAGTGTTGCATTGCTAATTGAACGGCCCTCGTAAGTGTTCTAAGCAACGTAAGGGTGTAGAAATCACTGAACACGTGAGAAATAGATGATATTTTTGTTTATTTTCCAAGTAAAATAAAGAGTAATGCTAAATCTGATACTATAGTTGTATCCCTTACACATTTTTCTTTAAGAAATCATTTTTGTTTCCACATCGAACGCTTCCTGTAACTGCAGCACCAGGTGGTAGGCCTCCTTCCAGCAGGAACAGTGGTCATCGTCGGGAATTCCCAAAGCCCTCCTATTAGGTCTGTAACAAATAATTTTGTATAAGTTGTTTTAATATTTTTCTATCACATAATACATAGGATAATTGAAAAATATTACGTCCTAACAAAATGGTGACTTTTTGAAACGTGTGTCAGTTACTTCGCCCACGAAATCGAGACAGAAGCGTGCACCGAAAACAGACTTTTAAAGATGTCACAAATGGCTAGGCCCTCTGATAGAGAATTCGGTTTAGAATGGCGGCATCAAATTCGGATCAAAATCGTACGTACCATTCTCAAATTACGTTTCCCGCCAGTTTGAAAAACACGGTTTCGAGAAAAGCGTGTTTAAAGTTTTGGGTTACATTTTTTGCAGTTAAAAATGCTTCTAGTCAACAATATCTGTATCATACAGCAATCCTTCCAGATCCAAAAGAAGGTCCGCCTCTGTGGTGTTCGTGGTGGTCGTGCCGGCCTCTTTGGCAGCCACGGTACTGTTATCTGCTGCTCCTCTCGCTCGATACGCTTTTCGCTCGTTTTTGTGCAGAAATTGTAACAGGTTGGTTCGATCTCGAGTTCGATCATGTTCAAAATTTCCATAATGCCTGTTACACCTCTGGTGTTTTTCGGAGACACTTTTTCACAAATCGACTTGTAATTCGAGAAAGGAGTTTCAAGCGAACTTGAGATGAACAATGCAATGAAGTAGATATACCAGAGAACGTTTTAAGAAAAAAAAAATGCTGTGTCTTGAAGTTCTCTAAGAGGACAACTAAGCTTCAGAATTTAATCTGTACGCCGACGGACACTCGCGTTCAGCTGTATAGTGAAATTTCGGTATTTCCGTTAGCGTTTAAACCATTGTCCAATACCAGATATGTGAATGTCCAGCAAATCGTGTATACGTAGCCTGAAACCGACTATCTCTGCTTCGTTTACGCAGATATCGTTGCAGTGATTTATGGAATCTACATCCGCATTTACATCTATATCCGTACTCTGCAAACCACCATGAGGTATGTGGCGGAGGGTACTTCCCACCCTTTCCTGTTCCAGTTGCGAATCTGCCCAGGAAGGATAATGGTTGGTAACCTCCATGTCAGCTCCAGTCTTTCTGATTTCTGGGAACGTACTCTCTCGAAATGTAAACTGTAAACAGCAGCGTGATGCAGATTATCTCTCTTGGAGCGTCCATCACTCAAGTTGGATGAGCATCAACTTGCGCTCACTAAACGAAACCATGACGAAGAATGCTGCTCTTGTTTTTATCTCAAATGGATTTAACCAACCAACTAGATAAGTAACTAATACCACCACTTTCTTTGCGTATAATACCTCTATTAGCGTTTGTCTAGCGCCATTAAGACTGGTACACACACAATAAACGATGGTACGGCCACCTCACTTTGTGATGGCTAATGGACACCGTCATAACAGTTCTATGGCAAAAGCTGCATATTTACACAGTTAACATCGGTTCAAAATGAAAGATTTAAGCTCCCACAATAGGTTAATCAGTTGGAGAATTAACCAATGGCTGTATAGCCGAATCGACGTACTGATACAAGCCATCTCAAACATCCATCTCAACTGGGCGACACCTCGGCGAATGCCAGATGTAGAAATGCTCCTCGGTTCTTGACTGGTAGCACCAGCATTTTCAGTTGTGTACTGAACTGCCGACACTAAAAGCTTACACTGTGGAGGTGTTCGCACCCGCTTTCTAAATCAATGTCAGTTGATGTCATGCTCTTGATTATTGTCCTGGAAGACCGACGATGGACGTAATATTTTTAGGACTCATGGGATTCAGGCGGAAGGTCTACATAAACGCAATAAACGCCAAGTGTAATGAACAGCTGATTCCACTGACATTCTGTGCGAGACAGTCACATACAGTATCGAACCAGAAGTACCTGAACAAATGTGTGTTATAAGGGTTTTAAATAAAACTGCACAAAAAGAATGCATGAAGACGTATCAAATACACAGGAATATTAGAACAGTAGTGATTTAAGGAAATGCAGATACAGCGCAACCACGCTTTAGCAACGAATTGCAGAGGCTATTATGGAAGCCTGACGTCGATTAGCGAGTGTACCGATACTCATTGCTGTGTGCTAAACGACGCCACCAGCAGTGCAAAATTCTAGTACCAGTGTAACGACGCGGTACTCTCTTCCTACTAACGTTAACTAACTTGCAAATTGGTATCACGGGTTTCGGCCTGTGGCGACTTTAGCTCCATAGCGGTTTCTGATATGGTTTTCGATTCACATTGTGGCTCAACGTCCATGTCGAATGAGAGGTTCTGCAATAACCCTGCTAAAACGAACTTTCGAACTGTCTCAGCTGCCAACAGTGGCTATTCATAGTGCAACTTCGCTGGTTTACTTCATGATCACGTTTGGCGATACTGTCGTGTTCGACAGTATAATAAGTAAGCGAAAACAGAGGCTCTGAGTGGTTAGAGAGAGAAATTTTAGTGTCGTGGAGGAAGGGTCATGTCGAATCACGGCGTTGCCAGAAAAAGCAAGAGTACAAGCGTTTTTTAGGAGTCTCAGAGCTGTAAAGTGCGGTCCATGTGTGTGTCAGCATCATTCGAAAAGAAAGACAGGTGGATAAACAGGAATTATAGTCAAGTAGTGTCAGATGAGAGAAGGGAAAGACCTGTGTTACCAACATGGCGGCCATTTTGGAAGCCGCCATCCTGGATGGAACTCGTAATTTTCTTGTGAAAACGGGGCCAAGTGAAATAGCAAACAGACGGTGATTTGCACGATAAAAAGAAAAGTGTATTGCTTTTGGGCATAACTCTACTCATTCTCGAGTCATGTTGCATTTCACACAGAACTAGCAAAATGTTGATGATAACACAGAAAGACTCGACACTGTCCAGTACGTCGTAAGGTTGTTGTCATTCGCCTCAACCATTGCTCACGCATTTTAACCAACACACGTCCCGGAATTCGAGCACGAGCATCAGGAATCCGCTCCCTGAGGTGAGGCGTGCAAGGTGTCTGGTATTCACCACCTTCACACGTCCCCAAAAATATAAATCTGACTTAAATGCGGATAACGTGGGAACCACTCCACTAGATCTCTACGACCTATCCATCTCAGAGTAGACTGGATATGCAAGTACGCCTCGACAGCTAGTCCTTAATGAGCTAGTGCACCATCGTGCTGAAAGGGAAATATTCAGTCTTCAGACAGAAGAGACGGTAGCACACCTTAGTATATTAACTGCAGGTAACAGGCTGCTGTTAGTGTAGCCCGAAAGAAGAAGGGTCTGACAATGCGACAACAGTGTGTTCCACATCAAACAATGACTTTGATGTGCCAACTACGTTCGATTGATGTCCAGTGAGGACTGACATCTGACAAATATCTGTGATTCCGTTTATTTACCTTTCCGTTTACAGAGAAATTAGCTTCATCCATAAACAGTACGTCATAGTGGAAACGACGGTTTTGGTCTAGCTTGCCCATCACCCCTTCTCTTAACTGAAAGCCACGATCTGGATCGTTCTCGGGGAGACGCAACACTCGCGTTTTGTAAGGATACCAATTATGTATGGTCAGACACCGGTTTCATCAGACACGTGGCGAGTTCTGAGCTGTGGACTCTAACTGAGCGTGGCACAACAGCGCTTATGTTGCTTATTCCATAGATGATTCCCATCGTGCAGCTTTTTGTTTGTATGCCACAGAGTCAGTTCCTCGGAATTTCATGAAAAGTTTCACCACCACACTGTAAGTCACGATTGGTCTATCTGCGTGACGTGGGCTGACATTTTCTGCGACAACGGAGGTACTCATCTCTCCTCAAATCTGGACCTTCTCAGCGCTTTCGGCTTCTGTTTACGTCGTTAGTTTTCCCATCACCTGTAGAAAAAAAAAAAAACCACCAATCCTAAATCGAGAATGAGTAAACTTACGCTCAAATAATTTTTCTCTTGTTATTCTGTGTCTGCTGAGTCACGCGACCTTATTTCAATATGAATATTACCAGTTGCGTCTAAGATGGCG
Organism: Schistocerca americana; assembly: GCF_021461395.2. Classification (NCBI taxonomy): domain Eukaryota; kingdom Metazoa; phylum Arthropoda; class Insecta; order Orthoptera; family Acrididae; genus Schistocerca; species Schistocerca americana. The sequence continues at coordinate 465,889,704 of NC_060122.1, read as the reverse complement.
GCTTCTAAAATGGCAGCAGTGTTCGTAACATAGCCCCATAACTTTTACCCATCTCGCATCTCATACTACCTTCCTTTAAATTTCTGCTTTTGTTTTAGAAGCGTGGATCCATACTTAGGACCCAACGCAAAAGGGTCCGCAAGGGCGGGGGGAATCTGAGAATTAACAAAATCCACCAATTATTGTCCAGGATTCCATGAAACTGCAGGTCTAGACTTACCCAACACTATAGAAAATTCTTAAGAAAAAACTTCAGTTTCTGCATTTTAAGGAGTATCAATTTGAGAGTTTTTCCTGATTATTTTGCTGTTTCATATTGTTTGAAAAGGTACGGCCGATTTTCTTACACATCCTTGACATAATTCGAGCTTGTGCTCTGCCTCTGCTGACCTCGATGTCGACGGGAAGTCCAATCTTCCCTCCTTTCCCTCCTTCTATGTCATATTTTTAATTGTAGGTGAGAACCGAATATTATTGGTATATGACTAAAAATATGTACTTAGCACATACTAAAGAAATATCCTTACGATCTCGGTATGAAAGTAATATACGTAATCAACATTGAGCATCTTATTAGTTAAATAAAAAAAGAGTCAATTTCAGAATGTTGCCCCCTCTTAGATAAATTTCTGCAGACGCCGATGGCCCATCCTATTGAAACCTTCCAGTCTCCTCTATACCTCTTTTGTTATTACGCAATAACCGTCTCCTCTATATCTCTTTTGTTACGCAACCTTCCCTTTTACAATAACCTATGTAACCTTCCCTTAGGATTTCTATCTCTTGCTTAATAATAACAAATGAAATCTTCCCTTTGAAATTTATTCTCTTTCTCAGTCTTCGCATACAAATTTAATTGCTGCTTATTAAAGGTGATTTTCTGATTATTTCGACGAAACCAGAATGTGCCGTCGTCGTGGCCCTCAGTCGTTATCTGCAATAACCCAAAACTGTTCCTTACCTTTTTTTAGTGTTACTAGATCGCCATCTGACTGCTACATCGAACTGCGGCGTGAATACACTTACTCTGGTTTACTATACGCTATTAACTGCTGGTGGGCTGTCATAATAAGTGGCTGTATTCATTACCAAAGCTGACGTTATTGTTTAATAGCAAAGCTGAACTGACGTTATTCTTTAATTAATTTGACTGAAGTTATGTAATTCATAGTTACACTTTTTCTTGGCAACAATAAAATTTTTGCAAAGTTTTACGATGATGATTTTTGGGATGGATTATAATCAGTAATGCAACATTGCTGGCAAAAATTAGTTATATTCTGAAAACGCTTCTTCAAATATTTACTGCTGGTAATAAAATGATTTTTACAAACGTTCAAATGGGACTTACTTTTTACAATAATCTTACGACTAGCATTGCGCAAACATACCTTCAGTAGTCTTGAGTTTCTCAAAAAAAAAAAATTCTCAAAAAAAAAAAAAAAAAAAAAAAAAAAAAAAAAAAAAAAAAAAAGACAATAATATTAGTTCCTCTTATGATAATAGTTAGTTGATGTCTCTGTACATCCGAATATAATCTCTTGTAAATCATAGCTGGTGGCTGGCAGGCACACTACTCCTCTCAACCTCTCGCTTCAGACCTGCTACCGACTCGCTTCACATCTCGCTTACTACTGACTTCCTACGAACACTAAAGTGCGGTCTCTCACGCCAACAATGCTTTCTGGTGCAGACAATCCCTGCTACCATTACAAAATGTATCAATGCCCGGTCTTTCCCGCTCTTTTCTTAAAATGTATCCATACGCGGTCTCTCCCGCCCTTTTTAAAATTATATCAATTTGCGGTCTCTCTTGTCAACAATACTTTTGGCGCAGACATTCCCTGCTACCACAATTATTTCCAACATGACAAATATTAATTATTACTACTTAATCCTATTAATAAAATATAAACATCTTTCATAAATTGTGATTTGACAGTAGACAATAGAAATATACACGTCTTACACTATATACTGGACAGCACGGAAGACGCCTGCTGTCCTGGTACCCGGAGCACACGGTCCAGCGGCACCAGATGGAGGCTCTGTCTCGGGGGAGGGCGCCTCGGGGCCTCTGTGACCCCGTGACTCTCTCCCACCCCTCCCCGCCCCCCAGACGCGCCAGCAATATCTTGCCTCGCTAAATCACATTTGCAGCCCTTATCGACCTCGGTGGCGGCGCCTTCGCCCTCCGTTTGGCATTCCGCCGGCAACGGCCTTCTGGGGGAGCTGCCCGTTGGACTGCAAAGTAGTTACCTCCCACCCGTATTGTCTTGGATTCCTCCCACCAATATTATTTTGGACCTCCAACGAAAGTCTAGATGACATTCGTACTTTGAAACTTACCCCCCACCCCCTCCAACCGCAGAGTAATAACCGGCAGTTGTAAACCAAGAGACGAAACTTTCAAAGTTTCCGACTTTATACCAGTTCAGACATCGCTCGACCCCACTGCTTTTACCGGCCCTCTTTCAATCTTCTGGCGCTCTGCAGAAGGCGAGAAGAAAACGCATTATGTTTTTCTAGGCGTTCAAAATACATAGGGTTCAAAGCTGCGCAAACAGGTGGTAGATCAAATACGCAAACGAGCGTATGAAATTATCTTTGACTTAGGTATTATGTACTACAGATTCCAAGCGGCACATTACCAGGTACAAAACAAGTCGGCATCATTTGGATAGTGTGCATGTGTGACACTTTTATGGATCAAAGACTCTAAACCTCTGACTGTATTTTCTCGATGACTGTGGGGAGTCGGGGCAACGCATCAGGCTTGGATTCAGGGTTCGGCTCTGGTGGCCGAGGAGGCGGGGGCAGAAGGGAGGATCTTTTTGTTATTCTCTTTGTCTCCCCGCCCCACCTCAAATACAACTTGCCATCACTCTCTCCACCCCCCCCCCCCCTTTTAGGTGCGCCAGGTGGCTCCGATTTTTATAAGATAAACAATAAAAAAACATTGTCTGATTGGTTTCATGTCGTCGGCTACGAATTCATCTCCTGTGCCAATCTTTTCATGTCCAAGTAGCAGCTGTAACCTACATCCTCAATTATTTGCTGGATGTATTCCGATCTCTGTTTTCCTGTACAGTTTCATACCCTCTACAGCTCCCTCTAGTATTCTCTGATGACTTGACAGACGTCTTGTCATCCTGCCCCTTCTTCTTGTCAGGTACTTACAGAACCTCATCACGAAAGTACCAAATGCAACTGTGATGCGTATTTATTTTTTCGGCAACTTGTTTCGATCAGTCATCGATTTTCATATTACGAACATGTAATAAGACATAAAAATTACGAAAAATGAACCCACAGACCCCCAAAATCTCAGATGAGATAGATATATTCTCTCTAACTTTTGCGTTATGTTTTAGTCTGGAAACATTTGGTACGACTTACTTCTTCTTCCTGTTTCACTTGTATCTTGGCGCCTTGTCTGTCTGCACGTATAGCAGAAGATGACGCTATTGTACAAGTTAGATTAACTAAATTTGTTTTAAACATGAATTAACGTCGTGTAGCATTAATATTTCCTATCCTTATTTTTCAATTTATTTTACGGAACTGTGATCGGGGACTAGAAGAACGATGGAATGACTAACACAGTGACGCTATTATTAATGGGCACCATTCATGCTGCCTCAAATGCATACTTTATTATCAATAAAAGAACCAGTGTTTTTTCCAGAATTTGGTTTTCGAAATGCGATCCATTCAAAGCAACATTAATCTTCTGCGCTAATAATAACTTTTAAATACCTACTTTTCTTTCCACAGTCATGCATTCTCTATCAAAGCGGGGCAACAATTAGAAGCAAAGCAAAGCAAATGTGTGCGAAATCTTATGGGACTTAACTGCTAGGGTCATCAGTCCCTAAGCTAACACACTACCTAACCTAAATGATCCTAAGGACAAACACACACACCCATGCCCGAGGGAGGACTCGAACCTCCGACGGGACCACAACAATTAGATGCATAAATTCGTTCCGGTCATCAATATAACTAGGTCTTCCCTATTTGATAATCATATGAAACAAATATCATTTACCTATTTATCTAAGATGTTACAGGGACGTTCCTTAGTGTCTGTTACATAATTATTATCAGTGGCAGCAACTGTCACTTACGCGTGAGTGTATTTTCTTATACATTTTTCTGTTAGTCACGTAGTGCCCAAGTTAAGGGTCGATTGCATTTTGTTAGAAATGTTTTTCTCGTTATTCACAGTCTGCATTTTATACCCTCTCTACTTCGGCCGTTATCAGATAATGCGCTGCCGAGCCACTACTGCCCTTTCACGTCCTCTGATTCTTATAAAATGTAGTCTGGTTTCAGAACAAACTGTTCAGAACCTTTCACTCCCTGTATTTCATCTCTGCTACCTTCAGAATTTAAAAGACTGTAGTCCAGTAAATTATGACTGGCTGTGAATTATTCATCTGTCGTGGTGGGCTTACGACATAAATACAATGTATGTGCAGACTTTTCGTTCGAAATTTGTAGATTTAAAGATAGTGAGTTTATAATAAAACAGTTTGTAGGACCATTTTTAGTTTTGACTAGCACTATTTCCTGTAAGACTTGTTGTTGTTGTGGTTTTCAGTCTTAAGATTGGTTTGATGCAGCCCTCGATGCTAGTCTGTCGTGTGCATCTCTGTATAGCTGCTACAACCTGCGTCCATTTGCACCTGCTCTCTGTGTTAGATCTTTGGTTGCTTTCTACAATTTTTGTCCCCCACACTTTCCTTCTTTACCAAACTGACGATTCCTTGATGCCCCAGATTGTGTCCTGTTGACCGGTCCCTTCTTTTAGGAAAGTTGTGCTATAAATTTCATTTCTCCCCAGTTCGATGCAGTATCTCTTCATTAGTTACGCGACCGTACAAGGGACTTTAAAAAAACCTTATGTTTCGTGAACAGTAATGACACAATAGCATCCTGTCTTTTTTTTAATTTTTATCATCAGTCTTCTGACTGGTTTGGTGCAGCCAGCCACGAATTATTCTCCTGTGCCAAACTTTTCATCTCAGAAAAACATTTGCAAAACGTCCAGTCATTTGTTTCATACATTTCAAACCCAGTCTTCCGCTATAATTTTTATCCTGTACAGGTCCCTCTAGCACATCGGAAATTATTCCCTCATTTATTAACACATCCTGTGCCTCCGTCTTGTTGTCAGTGATTTCCACCCCATTACTTATCTTATCAGTCCACTCGATTTTCAACGTCATTTTATAGCATCAATTTCAAACCTTTCTATCCTGCTGTTATCAAGTCTTCACAATCCATCTTTCACTACCACATAATGATGTGCTCCATACGTAGATCATAAGAAATTTATCCCTGGAATTAAGGCCCGTGTTTCATAATAGTAGACTAATTTTACCTAGAATGAGATTCCAGAATGAGATATTCACTCTGCAGCGGAGTGTGCGCTGATACGAAACTTCCGGGCTGATTTTTTAAATTTTACCTAGTCTGCTATTTTGCGTGATCCTTGCATCTAGGAATGCCCTCTGTGCGTGTCCTAGTGTGCTTTTGTGCCAAAATGTTGTCTTCATAGCCAGCAGTTCATGTCAGGGGGGGCCAAGTCCAAGCTGTATGGTGGGTGATCAAAGACTTTCCATCGAAAACGTTAGAGGAGAATCTTCGTTGCCTCTACAGTGTCCTGCCAACAATCGTAATGAAGAAGGAAACGCTTGACAATTATGTTATGCGGGCTGCATGAATTCAGGCGAAATGTTTCGGCAGACACGCATACTTGGCGGGAGACACTATTTTCTAGGCACATTTACGTGCTCACTGTGCGCTAAGCACTGAAAAGAACGGCTTAGTCCCATCCATGGGCATACGAGACACTGCCCAACACATTTGTACAAAACTTCACTGGATGTTCACTATCATTTCCATATCGCACCAAATCGGACCTTACTTTCCGAATAGCCGTCGTAAATACAAAACTCATCTAACATATACTAATTAACACATATTTAATTGCCATTTTTATGAAAAATGCAATTCTTTATATTACTAGTTACGTGTTATCCACAAAATCCCGGTTTTCATTGCAAATATATATTCTTTATTACTGATCTTTTATGAAAGATAGTTAATAAAGACTTCTTAAATTTAAAAAATCACTAATTTTTTTCGTCTTTATGTATTTTACGATACAAGTTAAAGCTGGTAGGCGTGTTTCTGTATCTGAAAGATGATGCTATTCTAATTTCTCGGCAATAGCTTAAGAGTGGCGCTAATATCGCCACCATGAGAATACAAATGAGGTTTGATTTAAATACACGCTGCAACGGTCGTGAGCGTTAATTAGCTTTGAGATTGGACGTGGTGAGCTGATGTTATTCAGGAATGCTTTTAAGGCGACAAAGACGTCATTCCCAGCACTTCACTGAGTTTGAACGAGGTCGAGTAATAGGACTACAATAAGCTGGATGTTCCTTCTGTGGTACTGCAGAAAGTCTTGGCAGGAATGCAGCTACTGTAGGCCTGCACGATCGCTGGCAGCGGTGGTCACGAAAATGTTCGCTCGCAAGAAGACCCTGCTCCGGACGGCCACGTGGCACTATCGAGAGGGAAGACCATCGTGTTTGGAGTGGGGCTCTGGCGCATCGTAGTACATCTGCAACAGCAATGCGAGCACCCAATTGGCACCATAGTGACACAATGAACTGTTACAAATCGGTTACTTCAAGGACAGCTCTGAGACAGACGCTCTGTAGCACACACTCCACTGACCTCAAATCACCTCCATCTGTGACTTCAGTGGTGTCAAGCGAGATCTCATTGGAGGGCAGGGTGGAGGTCGTTGTGTTTTATGATGGAAATGGAAATGAGCGTAAGGCGTCAGTGGCCGGGAGTTCCCAGTCGGTAAGTTCGGCCGTCAAGTGCAAGTGTTACTGAATGCTACGCCACATTGGGCGACCTGCGCGTCGACAATGGGGATGAAACGATGGTGAGGACAGCACAACACCCAGTCCCTGAGGGGAGAAAATCTCCGTCCCCAGCCGGGAATCGAACCCGGGCCCCAGTTTGTGGCAATCCAATGCGCTTACCATACAGCTACTGTGGCGGACTGTGTTTTCTGATGAAAATTGGTTGTGCCTTGGTGCCATTTGTGGACGTTCGTTGATTAGTAGGGGGCCAGGTGAGGACCTGCCCAACATTTCTGCCTGATAAACACACTGGATCTTGGAATTATGGTCTGGGATGCGACTTCCTATGTCAGCGGGACTGCAAATCTGGACGTCAGTCTGGTGATTCGACCTGTTGTGCTGCCATTCATGAACGGCATTTCAGGGGTGTTTTCCAACAGGATAACGCTCGTCCACATACTGCTGTTGTAGCCCACCATGCACTACAGAGTGTCGGTATGTTGCCTTGGCCTGCTCGATCATCATATCTGTCTCCAGTCGAGCATGTGTAGGCCATCATCGGATGACAACTTCAGCGCCAGCCACAACCAATATTAGCCATACTTGTATCTACCGACCAAGTAAAACAGGCACAGAACTCCAGCTCAAAAACTGACGTCCGGCAACTGTACAACGCAATGCATGCTTGCATTCAACATTCTGGTCGCTACATTGGTTATTAATGTACTAGCATTTCGTATTTGCAGTGGGTTACCTCGCAATGTTAATCTCTTAAACATGTTACCTAGGCAGAAATGTTCCCGAAATTCCATCACTACACATTATTTTTTGGTGTTGCAATTTTTTTCCGTCAGTGTAGAAAAACTTGCAGCAGGTGGTCGAAAATCCACAGACAGGTCTTCCGGTCACACCATCGATTCATCTGAGTAGGCTGTGGGTGACACGTATTCCGCCCGAAGTGCGTGTGAGGCGAGCAGTCGGCGGGTGCGCAGCAGCGGCGTGACCCAGAGAGCTGTCTAGCGTGTGACCCCGCCCCCGCCACCGCCCCCGCCGCCGCCTCCGAAGCCGCCTGTGTTTGCCGTGATCGATCAGGGCGGGCGCCGGCCGCGCTGCCTGCTTGCTTGCCCTCCTAATTGCTGCCCCCAACTTGGCGCCCGCTGCGCCGCTATTGAGTTACGCAGTTCTCGTCACGGTCGGCTTCTCAACATGACACTGAAACTCTCGAGGTCACAGTGGAAAAAGTTGCTCAGCTTATTATCCTCGCTAAATGTAAACGCTCTTAGGCGTGGAACACTATGCTCGGTTTGTTCAGCTAACTAATTATACACATTGTTAGGCGTAGGACAGAATCTGCGACAAACTTAATCCTCAACCAACCGCGACAGTAACACACTTTTGGACTCCATTTTTATAAAGTTCTGTGGCATTCTACGTCGTCGTCATCATCATCATCATCATCATCATCATCATCTTTTTCTTCACTTCACTTTATGGCCTAAATTTACAGCCTCTTGCTCGGTCATCCTAGAGCTCTCTCTCTCTCATACTCTTTTATTATTGATTACTTAGGTAATTGTTCCATAGATCCGATTCATTAAATGTTATGATGTGGAACGAGTCAACAGAACAAACGTAGAACACATCCATACTAATAAAAAATAAATAAAATATTTATGCTGTCCATAATTAAGTTACTTCTGAAACATCCCCTTAGAAAAATTTATGAATTACTGTGCTGATAAACCTCTTACATTATTTGATTTTAAAACAGCTGAGCAGAACTGAACGTGCTCAGACATTTCGCTCTTTACCTATTCTGATGAACACTAAACTGACACACAATATTTTTAGCGCAATGCAATCTGACTTTCAATAATCTCTACAAAAGAGTGGCCCTGACTAACAACAACCTATACCTTTCATGAATCACTTACCTCACAAAAATCTTGGTTACTCGAACTACTACAATACAGCGATCGCCAATACTGTCAGCTAAATAAAAGATTCTAACTACTGAAGGCACTAACTACTGATAGGCAGCAATGCCAACCAGCCACAGACTGCACACAGCACAGTCAGTGATTTTCATACAGGGCGCTACGTGGCGTTACCAATATAGAAACCTAAACAGCCTACTTACACTTCCTTTAAAAAGTGAGCCGGTGCAAGTAGGAGCGCTCTGTGTGAGTGTAACTGTGATACTGAAAAGATATCAGTACCGGGAATTCCAAGATTTCTAGAGTGTGTTAATTTTAATTCTGAAATCTAATAAAAAATGACAAATGAAATATTTTTCGTTTGATATAATTAAAAATTAGCAATTTTCTGATTTTATTCCTTCACCTGCACTGTGAAACCTTGCTTCTCCCCAAACTTCATGTTTCTAGGTCAACGGGAAGTACCACATAGGGTGTTTTCTTAAGAGCGTGCAAAAACGTAACAGGACGTAGAGAATCTCCACTGAACAATTTGGGATAGGGAACCTGAGATCGGAGATGCCAGGCTGAGGAGATAATAGGAATAAAATCACAGTACTATGTACTTTTTTATTTACATTAGTTATAGTTAACTACAAATGCAATTATTGACACAACGAATCTACAATTTGTACTGTATCTTACAAATCTTACAAATTTCCTTCCTTTGTTTTTATTGTATTTGTTACAGACTCCTTGCCTATATACTGGAGATATGTTTTGAATGAAATATCTCACTTGAGTAGACAAAACATAATCACTTCCTGTTGTAAAAATTTTGACATTTCAGCTTTTCTTGTCTGAGTATCTCAAACCCTGTTCACCAGTGGATTTTACTTTCCTATTGATTCTAAAGTTTTTATTGAGTAGGAGTGTCTGGTAGCTTTGATTGCATATTACTTTTACATTATTCCCTATCTTCAGTATCACTATCCTACATCTCTAGCAGCACTTTTAATTAATTTACTTTCTCGGCGCTCATACGCTGGTCTCTGCAGTCAGCTACAAGCTAACTGGCCCCAAGTTGACGTTGACGGACGCACCTGTTTGTGGAGATCATACTCTTCCATATGAAGAGCGAACTGTGGAACTCGAGTAGGGGGCTAACGGGCCCTTTCTCCATCTATCCTGAGTTGCGAAGTAAATGTCTGCTCGAGAAATTAACTTGTTCCTGTTTTTAAGATAGGGAATTGTGTAGAAGTGACCTCGAATCTCTGTCTGTTAGAGATCTATTTTCTGCTGTTTTTCGTACACGAAGGATATTCTATGCATAAAGAATTTAAGTCTCACGCTAGACATTAGTTCTCCACTGGGGTTGATGCTCTACCTGCCTAAGCCATCGTGTGAGTTCACTGGACCAATAACACATTTTGTTTTTATTTACCTGTCCCTGGTCTGAAAAGGAACTTCTCCGACAAAATGAACATCAGTAGAAGTAGTTCTGGCTGGCGAGGACTTGCTGTTGTGCCCACTGACAGAACATCACACAATTCGGGAATTCATTACTATGCAATCATTGGTGTAGGTATAAATGATAAGGAATTGCTAAATCATTAAAATGCGATGTACAGTGGTTTTAGGAATGCGAACCTTCTGTTCAAGCTTTTGTGTACTCACGTTTGGAATAATTGCAACAGTAACTTCACTGGCTTCGTCTGTGCGAGTTCTACGACGATTACATTGCTTTGGGTCGAGACTTCCAGTTTCCTGAAGCGTCACATCAAGACGAAAAAACATCCATCGAGAAGATTGGCTCTTGTCAACATCTCTCTTTCTGTCTCCTTCCGTCACTCCCTCTCTCCCTCCCCCTGAGCAGCATTACGCCTGTCTTCAACCAAAGTAAGAGAAAAGTTAACAATTGTGCAGTAGGCCATAATCGTACACATTACGCTATTACTGTCCCCGCTAATTCAAGTTATCTATGCAGGTTGTTCGGAAAAGTCCCGTTACAAACTTCTAAGATTTGTAGAGGGGAGTGGGTAGGTAATATTTTAAACTGGAAGCCATGTCCAGAAACTTACCATTTCCCTGCTACAGACATTTGAAAACATGGTGGTAATGCGACCACTTTCACAAGTAATTCATTAGGCGTGATCCAATACGTCACTAGTTTTACACTTAGATTCATTAATAACCGAAGAAATTGCTCGTGTACTCGTTGACGTGTTTTCCTCAACATAATGAAATACGGCCGCTTCCAATTTGGGTGTGCGGCGTCTCCTTGGAGCACCACAGTTCGCCTGCTGACGGTGAAGGTACCCTTTTCTTGAAGCCGTTGAGTAATTGTGGCGAAAAGGGTGTGCGATAGAGTCGGACATTATGGAGAGCGATCTTGATATAGGTGACAAGCAGCTATTCCATTACCGTGAGCTTCGCCATTCAGAAGGATCGTGTCGGTGTATTCTGCAGACGTGTACTCAGTCAGGTTGCTCTAACATTCAGAGACACGCGAAAGTGGCTCGAACCAGGTCAGAGAAGTAGGACAGACTCAAATGACATCATCTGATTCGATGTGAGCACCTCCTACCATGACTAGCTACACTGTTGCACACTTATCCAGCAAAGATGTTTTCCAACGGCTGTAGCACGGAAACTATACGTTATGGACATGGATTTCTGTTCAAAATGTTGAGTACCCACTCCCCTCTACTAGTCGTCTAAATCTGTTACGGGATTTCCGAACACGCTATATATGAGTAGCTTTTGTACCTTCTTATCGATCGTGTAAATTGTACGCAAAAAATTTTCAACAGACGACGGCTGAAGGAATTACCTATATGCACTTCCCTTATGTTTGCATTTATTTACTGTCAACCCTAGGAAGTGAACGAGTTACATTATCCCAGGTACTTCCAGTGTGTGCCAGTGTAGGAGATACAAAGCCAGTTTTGTGTACTTTTTTAACCTTAGACCACTAAAGGGAGGTAAATGTTACGTTGCTACTAAACCAGCATTAATTTTACTACTCCAAATTTTATTCAAAGGAAGACATAAATTATAGGTTATGCACAAGTTAATTACAGTTATTAAAGCTCCAGTGGTATTTTACATACAAAATGCACTGTTTTCTACTATATAGTAACAATGTGATTGGTCAGTTTGTTATGGAAAATGAAGTCAAAACTTATGCTTCTTAGTAGTTACAAACTACACTAAAGCGCCAAAGAAACTGGTATAGGCATATGTATTCAAATACAAAGACATGGGCCGCGCGGGATTAGCCGAGTGGTCTCAGGCGCTGCAGTAATGGACTGTGTGGCTGGTCCCGGCGGAGGTTCTAGTCCTCCCTCGGGCATGGGTGTGTGTGTTTGTCCTTAGGATAATTTAGGTTAAGTAGTGTGTAAACTTAGAGACTGATGACCTTAGCAGTTAAGTCCCATAAGATTTCACACACATTAGAACATTTTGAACAAAGATATATAAACAGGCAGAATACGGTGCTGCGGTCGGCAACGCCTATATAAGACAACAAGTGTCTGGCCCAGTTCTTAGATAGGTTACTGCTGCTACAACGGCGAGTTTGAACGTAATGTTATAGTCGGCGCACGAGCGATGGGACACAGCATCTCAGAGGTAGCGATGAAGTGGGGATTTTCCCGTAGAACCATTTCACGAGTGTACCATGAATATCAGGAATCCGGTAAAACATCAAATCTCGGACATCGCTGAGGGCGGAAAAAGATCCTGCAAGGACGGTGCCAACGACGACTGAAGAGAATCATTCAACGTGACAGAAGTGAAAACTGCTGCAGATTTCAGTGCTGGGCTATCAACAAGTGTCAGCGGGGCAACCATTCGACGAAACATCATTGATATGGGCTTTCGGAGCTGAAGGCCGTCTCGTGTACCCTTGATGGCTGCACGATACAAAGCTTTACGCCTCGCCTGGGCCCGTCAACACCGATATTGGACAGTTGATGACTGCAAACATATTGCCTGGTCTGACGAGTCTCGTTTAAAAATTGTATCGAGCGAATGAACGTGTGCGGGTATGGAGATAACCTCATAAATTCATGGTTCCTGGATGTCAACAGGGGACTGTTCAAGCTGGCGAAGGCTCTGTAATGCTGTGGCACGTGTGCAGTTGGCTCTGAGCACTATGGGACTTAACATCTATGGTCATCAGTCCCCTAGAACTTAGAACTACTTAAACCTAACTAACCTAAGGACATCACACACATCCATGCCCGAGGCAGGATTCGAACCTGCGACCATAGCAGTCGCGCGGTTCCGGACTGAGCGCCTAGAACCGCTAGACCACCGCGGCCGGCGTGTGCAGTTGAAGTGATATGGGACCCCTGATACATTTCGATACGAACATGACAGATGACACGTACGTAAGCATCCTGTCTGATCATCTGCATCCATTCATGTCGATTGTGCGTTCCTACGGACTTGAGCAGTTTCAGCAGGAGAATGCGACACCCCACACGTTCAGAATTGCTGCAGAGTGGCTCCAGGAACGCTCTTCTGAGTTTAAACACTTCCTCTGGCTACCAAACTCCCCAGACATGAACATTATTGAGCATATGTGGGATGCCTTGCAACGTGCTGTTCAGAAGAGATCTCCACCCTGTCGTACTTTTACAGATTTATGGACAGCCCTGCAGTATTGAATGTGTCAGTTCCTTCCAGCACTACTTCAGATATCAGTTGAGTCCATGCCACGTCGTGTTGCGGCATTTCTGCATGCTCGCGACACTCTACTCAGTATTAGGCACGTGCACCAGTTTCTTTGGCTCCGAGAGTATTTTATATAAGAAATGGGTAGCTTTCTTCCATGGTTAGCCAGGGATTCTTCGTTCCATTCCTCATTTGCTTCGTTAACGTCTGGGTCTGTCATCTGTACACACTACCTGATCTTCTTGAAGAGTATCTTCCTCTTCAGTAAATTCTCAATTGTCTGGTTTTTTCTCTTCTTGTAGTAAATGGTGTAGTGTTTTAGTGTCAAAATCGAACTCGACATTACCTGTACTGTGCTAATTTAACCGAGCGAGGTCGTGCAGTGGTTAGCACAATAGACTCGCATTCTGGAGGACGACAGTTCAAACCCGCGTCGGCCATCCTGATTCAGGTTTTTCGTGATTTCTCTAAATCACTTCAGTTTAACTCCGGAATGATTCCTTTGAAAGGGCATTGCTGGCTTCCTACCCTATCCTTCGCTAATCCACTGTTTGGTCCCCTCCCCCAAATCAGCCAACCAACAACAACTGTGCTAACGGCAGTAGAAGAAGACTCGTGTAGCACTGAAGAGCCCTGAAGTGATATAAGCCAAAACTCTTCTAACTTGATATTTTACGTACGATGCCAGACCGAGATAAATTCTAGACTATAAAACGAGCATACCGACTATTATAAAACACATTAAATGTATTCACAATTGCAAACATGGATAACCATGAGCTGTAGAATGGAATTATACTGAAAATTTGAAGCGGACCAGACTCGAACCCGGATTTCCAGCTCATCGCGAGTGGTCGCCTTACAATTTGGGTAGCATTACACGACTCATTGCCAGACCCAAAGTTCCACATGTCGTCAGTCAGGCGTCTACAATCTGTACTCGTACATCTGTTATGTATATTCCCGTACAGGTGAGCCATTTTACATGAAAGTTTCTTGCTCGATGTCGGTGGATAAATAGAATATTTCAGTGCCTGTGTTATTCTGAATTACGAAGCAATCATGCACAAAGGAACTTAGCATCGTAATTCAGAACAACACAAGCACTGCAATATCATATTAGAAATCAGGCGCACCCTTGCTAAACGTAATATTTACGACAAGAACACCAGTACCAGCAAACAACTGCAGTCAGGCAATAAGTAATTTTGCTATAGTTGCCAACTACGTTTTCCATTAAGTACTCAAGAGCACGTCTAGCTAATGTGTCCATGTTGGCCTGAACCACGAAAAGATACCTGGTAAACTTCACGAGTGTTTAATAATCTAGGGAATAATGTTATGTTTACGTGAGCGCCTCACTGACACTTTTTTGTACAGCTCTTGAGGAGTAAAGATGGATTACTGAATAAAAAGCATAGGCTGATATTGAAGAAAACGTGTGCATGGTCATATCTTCATCACGAGCAAAGTTGTAAGAAAGGCTATCTTGATGGTTAACATCGCCACGGTAGCTGAATAACATTTGCTTGAAATATTATTATTTATTTTGCTTCCGGCCAAAAACATTATTAGAGGCGATAAAGGTAAACGTGACAACCTGTATAGAGTATGTCTACAAGAATAAGGACAATGAAACATTTATTTACGAAAATAATAGTATAAAGTAAAAGTTCGTTGTTAAATTCGGAATTCCTGCATTTCTTTGAAGTGCGTGGCAGAGAGTACTTAGCGTGGTATCACAGGTTGTGATTTCTCCCGTTCCAGCCGCGTGGGAAGAATGCCTGCTTGAGTAGTTCTATGTGTGCTCTATTAGTCTACTCTTGTCTTCGCAATCCGTACGAGAGTGATAAGTAGCTGAAAAATGTGTCTACATTGTTCACTTAATACTGGTTCTTGAAATTTGTAAGTATGTTTTCTCGGGACAATTTGCGTCCGTATTAAAGTATCTGACTGTCCAGCTTTTTCAACGTTTCCGTGACTCTCTCTGAAGTATCTGAGCTAGGAGAACAGAAATACGGAGAACACAAGTCCGAAAACAATTTATTGGACTCACCAAAACGAAACAATAATACAATCTCCAAAAGAACAACAGACTCGATCACAACTGCGGATCGTCACAAATGTAAAATAACAAATAATAATAGAAAAGACCCGTCTCTTCAGGGGTAAGATCACAATAAAACAATTCTACAATGTCAAGATGTTTGTCAGCTATACCAAGTCCATGTGCAAGATATCGGCCAGCCGTGGCTGCCGGGGTGGCAGTTCTGTATACTTCCAAGCGGTGCGTCGAACTGACCTTTGCCGGCAGTGCGCCGTCCTATAAAGCCCGTTTGGCGGATATATCTGCCGGAACTATTTGCAGTCACGTGCCTGGCGTATCAAAGTAGTTCCTGGGCTAGCTGCGACCTCTGGTGAAGCTGTTCTGCAGGCTCCGTGAACGGGTAGCAGTCCCTGGTGGCCGTTGGTGGAGACCTAGTGTGGTGTTGTGTTGTGGCCACCGGTAAATATTTACGTTGACAACACAGACGACATAGGTTTTCTCGGTGAATACTCCCCCTGTGACGGAGGCATCCCGCGTTGGTTGGACGTGAAGTGGGATGCCGATACAGTAGGCGCTAGGATGCGTGAAGTGGGCGGCCACAGCACTCTCACATGGCTCAGACAAAACAGTGACCTTTCGTGCGGCCCTGCTTTGTGCGAGGGGAAATCAGTAGTAAACAATTTTTTTTCCTCGGCCAATTTCGGTTGAAACAATTCTGAATTTGTTGTGGGACTTTGTGGAAAATTCCCACTGCAGTCCCTACAGTATGCGTGGCCTGCAAAATGGTGTCTGCAACGAAGGAGCGTTTCAAACAGTGGGCTGTCGTTTAGTTTTTCGTTGGAAAACCAGAACACTGCAGATATTAATAGAAGCTTGCAGAATGTCTACGAAGACCTAGCTGTGAACAAAAACACGGCTACTTGGTGGGCGAGGCGTATGTCAGCAAATCAACAAGGTTGCTCAAACCACTTTAATCTCCAGCCTCTCAGCGAATCGTACCAGCTATGACTCCTACAGTATTGGAACGTGCAGACACTCTCATTCAAAGTGGTCGATGGATCACAATCCAACACATCGCTACTCAGCTGGACGTCTCTGCTGGTAGTGCTGACACATTCGTCCACCAGTAGGGGTACTCAGTTGCGTGTCCTTCCAGGGTTCATCGCTGCCTAACAGAAGACCACAAAGAGCAAGGAAAGACCATCTGTGCGGAATTGCTTGTCGGTCACGAGGATGATCGTGACAATTTTTTGTCAAACATCGTCAGAGGCGATGAACCTGGGTTCATCTTATCGAACCGGAAGCATCACCTTTCCTCTGAAGAAAAGATTCAAAACCGCACCCTCAGCCGGTAAAGTCATGACTTCGGGGACTCTAAAGGTGTTATTCTGATGCCCTCCCTCTTGGTGCAGCTATCAACTATGAAGTGTATTGTGCTACACCCAGGAAACTCGTGATAACCGCTACAAAAATGCAAACGAACTTCTTCTTCACCACGAAATTGCTAGGCCTCACAACAGTGGATGATGGGGAGGTTATTGATGCAGCAATACGTTGGCTCCGACGTCTACCAGTAGAGTGGTACCACGCAGACATACAGGTCCTCCCAGTAAGGTGGCATAAGGCTGTCGCACTGACAGGAGATTAAGTTGAAAAATTGGGTTTCGTAGCCAAACGTGTGAGGGATAACATTGTGGCCGGCCGGTGTGGCCGTGCGGTTAAAGGCGCTTCAGTCTGGAACCGCGTGACCGCTACAGTCGCAGGTTCGAATCCTGCCTCGGGCATGGATGTGTGTGATGTCCTTAGGTTAGTTCGGTTTAATTAGTTCTAAGTTCTAGGCGACTGATGACCTCAGAAGTTGAGTCGCATAGTGCTCAGAGCCATTTGAACCATTTTTTTGATAACATTGTGTATATTGTGTAATGAAGGCCTCAATAGAACAACTCTGCCTACAAAACAAAGTGTTGCATTATTTATTGAACGCTTCTAAAATGGCTCTGAGCACTATGGGATTTAACATGCATGGTCATCAGTCCCCTAGAACTTAGAACTACTTAAACCTAACTAACCTAAGGACATCACACAACACCCAGTCATCACGAGGCAGAGAAAATCCCTGACCCCGCCGGGAATCGAACCCGGGAACCCGGTCATGGGAAGCGAGAACGCTACCGCACGACCACAAGCTGCGGACTATTGAACGCTTCTCTTACACGTTCAGGTATCCCCCCTGTTAGTCCTATTGCATATGGGTTGAGAAATGTAAGACATGATGACAAGTGATTTGTTGGCTGTCTCCTTTGTAAGCTGATTACATTTTCCAAACATCCTGCCAATGAACTGTAGTCTACCACCTGCGTTACCTACGACTGAGCCTATGTGAGCATTCCACTGCACTACATATCTATACAAATTGTCATACCCAGATATTTGTAAGAGTTGTGACTCAGTGATGTCGTAGCCATAGGATACTACGTTTTCTTTTGTCTTGTGAAGTGCACGATATTACAGTTCTGAGACAGTGGCCAGTCTCTGTGTACTACTTCGCTACTTTGATTTTTTTAATAAAATTCCCAGAAAGTTAAGACGCCTTCCTAGAACCGCTCCGCAACGAGCCAGTACATCAAAACATTAGGCAAACAGGCAAACATATCTTAAGAACTTCCAGAAGTTTTGTGATAGCTTTCGTATCCATCCTGAAAAACATATTGCAGTTGTATATTGTCTAAACTGTGCCAAATTTAATTTTTTTAAGGTGTTGGTAGTAATATACGGCCGGGAGAGCGGTGTGCTGACCACATGCCCCTCCATGTCCGCATCCAGTGATGCCTATAGGGAGGATGACACGGCGGCCGGTCGGTGCCGTCGGGCCTTCATGGCCTGTTCGGGAGGAGTTTTTAGTTTTAGTTGGTAGTAATAACACATTAAACTGACGTATTAGTGCTTAGAATTGTGTTATGAGATAATGAGTGCATTTGCCTCGAAGCAACGATGTGCGATACAGACAGTGTATTCCACGTCTTTTCCGCCTGCGCGGTTCGTCGCTCTTTTCCATCGGCAACCGGCGCTTCCGATAATCAATTACGCTGGAGTGCCGCAGCTGACGCTGAAGCTGGTCGGCACCTGTTACGCAGAGCGCCTGATGCTAAACGGATTCTGCAAAAGTGCTCCTGTTGCTGACAGCAGAAATTTGCTATGTCGACGTCGAGCAGCAAATTTCGTAATATCGATCATGACAGCACTGGACCTGTTGTTAGGTTAGCACCGTCAGGTAAGAGCATTATCTGGGTAATGCGGGCACAACACACGAGGTTTCATTCACAAGTAGGTACTTGGGTAAACATTAGTTTCGTGACGCTTACGTTTACGGCAATGAACAGACAAGCACTCCAGGAAAATAAAGTATTATTAGGAGCAGATACTTGTTCTTTCCGTTTCTGCTCTCTTCCTTTCCCGTTCACTTCCTTTTATTGCATAAATATAACCGTAGACCAAAGTGACAATAAAATTCTATACACTAGTTCCTCTCAACTACTCTTACTACCTCCCCCCTCCCTCCCACTCCCCTCCCCCACCGACACCAAAACCGTCATGCTTTTGAGTTGAAGTCCGAAAATAAAAGACAAAATTTTGCTTTCGAGTAATTATAAGCAAATCTCTTCCTGCGGTAAATTATTTTAGTGATCTTACTGTGGAGTAAATCTGATGTCGATGACATGTTTCCTTTTGTTCGGACTTGGCGACACACCTGTGCGCTAACTTTTGGACTGAACATTGTGCACCACTATTAAAATCCCGAGAGAGTACGCTCCAAGAAGAGGCAGGCACTGAATTGGTTCCTCCTACATTTATCTCGTCAAATGGCCAAGGCAGAAAAGCCTGAGAAAATGTAGAGCATACGGAGGCTGGAGCTCTGCCTACGCATCATTCGCGAAAGAAACAGGAAACAGGGGGAGGGGGAGGGGATGCCATTGATGCTAGAAGAACCCTCCGCCTTGCACCATAAGATGGCTTGCGGAGTAAAGACGTAAATGTACACTTCCTACCTCATCCTTGTCCAATGTGAGTCTACTCCTTTTTACCAAAGTTCTCGCTATCGACATTACACGTCCGTTTCCCACCTCTAACGAGCTACCTGTGACACTGTTTTCATGTAAGGATAGCACTTCTGTAATAAATCCTCCTAATAATAACAGACAGAAGACGGGATAATTGACTAAGTGTCGAAAATTGGCTCAGTTCTTCAAGAAATATTACAGGCGATCTCGTGTAGTGAGGAAATCCGTAAAGAATTGGAAGTGAGCACTAAATCACCTGCTTCATAAGAAGTGACATACAAACAATTTTCTTTCAGTTGGCTATAAAATCATCTTTAAAGCCCTACTTCATTCGTTAAAAGACATACGATAAAACAGAAGAACATCAGGCATGATTTCGAGAAAGTAGATCATGTGCAGAACAAATCCTAAGTTATCCTCGAAATCGCGAAATTAAATAAACAACACTCATTTTTCAGGGTTTAAAACATGGCTAACAGCAGCAACCGTAGATAAACTTACAATAAATGATGTATGCAACTAATCTATTGCAGAAAGTTTATTGTAATAAGCCTTGAGGAGGTTTAAATACCACTCAGGGTACCTTCTTAAAAAAAAGCATCGCATTGCGTTAAAATTATGAGCATAGATTATGAGCTAAAACGCTCAAGTCAAGTAGTATATTATATGCTCACAGTTTTAACGTCATTTTACTTTATTCTCTCTGAAGAAGGTACCTTAGTGATATTGAAACCTGCTCTAGTGTTGTTACAATAAACTTTTTCAAGCGATTCGCTGTGAACATCATTTATTGAATACTCATATTTGTTGATTTCAAGTAAGGGATACGATTCAGTGGATAGACAATATTCTACGTACTAGACAATTCAGAGTACACAAAAACAGAAGCAAAAAAGGAGCTGTTAAAACACAAACCGATACAACATAAAAAGCTAAATTTTTGTAAGAACTTCCTGAACTGTTCGAAATCAAGACAGGGTCAGGCATAAGGGAATCGTAAATTTAGTAATGGAGCGGAGTGTGTGTGTAAGGTATGCTATTATGCTGTACAGTGGTATTCAAAACATTGTCCCTCGACTACAGATGTTGTCGATGAATAACGGTCGACATGTTGAGAATTTCGCTAAAAACCAATTGTTTTGCTAATTATTTCTTTTGTATCATATGATGCATCATTATTTGGTTATTTTGTCCACTTTTTTTATTTTCAAGAAAACTCCGTATCATTTCAAGCATGTGTGTCAATTCGTAATTCTGTTCAAAAATGGCTCTGAGCACTGTGGGACTTCACTTCTGAGGTCATCAGTCCCCTAGAACTTAGAACTACTTAAACTTAAGTAACTTAAGGACATCACACACATCCATGCCCGAGGCAGGATTCGAACCTGCGACCGTAGCGGTCGCAAAGGTACCAGACTGTAGCGCCTAGAGGTTCGGCCACAACGGCGGGCTATAATTCTGTCAGAGATGGGATACGACCTGGCAGATCAGTAGAACGTAGTGGATATTGACTTTAAAACAGATCAGATTCATACCAAGAAAAGTTTAAAGTGAGCCGGCCGGTGTAGCCGAGCCGTTCTAGGCGCTTCAGTCTGGAACCACGCGACCACTACGGTCGCAGGTTCGAATCCTGCCTCGGGCATGGATGTGTGTGATGTCCTTCGGTTAGTTAGTTTTAAGTAGTTCTAAGTTCTAGGGGACTGATGACCTCAAATGTTAAGTCCCATAGTGCTCAGAGCCATTTGAACCATTTTTGTTTAAAGTGACACAAAGGTCTGTTAACATTTGAGAGGGCACTAATTCACGGAATAATGTGGGTAGAGAGGTAAAAATTGACACACGTGGCTGAAACGACATGAGGTTTTATTGAAACCAAAAACGAGTGCAAAAACTGGACAGCAGATGGTGTTGGACAGCAACACGTCAGTGACGCTGCATGAAAATGGTGTATAAAACTGGGCTACCGAAAACAGTAAAACTGTCGTGGAAACCTCGCTGCATGACCAGGAAGTCACCGCGTGGTGTGGATTTACCGCATCACTCGTGATAGGACGCTTTTTCTTCGAAGAAATGTGGGGTGCTGCTTTTCAGACTGTCAGCGTGACGTGTACGAGGTGCTCCGATTGTTACAGAATCGCATCGTTCGTAACCTGGATGATAAACATCTGCTGGAGTATGAAGGATGGAGCTTTTCTCCATATTGATACATACGTGAATGATCTCTAGCGCACATCATTTCGTGGGGATAGCGTGCAGCGCCGCCACGTCCGTCATACTTGGCCTTCTAGGTCCTCAGACCTCTATAGTGTGATTATTGTGAGGTTATCTGAAGTCGCAAGTGTACCACGATCGTTCAGCCTCATTTGGAATGCTAAAGGACAACATCCAACGGCTATTTCTCACCATACCTGCTAAAATGCTGTACAGTGGTATTGAAAACATTGTCCCTCGACTACAGATGTTGTCGATGAATAACGGCCGACATGGTGAGAATTTGTTACGAAGAACATCATCTTCGCTAAAACCCAATTGTTTTGCTAATTATTACTTTTGTATCATATTGTGCATCATTATGTGGTTATTTTGTGCACTTTTTTTGTTTTCAAGAAAACTCCGTATCATTTCAAGCATGTGTGTCAAGTTTTACCTCTCTACCTACATTATTCCGAGAAACATTGAATTTTTAAAGGTTAACTAACTTTTGGTCCACCCAGTAAAACATGAATAATGGAATGTAGTCGAATAAAGTCACGAACTTCTGACGGAATTAGATTAGGAAATGAGGCACAAAAGTAGTACCTGAGTTTAGCTACATAAAAAGCGAACTAACTGGATATGACCGAAATAGAGAGGATATAAAGACCGGAAAAAGCAAGAAAATCATTACTGAAAAACAGAAATTTGTGAAAGTCGAATAAAAAACTTAAGTGTCAAGAAGTCGCTACGTTAAGATATTTCAAGAAAAGTATATCAATAAGCGACATTACGAAACATTGCGAAGAATATAAAAATTGGCGAATTCAATAATCGCTTCCAGAATGCATGTCCCAATGACAGGGGCGTAAATTCGTCTTTTTAGAGCGACGGAGTCGATCAGTCTGAAGTTTAGATATTTAGTTACCTTAGATCAATATAATTTAATGTGGGACCGGAGAGTGTGTTTGCTGACGTCATCGTTCGATACAGCATGATCGATCAGTCGAGAACAATTCTCGCTCAAGAAATTACGTAAGGTAATGGAAATGATCAGCAAATTAATCTCAGGGGAGTTTCCTCTTCGTTCAACGAGAAGTTAACGATAGAACACGAATAGTGTTCGGTCGTTCCATTATCGAACAGTCCACTTCCAACTGCTCGCATTTGGCCTCTAAAAATTACCTCTCTTAAAATTAAAACATAGTAAAAATTACTTGCATTACAAGAAGATAAGGAAAAACATTATGACCACTGCCCACCGCGACTTGGATGCCACCTGATGGTGTTGCGGACACGTGACGCGGTAACAAAAGAAAGTAAGCGGAGCACACATGATCGGAGGAACACACTAACGAAGATATGAGCTGCAAATGGGGAATTCCACTGAGAAAAGTGACTTTGACAAAGAACAGATTATTACGCCGAGTCTATGAACGAGTATTTCGAAAACGGCGAAGCTGGCTGATTCTTCACCTGCCCCTGTCATGAGCATCTACGGAAAGAGGTAAAAAGAGGGGAGGACTGTGAAACTACCATTAGGAGCTAAGTGAATGGTCGTCCACAACTCTTCACAGAACATGGGGTTCGGATGCTTGTCTGTTCGGAAAAGTAGGATAGATGGTGATATGTGGCATATCTGCAAAAAGAGCACGATGCTGATGGACGCACAAGTCTCTCGGAGCACACCTTTCAAATGGTTCAAATGGCTCTGAACACTATGGGACTTAACATCTGAGGTCATCAGTCCCCTAGAACTTAGAACTACTTAAACCTAACTAACCTAAGGACATCACACACATCCATGCCCGAGGCAGGATTCGAACCTGCGACCGCAGCGGTCGCGCGTTTCCAAACTGAAGCGCCTAGAACCGCTCGGTCACACCGGCCGGCAGCACACCTTTCATCGTACATTGTTGAATATAGAGCTCTGCAGCAGACCACACCTACGTGTTCACATGTTGATGCAACTACATGGTCAGTTACGATTACAGTGGACACGAGACCATCTTGATTAGATCGTCGGCCAATGGAAACGTGTCGGCTCTTCGGGTGAATCACATTTTTGCCACGCTAGGTCGATGATCGTCTCGACTAACACCGTCATCGAGGTGAATGGCGGCTCAAAACGTGCGGTGCTTCACGGACGCAGGCTGGTGGGGAGTTATGCTATGGGAGATATTCTCCTGAGCGTGCATGGGAACTGTGGTAGTAATCGAAGATACGCTGACAGATGCGAACCACCTGCATCTCTTCATGTTTGTGTCTTCCCCGACGGCGATGTTATCTTTCAGCAGTGTAACTGTCCGTGTCTTGGATCCAGACCATACAGTCCTTTGAGGAGCATTATAGTGACCTCACGTGATGTCTCCGCGACCAAATTCACCTGATGTCAATCCTATGGAACCCATCTGGGTCGTTATCGGGAAAATGAGCGGCCCGCTATTTACACGAATTACATGACCTGTGCGTAAACATCTAACGACACATACCTGGCCGGCCGAAGTGGCCGTGCGGTTAAAGGCGCTGCAGTCTGGAACCGCAAGACCGCTACGGTCGCAGGTTCGAATCCTGCCTCGGGCATGGATGTTTGTGATGTCCTTAGGTTAGTTAGGTTTAACTAGTTCTAAGTTCTAGGGGACTAATGACCTCAGCAGTTGAGTCCCATAGTGCTCAGAGCCATTTTTTGAACACATACCTGCAAAAACCTACCAACAAACTGTTGGTTCCCTGATACACAGAATTAGTGATGTGTTTCGTTGCAAAGACGGATAAACAAGCTATTAATGAGATAGTCATAACGCTCTGGACCATCAGTGTATAATGAAATCCTTTACAGAATACACTTTATCCTCAGAGTGGATGTTAAACAACATTACAGGAGGAAAAGAAATTTGTATTACAATTTGACTAGAAGAAGGATTTGGTCTATAGCACAAATCCTGGGGCATCAAGAAATCATCAGTTTGGTGATGGATGGAAGGGGACTAGGGAGGAAGGGGGAAAATTTGTAGAGACAGACCAAGACTTGGTACAGTAGACAGCTTATAGTGGTTTTAGGTTGTAATAGGTATGCAAAGACGAAGGGACTTGTACAGGAAAGACTCGAGTAGAGAACTGGATCAGACTTCATTCAAACTGAAGACAGAACAACATCAAATAGGAATGACAGAGGTTCGCCGAAGAAACTGAGATCCACGCTGCTACGAACACAACAGGTCGGTATAGACTAGAGAAAACTTCAATAAAGTTGCACAAGGAGCTTCAACGGGAATCTTTCGATGAAAGGCGGTGTTGTTACTGTGAAATCCTAATGAATGATTTTAGAAAACTGGTATTGAAGGTAATCTACGTAACAATGCTACACCTTCATGGTGCTCATACATTTCCCATAGTTGTCGTGATACCACGATAATAATTCACAGCGACCGCTACGGTCACAGGTTCGAATCCTGCTCGGGCATAGATTTGTGTCGTCCTTAGGTTGGTTAGGTTTAAGTAGTTCTAAGTTCTAGGGGACTGATGACCTGAGATGTTAAGTCCCATGGTGCTCCGAGCCATTTGAATCATTTTTGAATAATTCACAAACTAGTTTGCTGAGAAGCTTACCCAACAAAATTTAGCATAGATAAACGAAGGTTCAAAGCAACGGACGAATATAAATGAGAGGAAAAGAAGGAAAAGCCGGCCGGGGTAGCCGAGCGGTTCTAGGCGCTACAGACTGGAACCGCGCGATCGCTACGGTCGCAGGTTCGAATCCTGCCTCGGGCATGGATGTGTGTGATGGCCTGAGGTTAGTTAGGTTTAAGTAGTTCTAAGTTCTAGGGGACTGCTGACCTCAGAAGTTAAATCCCATAGCGCTCAGAGCCATTTGAACCATTTTTGAAAAGAAGGAAAAACATTTAAAATGTGTGTATCGTTTATTTTTCGGTTCTCAGTTGCATATTTTGCAGTATGGCTAGTTTCGATCTTCCTCGACCCTATTCAGGTATAGACATGAAGAGTTGCTGACGTAATTGTAAGATCTGAAGATGATGCAGGGAGATCGAAACTAGCCATACAGTGAAAATATGCAACTAAGACTGGAAAACGAACGATAGATACCTTTTTTTTAAAAAAAATATTAATACAATTACTGAATTCTCTATCGACGAATGTGTCCGCTATACTGGGCAGAAATGTGCTAAATGAGTTTCAATTGCCATTCTCAGTTGCGATCAATGAATAAAAAAAAAAAAAAAAACCAAACATGCGAATACGCTTAACAGGTAGACTTGAAAAAGCGGAAGAAACTGCAGACGAGAAATGAAGCAGCTCATGACTGTAGCTTCAGAACTTCTTACCGATGCAGGTTTTGCAGCTGTGCTATTTCTCAGTGGCTGTAGAAGTAGGGATAATACCCGATACACTTTTTGTTACTTTACAATTTGCGTACTCTCAATGACGAGATCATTAGAGAAAGTAAGTTAATCCGCGTTAAGTTTTTAGAGGCGACGCTTGCGGCTTAAAGGGAGTAAGGAAAGCGCTTTTGAGTGCTGAGGGTCGCCAATTCTTTCACCGAGTAGCGCAAGCGCGGCACGAGAGGCGCACGACTCACAGGCTACAGGCGGAGGGCAGAGGTTGTGAATCGGCCATAGACGCGCGTGCAAATTGGCAGAATTTAGAACAGGAGAGAGAAAGAAAGCGTGGCGTGACACACAGTCGGGAAGGGGAGGGGGTGGGGGCGGTGGGAGCGAGAGAGCGGTACAAGTAACGAGCGTGGTGCGACCGTTAATGGAGGCGCCATTGAGTGGCAGTGGAGTAGGGTAGAGTAAAGGGCGGGCAGGCGGGCAGCGTACGGCGGGCCGCGCGCGCCCCGGGCCCGGACAGATCAATACAGCATCCCTGGCAGCTCCAAGGGCGTGGCGGGTTGCCTAGCGACGGTCGTCGACACTGCTGAAGGTCGACCACTCACCTGGCAGCCCACGCGCTCGTACACGGGGTGGCTCGGCGCCTCTGGCCGTCCGGAATGCTCAGTGGGAAGATCGTAACTCAAAACACACACACACTGGTGTTTCTGACAAAAGTGCACCTACGGTGTCAGCGACTTCTTCATTGCACTTTGCTGTAGGTCTTTTTTTTAATTTTCTGGTTTTTGGTTTGTGCCCATATAATCAGTTGACAACACGACGCCCATTCCGCGAGTGAGGAAAATTAAAATATCCAACCCAGGCGGAATTAGAAACTGGGACCCCTTTGGTTAGCAATCCGCCACGTTGACCGCGCAGCTACCGTGGCGAACTTGGTAAGGGTTCGCATTATGAATGGTAGGAAGTGAACAGCGCGAATCGCGAGTCGGACTTTGATAACCAATTGTTACACTAGGCAGCGGGAGTGATGTTGTTGTTGTTGTTGTTGTGGTCTTCAGTCCTGAGACTGATTTGACGCAGTTCTCCATGCTACTCTATCCTGTGCAAGCTTCTTCATCTCCAAGTACTTACTAAAACGTACATCCTTCTGAATCTGCTTTGTGTATTCATCTCTTGGTCTCCCTCTACGATTTTTACCCTCCACGCTGCCCTCCAATGCTAAATTTGTGATCCCTTGATGTCTCAGAACGTGTCCAACCAACCGGTCCCTTCTTCTTGTCAAGTTGTGCCACAAACTCCTCTTCTCCCCAATTCTATTCAATACCTCCTCATTAGTTATGTGATCTACCCATCTAATCTTCAGCATTCTTCTGTAGCACCACATTTCGAAAGCTTCTATTCTCTTCTTGTCTAAACTATTTATGGTCCATGTTTCACTTCCATACATGGCTACACTCCATACAAATACTTTCAGAAACGACTTCCTGACATTTAAATCTATACTCGATGTTAACAAATTTCTCTTCTTCAGAAACGCTTTCCTTGCCGTTGCCAGTCTACATTTTATATCCTCTCTACTTCGACCATCATCAGTTATTTTGCTCCCCAAATAGCAAAACTCCTTTACTACTTTAAGTGTCTCATTTCCTAATCTAATTCCCTCAGCATCACCCGACTTAATTCGACTACATTCCATAATCCTCGTTTTGCTTTTGTTGATGTTCATCTTATATCCTCCTTTATATCATTTAATTAGCAGAATGACTGTAACCAATTCTAAAACATCAACATCTGAGAATTTGATGCCACAGTAAGATATTCGTACATAAATATCACAGCCTGGTTTAACAGCTTTCATTTATACAACGAGCAGCTGATATCACTCACAAGTGAAACTTTCGCTCACCTGGGAAACAGACCACTTCAGAATCGGAACAAGATAGGAAAATTACAATATCTATACATAAGATCCTCTGAAGGATGGGAAAAATAAATTTCTTTTCTTTTTACCAGTACATTTAAGATTTTTAATAATTTCTAATAAAAGAGTACTGCATGCTGGGAGGTAAAAACTTATGCAGACACGCTAGCCAACAATTTAAAAATGATAACTATATTAAGAAGCTTAGAGTACCCAGCAAAATTTAAATTTCAAAAATTACGAGACAGCAACGTCTAATTTAGATCCTTCAGCCACATTAATGTGACTATCGCCTATGTTCTAGACGCTTCAGTCTGGAACCGCGCGACCGCTACGGTCTCAGGTTCGAATTCTGGATGTGTGTGATGTCCTTAGGTTAGTTAGGTTTAAGTAGTTCTAAGTGTAGGGGACTGATGACCTAAGATATTAAGTCCCATAGTGCTTAGAGCCATTTGAACCATTATGAGCCTTTGTAGTTTCAGCTATTGGTGGGAGGTGAGGGTAATTTTCTATAATATACAACTGAATTTAGAATGCAGTTGACAATTAGATGCTTGTTTAAGCTACCCTCGTGTCTACATAAACTCCTCTTGTCGCCATAATGGAATAGCAGTAGTGGGGAGTTACAAATTGTTAGTGGTTTTAATCTAGCTAGTTTATATGGTTAACTTGTGTGTGTGTGTGTGTGTGTGTGTGTGTGTGTGTGTGTGTGTGTGTGCGTATTGTTTGTGTGTATTGTTTATTTCCTTGGGGTGTGCATTATGTTGTTAGTTGCCCTGTCTTTGGTCCATGTGGGGGAGGGGGGAGGGAGAGAGAGGAAGTGGTATACCTTGGGTTAGAAGTTCTATGGTGTAGGCAAGTCTGGGAATTCTTTGCTGTTGTTGTGCGCTACTGTACACGCTGGTTGTATACAAGTATATTCGAATTTTGGTCGTCTGCTCATATGGTTCAAATGGCTCTGAGCACTATGGGACTTAACACCTGAGGTCATCAGTCCCCTGGTCGTCTGCCTGCTTGCGGTCTTGTTGTCAGCATGTCTTCCGTCTGGGCGTTTCGTCAAAATGTGTCTCCCGTAGTTTGCCCTGAGTTTAGTCTGTCTGGTCTGTAGGGTCCCCACACCGGTGATGCCATCTACGTCGGATGTGAGACTCGGCAGTTTGGAGATGCTACGTAAACGTAGGTTTTCTGAAAGTACGTCTTTGTACTTGTCCGAGCCCGCATTTGCGTATTTGCGGATCGTTTGTCTTGTGGGGATTTGTTCTGAGGGCAGAGTGACACTAGTCGCGAAAAGGACGGGCAGATGGTCACTCGTTATGAAGGTGCCTATGACAGGCTCTTATTTGTGTCGCTACTGTTGGGGCTGTATGATAGGCCTACGTAGTCTGGTGTTGTGAGTGACCCAGTTGGCCAATAAAGGTCGGGTGGTCGATGGTAGTCGGTCCATTGGCTCTGTTGTTAGGAATTCAGACTTCGACTGTTTCCGTTATCGGCTGTATCTCTCAGCATATGGTGCCTTGGATTAAGGTCGCCTAGTATTATCTGTCTCTCGTACGTCATCATGTGTCGTAGGAAGTGCAGTGGTATGAGCTTTCCGGATGCGTTGTAAAAACAGGCTATCAAGAGAGTGCGTCTGTTTCTACCTTTTATCTGTATTATAAATGCTTCTGTGGTGTTAAGTGCTGCCGGCAGGGGGATTTCCTTTGCTGCTAATGTATCTCGTACGAATAGCCCTACTCCTGCCCTGCCATCTGGTCTGTCCTTCCGCAATGTGTTGAATTTAGGGAGATTGAATGCGTGTGTATTCCTTAGCCATGTCTCGGTGATGCCTGCAACATGGGCGTCTTCCTGCTGTATTGTATGCATTAATAATTCGCAAGTTTTGCCGCAGTGAATACGACGGGTTACCCGTGACACACTAGTACGCCCCTCTTCCTTCACTGTACTCTGATACTCCCGTTGTTTTCATACGCCAGGAACGTGCCGAAATGAGTTCCTTCTCCTTAAGGCGTACCATCCTGTTCGGACACCAAAACAAGACAACCCGGCCCCTACTCCGCAGCCTTCTCGGCTTCGTCTGAGAGGGCAGCAGAAACAAAGATTACGCAACATTTGCTGCTACAGCATACGTTGTCTAGCGGCACACCAATCACATAGCTCGTTCGTAAATGAAGTTAGCTGGTACTTTGTTTCACTAGCAGGAATTTAGAGATATTAGGTCCCACTTCTCCACCACCTCGGAAATCGCACATATTCCAAAGAAACAATCATTTGTGAAAGCCAAGATTTTAAGGCTGAGTAATTCAGTGACCATATAGTACCACCAGATTCTACGGCAATGATAATGAATTCCCAACAGCAGCACGCTACGGAACAGTCGCGGACGCCGTAAGTGCGCTTTGGCCAGACTTCTCACTTCACTCTTAACATTACATTCTGTTTTACACATTGCAGCTGCAAGGGATGGACAAAAATATTGAAACGCCGTAAACACAATACATTATCATGTTTAATACAGTGTTGGCACTCAATATTCAGTGTTGAAATAAACACCCTCGAATATGTTCACAGTAACCTGAGATGGCCAATTCACGGTACTGAAAACACCCAACACAAAAAAGCAGGTCTTTACAGTGTAGCCGGAGCCCTAATGATGAAGATGTGACTTAGAGATTTATATTTGCGAAGTAGAAACGCTTTTGATACAACTCTACACAGATTTTGATCTTTCCTAAACTACGCCTTGTTAAATATGCACGTCAGCTCTAGTAATGTTAGATTCACTTCTACATCTACATCTACATTTACACTCCGCAAGCCACCCAACGGTGTGTGGCGGAGGGCACTTTACGTGCCACTGTCATTACCTCCCTTTTCCGTTCCAGTCGCGTATGGTTCGCGGGAAAAACGACTGTCTGAAAGCCTCCGTGCGCGCTCGAATCTCTCTAATTTCACATTCGTGATCTCCTCGGGACGTATAAGTAGGGGGAAGCAATATATTCGATACCTCATCCAGAAACGCACCCTCTCGAAACCTGGCGAGCAAGCTACACCGCGATGCAGAGCGCCTCTCTTGCAGAGTCTGCCACTTGAGTTTGCTAAACACCTCCGTAACGCTATCACGGTTACCAAATAACCCTGTGACGAAACGCGCCGCTCTTCTTCGGATCTTCTCTATCTCCTCCGTCAACCCGATATGATACGGATCCCACACTGATGAGCAATACTCAAGTATAGGTCGAACGAGTGTTTTGTAAGCCACCTCCTTTGTTGATGGACTACATTTTCTAAGGACTCTCCCAATGAATCCCAACCTGGTACCCGCCTTACCAACAATTAATTTTATATGATCGTTCCACTTCAAATCGTTCCGCACGCATACTCCCAGATATTTTACAGAAGTAACTGCTACCAGTATTTGTTCCACTATCATATAATCATACAATAAAGGATCCTTCTTTCTATGTATTCGCAATACATTACATTTGTCTATGTTAAGGGTCAGTTGCCACTCCCTGCACCAAGTGCCTATCCGCTGCAGATCTTCCTGCATTTCGTTACAATTTTCTAATGCTGCAACTTCTCTGTATACTACAGCATCATCCGCGAAAAGCCGCATGGAACTTCCGACACTATCTACTAGGTCATGTATATGTATTGCGAAAAGCAATGGTCCCGTAACACTCCCATAACACCTTAACGTCTGTAGGCGTCTCTCCATTGATAACAACATGCTGTGTTCTGTTTGCTAAAAACTCTTCAATCCAGCCACACAGCTGGTCTGATATTCCGTAGGCTCTTACTTTGTTTATCAGGCGACAGTGCGGAACTGTATCGAACGTCTTCCGGAAGTCAAGGAAAATAGCTTCTACCTGGGAGCCTGTATCTAATATTTTCTGGGTCTCATGAACAAATAAAGCGATTTGGGTCTCACACGATCGCTGTTTCCGGAATCCATGTTGATTCCTACAGAGTAGATTCTGGGTTTCCAAAAACGACATGATACGCGAGCAAAAAACATGTTCTAATATTCTACATCAGATCGACGTCAGAGATATAGGTCCATAGTTTTGCGCTGAAGAGGGGCAGCAGCCTTTTCAGTAGTTGCAGGGGCAACAGTCTGGATGATTGACTGATCTGGCCTTGTAACATTAACCAAAACGGCCTTGCTGTGCTGGTACTGCGAACGGCTGAAAGCAAGGGGAAACTACAGCCGTAATTTTTTCCCGAGGACATGCAGCTTTACTGTATGATTAAATGATGATGGCGTCCTCTTGGGTAAAATATTCCGGAGGTAAAATAGTCCCCCATTCGGATCTCCGGGCGGGGACTACTCAAGAGGACGTCGTTATCAGGAGAAAGAAAACTGGCATTCTGCGGATCGGAGCGTGGAATGTCAGATCCCTTAATCGGGCAGGTAGGTTAGAAAATTTAAAAAGGGAAATGGATAGGTTAAAGTTAGATATAGTGGGAATTAGTGAAGTTCGGTGGCAGGAGGAACAAGACTTTTGGTCAGGTGATTACAGGGTTATAAATACAAAATGAAATAGGGGTAATGCAGGAGTAGGTTTAATAATGAATAAAAAAAATAGGAGTGCGGGTTAGCTACTACAAACAGCATAGTGAACGCATTATTGTGGCCAAGATAGACACAAAGCCCATGCCTACTACAGTAGTACAAGTTTATATGCCAACTAGCTCTGCAGATGATTAAGAAATTGATGAAATGTATGACGAGATAAAAGAAATTATTCAGGTAGTGCAGGGAGACGAAAATTTAATAGTCATGGGTGACTGGAATTCGTCAGTAGGAAAAGGGAGAGAAGGAAACATAGTAGGTGAATATGGATTGGGGGGAAGAAATGAAAGAGGAAGCCGCCTTGTAGAATTTAGCGCAGAGCATAACTTAATCGTAGCTAACACTTGGTTAGAATCATGAAAGAAGGTTGTGTACCTGGAAGAATCCTGGAGATACTAAAAGGTATCAGATATATTACATAATGGTAAGACAGAGATTTAGGAACCAGGTTTTAAATTGTAAGACATTTCCAGGGGCAGATGTGGATTCTGACCACAATCTATTGGTTATGAACTGCAGATTGAAACTGAAGAAACTGCAAAAAGGCAGGAATTTAAGGAGATGGGACCTGGACAAACTGAAAGAACCAGAGGTGGTACAGAGTTTCAGGGAGAGCATAAGGGAACAATTGACAGGAATGGGGGAAAGAAATACAGTAGAAGAAGAATGGGTAGCTCTGAGGGATGAAGTAGTGAAGGCAGCAGAGGATCAAGTAGGTAAAAAGACGAGGGCTAATAGAAATCCTTGGGTAACAGAAGAAATATTGAATTTAATTGATGAAAGGAGAAAATATAAAAATGCAGTAAATGAAGCAGGGAAAAAGGAATACAAACGTCTCAAAAATGAGATCGACAGGAAGTACAAAATGGCTAAGCAAGGATGGCTAGAGGACAAATGTAAGGATGTAGAGGCTTGTCTCACTAGGGGTAAGATAGATACTGCCTACAGGAAAATTAAAGAGACCTTTGGAGAGAAGAGAACCACTTGTATGAATATCAAGAGCTCAGATGGCAACCCAGTTCTAAGCAAAGAAGGGAAGGCAGAAAGGTGGAAGGAGTATACAGAGGGTTTATACAAGGGCGATGTACTTGAGGACAATATTATGGAAATGGAAGAGGATGTAGATGAAGATGAAATGGGAGATAAGATACTGCGTGAAGAGTTTGACAGAGTACTGAAAGACCTGAGTCGAAACAAGGCCCCGGGAGTAGACAACATTCCATTAGAACTACTGATGGCCTTGGGAGAGCCAGTCATGACAAAACTCTACCATCTGGTGAGCAAGATGTATGAGACAGGCGAAATACCCACAGACTTCAAGAAGAATATAATAATTCCAATCCCAAAGAAAGCATGTGTTGACAGATGTGAAAATTACCGAACTATCAGTTTAATAAGTCACAGCTGCAAAATACTAACGCGAATTCTTTACAGACGAATGGAAAAACTGGTATAAGCGGACCTCGGGAAAGATCAGTTTGGATTCCGTAGAAATACTGGAACACGTGAGGCAATACTAATCTTACGACTTATCTTAGAAGAAAGATTAAGAAAAGGCAAACCTACGTTTCTAGCATTTGTAGACTTAGAGAAAGCTTTTGACAACGTTAACTGGAATACTCTCTTTCAAATTCTGAAGGTGGCAGGGGTAAAATACAGTGAGCGAAAGGCTATTTACAATTTGTACAGAAACCAGATGGCAGTTATAAGAGGCGAGGGGCATGAAAGGGAAGCAGTGGTTGGGAAAGGAGTGATACAGGGTTGTAGCCTCTCCCCGATGTTATTCAATCTGTATATTGAGCAAGCAGTATGGAGAAGAAATAAAAACTTTGAGGTTCGCCGATGACATTGTAATTCTGTCAGAGACAGCAAAGGACTTGGAAGAGCAGTTGAACGGAATGGACGGTGTCTTGAAAGGAGGATATAAGATGAACATCAACAAAAGCAAAACGAGGTTTGTGGAATGTAGTCAAATTAAATCGGGTGATGCTGAGGGGATTAGATTAGGAAATGAGACACTTAAAGTAGTAAAGGAGTTTTGCTATTTAGGGAGTTAAATAACTGATGATGGTCGAACTAGAGAGGATGAAATGGAGACTGGCAATGGCAAGGAAAGCGTTTCTGAAGAAGAGAAATTTGTTAACATCGAGTATAGATTTAAGTGTCAGGAAGTCGTTTCTGAAAGTATTTGTATGGAGTGTAGCCATGTATGGAAGTGAAACATGGACGATAACCAGTTTGGACAAGAAGAGAATAGAAGCTTTCGAAATGTGGTGCTACAGAAGAATGCTGAAGATAAAGTGGGTAGATCACGTAACTAATGAGGAGGTATTGAATAGGATTGGGGAGAAGAGAAGTTTGTGGCACAACTTGACTAGAAGAAGGGATCGGTTGGTAGGACATGTTTTGAGGCATCAAGGGATCACAAATTTAGCATTGGAGGGCAGCGTGGAGGGTAAAAATCGTAGAGGGAGACCAAGAGATGGATACACTAAGCAGATTCAGAAGGATGTAGGTTGCAGTAGGTACTGGGAGATGAAGAAGCTTGCACAGGATAGAGTAGCATGGAGAACTGCATCAAACCAGTCTCAGGACTGAAGACCACAACAACAGTATTGCGCATCTGCTCGACAACCCTTCTTGAAGACTGGGACTACCTGTGCTCTTTTCCAATCATTTGGAACCTTACGTTCCTCTAGAGACTTGAGGTACACGGCTGTTAGAAGGGGGGCAAGTTCTTTCGCGTACTCTGTGTAGAATCGAATTGGTATCCCGTCAGGTCCAGTGGACTTTCCTCTGTTGAGTGATTTCAGTTGCTTTTCTATTCCTTGGACACTTATTTCGGTGTCAGCCATTTTTTCGTTTGTGCGAGGATTTAGAGAAGGAACTGCAGTGCGGTCTTCCTCTGTGAAACAGCCTGAATAGATACAGTCTCGTTATTGGTAATTATGACGTAATTTATCGTACTTTTCAACAAAATAAACGTAACGTAGCACCCCTTTTTCTACCAGTTGCTGTAACTACTTTTTTTTTTAGTTTTTCCGCGCAGCGTGTCGTCGTAAGAGTTAGGTTCACGCTAATATATCACTAGGATGTTTACAGGTACTAAGTAACATTAAAAATTAGTAAAAATGGTTTTATTTCTGAAACAAGAAAGTGGAACGCATCATATGTGGCTTTCAAGGATCTCTTGTGTATCTCAGATTCAGATCTCTCATTTTATCAGATATTTGGTGTAAATGGAAACAGATGGTTGAGCAAATGGACGTCGTGGATGAAGTACTCGCACTGATGTTCACACAGCCATACGCGTTACGCACTTTGCTGCCTTTTGCTTCTTCCGCGGTGCATTTTTGTATAACGAGGGCGTGGCAGCAGAGAAATAGCATGTATAGCCTGAGTGGACCATCACGCAACTCCATTGCTTCCAGTTACGTCAGGTGCAAACTAGTGTGTTCTGCCCAAAACTCAAAATTCTTCGTTCCTGTTTAACACCTCACCTTCCACCACGCCACCTGGTCTCATACTTTCTTACTTTTGTTAATTCTAAGAAAGCAACACTTCTCAGCATTCGCGATTAAACCATAGAAAATGCTACAATAAAGCATCATTAACAGTATCTGATGAAGGATTATTTTTGGTTTGTACTTTGGCGTTTCCATCAACTTTACAGCCTCTGTGTGCAGCGGCGATGCTTTCTTATTGTTACATGTCGTTGCCCTGTGTAAAACTGAAATGTTTCCATTCGAGAGGAGCAGTGAAGGCACTCTCTCAGCTGAGGAATGTTGTGTGTTTAAGTGAGCTCGTGGTTAAATGACCTCCTCAGTTTCTTCATTTTTCCAGTCTTGTGTGATACAGCTGAATAACTATAGAGTAGTGTGCATGTAAAGCTTCTCTGATTACACCCACTGTCACTGTACTCAGTCACTCAGTTGAACACTTGCCTACGCACAAGAACATATGCCCGTCGCTTTCCAACACAATGGTGTCGTATAAGCGAGTCTGGGCTTGCTCATCATCTGTCATCTAGGAATTCTTTTCATCTTTAACGTGAGGAGCCGTCCGAAGTGGTCGTGCGGTTCTAGGTGCTGCAGTTTGGAACCGCGAGGCCGCTACGGTCGCAGGTTCGAATCCTGCCTCGGGCATGGATGTGTGTGATGTCCTTAGGTTAGTTAGGTTTAAGTAGTTCTAAGTTCTAGGGGACTGATGACCTCAGAAGTTGAGTCCCATAGTGCTCAGAGCCATTTGAACCATTTTTTTACCGTGAGGAATAGGCAATTTAGAATCTTAGTTACGCTCCAGATTACTCACTGTCTCAAGACAACCGGAATAATACAGATTTGCACTTTATTCTGATCGTACAAGTAGAAGAGAAGTTAGTTACAGTGTTAGTTATAAGGTTAATTACGTCTTTACGGATAAGATTCTAGACTGATAAAAAACTACTATGAAAATAAAAAAAACCTGTCTGTTTTCTGTACAAATACATCTCTAGTCTTGCAACCAACAGATCTGATTTATCGTTGTTCAAAGAAATTGTAAAATTGTCTTGAAACATTATATTTACACGCTTTGATTCAATGCATTGAATGGTTAGGGTCGTTGTGGAGTTCTGATCCTCGACCGTCATTTTGGCTTTTAAATTTGAAGAATACTTTGCTGCAGCTAACTCGAGAGATTCGAGGCACCCTTATGAATCCATTTTAGCCAATAACTGCGACGTGACGATTGCCGTGCGTGCTCGCCAGTTGCTCTACAAAATAAATCAAGCACTGGAACGGTAAAGTCCGGATGTTACACACTGACCGCGGATCAGCAATCATTTCATTGACAGTCTGTCCATTCGGTACGAATCTTATGTGCCCTACACGTCGGAATAACAAAACAGAAAATGGAAGACATCGTCATCCACACGGCGATAATGCGACTGACAATGTCTGTCTGGGAAATCAGAACCATTTTATAAAGACCTATTTGTATTTGTTACTCGGTTTTAATTTAATTTAGAAATTCAAATATAATTTTAACGTACTTGTGACACTGGACCATAGGACGGTGATCTTAAAAATACGATATACATATATCTCTAAGGTTTGCTGTGTTGATGTGATGAACGAATGTGAGGTCTAGACTTGTGTCACTGAATTTTGTTGAAGGGCACGTGTATCAGATATGCGATCCAAGTGAAATTTATCTTTAGCAAATACACTGAAATCTGACTTGGAAGCTCCGAAAAAAAATATCATGTTGCAAGAGTTTAGAAGTTTAGGAGCAATGGAATGTATTGGAGATCGTGATCTGTTTTACCAGGACTTGAGACAACAACGTACTGACCTTTTTTCGTGTCGTATCTGTATACAGATATACACATCGCAAGATAAACGTGAAATTATGCTTGATCAAGGTAACAGTCACTTCTGTCAGACACTCGTCAGTCAAATCCTCTCACCCGCAGCTGTAATTAGCTTTGGATATCTTAGTAACTTCATCGTCAGTACATTTGAGTATCTCATTAACATTTATTGTCCACAAAATGCCATTGTTAATGCTTCAACGTTCAGGTAGCAAGCGCGGGGACAGCTCGTGGAAGTAAAAGAAAAAGTCATACAGTGGTTTACGAATTA